>NC_136072.1:455159095-456458217 GCF_964261635.1 Lissotriton helveticus | reverse complement strand
TGCATTAGTTTGGGAATATTCAGGTTCTGTTAATAGACTAACAGTGGACTTTTCCATTTGCAGAATATATTGAATGACCAGCAGAGGCAGTGTTGCAGAAGATGATTTCTCGGAGTTGCTGAACACAAAAAAAAAAGTTCACCAGCTTTCGGCTATATTTACCAACTTACATGGTGAGTCAAACTTTCAATTTATCATTTTCCTTGTCCTTAAAAGAAGTTCAACGCATCTGATGGCTCTTAGCTCCTTTTAGTCGGGTATTACGCATGAATAGTATTTGTCAAGTCTGAAGCGATATGGATGGCGCTATGGCTATCAGGATAGCCATTCAATGACGTTGACTGTCTACAAGGCTGACAATCCTACTTTAAATACTTGTGCTAACAATATGTCAACAGAGGAAATTAGTGTCTTTGAGGCTGAAAGGAGGTGTCTTATATTGGAGCAATTGGCTTACTCTCGCATGGAGGAAAGCTAATGTAACCTTCTTCCCTTCACACTGCATGTGGGACTCTTATACTCAAGAAGGTTTACTCTTTCGGATACTCTGTGTTCTTGTACCTCCTGCCCCCCTTTCAAAAGGGGAGCCCAATGATTTCAATATTGCAGAGTCCTTTCCCATTACACCTCCCACTTGGCTTGCAGTCATAATTACAGATCGTTACCTAGTGCGGAATTCCTAATGCCTCATTGTTATGTGTAATTGTCACCCATGGCGATTGGTCAAATGGTGCCCTGACATCATAATGCTACTGCAGGATGTCATCTGACATGAGGGCAAGCAATAGGATACATTTATCATGGTATTGAAATAGGTAGCAGGATAGACAGGACTCCCAGATGAAGAAAAGATTGTGAGATGAAATAAACAAGGGCATTATTTGAGACTTATTCATTAGTTTTATGGTGTCGGTGATCATGATATTCTCAGGTTCTCTATAGGTGAACTGAAAGGGATTTGCAAGAATGAAGATGTCAGAATCTGTTGTTTATAGCTTTTCTCATTCCCACTAACTGTAGCATAAACCTTCCTCCATAAACTTATCAGATCACTTAATGGTCATTGGTGTACCATCACCTAAAAGAATTGCAGTGAGCAGGGTATGCTGTCACTTGGATAGCAATGAGATCTTTTTATCTACATTCTAATATAGGTGCTAGGGTTGTGTAGAGAGTGGTAGGAAATGAGGATTAAGATTGACAGGTATGCTCGGTTGAAAACAATATTGAGATTTAAATCTTTTTGAGCTGTGGATTTTCAAATATTAAAGCAGTCATAGTACTGATTAATAACCCTTTATCAAAATCTGTTTGTTGTTGTGTTGCATTAGTTTGGGAATATTCAGGTTCTGTTAATAGACTAACAGTGGACTTTTCCATTTGCAGAATATATTGAATGACCAGCAGAGGCAGTATTGCAGAAGATGATTTCTCGGAGTTGCTGAACAAAAAAAAAAGTTCCCCAGCTTTCGGCTATATCTACCAACTTACATGGTGAGTCAAACTTTCAATTTATCATTTTCCTTGTCCTTAAAAGAAGTTCAACGCATCTGATGGCTCTCAGCTCCTTTTAGTCGGGTGTTACGCATGAATAGTATTTGTCAAGTCTAAAGCGATATGGATGTGGCGCTATGGCCTATCAGGATAGCCTTTCAATGACGTTGACTGTCTACAAGGCTGACAATCCTACTTTAAATACTTGTGCTAACAATATGTCAACAGAGGAATTAGTGTCTTTGAGGCTGAAAGGAGGTGTCTTATATTGGAGGCAATTGGCTTACTCTCGCATGGAGGAAAGCTAATGTACCTTCTTCTTCCTTCACACTGCATGTGGGACTTTTATACTCAAGAAGGTTTACTCTTTCGGATACTCTGTGTTCTTGTACCTCCTGCCCCCCTTTCAAAAGGGAGCCCAATGATTTCAATATTGCAGAGTCCTTTCCCATTACACCTCCCACTTGGCTTGCAGTCATAATTACAGATCGTTACCTAGTGCGGAATTCCTAATGCCTCATTGTTATGTGTAATTGTCACCCTTGGCGATTGGTCAAATGGTGCCCTGACATCATAATGCTACTGCAGGATGTCATCTGACATGAGGGCAAGCAATAGGATACATTTATCATGGTATTGAAATAGGTAGCAGGATAGACAGGACTCCCAGATGAAGAAAAGATTGTGAGATGAAATAAACAAGGGCATTATTTGAGACATATTCATTAGTTTTATGGTGTCGGTGATCATGATATTCTCAGGTTCTCTATAGGTGAACTGATAGGGATTTGCAAGAATGAAGATGTCAGAATCTGTTGTTTATAGCCTTTCTCATTCCCACTAACTGTAGCATAAACCTTCCTCCTTAAACTTATCAGATCACTTAATGGTCATTGGTGTACCATCACCTAAAAGAATTGCAGTGAGCAGGGTATGCTGTCACTTGGATAGCAATGAGATCTTTTTATCTACATTCTAATATAGGTGCTAGGGTTGTGTAGAGAGTGGTAGGAAATGAGGATTAAGATTGACAGGTATGCTAGGTTGAAAACAATCTTGAGATTTAAATCTTTTTGAGCTGTGGATTTTCAAATATTATAGAAGTCATAGTACTGATTAATAACCCTTTATCAAAATCTGTTTGTTGTTGTGTTGCATTAGTTTGGGAATATTCAGGTCCTGTTAATAGACTAACAGTGGACTTTTCCATTTGCAGAATATATTGAATGACCAGCAGAGGCAGTGTTGCAGAAGATGATTTCTCGGAGTTGCTGAACACAAAAAAAAAGTTCACCAGCTTTCGGCTATATTTACCAACTTACATGGTGAGTCAAACTTTCAATTTATCATTTTCCTTGTCCTTAAAAGAAGCTCAACGCATCTGATGGCTCTTAGCTCCTTTTAGTCGGGTATTACGCATGAATAGTATTTGTCAAGTCTGAAGCGATATGGATGGCGCTATGGCTATCAGGATAGCCTTTCAATGACGTTGACTGTCTACAAGGCTGACAATCCTACTTTAAATACTTGTGCTAACAATATGTCAACAGAGGAAATTAGTGTCTTTGAGGCTGAAAGGAGGTGTCTTATATTGGAGCAATTGGCTTACTCTCGCTTGGAGGAAAGCTAATGTAACCTTCTTCCCTTCACACTGCATGTGGGACTCTTATACTCAAGAAGGTTTACTCTTTCGGATACTCTGTGTTCTTGTACCTCCTGCCCCCCTTTCAAAAGGGTAGCCCAATGATTTCAATATTGCAGAGTCCTTTCCCATTACACCTCCCACTTGGCTTGCAGTCATAATTACAGATCGTTACCTAGTGCGGAATTCCTAATGCCTCATTGTTATGTGTAATTGTCACCCATGGCGATTGGTCAAATGGTGCCCTGACATCATAATGCTACTGCAGGATGTCATCTGACATGAGGGCAAGCAATAGGATACATTTATCATGGTATTGAAATAGATAGCAGGATAGACAGGACTCCCAGATGAAGAAAAGATTGTGAGATGAAATAAACAAGGGCATTATTTGAGACTTATTCATTAGTTTTATGGTGTCGGTGATCATGATATTCTCAGGTTCTCTATAGGTGAACTGAAAGGGATTTGCAAGAATGAAGATGTCAGAATCTGTTGTTTATAGCTTTTCTCATTCCCACTAACTGTAGCATAAACCTTCCTCCATAAACTTATCAGATCACCTAATGGTCATTGGTGTACCATCACCTAAAAGAATTGCAGTGAGCAGGGTATGCTGTCACTTGGATAGCAATGAGATCTTTTTATCTACATTCTAATATAGGTGCTAGGGTTGTGTAGAGAGTGGTAGGAAATGAGGATTAAGATTGACAGGTATGCTCGGTTGAAAACAATATTGAGATTTAAATCTTTTTGAGCTTTGGATTTTCAAATATTAAAGAAGTCATAGTACTGATTAATAACCCTTTATCAAAATCTGTTTGTTGTTGTGTTGCATTAGTTTGGGAATATTCAGGTTCTGTTAATAGACTAACAGTGGACTTTTCCATTTGCAGAATATATTGAATTACCAGCAGAGGCAGTATTGCAGAAGATGATTTCTCGGAGTTGCTGAACACAAAAAAAAAAAGTTCCCCAGCTTTCGGCTATATTTACCAACTTACATGGTGAGTCAAACTTTCAATTTATCATTTTCCTTGTCCTTAAAAGAAGTTCAACGCATCTGATGGCTCTCAGCTCCTTTTAGTCGGGTGTTACGCATGAATAGTATTTGTCAAGTCTAAAGCGATATGGATGGCGCTATGGCTATCAGGATAGCCTTTCAATGACGTTGACTGTCTACAAGGCTGACAATCCTACTTTAAATACTTGTGCTAACAATATGTCAACAGAGGAAATTAGTGTCTTTGAGGCTGAAAGGAGGTGTCTTATATTGGAGCAATTGGCTTACTCTCGCATGGAGGAAAGCTAATGTAACCTTCTTCCCTTCACACTGCATGTGGGACTTTTATACTCAAGAAGGTTTACTCTTTCGGATACTCTGTGTTCTTGTACCTCCTGCCCCCCTTTCAAAAGGGGAGCCCAATGATTTCAATATTGCAGAGTCCTTTCCCATTACACCTCCCACTTGGCTTGCAGTCATAATTACAGATCGTTACCTAGTGCGGAATTCCTAATGCCTCATTGTTATGTGTAATTGTCACCCTTGGCGATTGGTCAAATGGTGCCCTGACATCATAATGCTACTGCAGGATGTCATCTGACATGAGGGCAAGCAATAGGATACATTTATCATGGTATTGAAATAGGTAGCAGGATAGACAGGACTCCCAGATGAAGAAAAGATTGTGAGAGGAAATAAACAAGGGCATTATTTGAGACTTATTCATTAGTTTTATGGTGTCGGTGATCATGATATTCTCAGGTTCTCTATAGGTGAACTGATAGGGATTTGCAAGAATGAAGATGTCAGAATCTGTTGTTTATAGCCTTTCTCATTCCCACTAACTGTAGCATAAACCTTCCTCCTTAAACTTATCAGATCACTTAATGGTCATTGGTGTACCATCACCTAAAAGAATTGCAGTGAGCAGGGTATGCTGTCACTTGGATAGCAATGAGATCTTTTTATCTACATTCTAATATAGGTGCTAGGGTTGTGTAGAGAGTGGTAGGAAATGAGGATTAAGATTGACAGGTATGCTAGGTTGAAAACAATCTTGAGATTTAAATCGTTTTGAGCTGTGGATTTTCAAATATTATAGAAGTCATAGTACTGATTAATAACCCTTTATCAAAATCTGTTTGTTGTTGTGTTGCATTAGTTTGGGAATATTCAGGTCCTGTTAATAGACTAACAGTGGACTTTTCCATTTGCAGAATATATTGAATGACCAGCAGAGGCAGTGTTGCAGAAGATGATTTCTCGGAGTTGCTGAACACAAAAAAAAAGTTCACCAGCTTTCGGCTATATTTACCAACTTACATGGTGAGTCAAACTTTCAATTTATCATTTTCCTTGTCCTTAAAAGAAGCTCAACGCATCTGATGGCTCTTAGCTCCTTTTAGTCGGGTATTACGCATGAATAGTATTTGTCAAGTCTGAAGCGATATGGATGGCGCTATGGCTATCAGGATAGCCTTTCAATGACGTTGACTGTCTACAAGGCTGACAATCCTACTTTAAATACTTGTGCTAACAATATGTCAACAAAGGAAATTAGTGTCTTTGAGGCTGAAAGGAGGTGTCTTATATTGGAGCAATTGGCTTACTCTCGCTTGGAGGAAAGCTAATGTAACCTTCTTCCCTTCACACTGCATGTGGGACTCTTATACTCAAGAAGGTTTACTCTTTCGGATACTCTGTGTTCTTGTACCTCCTGCCCCCCTTTCAAAAGGGGAGCCCAATGATTTCAATATTGCAGAGTCCTTTCCCATTACACCTCCCACTTGGCTTGCAGTCATAATTACAGATCGTTACCTAGTGCGGAATTCCTAATGCCTCATTGTTATGTGTAATTGTCACCCATGGCGATTGGTCAAATGGTGCCCTGACATCATAATGCTACTGCAGGATGTCATCTGACATGAGGGCAAGCAATAGGATACATTTATCATGGTATTGAAATAGGTAGCAGGATAGACAGGACTCCCAGATGAAGAAAAGATTGTGAGATGAAATAAACAAGGGCATTATTTGAGACATATTCATTAGTTTTATGGTGTCGGTGATCATGATATTCTCAGGTTCTCTATAGGTGAACTGATAGGGATTTGCAAGAATGAAGATGTCAGAATCTGTTGTTTATAGCCTTTCTCATTCCCACTAACTGTAGCATAAACCTTCCTCCTTAAACTTATCAGATCACTTAATGGTCATTGGTGTACCATCACCTAAAAGAATTGCAGTGAGCAGGGTATGCTGTCACTTGGATAGCAATGAGATCTTTTTATCTACATTCTAATATAGGTGCTAGGGTTGTGTAGAGAGTGGTAGGAAATGAGGATTAAGATTGACAGGTATGCTAGGTTGAAAACAATCTTGAGATTTAAATCTTTTTGAGCTGTGGATTTTCAAATATTATAGAAGTCATAGTACTGATTAATAACCCTTTATCAAAATCTGTTTGTTGTTGTGTTGCATTAGTTTGGGAATATTCAGGTCCTGTTAATAGACTAACAGTGGACTTTTCCATTTGCAGAATATATTGAATGACCAGCAGAGGCAGTGTTGCAGAAGATGATTTCTCGGAGTTGCTGAACCCCAAAAAAAAAAGTTCAGCAGCTTTCGGCTCGATTTACCAATTTACATGGTGAGTCAAACTCTCAATTTATCATTTTGCTTGTCCTTAAAAGAAGTTCAACGCATCTGATGGCTCTTAGCTCCTTTTAGTGGGGTATTACGCTTGAATATTATTTGTCAAGACTGAAGCGCTATGGATGGCGCTATGGGCATCAGGATAGCTTTTCAAAGACGTTGACTGTCTACAAGGCTGACAATTCTACTTTGAACACTTGTGCTAACAATATGTCAACAGAGGAAATTAGTGTCTTTGAGGCTGAAATGAGGTGTCTTATATCGGAGCAATTGTCTTACTCTCGCATGGAGGGAAGCTAATTTAACCTTCCTCCCTTCACACTGCATGTGGGACTCTTATACTCAAGAAGGTTTGCTCTTTAGGATACTCTGTGTTTTTGTACCTCCAAACCCCTTTCAAAAGGGGAGCCCAATACTTTCAATATTGCAGAGTCCTTTCCCATTACACCCCCCACTTGGCTTGCAGTCATAATTACAGATCATTACCTAGTGCGGAATTCCTAATGCCTCATTGTTCTGTGTAATTGTCACCCATGGCAATTAGTCAAATGGTGCCCTGACATCATAATGTTACTGCAGGATGTCATCTGACATAAAGGCAAGCAATAGGATACATTTATCATGGTATTGAAATGGGTAGCAGGATAGACCGGACTCCCAGATGAAGGCAAAGATTGTGAGATGAAATAAACAAGGACAATATTTGAGACTTATTAATTCGTTTTATGTTGTCGGTGATCATGATATTCTCAGGTTCTCTATAGGTGTACTGATAGGGATTTGCAAGAATGAAGATGTCAGAATCTGTTGTTTATAGCTTTTCTCATTCGCGCTAACTGTAGCATAAACCTTCCTCCGTAAACTTATCAGATCACTTAATGGTCATTGGTGTACCATAACCTAAAAGAATTGCAGTGAGCAGGGTACGCTGTCACTTGGATAGCAATGAGATCTTTTTATCTACATTCTAATATAGGTGCTAGAGTAGTGTAGAGAGTGGTAGGAAAGGAGGATTAAGATTGACAGGTATGCTAGGTTGAAAACAATATTGAGATTTAAATGTTTTTGAGCTGTGGATTTTCAAATATTATAGACGTCATAGTACTGATTAATAACCCTTTATCAAAATCTGTTTGTTGTTGTGTTGCATTAGTTTGGGAATATTCAGGTTCTGTTAATAGACTAACAGTGGACTTTTCCATTTGCAGAATATATTGAATGACCAGCAGAGGCAGTGTTGCAGAAGATGATTTCTCGGAGTTGCTGAACACAAAAAAAAAAGTTCACCAGCTATCGGCTATATTTACCAACTTACATGGTGAGTCAAACTTTCAATTTATCATTTTCCTTGTCCTTAAAAGAAGTTCAACGCATCTGATGGCTCTCAGCTCCTTTTAGTCGGGTATTACGCATGAATAGTATTTGTCAAGTCTGAAGCGATATGGATGGCGCTATGGCTATCAGGATAGCCTTTCAATGACGTTGACTGTCTACAAGGCTGACAATCCTACTTTAAATACTTGTGCTAACAATATGTCAACAGAGGAAATTAGTGTCTTTGAGGCTGAAAGGAGGTGTCTTATATTGGAGCAATTGGCTTACTCTCGCATGGAGGAAAGCTAATGTAACCTTCTTCCCTTCACACTGCATGTGGGACTCTTATACTCAAGAAGGTTTACTCTTTAGGATACTCTGTGTTCTTGTACCTCCTGCCCCCCTTTCAAAAGGGGAGCCCAATGATTTCAATATTGCAGAGTCCTTTCCCATTACACCTCCCACTTGGCTTGCAGTCATAATTACAGATCGTTACCTAGTGCGCAATTCCTAATGCCTCATTGTTCTGTGTAATTGTAACCCATGGCGATTGGTCAAATGGTGCCCTGACATCATAATGCCACTGCAGGATGTCATCTGACATGAGGGCAAACAATAAGATACATTTATCATGGTATTGAAATAGGTAGCAGAATAGACAGTACACCCAGATGAAGGCAAAGATTGTGAGATGAAATAAACAAGGGCATTATTTGAAACTTATTCAGTAGTTTTATGGTGTCGGTGATCATAATATTCTCAGGTTCTCTATAGGTGAACTGATCGGGATTTGCAAGAATGAAGATGTCAGAATCTGTTGTTTATAGCTTTTCTCATTCCCACTAACTGTAGCATAAACCTTCCTCCGTAAACTTATCAGATCACTTAATCGTCATTGGTGTAACATAACCTAAAAGAATTGCAGTGAGCAGGGTACGCTGTCACTTGGATAGCAATGAGATCTGTTTATCTACATTCTAATATAGGTGCTATGGTTGTGTAGAGAGTGGTAGGAAAGGAGGATTAAGATTGACAGGTATGCTAGGTTGAAAACAATCTTGAGATTTAAATCTTTTTGAGCTGTGGATTTTCAAATATTATAGAAGTCATAGTACTGATTAATAACCCTTTATCAAAATCTGTTTGTTGTTGTGTTGCATTAGTTTGGGAATATTCAGGTCCTGTTAATAGACTAACAGTGGACTTTTCCATTTGCAGAATATATTGAATGACCAGCAGAGGCAGTGTTGCAGAAGATGATTTCTCGGAGTTGCTGAACACAAAAAAAAAAGTTCACCAGCTTTCGGCTATATTTACCAACTTACATGGTGAGTCAAACTTTCAATTTATCATTTTCCTTGTCCTTAAAAGAAGCTCAACGCATCTGATGGCTCTTAGCTCCTTTTAGTCGGGTATTACGCATGAATAGTATTTGTCAAGTCTGAAGCGATATGGATGGCGCTATGGCTATCAGGATAGCCATTCAATGACGTTGACTGTCTACAAGGCTGACAATCCTACTTTAAATACTTGTGCTAACAATATGTCAACAGAGGAAATTAGTGTCTTTGAGGCTAAAAGGAGGTGTCTTATATTGGAGCAATTTGCTTACTCTCGCTTGGAGGAAAGCTATTGTAACCTTCTTCCCTTCACACTGCATGTGGGACTCTTATACTCAAGAAGGTTTACTCTTTCGGATACTCTGTGTTCTTGTACCTCCTGCCCCCCTTTCAAAAGGGGAGCCCAATGATTTCAATATTGCAGAGTCCGTTCCCATTACACCTCCCACTTGGCTTGCAGTCATAATTACAGATCGTTACCTAGTGCGGAATTCCTAATGCCTCATTGTTATGTGTAATTGTCACCCATGGCGATTGGTCAAATGGTGCCCTGACATCATAATGCTACTGCAGGATGTCATCTGACATGAGGGCAAGCAATAGGATACATTTATCATGGTATTGAAATAGATAGCAGGATAGACAGGACTCCCAGATGAAGAAAAGATTGTGAGATGAAATAAACAAGGGCATTATTTGAGACTTATTCATTAGTTTTATGGTGTCGGTGATCATGATATTCTCAGGTTCTCTATAGGTGAACTGAAAGGGATTTGCAAGAATGAAGATGTCAGAATCTGTTGTTTATAGCTTTTCTCATTCCCACTAACTGTAGCATAAACCTTCCTCCATAAACTTATCAGATCACTTAATGGTCATTGGTGTACCATCACCTAAAAGAATTGCAGTGAGCAGGGTATGCTGTCACTTGGATAGCAATGAGATCTTTTTATCTACATTCTAATATAGGTGCTAGGGTTGTGTAGAGAGTGGTAGGAAATGAGGATTAAGATTGACAGGTATGCTCGGTTGAAAACAATATTGAGATTTAAATCTTTTTGAGCTGTGGATTTTCAAATATTAAAGCAGTCATAGTACTGATTAATAACCCTTTATCAAAATCTGTTTGTTGTTGTGTTGCATTAGTTTGGGAATATTCAGGTTCTGTTAATAGACTAACAGTGGACTTTTCCATTTGCAGAATATATTGAATGACCAGCAGAGGCAGTATTGCAGAAGATGATTTCTCGGAGTTGCTGAACACAAAAAAAAAGTTCCCCAGCTTTCGGCTATATCTACCAACTTACATGGTGAGTCAAACTTTCAATTTATCATTTTCCTTGTCCTTAAAAGAAGTTCAACGCATCTGATGGCTCTCAGCTCCTTTTAGTCGGGTGTTACGCATGAATAGTATTTGTCAAGTCTAAAGCGATATGGATGGCGCTATGGCTATCAGGATAGCCTTTCAATGACGTTGACTGTCTACAAGGCTGACAATCCTACTTTAAATACTTGTGCTAACAATATGTCAACAGAGGAAATTAGTGTCTTTGAGGCTGAAAGGAGGTGTCTTATATTGGAGCAATTGGCTTACTCTCGCATGGAGGAAAGCTAATGTAACCTTCTTCCCTTCACACTGCATGTGGGACTTTTATACTCAAGAAGGTTTACTCTTTCGGATACTCTGTGTTCTTGTACCTCCTGCCCCCCTTTCAAAAGGGGAGCCCAATGATTTCAATATTGCAGAGTCCTTTCCCATTACACCTCCCACTTGGCTTGCAGTCATAATTACAGATCGTTACCTAGTGCGGAATTCCTAATGCCTCATTGTTATGTGTAATTGTCACCCTTGGCGATTGGTCAAATGGTGCCCTGACATCATAATGCTACTGCAGGATGTCATCTGACATGAGGGCAAGCAATAGGATACATTTATCATGGTATTGAAATAGGTAGCAGGATAGACAGGACTCCCAGATGAAGAAAAGATTGTGAGATGAAATAAACAAGGGCATTATTTGAGACATATTCATTAGTTTTATGGTGTCGGTGATCATGATATTCTCAGGTTCTCTATAGGTGAACTGATAGGGATTTGCAAGAATGAAGATGTCAGAATCTGTTGTTTATAGCCTTTCTCATTCCCACTAACTGTAGCATAAACCTTCCTCCTTAAACTTATCAGATCACTTAATGGTCATTGGTGTACCATCACCTAAAAGAATTGCAGTGAGCAGGGTATGCTGTCACTTGGATAGCAATGAGATCTTTTTATCTACATTCTAATATAGGTGCTAGGGTTGTGTAGAGAGTGGTAGGAAATGAGGATTAAGATTGACAGGTATGCTAGGTTGAAAACAATCTTGAGATTTAAATCTTTTTGAGCTGTGGATTTTCAAATATTATAGAAGTCATAGTACTGATTAATAACCCTTTATCAAAATCTGTTTGTTGTTGTGTTGCATTAGTTTGGGAATATTCAGGTCCTGTTAATAGACTAACAGTGGACTTTTCCATTTGCAGAATATATTGAATGACCAGCAGAGGCAGTGTTGCAGAAGATGATTTCTCGGAGTTGCTGAACACAAAAAAAAAGTTCACCAGCTTTCGGCTATATTTACCAACTTACATGGTGAGTCAAACTTTCAATTTATCATTTTCCTTGTCCTTAAAAGAAGCTCAACGCATCTGATGGCTCTTAGCTCCTTTTAGTCGGGTATTACGCATGAATAGTATTTGTCAAGTCTGAAGCGATATGGATGGCGCTATGGCTATCAGGATAGCCTTTCAATGACGTTGACTGTCTACAAGGCTGACAATCCTACTTTAAATACTTGTGCTAACAATATGTCAACAGAGGAAATTAGTGTCTTTGAGGCTGAAAGGAGGTGTCTTATATTGGAGCAATTGGCTTACTCTCGCTTGGAGGAAAGCTAATGTAACCTTCTTCCCTTCACACTGCATGTGGGACTCTTATACTCAAGAAGGTTTACTCTTTCGGATACTCTGTGTTCTTGTACCTCCTGCCCCCCTTTCAAAAGGGTAGCCCAATGATTTCAATATTGCAGAGTCCTTTCCCATTACACCTCCCACTTGGCTTGCAGTCATAATTACAGATCGTTACCTAGTGCGGAATTCCTAATGCCTCATTGTTATGTGTAATTGTCACCCATGGCGATTGGTCAAATGGTGCCCTGACATCATAATGCTACTGCAGGATGTCATCTGACATGAGGGCAAGCAATAGGATACATTTATCATGGTATTGAAATAGATAGCAGGATAGACAGGACTCCCAGATGAAGAAAAGATTGTGAGATGAAATAAACAAGGGCATTATTTGAGACTTATTCATTAGTTTTATGGTGTCGGTGATCATGATATTCTCAGGTTCTCTATAGGTGAACTGAAAGGGATTTGCAAGAATGAAGATGTCAGAATCTGTTGTTTATAGCTTTTCTCATTCCCACTAACTGTAGCATAAACCTTCCTCCATAAACTTATCAGATCACCTAATGGTCATTGGTGTACCATCACCTAAAAGAATTGCAGTGAGCAGGGTATGCTGTCACTTGGATAGCAATGAGATCTTTTTATCTACATTCTAATATAGGTGCTAGGGTTGTGTAGAGAGTGGTAGGAAATGAGGATTAAGATTGACAGGTATGCTCGGTTGAAAACAATATTGAGATTTAAATCTTTTTGAGCTTTGGATTTTCAAATATTAAAGAAGTCATAGTACTGATTAATAACCCTTTATCAAAATCTGTTTGTTGTTGTGTTGCATTAGTTTGGGAATATTCAGGTTCTGTTAATAGACTAACAGTGGACTTTTCCATTTGCAGAATATATTGAATTACCAGCAGAGGCAGTATTGCAGAAGATGATTTCTCGGAGTTGCTGAACACAAAAAAAAAAAGTTCCCCAGCTTTCGGCTATATTTACCAACTTACATGGTGAGTCAAACTTTCAATTTATCATTTTCCTTGTCCTTAAAAGAAGTTCAACGCATCTGATGGCTCTCAGCTCCTTTTAGTCGGGTGTTACGCATGAATAGTATTTGTCAAGTCTAAAGCGATATGGATGGCGCTATGGCTATCAGGATAGCCTTTCAATGACGTTGACTGTCTACAAGGCTGACAATCCTACTTTAAATACTTGTGCTAACAATATGTCAACAGAGGAAATTAGTGTCTTTGAGGCTGAAAGGAGGTGTCTTATATTGGAGCAATTGGCTTACTCTCGCATGGAGGAAAGCTAATGTAACCTTCTTCCCTTCACACTGCATGTGGGACTTTTATACTCAAGAAGGTTTACTCTTTCGGATACTCTGTGTTCTTGTACCTCCTGCCCCCCTTTCAAAAGGGGAGCCCAATGATTTCAATATTGCAGAGTCCTTTCCCATTACACCTCCCACTTGGCTTGCAGTCATAATTACAGATCGTTACCTAGTGCGGAATTCCTAATGCCTCATTGTTATGTGTAATTGTCACCCTTGGCGATTGGTCAAATGGTGCCCTGACATCATAATGCTACTGCAGGATGTCATCTGACATGAGGGCAAGCAATAGGATACATTTATCATGGTATTGAAATAGGTAGCAGGATAGACAGGACTCCCAGATGAAGAAAAGATTGTGAGAGGAAATAAACAAGGGCATTATTTGAGACTTATTCATTAGTTTTATGGTGTCGGTGATCATGATATTCTCAGGTTCTCTATAGGTGAACTGATAGGGATTTGCAAGAATGAAGATGTCAGAATCTGTTGTTTATAGCCTTTCTCATTCCCACTAACTGTAGCATAAACCTTCCTCCTTAAACTTATCAGATCACTTAATGGTCATTGGTGTACCATCACCTAAAAGAATTGCAGTGAGCAGGGTATGCTGTCACTTGGATAGCAATGAGATCTTTTTATCTACATTCTAATATAGGTGCTAGGGTTGTGTAGAGAGTGGTAGGAAATGAGGATTAAGATTGACAGGTATGCTAGGTTGAAAACAATCTTGAGATTTAAATCGTTTTGAGCTGTGGATTTTCAAATATTATAGAAGTCATAGTACTGATTAATAACCCTTTATCAAAATCTGTTTGTTGTTGTGTTGCATTAGTTTGGGAATATTCAGGTCCTGTTAATAGACTAACAGTGGACTTTTCCATTTGCAGAATATATTGAATGACCAGCAGAGGCAGTGTTGCAGAAGATGATTTCTCGGAGTTGCTGAACACAAAAAAAAAGTTCACCAGCTTTCGGCTATATTTACCAACTTACATGGTGAGTCAAACTTTCAATTTATCATTTTCCTTGTCCTTAAAAGAAGCTCAACGCATCTGATGGCTCTTAGCTCCTTTTAGTCGGGTATTACGCATGAATAGTATTTGTCAAGTCTGAAGCGATATGGATGGCGCTATGGCTATCAGGATAGCCTTTCAATGACGTTGACTGTCTACAAGGCTGACAATCCTACTTTAAATACTTGTGCTAACAATATGTCAACAAAGGAAATTAGTGTCTTTGAGGCTGAAAGGAGGTGTCTTATATTGGAGCAATTGGCTTACTCTCGCTTGGAGGAAAGCTAATGTAACCTTCTTCCCTTCACACTGCATGTGGGACTCTTATACTCAAGAAGGTTTACTCTTTCGGATACTCTGTGTTCTTGTACCTCCTGCCCCCCTTTCAAAAGGGGAGCCCAATGATTTCAATATTGCAGAGTCCTTTCCCATTACACCTCCCACTTGGCTTGCAGTCATAATTACAGATCGTTACCTAGTGCGGAATTCCTAATGCCTCATTGTTATGTGTAATTGTCACCCATGGCGATTGGTCAAATGGTGCCCTGACATCATAATGCTACTGCAGGATGTCATCTGACATGAGGGCAAGCAATAGGATACATTTATCATGGTATTGAAATAGGTAGCAGGATAGACAGGACTCCCAGATGAAGAAAAGATTGTGAGATGAAATAAACAAGGGCATTATTTGAGACATATTCATTAGTTTTATGGTGTCGGTGATCATGATATTCTCAGGTTCTCTATAGGTGAACTGATAGGGATTTGCAAGAATGAAGATGTCAGAATCTGTTGTTTATAGCCTTTCTCATTCCCACTAACTGTAGCATAAACCTTCCTCCTTAAACTTATCAGATCACTTAATGGTCATTGGTGTACCATCACCTAAAAGAATTGCAGTGAGCAGGGTATGCTGTCACTTGGATAGCAATGAGATCTTTTTATCTACATTCTAATATAGGTGCTAGGGTTGTGTAGAGAGTGGTAGGAAATGAGGATTAAGATTGACAGGTATGCTAGGTTGAAAACAATCTTGAGATTTAAATCTTTTTGAGCTGTGGATTTTCAAATATTATAGAAGTCATAGTACTGATTAATAACCCTTTATCAAAATCTGTTTGTTGTTGTGTTGCATTAGTTTGGGAATATTCAGGTCCTGTTAATAGACTAACAGTGGACTTTTCCATTTGCAGAATATATTGAATGACCAGCAGAGGCAGTGTTGCAGAAGATGATTTCTCGGAGTTGCTGAACCCCAAAAAAAAAAGTTCAGCAGCTTTCGGCTCGATTTACCAATTTACATGGTGAGTCAAACTCTCAATTTATCATTTTGCTTGTCCTTAAAAGAAGTTCAACGCATCTGATGGCTCTTAGCTCCTTTTAGTGGGGTATTACGCTTGAATATTATTTGTCAAGACTGAAGCGCTATGGATGGCGCTATGGGCATCAGGATAGCTTTTCAAAGACGTTGACTGTCTACAAGGCTGACAATTCTACTTTGAACACTTGTGCTAACAATATGTCAACAGAGGAAATTAGTGTCTTTGAGGCTGAAATGAGGTGTCTTATATCGGAGCAATTGTCTTACTCTCGCATGGAGGGAAGCTAATTTAACCTTCCTCCCTTCACACTGCATGTGGGACTCTTATACTCAAGAAGGTTTGCTCTTTAGGATACTCTGTGTTTTTGTACCTCCAAACCCCTTTCAAAAGGGGAGCCCAATACTTTCAATATTGCAGAGTCCTTTCCCATTACACCCCCCACTTGGCTTGCAGTCATAATTACAGATCATTACCTAGTGCGGAATTCCTAATGCCTCATTGTTCTGTGTAATTGTCACCCATGGCAATTAGTCAAATGGTGCCCTGACATCATAATGTTACTGCAGGATGTCATCTGACATAAAGGCAAGCAATAGGATACATTTATCATGGTATTGAAATGGGTAGCAGGATAGACCGGACTCCCAGATGAAGGCAAAGATTGTGAGATGAAATAAACAAGGACAATATTTGAGACTTATTAATTCGTTTTATGTTGTCGGTGATCATGATATTCTCAGGTTCTCTATAGGTGTACTGATAGGGATTTGCAAGAATGAAGATGTCAGAATCTGTTGTTTATAGCTTTTCTCATTCGCGCTAACTGTAGCATAAACCTTCCTCCGTAAACTTATCAGATCACTTAATGGTCATTGGTGTACCATAACCTAAAAGAATTGCAGTGAGCAGGGTACGCTGTCACTTGGATAGCAATGAGATCTTTTTATCTACATTCTAATATAGGTGCTAGAGTAGTGTAGAGAGTGGTAGGAAAGGAGGATTAAGATTGACAGGTATGCTAGGTTGAAAACAATATTGAGATTTAAATGTTTTTGAGCTGTGGATTTTCAAATATTATAGACGTCATAGTACTGATTAATAACCCTTTATCAAAATCTGTTTGTTGTTGTGTTGCATTAGTTTGGGAATATTCAGGTTCTGTTAATAGACTAACAGTGGACTTTTCCATTTGCAGAATATATTGAATGACCAGCAGAGGCAGTGTTGCAGAAGATGATTTCTCGGAGTTGCTGAACACAAAAAAAAAAGTTCACCAGCTATCGGCTATATTTACCAACTTACATGGTGAGTCAAACTTTCAATTTATCATTTTCCTTGTCCTTAAAAGAAGTTCAACGCATCTGATGGCTCTCAGCTCCTTTTAGTCGGGTATTACGCATGAATAGTATTTGTCAAGTCTGAAGCGATATGGATGGCGCTATGGCTATCAGGATAGCCTTTCAATGACGTTGACTGTCTACAAGGCTGACAATCCTACTTTAAATACTTGTGCTAACAATATGTCAACAGAGGAAATTAGTGTCTTTGAGGCTGAAAGGAGGTGTCTTATATTGGAGCAATTGGCTTACTCTCGCATGGAGGAAAGCTAATGTAACCTTCTTCCCTTCACACTGCATGTGGGACTCTTATACTCAAGAAGGTTTACTCTTTAGGATACTCTGTGTTCTTGTACCTCCTGCCCCCCTTTCAAAAGGGGAGCCCAATGATTTCAATATTGCAGAGTCCTTTCCCATTACACCTCCCACTTGGCTTGCAGTCATAATTACAGATCGTTACCTAGTGCGCAATTCCTAATGCCTCATTGTTCTGTGTAATTGTAACCCATGGCGATTGGTCAAATGGTGCCCTGACATCATAATGCCACTGCAGGATGTCATCTGACATGAGGGCAAACAATAAGATACATTTATCATGGTATTGAAATAGGTAGCAGAATAGACAGTACACCCAGAGGAAGGCAAAGATTGTGAGATGAAATAAACAAGGGCATTATTTGAAACTTATTCAGTAGTTTTATGGTGTCGGTGATCATAATATTCTCAGGTTCTCTATAGGTGAACTGATCGGGATTTGCAAGAATGAAGATGTCAGAATCTGTTGTTTATAGCTTTTCTCATTCCCACTAACTGTAGCATAAACCTTCCTCCGTAAACTTATCAGATCACTTAATCGTCATTGGTGTACCATAACCTAAAAGAATTGCAGTGAGCAGGGTACGCTGTCACTTGGATAGCAATGAGATCTGTTTATCTACATTCTAATATAGGTGCTATGGTTGTGTAGAGAGTGGTAGGAAAGGAGGATTAAGATTGACAGGTATGCTAGGTTGAAAACAATCTTGAGATTTAAATCTTTTTGAGCTGTGGATTTTCAAA
Source organism: Lissotriton helveticus (assembly GCF_964261635.1). Lineage (NCBI taxonomy): Eukaryota > Metazoa > Chordata > Amphibia > Caudata > Salamandridae > Lissotriton > Lissotriton helveticus. The sequence continues at coordinate 456,439,753 of NC_136072.1, read as the reverse complement.
TATTATAGAAGTCATAGTACTGATTAATAACCCTTTATCAAAATCTGTTTGTTGTTGTGTTGCATTAGTTTGGGAATATTCAGGTCCTGTTAATAGACTAACAGTGGACTTTTCCATTTGCAGAATATATTGAATGACCAGCAGAGGCAGTGTTGCAGAAGATGATTTCTCGGAGTTGCTGAACACAAAAAAAAAAGTTCACCAGCTTTCGGCTATATTTACCAACTTACATGGTGAGTCAAACTTTCAATTTATCATTTTCCTTGTCCTTAAAAGAAGCTCAACGCATCTGATGGCTCTTAGCTCCTTTTAGTCGGGTATTACGCATGAATAGTATTTGTCAAGTCTGAAGCGATATGGATGGCGCTATGGCTATCAGGATAGCCATTCAATGACGTTGACTGTCTACAAGGCTGACAATCCTACTTTAAATACTTGTGCTAACAATATGTCAACAGAGGAAATTAGTGTCTTTGAGGCTAAAAGGAGGTGTCTTATATTGGAGCAATTTGCTTACTCTCGCTTGGAGGAAAGCTATTGTAACCTTCTTCCCTTCACACTGCATGTGGGACTCTTATACTCAAGAAGGTTTACTCTTTCGGATACTCTGTGTTCTTGTACCTCCTGCCCCCCTTTCAAAAGGGGAGCCCAATGATTTCAATATTGCAGAGTCCGTTCCCATTACACCTCCCACTTGGCTTGCAGTCATAATTACAGATCGTTACCTAGTGCGGAATTCCTAATGCCTCATTGTTATGTGTAATTGTCACCCATGGCGATTGGTCAAATGGTGCCCTGACATCATAATGCTACTGCAGGATGTCATCTGACATGAGGGCAAGCAATAGGATACATTTATCATGGTATTGAAATAGATAGCAGGATAGACAGGACTCCCAGATGAAGAAAAGATTGTGAGATGAAATAAACAAGGGCATTATTTGAGACTTATTCATTAGTTTTATGGTGTCGGTGATCATGATATTCTCAGGTTCTCTATAGGTGAACTGAAAGGGATTTGCAAGAATGAAGATGTCAGAATCTGTTGTTTATAGCTTTTCTCATTCCCACTAACTGTAGCATAAACCTTCCTCCATAAACTTATCAGATCACTTAATGGTCATTGGTGTACCATCACCTAAAAGAATTGCAGTGAGCAGGGTATGCTGTCACTTGGATAGCAATGAGATCTTTTTATCTACATTCTAATATAGGTGCTAGGGTTGTGTAGAGAGTGGTAGGAAATGAGGATTAAGATTGACAGGTATGCTCGGTTGAAAACAATATTGAGATTTAAATCTTTTTGAGCTGTGGATTTTCAAATATTAAAGAAGTCATAGTACTGATTAATAACCCTTTATCAAAATCTGTTTGTTGTTGTGTTGCATTAGTTTGGGAATATTCAGGTTCTGTTAATAGACTAACAGTGGACTTTTCCATTTGCAGAATATATTGAATGACCAGCAGAGGCAGTATTGCAGAAGATGATTTCTCGGAGTTGCTGAACACAAAAAAAAAGTTCCCCAGCTTTCGGCTATATCTACCAACTTACATGGTGAGTCAAACTTTCAATTTATCATTTTCCTTGTCCTTAAAAGAAGTTCAACGCATCTGATGGCTCTCAGCTCCTTTTAGTCGGGTGTTACGCATGAATAGTATTTGTCAAGTCTAAAGCGATATGGATGGCGCTATGGCTATCAGGATAGCCTTTCAATGACGTTGACTGTCTACAAGGCTGACAATCCTACTTTAAATACTTGTGCTAACAATATGTCAACAGAGGAAATTAGTGTCTTTGAGGCTGAAAGGAGGTGTCTTATATTGGAGCAATTGGCTTACTCTCGCATGGAGGAAAGCTAATGTAACCTTCTTCCCTTCACACTGCATGTGGGACTTTTATACTCAAGAAGGTTTACTCTTTCGGATACTCTGTGTTCTTGTACCTCCTGCCCCCCTTTCAAAAGGGGAGCCCAATGATTTCAATATTGCAGAGTCCTTTCCCATTACACCTCCCACTTGGCTTGCAGTCATAATTACAGATCGTTACCTAGTGCGGAATTCCTAATGCCTCATTGTTATGTGTAATTGTCACCCTTGGCGATTGGTCAAATGGTGCCCTGACATCATAATGCTACTGCAGGATGTCATCTGACATGAGGGCAAGCAATAGGATACATTTATCATGGTATTGAAATAGGTAGCAGGATAGACAGGACTCCCAGATGAAGAAAAGATTGTGAGATGAAATAAACAAGGGCATTATTTGAGACATATTCATTAGTTTTATGGTGTCGGTGATCATGATATTCTCAGGTTCTCTATAGGTGAACTGATAGGGATTTGCAAGAATGAAGATGTCAGAATCTGTTGTTTATAGCCTTTCTCATTCCCACTAACTGTAGCATAAACCTTCCTCCTTAAACTTATCAGATCACTTAATGGTCATTGGTGTACCATCACCTAAAAGAATTGCAGTGAGCAGGGTATGCTGTCACTTGGATAGCAATGAGATCTTTTTATCTACATTCTAATATAGGTGCTAGGGTTGTGTAGAGAGTGGTAGGAAATGAGGATTAAGATTGACAGGTATGCTAGGTTGAAAACAATCTTGAGATTTAAATCTTTTTGAGCTGTGGATTTTCAAATATTATAGAAGTCATAGTACTGATTAATAACCCTTTATCAAAATCTGTTTGTTGTTGTGTTGCATTAGTTTGGGAATATTCAGATCCTGTTAATAGACTAACAGTGGACTTTTCCATTTGCAGAATATATTGAATGACCAGCAGAGGCAGTGTTGCAGAAGATGATTTCTCGGAGTTGCTGAACACAAAAAAAAAGTTCACCAGCTTTCGGCTATATTTACCAACTTACATGGTGAGTCAAACTTTCAATTTATCATTTTCCTTGTCCTTAAAAGAAGCTCAACGCATCTGATGGCTCTTAGCTCCTTTTAGTCGGGTATTACGCATGAATAGTATTTGTCAAGTCTGAAGCGATATGGATGGCGCTATGGCTATCAGGATAGCCTTTCAATGACGTTGACTGTCTACAAGGCTGACAATCCTACTTTAAATACTTGTGCTAACAATATGTCAACAGAGGAAATTAGTGTCTTTGAGGCTGAAAGGAGGTGTCTTATATTGGAGCAATTGGCTTACTCTCGCTTGGAGGAAAGCTAATGTAACCTTCTTCCCTTCACACTGCATGTGGGACTCTTATACTCAAGAAGGTTTACTCTTTCGGATACTCTGTGTTCTTGTACCTCCTGCCCCCCTTTCAAAAGGGTAGCCCAATGATTTCAATATTGCAGAGTCCTTTCCCATTACACCTCCCACTTGGCTTGCAGTCATAATTACAGATCGTTACCTAGTGCGGAATTCCTAATGCCTCATTGTTATGTGTAATTGTCACCCATGGCGATTGGTCAAATGGTGCCCTGACATCATAATGCTACTGCAGGATGTCATCTGACATGAGGGCAAGCAATAGGATACATTTATCATGGTATTGAAATAGATAGCAGGATAGACAGGACTCCCAGATGAAGAAAAGATTGTGAGATGAAATAAACAAGGGCATTATTTGAGACTTATTCATTAGTTTTATGGTGTCGGTGATCATGATATTCTCAGGTTCTCTATAGGTGAACTGAAAGGGATTTGCAAGAATGAAGATGTCAGAATCTGTTGTTTATAGCTTTTCTCATTCCCACTAACTGTAGCATAAACCTTCCTCCATAAACTTATCAGATCACCTAATGGTCATTGGTGTACCATCACCTAAAAGAATTGCAGTGAGCAGGGTATGCTGTCACTTGGATAGCAATGAGATCTTTTTATCTACATTCTAATATAGGTGCTAGGGTTGTGTAGAGAGTGGTAGGAAATGAGGATTAAGATTGACAGGTATGCTCGGTTGAAAACAATATTGAGATTTAAATCTTTTTGAGCTTTGGATTTTCAAATATTAAAGAAGTCATAGTACTGATTAATAACCCTTTATCAAAATCTGTTTGTTGTTGTGTTGCATTAGTTTGGGAATATTCAGGTTCTGTTAATAGACTAACAGTGGACTTTTCCATTTGCAGAATATATTGAATTACCAGCAGAGGCAGTATTGCAGAAGATGATTTCTCGGAGTTGCTGAACACAAAAAAAAAAGTTCACCAGCTTTCGGCTATATTTACCAACTTACATGGTGAGTCAAACTTTCAATTTATCATTTTCCTTGTCCTTAAAAGAAGTTCAACGCATCTGATGGCTCTCAGCTCCTTTTAGTCGGGTGTTACGCATGAATAGTATTTGTCAAGTCTAAAGCGATATGGATGGCGCTATGGCTATCAGGATAGCCTTTCAATGACGTTGACTGTCTACAAGGCTGACAATCCTACTTTAAATACTTGTGCTAACAATATGTCAACAGAGGAAATTAGTGTCTTTGAGGCTGAAAGGAGGTGTCTTATATTGGAGCAATTGGCTTACTCTCGCATGGAGGAAAGCTAATGTAACCTTCTTCCCTTCACACTGCATGTGGGACTTTTATACTCAAGAAGGTTTACTCTTTCGGATACTCTGTGTTCTTGTACCTCCTGCCCCCCTTTCAAAAGGGGAGCCCAATGATTTCAATATTGCAGAGTCCTTTCCCATTACACCTCCCACTTGGCTTGCAGTCATAATTACAGATCGTTACCTAGTGCGGAATTCCTAATGCCTCATTGTTATGTGTAATTGTCACCCTTGGCGATTGGTCAAATGGTGCCCTGACATCATAATGCTACTGCAGGATGTCATCTGACATGAGGGCAAGCAATAGGATACATTTATCATGGTATTGAAATAGGTAGCAGGATAGACAGGACTCCCAGATGAAGAAAAGATTGTGAGAGGAAATAAACAAGGGCATTATTTGAGACTTATTCATTAGTTTTATGGTGTCGGTGATCATGATATTCTCAGGTTCTCTATAGGTGAACTGATAGGGATTTGCAAGAATGAAGATGTCAGAATCTGTTGTTTATAGCCTTTCTCATTCCCACTAACTGTAGCATAAACCTTCCTCCTTAAACTTATCAGATCACTTAATGGTCATTGGTGTACCATCACCTAAAAGAATTGCAGTGAGCAGGGTATGCTGTCACTTGGATAGCAATGAGATCTTTTTATCTACATTCTAATATAGGTGCTAGGGTTGTGTAGAGAGTGGTAGGAAATGAGGATTAAGATTGACAGGTATGCTAGGTTGAAAACAATATCGAGATTTAAATCGTTTTGAGCTGTGGATTTTCAAATATTATAGAAGTCATAGTACTGATTAATAACCCTTTATCAAAATCTGTTTGTTGTTGTGTTGCATTAGTTTGGGAATATTCAGGTCCTGTTAATAGACTAACAGTGGACTTTTCCATTTGCAGAATATATTGAATGACCAGCAGAGGCAGTGTTGCAGAAGATGATTTCTCGGAGTTGCTGAACACAAAAAAAAAGTTCACCAGCTTTCGGCTATATTTACCAACTTACATGGTGAGTCAAACTTTCAATTTATCATTTTCCTTGTCCTTAAAAGAAGCTCAACGCATCTGATGGCTCTTAGCTCCTTTTAGTCGGGTATTACGCATGAATAGTATTTGTCAAGTCTGAAGCGATATGGATGGCGCTATGGCTATCAGGATAGCCTTTCAATGACGTTGACTGTCTACAAGGCTGACAATCCTACTTTAAATACTTGTGCTAACAATATGTCAACAGAGGAAATTAGTGTCTTTGAGGCTGAAAGGAGGTGTCTTATATTGGAGCAATTGGCTTACTCTCGCTTGGAGGAAAGCTAATGTAACCTTCTTCCCTTCACACTGCATGTGGGACTCTTATACTCAAGAAGGTTTACTCTTTCGGATACTCTGTGTTCTTGTACCTCCTGCCCCCCTTTCAAAAGGGGAGCCCAATGATTTCAATATTGCAGAGTCCTTTCCCATTACACCTCCCACGTGGCTTGCAGTCATAATTACAGATCGTTACCTAGTGCGGAATTCCTAATGCCTCATTGTTATGTGTAATTGTCACCCATGGCGATTGGTCAAATGGTGCCCTGACATCATAATGCTACTGCAGGATGTCATCTGACATGAGGGCAAGCAATAGGATACATTTATCATGGTATTGAAATAGATAGCAGGATAGACAGGACTCCCAGATGAAGAAAAGATTGTGAGATGAAATAAACAAGGGCATTATTTGAGACTTATTCATTAGTTTTATGGTGTCGGTGATCATGATATTCTCAGGTTCTCTATAGGTGAACTGAAAGGGATTTGCAAGAATGAAGATGTCAGAATCTGTTGTTTATAGCTTTTCTCATTCCCACTAACTGTAGCATAAACCTTCCTCCATAAACTTATCAGATCACCTAATGGTCATTGGTGTACCATCACCTAAAAGAATTGCAGTGAGCAGGGTATGCTGTCACTTGGATAGCAATGAGATCTTTTTATCTACATTCTAATATAGGTGCTAGGGTTGTGTAGAGAGTGGTAGGAAATGAGGATTAAGATTGACAGGTATGCTCGGTTGAAAACAATATTGAGATTCAAATCTTTTTGAGCTTTGGATTTTCAAATATTAAAGAAGTCATAGTACTGATTAATAACCCTTTATCAAAATCTGTTTGTTGTTGTGTTGCATTAGTTTGGGAATATTCAGGTTCTGTTAATAGACTAACAGTGGACTTTTCCATTTGCAGAATATATTGAATTACCAGCAGAGGCAGTATTGCAGAAGATGATTTCTCGGAGTTGCTGAACACAAAAAAAAAAGTTCCCCTGCTTTCGGCTATATTTACCAACTTACATGGTGAGTCAAACTTTCAATTTATCATTTTCCTTGTCCTTAAAAGAAGTTCAACGCATCTGATGGCTCTCAGCTCCTTTTAGTCGGGTGTTACGCATGAATAGTATTTGTCAAGTCTAAAGCGATATGGATGGCGCTATGGCTATCAGGATAGCCTTTCAATGACGTTGACTGTCTACAAGGCTGACAATCCTACTTTAAATACTTGTGCTAACAATATGTCAACAGAGGAAATTAGTGTCTTTGAGGCTGAAAGGAGGTGTCTTATATTGGAGCAATTGGCTTACTCTCGCATGGAGGAAAGCTAATGTAACCTTCTTCCCTTCACACTGCATGTGGGACTTTTATACTCAAGAAGGTTTACTCTTTCGGATACTCTGTGTTCTTGTACCTCCTGCCCCCCTTTCAAAAGGGGAGCCCAATGATTTCAATATTGCAGAGTCCTTTCCCATTACACCTCCCACTTGGCTTGCAGTCATAATTACAGATCGTTACCTAGTGCGGAATTCCTAATGCCTCATTGTTATGTGTAATTGTCACCCTTGGCGATTGGTCAAATGGTGCCCTGACATCATAATGCTACTGCAGGATGTCATCTGACATGAGGGCAAGCAATAGGATACATTTATCATGGTATTGAAATAGGTAGCAGGATAGACAGGACTCCCAGATGAAGAAAAGATTGTGAGATGAAATAAACAAGGGCATTATTTGAGACTTATTCATTAGTTTTATGGTGTCGGTGATCATGATATTCTCAGGTTCTCTATAGGTGAACTGATAGGGATTTGCAAGAATGAAGATGTCAGAATCTGTTGTTTATAGCCTTTCTCATTCCCACTAACTGTAGCATAAACCTTCCTCCTTAAACTTATCAGATCACTTAATGGTCATTGGTGTACCATCACCTAAAAGAATTGCAGTGAGCAGGGTATGCTGTCACTTGGATAGCAATGAGATCTTTTTATCTACATTCTAATATAGGTGCTAGGGTTGTGTAGAGAGTGGTAGGAAATGAGGATTAAGATTGACAGGTATGCTAGGTTGAAAACAATATCGAGATTTAAATCGTTTTGAGCTGTGGATTTTCAAATATTATAGAAGTCATAGTACTGATTAATAACCCTTTATCAAAATCTGTTTGTTGTTGTGTTGCATTAGTTTGGGAATATTCAGGTCCTGTTAATAGACTAACAGTGGACTTTTCCATTTGCAGAATATATTGAATGACCAGCAGAGGCAGTGTTGCAGAAGATGATTTCTCGGAGTTGCTGAACACAAAAAAAAAGTTCACCAGCTTTCGGCTATATTTACCAACTTACATGGTGAGTCAAACTTTCAATTTATCATTTTCCTTGTCCTTAAAAGAAGCTCAACGCATCTGATGGCTCTTAGCTCCTTTTAGTCGGGTATTACGCATGAATAGTATTTGTCAAGTCTGAAGCGATATGGATGGCGCTATGGCTATCAGGATAGCCTTTCAATGACGTTGACTGTCTACAAGGCTGACAATCCTACTTTAAATACTTGTGCTAACAATATGTCAACAGAGGAAATTAGTGTCTTTGAGGCTGAAAGGAGGTGTCTTATATTGGAGCAATTGGCTTACTCTCGCTTGGAGGAAAGCTAATGTAACCTTCTTCCCTTCACACTGCATGTGGGACTCTTATACTCAAGAAGGTTTACTCTTTCGGATACTCTGTGTTCTTGTACCTCCTGCCCCCCTTTCAAAAGGGGAGCCCAATGATTTCAATATTGCAGAGTCCTTTCCCATTACACCTCCCACTTGGCTTGCAGTCATAATTACAGATCGTTACCTAGTGCGGAATTCCTAATGCCTCATTGTTATGTGTAATTGTCACCCATGGCGATTGGTCAAATGGTGCCCTGACATCATAATGCTACTGCAGGATGTCATCTGACATGAGGGCAAGCAATAGGATACATTTATCATGGTATTGAAATAGATAGCAGGATAGACAGGACTCCCAGATGAAGAAAAGATTGTGAGATGAAATAAACAAGGGCATTATTTGAGACTTATTCATTAGTTTTATGGTGTCGGTGATCATGATATTCTCAGGTTCTCTATAGGTGAACTGAAAGGGATTTGCAAGAATGAAGATGTCAGAATCTGTTGTTTATAGCTTTTCTCATTCCCACTAACTGTAGCATAAACCTTTCTCCATAAACTTATCAGATCACCTAATGGTCATTGGTGTACCATCACCTAAAAGAATTGCAGTGAGCAGGGTATGCTGTCACTTGGATAGCAATGAGATCTTTTTATCTACATTCTAATATAGGTGCTAGGGTTGTGTAGAGAGTGGTAGGAAATGAGGATTAAGATTGACAGGTATGCTCGGTTGAAAACAATATTGAGGTTTAAATCTTTTTGAGCTTTGGATTTTCAAATATTAAAGAAGTCATAGTACTGATTAATAACCCTTTATCAAAATCTGTTTGTTGTTGTGTTGCATTAGTTTGGGAATATTCAGGTTCTGTTAATAGACTAACAGTGGACTTTTCCATTTGCAGAATATATTGAATTACCAGCAGAGGCAGTATTGCAGAAGATGATTTCTCGGAGTTGCTGAACACAAAAAAAAAGTTCCCCAGCTTTCGGCTATATTTACCAACTTACATGGTGAGTCAAACTTTCAATTTATCATTTTCCTTGTCCTTAAAAGAAGTTCAACGCATCTGATGGCTCTCAGCTCCTTTTAGTCGGGTGTTACGCATGAATAGTATTTGTCAAGTCTAAAGCGATATGGATGGCGCTATGGCTATCAGGATAGCCTTTCAATGACGTTGACTGTCTACAAGGCTGACAATCCTACTTTAAATACTTGTGCTAACAATATGTCAACAGAGGAAATTAGTGTCTTTGAGGCTGAAAGGAGGTGTCTTATATTGGAGCAATTGGCTTACTCTCGCATGGAGGAAAGCTAATGTAACCTTCTTCCCTTCACACTGCATGTGGGACTTTTATACTCAAGAAGGTTTACTCTTTCGGATACTCTGTGTTCTTGTACCTCCTGCCCCCCTTTCAAAAGGGGAGCCCAATGATTTCAATATTGCAGAGTCCTTTCCCATTACACCTCCCACTTGGCTTGCAGTCATAATTACAGATCGTTACCTAGTGCGGAATTCCTAATGCCTCATTGTTATGTGTAATTGTCACCCTTGGCGATTGGTCAAATGGTGCCCTGACATCATAATGCTACTGCAGGATGTCATCTGACATGAGGGCAAGCAATAGGATACATTTATCATGGTATTGAAATAGGTAGCAGGATAGACAGGACTCCCAGATGAAGAAAAGATTGTGAGATGAAATAAACAAGGGCATTATTTGAGACTTATTCATTAGTTTTATGGTGTCGGTGATCATGATATTCTCAGGTTCTCTATAGGTGAACTGATAGGGATTTGCAAGAATGAAGATGTCAGAATCTGTTGTTTATAGCCTTTCTCATTCCCACTAACTGTAGCATAAACCTTCCTCCTTAAACTTATCAGATCACTTAATGGTCATTGGTGTACCATCACCTAAAAGAATTGCAGTGAGCAGGGTATGCTGTCACTTGGATAGCAATGAGATCTTTTTATCTACATTCTAATATAGGTGCTAGGGTTGTGTAGAGAGTGGTAGGAAATGAGGATTAAGATTGACAGGTATGCTAGGTTGAAAACAATATCGAGATTTAAATCGTTTTGAGCTGTGGATTTTCAAATATTATAGAAGTCATAGTACTGATTAATAACCCTTTATCAAAATCTGTTTGTTGTTGTGTTGCATTAGTTTGGGAATATTCAGGTCCTGTTAATAGACTAACAGTGGACTTTTCCATTTGCAGAATATATTGAATGACCAGCAGAGGCAGTGTTGCAGAAGATGATTTCTCGGAGTTGCTGAACACAAAAAAAAAGTTCACCAGCTTTCGGCTATATTTACCAACTTACATGGTGAGTCAAACTTTCAATTTATCATTTTCCTTGTCCTTAAAAGAAGCTCAACGCATCTGATGGCTCTTAGCTCCTTTTAGTCGGGTATTACGCATGAATAGTATTTGTCAAGTCTGAAGCGATATGGATGGCGCTATGGCTATCAGGATAGCCTTTCAATGACGTTGACTGTCTACAAGGCTGACAATCCTACTTTAAATACTTGTGCTAACAATATGTCAACAGAGGAAATTAGTGTCTTTGAGGCTGAAAGGAGGTGTCTTATATTGGAGCAATTGGCTTACTCTCGCTTGGAGGAAAGCTAATGTAACCTTCTTCCCTTCACACTGCATGTGGGACTCTTATACTCAAGAAGGTTTACTCTTTCGGATACTCTGTGTTCTTGTACCTCCTGCCCCCCTTTCAAAAGGGGAGCCCAATGATTTCAATATTGCAGAGTCCTTTCCCATTACACCTCCCACGTGGCTTGCAGTCATAATTACAGATCGTTACCTAGTGCGGAATTCCTAATGCCTCATTGTTATGTGTAATTGTCACCCATGGCGATTGGTCAAATGGTGCCCTGACATCATAATGCTACTGCAGGATGTCATCTGACATGAGGGCAAGCAATAGGATACATTTATCATGGTATTGAAATAGATAGCAGGATAGACAGGACTCCCAGATGAAGAAAAGATTGTGAGATGAAATAAACAAGGGCATTATTTGAGACTTATTCATTAGTTTTATGGTGTCGGTGATCATGATATTCTCAGGTTCTCTATAGGTGAACTGAAAGGGATTTGCAAGAATGAAGATGTCAGAATCTGTTGTTTATAGCTTTTCTCATTCCCACTAACTGTAGCATAAACCTTCCTCCATAAACTTATCAGATCACCTAATGGTCATTGGTGTACCATCACCTAAAAGAATTGCAGTGAGCAGGGTATGCTGTCACTTGGATAGCAATGAGATCTTTTTATCTACATTCTAATATAGGTGCTAGGGTTGTGTAGAGAGTGGTAGGAAATGAGGATTAAGATTGACAGGTATGCTCGGTTGAAAACAATATTGAGATTCAAATCTTTTTGAGCTTTGGATTTTCAAATATTAAAGAAGTCATAGTACTGATTAATAACCCTTTATCAAAATCTGTTTGTTGTTGTGTTGCATTAGTTTGGGAATATTCAGGTTCTGTTAATAGACTAACAGTGGACTTTTCCATTTGCAGAATATATTGAATTACCAGCAGAGGCAGTATTGCAGAAGATGATTTCTCGGAGTTGCTGAACACAAAAAAAAAAGTTCCCCTGCTTTCGGCTATATTTACCAACTTACATGGTGAGTCAAACTTTCAATTTATCATTTTCCTTGTCCTTAAAAGAAGTTCAACGCATCTGATGGCTCTCAGCTCCTTTTAGTCGGGTGTTACGCATGAATAGTATTTGTCAAGTCTAAAGCGATATGGATGGCGCTATGGCTATCAGGATAGCCTTTCAATGACGTTGACTGTCTACAAGGCTGACAATCCTACTTTAAATACTTGTGCTAACAATATGTCAACAGAGGAAATTAGTGTCTTTGAGGCTGAAAGGAGGTGTCTTATATTGGAGCAATTGGCTTACTCTCGCATGGAGGAAAGCTAATGTAACCTTCTTCCCTTCACACTGCATGTGGGACTTTTATACTCAAGAAGGTTTACTCTTTCGGATACTCTGTGTTCTTGTACCTCCTGCCCCCCTTTCAAAAGGGGAGCCCAATGATTTCAATATTGCAGAGTCCTTTCCCATTACACCTCCCACTTGGCTTGCAGTCATAATTACAGATCGTTACCTAGTGCGGAATTCCTAATGCCTCATTGTTATGTGTAATTGTCACCCTTGGCGATTGGTCAAATGGTGCCCTGACATCATAATGCTACTGCAGGATGTCATCTGACATGAGGGCAAGCAATAGGATACATTTATCATGGTATTGAAATAGGTAGCAGGATAGACAGGACTCCCAGATGAAGAAAAGATTGTGAGATGAAATAAACAAGGGCATTATTTGAGACTTATTCATTAGTTTTATGGTGTCGGTGATCATGATATTCTCAGGTTCTCTATAGGTGAACTGATAGGGATTTGCAAGAATGAAGATGTCAGAATCTGTTGTTTATAGCCTTTCTCATTCCCACTAACTGTAGCATAAACCTTCCTCCTTAAACTTATCAGATCACTTAATGGTCATTGGTGTACCATCACCTAAAAGAATTGCAGTGAGCAGGGTATGCTGTCACTTGGATAGCAATGAGATCTTTTTATCTACATTCTAATATAGGTGCTAGGGTTGTGTAGAGAGTGGTAGGAAATGAGGATTAAGATTGACAGGTATGCTAGGTTGAAAACAATATCGAGATTTAAATCGTTTTGAGCTGTGGATTTTCAAATATTATAGAAGTCATAGTACTGATTAATAACCCTTTATCAAAATCTGTTTGTTGTTGTGTTGCATTAGTTTGGGAATATTCAGGTTCTGTTAATAGACTAACAGTGGACTTTTCCATTTGCAGAATATATTGAATGACCAGCAGAGGCAGTGTTGCAGAAGATGATTTCTCGGAGTTGCTGAACACAAAAAAAAAGTTCACCAGCTTTCGGCTATATTTACCAACTTACATGGTGAGTCAAACTTTCAATTTATCATTTTCCTTGTCCTTAAAAGAAGTTCAACGCATCTGATGGCTCTTAGCTCCTTTTAGTCGGGTATTACGCATGAATAGTATTTGTCAAGTCTGAAGCGATATGGATGGCGCTATGGCTTTCAGGATAGCCTTTCGATGACGTTGACTGTCTACAAGGCTGACAATCCTACTTTAAATACTTGTGCTAACAATATGTCAACAGAGGAAATTAGTATCTTTGAGGCTGAAAGGAGGTGTCTTATATTGGAGCAATTGGCTTACTCTCGCATGGAGGAAAGCTAATGTAACCTTCTTCCCTTCACACTGCATGTGGGACTCTTATACTCAAGAAGGTTTACTCTTTCGGATACTCTGTGTTCTTGTACCTCCTGCCCCCCTTTCAAAAGGGGAGCCCAATGATTTCAATATTGCAGAGTCCTTTCCCATTACACCTCCCACTTGGCTTGCAGTCATAATTACAGATCGTTACCTAGTGCGGAATTCGTAATGCCTCATTGTTATGTGTAATTGTCACCCATGGCGATAGGTCAAATGGTGCCCTGACATCATAATGCTACTGCAGGATGTCATCTGACATGAGGGCAAGCAATAGGATACATTTATCATGGTATTGAAATAGGTAGCAGGATAGACAGGACTCCCAGATGAAGAAAAGATTGTGAGATGAAATAAACAAGGGCATTATTTGAGACTTATTCATTAGTTTTATGGTGTCGGTGATCATGATATTCTCAGGTTCTCTATAGGTGAACTGAAAGGGATTTGCAAGAATGAAGATGTCAGAATCTGTTGTTTATAGCTTTTCTCATTCTCCAGTATTACATCTTTCATAGATTCACATGCTTGTATCTTCCCCGTCGTCATGGTGGGAGTCTCACGGTAACAGAATGACCAAGCAGTATCATAGAGAAGAAAAACTGCATAGAAAATCCCCATAGGGGCTGTATTATTTGGTAACCAGACCATATCTTTGTTTGGACCGAAAGCCAGCCAATCAGCATTGCTGCCCTGCACTCACACTCCCCAGCAGAAGCTTCCTGCCTCAGATTTCCAACCGCCTTCGTGTGATAAGGAGTCTCCCTGAGCTCTGCTCAGTTTTCTTTCTGTTCCTGAGTGAACTTTTGACCCTTTGGAATCTTGTTTCCTGTCTACTACATTGAGGTATTGTGTGTACTTATTTCTCTTATAATGGCTGACGGCTCTAAAAAGAGGCTGTTCAGGCCATGCAGGTCCTGTGGGAAGGCCAGACTTTTCTCTGAGGACCCACATGAGGACTGCCTTTACTGTCTCTACCCTAAACACCTGGTGAAAGACTGTAAGCTTTGTAGAAAATTTTCTGACAAAACTAAAAGAGACAGAGAGGCTAGACTACTGTTATGGCTTCAGAAAAAGAAGGCCACATCAGGCTCAGATTCTGAGGGGGAATCTTCTCATTCAACTCCCAAGAAAAGAAAGGCTTCTGTTTCTGTGGAGAGAGTGGAGTCTAAAAAGAGTAAGCCTAAGGAGAAAGTAACCTCATCTCTTCCTATTACTCCTGTGGTGAAACAGTCCAGTCTTAAGGAACCTGGGTCTGCACCCTCTACCAGCTCGCTGGCTTCTGCTCCAAGGCCTGTGGTGAAGACTTCGGCTCCGTCGACGACGACTTCGTCGACGACTATGGCTTCGTCGACGATAAGGTCTAAAGCTACGTCGACGACTGCGACGTCTACGCTTACAACATCGACGAGTAAAATCTCAATGTCGACGAACAGGCCGTCGACGACGACCACGACGACTCCGTCGACGACAGGTTCGACGTCGAAGATGTCGACGGGGGCCCCGTCGACGAAGGTCCCGTCGACGAAGGTCCCGTCGACGAAGGTCCCGTCGACGAAGGTCCCGTCGACGAAGGTCCCGTCGACGATGGTTCCGTCGACGATGGTTCCGTCGACGATGGTTCCGTCGACGAAAGTCCCGTCGACGATGGTTCCGTCGACGAAAGTCCCGTCGACGACGGTTCCGTCGACGAAAATCGTGCTATCGTCCGCAAAAGCATTCAAATCACCGCAGTCGAAGACCATGATCTCGATCCGGTCTTTTCAGTCTACAAGAGGTTCATCTACCATCAGTGAAGCTGCAGAGTTCACCTCATGGACAAAGATTTCACCTTTGCCGCCGTCCTCATTGCTAGAGCAGGACTCAGATGGCGAGGAGTCCTCAGGTGCCGCCTACAGTCCTTCTCAGCTGCAGATAAAGAGCCAAGACACGGATGAAGAGGAGGTTTATTCCTTCAAGGACAGACCACAATCTTCCAGATATGAGTCATTTCAGGAATCTGGTGATTACGATGAAGAAGAGGAGGAGCAGCATGAGGACTCGAGGGAGGAAGATCATCAGGAGACGATGTCTATACCCCTCAACCTTGTCTCTGATCTTAGGTTGATGTTGAACGACTACTACCGTCGCTTCCCAGAGGCGAATTCCTCGCAACCAGCTAGGCAGACGCCTTCCTCTCAGACACCTGAAGCACCTGCTCACCAAGAACAGGGGGTGAGATCGCCGCAGGTTGTTACTATAAGGGACGACCTAACGGAATCCGACGAGGATGAGCAGCCCGAAGAGGGAGAACTCGTTCAGGATGCTTCGGGACAGGAATGGGACGAATACATTTTACCATCGACTGGATCGCCTGAACCACTCAAATCTACCTCCCCTCCTCAAGATATCGGAGGTTTTCATGATCTCATGGAAAGGGCGGCCAAAAGATTCAATCTGGATGTGGAGGTACAACAGACGGATTGTTTCTTGTATGACTTCAAAGATGAAAACAAGAGGTCGCTTCGCTCTATTCCAATTATCCCTCACATCTGGGAGGAGGGACTGAAGATTTTGAAAACACCTGCGTCTATAGCGGTTTCAGTTCCCCGCATTGACAAGAAATACAGAGCCCCAGAGTCCACAAAAGCCTGCCTCATTGGGCACCCCAGGCCTGAATCAGTTGTGACGCAGGCGGCACAAAGAAATTCTAAGAACCCGGTGGCTACTTCCCTAGTGCCACCTGACAAGGAGGGAAGGAGAATGGATGGGGCAGGTAAGAGGTTTGCGGCCATGGCTGCCTCTACCATCAAAGCGGCAAATGCTATGGCACTGCTTGGACGATACAACAGGCAAATGTGGTCTGATATTGCACCCATACTTTCTGCTCTCCCAGAGGATAGAAAGGAGGAAGCGGCAGCCATACTTAAGGAAGGATCTAAATCTGCTGCCGAATCTATCGACATCGCCATGGATGTTTCGTCCATGGCCTTCAGGCAAATGGCTGGAGCGGTTTCGCTTCGCAGACAGGGCTGGCTCAAGGCGACGTCTTTTCGTCCAGAGGTTCAGGCGAAAATCGTTGATATGCCTTTTGACGGTGAAAACTTATTTGGAAAGCATATCGATGAGGCGTTGCAAGGCATAAAGTCGGACACGGATACAGCTCGAGCGCTGGGATCGCTTCAGCAAGGAAGGTTTCAGTCCTTTCGGAAGAGAGGTTCAAGAGGTCAATTTAATCAAAGATCCTCTTTTCAATCCAACCGATATCAGCCGTATAATCAGCAAGGATATCGACAGTATAACACTAACAACCAATTCAGGTCCTCCAACTCCTCTTACCAACAACAGTCCAGAGGCAAATCTAACGCCAGGGGGAAACCTCAGCAGTCTAATAGACGTCAATGATTTCAGGCCGGCGCTCCCCACACAACGGATCCACGACAAAGACCACTATCTGTCTCAATTT
The DNA here is from genome assembly GCF_964261635.1 of Lissotriton helveticus. Lineage (NCBI taxonomy): Eukaryota > Metazoa > Chordata > Amphibia > Caudata > Salamandridae > Lissotriton > Lissotriton helveticus. The sequence continues at coordinate 456,422,514 of NC_136072.1, read as the reverse complement.
TACAACAACTGGATGTCCATTACATCGGACAAATGGGTTTTAGATGTCATAAGCAGGGGCCACATTCTGGAATTTGTGGAAATACCTCCGGATCAACCCCCAGTACTCAGGCTCAACAAACATCGCCAGGAAATGCAGATGGAAGTTCTCTCGCTTCTGCAAAAGGGAGCCATAGAGGAAGTGCCGCAACATCTCAGAGGGAGAGGCTTTTACTCGCATTTCTTCCTCATCAAAAAGAAACAAACCCGGAAATGGAGACAGGTATTGGACTTAAGGGATCTAAATCGATACATAAAAAAGATACCCTTCAGAATGTTATCGTTACAAGAAATTCTTCTACTGATAAAAGAAAACGACTACATGGCCTCCTTAGATCTCATGGATGCGTACTTCCATATTCCAATTCTTCGGAAGCACAGGAAGTATCTCAGATTTGTCGTGGAGAGTCGCCACTTCCAGTTCAAGGTCCTGCCATTCGGACTCAAGTCAGCCCCGAGGGTATTCCCCAAATGCATGGCCCCGGTGGCAGCCCATTTACGACTGCAAGGGCATTACGTTTACCCATATCTGGACGACTGGCTGGTGACAGGTCCATCTTTCAGGGATGCAGCAACATCTCTTCAGAGCTGCATCCGGCTGTTTCAGCGATTGGGCCTGAAGACCAACTTAGAGAAATCCTCGCTGACTCCGGCCAAGGGCATCCAGTTCCTGGGGGCATGGATATGCACCAGTGCAGGGAAAGCCTACCCTTCCGAAGAACGAATGGGAAAGATCATGAGGCTAACGGCAGCTCTTCAAGCAAAAAGGTCCACTTCAGTGAGGATATACAAATCCATGTTGGGGATGATGTCATCCTGCATCCCACTGGTGCCAAACTGTCGGCTTCGAATGAGGCCTTTGCAGGAACAAGTGGACGAGCAGTGGGTCCAGGCCAAAGGTACCTTCGAGGATCGCATTACCATCACGAGCCATATGAAGGTGGCAATGTCATGGTGGAAGATTCGAAAGAACCTGGATCAAGGCTTGAGCTTCATTCCTCTAGATCACGACTTCGTGATGACAACGGACGCTTCGCTGAAAGGATGGGGTGCGCATCTTCAGGAGCTGGAAATTCAGGGCCTTTGGTCAGACTGGGAAGCCCAGCTTCACATAAACATGTTGGAGCTCAAAGCGGTGTTCCTAGGCCTTCAAGCATTTCTTCCCAGAATACGCCAATCGTCAGTACTGATCCAAACGGACAGCACCACTACCATGTTTTACCTGCTAAAGCAGGGCGGAACGAGATCCAAACAACTGTCGGCATTGGCGCAAAGAATCTGGAAATGGCTCATAACCAACGGAATTTCAATTCAGGTTCAGCATATCCAGGGAGTCCTCAACACACGGGCGGACGCCCTGAGCCGTACTACCAAGGCGACACACGAGTGGGAACTACACCACACTCAGATTCGCGTCCTGTTTCAAAGGTGGGGCACTCCCACATTAGATTTGTTCGCAACGCAAAACAACTCAAAGTGCGTTCAATTTGCGTCCAGATACCATCAACAGGGCTCCAAGGGAAATGCATTCCACATGGATTGGACAGGAAGGTTTGCATACGCGTTCCCTCCCTTCCCGTTGATACCGCGGATACTGCGCAAGATGAGATTGGAACCGTGCCGGATCATATTGATAGCACCAGCCTGGCCGAGACAGGCGTGGTTTTCAGACCTACTTCTTTTGTCGAGGGGCGAAAAAATCCAGCTCCCGACATTTCAAGACCTCATCTCCATGAAAGAAGGGCAAATTCTGCATCCGAATCTGCAATCTCTAAAATTGTCAGCATGGAACCTCACGAGCGGGAGTTTCAAAATCTAGATATTTCGCAAGAATGCAGACATGTTCTCTCACAAGCTAGAGCTGTATCAACAAAGAAAACATATGCAGCGAAATGGTCCCGTTTTTGCCATTGGTGCAGCAGACAAAACTTGCATCCGTTTGAAGTACAACCTGAAGGTATCCTTCCTTACCTGCTGTCGCTATCTAAGGCAGGTCTGTCGCATGCCTCGGTCAAGGTACACTTGGCAGCAATATCGCGCTTCCGGCGGAAGCCAAATGAACCATCTCTCTGGTCCTCCAGAATAATAAAGGAGTTTATCAAGGGACTTTTTAGGGTTTATCCACCCATCCAACGCCCTCCTGTGCCGTGGCACCTCAACACAGTACTATCGCAGCTTATGAGGCCTCCTTTCGAGCCTATTCACAAGTCAGATTTGCAGTTCCTGTCATGGAAAACGGCCCTCCTTCTCGCCTTAACATCAGCAAGGAGGGTTAGTGAAATCCAGGCCTTTTCAGTGGAGGAACCCTTCTTACAATTTCGTCAAGACAGGGTTATACTAAGGACAAATCCTACCTTTATTCCCAAGGTGGCAACATCTTTTCACCTCAATGAACCCATTATTTTGCCTACTTTTTTCAGCAATCCTTCATCGGAGGCAGAAAGAGCCTTACACTCTTTAGACATTTCCAGATGCCTAAAGTTCTACATTGAAAGGACAAAAACGTTCCGCAGGTCCAAGCAATTGTTCATTGCTTTTGAAGGGCAAAGGAAGGGTCTTCCTTTGTCAAGACTGAGTATTGCCAGATGGATCTCCTCAGCTATCCTGAAATGTCATGAAAAAGCGGGGAAGCCGCTAGATTCTAAGGTACATGCACATTCCACAAGGAAGATGGCAACTTCGATGGCCTTGTTTGCAGGAGTGGCGCTGCCTGACATCTGCAGAGCAGCAACGTGGAAGAGCGTGCACTCATTTACGAGACACTACTGTCTGGACACTGCGTGGAAAGAGGACACGGCAGTGGGACAAGCTGTTCTGAAACGTCTTTTTCAGTAAGGTATGACATAATGGCATGATTTGTTGTCTATGCAATACTTTGATTTATGTGTCAACATGCATTTATCGTATTTCTTATATACTGATGTGTATTGTTATACCTTTGTCTTACGGCAGAGCTTCCTTTTTAGTTCTGTCCTGGAAACGCTACAAATTTGGTGAGCACTGCTTACTACTCTGATACAAGCATGTGAATCTATGAAAGATGTAATACTGGAGAAGGAATTAGTTACTTACCTGTACACTATAGTTCTTCAGTATTATCTTTCATAGATTCACATGCGCCCGCCCACCTCCCCGTTTCTCAGGCAGATCCTGTTTCTCGGTATTTATCCATGTCTCTCACTCGGGGACGGAAATCTGAGGCAGGAAGCTTCTGCTGGGGAGTGTGAGGGCAGGGCAGCAATGCTGATTGGCTGGCTTTCGGTCCAAACAAAGATATGGTCTGGTTACCAAATAATACAGCCCCTATGGGGATTTTCTATGCAGTTTTTCTTCTCTATGATACTGCTTGGTCATTCTGTTACCGTGAGACTCCCACCATGACGACGGGGAAGATACAAGCATGTGAATCTATGAAAGATAATACTGGAGAACTATAGTGTACAGGTAAGTAACTAATTCCTTCCCACTAACTGTAGCATAAACCTTCCTCCATAAACTTATCAGATCACTTAATGGTCATTGGTGTACCATCACCTAAAAGAATTGCAGTGAGCAGGGTATGCTGTCACTTGGATAGCAATGAGATCTTTTTATCTACATTCTAATATAGGTGCTAGGGTTGTGTAGAGAGTGGTAGGAAATGAGGATTAACATTGACAGGTATGCTCGGTTGAAAACAATATTGAGATTTAAATCTTTTTGAGCTGTGGATTTTCAAATATTAAAGAAGTCATAGTACTGATTAATAACCCTTTATCAAAATCTGTTTGTTGTTGTGTTGCATTAGTTTGGGAATATTCAGGTTCTGTTAATAGACTAACAGTGGACTTTTCCATTTGCAGAATATATTGAATGACCAGCAGAGGCAGTATTGCAGAAGATGATTTCTCGGAGTTGCTGAACACAAAAAAAAAGTTCCCCAGCTTTTGGCTATATTTACCAACTTACATGGTGAGTCAAACTTTCAATTTATCATTTTCCTTGTCCTTAAAAGAAGTTCAACGCATCTGATGGCTCTCAGCTCCTTTTAGTCGGGTGTTACGCATGAATAGTATTTGTCAAGTCTAAAGCGATATGGATGGCGCTATGGCTATCAGGATAGCCTTTCAATGACGTTGACTGTCTACAAGGCTGACAATCCTACTTTAAATACTTGTGCTAACAATATGTCAACAGAGGAAATTAGTGTCTTTGAGGCTGAAAGGAGGTGTCTTATATTGGAGCAATTGGCTTACTCTCGCATGGAGGAAAGCTAATGTAACCTTCTTCCCTTCACACTGCAAGTGGGACTCTTATACTCAAGAAGGTTTACTCTTTCGGATACTCTGTGTTCTTGTACCTCCTGCCCCCCTTTCAAAAGGGGAGCCCAATGATTTCAATATTGCAGAGTCCTTTCCCATTACACCTCCCACTTGGCTTGCAGTCATAATTACAGATCGTTACCTAGTGCGGAATTCCTAATGCCTCATTGTTATGTGTAATTGTCACCCTTGGCGATTGGTCAAATGGTGCCCTGACATCATAATGCTACTGCAGGATGTCATCTGACATGAGGGCAAGCAATAGGATACATTTATCATGGTATTGAAATAGATAGCAGGATAGACAGGACTCCCAGATGAAGAAAAGATTGTGAGATGAAATAAACAAGGGCATTATTTGAGACTTATTCATTCGTTTTATGGTGTCGGTGATCATGATATTCTCAGGTTCTCTATAGTTGAACTGATAGGGATTTGCAAGAATGAAGATGTCAGAATCTGTTGTTTATAGCCTTTCTCATTCCCACTAACTGTAGCATAAACCTTCCTCCTTAAACTTATCAGATCACTTAATGGTCATTGGTGTACCATCACCTAAAAGAATTGCAGTGAGCAGGGTATGCTGTCACTTGGATAGCAATTAGATCTTTTTATCTACATTCTAATATAGGTGCTAGGGTTGTGTAGAGAGTGGTAGGAAATGAGGATTAAGATTGACAGGTATGCTAGGTTGAAAACAATATTGAGATTTAAATCTTTTTGAGCTGTGGATTTTCAAATATTATAGAAGTCATAGTACTGATTAATAACCCTTTATCAAAATCTGTTTGTTGTTGTGTTGCATTAGTTTGGGAATATTCAGGTTCTGTTAATAGACTAACAGTGGACTTTTCCATTTGCAGAATATATTGAATGACCAGCAGAGGCAGTGTTGCAGAAGATGATTTCTCGGAGTTGCTGAACACAAAAAAAAAAGTTCACCAGCTTTTGGCTATATTTACCAACTTACATGGTGAGTCAAACTTTCAATTTATCATTTTCCTTGTCCTTAAAAGAAGTTCAACGCATCTGATGGCTCTTAGCTCCTTTTAGTCGGGTATTACGCATGAATAGTATTTGTCAAGTCTGAAGCGATATGGATGGCGCTATGGCTATCAGGATAGCCTTTCAATGACGTTGACTGTCTACAAGGCTGACAATCCTACTTTAAATACTTGTGCTAACAATATGTCAACAGAGGAAATAAGTGTCTTTGAGGCTGGAAGGAGGTGTCTTATATTGGAGCAATTGGCTTACTCTCGCATGGAGGAAAGCTAATGTAACCTTCTTCCCTTCACACTGCATGTGGGACTCTTATACTCAAGAAGGTTTACTCTTTCGGATACTCTGTGTTCTTGTACCTCCTGCCCCCCTTTCAAAAGGGGAGCCCAATGATTTCAATATTGCAGAGTCCTTTCCCATTACACCTCCCACTTGGCTTGCAGTCATAATTACAGATCGTTACCTAGTGCGGAATTCCTAATGCCTCATTGTTATGTGTAATTGTCACCCATGGCGATTGGTCAAATGGTGCCCTGACATCATAATGCTACTGCAGGATGTCATCTGACATGAGGGCAAGCAATAGGATACATTTATCATGGTATTGAAAAAGGTAGCAGGATAGACAGGACTCCCAGATGAAGAAAAGATTGTGAGATGAAATAAACAAGGGCATTATTTGAGACTTATTCATTAGTTTTATGGTGTCGGTGATCATGATATTCTCAGGTTCTCTATAGGTGAACTGAAAGGGATTTGCAAGAATGAAGATGTCAGAATCTGTTGTTTATAGCTTTTCTCATTCCCACTAACTGTAGCATAAACCTTTCTCCATAAACTTATCAGATCACTTAATGGTCATTGGTGTACCATCACCTAAAAGAATTGCAGTGAGCAGGGTATGCTGTCACTTGGATAGCAATGAGATCTTTTTATCTACATTCTAATATAGGTGCTAGGGTTGTGTAGAGAGTGGTAGGAAATGAGGATTAAGATTGACAGGTATGCTCGGTTGAAAACAATATTGAGATTTAAATCTTTTTGAGCTGTGGATTTTCAAATATTAAAGAAGTCATAGTACTGATTAATAACCCTTTATCAAAATCTGTTTGTTGTTGTGTTGCATTAGTTTGGGAATATTCAGGTTCTGTTAATAGACTAACAGTGGACTTTTCCATTTGCAGAATATATTGAATGACCAGCAGAGGCAGTATTGCAGAAGATGATTTCTCGGAGTTGCTGAACACAAAAAAAAAGTTCCCCAGCTTTCGGCTATATTTACCAACTTACATGGTGAGTCAAACTTTCAATTTATCATTTTCCTTGTCCTTAAAAGAAGTTCAACGCATCTGATGGCTCTCAGCTCCTTTTAGTCGGGTGTTACGCATGAATAGTATTTGTCAAGTCTAAAGCGATATGGATGGCGCTGTGGCTATCAGGATAGCCTTTCAATGACGTTGACTGTCTACAAGGCTGACAATCCTACTTTAAATACTTGTGCTAACAATATGTCAACAGAGGAAATTAGTGTCTTTGAGGCTGAAAGGAGGTGTCTTATTGGAGCAATTGGCTTACTCTCGCATGGAGGAAAGCTAATGTAACCTTCTTCCCTTCACACTGCAAGTGGGACTCTTATACTCAAGAAGGTTTACTCTTTCGGATACTCTGTGTTCTTGTACCTCCTGCCCCCTTTCAAAAGGGGAGCCCAATGATTTCAATATTGCAGTCCTTTCCCATTACACCTCCCACTTGGCTTGCAGTCATAATTACAGATCGTTACCTAGTGCGGAATTCCTAATGCCTCATTGTTATGTGTGATTGTCACCCTTGGCGATTGGTCAAATGGTGCCCTGACATCATAATGCTACTGCAGGATGTCATCTGACATGAGGGCAAGCAATAGGATACATTTATCATGGTATTGAAATAGGTAGCAGGATAGACAGGACTCCCAGATGAAGAAAAGATTGTGAGATGAAATAAACAAGGGCATTATTTGAGACTTATTCATTAGTTTTATGGTGTCGGTGATCATGATATTCTCAGGTTCTCTATAGGTGAACTGTAAGGGATTTGCAAGAATGAAGATGTCAGAATCTGTTGTTTATAGCCTTTCTCATTCCCACTAACTGTAGCATAAACCTTCCTCCTTAAACTTATCAGATCACTTAATGGTCATTGGTGTACCATCACCTAAAAGAATTGCAGTGAGCAGGGTATGCTGTCACTTGGATAGCAATGAGATCTTTTTATCTACATTCTAATATAGGTGCTAGGGTTGTGTAGAGAGTGGTAGGAAATGAGGATTAAGATTGACAGGTATGCTAGGTTGAAAACAATATTGAGATTTAAATCTTTTTGAGCTGTGGATTTTCAAATATTATAGAAGTCATAGTACTGATTAATAACCCTTTATCAAAATCTGTTTGTTGTTGTGTTGCATTAGTTTGGGAATATTCAGGTTCTGTTAATAGACAAACAGTGGACTTTTCCATTTGCAGAATATATTGAATGACCAGCAGAGGCAGTGTTGCAGAAGATGATTTCTCGGAGTTGCTGAACACAAAAAAAAAAGTTCACCAGCTTTCGGCTATATTTACCAACTTACATGGTGAGTCAAACTTTCAATTTATCATTTTCCTTGTCCTTAAAAGAAGTTCAACGCATCTGATGGCTCTTAGCTCCTTTTAGTCGGGTATTACGCATGAATAGTATTTGTCAAGTCTGAAGCGATATGGATGGCGCTATGGCTATCAGGATAGCCTTTCAATGACGTTGACTGTCTACAAGGCTGACAATCCTACTTTAAATACTTGTGCTAACAATATGTCAACAGAGGAAATTAGTGTCTTTGAGGCTGAAAGGAGGTGTCTTATATTGGAGCAATTGGCTTACTCTCGCATGGAGGAAAGCTAATGTAACCTTCTTCCCTTCACACTGCATGTGGGACTCTTATACTCAAGAAGGTTTACTCTTTCGGATACTCTGTGTTCTTGTACCTCCTGCCCCCCTTTCAAAAGGGGAGCCCAATGATTTCAATATTGCAGAGTCCTTTCCCATTACACCTCCCACTTGGCTTGCAGTCATAATTACAGATCGTTACCTAGTGCGGAATTCCTAATGCCTCATTGTTATGTGTAATTGTCACCCATGGCGATTGGTCAAATGGTGCCCTGACATCATAATGCTACTGCAGGATGTCATCTGACATGAGGGCAAGCAATAGGATACATTTATCATGGTATTGAAATAGGTAGCAGGATAGACAGGACTCCCAGATGAAGAAAAGATTGTGAGATGAAATAAACAAGGGCATTATTTGAGACTTATTCATTAGTTTTATGGTGTCGGTGATCATGATATTCTCAGGTTCTCTATAGGTGAACTGAAAGGGATTTGCAAGAATGAAGATGTCAGAATCTGTTGTTTATAGCTTTTCTCATTCCCACTAACTGTAGCATAAACCTTTCTCCATAAACTTATCAGATCACTTAATGGTCATTGGTGTACCATCACCTAAAAGAATTGCAGTGAGCAGGGTATGCTGTCACTTGGATAGCAATGAGATCTTTTTATCTACATTCTAATATAGGTGCTAGGGTTGTGTAGAGAGTGGTAGGAAATGAGGATTAAGATTGACAGGTATGCTCGGTTGAAAACAATATTGAGATTTAAATCTTTTTGCGCTGTGGATTTTCAAATATTATAGAAGTCATAGTACTGATTAATAACCCTTTATCAAAATCTGTTTGTTGTTGTGTTGCATTAGTTTGGGAATATTCAGGTTCTGTTAATAGACAAACAGTGGACTTTTCCATTTGCAGAATATATTGAATGACCAGCAGAGGCAGTGTTGCAGAAGATGATTTCTCGGAGTTGCTGAACACAAAAAAAAAAGTTCACCAGCTTTCGGCTATATTTACCAACTTACATGGTGAGTCAAACTTTCAATTTATCATTTTCCTTGTCCTTAAAAGAAGTTCAACGCATCTGATGGCTCTTAGCTCCTTTTAGTCGGGTATTACGCATGAATAGTATTTGTCAAGTCTGAAGCGATATGGATGGCGCTATGGCTATCAGGATAGCCTTTAAATGACGTTGACTGTCTACAAGGCTGACAATCCTACTTTAAATACTTGTGCTAACAATATGTCAACAGAGGAAATTAGTGTCTTTGAGGCTGAAAGGAGGTGTCTTATATTGGAGCAATTGGCTTACTCTCGCATGGAGGAAAGCTAATGTAACCTTCTTCCCTTCACACTGCATGTGGGACTCTTATACTCAAGAAGGTTTACTCTTTCGGATACTCTGTGTTCTTGTACCTCCTGCCCCCCTTTCAAAAGGGGAGCCCAATGATTTCAATATTGCAGAGTCCTTTCCCATTACACCTCCCACTTGGCTTGCAGTCATAATTACAGATCGTTACCTAGTGCGGAATTCCTAATGCCTCATTGTTATGTGTAATTGTCACCCTTGGCGATTGGTCAAATGGTGCCCTGACATCATAATGCTACTGCAGGATGTCATCTGACATGAGGGCAAGCAATAGGATACATTTATCATGGTATTGAAATAGGTAGCAGGATAGACAGGACTCCCAGATGAAGAAAAGATTGTGAGATGAAATAAACAAGGGCATTATTTGAGACTTATTCATTAGTTTTATGGTGTCGGTGATCATGATATTCTCAGGTTCTCTATAGGTGAACTGATAGGGATTTGCAAGAATGAAGATGTCAGAATCTGTTGTTTATAGCCTTTCTCATTCCCACTAACTGTAGCATAAACATTCCTCCTTAAACTTATCAGATCACTTAATGGTCATTGGTGTACCATCACCTAAAAGAATTGCAGTGAGCAGGGTATGCTGTCACTTGGATAGCAATGAGATCTTTTTATCTACATTCTAATATAGGTGCTAGGGTTGTGTAGAGAGTGGTAGGAAATAAGGATTAAGATTGACAGGTATGCTAGGTTGAAAACAATATTGAGATTTAAATCTTTTTGAGCTGTGGATTTTCAAATATTATAGAAGTCATAGTACTGATTAATAACCCTTTATCAAAATCTGTTTGTTGTTGTGTTGCATTAGTTTGGGAATATTCAGGTTCTGTTAATAGACTAACAGTGGACTTTTCCATTTGCAGAATATATTGAATGACCAGCAGAGGCAGTGTTGCAGAAGATGATTTCTCGGAGTTGCTGAACACAAAAAAAAAGTTCACCAGCTTTCGGCTATATTTACCAACTTACATGGTGAGTCAAACTTTCAATTTATCATTTTCCTTGTCCTTAAAAGAAGTTCAACGCATCTGATGGCTCTCAGCTCCTTTTAGTCGGGTGTTACGCATGAATAGTATTTGTCAAGTCTAAAGCGATATGGATGGCGCTATGTCTATCAGGATAGCCTTTCAATGACGTTGACTGTCTACAAGGCTGACAATCCTACTTTAAATACTTGTGCTAACAATATGTCAACAGAGGAAATTAGTGTCTTTGAGGCTGAAAGGAGGTGTCTTATATTGGAGCAATTGGCTTACTCTCGCATGGAGGAAAGCTAATGTAACCTTCTTCCCTTCACACTGCATGTGGGACTCTTATACTCAAGAAGGTTTACTCTTTCGGATACTCTGTGTTCTTGTACCTCCTGCCCCCCTTTCAAAAGGGGAGCCCAATGATTTCAATATTGCAGAGTCCTTTCCCATTACACCTCCCACTTGGCTTGCAGTCATAATTACAGATCGTTACCTAGTGCGGAATTCCTAATGCCTCATTGTTATGTGTAATTGTCACCCATGGCGATTGGTCAAATGGTGCCCTGACATCATAATGCTACTGCAGGATGTCATCTGACATGAGGGCAAGCAATAGGATACATTTATCATGGTATTGAAATAGGTAGCAGGATAGACAGGACTCCCAGATGAAGAAAAGATTGTGAGATGAAATAAACAAGGGCATTATTTGAGACTTATTCATTAGTTTTATGGTGTCGGTGATCATGATATTCTCAGGTTCTCTATAGGTGAACTGAAAGGGATTTGCAAGAATGAAGATGTCAGAATCTGTTGTTTATAGCTTTTCTCATTCCCACTAACTGTAGCATAAACCTTTCTCCATAAACTTATCAGATCACTTAATGGTCATTGGTGTACCATCACCTAAAAGAATTGCAGGGAGCAGGGTATGCTGTCACTTGGATAGCAATGAGATCTTTTTATCTACATTCTAATATAGGTGCTAGGGTTGTGTAGAGAGTGGTAGGAAATGAGGATTAAGATTGACAGGTATGCTCGGTTGAAAACAATATTGAGATTTAAATCTTTTTGCGCTGTGGATTTTCAAATATTAAAGAAGTCATAGTACTGATTAATAACCCTTTATCAAAATCTGTTTGTTGTTGTGTTGCATTAGTTTGGGAATATTCAGGTTCTGTTAATAGACTAACAGTGGACTTTTCCATTTGCAGAATATATTGAATGACCAGCAGAGGCAGTATTGCAGAAGATGATTTCTCGGAGTTGCTGAACACAAAAAAAAAGTTCCCCAGCTTTCGGCTATATTTACCAACTTACATGGTGAGTCAAACTTTCAATTTATCATTTTCCTTGTCCTTAAAAGAAGTTCAACGCATCTGATGGCTCTCAGCTCCTTTTAGTCGGGTGTTACGCATGAATAGTATTTGTCAAGTCTAAAGCGATATGGATGGCGCTATGGCTATCAGGATAGCCTTTCAATGACGTTGACTGTCTACAAGGCTGACAATCCTACTTTAAATACTTGTGCTAACAATATGTCAACAGAGGAAATTAGTGTCTTTGAGGCTGAAAGGAGGTGTCTTATATTGGAGCAATTGGCTTACTCTCGCATGGAGGAAAGCTAATGTAACCTTCTTCCCTTCACACTGCAAGTGGGACTCTTATACTCAAGAAGGTTTACTCTTTCGGATACTCTGTGTTCTTGTACCTCCTGCCCCCCTTTCAAAAGGGGAGCCCAATGATTTCAATATTGCAGTCCTTTCCCATTACACCTCCCACTTGGCTTACAGTCATAATTACAGATCGTTACCTAGTGCGGAATTCCTAATGCCTCATTGTTATGTGTAATTGTCACCCTTGGCGATTGGTCAAATGGTGCCCTGACATCATAATGCTACTGCAGGATGTCATCTGACATGAGGGCAAGCAATAGGATACATTTATCATGGTATTGAAATAGGTAGCAGGATAGACAGGACTCCCAGATGAAGAAAAGATTGTGAGATGAAATAAACAAGGGCATTATTTGAGACTTATTCATTAGTTTTATGGTGTCGGTGATCATGATATTCTCAGGTTCTCTATAGGTGAACTGATAGGGATTTGCAAGAATGAAGATGTCAGAATCTGTTGTTTATAGCTTTTCTCATTCCCACTAACTGTAGCATAAACCTTTCTCCATAAACTTATCAGATCACTTAATGGTCATTGGTGTACCATCACCTAAAAGAATTGCAGTGAGCAGGGTATGCTGTCACTTGGATAGCAATGAGATCTTTTTATCTACATTCTAATATAGGTGCTAGGGTTGTGTAGAGAGTGGTAGGAAATGAGGATTAAGATTGACAGGTATGCTCGGTTGAAAACAATATTGAGATTTAAATCTTTTTGAGCTGTGGATTTTCAAATATTAAAGAAGTCATAGTACTGATTAATAACCCTTTATCAAAATCTGTTTGTTGTTGTGTTGCATTAGTTTGGGAATATTCAGGTTCTGTTAATAGACAAACAGTGGACTTTTCCATTTGCAGAATATATTGAATGACCAGCAGAGGCAGTGTTGCAGAAGATGATTTCTCGGAGTTGCTGAACACAAAAAAAAAAGTTCACCAGCTTTCGGCTATATTTACCAACTTACATGGTGAGTCAAACTTTCAATTTATCATTTTCCTTGTCCTTAAAAGAAGTTCAACGCATCTGATGGCTCTTAGCTCCTTTTAGTCGGGTATTACGCATGAATAGTATTTGTCAAGTCTGAAGCGATATGGATGGCGCTATGGCTATCAGGATAGCCTTTCAATGACGTTGACTGTCTACAAGGCTGACAATCCTACTTTAAATACTTGTGCTAACAATATGTCAACAGAGGAAATTAGTGTCTTTGAGGCTGAAAGGAGGTGTCTTATATTGGAGCAATTGGCTTACTCTCGCATGGAGGAAAGCTAATGTAACCTTCTTCCCTTCACACTGCATGTGGGACTCTTATACTCAAGAAGGTTTACTCTTTCGGATACTCTGTGTTCTTGTACCTCCTGCCCCCCTTTCAAAAGGGGAGCCCAATGATTTCAATATTGCAGAGTCCTTTCCCATTACACCTCCCACTTGGCTTGCAGTCATAATTACAGATCGTTACCTAGTGCGGAATTCCTAATGCCTCATTGTTATGTGTAATTGTCACCCTTGGCGATTGGTCAAATGGTGCCCTGACATCATAATGCTACTGCAGGATGTCATCTGACATGAGGGCAAGCAATAGGATACATTTATCATGGTATTGAAATAGGTAGCAGGATAGACAGGACTCCCAGATGAAGAAAAGATTGTGAGATGAAATAAACAAGGGCATTATTTGAGACTTATTCATTAGTTTTATGGTGTCGGTGATCATGATATTCTCAGGTTCTCTATAGGTGAACTGATAGGGATTTGCAAGAATGAAGATGTCAGAATCTGTTGTTTATAGCCTTTCTCATTCCCACTAACTGTAGCATAAACATTCCTCCTTAAACTTATCAGATCACTTAATGGTCATTGGTGTACCATCACCTAAAAGAATTGCAGTGAGCAGGGTATGCTGTCACTTGGATAGCAATGAGATCTTTTTATCTACATTCTAATATAGGTGCTAGGGTTGTGTAGAGAGTGGTAGGAAATAAGGATTAAGATTGACAGGTATGCTAGGTTGAAAACAATATTGAGATTTAAATCTTTTTGAGCTGTGGATTTTCAAATATTATAGAAGTCATAGTACTGATTAATAACCCTTTATCAAAATCTGTTTGTTGTTGTGTTGCATTAGTTTGGGAATATTCAGGTTCTGTTAATAGACTAACAGTGGACTTTTCCATTTGCAGAATATATTGAATGACCAGCAGAGGCAGTGTTGCAGAAGATGATTTCTCGGAGTTGCTGAACACAAAAAAAAAGTTCACCAGCTTTCGGCTATATTTACCAACTTACATGGTGAGTCAAACTTTCAATTTATCATTTTCCTTGTCCTTAAAAGAAGTTCAACGCATCTGATGGCTCTCAGCTCCTTTTAGTCGGGTGTTACGCATGAATAGTATTTGTCAAGTCTAAAGCGATATGGATGGCGCTATGTCTATCAGGATAGCCTTTCAATGACGTTGACTGTCTACAAGGCTGACAATCCTACTTTAAATACTTGTGCTAACAATATGTCAACAGAGGAAATTAGTGTCTTTGAGGCTGAAAGGAGGTGTCTTATATTGGAGCAATTGGCTTACTCTCGCATGGAGGAAAGCTAATGTAACCTTCTTCCCTTCACACTGCATGTGGGACTCTTATACTCAAGAAGGTTTACTCTTTCGGATACTCTGTGTTCTTGTACCTCCTGCCCCCCTTTCAAAAGGGGAGCCCAATGATTTCAATATTGCAGAGTCCTTTCCCATTACACCTCCCACTTGGCTTGCAGTCATAATTACAGATCGTTACCTAGTGCGGAATTCCTAATGCCTCATTGTTATGTGTAATTGTCACCCATGGCGATTGGTCAAATGGTGCCCTGACATCATAATGCTACTGCAGGATGTCATCTGACATGAGGGCAAGCAATAGGATACATTTATCATGGTATTGAAATAGGTAGCAGGATAGACAGGACTCCCAGATGAAGAAAAGATTGTGAGATGAAATAAACAAGGGCATTATTTGAGACTTATTCATTAGTTTTATGGTGTCGGTGATCATGATATTCTCAGGTTCTCTATAGGTGAACTGAAAGGGATTTGCAAGAATGAAGATGTCAGAATCTGTTGTTTATAGCTTTTCTCATTCCCACTAACTGTAGCATAAACCTTTCTCCATAAACTTATCAGATCACTTAATGGTCATTGGTGTACCATCACCTAAAAGAATTGCAGGGAGCAGGGTATGCTGTCACTTGGATAGCAATGAGATCTTTTTATCTACATTCTAATATAGGTGCTAGGGTTGTGTAGAGAGTGGTAGGAAATGAGGATTAAGATTGACAGGTATGCTCGGTTGAAAACAATATTGAGATTTAAATCTTTTTGCGCTGTGGATTTTCAAATATTAAAGAAGTCATAGTACTGATTAATAACCCTTTATCAAAATCTGTTTGTTGTTGTGTTGCATTAGTTTGGGAATATTCAGGTTCTGTTAATAGACTAACAGTGGACTTTTCCATTTGCAGAATATATTGAATGACCAGCAGAGGCAGTATTGCAGAAGATGATTTCTCGGAGTTGCTGAACACAAAAAAAAAGTTCCCCAGCTTTCGGCTATATTTACCAACTTACATGGTGAGTCAAACTTTCAATTTATCATTTTCCTTGTCCTTAAAAGAAGTTCAACGCATCTGATGGCTCTCAGCTCCTTTTAGTCGGGTGTTACGCATGAATAGTATTTGTCAAGTCTAAAGCGATATGGATGGCGCTATGGCTATCAGGATAGCCTTTCAATGACGTTGACTGTCTACAAGGCTGACAATCCTACTTTAAATACTTGTGCTAACAATATGTCAACAGAGGAAATTAGTGTCTTTGAGGCTGAAAGGAGGTGTCTTATATTGGAGCAATTGGCTTACTCTCGCATGGAGGAAAGCTAATGTAACCTTCTTCCCTTCACACTGCAAGTGGGACTCTTATACTCAAGAAGGTTTACTCTTTCGGATACTCTGTGTTCTTGTACCTCCTGCCCCCCTTTCAAAAGGGGAGCCCAATGATTTCAATATTGCAGTCCTTTCCCATTACACCTCCCACTTGGCTTACAGTCATAATTACAGATCGTTACCTAGTGCGGAATTCCTAATGCCTCATTGTTATGTGTAATTGTCACCCTTGGCGATTGGTCAAATGGTGCCCTGACATCATAATGCTACTGCAGGATGTCATCTGACATGAGGGCAAGCAATAGGATACATTTATCATGGTATTGAAATAGGTAGCAGGATAGACAGGACTCCCAGATGAAGAAAAGATTGTGAGATGAAATAAACAAGGGCATTATTTGAGACTTATTCATTAGTTTTATGGTGTCGGTGATCATGATATTCTCAGGTTCTCTATAGGTGAACTGATAGGGATTTGCAAGAATGAAGATGTCAGAATCTGTTGTTTATAGCTTTTCTCATTCCCACTAACTGTAGCATAAACCTTTCTCCATAAACTTATCAGATCACTTAATGGTCATTGGTGTACCATCACCTAAAAGAATTGCAGTGAGCAGGGTATGCTGTCACTTGGATAGCAATGAGATCTTTTTATCTACATTCTAATATAGGTGCTAGGGTTGTGTAGAGAGTGGTAGGAAATGAGGATTAAGATTGACAGGTATGCTCGGTTGAAAACAATATTGAGATTTAAATCTTTTTGAGCTGTGGATTTTCAAATATTAAAGAAGTCATAGTACTGATTAATAACCCTTTATCAAAATCTGTTTGTTGTTGTGTTGCATTAGTTTGGGAATATTC
Organism: Lissotriton helveticus; assembly: GCF_964261635.1. Lineage (NCBI taxonomy): Eukaryota > Metazoa > Chordata > Amphibia > Caudata > Salamandridae > Lissotriton > Lissotriton helveticus. The sequence goes on along the minus strand of NC_136072.1, from coordinate 456,405,461 downwards.
AGGTTCTGTTAATAGACAAACAGTGGACTTTTCCATTTGCAGAATATATTGAATGACCAGCAGAGGCAGTGTTGCAGAAGATGATTTCTCGGAGTTGCTGAACACAAAAAAAAAAGTTCACCAGCTTTCGGCTATATTTACCAACTTACATGGTGAGTCAAACTTTCAATTTATCATTTTCCTTGTCCTTAAAAGAAGTTCAACGCATCTGATGGCTCTTAGCTCCTTTTAGTCGGGTATTACGCATGAATAGTATTTGTCAAGTCTGAAGCGATATGGATGGCGCTATGGCTATCAGGATAGCCTTTCAATGACGTTGACTGTCTACAAGGCTGACAATCCTACTTTAAATACTTGTGCTAACAATATGTCAACAGAGGAAATTAGTGTCTTTGAGGCTGAAAGGAGGTGTCTTATATTGGAGCAATTGGCTTACTCTCGCATGGAGGAAAGCTAATGTAACCTTCTTCCCTTCACACTGCATGTGGGACTCTTATACTCAAGAAGGTTTACTCTTTCGGATACTCTGTGTTCTTGTACCTCCTGCCCCCCTTTCAAAAGGGGAGCCCAATGATTTCAATATTGCAGAGTCCTTTCCCATTACACCTCCCACTTGGCTTGCAGTCATAATTACAGATCGTTACCTAGTGCGGAATTCCTAATGCCTCATTGTTATGTGTAATTGTCACCCTTGGCGATTGGTCAAATGGTGCCCTGACATCATAATGCTACTGCAGGATGTCATCTGACATGAGGGCAAGCAATAGGATACATTTATCATGGTATTGAAATAGGTAGCAGGATAGACAGGACTCCCAGATGAAGAAAAGATTGTGAGATGAAATAAACAAGGGCATTATTTGAGACTTATTCATTAGTTTTATGGTGTCGGTGATCATGATATTCTCAGGTTCTCTATAGGTGAACTGATAGGGATTTGCAAGAATGAAGATGTCAGAATCTGTTGTTTATAGCCTTTCTCATTCCCACTAACTGTAGCATAAACATTCCTCCTTAAACTTATCAGATCACTTAATGGTCATTGGTGTACCATCACCTAAAAGAATTGCAGTGAGCAGGGTATGCTGTCACTTGGATAGCAATGAGATCTTTTTATCTACATTCTAATATAGGTGCTAGGGTTGTGTAGAGAGTGGTAGGAAATAAGGATTAAGATTGACAGGTATGCTAGGTTGAAAACAATATTGAGATTTAAATCTTTTTGAGCTGTGGATTTTCAAATATTATAGAAGTCATAGTACTGATTAATAACCCTTTATCAAAATCTGTTTGTTGTTGTGTTGCATTAGTTTGGGAATATTCAGGTTCTGTTAATAGACTAACAGTGGACTTTTCCATTTGCAGAATATATTGAATGACCAGCAGAGGCAGTGTTGCAGAAGATGATTTCTCGGAGTTGCTGAACACAAAAAAAAAGTTCACCAGCTTTCGGCTATATTTACCAACTTACATGGTGAGTCAAACTTTCAATTTATCATTTTCCTTGTCCTTAAAAGAAGTTCAACGCATCTGATGGCTCTCAGCTCCTTTTAGTCGGGTGTTACGCATGAATAGTATTTGTCAAGTCTAAAGCGATATGGATGGCGCTATGTCTATCAGGATAGCCTTTCAATGACGTTGACTGTCTACAAGGCTGACAATCCTACTTTAAATACTTGTGCTAACAATATGTCAACAGAGGAAATTAGTGTCTTTGAGGCTGAAAGGAGGTGTCTTATATTGGAGCAATTGGCTTACTCTCGCATGGAGGAAAGCTAATGTAACCTTCTTCCCTTCACACTGCATGTGGGACTCTTATACTCAAGAAGGTTTACTCTTTCGGATACTCTGTGTTCTTGTACCTCCTGCCCCCCTTTCAAAAGGGGAGCCCAATGATTTCAATATTGCAGAGTCCTTTCCCATTACACCTCCCACTTGGCTTGCAGTCATAATTACAGATCGTTACCTAGTGCGGAATTCCTAATGCCTCATTGTTATGTGTAATTGTCACCCATGGCGATTGGTCAAATGGTGCCCTGACATCATAATGCTACTGCAGGATGTCATCTGACATGAGGGCAAGCAATAGGATACATTTATCATGGTATTGAAATAGGTAGCAGGATAGACAGGACTCCCAGATGAAGAAAAGATTGTGAGATGAAATAAACAAGGGCATTATTTGAGACTTATTCATTAGTTTTATGGTGTCGGTGATCATGATATTCTCAGGTTCTCTATAGGTGAACTGAAAGGGATTTGCAAGAATGAAGATGTCAGAATCTGTTGTTTATAGCTTTTCTCATTCCCACTAACTGTAGCATAAACCTTTCTCCATAAACTTATCAGATCACTTAATGGTCATTGGTGTACCATCACCTAAAAGAATTGCAGGGAGCAGGGTATGCTGTCACTTGGATAGCAATGAGATCTTTTTATCTACATTCTAATATAGGTGCTAGGGTTGTGTAGAGAGTGGTAGGAAATGAGGATTAAGATTGACAGGTATGCTCGGTTGAAAACAATATTGAGATTTAAATCTTTTTGCGCTGTGGATTTTCAAATATTAAAGAAGTCATAGTACTGATTAATAACCCTTTATCAAAATCTGTTTGTTGTTGTGTTGCATTAGTTTGGGAATATTCAGGTTCTGTTAATAGACTAACAGTGGACTTTTCCATTTGCAGAATATATTGAATGACCAGCAGAGGCAGTATTGCAGAAGATGATTTCTCGGAGTTGCTGAACACAAAAAAAAAGTTCCCCAGCTTTCGGCTATATTTACCAACTTACATGGTGAGTCAAACTTTCAATTTATCATTTTCCTTGTCCTTAAAAGAAGTTCAACGCATCTGATGGCTCTCAGCTCCTTTTAGTCGGGTGTTACGCATGAATAGTATTTGTCAAGTCTAAAGCGATATGGATGGCGCTATGGCTATCAGGATAGCCTTTCAATGACGTTGACTGTCTACAAGGCTGACAATCCTACTTTAAATACTTGTGCTAACAATATGTCAACAGAGGAAATTAGTGTCTTTGAGGCTGAAAGGAGGTGTCTTATATTGGAGCAATTGGCTTACTCTCGCATGGAGGAAAGCTAATGTAACCTTCTTCCCTTCACACTGCAAGTGGGACTCTTATACTCAAGAAGGTTTACTCTTTCGGATACTCTGTGTTCTTGTACCTCCTGCCCCCCTTTCAAAAGGGGAGCCCAATGATTTCAATATTGCAGTCCTTTCCCATTACACCTCCCACTTGGCTTACAGTCATAATTACAGATCGTTACCTAGTGCGGAATTCCTAATGCCTCATTGTTATGTGTAATTGTCACCCTTGGCGATTGGTCAAATGGTGCCCTGACATCATAATGCTACTGCAGGATGTCATCTGACATGAGGGCAAGCAATAGGATACATTTATCATGGTATTGAAATAGGTAGCAGGATAGACAGGACTCCCAGATGAAGAAAAGATTGTGAGATGAAATAAACAAGGGCATTATTTGAGACTTATTCATTAGTTTTATGGTGTCGGTGATCATGATATTCTCAGGTTCTCTATAGGTGAACTGATAGGGATTTGCAAGAATGAAGATGTCAGAATCTGTTGTTTATAGCTTTTCTCATTCCCACTAACTGTAGCATAAACCTTTCTCCATAAACTTATCAGATCACTTAATGGTCATTGGTGTACCATCACCTAAAAGAATTGCAGTGAGCAGGGTATGCTGTCACTTGGATAGCAATGAGATCTTTTTATCTACATTCTAATATAGGTGCTAGGGTTGTGTAGAGAGTGGTAGGAAATGAGGATTAAGATTGACAGGTATGCTCGGTTGAAAACAATATTGAGATTTAAATCTTTTTGAGCTGTGGATTTTCAAATATTAAAGAAGTCATAGTACTGATTAATAACCCTTTATCAAAATCTGTTTGTTGTTGTGTTGCATTAGTTTGGGAATATTCAGGTTCTGTTAATAGACTAACAGTGGACTTTTCCATTTGCAGAATATATTGAATGACCAGCAGAGGCAGTATTGCAGAAGATGATTTCTCGGAGTTGCTGAACACAAAAAAAAAGTTCCCCAGCTTTCGGCTATATTTACCAACTTACATGGTGAGTCAAACTTTCAATTTATCATTTTCCTTGTCCTTAAAAGAAGTTCAACGCATCTGATGGCTCTCAGCTCCTTTTAGTCGGGTGTTACGCATGAATAGTATTTGTCAAGTCTAAAGCGATATGGATGGCGCTGTGGCTATCAGGATAGCCTTTCAATGACGTTGACTGTCTACAAGGCTGACAATCCTACTTTAAATACTTGTGCTAACAATATGTCAACAGAGGAAATTAGTGTCTTTGAGGCTGAAAGGAGGTGTCTTATTGGAGCAATTGGCTTACTCTCGCATGGAGGAAAGCTAATGTAACCTTCTTCCCTTCACACTGCAAGTGGGACTCTTATACTCAAGAAGGTTTACTCTTTCGGATACTCTGTGTTCTTGTACCTCCTGCCCCCTTTCAAAAGGGGAGCCCAATGATTTCAATATTGCAGTCCTTTCCCATTACACCTCCCACTTGGCTTGCAGTCATAATTACAGATCGTTACCTAGTGCGGAATTCCTAATGCCTCATTGTTATGTGTAATTGTCACCCTTGGCGATTGGTCAAATGGTGCCCTGACATCATAATGCTACTGCAGGATGTCATCTGACATGAGGGCAAGCAATAGGATACATTTATCATGGTATTGAAATAGGTAGCAGGATAGACAGGACTCCCAGATGAAGAAAAGATTGTGAGATGAAATAAACAAGGGCATTATTTGAGACTTATTCATTAGTTTTATGGTGTCGGTGATCATGATATTCTCAGGTTCTCTATAGGTGAACTGTAAGGGATTTGCAAGAATGAAGATGTCAGAATCTGTTGTTTATAGCCTTTCTCATTCCCACTAACTGTAGCATAAACCTTCCTCCTTAAACTTATCAGATCACTTAATGGTCATTGGTGTACCATCACCTAAAAGAATTGCAGTGAGCAGGGTATGCTGTCACTTGGATAGCAACGAGATCTTTTTATCTACATTCTAATATAGGTGCTAGGGTTGTGTAGAGAGTGGTAGGAAATGAGGATTAAGATTGACAGGTATGCTAGGTTGAAAACAATATTGAGATTTAAATCTTTTTGAGCTGTGGATTTTCAAATATTATAGAAGTCATAGTACTGATTAATAACCCTTTATCAAAATCTGTTTGTTGTTGTGTTGCATTAGTTTGGGAATATTCAGGTTCTGTTAATAGACAAACAGTGGACTTTTCCATTTGCAGAATATATTGAATGACCAGCAGAGGCAGTGTTGCAGAAGATGATTTCTCGGAGTTGCTGAACACAAAAAAAAAAGTTCACCAGCTTTCGGCTATATTTACCAACTTACATGGTGAGTCAAACTTTCAATTTATCATTTTCCTTGTCCTTAAAAGAAGTTCAACGCATCTGATGGCTCTTAGCTCCTTTTAGTCGGGTATTACGCATGAATAGTATTTGTCAAGTCTGAAGCGATATGGATGGCGCTATGGCTATCAGGATAGCCTTTCAATGACGTTGACTGTCTACAAGGCTGACAATCCTACTTTAAATACTTGTGCTAACAATATGTCAACAGAGGAAATTAGTGTCTTTGAGGCTGAAAGGAGGTGTCTTATATTGGAGCAATTGGCTTACTCTCGCATGGAGGAAAGCTAATGTAACCTTCTTCCCTTCACACTGCATGTGGGACTCTTATACTCAAGAAGGTTTACTCTTTCGGATACTCTGTGTTCTTGTACCTCCTGCCCCCCTTTCAAAAGGGGAGCCCAATGATTTCAATATTGCAGAGTCCTTTCCCATTACACCTCCCACTTGGCTTGCAGTCATAATTACAGATCGTTACCTAGTGCGGAATTCCTAATGCCTCATTGTTATGTGTAATTGTCACCCTTGGCGATTGGTCAAATGGTGCCCTGACATCATAATGCTACTGCAGGATGTCATCTGACATGAGGGCAAGCAATAGGATACATTTATCATGGTATTGAAATAGGTAGCAGGATAGACAGGACTCCCAGATGAAGAAAAGATTGTGAGATGAAATAAACAAGGGCATTATTTGAGACTTATTCATTAGTTTTATGGTGTCGGTGATCATGATATTCTCAGGTTCTCTATAGGTGAACTGATAGGGATTTGCAAGAATGAAGATGTCAGAATCTGTTGTTTATAGCCTTTCTCATTCCCACTAACTGTAGCATAAACCTTCCTCCTTAAACTTATCAGATCACTTAATGGTCATTGGTGTACCATCACCTAAAAGAATTGCAGTGAGCAGGGTATACTGTCACTTGGATAGCAATGAGATCTTTTTATCTACATTCTAAAATAGGTGCTAGGGTTGTGTAGAGAGTGGTAGGAAATGAGGATTAAGATTGACAGGTATGCTCGGTTGAAAACAATATTGAGATTTAAATCTTTTTGAGCTGTGGATTTTCAAATATTAAAGAAGTCATAGTACTGATTAATAACCCTTTATCAAAATCTGTTTGTTGTTGTGATGCATTAGTTTGGGAATATTCAGGTTCTGTTAATAGACTAACAGTGGACTTTTCCATTTGCAGAATATATTGAATGACCAGCAGAGGCAGTATTGCAGAAGATGATTTCTCGGAGTTGCTGAACACAAAAAAAAAGTTCCCCAGCTTTCGGCTATATTTACCAACTTACATGGTGAGTCAAACTTTCAATTTATCATTTTCCTTGTCCTTAAAAGAAGTTCAACGCATCTGATGGCTCTCAGCTCCTTTTAGTCGGGTGTTACGCATGAATAGTATTTGTCAAGTCTAAAGCGATATGGATGGCGCTATGGCTATCAGGATAGCCTTTCAATGATGTTGACTGTCTACAAGGCTGACAATCCTACTTTAAATACTTGTGCTAACAATATGTCAACAGAGGAAATTAGTGTCTTTGAGGCTGAAAGGAGGTGTCTTATATTGGAGCAATTGGCTTACTCTCGCTTGGAGGAAAGCTAATGTAACCTTCTTCCCTTCACACTGCATGTGGGACTTTTATACTCAAGAAGGTTTACTCTTTCGGATACTCTGTGTTCTTGTACCTCCTGCCCCCTTTCAAAAGGGGAGCCCAATGATTTCAATATTGCAGTCCTTTCCCATTACACCTCCCACTTGGCTTGCAGTCATAATTACAGATCGTTACCTAGTGCGGAATTCCTAATGCCTCATTGTTATGTGTAATTGTCACCCTTGGCGATTGGTCAAATGGTGCCCTGACATCATAATGCTACTGCAGGATGTCATCTGACATGAGGGCAACCAATAGGATACATTTATCATGGTATTGAAATAGGTAGCAGGATAGACAGGACTCCCAGATGAAGAAAAGATTGTGAGATGAAATAAACAAGGGCATTATTTGAGACTTATTCATTAGTTTTATGGTGTCGGTGATCATGATATTCTCAGGTTCTCTATAGGTGAACTGTAAGGGATTTGCAAGAATGAAGATGTCAGAATCTGTTGTTTATAGCCTTTCTCATTCCCACTAACTGTAGCATAAACCTTCCTCCTTAAACTTATCAGATCACTTAATGGTCATTGGTGTACCATCACCTAAAAGAATTGCAGTGAGCAGGGTATGCTGTCACTTGGATAGCAATGAGATCTTTTTATCTACATTCTAATATAGGTGCTAGGGTTGTGTAGAGAGTGGTAGGAAATGAGGATTAAGATTGACAGGTATGCTAGGTTGAAAACAATATTGAGATTTAAATCTTTTTGAGCTGTGGATTTTCAAATATTATAGAAGTCATAGTACTGATTAATAACCCTTTATCAAAATCTGTTTGTTGTTGTGTTGCATTAGTTTGGGAATATTCAGGTTCTGTTAATAGACAAACAGTGGACTTTTCCATTTGCAGAATATATTGAATGACCAGCAGAGGCAGTGTTGCAGAAGATGATTTCTCGGAGTTGCTGAACACAAAAAAAAAAGTTCACCAGCTTTCGGCTATATTTACCAACTTACATGGTGAGTCAAACTTTCAATTTATCATTTTCCTTGTCCTTAAAAGAAGTTCAACGCATCTGATGGCTCTTAGCTCCTTTTAGTCGGGTATTACGCATGAATAGTATTTGTCAAGTCTGAAGCGATATGGATGGCGCTATGGCTATCAGGATAGCCTTTCAATGACGTTGACTGTCTACAAGGCTGACAATCCTACTTTAAATACTTGTGCTAACAATATGTCAACAGAGGAAATTAGTGTCTTTGAGGCTGAAAGGAGGTGTCTTATATTGGAGCAATTGGCTTACTCTCGCATGGAGGAAAGCTAATGTAACCTTCTTCCCTTCACACTGCATGTGGGACTCTTATACTCAAGAAGGTTTACTCTTTCGGATACTCTGTGTTCTTGTACCTCCTGCCCCCCTTTCAAAAGGGGAGCCCAATGATTTCAATATTGCAGAGTCCTTTCCCATTACACCTCCCACTTGGCTTGCAGTCATAATTACAGATCGTTACCTAGTGCGGAATTCCTAATGCCTCATTGTTATGTGTAATTGTCACCCTTGGCGATTGGTCAAATGGTGCCCTGACATCATAATGCTACTGCAGGATGTCATCTGACATGAGGGCAAGCAATAGGATACATTTATCATGGTATTGAAATAGGTAGCAGGATAGACAGGACTCCCAGATGAAGAAAAGATTGTGAGATGAAATAAACAAGGGCATTATTTGAGACTTATTCATTAGTTTTATGGTGTCGGTTATCATGATATTCTCAGGTTCTCTATAGGTGAACTGAAAGGGATTTGCAAGAATGAAGATGTCAGAATCTGTTGTTTATAGCTTTTCTCATTCCCACTAACTGTAGCATAAACCTTCCTCCATAAACTTATCAGATCACTTAATGGTCATTGGTGTACCATCACCTAAAAGAATTGCAGTGAGCAGGGTATGCTGTCACTTGGATAGCAATGAGATCTTTTTATCTACATTCTAAAATAGGTGCTAGGGTTGTGTAGAGAGTGGTAGGAAATGAGGATTAAGATTGACAGGTATGCTCGGTTGAAAACAATATTGAGATTTAAATCTTTTTGAGCTGTGGATTTTCAAATATTAAAGAAGTCATAGTACTGATTAATAACCCTTTATCAAAATCTGTTTGTTGTTGTGATGCATTAGTTTGGGAATATTCAGGTTCTGTTAATAGACTAACAGTGGACTTTTCCATTTGCAGAATATATTGAATGACCAGCAGAGGCAGTATTGCAGAAGATGATTTCTCGGAGTTGCTGAACACAAAAAAAAAGTTCCCCAGCTTTCGGCTATATTTACCAACTTACATGGTGAGTCAAACTTTCAATTTATCATTTTCCTTGTCCTTAAAAGAAGTTCAACGCATCTGATGGCTCTCAGCTCCTTTTAGTCGGGTGTTACGCATGAATAGTATTTGTCAAGTCTAAAGCGATATGGATGGCGCTATGGCTATCAGGATAGCCTTTCAATGATGTTGACTGTCTACAAGGCTGACAATCCTACTTTAAATACTTGTGCTAACAATATGTCAACAGAGGAAATTAGTGTCTTTGAGGCTGAAAGGAGGTGTCTTATATTGGAGCAATTGGCTTACTCTCGCTTGGAGGAAAGCTAATGTAACCTTCTTCCCTTCACACTGCATGTGGGACTTTTATACTCAAGAAGGTTTACTCTTTCGGATACTCTGTGTTCTTGTACCTCCTGCCCCCTTTCAAAAGGGGAGCCCAATGATTTCAATATTGCAGTCCTTTCCCATTACACCTCCCACTTGGCTTGCAGTCATAATTACAGATCGTTACCTAGTGCGGAATTCCTAATGCCTCATTGTTATGTGTAATTGTCACCCTTGGCGATTGGTCAAATGGTGCCCTGACATCATAATGCTACTGCAGGATGTCATCTGACATGAGGGCAACCAATAGGATACATTTATCATGGTATTGAAATAGGTAGCAGGATAGACAGGACTCCCAGATGAAGAAAAGATTGTGAGATGAAATAAACAAGGGCATTATTTGAGACTTATTCATTAGTTTTATGGTGTCGGTGATCATGATATTCTCAGGTTCTCTATAGGTGAACTGTAAGGGATTTGCAAGAATGAAGATGTCAGAATCTGTTGTTTATAGCCTTTCTCATTCCCACTAACTGTAGCATAAACCTTCCTCCTTAAACTTATCAGATCACTTAATGGTCATTGGTGTACCATCACCTAAAAGAATTGCAGTGAGCAGGGTATGCTGTCACTTGGATAGCAATGAGATCTTTTTATCTACATTCTAATATAGGTGCTAGGGTTGTGTAGAGAGTGGTAGGAAATGAGGATTAAGATTGACAGGTATGCTAGGTTGAAAACAATATTGAGATTTAAATCTTTTTGAGCTGTGGATTTTCAAATATTATAGAAGTCATAGTACTGATTAATAACCCTTTATCAAAATCTGTTTGTTGTTGTGTTGCATTAGTTTGGGAATATTCAGGTTCTGTTAATAGACAAACAGTGGACTTTTCCATTTGCAGAATATATTGAATGACCAGCAGAGGCAGTGTTGCAGAAGATGATTTCTCGGAGTTGCTGAACACAAAAAAAAAAGTTCACCAGCTTTCGGCTATATTTACCAACTTACATGGTGAGTCAAACTTTCAATTTATCATTTTCCTTGTCCTTAAAAGAAGTTCAACGCATCTGATGGCTCTTAGCTCCTTTTAGTCGGGTATTACGCATGAATAGTATTTGTCAAGTCTGAAGCGATATGGATGGCGCTATGGCTATCAGGATAGCCTTTCAATGACGTTGACTGTCTACAAGGCTGACAATCCTACTTTAAATACTTGTGCTAACAATATGTCAACAGAGGAAATTAGTGTCTTTGAGGCTGAAAGGAGGTGTCTTATATTGGAGCAATTGGCTTACTCTCGCATGGAGGAAAGCTAATGTAACCTTCTTCCCTTCACACTGCATGTGGGACTCTTATACTCAAGAAGGTTTACTCTTTCGGATACTCTGTGTTCTTGTACCTCCTGCCCCCCTTTCAAAAGGGGAGCCCAATGATTTCAATATTGCAGAGTCCTTTCCCATTACACCTCCCACTTGGCTTGCAGTCATAATTACAGATCGTTACCTAGTGCGGAATTCCTAATGCCTCATTGTTATGTGTAATTGTCACCCTTGGCGATTGGTCAAATGGTGCCCTGACATCATAATGCTACTGCAGGATGTCATCTGACATGAGGGCAAGCAATAGGATACATTTATCATGGTATTGAAATAGGTAGCAGGATAGACAGGACTCCCAGATGAAGAAAAGATTGTGAGATGAAATAAACAAGGGCATTATTTGAGACTTATTCATTAGTTTTATGGTGTCGGTTATCATGATATTCTCAGGTTCTCTATAGGTGAACTGAAAGGGATTTGCAAGAATGAAGATGTCAGAATCTGTTGTTTATAGCTTTTCTCATTCCCACTAACTGTAGCATAAACCTTCCTCCATAAACTTATCAGATCACTTAATGGTCATTGGTGTACCATCACCTAAAAGAATTGCAGTGAGCAGGGTATGCTGTCACTTGGATAGCAATGAGATCTTTTTATCTACATTCTAAAATAGGTGCTAGGGTTGTGTAGAGAGTGGTAGGAAATGAGGATTAAGATTGACAGGTATGCTAGGTTGAAAACAATATTGAGATTTAAATATTTTTGAGCTGTGGATTTTCAAATATTATAGAAGTCATAGTACTGATTAATAACCCTTTATCAAAATCTGTTTGTTGTTGTGTTGCATTAGTTTGGGAATATTCAGGTTCTGTTAATAGACTAACGGTGGACTTTTCCATTTGCAGAATATATTGAATGACCAGCAGAGGCAGTGTTGCAGAAGATGATTTCTCGGAGTTGCTGAACACAAAAAAAAAAGTTCACCAGCTTTCGGCTATATTTACCAACTTACATGGTGAGTCAAACTTTCAATTTATCATTTTCCTTGTCCTTAAAAGAAGTTCAACGCATCTGATGGCTCTTAGCTCCTTTTAGTCGGGTATTACGCATGAATAGTATTTGTCAAGTCTGAAGCGATATGGATGGCGCTATGGCTATCAGGATAGCCTTTCAATGACGTTGACTGTCTACAAGGCTGACAATCCTACTTTAAATACTTGTGCTAACAATATGTCAACAGAGGAAATTAGTGTCTTTGAGGCTGAAAGGAGGTGTCTTATATTGGAGCAATTGGCTTACTCTCGCATGGAGGAAAGCTAATGTAACCTTCTTCCCTTCACACTGCATGTGGGACTCTTATACTCAAGAAGGTTTACTCTTTCGGATACTCTGTGTTCTTGTACCTCCTGCCCCCCTTTCAAAAGGGGAGCCCAATGATTTCAATATTGCAGAGTCCTTTCCCATTACACCTCCCACTTGGCTTGCAGTCATAATTACAGATCGTTACCTAGTGTGGAATTCCTAATGCCTCATTGTTATGTGTAATTGTCACCCATGGCGATTGGTCAAATGGTGCCCTGACATCATAATGCTACTGCAGGATGTCATCTGACATGAGGGCAAGCAATAGGATACATTTATCATGGTATTGAAATAGGTAGCAGGATAGACAGGACTCCCAGATGAAGAAAAGATTGTGAGATGAAATAAACAAGGGCATTATTTGAGACTTATTCATTAGTTTTATGGTGTCGGTGATCATGATATTCTCAGGTTCTCTATAGGTGAACTGAAAGGGATTTGCAAGAATGAAGATGTCAGAATCTGTTGTTTATAGCTTTTCTCATTCCCACTAACTGTAGCATAAACCTTTCTCCATAAACTTATCAGATCACTTAATGGTCATTGGTGTACCATCACCTAAAAGAATTGCAGTGAGCAGGGTATGCTGTCACTTGGATAGCAATGAGATCTTTTTATCTACATTCTAATATAGGTGCTAGGGTTGTGTAGAGAGTGGTAGGAAATGAGGATTAAGATTGACAGGTATGCTCGGTTGAAAACAATATTGAGATTTAAATCTTTTTGCGCTGTGGATTTTCAAATATTATAGAAGTCATAGTACTGATTAATAACCCTTTATCAAAATCTGTTTGTTGTTGTGTTGCATTAGTTTGGGAATATTCAGGTTCTGTTAATAGACAAACAGTGGACTTTTCCATTTGCAGAATATATTGAATGACCAGCAGAGGCAGTGTTGCAGAAGATAATTTCTCGGAGTTGCTGAACACAAAAAAAAAAGTTCACCAGCTTTCGGCTATATTTACCAACTTACATGGTGAGTCAAACTTTCAATTTATCATTTTCCTTGTCCTTAAAAGAAGTTCAACGCATCTGATGGCTCTTAGCTCCTTTTAGTCGGGTATTACGCATGAATAGTATTTGTCAAGTCTGAAGCGATATGGATGGCGCTATGGCTATCAGGATAGCATTTCAATGACGTTGACTGTCTACAAGGCTGACAATCCTACTTTAAATACTTGTGCTAACAATATGTCAACAGAGGAAATTAGTGTCTTTGAGGCTGAAAGGAGGTGTCTTATATTGGAGCAATTGGCTTACTCTCGCATGGAGGAAAGCTAATGTAACCTTCTTCCCTTCACACTGCATGTGGGACTCTTATACTCAAGAAGGTTTACTCTTTCGGATACTCTGTGTTCTTGTACCTCCTGCCCCCCTTTCAAAAGGGGAGCCCAATGATTTCAATATTGCAGAGTCCTTTCCCATTACACCTCCCACTTGGCTTGCAGTCATAATTACAGATCGTTACCTAGTGCGGAATTCGTAATGCCTCATTGTTATGTGTAATTGTCACCCATGGCGATAGGTCAAATGGTGCCCTGACATCATAATGCTACTGCAGGATGTCATCTGACATGAGGGCAAGCAATAGGATACATTTATCATGGTATTGAAATAGGTAGCAGGATAGACAGGACTCCCAGATGAAGAAAAGATTGTGAGATGAAATAAACAAGGGCATTATTTGAGACTTATTCATTAGTTTTATGGTGTCGGTGATCATGATATTCTCAGGTTCTCTATAGGTGAACTGAAAGGGATTTGCAAGAATGAAGATGTCAGAATCTGTTGTTTATAGCTTTTCTCATTCTCCAGTATTACATCTTTCATAGATTCACATGCTTGTATCTTCCCCGTCGTCATGGTGGGAGTCTCACGGTAACAGAATGACCAAGCAGTATCATAGAGAAGAAAAACTGCATAGAAAATCCCCATAGGGGCTGTATTATTTGGTAACCAGACCATATCTTTGTTTGGACCGAAAGCCAGCCAATCAGCATTGCTGCCCTGCACTCACACTCCCCAGCAGAAGCTTCCTGCCTCAGATTTCCAACCGCCTTCGTGTGATAAGGAGTCTCCCTGAGCTCTGCTCAGTTTTCTTTCTGTTCCTGAGTGAACTTTTGACCCTTTGGAATCTTGTTTCCTGTCTACTACATTGAGGTATTGTGTGTACTTATTTCTCTTATAATGGCTGACGGCTCTAAAAAGAGGCTGTTCAGGCCATGCAGGTCCTGTGGGAAGGCCAGACTTTTCTCTGAGGACCCACATGAGGACTGCCTTTACTGTCTCTACCCTAAACACCTGGTGAAAGACTGTAAGCTTTGTAGAAAATTTTCTGACAAAACTAAAAGAGACAGAGAGGCTAGACTACTGTTATGGCTTCAGAAAAAGAAGGCCACATCAGGCTCAGATTCTGAGGGGGAATCTTCTCATTCAACTCCCAAGAAAAGAAAGGCTTCTGTTTCTGTGGAGAGAGTGGAGTCTAAAAAGAGTAAGCCTAAGGAGAAAGTAACCTCATCTCTTCCTATTACTCCTGTGGTGAAACAGTCCAGTCTTAAGGAACCTGGGTCTGCACCCTCTACCAGCTCGCTGGCTTCTGCTCCAAGGCCTGTGGTGAAGACTTCGGCTCCGTCGACGACGACTTCGTCGACGACTATGGCTTCGTCGACGATAAGGTCTAAAGCTACGTCGACGACTGCGACGTCTACGCTTACAACATCGACGAGTAAAATCTCAATGTCGACGAACAGGCCGTCGACGACGACCACGACGACTCCGTCGACGACAGGTTCGACGTCGAAGATGTCGACGGGGGCCCCGTCGACGAAGGTCCCGTCGACGAAGGTCCCGTCGACGAAGGTCCCGTCGACGAAGGTCCCGTCGACGAAGGTCCCGTCGACGATGGTTCCGTCGACGATGGTTCCGTCGACGATGGTTCCGTCGACGAAAGTCCCGTCGACGATGGTTCCGTCGACGAAAGTCCCGTCGACGACGGTTCCGTCGACGAAAATCGTGCTATCGTCCGCAAAAGCATTCAAATCACCGCAGTCGAAGACCATGATCTCGATCCGGTCTTTTCAGTCTACAAGAGGTTCATCTACCATCAGTGAAGCTGCAGAGTTCACCTCATGGACAAAGATTTCACCTTTGCCGCCGTCCTCATTGCTAGAGCAGGACTCAGATGGCGAGGAGTCCTCAGGTGCCGCCTACAGTCCTTCTCAGCTGCAGATAAAGAGCCAAGACACGGATGAAGAGGAGGTTTATTCCTTCAAGGACAGACCACAATCTTCCAGATATGAGTCATTTCAGGAATCTGGTGATTACGATGAAGAAGAGGAGGAGCAGCATGAGGACTCGAGGGAGGAAGATCATCAGGAGACGATGTCTATACCCCTCAACCTTGTCTCTGATCTTAGGTTGATGTTGAACGACTACTACCGTCGCTTCCCAGAGGCGAATTCCTCGCAACCAGCTAGGCAGACGCCTTCCTCTCAGACACCTGAAGCACCTGCTCACCAAGAACAGGGGGTGAGATCGCCGCAGGTTGTTACTATAAGGGACGACCTAACGGAATCCGACGAGGATGAGCAGCCCGAAGAGGGAGAACTCGTTCAGGATGCTTCGGGACAGGAATGGGACGAATACATTTTACCATCGACTGCATCGCCTGAACCACTCAAATCTACCTCCCCTCCTCAAGATATCGGAGGTTTTCATGATCTCATGGAAAGGGCGGCCAAAAGATTCAATCTGGATGTGGAGGTACAACAGACGGATTGTTTCTTGTATGACTTCAAAGATGAAAACAAGAGGTCGCTTCGCTCTATTCCAATTATCCCTCACATCTGGGAGGAGGGACTGAAGATTTTGAAAACACCTGCGTCTATAGCGGTTTCAGTTCCCCGCATTGACAAGAAATACAGAGCCCCAGAGTCCACAAAAGCCTGCCTCATTGGGCACCCCAGGCCTGAATCAGTTGTGACGCAGGCGGCACAAAGAAATTCTAAGAACCCGGTGGCTACTTCCCTAGTGCCACCTGACAAGGAGGGAAGGAGAATGGATGGGGCAGGTAAGAGGTTTGCGGCCATGGCTGCCTCTACCATCAAAGCGGCAAATGCTATGGCACTGCTTGGACGATACAACAGGCAAATGTGGTCTGATATTGCACCCATACTTTCTGCTCTCCCAGAGGATAGAAAGGAGGAAGCGGCAGCCATACTTAAGGAAGGATCTAAATCTGCTGCCGAATCTATCGACATCGCCATGGATGTTTCGTCCATGGCCTTCAGGCAAATGGCTGGAGCGGTTTCGCTTCGCAGACAGGGCTGGCTCAAGGCGACGTCTTTTCGTCCAGAGGTTCAGGCGAAAATCGTTGATATGCCTTTTGACGGTGAAAACTTATTTGGAAAGCATATCGATGAGGCGTTGCAAGGCATAAAGTCGGACACGGATACAGCTCGAGCGCTGGGATCGCTTCAGCAAGGAAGGTTTCAGTCCTTTCGGAAGAGAGGTTCAAGAGGTCAATTTAATCAAAGATCCTCTTTTCAATCCAACCGATATCAGCCGTATAATCAGCAAGGATATCGACAGTATAACACTAACAACCAATTCAGGTCCTCCAACTCCTCTTACCAACAACAGTCCAGAGGCAAATCTAACGCCAGGGGGAAACCTCAGCAGTCTAATAGACGTCAATGATTTCAGGCCGGCGCTCCCCACACAACGGATCCACGACAAAGACCACTATCTGTCTCAATTTTACAACAACTGGATGTCCATTACATCGGACAAATGGGTTTTAGATGTCATAAGCAGGGGCCACATTCTGGAATTTGTGGAAATACCTCCGGATCAACCCCCAGTACTCAGGCTCAACAAACATCGCCAGGAAATGCAGATGGAAGTTCTCTCGCTTCTGCAAAAGGGAGCCATAGAGGAAGTGCCGCAACATCTCAGAGGGAGAGGCTTTTACTCGCATTTCTTCCTCATCAAAAAGAAACAAACCCGGAAATGGAGACAGGTATTGGACTTAAGGGATCTAAATCGATACATAAAAAAGATACCCTTCAGAATGTTATCGTTACAAGAAATTCTTCTACTGATAAAAGAAAACGACTACATGGCCTCCTTAGATCTCATGGATGCGTACTTCCATATTCCAATTCTTCGGAAGCACAGGAAGTATCTCAGATTTGTCGTGGAGAGTCGCCACTTCCAGTTCAAGGTCCTGCCATTCGGACTCAAGTCAGCCCCGAGGGTATTCCCCAAATGCATGGCCCCGGTGGCAGCCCATTTACGACTGCAAGGGCATTACGTTTACCCATATCTGGACGACTGGCTGGTGACAGGTCCATCTTTCAGGGATGCAGCAACATCTCTTCAGAGCTGCATCCGGCTGTTTCAGCGATTGGGCCTGAAGACCAACTGAGAGAAATCCTCGCTGACTCCGGCCAAGGGCATCCAGTTCCTGGGGGCATGGATATGCACCAGTGCAGGGAAAGCCTACCCTTCCGAAGAACGAATGGGAAAGATCATGAGGCTAACGGCAGCTCTTCAAGCAAAAAGGTCCACTTCAGTGAGGATATACAAATCCATGTTGGGGATGATGTCATCCTGCATCCCACTGGTGCCAAACTGTCGGCTTCGAATGAGGCCTTTGCAGGAACAAGTGGACGAGCAGTGGGTCCAGGCCAAAGGTACCTTCGAGGATCGCATTACCATCACGAGCCATATGAAGGTGGCAATGTCATGGTGGAAGATTCGAAAGAACCTGGATCAAGGCTTGAGCTTCATTCCTCTAGATCACGACTTCGTGATGACAACGGACGCTTCGCTGAAAGGATGGGGTGCGCATCTTCAGGAGCTGGAAATTCAGGGCCTTTGGTCAGACTGGGAAGCCCAGCTTCACATAAACATGTTGGAGCTCAAAGCGGTGTTCCTAGGCCTTCAAGCATTTCTTCCCAGAATACGCCAATCGTCAGTACTGATCCAAACGGACAGCACCACTACCATGTTTTACCTGCTAAAGCAGGGCGGAACGAGATCCAAACAACTGTCGGCATTGGCGCAAAGAATCTGGAAATGGCTCATAACCAACGGAATTTCAA
This sequence comes from Lissotriton helveticus, assembly GCF_964261635.1. Classification (NCBI taxonomy): domain Eukaryota; kingdom Metazoa; phylum Chordata; class Amphibia; order Caudata; family Salamandridae; genus Lissotriton; species Lissotriton helveticus. Next base: position 456,386,966 of record NC_136072.1, on the reverse strand, counting down.
TTCAGGTTCAGCATATCCAGGGAGTCCTCAACACACGGGCGGACGCCCTGAGCCGTACTACCAAGGCGACACACGAGTGGGAACTACACCACACTCAGATTCGCGTCCTGTTTCAAAGGTGGGGCACTCCCACATTAGATTTGTTCGCAACGCAAAACAACTCAAAGTGCGTTCAATTTGCGTCCAGATACCATCAACAGGGCTCCAAGGGAAATGCATTCCACATGGATTGGACAGGAAGGTTTGCATACGCGTTCCCTCCCTTCCCGTTGATACCGCGGATACTGCGCAAGATGAGATTGGAACCGTGCCGGATCATATTGATAGCACCAGCCTGGCCGAGACAGGCGTGGTTTTCAGACCTACTTCTTTTGTCGAGGGGCGAAAAAATCCAGCTCCCGACATTTCAAGACCTCATCTCCATGAAAGAAGGGCAAATTCTGCATCCGAATCTGCAATCTCTAAAATTGTCAGCATGGAACCTCACGAGCGGGAGTTTCAAAATCTAGATATTTCGCAAGAATGCAGACATGTTCTCTCACAAGCTAGAGCTGTATCAACAAAGAAAACATATGCAGCGAAATGGTCCCGTTTTTGCCATTGGTGCAGCAGACAAAACTTGCATCCGTTTGAAGTACAACCTGAAGGTATCCTTCCTTACCTGCTGTCGCTATCTAAGGCAGGTCTGTCGCATGCCTCGGTCAAGGTACACTTGGCAGCAATATCGCGCTTCCGGCGGAAGCCAAATGAACCATCTCTCTGGTCCTCCAGAATAATAAAGGAGTTTATCAAGGGACTTTTTAGGGTTTATCCACCCATCCAACGCCCTCCTGTGCCGTGGCACCTCAACACAGTACTATCGCAGCTTATGAGGCCTCCTTTCGAGCCTATTCACAAGTCAGATTTGCAGTTCCTGTCATGGAAAACGGCCCTCCTTCTCGCCTTAACATCAGCAAGGAGGGTTAGTGAAATCCAGGCCTTTTCAGTGGAGGAACCCTTCTTACAATTTCGTCAAGACAGGGTTATACTAAGGACAAATCCTACCTTTATTCCCAAGGTGGCAACATCTTTTCACCTCAATGAACCCATTATTTTGCCTACTTTTTTCAGCAATCCTTCATCGGAGGCAGAAAGAGCCTTACACTCTTTAGACATTTCCAGATGCCTAAAGTTCTACATTGAAAGGACAAAAACGTTCCGCAGGTCCAAGCAATTGTTCATTGCTTTTGAAGGGCAAAGGAAGGGTCTTCCTTTGTCAAGACTGAGTATTGCCAGATGGATCTCCTCAGCTATCCTGAAATGTCATGAAAAAGCGGGGAAGCCGCTAGATTCTAAGGTACATGCACATTCCACAAGGAAGATGGCAACTTCGATGGCCTTGTTTGCAGGAGTGGCGCTGCCTGACATCTGCAGAGCAGCAACGTGGAAGAGCGTGCACTCATTTACGAGACACTACTGTCTGGACACTGCGTGGAAAGAGGACACGGCAGTGGGACAAGCTGTTCTGAAACGTCTTTTTCAGTAAGGTATGACATAATGGCATGATTTGTTGTCTATGCAATACTTTGATTTATGTGTCAACATGCATTTATCGTATTTCTTATATACTGATGTGTATTGTTATACCTTTGTCTTACGGCAGAGCTTCCTTTTTAGTTCTGTCCTGGAAACGCTACAAATTTGGTGAGCACTGCTTACTACTCTGATACAAGCATGTGAATCTATGAAAGATGTAATACTGGAGAAGGAATTAGTTACTTACCTGTACACTATAGTTCTTCAGTATTATCTTTCATAGATTCACATGCGCCCGCCCACCTCCCCGTTTCTCAGGCAGATCCTGTTTCTCGGTATTTATCCATGTCTCTCACTCGGGGACGGAAATCTGAGGCAGGAAGCTTCTGCTGGGGAGTGTGAGGGCAGGGCAGCAATGCTGATTGGCTGGCTTTCGGTCCAAACAAAGATATGGTCTGGTTACCAAATAATACAGCCCCTATGGGGATTTTCTATGCAGTTTTTCTTCTCTATGATACTGCTTGGTCATTCTGTTACCGTGAGACTCCCACCATGACGACGGGGAAGATACAAGCATGTGAATCTATGAAAGATAATACTGGAGAACTATAGTGTACAGGTAAGTAACTAATTCCTTCCCACTAACTGTAGCATAAACCTTCCTCCATAAACTTATCAGATCACTTAATGGTCATTGGTGTACCATCACCTAAAAGAATTGCAGTGAGCAGGGTATGCTGTCACTTGGATAGCAATGAGATCTTTTTATCTACATTCTAATATAGGTGCTAGGGTTGTGTAGAGAGTGGTAGGAAATGAGGATTAACATTGACAGGTATGCTCGGTTGAAAACAATATTGAGATTTAAATCTTTTTGAGCTGTGGATTTTCAAATATTAAAGAAGTCATAGTACTGATTAATAACCCTTTATCAAAATCTGTTTGTTGTTGTGTTGCATTAGTTTGGGAATATTCAGGTTCTGTTAATAGACTAACAGTGGACTTTTCCATTTGCAGAATATATTGAATGACCAGCAGAGGCAGTATTGCAGAAGATGATTTCTCGGAGTTGCTGAACACAAAAAAAAAGTTCCCCAGCTTTTGGCTATATTTACCAACTTACATGGTGAGTCAAACTTTCAATTTATCATTTTCCTTGTCCTTAAAAGAAGTTCAACGCATCTGATGGCTCTCAGCTCCTTTTAGTCGGGTGTTACGCATGAATAGTATTTGTCAAGTCTAAAGCGATATGGATGGCGCTATGGCTATCAGGATAGCCTTTCAATGACGTTGACTGTCTACAAGGCTGACAATCCTACTTTAAATACTTGTGCTAACAATATGTCAACAGAGGAAATTAGTGTCTTTGAGGCTGAAAGGAGGTGTCTTATATTGGAGCAATTGGCTTACTCTCGCATGGAGGAAAGCTAATGTAACCTTCTTCCCTTCACACTGCAAGTGGGACTCTTATACTCAAGAAGGTTTACTCTTTCGGATACTCTGTGTTCTTGTACCTCCTGCCCCCCTTTCAAAAGGGGAGCCCAATGATTTCAATATTGCAGAGTCCTTTCCCATTACACCTCCCACTTGGCTTGCAGTCATAATTACAGATCGTTACCTAGTGCGGAATTCCTAATGCCTCATTGTTATGTGTAATTGTCACCCTTGGCGATTGGTCAAATGGTGCCCTGACATCATAATGCTACTGCAGGATGTCATCTGACATGAGGGCAAGCAATAGGATACATTTATCATGGTATTGAAATAGATAGCAGGATAGACAGGACTCCCAGATGAAGAAAAGATTGTGAGATGAAATAAACAAGGGCATTATTTGAGACTTATTCATTCGTTTTATGGTGTCGGTGATCATGATATTCTCAGGTTCTCTATAGGTGAACTGATAGGGATTTGCAAGAATGAAGATGTCAGAATCTGTTGTTTATAGCCTTTCTCATTCCCACTAACTGTAGCATAAACCTTCCTCCTTAAACTTATCAGATCACTTAATGGTCATTGGTGTACCATCACCTAAAAGAATTGCAGTGAGCAGGGTATGCTGTCACTTGGATAGCAATTAGATCTTTTTATCTACATTCTAATATAGGTGCTAGGGTTGTGTAGAGAGTGGTAGGAAATGAGGATTAAGATTGACAGGTATGCTAGGTTGAAAACAATATTGAGATTTAAATCTTTTTGAGCTGTGGATTTTCAAATATTATAGAAGTCATAGTACTGATTAATAACCCTTTATCAAAATCTGTTTGTTGTTGTGTTGCATTAGTTTGGGAATATTCAGGTTCTGTTAATAGACTAACAGTGGACTTTTCCATTTGCAGAATATATTGAATGACCAGCAGAGGCAGTGTTGCAGAAGATGATTTCTCGGAGTTGCTGAACACAAAAAAAAAAGTTCACCAGCTTTTGGCTATATTTACCAACTTACATGGTGAGTCAAACTTTCAATTTATCATTTTCCTTGTCCTTAAAAGAAGTTCAACGCATCTGATGGCTCTTAGCTCCTTTTAGTCGGGTATTACGCATGAATAGTATTTGTCAAGTCTGAAGCGATATGGATGGCGCTATGGCTATCAGGATAGCCTTTCAATGACGTTGACTGTCTACAAGGCTGACAATCCTACTTTAAATACTTGTGCTAACAATATGTCAACAGAGGAAATAAGTGTCTTTGAGGCTGGAAGGAGGTGTCTTATATTGGAGCAATTGGCTTACTCTCGCATGGAGGAAAGCTAATGTAACCTTCTTCCCTTCACACTGCATGTGGGACTCTTATACTCAAGAAGGTTTACTCTTTCGGATACTCTGTGTTCTTGTACCTCCTGCCCCCCTTTCAAAAGGGGAGCCCAATGATTTCAATATTGCAGAGTCCTTTCCCATTACACCTCCCACTTGGCTTGCAGTCATAATTACAGATCGTTACCTAGTGCGGAATTCCTAATGCCTCATTGTTATGTGTAATTGTCACCCATGGCGATTGGTCAAATGGTGCCCTGACATCATAATGCTACTGCAGGATGTCATCTGACATGAGGGCAAGCAATAGGATACATTTATCATGGTATTGAAAAAGGTAGCAGGATAGACAGGACTCCCAGATGAAGAAAAGATTGTGAGATGAAATAAACAAGGGCATTATTTGAGACTTATTCATTAGTTTTATGGTGTCGGTGATCATGATATTCTCAGGTTCTCTATAGGTGAACTGAAAGGGATTTGCAAGAATGAAGATGTCAGAATCTGTTGTTTATAGCTTTTCTCATTCCCACTAACTGTAGCATAAACCTTTCTCCATAAACTTATCAGATCACTTAATGGTCATTGGTGTACCATCACCTAAAAGAATTGCAGTGAGCAGGGTATGCTGTCACTTGGATAGCAATGAGATCTTTTTATCTACATTCTAATATAGGTGCTAGGGTTGTGTAGAGAGTGGTAGGAAATGAGGATTAAGATTGACAGGTATGCTCGGTTGAAAACAATATTGAGATTTAAATCTTTTTGAGCTGTGGATTTTCAAATATTAAAGAAGTCATAGTACTGATTAATAACCCTTTATCAAAATCTGTTTGTTGTTGTGTTGCATTAGTTTGGGAATATTCAGGTTCTGTTAATAGACTAACAGTGGACTTTTCCATTTGCAGAATATATTGAATGACCAGCAGAGGCAGTATTGCAGAAGATGATTTCTCGGAGTTGCTGAACACAAAAAAAAAGTTCCCCAGCTTTCGGCTATATTTACCAACTTACATGGTGAGTCAAACTTTCAATTTATCATTTTCCTTGTCCTTAAAAGAAGTTCAACGCATCTGATGGCTCTCAGCTCCTTTTAGTCGGGTGTTACGCATGAATAGTATTTGTCAAGTCTAAAGCGATATGGATGGCGCTGTGGCTATCAGGATAGCCTTTCAATGACGTTGACTGTCTACAAGGCTGACAATCCTACTTTAAATACTTGTGCTAACAATATGTCAACAGAGGAAATTAGTGTCTTTGAGGCTGAAAGGAGGTGTCTTATTGGAGCAATTGGCTTACTCTCGCATGGAGGAAAGCTAATGTAACCTTCTTCCCTTCACACTGCAAGTGGGACTCTTATACTCAAGAAGGTTTACTCTTTCGGATACTCTGTGTTCTTGTACCTCCTGCCCCCTTTCAAAAGGGGAGCCCAATGATTTCAATATTGCAGTCCTTTCCCATTACACCTCCCACTTGGCTTGCAGTCATAATTACAGATCGTTACCTAGTGCGGAATTCCTAATGCCTCATTGTTATGTGTGATTGTCACCCTTGGCGATTGGTCAAATGGTGCCCTGACATCATAATGCTACTGCAGGATGTCATCTGACATGAGGGCAAGCAATAGGATACATTTATCATGGTATTGAAATAGGTAGCAGGATAGACAGGACTCCCAGATGAAGAAAAGATTGTGAGATGAAATAAACAAGGGCATTATTTGAGACTTATTCATTAGTTTTATGGTGTCGGTGATCATGATATTCTCAGGTTCTCTATAGGTGAACTGTAAGGGATTTGCAAGAATGAAGATGTCAGAATCTGTTGTTTATAGCCTTTCTCATTCCCACTAACTGTAGCATAAACCTTCCTCCTTAAACTTATCAGATCACTTAATGGTCATTGGTGTACCATCACCTAAAAGAATTGCAGTGAGCAGGGTATGCTGTCACTTGGATAGCAATGAGATCTTTTTATCTACATTCTAATATAGGTGCTAGGGTTGTGTAGAGAGTGGTAGGAAATGAGGATTAAGATTGACAGGTATGCTAGGTTGAAAACAATATTGAGATTTAAATCTTTTTGAGCTGTGGATTTTCAAATATTATAGAAGTCATAGTACTGATTAATAACCCTTTATCAAAATCTGTTTGTTGTTGTGTTGCATTAGTTTGGGAATATTCAGGTTCTGTTAATAGACAAACAGTGGACTTTTCCATTTGCAGAATATATTGAATGACCAGCAGAGGCAGTGTTGCAGAAGATGATTTCTCGGAGTTGCTGAACACAAAAAAAAAAGTTCACCAGCTTTCGGCTATATTTACCAACTTACATGGTGAGTCAAACTTTCAATTTATCATTTTCCTTGTCCTTAAAAGAAGTTCAACGCATCTGATGGCTCTTAGCTCCTTTTAGTCGGGTATTACGCATGAATAGTATTTGTCAAGTCTGAAGCGATATGGATGGCGCTATGGCTATCAGGATAGCCTTTCAATGACGTTGACTGTCTACAAGGCTGACAATCCTACTTTAAATACTTGTGCTAACAATATGTCAACAGAGGAAATTAGTGTCTTTGAGGCTGAAAGGAGGTGTCTTATATTGGAGCAATTGGCTTACTCTCGCATGGAGGAAAGCTAATGTAACCTTCTTCCCTTCACACTGCATGTGGGACTCTTATACTCAAGAAGGTTTACTCTTTCGGATACTCTGTGTTCTTGTACCTCCTGCCCCCCTTTCAAAAGGGGAGCCCAATGATTTCAATATTGCAGAGTCCTTTCCCATTACACCTCCCACTTGGCTTGCAGTCATAATTACAGATCGTTACCTAGTGCGGAATTCCTAATGCCTCATTGTTATGTGTAATTGTCACCCATGGCGATTGGTCAAATGGTGCCCTGACATCATAATGCTACTGCAGGATGTCATCTGACATGAGGGCAAGCAATAGGATACATTTATCATGGTATTGAAATAGGTAGCAGGATAGACAGGACTCCCAGATGAAGAAAAGATTGTGAGATGAAATAAACAAGGGCATTATTTGAGACTTATTCATTAGTTTTATGGTGTCGGTGATCATGATATTCTCAGGTTCTCTATAGGTGAACTGAAAGGGATTTGCAAGAATGAAGATGTCAGAATCTGTTGTTTATAGCTTTTCTCATTCCCACTAACTGTAGCATAAACCTTTCTCCATAAACTTATCAGATCACTTAATGGTCATTGGTGTACCATCACCTAAAAGAATTGCAGTGAGCAGGGTATGCTGTCACTTGGATAGCAATGAGATCTTTTTATCTACATTCTAATATAGGTGCTAGGGTTGTGTAGAGAGTGGTAGGAAATAAGGATTAAGATTGACAGGTATGCTAGGTTGAAAACAATATTGAGATTTAAATCTTTTTGAGCTGTGGATTTTCAAATATTATAGAAGTCATAGTACTGATTAATAACCCTTTATCAAAATCTGTTTGTTGTTGTGTTGCATTAGTTTGGGAATATTCAGGTTCTGTTAATAGACTAACAGTGGACTTTTCCATTTGCAGAATATATTGAATGACCAGCAGAGGCAGTGTTGCAGAAGATGATTTCTCGGAGTTGCTGAACACAAAAAAAAAGTTCACCAGCTTTCGGCTATATTTACCAACTTACATGGTGAGTCAAACTTTCAATTTATCATTTTCCTTGTCCTTAAAAGAAGTTCAACGCATCTGATGGCTCTCAGCTCCTTTTAGTCGGGTGTTACGCATGAATAGTATTTGTCAAGTCTAAAGCGATATGGATGGCGCTATGTCTATCAGGATAGCCTTTCAATGACGTTGACTGTCTACAAGGCTGACAATCCTACTTTAAATACTTGTGCTAACAATATGTCAACAGAGGAAATTAGTGTCTTTGAGGCTGAAAGGAGGTGTCTTATATTGGAGCAATTGGCTTACTCTCGCATGGAGGAAAGCTAATGTAACCTTCTTCCCTTCACACTGCATGTGGGACTCTTATACTCAAGAAGGTTTACTCTTTCGGATACTCTGTGTTCTTGTACCTCCTGCCCCCCTTTCAAAAGGGGAGCCCAATGATTTCAATATTGCAGAGTCCTTTCCCATTACACCTCCCACTTGGCTTGCAGTCATAATTACAGATCGTTACCTAGTGCGGAATTCCTAATGCCTCATTGTTATGTGTAATTGTCACCCATGGCGATTGGTCAAATGGTGCCCTGACATCATAAGGCTACTGCAGGATGTCATCTGACATGAGGGCAAGCAATAGGATACATTTATCATGGTATTGAAATAGGTAGCAGGATAGACAGGACTCCCAGATGAAGAAAAGATTGTGAGATGAAATAAACAAGGGCATTATTTGAGACTTATTCATTAGTTTTATGGTGTCGGTGATCATGATATTCTCAGGTTCTCTATAGGTGAACTGAAAGGGATTTGCAAGAATGAAGATGTCAGAATCTGTTGTTTATAGCTTTTCTCATTCCCACTAACTGTAGCATAAACCTTTCTCCATAAACTTATCAGATCACTTAATGGTCATTGGTGTACCATCACCTAAAAGAATTGCAGGGAGCAGGGTATGCTGTCACTTGGATAGCAATGAGATCTTTTTATCTACATTCTAATATAGGTGCTAGGGTTGTGTAGAGAGTGGTAGGAAATGAGGATTAAGATTGACAGGTATGCTCGGTTGAAAACAATATTGAGATTTAAATCTTTTTGCGCTGTGGATTTTCAAATATTAAAGAAGTCATAGTACTGATTAATAACCCTTTATCAAAATCTGTTTGTTGTTGTGTTGCATTAGTTTGGGAATATTCAGGTTCTGTTAATAGACTAACAGTGGACTTTTCCATTTGCAGAATATATTGAATGACCAGCAGAGGCAGTATTGCAGAAGATGATTTCTCGGAGTTGCTGAACACAAAAAAAAAGTTCCCCAGCTTTCGGCTATATTTACCAACTTACATGGTGAGTCAAACTTTCAATTTATCATTTTCCTTGTCCTTAAAAGAAGTTCAACGCATCTGATGGCTCTCAGCTCCTTTTAGTCGGGTGTTACGCATGAATAGTATTTGTCAAGTCTAAAGCGATATGGATGGCGCTATGGCTATCAGGATAGCCTTTCAATGACGTTGACTGTCTACAAGGCTGACAATCCTACTTTAAATACTTGTGCTAACAATATGTCAACAGAGGAAATTAGTGTCTTTGAGGCTGAAAGGAGGTGTCTTATATTGGAGCAATTGGCTTACTCTCGCATGGAGGAAAGCTAATGTAACCTTCTTCCCTTCACACTGCAAGTGGGACTCTTATACTCAAGAAGGTTTACTCTTTCGGATACTCTGTGTTCTTGTACCTCCTGCCCCCCTTTCAAAAGGGGAGCCCAATGATTTCAATATTGCAGTCCTTTCCCATTACACCTCCCACTTGGCTTACAGTCATAATTACAGATCGTTACCTAGTGCGGAATTCCTAATGCCTCATTGTTATGTGTAATTGTCACCCTTGGCGATTGGTCAAATGGTGCCCTGACATCATAATGCTACTGCAGGATGTCATCTGACATGAGGGCAAGCAATAGGATACATTTATCATGGTATTGAAATAGGTAGCAGGATAGACAGGACTCCCAGATGAAGAAAAGATTGTGAGATGAAATAAACAAGGGCATTATTTGAGACTTATTCATTAGTTTTATGGTGTCGGTGATCATGATATTCTCAGGTTCTCTATAGGTGAACTGATAGGGATTTGCAAGAATGAAGATGTCAGAATCTGTTGTTTATAGCTTTTCTCATTCCCACTAACTGTAGCATAAACCTTTCTCCATAAACTTATCAGATCACTTAATGGTCATTGGTGTACCATCACCTAAAAGAATTGCAGTGAGCAGGGTATGCTGTCACTTGGATAGCAATGAGATCTTTTTATCTACATTCTAATATAGGTGCTAGGGTTGTGTAGAGAGTGGTAGGAAATGAGGATTAAGATTGACAGGTATGCTCGGTTGAAAACAATATTGAGATTTAAATCTTTTTGAGCTGTGGATTTTCAAATATTAAAGAAGTCATAGTACTGATTAATAACCCTTTATCAAAATCTGTTTGTTGTTGTGTTGCATTAGTTTGGGAATATTCAGGTTCTGTTAATAGACTAACAGTGGACTTTTCCATTTGCAGAATATATTGAATGACCAGCAGAGGCAGTATTGCAGAAGATGATTTCTCGGAGTTGCTGAACACAAAAAAAAAGTTCCCCAGCTTTCGGCTATATTTACCAACTTACATGGTGAGTCAAACTTTCAATTTATCATTTTCCTTGTCCTTAAAAGAAGTTCAACGCATCTGATGGCTCTCAGCTCCTTTTAGTCGGGTGTTACGCATGAATAGTATTTGTCAAGTCTAAAGCGATATGGATGGCGCTGTGGCTATCAGGATAGCCTTTCAATGACGTTGACTGTCTACAAGGCTGACAATCCTACTTTAAATACTTGTGCTAACAATATGTCAACAGAGGAAATTAGTGTCTTTGAGGCTGAAAGGAGGTGTCTTATTGGAGCAATTGGCTTACTCTCGCATGGAGGAAAGCTAATGTAACCTTCTTCCCTTCACACTGCAAGTGGGACTCTTATACTCAAGAAGGTTTACTCTTTCGGATACTCTGTGTTCTTGTACCTCCTGCCCCCTTTCAAAAGGGGAGCCCAATGATTTCAATATTGCAGTCCTTTCCCATTACACCTCCCACTTGGCTTGCAGTCATAATTACAGATCGTTACCTAGTGCGGAATTCCTAATGCCTCATTGTTATGTGTAATTGTCACCCTTGGCGATTGGTCAAATGGTGCCCTGACATCATAATGCTACTGCAGGATGTCATCTGACATGAGGGCAAGCAATAGGATACATTTATCATGGTATTGAAATAGGTAGCAGGATAGACAGGACTCCCAGATGAAGAAAAGATTGTGAGATGAAATAAACAAGGGCATTATTTGAGACTTATTCATTAGTTTTATGGTGTCGGTGATCATGATATTCTCAGGTTCTCTATAGGTGAACTGTAAGGGATTTGCAAGAATGAAGATGTCAGAATCTGTTGTTTATAGCCTTTCTCATTCCCACTAACTGTAGCATAAACCTTCCTCCTTAAACTTATCAGATCACTTAATGGTCATTGGTGTACCATCACCTAAAAGAATTGCAGTGAGCAGGGTATGCTGTCACTTGGATAGCAACGAGATCTTTTTATCTACATTCTAATATAGGTGCTAGGGTTGTGTAGAGAGTGGTAGGAAATGAGGATTAAGATTGACAGGTATGCTAGGTTGAAAACAATATTGAGATTTAAATCTTTTTGAGCTGTGGATTTTCAAATATTATAGAAGTCATAGTACTGATTAATAACCCTTTATCAAAATCTGTTTGTTGTTGTGTTGCATTAGTTTGGGAATATTCAGGTTCTGTTAATAGACAAACAGTGGACTTTTCCATTTGCAGAATATATTGAATGACCAGCAGAGGCAGTGTTGCAGAAGATGATTTCTCGGAGTTGCTGAACACAAAAAAAAAAGTTCACCAGCTTTCGGCTATATTTACCAACTTACATGGTGAGTCAAACTTTCAATTTATCATTTTCCTTGTCCTTAAAAGAAGTTCAACGCATCTGATGGCTCTTAGCTCCTTTTAGTCGGGTATTACGCATGAATAGTATTTGTCAAGTCTGAAGCGATATGGATGGCGCTATGGCTATCAGGATAGCCTTTCAATGACGTTGACTGTCTACAAGGCTGACAATCCTACTTTAAATACTTGTGCTAACAATATGTCAACAGAGGAAATTAGTGTCTTTGAGGCTGAAAGGAGGTGTCTTATATTGGAGCAATTGGCTTACTCTCGCATGGAGGAAAGCTAATGTAACCTTCTTCCCTTCACACTGCATGTGGGACTCTTATACTCAAGAAGGTTTACTCTTTCGGATACTCTGTGTTCTTGTACCTCCTGCCCCCCTTTCAAAAGGGGAGCCCAATGATTTCAATATTGCAGAGTCCTTTCCCATTACACCTCCCACTTGGCTTGCAGTCATAATTACAGATCGTTACCTAGTGCGGAATTCCTAATGCCTCATTGTTATGTGTAATTGTCACCCTTGGCGATTGGTCAAATGGTGCCCTGACATCATAATGCTACTGCAGGATGTCATCTGACATGAGGGCAAGCAATAGGATACATTTATCATGGTATTGAAATAGGTAGCAGGATAGACAGGACTCCCAGATGAAGAAAAGATTGTGAGATGAAATAAACAAGGGCATTATTTGAGACTTATTCATTAGTTTTATGGTGTCGGTGATCATGATATTCTCAGGTTCTCTATAGGTGAACTGATAGGGATTTGCAAGAATGAAGATGTCAGAATCTGTTGTTTATAGCCTTTCTCATTCCCACTAACTGTAGCATAAACCTTCCTCCTTAAACTTATCAGATCACTTAATGGTCATTGGTGTACCATCACCTAAAAGAATTGCAGTGAGCAGGGTATACTGTCACTTGGATAGCAATGAGATCTTTTTATCTACATTCTAAAATAGGTGCTAGGGTTGTGTAGAGAGTGGTAGGAAATGAGGATTAAGATTGACAGGTATGCTAGGTTGAAAACAATATTGAGATTTAAATCTTTTTGAGCTGTGGATTTTCAAATATTATAGAAGTCATAGTACTGATTAATAACCCTTTATCAAAATCTGTTTGTTGTTGTGTTGCATTAGTTTGGGAATATTCAGGTTCTGTTAATAGACAAACAGTGGACTTTTCCATTTGCAGAATATATTGAATGACCAGCAGAGGCAGTGTTGCAGAAGATGATTTCTCGGAGTTGCTGAACACAAAAAAAAAAGTTCACCAGCTTTCGGCTATATTTACCAACTTACATGGTGAGTCAAACTTTCAATTTATCATTTTCCTTGTCCTTAAAAGAAGTTCAACGCATCTGATGGCTCTTAGCTCCTTTTAGTCGGGTATTACGCATGAATAGTATTTGTCAAGTCTGAAGCGATATGGATGGCGCTATGGCTATCAGGATAGCCTTTCAATGACGTTGACTGTCTACAAGGCTGACAATCCTACTTTAAATACTTGTGCTAACAATATGTCAACAGAGGAAATTAGTGTCTTTGAGGCTGAAAGGAGGTGTCTTATATTGGAGCAATTGGCTTACTCTCGCATGGAGGAAAGCTAATGTAACCTTCTTCCCTTCACACTGCATGTGGGACTCTTATACTCAAGAAGGTTTACTCTTTCGGATACTCTGTGTTCTTGTACCTCCTGCCCCCCTTTCAAAAGGGGAGCCCAATGATTTCAATATTGCAGAGTCCTTTCCCATTACACCTCCCACTTGGCTTGCAGTCATAATTACAGATCGTTACCTAGTGCGGAATTCCTAATGCCTCATTGTTATGTGTAATTGTCACCCATGGCGATTGGTCAAATGGTGCCCTGACATCATAATGCTACTGCAGGATGTCATCTGACATGAGGGCAAGCAATAGGATACATTTATCATGGTATTGAAATAGGTAGCAGGATAGACAGGACTCCCAGATGAAGAAAAGATTGTGAGATGAAATAAACAAGGGCATTATTTGAGACTTATTCATTAGTTTTATGGTGTCGGTGATCATGATATTCTCAGGTTCTCTATAGGTGAACTGAAAGGGATTTGCAAGAATGAAGATGTCAGAATCTGTTGTTTATAGCTTTTCTCATTCCCACTAACTGTAGCATAAACCTTTCTCCATAAACTTATCAGATCACTTAATGGTCATTGGTGTACCATCACCTAAAAGAATTGCAGTGAGCAGGGTATGCTGTCACTTGGATAGCAATGAGATCTTTTTATCTACATTCTAATATAGGTGCTAGGGTTGTGTAGAGAGTGGTAGGAAATAAGGATTAAGATTGACAGGTATGCTAGGTTGAAAACAATATTGAGATTTAAATCTTTTTGAGCTGTGGATTTTCAAATATTATAGAAGTCATAGTACTGATTAATAACCCTTTATCAAAATCTGTTTGTTGTTGTGTTGCATTAGTTTGGGAATATTCAGGTTCTGTTAATAGACTAACAGTGGACTTTTCCATTTGCAGAATATATTGAATGACCAGCAGAGGCAGTGTTGCAGAAGATGATTTCTCGGAGTTGCTGAACACAAAAAAAAAGTTCACCAGCTTTCGGCTATATTTACCAACTTACATGGTGAGTCAAACTTTCAATTTATCATTTTCCTTGTCCTTAAAAGAAGTTCAACGCATCTGATGGCTCTCAGCTCCTTTTAGTCGGGTGTTACGCATGAATAGTATTTGTCAAGTCTAAAGCGATATGGATGGCGCTATGTCTATCAGGATAGCCTTTCAATGACGTTGACTGTCTACAAGGCTGACAATCCTACTTTAAATACTTGTGCTAACAATATGTCAACAGAGGAAATTAGTGTCTTTGAGGCTGAAAGGAGGTGTCTTATATTGGAGCAATTGGCTTACTCTCGCATGGAGGAAAGCTAATGTAACCTTCTTCCCTTCACACTGCATGTGGGACTCTTATACTCAAGAAGGTTTACTCTTTCGGATACTCTGTGTTCTTGTACCTCCTGCCCCCCTTTCAAAAGGGGAGCCCAATGATTTCAATATTGCAGAGTCCTTTCCCATTACACCTCCCACTTGGCTTGCAGTCATAATTACAGATCGTTACCTAGTGCGGAATTCCTAATGCCTCATTGTTATGTGTAATTGTCACCCATGGCGATTGGTCAAATGGTGCCCTGACATCATAAGGCTACTGCAGGATGTCATCTGACATGAGGGCAAGCAATAGGATACATTTATCATGGTATTGAAATAGGTAGCAGGATAGACAGGACTCCCAGATGAAGAAAAGATTGTGAGATGAAATAAACAAGGGCATTATTTGAGACTTATTCATTAGTTTTATGGTGTCGGTGATCATGATATTCTCAGGTTCTCTATAGGTGAACTGAAAGGGATTTGCAAGAATGAAGATGTCAGAATCTGTTGTTTATAGCTTTTCTCATTCCCACTAACTGTAGCATAAACCTTTCTCCATAAACTTATCAGATCACTTAATGGTCATTGGTGTACCATCACCTAAAAGAATTGCAGGGAGCAGGGTATGCTGTCACTTGGATAGCAATGAGATCTTTTTATCTACATTCTAATATAGGTGCTAGGGTTGTGTAGAGAGTGGTAGGAAATGAGGATTAAGATTGACAGGTATGCTCGGTTGAAAACAATATTGAGATTTAAATCTTTTTGCGCTGTGGATTTTCAAATATTAAAGAAGTCATAGTACTGATTAATAACCCTTTATCAAAATCTGTTTGTTGTTGTGTTGCATTAGTTTGGGAATATTCAGGTTCTGTTAATAGACTAACAGTGGACTTTTCCATTTGCAGAATATATTGAATGACCAGCAGAGGCAGTATTGCAGAAGATGATTTCTCGGAGTTGCTGAACACAAAAAAAAAGTTCCCCAGCTTTCGGCTATATTTACCAACTTACATGGTGAGTCAAACTTTCAATTTATCATTTTCCTTGTCCTTAAAAGAAGTTCAACGCATCTGATGGCTCTCAGCTCCTTTTAGTCGGGTGTTACGCATGAATAGTATTTGTCAAGTCTAAAGCGATATGGATGGCGCTATGGCTATCAGGATAGCCTTTCAATGACGTTGACTGTCTACAAGGCTGACAATCCTACTTTAAATACTTGTGCTAACAATATGTCAACAGAGGAAATTAGTGTCTTTGAGGCTGAAAGGAGGTGTCTTATATTGGAGCAATTGGCTTACTCTCGCATGGAGGAAAGCTAATGTAACCTTCTTCCCTTCACACTGCAAGTGGGACTCTTATACTCAAGAAGGTTTACTCTTTCGGATACTCTGTGTTCTTGTACCTCCTGCCCCCCTTTCAAAAGGGGAGCCCAATGATTTCAATATTGCAGTCCTTTCCCATTACACCTCCCACTTGGCTTACAGTCATAATTACAGATCGTTACCTAGTGCGGAATTCCTAATGCCTCATTGTTATGTGTAATTGTCACCCTTGGCGATTGGTCAAATGGTGCCCTGACATCATAATGCTACTGCAGGATGTCATCTGACATGAGGGCAAGCAATAGGATACATTTATCATGGTATTGAAATAGGTAGCAGGATAGACAGGACTCCCAGATGAAGAAAAGATTGTGAGATGAAATAAACAAGGGCATTATTTGAGACTTATTCATTAGTTTTATGGTGTCGGTGATCATGATATTCTCAGGTTCTCTATAGGTGAACTGATAGGGATTTGCAAGAATGAAGATGTCAGAATCTGTTGTTTATAGCTTTTCTCATTCCCACTAACTGTAGCATAAACCTTTCTCCATAAACTTATCAGATCACTTAATGGTCATTGGTGTACCATCACCTAAAAGAATTGCAGTGAGCAGGGTATGCTGTCACTTGGATAGCAATGAGATCTTTTTATCTACATTCTAATATAGGTGCTAGGGTTGTGTAGAGAGTGGTAGGAAATGAGGATTAAGATTGACAGGTATGCTCGGTTGAAAACAATATTGAGATTTAAATCTTTTTGAGCTGTGGATTTTCAAATATTAAAGAAGTCATAGTACTGATTAATAACCCTTTATCAAAATCTGTTTGTTGTTGTGTTGCATTAGTTTGGGAATATTCAGGTTCTGTTAATAGACTAACAGTGGACTTTTCCATTTGCAGAATATATTGAATGACCAGCAGAGGCAGTATTGCAGAAGATGATTTCTCGGAGTTGCTGAACACAAAAAAAAAGTTCCCCAGCTTTCGGCTATATTTACCAACTTACATGGTGAGTCAAACTTTCAATTTATCATTTTCCTTGTCCTTAAAAGAAGTTCAACGCATCTGATGGCTCTCAGCTCCTTTTAGTCGGGTGTTACGCATGAATAGTATTTGTCAAGTCTAAAGCGATATGGATGGCGCTGTGGCTATCAGGATAGCCTTTCAATGACGTTGACTGTCTACAAGGCTGACAATCCTACTTTAAATACTTGTGCTAACAATATGTCAACAGAGGAAATTAGTGTCTTTGAGGCTGAAAGGAGGTGTCTTATTGGAGCAATTGGCTTACTCTCGCATGGAGGAAAGCTAATGTAACCTTCTTCCCTTCACACTGCAAGTGGGACTCTTATACTCAAGAAGGTTTACTCTTTCGGATACTCTGTGTTCTTGTACCTCCTGCCCCCTTTCAAAAGGGGAGCCCAATGATTTCAATATTGCAGTCCTTTCCCATTACACCTCCCACTTGGCTTGCAGTCATAATTACAGATCGTTACCTAGTGCGGAATTCCTAATGCCTCATTGTTATGTGTAATTGTCACCCTTGGCGATTGGTCAAATGGTGCCCTGACATCATAATGCTACTGCAGGATGTCATCTGACATGAGGGCAAGCAATAGGATACATTTATCATGGTATTGAAATAGGTAGCAGGATAGACAGGACTCCCAGATGAAGAAAAGATTGTGAGATGAAATAAACAAGGGCATTATTTGAGACTTATTCATTAGTTTTATGGTGTCGGTGATCATGATATTCTCAGGTTCTCTATAGGTGAACTGTAAGGGATTTGCAAGAATGAAGATGTCAGAATCTGTTGTTTATAGCCTTTCTCATTCCCACTAACTGTAGCATAAACCTTCCTCCTTAAACTTATCAGATCACTTAATGGTCATTGGTGTACCATCACCTAAAAGAATTGCAGTGAGCAGGGTATGCTGTCACTTGGATAGCAACGAGATCTTTTTATCTACATTCTAATATAGGTGCTAGGGTTGTGTAGAGAGTGGTAGGAAATGAGGATTAAGATTGACAGGTATGCTAGGTTGAAAACAATATTGAGATTTAAATCTTTTTGAGCTGTGGATTTTCAAATATTATAGAAGTCATAGTACTGATTAATAACCCTTTATCAAAATCTGTTTGTTGTTGTGTTGCATTAGTTTGGGAATATTCAGGTTCTGTTAATAGACAAACAGTGGACTTTTCCATTTGCAGAATATATTGAATGACCAGCAGAGGCAGTGTTGCAGAAGATGATTTCTCGGAGTTGCTGAACACAAAAAAAAAAGTTCACCAGCTTTCGGCTATATTTACCAACTTACATGGTGAGTCAAACTTTCAATTTATCATTTTCCTTGTCCTTAAAAGAAGTTCAACGCATCTGATGGCTCTTAGCTCCTTTTAGTCGGGTATTACGCATGAATAGTATTTGTCAAGTCTGAAGCGATATGGATGGCGCTATGGCTATCAGGATAGCCTTTCAATGACGTTGACTGTCTACAAGGCTGACAATCCTACTTTAAATACTTGTGCTAACAATATGTCAACAGAGGAAATTAGTGTCTTTGAGGCTGAAAGGAGGTGTCTTATATTGGAGCAATTGGCTTACTCTCGCATGGAGGAAAGCTAATGTAACCTTCTTCCCTTCACACTGCATGTGGGACTCTTATACTCAAGAAGGTTTACTCTTTCGGATACTCTGTGTTCTTGTACCTCCTGCCCCCCTTTCAAAAGGGGAGCCCAATGATTTCAATATTGCAGAGTCCTTTCCCATTACACCTCCCACTTGGCTTGCAGTCATAATTACAGATCGTTACCTAGTGCGGAATTCCTAATGCCTCATTGTTATGTGTAATTGTCACCCTTGGCGATTGGTCAAATGGTGCCCTGACATCATAATGCTACTGCAGGATGTCATCTGACATGAGGGCAAGCAATAGGATACATTTATCATGGTATTGAAATAGGTAGCAGGATAGACAGGACTCCCAGATGAAGAAAAGATTGTGAGATGAAATAAACAAGGGCATTATTTGAGACTTATTCATTAGTTTTATGGTGTCGGTGATCATGATATTCTCAGGTTCTCTATAGGTGAACTGATAGGGATTTGCAAGAATGAAGATGTCAGAATCTGTTGTTTATAGCCTTTCTCATTCCCACTAACTGTAGCATAAACCTTCCTCCTTAAACTTATCAGATCACTTAATGGTCATTGGTGTACCATCACCTAAAAGAATTGCAGTGAGCAGGGTATACTGTCACTTGGATAGCAATGAGATCTTTTTATCTACATTCTAAAATAGGTGCTAGGGTTGTGTAGAGAGTGGTAGGAAATGAGGATTAAGATTGACAGGTATGCTAGGTTGAAAACAATATTGAGATTTAAATCTTTTTGAGCTGTGGATTTTCAAATATTATAGAAGTCATAGTACTGATTAATAACCCTTTATCAAAATCTGTTTGTTGTTGTGTTGCATTAGTTTGGGAATATTCAGGTTCTGTTAATAGACAAACAGTGGACTTTTCCATTTGCAGAATATATTGAATGACCAGCAGAGGCAGTGTTGCAGAAGATGATTTCTCGGAGTTGCTGAACACAAAAAAAAAAGTTCACCAGCTTTCGGCTATATTTACCAACTTACATGGTGAGTCAAACTTTCAATTTATCATTTTCCTTGTCCTTAAAAGAAGTTCAACGCATCTGATGGCTCTTAGCTCCTTTTAGTCGGGTATTACGCATGAATAGTATTTGTCAAGTCTGAAGCGATATGGATGGCGCTATGGCTATCAGGATAGCCTTTCAATGACGTTGACTGTCTACAAGGCTGACAATCCTACTTTAAATACTTGTGCTAACAATATGTCAACAGAGGAAATTAGTGTCTTTGAGGCTGAAAGGAGGTGTCTTATATTGGAGCAATTGGCTTACTCTCGCATGGAGGAAAGCTAATGTAACCTTCTTCCCTTCACACTGCATGTGGGACTCTTATACTCAAGAAGGTTTACTCTTTCGGATACTCTGTGTTCTTGTACCTCCTGCCCCCCTTTCAAAAGGGGAGCCCAATGATTTCAATATTGCAGAGTCCTTTCCCATTACACCTCCCACTTGGCTTGCAGTCATAATTACAGATCGTTACCTAGTGCGGAATTCCTAATGCCTCATTGTTATGTGTAATTGTCACCCATGGCGATTGGTCAAATGGTGCCCTGACATCATAATGCTACTGCAGGATGTCATCTGACATGAGGGCAAGCAATAGGATACATTTATCATGGTATTGAAATAGGTAGCAGGATAGACAGGACTCCCAGATGAAGAAAAGATTGTGAGATGAAATAAACAAGGGCATTATTTGAGACTTATTCATTAGTTTTATGGTGTCGGTGATCATGATATTCTCAGGTTCTCTATAGGTGAACTGAAAGGGATTTGCAAGAATGAAGATGTCAGAATCTGTTGTTTATAGCTTTTCTCATTCCCACTAACTGTAGCATAAACCTTTCTCCATAAACTTATCAGATCACTTAATGGTCATTGGTGTACCATCACCTAAAAGAATTGCAGTGAGCAGGGTATGCTGTCACTTGGATAGCAATGAGATCTTTTTATCTACATTCTAATATAGGTGCTAGGGTTGTGTAGAGAGTGGTAGGAAATAAGGATTAAGATTGACAGGTATGCTAGGTTGAAAACAATATTGAGATTTAAATCTTTTTGAGCTGTGGATTTTCAAATATTATAGAAGTCATAGTACTGATTAATAACCCTTTATCAAAATCTGTTTGTTGTTGTGTTGCATTAGTTTGGGAATATTCAGGTTCTGTTAATAGACTAACAGTGGACTTTTCCATTTGCAGAATATATTGAATGACCAGCAGAGGCAGTGTTGCAGAAGATGATTTCTCGGAGTTGCTGAACACAAAAAAAAAGTTCACCAGCTTTCGGCTATATTTACCAACTTACATGGTGAGTCAAACTTTCAATTTATCATTTTCCTTGTCCTTAAAAGAAGTTCAACGCATCTGATGGCTCTCAGCTCCTTTTAGTCGGGTGTTACGCATGAATAGTATTTGTCAAGTCTAAAGCGATATGGATGGCGCTATGTCTATCAGGATAGCCTTTCAATGACGTTGACTGTCTACAAGGCTGACAATCCTACTTTAAATACTTGTGCTAACAATATGTCAACAGAGGAAATTAGTGTCTTTGAGGCTGAAAGGAGGTGTCTTATATTGGAGCAATTGGCTTACTCTCGCATGGAGGAAAGCTAATGTAACCTTCTTCCCTTCACACTGCATGTGGGACTCTTATACTCAAGAAGGTTTACTCTTTCGGATACTCTGTGTTCTTGTACCTCCTGCCCCCCTTTCAAAAGGGGAGCCCAATGATTTCAATATTGCAGAGTCCTTTCCCATTACACCTCCCACTTGGCTTGCAGTCATAATTACAGATCGTTACCTAGTGCGGAATTCCTAATGCCTCATTGTTATGTGTAATTGTCACCCATGGCGATTGGTCAAATGGTGCCCTGACATCATAAGGCTACTGCAGGATGTCATCTGACATGAGGGCAAGCAATAGGATACATTTATCATGGTATTGAAATAGGTAGCAGGATAGACAGGACTCCCAGATGAAGAAAAGATTGTGAGATGAAATAAACAAGGGCATTATTTGAGACTTATTCATTAGTTTTATGGTGTCGGTGATCATGATATTCTCAGGTTCTCTATAGGTGAACTGAAAGGGATTTGCAAGAATGAAGATGTCAGAATCTGTTGTTTATAGCTTTTCTCATTCCCACTAACTGTAGCATAAACCTTTCTCCATAAACTTATCAGATCACTTAATGGTCATTGGTGTACCATCACCTAAAAGAATTGCAGGGAGCAGGGTATGCTGTCACTTGGATAGCAATGAGATCTTTTTATCTACATTCTAATATAGGTGCTAGGGTTGTGTAGAGAGTGGTAGGAAATGAGGATTAAGATTGACAGGTATGCTCGGTTGAAAACAATATTGAGATTTAAATCTTTTTGCGCTGTGGATTTTCAAATATTAAAGAAGTCATAGTACTGATTAATAACCCTTTATCAAAATCTGTTTGTTGTTGTGTTGCATTAGTTTGGGAATATTCAGGTTCTGTTAATAGACTAACAGTGGACTTTTCCATTTGCAGAATATATTGAATGACCAGCAGAGGCAGTATTGCAGAAGATGATTTCTCGGAGTTGCTGAACACAAAAAAAAAGTTCCCCAGCTTTCGGCTATATTTACCAACTTACATGGTGAGTCAAACTTTCAATTTATCATTTTCCTTGTCCTTAAAAGAAGTTCAACGCATCTGATGGCTCTCAGCTCCTTTTAGTCGGGTGTTACGCATGAATAGTATTTGTCAAGTCTAAAGCGATATGGATGGCGCTATGGCTATCAGGATAGCCTTTCAATGACGTTGACTGTCTACAAGGCTGACAATCCTACTTTAAATACTTGTGCTAACAATATGTCAACAGAGGAAATTAGTGTCTTTGAGGCTGAAAGGAGGTGTCTTATATTGGAGCAATTGGCTTACTCTCGCATGGAGGAAAGCTAATGTAACCTTCTTCCCTTCACACTGCAAGTGGGACTCTTATACTCAAGAAGGTTTACTCTTTCGGATACTCTGTGTTCTTGTACCTCCTGCCCCCCTTTCAAAAGGGGAGCCCAATGATTTCAATATTGCAGTCCTTTCCCATTACACCTCCCACTTGGCTTACAGTCATAATTACAGATCGTTACCTAGTGCGGAATTCCTAATGCCTCATTGTTATGTGTAATTGTCACCCTTGGCGATTGGTCAAATGGTGCCCTGACATCATAATGCTACTGCAGGATGTCATCTGACATGAGGGCAAGCAATAGGATACATTTATCATGGTATTGAAATAGGTAGCAGGATAGACAGGACTCCCAGATGAAGAAAAGATTGTGAGATGAAATAAACAAGGGCATTATTTGAGACTTATTCATTAGTTTTATGGTGTCGGTGATCATGATATTCTCAGGTTCTCTATAGGTGAACTGATAGGGATTTGCAAGAATGAAGATGTCAGAATCTGTTGTTTATAGCTTTTCTCATTCCCACTAACTGTAGCATAAACCTTTCTCCATAAACTTATCAGATCACTTAATGGTCATTGGTGTACCATCACCTAAAAGAATTGCAGTGAGCAGGGTATGCTGTCACTTGGATAGCAATGAGATCTTTTTATCTACATTCTAATATAGGTGCTAGGGTTGTGTAGAGAGTGGTAGGAAATGAGGATTAAGATTGACAGGTATGCTCGGTTGAAAACAATATTGAGATTTAAATCTTTTTGAGCTGTGGATTTTCAAATATTAAAGAAGTCATAGTACTGATTAATAACCCTTTATCAAAATCTGTTTGTTGTTGTGTTGCATTAGTTTGGGAATATTCAGGTTCTGTTAATAGACTAACAGTGGACTTTTCCATTTGCAGAATATATTGAATGACCAGCAGAGGCAGTGTTGCAGAAGATGATTTCTCGGAGTTGCTGAACACAAAAAAAAAAGTTCACCAGCTTTCGGCTATATTTACCAACTTACATGGTGAGTCAAACTTTCAATTTATCATTTTCCTTGTCCTTAAAAGAAGTTCAACGCATCTGATGGCTCTTAGCTCCTTTTAGTCGGGTATTACGCATGAATAGTATTTGTCAAGTCTGAAGCGATATGGATGGCGCTATGGCTATCAGGATAGCCTTTCAATGACGTTGACTGTCTACAAGGCTGACAATCCTACTTTAAATACTTGTGCTAACAATATGTCAACAGAGGAAATTAGTGTCTTTGAGGCTGAAAGGAGGTGTCTTATATTGGAGCAATTGGCTTACTCTCGCATGGAGGAAAGCTAATGTAACCTTCTTCCCTTCACACTGCATGTGGGACTCTTATACTCAAGAAGGTTTACTCTTTCGGATACTCTGTGTTCTTGTACCTCCTGCCCCCCTTTCAAAAGGGGAGCCCAATGATTTCAATATTGCAGAGTCCTTTCCCATTACACCTCCCACTTGGCTTGCAGTCATAATTACAGATCGTTACCTAGTGCGGAATTCCTAATGCCTCATTGTTATGTGTAATTGTCACCCTTGGCGATTGGTCAAATGGTGCCCTGACATCATAATGCTACTGCAGGATGTCATCTGACATGAGGGCAAGCAATAGGATACATTTATCATGGTATTGAAATAGGTAGCAGGATAGACAGGACTCCCAGATGAAGAAAAGATTGTGAGATGAAATAAACAAGGGCATTATTTGAGACTTATTCATTAGTTTTATGGTGTCGGTGATCATGATATTCTCAGGTTCTCTATAGGTGAACTGATAGGGATTTGCAAGAATGAAGATGTCAGAATCTGTTGTTTATAGCCTTTCTCATTCCCACTAACTGTAGCATAAACCTTCCTCCTTAAACTTATCAGATCACTTAATGGTCATTGGTGTACCATCACCTAAAAGAATTGCAGTGAGCAGGGTATACTGTCACTTGGATAGCAATGAGATCTTTTTATCTACATTCTAAAATAGGTGCTAGGGTTGTGTAGAGAGTGGTAGGAAATGAGGATTAAGATTGACAGGTATGCTCGGTTGAAAACAATATTGAGATTTAAATCTTTTTGAGCTGTGGATTTTCAAATATTAAAGAAGTCATAGTACTGATTAATAACCCTTTATCAAAATCTGTTTGTTGTTGTGATGCATTAGTTTGGGAATATTCAGGTTCTGTTAATAGACTAACAGTGGACTTTTCCATTTGCAGAATATATTGAATGACCAGCAGAGGCAGTATTGCAGAAGATGATTTCTCGGAGTTGCTGAACACAAAAAAAAAGTTCCCCAGCTTTCGGCTATATTTACCAACTTACATGGTGAGTCAAACTTTCAATTTATCATTTTCCTTGTCCTTAAAAGAAGTTCAACGCATCTGATGGCTCTCAGCTCCTTTTAGTCGGGTGTTACGCATGAATAGTATTTGTCAAGTCTAAAGCGATATGGATGGCGCTATGGCTATCAGGATAGCCTTTCAATGATGTTGACTGTCTACAAGGCTGACAATCCTACTTTAAATACTTGTGCTAACAATATGTCAACAGAGGAAATTAGTGTCTTTGAGGCTGAAAGGAGGTGTCTTATATTGGAGCAATTGGCTTACTCTCGCTTGGAGGAAAGCTAATGTAACCTTCTTCCCTTCACACTGCATGTGGGACTTTTATACTCAAGAAGGTTTACTCTTTCGGATACTCTGTGTTCTTGTACCTCCTGCCCCCTTTCAAAAGGGGAGCCCAATGATTTCAATATTGCAGTCCTTTCCCATTACACCTCCCACTTGGCTTGCAGTCATAATTACAGATCGTTACCTAGTGCGGAATTCCTAATGCCTCATTGTTATGTGTAATTGTCACCCTTGGCGATTGGTCAAATGGTGCCCTGACATCATAATGCTACTGCAGGATGTCATCTGACATGAGGGCAACCAATAGGATACATTTATCATGGTATTGAAATAGGTAGCAGGATAGACAGGACTCCCAGATGAAGAAAAGATTGTGAGATGAAATAAACAAGGGCATTATTTGAGACTTATTCATTAGTTTTATGGTGTCGGTGATCATGATATTCTCAGGTTCTCTATAGGTGAACTGTAAGGGATTTGCAAGAATGAAGATGTCAGAATCTGTTGTTTATAGCCTTTCTCATTCCCACTAACTGTAGCATAAACCTTCCTCCTTAAACTTATCAGATCACTTAATGGTCATTGGTGTACCATCACCTAAAAGAATTGCAGTGAGCAGGGTATGCTGTCACTTGGATAGCAATGAGATCTTTTTATCTACATTCTAATATAGGTGCTAGGGTTGTGTAGAGAGTGGTAGGAAATGAGGATTAAGATTGACAGGTATGCTAGGTTGAAAACAATATTGAGATTTAAATCTTTTTGAGCTGTGGATTTTCAAATATTATAGAAGTCATAGTACTGATTAATAACCCTTTATCAAAATCTGTTTGTTGTTGTGTTGCATTAGTTTGGGAATATTCAGGTTCTGTTAATAGACAAACAGTGGACTTTTCCATTTGCAGAATATATTGAATGACCAGCAGAGGCAGTGTTGCAGAAGATGATTTCTCGGAGTTGCTGAACACAAAAAAAAAAGTTCACCAGCTTTCGGCTATATTTACCAACTTACATGGTGAGTCAAACTTTCAATTTATCATTTTCCTTGTCCTTAAAAGAAGTTCAACGCATCTGATGGCTCTTAGCTCCTTTTAGTCGGGTATTACGCATGAATAGTATTTGTCAAGTCTGAAGCGATATGGATGGCGCTATGGCTATCAGGATAGCCTTTCAATGACGTTGACTGTCTACAAGGCTGACAATCCTACTTTAAATACTTGTGCTAACAATATGTCAACAGAGGAAATTAGTGTCTTTGAGGCTGAAAGGAGGTGTCTTATATTGGAGCAATTGGCTTACTCTCGCATGGAGGAAAGCTAATGTAACCTTCTTCCCTTCACACTGCATGTGGGACTCTTATACTCAAGAAGGTTTACTCTTTCGGATACTCTGTGTTCTTGTACCTCCTGCCCCCCTTTCAAAAGGGGAGCCCAATGATTTCAATATTGCAGAGTCCTTTCCCATTACACCTCCCACTTGGCTTGCAGTCATAATTACAGATCGTTACCTAGTGCGGAATTCCTAATGCCTCATTGTTATGTGTAATTGTCACCCTTGGCGATTGGTCAAATGGTGCCCTGACATCATAATGCTACTGCAGGATGTCATCTGACATGAGGGCAAGCAATAGGATACATTTATCATGGTATTGAAATAGGTAGCAGGATAGACAGGACTCCCAGATGAAGAAAAGATTGTGAGATGAAATAAACAAGGGCATTATTTGAGACTTATTCATTAGTTTTATGGTGTCGGTTATCATGATATTCTCAGGTTCTCTATAGGTGAACTGAAAGGGATTTGCAAGAATGAAGATGTCAGAATCTGTTGTTTATAGCTTTTCTCATTCCCACTAACTGTAGCATAAACCTTCCTCCATAAACTTATCAGATCACTTAATGGTCATTGGTGTACCATCACCTAAAAGAATTGCAGTGAGCAGGGTATGCTGTCACTTGGATAGCAATGAGATCTTTTTATCTACATTCTAAAATAGGTGCTAGGGTTGTGTAGAGAGTGGTAGGAAATGAGGATTAAGATTGACAGGTATGCTAGGTTGAAAACAATATTGAGATTTAAATATTTTTGAGCTGTGGATTTTCAAATATTATAGAAGTCATAGTACTGATTAATAACCCTTTATCAAAATCTGTTTGTTGTTGTGTTGCATTAGTTTGGGAATATTCAGGTTCTGTTAATAGACTAACGGTGGACTTTTCCATTTGCAGAATATATTGAATGACCAGCAGAGGCAGTGTTGCAGAAGATGATTTCTCGGAGTTGCTGAACACAAAAAAAAAAGTTCACCAGCTTTCGGCTATATTTACCAACTTACATGGTGAGTCAAACTTTCAATTTATCATTTTCCTTGTCCTTAAAAGAAGTTCAACGCATCTGATGGCTCTTAGCTCCTTTTAGTCGGGTATTACGCATGAATAGTATTTGTCAAGTCTGAAGCGATATGGATGGCGCTATGGCTATCAGGATAGCCTTTCAATGACGTTGACTGTCTACAAGGCTGACAATCCTACTTTAAATACTTGTGCTAACAATATGTCAACAGAGGAAATTAGTGTCTTTGAGGCTGAAAGGAGGTGTCTTATATTGGAGCAATTGGCTTACTCTCGCATGGAGGAAAGCTAATGTAACCTTCTTCCCTTCACACTGCATGTGGGACTCTTATACTCAAGAAGGTTTACTCTTTCGGATACTCTGTGTTCTTGTACCTCCTGCCCCCCTTTCAAAAGGGGAGCCCAATGATTTCAATATTGCAGAGTCCTTTCCCATTACACCTCCCACTTGGCTTGCAGTCATAATTACAGATCGTTACCTAGTGTGGAATTCCTAATGCCTCATTGTTATGTGTAATTGTCACCCATGGCGATTGGTCAAATGGTGCCCTGACATCATAATGCTACTGCAGGATGTCATCTGACATGAGGGCAAGCAATAGGATACATTTATCATGGTATTGAAATAGGTAGCAGGATAGACAGGACTCCCAGATGAAGAAAAGATTGTGAGATGAAATAAACAAGGGCATTATTTGAGACTTATTCATTAGTTTTATGGTGTCGGTGATCATGATATTCTCAGGTTCTCTATAGGTGAACTGAAAGGGATTTGCAAGAATGAAGATGTCAGAATCTGTTGTTTATAGCTTTTCTCATTCCCACTAACTGTAGCATAAACCTTCCTCCATAAACTTATCAGATCACTTAATGGTCATTGGTGTACCATCACCTAAAAGAATTGCAGTGAGCAGGGTATGCTGTCACTTGGATAGCAATGAGATCTTTTTATCTACATTCTAAAATAGGTGCTAGGGTTGTGTAGAGAGTGGTAGGAAATGAGGATTAAGATTGACAGGTATGCTCGGTTGAAAACAATATTGAGATTTAAATCTTTTTGAGCTGTGGATTTTCAAATATTAAAGAAGTCATAGTACTGATTAATAACCCTTTATCAAAATCTGTTTGTTGTTGTGATGCATTAGTTTGGGAATATTCAGGTTCTGTTAATAGACTAACAGTGGACTTTTCCATTTGCAGAATATATTGAATGACCAGCAGAGGCAGTATTGCAGAAGATGATTTCTCGGAGTTGCTGAACACAAAAAAAAAGTTCCCCAGCTTTCGGCTATATTTACCAACTTACATGGTGAGTCAAACTTTCAATTTATCATTTTCCTTGTCCTTAAAAGAAGTTCAACGCATCTGATGGCTCTCAGCTCCTTTTAGTCGGGTGTTACGCATGAATAGTATTTGTCAAGTCTAAAGCGATATGGATGGCGCTATGGCTATCAGGATAGCCTTTCAATGACGTTGACTGTCTACAAGGCTGACAATCCTACTTTAAATACTTGTGCTAACAATATGTCAACAGAGGAATTTAGTGTCTTTGAGGCTGAAAGGAGGTGTCTTATATTGGAGCAATTGGCTTACTCTCGCTTGGAGGAAAGCTAATGTAACCTTCTTCTCTTCACACTGCATGTGGGACTTTTATACTCAAGAAGGTTTACTCTTTCGGATACTCTGTGTTCTTGTACCTCCTGCCCCCCTTTCAAAAGGGGAGCCCAATGATTTCAATATTGCAGAATCCTTTCCCATTACACCTCCCACTTGGCTTGCAGTCATAATTACAGATCGTTACCTAGTGCGGAATTCCTAATGCCTCATTGTTATGTGTAATTGTCACCCATGGCGATTGGTCAAATGGTGCCCTGACATCATAATGCTACTGCAGGATGTCATCTGACATGAGGGCAAGCAATAGGATACATTTATCATGGTATTGAAATAGGTAGCAGGATAGACAGGACTCCCAGATGAAGAAAAGATTGTGAGATGAAATAAACAAGGGCATTATTTGAGACTTATTCATTAGTTTTATGGTGTCGGTTATCATGATATTCTCAGGTTCTCTATAGGTGAACTGAAAGGGATTTGCAAGAATGAAGATGTCAGAATCTGTTGTTTATAGCTTTTCTCATTCCCACTAACTGTAGCATAAACCTTCCTCCATAAACTTATCAGATCACTTAATGGTCATTGGTGTACCATCACCTAAAAGAATTGCAGTGAGCAGGGTATGCTGTCACTTGGATAGCAATGAGATCTTTTTATCTACATTCTAAAATAGGTGCTAGGGTTGTGTAGAGAGTGGTAGGAAATGAGGATTAAGATTGACAGGTATGCTCGGTTGAAAACAATATTGAGATTTAAATCTTTTTGAGCTGTGGATTTTCAAATATTAAAGAAGTCATAGTACTGATTAATAACCCTTTATCAAAATCTGTTTGTTGTTGTGATGCATTAGTTTGGGAATATTCAGGTTCTGTTAATAGACTAACAGTGGACTTTTCCATTTGCAGAATATATTGAATGACCAGCAGAGGCAGTATTGCAGAAGATGATTTCTCGGAGTTGCTGAACACAAAAAAAAAGTTCCCCAGCTTTCGGCTATATTTACCAACTTACATGGTGAGTCAAACTTTCAATTTATCATTTTCCTTGTCCTTAAAAGAAGTTCAACGCATCTGATGGCTCTCAGCTCCTTTTAGTCGGGTGTTACGCATGAATAGTATTTGTCAAGTCTAAAGCGATATGGATGGCGCTATGGCTATCAGGATAGCCTTTCAATGATGTTGACTGTCTACAAGGCTGACAATCCTACTTTAAATACTTGTGCTAACAATATGTCAACAGAGGAAATTAGTGTCTTTGAGGCTGAAAGGAGGTGTCTTATATTGGAGCAATTGGCTTACTCTCGCTTGGAGGAAAGCTAATGTAACCTTCTTCCCTTCACACTGCATGTGGGACTTTTATACTCAAGAAGGTTTACTCTTTCGGATACTCTGTGTTCTTGTACCTCCTGCCCCCTTTCAAAAGGGGAGCCCAATGATTTCAATATTGCAGTCCTTTCCCATTACACCTCCCACTTGGCTTGCAGTCATAATTACAGATCGTTACCTAGTGCGGAATTCCTAATGCCTCATTGTTATGTGTAATTGTCACCCTTGGCGATTGGTCAAATGGTGCCCTGACATCATAATGCTACTGCAGGATGTCATCTGACATGAGGGCAACCAATAGGATACATTTATCATGGTATTGAAATAGGTAGCAGGATAGACAGGACTCCCAGATGAAGAAAAGATTGTGAGATGAAATAAACAAGGGCATTATTTGAGACTTATTCATTAGTTTTATGGTGTCGGTGATCATGATATTCTCAGGTTCTCTATAGGTGAACTGTAAGGGATTTGCAAGAATGAAGATGTCAGAATCTGTTGTTTATAGCCTTTCTCATTCCCACTAACTGTAGCATAAACCTTCCTCCTTAAACTTATCAGATCACTTAATGGTCATTGGTGTACCATCACCTAAAAGAATTGCAGTGAGCAGGGTATGCTGTCACTTGGATAGCAATGAGATCTTTTTATCTACATTCTAATATAGGTGCTAGGGTTGTGTAGAGAGTGGTAGGAAATGAGGATTAAGATTGACAGGTATGCTAGGTTGAAAACAATATTGAGATTTAAATCTTTTTGAGCTGTGGATTTTCAAATATTATAGAAGTCATAGTACTGATTAATAACCCTTTATCAAAATCTGTTTGTTGTTGTGTTGCATTAGTTTGGGAATATTCAGGTTCTGTTAATAGACAAACAGTGGACTTTTCCATTTGCAGAATATATTGAATGACCAGCAGAGGCAGTGTTGCAGAAGATGATTTCTCGGAGTTGCTGAACACAAAAAAAAAAGTTCACCAGCTTTCGGCTATATTTACCAACTTACATGGTGAGTCAAACTTTCAATTTATCATTTTCCTTGTCCTTAAAAGAAGTTCAACGCATCTGATGGCTCTTAGCTCCTTTTAGTCGGGTATTACGCATGAATAGTATTTGTCAAGTCTGAAGCGATATGGATGGCGCTATGGCTATCAGGATAGCCTTTCAATGACGTTGACTGTCTACAAGGCTGACAATCCTACTTTAAATACTTGTGCTAACAATATGTCAACAGAGGAAATTAGTGTCTTTGAGGCTGAAAGGAGGTGTCTTATATTGGAGCAATTGGCTTACTCTCGCATGGAGGAAAGCTAATGTAACCTTCTTCCCTTCACACTGCATGTGGGACTCTTATACTCAAGAAGGTTTACTCTTTCGGATACTCTGTGTTCTTGTACCTCCTGCCCCCCTTTCAAAAGGGGAGCCCAATGATTTCAATATTGCAGAGTCCTTTCCCATTACACCTCCCACTTGGCTTGCAGTCATAATTACAGATCGTTACCTAGTGCGGAATTCCTAATGCCTCATTGTTATGTGTAATTGTCACCCTTGGCGATTGGTCAAATGGTGCCCTGACATCATAATGCTACTGCAGGATGTCATCTGACATGAGGGCAAGCAATAGGATACATTTATCATGGTATTGAAATAGGTAGCAGGATAGACAGGACTCCCAGATGAAGAAAAGATTGTGAGATGAAATAAACAAGGGCATTATTTGAGACTTATTCATTAGTTTTATGGTGTCGGTGATCATGATATTCTCAGGTTCTCTATAGGTGAACTGATAGGGATTTGCAAGAATGAAGATGTCAGAATCTGTTGTTTATAGCCTTTCTCATTCCCACTAACTGTAGCATAAACCTTCCTCCTTAAACTTATCAGATCACTTAATGGTCATTGGTGTACCATCACCTAAAAGAATTGCAGTGAGCAGGGTATGCTGTCACTTGGATAGCAATGAGATCTTTTTATCTACATTCTAATATAGGTGCTAGGGTTGTGTAGAGAGTGGTAGGAAATAAGGATTAAGATTGACAGGTATGCTAGGTTGAAAACAATATTGAGATTTAAATCTTTTTGAGCTGTGGATTTTCAAATATTATAGAAGTCATAGTACTGATTAATAACCCTTTATCAAAATCTGTTTGTTGTTGTGTTGCATTAGTTTGGGAATATTCAGGTTCTGTTAATAGACTAACAGTGGACTTTTCCATTTGCAGAATATATTGAATGACCAGCAGAGGCAGTGTTGCAGAAGATGATTTCTCGGAGTTGCTGAACACAAAAAAAAAAGTTCACCAGCTTTCGGCTATATTTACCAACTTATATGGTGAGTCAAACTTTCAATTTATCATTTTCCTTGTCCTTAAAAGAAGTTCAACGCATCTGATGGCTCTCAGCTCCTTTTAGTCGGGTGTTACGCATGAATAGTATTTGTCAAGTCTAAAGCGATATGGATGGCGCTATGTCTATCAGGATAGCCTTTCAATGACGTTGACTGTCTACAAGGCTGACAATCCTACTTTAAATACTTGTGCTAACAATATGTCAACAGAGGAAATTAGTGTCTTTGAGGCTGAAAGGAGGTGTCTTATATTGGAGCAATTGGCTTACTCTCGCATGGAGGAAAGCTAATGTAACCTTCTTCCCTTCACACTGCATGTGGGACTCTTATACTCAAGAAGGTTTACTCTTTCGGATACTCTGTGTTCTTGTACCTCCTGCCCCCCTTTCAAAAGGGGAGCCCAATGATTTCAATATTGCAGAGTCCTTTCCCATTACACCTCCCACTTGGCTTGCAGTCATAATTACAGATCGTTACCTAGTGCGGAATTCCTAATGCCTCATTGTTATGTGTAATTGTCACCCATGGCGATTGGTCAAATGGTGCCCTGACATCATAATGCTACTGCAGGATGTCATCTGACATGAGGGCAAGCAATAGGATACATTTATCATGGTATTGAAATAGGTAGCAGGATAGACAGGACTCCCAGATGAAGAAAAGATTGTGAGATGAAATAAACAAGGGCATTATTTGAGACTTATTCATTAGTTTTATGGTGTCGGTTATCATGATATTCTCAGGTTCTCTATAGGTGAACTGAAAGGGATTTGCAAGAATGAAGATGTCAGAATCTGTTGTTTATAGCTTTTCTCATTCCCACTAACTGTAGCATAAACCTTCCTCCATAAACTTATCAGATCACTTAATGGTCATTGGTGTACCATCACCTAAAAGAATTGCAGTGAGCAGGGTATGCTGTCACTTGGATAGCAATGAGATCTTTTTATCTACATTCTAAAATAGGTGCTAGGGTTGTGTAGAGAGTGGTAGGAAATGAGGATTAAGATTGACAGGTATGCTAGGTTGAAAACAATATTGAGATTTAAATATTTTTGAGCTGTGGATTTTCAAATATTATAGAAGTCATAGTACTGATTAATAACCCTTTATCAAAATCTGTTTGTTGTTGTGTTGCATTAGTTTGGGAATATTCAGGTTCTGTTAATAGACTAACGGTGGACTTTTCCATTTGCAGAATATATTGAATGACCAGCAGAGGCAGTGTTGCAGAAGATGATTTCTCGGAGTTGCTGAACACAAAAAAAAAAGTTCACCAGCTTTCGGCTATATTTACCAACTTACATGGTGAGTCAAACTTTCAATTTATCATTTTCCTTGTCCTTAAAAGAAGTTCAACGCATCTGATGGCTCTTAGCTCCTTTTAGTCGGGTATTACGCATGAATAGTATTTGTCAAGTCTGAAGCGATATGGATGGCGCTATGGCTATCAGGATAGCCTTTCAATGACGTTGACTGTCTACAAGGCTGACAATCCTACTTTAAATACTTGTGCTAACAATATGTCAACAGAGGAAATTAGTGTCTTTGAGGCTGAAAGGAGGTGTCTTATATTGGAGCAATTGGCTTACTCTCGCATGGAGGAAAGCTAATGTAACCTTCTTCCCTTCACACTGCATGTGGGACTCTTATACTCAAGAAGGTTTACTCTTTCGGATACTCTGTGTTCTTGTACCTCCTGCCCCCCTTTCAAAAGGGGAGCCCAATGATTTCAATATTGCAGAGTCCTTTCCCATTACACCTCCCACTTGGCTTGCAGTCATAATTACAGATCGTTACCTAGTGCGGAATTCCTAATGCCTCATTGTTATGTGTAATTGTCACCCATGGCGATTGGTCAAATGGTGCCCTGACATCATAATGCTACTGCAGGATGTCATCTGACATGAGGGCAAGCAATAGGATACATTTATCATGGTATTGAAATAGGTAGCAGGATAGACAGGACTCCCAGATGAAGAAAAGATTGTGAGATGAAATAAACAAGGGCATTATTTGAGACTTATTCATTAGTTTTATGGTGTCGGTGATCATGACATTCTCAGGTTCTCTATAGGTGAACTGAAAGGGATTTGCAAGAATGAAGATGTCAGAATCTGTTGTTTATAGCTTTTCTCATTCCCACTAACTGTAGCATA
Organism: Lissotriton helveticus; assembly: GCF_964261635.1. Taxonomy (NCBI): domain Eukaryota; kingdom Metazoa; phylum Chordata; class Amphibia; order Caudata; family Salamandridae; genus Lissotriton; species Lissotriton helveticus. Next base: position 456,351,761 of record NC_136072.1, on the reverse strand, counting down.
AACCTTCCTCCATAAACTTATCAGATCACTTAATGGTCATTGGTGTACCATCACCTAAAAGAATTGCAGTGAGCAGGGTATGCTGTCACTTGGATAGCAATGAGATCTTTTTATCTACATTCTAATATAGGTGCTAGGGTTGTGTAGAGAGTGGTAGGAAGTGAGGATTAAGATTGACAGGTATGCTCGGTTGAAAACAATATTGAGATTTAAATCTTTTTGAGCTGTGGATTTTCAAATATTAAAGAAGTCATAGTACTGATTAATAACCCTTTATCAAAATCTGTTTGTTGTTGTGATGCATTAGTTTGGGAATATTCAGGTTCTGTTAATAGACTAACAGTGGACTTTTCCATTTGCAGAATATATTGAATGACCAGCAGAGGCAGTATTGCAGAAGATGATTTCTCGGAGTTGCTGAACACAAAAAAAAAGTTCCCCAGCTTTCGGCTATATTTACCAACTTACATGGTGAGTCAAACTTTCAATTTATCATTTTCCTTGTCCTTAAAAGAAGTTCAACGCATCTGATGGCTCTCAGCTCCTTTTAGTCGGGTGTTACGCATGAATAGTATTTGTCAAGTCTAAAGCGATATGGATGGCGCTATGGCTATCAGGATAGCCTTTCAATGACGTTGACTGTCTACAAGGCTGACAATCCTACTTTAAATACTTGTGCTAACAATATGTCAACAGAGGAAATTAGTGTCTTTGAGGCTGAAAGGAGGTGTCTTATATTGGAGCAATTGGCTTACTCTCGCTTGGAGGAAAGCTAATGTAACCTTCTTCCCTTCACACTGCATGTGGGACTTTTATACTCAAGAAGGTTTACTCTTTCGGATACTCTGTGTTCTTGTACCTCCTGCCCCCCTTTCAAAAGGGGAGCCCAATGATTTCAATATTGCAGAGTCCTTTCCCATTACACCTCCCACTTGGCTTGCAGTCATAATTACAGATCGTTACCTAGTGCGGAATTCCTAATGCCTCATTGTTATGTGTAATTGTCACCCTTGGCGATTGGTCAAATGGTGCCCTGACATCATAATGCTACTGCAGGATGTCATCTGACATGAGGGCAAGCAATAGGATACATTTATCATGGTATTGAAATAGGTAGCAGGATAGACAGGACTCCCAGATGAAGAAAAGATTGTGAGATGAAATAAACAAGGGCATTATTTGAGACTTATTCATTAGTTTTATGGTGTCGGTGATCATGATATTCTCAGGTTCTCTATAGGTGAACTGATAGGGATTTGCAAGAATGAAGATGTCAGAATCTGTTGTTTATAGCCTTTCTCATTCCCACTAACTGTAGCATAAACCTTCCTCCTTAAACTTATCAGATCACTTAATGGTCATTGGTGTACCATCACCTAAAAGAATTGCAGTGAGCAGGGTATGCTGTCACTTGGATAGCAATGAGATCTTTTTATCTACATTCTAATATAGGTGCTAGGGTTGTGTAGAGAGTGGTAGGAAATGAGGATTAAGATTGACAGGTATGCTAGGTTGAAAACAATATTGAGATTTAAATCTTTTTGAGCTGTGGATTTTCAAATATTATAGAAGTCATAGTACTGATTAATAACCCTTTATCAAAATCTGTTTGTTGTTGTGTTGCATTAGTTTGGGAATATTCAGGTTCTGTTAATAGACTAACAGTGGACTTTTCCATTTGCAGAATATATTGAATGACCAGCAGAGGCAGTGTTGCAGAAGATGATTTCTCGGAGTTGCTGAACACAAAAAAAAAGTTCACCAGCTTTCGGCTATATTTACCAACTTACATGGTGAGTCAAACTTTCAATTTATCATTTTCCTTGTCCTTAAAAGAAGTTCAACGCATCTGATGGCTCTTAGCTCCTTTTAGTCGGGTATTACGCATGAATAGTATTTGTCAAGTCTGAAGCGATATGGATGGCGCTATGGCTATCAGGATAGCCTTTCAATGACGTTGACTGTCTACAAGGCTGACAATCCTACTTTAAATACTTGTGCTAACAATATGTCAACAGAGGAAATTAGTGTCTTTGAGGCTGAAAGGAGGTGTCTTATATTGGAGCAATTGGCTTACTCTCGCATGGAGGAAAGCTAATGTAACCTTCTTCCCTTCACACTGCATGTGGGACTCTTATACTCAAGAAGGTTTACTCTTTTGGATACTCTGTGTTCTTGTACCTCCTGCCCCCCTTTCAAAAGGGGAGCCCAATGATTTCAATATTGCAGAGTCCTTTCCCATTACACCTCCCACTTGGCTTGCAGTCATAATTACAGATCGTTACCTAGTGCGGAATTCCTAATGCCTCATTGTTATGTGTAATTGTCACCCATGGCGATTGGTCAAATGGTGCCCTGACATCATAATGCTACTGCAGGATGTCATCTGACATGAGGGCAAGCAATAGGATACATTTATCATGGTATTGAAATAGGTAGCAGGATAGACAGGACTCCCAGATGAAGAAAAGATTGTGAGATGAAATAAACAAGGGCATTATTTGAGACTTATTCATTAGTTTTATGGTGTCGGTGATCATGATATTCTCAGGTTCTCTATAGGTGAACTGAAAGGGATTTGCAAGAATGAAGATGTCAGAATCTGTTGTTTATAGCTTTTCTCATTCCCACTAACTGTAGCATAAACCTTCCTCCATAAACTTATCAGATCACTTAATGGTCATTGGTGTACCATCACCTAAAAGAATTGCAGTGAGCAGGGTATGCTGTCACTTGGATAGCAATGAGATCTTTTTATCTACATTCTAATATAGGTGCTAGGGTTGTGTAGAGAGTGGTAGGAAATGAGGATTAAGATTGACAGGTATGCTCGGTTGAAAACAATATTGAGATTTAAATCTTTTTGAGCTGTGGATTTTCAAATATTAAAGAAGTCATAGTACTGATTAATAACCCTTTATCAAAATCTGTTTGTTGTTGTGATGCATTAGTTTGGGAATATTCAGGTTCTGTTAATAGACTAACAGTGGACTTTTCCATTTGCAGAATATATTGAATGACCAGCAGAGGCAGTATTGCAGAAGATGATTTCTCGGAGTTGCTGAACACAAAAAAAAAGTTCCCCAGCTTTCGGCTATATTTACCAACTTACATGGTGAGTCAAACTTTCAATTTATCATTTTCCTTGTCCTTAAAAGAAGTTCAACGCATCTGATGGCTCTCAGCTCCTTTTAGTCGGGTATTACGCATGAATAGTATTTGTCAAGTCTGAAGCGATATGGATGGCGCTATGGCTATCAGGATAGCCTTTCAATGACGTTGACTGTCTACAAGGCTGACAATCCTACTTTAAATACTTGTGCTAACAATATGTCAACAGAGGAAATTAGTGTCTTTGAGGCTGAAAGGAGGTGTCTTATATTGGAGCAATTGGCTTACTCTCGCTTGGAGGAAAGCTAATGTAACCTTCTTCCCTTCACACTGCATGTGGGACTTTTATACTCAAGAAGGTTTACTCTTTCGGATACTCTGTGTTCTTGTACCTCCTGCCCCCCTTTCAAAAGGGGAGCCCAATGATTTCAATATTGCAGAGTCCTTTCCCATTACACCTCCCACTTGGCTTGCAGTCATAATTACAGATCGTTACCTAGTGCGGAATTCCTAATGCCTCATTGTTATGTGTAATTGTCACCCTTGGCGATTGGTCAAATGGTGCCCTGACATCATAATGCTACTGCAGGATGTCATCTGACATGAGGGCAAGCAATAGGATACATTTATCATGGTATTGAAATAGGTAGCAGGATAGACAGGACTCCCAGATGAAGAAAAGATTGTGAGATGAAATAAACAAGGGCATTATTTGAGACTTATTCATTAGTTTTATGGTGTCGGTGATCATGATATTCTCAGGTTCTCTATAGGTGAACTGATAGGGATTTGCAAGAATGAAGATGTCAGAATCTGTTGTTTATAGCCTTTCTCATTCCCACTAACTGTAGCATAAACCTTCCTCCTTAAACTTATCAGATCACTTAATGGTCATTGGTGTACCATCACCTAAAAGAATTGCAGTGAGCAGGGTATGCTGTCACTTGGATAGCAATGAGATCTTTTTATCTACATTCTAATATAGGTGCTAGGGTTGTGTAGAGAGTGGTAGGAAATGAGGATTAAGATTGACAGGTATGCTAGGTTGAAAACAATATTGAGATTTAAATCTTTTTGAGCTGTGGATTTTCAAATATTATAGAAGTCATAGTACTGATTAATAACCCTTTATCAAAATCTGTTTGTTGTTGTGATGCATTAGTTTGGGAATATTCAGGTTCTGTTAATAGACTAACAGTGGACTTTTCCATTTGCAGAATATATTGAATGACCAGCAGAGGCAGTGTTGCAGAAGATGATTTCTCGGAGTTGCTGAACACAAAAAAAAAGTTCACCAGCTTTCGGCTATATTTACCAACTTACATGGTGAGTCAAACTTTCAATTTATCATTTTCCTTGTCCTTAAAAGAAGTTCAACGCATCTGATGGCTCTTAGCTCCTTTTAGTCGGGTATTACGCATGAATAGTATTTGTCAAGTCTGAAGCGATATGGATGGCGCTATGGCTATCAGGATAGCCTTTCAATGACGTTGACTGTCTACAAGGCTGACAATCCTACTTTAAATACTTGTGCTAACAATATGTCAACAGAGGAAATTAGTGTCTTTGAGGCTGAAAGGAGGTGTCTTATATTGGAGCAATTGGCTTACTCTCGCATGGAGGAAAGCTAATGTAACCTTCTTCCCTTCACACTGCATGTGGGACTCTTATACTCAAGAAGGTTTACTCTTTCGGATACTCTGTGTTCTTGTACCTCCTGCCCCCCTTTCAAAAGGGGAGCCCAATGATTTCAATATTGCAGAGTCCTTTCCCATTACACCTCCCACTTGGCTTGCAGTCATAATTACAGATCGTTACCTAGTGCGGAATTCCTAATGCCTCATTGTTATGTGTAATTGTCACCCATGGCGATTGGTCAAATGGTGCCCTGACATCATAATGCTACTGCAGGATGTCATCTGACATGAGGGCAAGCAATAGGATACATTTATCATGGTATTGAAATAGGTAGCAGGATAGACAGGACTCCCAGATGAAGAAAAGATTGTGAGATGAAATAAACAAGGGCATTATTTGAGACTTATTCATTAGTTTTATGGTGTCGGTGATCATGATATTCTCAGGTTCTCTATAGGTGAACTGAAAGGGATTTGCAAGAATGAAGATGTCAGAATCTGTTGTTTATAGCTTTTCTCATTCCCACTAACTGTAGCATAAACCTTCCTCCATAAACTTATCAGATCACTTAATGGTCATTGGTGTACCATCACCTAAAAGAATTGCAGTGAGCAGGGTATGCTGTCACTTGGATAGCAATGAGATCTTTTTATCTACATTCTAATATAGGTGCTAGGGTTGTGTAGAGAGTGGTAGGAAATGAGGATTAAGATTGACAGGTATGCTCGGTTGAAAACAATATTGAGATTTAAATCTTTTTGAGCTGTGGATTTTCAAATATTAAAGAAGTCATAGTACTGATTAATAACCCTTTATCAAAATCTGTTTGTTGTTGTGATGCATTAGTTTGGGAATATTCAGGTTCTGTTAATAGACTAACAGTGGACTTTTCCATTTGCAGAATATATTGAATGACCAGCAGAGGCAGTATTGCAGAAGATGATTTCTCGGAGTTGCTGAACACAAAAAAAAAGTTCCCCAGCTTTCGGCTATATTTACCAACTTACATGGTGAGTCAAACTTTCAATTTATCATTTTCCTTGTCCTTAAAAGAAGTTCAACGCATCTGATGGCTCTCAGCTCCTTTTAGTCGGGTGTTACGCATGAATAGTATTTGTCAAGTCTAAAGCGATATGGATGGCGCTATGGCTATCAGGATAGCCTTTCAATGACGTTGACTGTCTACAAGGCTGACAATCCTACTTTAAATACTTGTGCTAACAATATGTCAACAGAGGAAATTAGTGTCTTTGAGGCTGAAAGGAGGTGTCTTATATTGGAGCAATTGGCTTACTCTCGCTTGGAGGAAAGCTAATGTAACCTTCTTCCCTTCACACTGCATGTGGGACTTTTATACTCAAGAAGGTTTACTCTTTCGGATACTCTGTGTTCTTGTACCTCCTGCCCCCCTTTCAAAAGGGGAGCCCAATGATTTCAATATTGCAGAGTCCTTTCCCATTACACCTCCCACTTGGCTTGCAGTCATAATTACAGATCGTTACCTAGTGCGGAATTCCTAATGCCTCATTGTTATGTGTAATTGTCACCCTTGGCGATTGGTCAAATGGTGCCCTGACATCATAATGCTACTGCAGGATGTCATCTGACATGAGGGCAAGCAATAGGATACATTTATCATGGTATTGAAATAGGTAGCAGGATAGACAGGACTCCCAGATGAAGAAAAGATTGTGAGATGAAATAAACAAGGGCATTATTTGAGACTTATTCATTAGTTTTATGGTGTCGGTGATCATGATATTCTCAGGTTCTCTATAGGTGAACTGATAGGGATTTGCAAGAATGAAGATGTCAGAATCTGTTGTTTATAGCCTTTCTCATTCCCACTAACTGTAGCATAAACCTTCCTCCTTAAACTTATCAGATCACTTAATGGTCATTGGTGTACCATCACCTAAAAGAATTGCAGTGAGCAGGGTATGCTGTCACTTGGATAGCAATGAGATCTTTTTATCTACATTCTAATATAGGTGCTAGGGTTGTGTAGAGAGTGGTAGGAAATGAGGATTAAGATTGACAGGTATGCTAGGTTGAAAACAATATTGAGATTTAAATCTTTTTGAGCTGTGGATTTTCAAATATTATAGAAGTCATAGTACTGATTAATAACCCTTTATCAAAATCTGTTTGTTGTTGTGTTGCATTAGTTTGGGAATATTCAGGTTCTGTTAATAGACTAACAGTGGACTTTTCCATTTGCAGAATATATTGAATGACCAGCAGAGGCAGTGTTGCAGAAGATGATTTCTCGGAGTTGCTGAACACAAAAAAAAAAGTTCACCAGCTTTCGGCTATATTTACCAACTTACATGGTGAGTCAAACTTTCAATTTATCATTTTCCTTGTCCTTAAAAGAAGTTCAACGCATCTGATGGCTCTTAGCTCCTTTTAGTCGGGTATTACGCATGAATAGTATTTGTCAAGTCTGAAGCGATATGGATGGCGCTATGGCTATCAGGATAGCCTTTCAATGACGTTGACTGTCTACAAGGCTGACAATCCTACTTTAAATACTTGTGCTAACAATATGTCAACAGAGGAAATTAGTGTCTTTGAGGCTGAAAGGAGGTGTCTTATATTGGAGCAATTGGCTTACTCTCGCATGGAGGAAAGCTAATGTAACCTTCTTCCCTTCACACTGCATGTGGGACTCTTATACTCAAGAAGGTTTACTCTTTCGGATACTCTGTGTTCTTGTACCTCCTGCCCCCCTTTCAAAAGGGGAGCCCAATGATTTCAATATTGCAGAGTCCTTTCCCATTACACCTCCCACTTGGCTTGCAGTCATAATTACAGATCGTTACCTAGTGCGGAATTCCTAATGCCTCATTGTTATGTGTAATTGTCACCCATGGCGATTGGTCAAATGGTGCCCTGACATCATAATGCTACTGCAGGATGTCATCTGACATGAGGGCAAGCAATAGGATACATTTATCATGGTATTGAAATAGGTAGCAGGATAGACAGGACTCCCAGATGAAGAAAAGATTGTGAGATGAAATAAACAAGGGCATTATTTGAGACTTATTCATTAGTTTTATGGTGTCGGTGATCATGATATTCTCAGGTTCTCTATAGGTGAACTGAAAGGGATTTGCAAGAATGAAGATGTCAGAATCTGTTGTTTATAGCTTTTCTCATTCCCACTAACTGTAGCATAAACCTTCCTCCATAAACTTATCAGATCACTTAATGGTCATTGGTGTACCATCACCTAAAAGAATTGCAGTGAGCAGGGTATGCTGTCACTTGGATAGCAATGAGATCTTTTTATCTACATTCTAATATAGGTGCTAGGGTTGTGTAGAGAGTGGTAGGAAATGAGGATTAAGATTGACAGGTATGCTCGGTTGAAAACAATATTGAGATTTAAATCTTTTTGAGCTGTGGATTTTCAAATATTAAAGAAGTCATAGTACTGATTAATAACCCTTTATCAAAATCTGTTTGTTGTTGTGATGCATTAGTTTGGGAATATTCAGGTTCTGTTAATAGACTAACAGTGGACTTTTCCATTTGCAGAATATATTGAATGACCAGCAGAGGCAGTATTGCAGAAGATGATTTCTCGGAGTTGCTGAACACAAAAAAAAAGTTCCCCAGCTTTCGGCTATATTTACCAACTTACATGGTGAGTCAAACTTTCAATTTATCATTTTCCTTGTCCTTAAAAGAAGTTCAACGCATCTGATGGCTCTTAGCTCCTTTTAGTCGGGTGTTACGCATGAATAGTATTTGTCAAGTCTAAAGCGATATGGATGGCGCTATGGCTATCAGGATAGCCTTTCAATGACGTTGACTGTCTACAAGGCTGAAAATCCTACTTTAAATACTTGTGCTAACAATATGTCAACAGAGGAAATTAGTGTCTTTGAGGCTGAAAGGAGGTGTCTTATATTGGAGCAATTGGCTTACTCTCGCTTGGAGGAAAGCTAATGTAACCTTCTTCCCTTCACACTGCATGTGGGACTTTTATACTCAAGAAGGTTTACTCTTTCGGATACTCTGTGTTCTTGTACCTCCTGCCCCCCTTTCAAAAGGGGAGCCCAATGATTTCAATATTGCAGAGTCCTTTCCCATTACACCTCCCACTTGGCTTGCAGTCATAATTACAGATCGTTACCTAGTGCGGAATTCCTAATGCCTCATTGTTATGTGTAATTGTCACCCATGGCGATTGGTCAAATGGTGCCCTGACATCATAATGCTACTGCAGGATGTCATCTGACATGAGGGCAAGCAATAGGATACATTTATCATGGTATTGAAATAGGTAGCAGGATAGACAGGACTCCCAGATGAAGAAAAGATTGTGAGATGAAATAAACAAGGGCATTATTTGAGACTTATTCATTAGTTTTATGGTGTCGGTGATCATGATATTCTCAGGTTCTCTATAGGTGAACTGAAAGGGATTTGCAAGAATGAAGATGTCAGAATCTGTTGTTTATAGCTTTTCTCATTCCCACTAACTGTAGCATAAACCTTCCTCCATAAACTTATCAGATCACTTAATGGTCATTGGTGTACCATCACCTAAAAGAATTGCAGTGAGCAGGGTATGCTGTCACTTGGATAGCAATGAGATCTTTTTATCTACATTCTAATATAGGTGCTAGGGTTGTGTAGAGAGTGGTAGGAAATGAGGATTAAGATTGACAGGTATGCTCGGTTGAAAACAATATTGAGATTTAAATCTTTTTGAGCTGTGGATTTTCAAATATTAAAGAAGTCATAGTACTGATTAATAACCCTTTATCAAAATCTGTTTGTTGTTGTGATGCATTAGTTTGGGAATATTCAGGTTCTGTTAATAGACTAACAGTGGACTTTTCCATTTGCAGAATATATTGAATGACCAGCAGAGGCAGTATTGCAGAAGATGATTTCTCGGAGTTGCTGAACACAAAAAAAAAGTTCCCCAGCTTTCGGCTATATTTACCAACTTACATGGTGAGTCAAACTTTCAATTTATCATTTTCCTTGTCCTTAAAAGAAGTTCAACGCATCTGATGGCTCTCAGCTCCTTTTAGTCGGGTATTACGCATGAATAGTATTTGTCAAGTCTGAAGCGATATGGATGGCGCTATGGCTATCAGGATAGCCTTTCAATGACGTTGACTGTCTACAAGGCTGACAATCCTACTTTAAATACTTGTGCTAACAATATGTCAACAGAGGAAATTAGTGTCTTTGAGGCTGAAAGGAGGTGTCTTATATTGGAGCAATTGGCTTACTCTCGCTTGGAGGAAAGCTAATGTAACCTTCTTCCCTTCACACTGCATGTGGGACTTTTATACTCAAGAAGGTTTACTCTTTCGGATACTCTGTGTTCTTGTACCTCCTGCCCCCCTTTCAAAAGGGGAGCCCAATGATTTCAATATTGCAGAGTCCTTTCCCATTACACCTCCCACTTGGCTTGCAGTCATAATTACAGATCGTTACCTAGTGCGGAATTCCTAATGCCTCATTGTTATGTGTAATTGTCACCCTTGGCGATTGGTCAAATGGTGCCCTGACATCATAATGCTACTGCAGGATGTCATCTGACATGAGGGCAAGCAATAGGATACATTTATCATGGTATTGAAATAGGTAGCAGGATAGACAGGACTCCCAGATGAAGAAAAGATTGTGAGATGAAATAAACAAGGGCATTATTTGAGACTTATTCATTAGTTTTATGGTGTCGGTGATCATGATATTCTCAGGTTCTCTATAGGTGAACTGATAGGGATTTGCAAGAATGAAGATGTCAGAATCTGTTGTTTATAGCCTTTCTCATTCCCACTAACTGTAGCATAAACCTTCCTCCTTAAACTTATCAGATCACTTAATGGTCATTGGTGTACCATCACCTAAAAGAATTGCAGTGAGCAGGGTATGCTGTCACTTGGATAGCAATGAGATCTTTTTATCTACATTCTAATATAGGTGCTAGGGTTGTGTAGAGAGTGGTAGGAAATGAGGATTAAGATTGACAGGTATGCTAGGTTGAAAACAATATTGAGATTTAAATCTTTTTGAGCTGTGGATTTTCAAATATTATAGAAGTCATAGTACTGATTAATAACCCTTTATCAAAATCTGTTTGTTGTTGTGTTGCATTAGTTTGGGAATATTCAGGTTCTGTTAATAGACTAACAGTGGACTTTTCCATTTGCAGAATATATTGAATGACCAGCAGAGGCAGTGTTGCAGAAGATGATTTCTCGGAGTTGCTGAACACAAAAAAAAAGTTCACCAGCTTTCGGCTATATTTACCAACTTACATGGTGAGTCAAACTTTCAATTTATCATTTTCCTTGTCCTTAAAAGAAGTTCAACGCATCTGATGGCTCTTAGCTCCTTTTAGTCGGGTATTACGCATGAATAGTATTTGTCAAGTCTGAAGCGATATGGATGGCGCTATGGCTATCAGGATAGCCTTTCAATGACGTTGACTGTCTACAAGGCTGACAATCCTACTTTAAATACTTGTGCTAACAATATGTCAACAGAGGAAATTAGTGTCTTTGAGGCTGAAAGGAGGTGTCTTATATTGGAGCAATTGGCTTACTCTCGCATGGAGGAAAGCTAATGTAACCTTCTTCCCTTCACACTGCATGTGGGACTCTTATACTCAAGAAGGTTTACTCTTTCGGATACTCTGTGTTCTTGTACCTCCTGCCCCCCTTTCAAAAGGGGAGCCCAATGATTTCAATATTGCAGAGTCCTTTCCCATTACACCTCCCACTTGGCTTGCAGTCATAATTACAGATCGTTACCTAGTGCGGAATTCCTAATGCCTCATTGTTATGTGTAATTGTCACCCATGGCGATTGGTCAAATGGTGCCCTGACATCATAATGCTACTGCAGGATGTCATCTGACATGAGGGCAAGCAATAGGATACATTTATCATGGTATTGAAATAGGTAGCAGGATAGACAGGACTCCCAGATGAAGAAAAGATTGTGAGATGAAATAAACAAGGGCATTATTTGAGACTTATTCATTAGTTTTATGGTGTCGGTGATCATGATATTCTCAGGTTCTCTATAGGTGAACTGAAAGGGATTTGCAAGAATGAAGATGTCAGAATCTGTTGTTTATAGCTTTTCTCATTCCCACTAACTGTAGCATAAACCTTCCTCCATAAACTTATCAGATCACTTAATGGTCATTGGTGTACCATCACCTAAAAGAATTGCAGTGAGCAGGGTATGCTGTCACTTGGATAGCAATGAGATCTTTTTATCTACATTCTAATATAGGTGCTAGGGTTGTGTAGAGAGTGGTAGGAAATGAGGATTAAGATTGACAGGTATGCTCGGTTGAAAACAATATTGAGATTTAAATCTTTTTGAGCTGTGGATTTTCAAATATTAAAGAAGTCATAGTACTGATTAATAACCCTTTATCAAAATCTGTTTGTTGTTGTGATGCATTAGTTTGGGAATATTCAGGTTCTGTTAATAGACTAACAGTGGACTTTTCCATTTGCAGAATATATTGAATGACCAGCAGAGGCAGTATTGCAGAAGATGATTTCTCGGAGTTGCTGAACACAAAAAAAAAGTTCCCCAGCTTTCGGCTATATTTACCAACTTACATGGTGAGTCAAACTTTCAATTTATCATTTTCCTTGTCCTTAAAAGAAGTTCAACGCATCTGATGGCTCTCAGCTCCTTTTAGTCGGGTGTTACGCATGAATAGTATTTGTCAAGTCTAAAGCGATATGGATGGCGCTATGGCTATCAGGATAGCCTTTCAATGACGTTGACTGTCTACAAGGCTGACAATCCTACTTTAAATACTTGTGCTAACAATATGTCAACAGAGGAAATTAGTGTCTTTGAGGCTGAAAGGAGGTGTCTTATATTGGAGCAATTGGCTTACTCTCGCTTGGAGGAAAGCTAATGTAACCTTCTTCCCTTCACACTGCATGTGGGACTTTTATACTCAAGAAGGTTTACTCTTTCGGATACTCTGTGTTCTTGTACCTCCTGCCCCCCTTTCAAAAGGGGAGCCCAATGATTTCAATATTGCAGAGTCCTTTCCCATTACACCTCCCACTTGGCTTGCAGTCATAATTACAGATCGTTACCTAGTGCGGAATTCCTAATGCCTCATTGTTATGTGTAATTGTCACCCTTGGCGATTGGTCAAATGGTGCCCTGACATCATAATGCTACTGCAGGATGTCATCTGACATGAGGGCAAGCAATAGGATACATTTATCATGGTATTGAAATAGGTAGCAGGATAGACAGGACTCCCAGATGAAGAAAAGATTGTGAGATGAAATAAACAAGGGCATTATTTGAGACTTATTCATTAGTTTTATGGTGTCGGTGATCATGATATTCTCAGGTTCTCTATAGGTGAACTGATAGGGATTTGCAAGAATGAAGATGTCAGAATCTGTTGTTTATAGCCTTTCTCATTCCCACTAACTGTAGCATAAACCTTCCTCCTTAAACTTATCAGATCACTTAATGGTCATTGGTGTACCATCACCTAAAAGAATTGCAGTGAGCAGGGTATGCTGTCACTTGGATAGCAATGAGATCTTTTTATCTACATTCTAATATAGGTGCTAGGGTTGTGTAGAGAGTGGTAGGAAATGAGGATTAAGATTGACAGGTATGCTAGGTTGAAAACAATATTGAGATTTAAATCTTTTTGAGCTGTGGATTTTCAAATATTATAGAAGTCATAGTACTGATTAATAACCCTTTATCAAAATCTGTTTGTTGTTGTGTTGCATTAGTTTGGGAATATTCAGGTTCTGTTAATAGACTAACAGTGGACTTTTCCATTTGCAGAATATATTGAATGACCAGCAGAGGCAGTGTTGCAGAAGATGATTTCTCGGAGTTGCTGAACACAAAAAAAAAAGTTCACCAGCTTTCGGCTATATTTACCAACTTACATGGTGAGTCAAACTTTCAATTTATCATTTTCCTTGTCCTTAAAAGAAGTTCAACGCATCTGATGGCTCTTAGCTCCTTTTAGTCGGGTATTACGCATGAATAGTATTTGTCAAGTCTGAAGCGATATGGATGGCGCTATGGCTATCAGGATAGCCTTTCAATGACGTTGACTGTCTACAAGGCTGACAATCCTACTTTAAATACTTGTGCTAACAATATGTCAACAGAGGAAATTAGTGTCTTTGAGGCTGAAAGGAGGTGTCTTATATTGGAGCAATTGGCTTACTCTCGCATGGAGGAAAGCTAATGTAACCTTCTTCCCTTCACACTGCATGTGGGACTCTTATACTCAAGAAGGTTTACTCTTTCGGATACTCTGTGTTCTTGTACCTCCTGCCCCCCTTTCAAAAGGGGAGCCCAATGATTTCAATATTGCAGAGTCCTTTCCCATTACACCTCCCACTTGGCTTGCAGTCATAATTACAGATCGTTACCTAGTGCGGAATTCCTAATGCCTCATTGTTATGTGTAATTGTCACCCATGGCGATTGGTCAAATGGTGCCCTGACATCATAATGCTACTGCAGGATGTCATCTGACATGAGGGCAAGCAATAGGATACATTTATCATGGTATTGAAATAGGTAGCAGGATAGACAGGACTCCCAGATGAAGAAAAGATTGTGAGATGAAATAAACAAGGGCATTATTTGAGACTTATTCATTAGTTTTATGGTGTCGGTGATCATGATATTCTCAGGTTCTCTATAGGTGAACTGAAAGGGATTTGCAAGAATGAAGATGTCAGAATCTGTTGTTTATAGCTTTTCTCATTCCCACTAACTGTAGCATAAACCTTCCTCCATAAACTTATCAGATCACTTAATGGTCATTGGTGTACCATCACCTAAAAGAATTGCAGTGAGCAGGGTATGCTGTCACTTGGATAGCAATGAGATCTTTTTATCTACATTCTAATATAGGTGCTAGGGTTGTGTAGAGAGTGGTAGGAAATGAGGATTAAGATTGACAGGTATGCTCGGTTGAAAACAATATTGAGATTTAAATCTTTTTGAGCTGTGGATTTTCAAATATTAAAGAAGTCATAGTACTGATTAATAACCCTTTATCAAAATCTGTTTGTTGTTGTGATGCATTAGTTTGGGAATATTCAGGTTCTGTTAATAGACTAACAGTGGACTTTTCCATTTGCAGAATATATTGAATGACCAGCAGAGGCAGTATTGCAGAAGATGATTTCTCGGAGTTGCTGAACACAAAAAAAAGTTCCCCAGCTTTCGGCTATATTTACCAACTTACATGGTGAGTCAAACTTTCAATTTATCATTTTCCTTGTCCTTAAAAGAAGTTCAACGCATCTGATGGCTCTTAGCTCCTTTTAGTCGGGTGTTACGCATGAATAGTATTTGTCAAGTCTAAAGCGATATGGATGGCGCTATGGCTATCAGGATAGCCTTTCAATGACGTTGACTGTCTACAAGGCTGAAAATCCTACTTTAAATACTTGTGCTAACAATATGTCAACAGAGGAAATTAGTGTCTTTGAGGCTGAAAGGAGGTGTCTTATATTGGAGCAATTGGCTTACTCTCGCTTGGAGGAAAGCTAATGTAACCTTCTTCCCTTCACACTGCATGTGGGACTTTTATACTCAAGAAGGTTTACTCTTTCGGATACTCTGTGTTCTTGTACCTCCTGCCCCCCTTTCAAAAGGGGAGCCCAATGATTTCAATATTGCAGAGTCCTTTCCCATTACACCTCCCACTTGGCTTGCAGTCATAATTACAGATCGTTACCTAGTGCGGAATTCCTAATGCCTCATTGTTATGTGTAATTGTCACCCATGGCGATTGGTCAAATGGTGCCCTGACATCATAATGCTACTGCAGGATGTCATCTGACATGAGGGCAAGCAATAGGATA
Source organism: Lissotriton helveticus (assembly GCF_964261635.1). Taxonomy (NCBI): domain Eukaryota; kingdom Metazoa; phylum Chordata; class Amphibia; order Caudata; family Salamandridae; genus Lissotriton; species Lissotriton helveticus. The sequence continues at coordinate 456,336,128 of NC_136072.1, read as the reverse complement.
CATTTATCATGGTATTGAAATAGGTAGCAGGATAGACAGGACTCCCAGATGAAGAAAAGATTGTGAGATGAAATAAACAAGGGCATTATTTGAGACTTATTCATTAGTTTTATGGTGTCGGTGATCATGATATTCTCAGGTTCTCTATAGGTGAACTGAAAGGGATTTGCAAGAATGAAGATGTCAGAATCTGTTGTTTATAGCTTTTCTCATTCCCACTAACTGTAGCATAAACCTTCCTCCATAAACTTATCAGATCACTTAATGGTCATTGGTGTACCATCACCTAAAAGAATTGCAGTGAGCAGGGTATGCTGTCACTTGGATAGCAATGAGATCTTTTTATCTACATTCTAATATAGGTGCTAGGGTTGTGTAGAGAGTGGTAGGAAATGAGGATTAAGATTGACAGGTATGCTCGGTTGAAAACAATATTGAGATTTAAATCTTTTTGAGCTGTGGATTTTCAAATATTAAAGAAGTCATAGTACTGATTAATAACCCTTTATCAAAATCTGTTTGTTGTTGTGATGCATTAGTTTGGGAATATTCAGGTTCTGTTAATAGACTAACAGTGGACTTTTCCATTTGCAGAATATATTGAATGACCAGCAGAGGCAGTATTGCAGAAGATGATTTCTCGGAGTTGATGAACTCAAAAAAAAAGTTCGCCAGCTTTCGGCTATATTTACCAACTTACATGGTGAGTCAAACTTTCAATTTATCATTTTCCTTGTCCTTAAAAGAAGTTCAACGCATCTGATGGCTCTCAGCTCCTTTTAGTCGGGTGTTACGCATGAATAGTATTTGTCAAGTCTAAAGCGATATGGATGGCGCTATGGCTATCAGGATAGCCTTTCAATGACGTTGACTGTCTACAAGGCTGACAATCATACTTTAAATACTTGTGCTAACAATATGTCAACAGAGGAAATTAGTGTCTTTGAGGCTGAAAGGAGGTGTCTTATATTGGAGCAATTGGCTTACTCTCGCTTGGAGGAAAGCTAATGTAACCTTCTTCCCTTCACACTGCATGTGGGACTTTTATACTCAAGAAGGTTTACTCTTTCGGATACTCTGTGTTCTTGTACCTCCTGCCCCCCTTTCAAAAGGGGAGCCCAATGATTTCAATATTGCAGAGTCCTTTCCCATTACACCTCCCACTTGGCTTGCAGTCATAATTACAGATCGTTACCTAGTGCGGAATTCCTAATGCCTCATTGTTATGTGTAATTGTCACCCTTGGCGATTGGTCAAATGGTGCCCTGACATCATAATGCTACTGCAGGATGTCATCTGACATGAGGGCAAGCAATAGGATACATTTATCATGGTATTGAAATAGGTAGCAGGATAGACAGGACTCCCAGATGAAGAAAAGATTGTGAGATGAAATAAACAAGGGCATTATTTGAGACTTATTCATTAGTTTTATGGTGTCGGTGATCATGATATTCTCAGGTTCTCTATAGGTGAACTGATAGGGATTTGCAAGAATGAAGATGTCAGAATCTGTTGTTTATAGCCTTTCTCATTCCCACTAACTGTAGCATAAACCTTCCTCCTTAAACTTATCAGATCACTTAATGGTCATTGGTGTACCATCACCTAAAAGAATTGCAGTGAGCAGGGTATGCTGTCACTTGGATAGCAATGAGATCTTTTTATCTACATTCTAATATAGGTGCTAGGGTTGTGTAGAGAGTGGTAGGAAATGAGGATTAAGATTGACAGGTATGCTAGGTTGAAAACAATATTGAGATTTAAATCTTTTTGAGCTGTGGATTTTCAAATATTATAGAAGTCATAGTACTGATTAATAACCCTTTATCAAAATCTGTTTGTTGTTGTGTTGCATTAGTTTGGGAATATTCAGGTTCTGTTAATAGACTAACAGTGGACTTTTCCATTTGCAGAATATATTGAATGACCAGCAGAGGCAGTATTGCAGAAGATGATTTCTCGGAGTTGATGAACTCAAAAAAAAAGTTCGCCAGCTTTCGGCTATATTTACCAACTTACATGGTGAGTCAAACTTTCAATTTATCATTTTCCTTGTCCTTAAAAGAAGTTCAACGCATCTGATGGCTCTCAGCTCCTTTTAGTCGGGTGTTACGCATGAATAGTATTTGTCAAGTCTAAAGCGATATGGATGGCGCTATGGCTATCAGGATAGCCTTTCAATGACGTTGACTGTCTACAAGGCTGACAATCATACTTTAAATACTTGTGCTAACAATATGTCAACAGAGGAAATTAGTGTCTTTGAGGCTGAAAGGAGGTGTCTTATATTGGAGCAATTGGCTTACTCTCGCTTGGAGGAAAGCTAATGTAACCTTCTTCCCTTCACACTGCATGTGGGACTTTTATACTCAAGAAGGTTTACTCTTTCGGATACTCTGTGTTCTTGTACCTCCTGCCCCCCTTTCAAAAGGGGAGCCCAATGATTTCAATATTGCAGAGTCCTTTCCCATTACACCTCCCACTTGGCTTGCAGTCATAATTACAGATCGTTACCTAGTGCGGAATTCCTAATGCCTCATTGTTATGTGTAATTGTCACCCTTGGCGATTGGTCAAATGGTGCCCTGACATCATAATGCTACTGCAGGATGTCATCTGACATGAGGGCAAGCAATAGGATACATTTATCATGGTATTGAAATAGGTAGCAGGATAGACAGGACTCCCAGATGAAGAAAAGATTGTGAGATGAAATAAACAAGGGCATTATTTGAGACTTATTCATTAGTTTTATGGTGTCGGTGATCATGATATTCTCAGGTTCTCTATAGGTGAACTGATAGGGATTTGCAAGAATGAAGATGTCAGAATCTGTTGTTTATAGCCTTTCTCATTCCCACTAACTGTAGCATAAACCTTCCTCCTTAAACTTATCAGATCACTTAATGGTCATTGGTGTACCATCACCTAAAAGAATTGCAGTGAGCAGGGTATGCTGTCACTTGGATAGCAATGAGATCTTTTTATCTACATTCTAATATAGGTGCTAGGGTTGTGTAGAGAGTGGTAGGAAATGAGGATTAAGATTGACAGGTATGCTAGGTTGAAAACAATATTGAGATTTAAATCTTTTTGAGCTGTGGATTTTCAAATATTATAGAAGTCATAGTACTGATTAATAACCCTTTATCAAAATCTGTTTGTTGTTGTGTTGCATTAGTTTGGGAATATTCAGGTTCTGTTAATAGACTAACAGTGGACTTTTCCATTTGCAGAATATATTGAATGACCAGCAGAGGCAGTGTTGCAGAAGATGATTTCTCGGAGTTGCTGAACACAAAAAAAAAAGTTCACCAGCTTTCGGCTATATTTACCAACTTACATGGTGAGTCAAACTTTCAATTTATCATTTTCCTTGTCCTTAAAAGAAGTTCAACGCATCTGATGGCTCTTAGCTCCTTTTAGTCGGGTATTACGCATGAATAGTATTTGTCAAGTCTGAAGCGATATGGATGGCGCTATGGCTATCAGGATAGCCTTTCAATGACGTTGACTGTCTACAAGGCTGACAATCCTACTTTAAATACTTGTGCTAACAATATGTCAACAGAGGAAATTAGTGTCTTTGAGGCTGAAAGGAGGTGTCTTATATTGGAGCAATTGGCTTACTCTCGCATGGAGGAAAGCTAATGTAACCTTCTTCCCTTCACACTGCATGTGGGACTCTTATACTCAAGAAGGTTTACTCTTTCGGATACTCTGTGTTCTTGTACCTCCTGCCCCCCTTTCAAAAGGGGAGCCCAATGATTTCAATATTGCAGAGTCCTTTCCCATTACACCTCCCACTTGGCTTGCAGTCATAATTACAGATCGTTACCTAATGCGGAATTCCTAATGCCTCATTGTTATGTGTAATTGTCACCCATGGCGATTGGTCAAATCGTGCCCTGACATCATAATGCTACTGCAGGATGTCATCTGACATGAGGGCAAGCAATAGGATACATTTATCATGGTATTGAAATAGGTAGCAGGATAGACAGGACTCCCAGATGAAGAAAAGATTGTGAGATGAAATAAACAAGGGCATTATTTGAGACTTATTCATTAGTTTTATGGTGTCGGTGATCATGATATTCTCAGGTTCTCTATAGGTGAACTGAAAGGGATTTGCAAGAATGAAGATGTCAGAATCTGTTGTTTATAGCTTTTCTCATTCCCACTAACTGTAGCATAAACCTTCCTCCATAAACTTATCAGATCACTTAATGGTAATTGGTGTACCATCACCTAAAAGAATTGCAGTGAGCAGGGTATGCTGTCACTTGGATAGCAATGAGATCTTTTTATCTACATTCTAATATAGGTGCTAGGGTTGTGTAGAGAGTGGTAGGAAATGAGGATTAAGATTGACAGGTATGCTCGGTTGAAAACAATATTGAGATTTAAATCTTTTTGAGCTGTGGATTTTCAAATATTAAAGAAGTCATAGTACTGATTAATAACCCTTTATCAAAATCTGTTTGTTGTTGTGATGCATTAGTTTGGGAATATTCAGGTTCTGTTAATAGACTAACAGTGGACTTTTCCATTTGCAGAATATATTGAATGACCAGCAGAGGCAGTATTGCAGAAGATGATTTCTCGGAGTTGCTGAACACAAAAAAAAAGTTCCCCAGCTTTCGGCTATATTTACCAACTTACATGGTGAGTCAAACTTTCAATTTATCATTTTCCTTGTCCTTAAAAGAAGTTCAACGCATCTGATGGCTCTTAGCTCCTTTTAGTCGGGTGTTACGCATGAATAGTATTTGTCAAGTCTAAAGCGATATGGATGGCGCTATGGCTATCAGGATAGCCTTTCAATGACGTTGACTGTCTACAAGGCTGACAATCCTACTTTAAATACTTGTGCTAACAATATGTCAACAGAGGAAATTAGTGTCTTTGAGGCTGAAAGGAGGTGTCTTATATTGGAGCAATTGGCTTACTCTCGCTTGGAGGAAAGCTAATGTAACCTTCTTCCCTTCACACTGCATGTGGGACTTTTATACTCAAGAAGGTTTACTCTTTCGGATACTCTGTGTTCTTGTACCTCCTGCCCCCCTTTCAAAAGGGGAGCCCAATGATTTCAATATTGCAGAGTCCTTTCCCATTACACCTCCCACTTGGCTTGCAGTCATAATTACAGATCGTTACCTAGTGCGGAATTCCTAATGCCTCATTGTTATGTGTAATTGTCACCCATGGCGATTGGTCAAATGGTGCCCTGACATCATAATGCTACTGCAGGATGTCATCTGACATGAGGGCAAGCAATAGGATACATTTATCATGGTATTGAAATAGGTAGCAGGATAGACAGGACTCCCAGATGAAGAAAAGATTGTGAGATGAAATAAACAAGGGCATTATTTGAGACTTATTCATTAGTTTTATGGTGTCGGTGATCATGATATTCTCAGGTTCTCTATAGGTGAACTGAAAGGGATTTGCAAGAATGAAGATGTCAGAATCTGTTGTTTATAGCTTTTCTCATTCCCACTAACTGTAGCATAAACCTTCCTCCATAAACTTATCAGATCACTTAATGGTCATTGGTGTACCATCACCTAAAAGAATTGCAGTGAGCAGGGTATGCTGTCACTTGGATAGCAATGAGATCTTTTTATCTACATTCTAATATAGGTGCTAGGGTTGTGTAGAGAGTGGTAGGAAATGAGGATTAAGATTGACAGGTATGCTCGGTTGAAAACAATATTGAGATTTAAATCTTTTTGAGCTGTGGATTTTCAAATATTAAAGAAGTCATAGTACTGATTAATAACCCTTTATCAAAATCTGTTTGTTGTTGTGATGCATTAGTTTGGGAATATTCAGGTTCTGTTAATAGACTAACAGTGGACTTTTCCATTTGCAGAATATATTGAATGACCAGCAGAGGCAGTATTGCAGAAGATGATTTCTCGGAGTTGCTGAACACAAAAAAAAAGTTCCCCAGCTTTCGGCTATATTTACCAACTTACATGGTGAGTCAAACTTTCAATTTATCATTTTCCTTGTCCTTAAAAGAAGTTCAACGCATCTGATGGCTCTTAGCTCCTTTTAGTCGGGTGTTACGCATGAATAGTATTTGTCAAGTCTAAAGCGATATGGATGGCGCTATGGCTATCAGGATAGCCTTTCAATGACGTTGACTGTCTACAAGGCTGACAATCCTACTTTAAATACTTGTGCTAACAATATGTCAACAGAGGAAATTAGTGTCTTTGAGGCTGAAAGGAGGTGTCTTATATTGGAGCAATTGGCTTACTCTCGCTTGGAGGAAAGCTAATGTAACCTTCTTCCCTTCACACTGCATGTGGGACTTTTATACTCAAGAAGGTTTACTCTTTCGGATACTCTGTGTTCTTGTACCTCCTGCCCCCCTTTCAAAAGGGGAGCCCAATGATTTCAATATTGCAGAGTCCTTTCCCATTACACCTCCCACTTGGCTTGCAGTCATAATTACAGATCGTTACCTAGTGCGGAATTCCTAATGCCTCATTGTTATGTGTAATTGTCACCCATGGCGATTGGTCAAATGGTGCCCTGACATCATAATGCTACTGCAGGATGTCATCTGACATGAGGGCAAGCAATAGGATACATTTATCATGGTATTGAAATAGGTAGCAGGATAGACAGGACTCCCAGATGAAGAAAAGATTGTGAGATGAAATAAACAAGGGCATTATTTGAGACTTATTCATTAGTTTTATGGTGTCGGTGATCATGATATTCTCAGGTTCTCTATAGGTGAACTGAAAGGGATTTGCAAGAATGAAGATGTCAGAATCTGTTGTTTATAGCTTTTCTCATTCCCACTAACTGTAGCATAAACCTTCCTCCATAAACTTATCAGATCACTTAATGGTCATTGGTGTACCATCACCTAAAAGAATTGCAGTGAGCAGGGTATGCTGTCACTTGGATAGCAATGAGATCTTTTTATCTACATTCTAATATAGGTGCTAGGGTTGTGTAGAGAGTGGTAGGAAATGAGTATTAAGATTGACAGGTATGCTCGGTTGAAAACAATATTGAGATTTAAATCTTTTTGAGCTGTGGATTTTCAAATATTAAAGAAGTCATAGTACTGATTAATAACCCTTTATCAAAATCTGTTTGTTGTTGTGATGCATTAGTTTGGGAATATTCAGGTTCTGTTAATAGACTAACAGTGGACTTTTCCATTTGCAGAATATATTGAATGACCAGCAGAGGCAGTATTGCAGAAGATGATTTCTCGGAGTTGATGAACTCAAAAAAAAAGTTCGCCAGCTTTCGGCTATATTTACCAACTTACATGGTGAGTCAAACTTTCAATTTATCATTTTCCTTGTCCTTAAAAGAAGTTCAACGCATCTGATGGCTCTCAGCTCCTTTTAGTCGGGTGTTACGCATGAATAGTATTTGTCAAGTCTAAAGCGATATGGATGGCGCTATGGCTATCAGGATAGCCTTTCAATGACGTTGACTGTCTACAAGGCTGACAATCATACTTTAAATACTTGTGCTAACAATATGTCAACAGAGGAAATTAGTGTCTTTGAGGCTGAAAGGAGGTGTCTTATATTGGAGCAATTGGCTTACTCTCGCTTGGAGGAAAGCTAATGTAACCTTCTTCCCTTCACACTGCATGTGGGACTTTTATACTCAAGAAGGTTTACTCTTTCGGATACTCTGTGTTCTTGTACCTCCTGCCCCCCTTTCAAAAGGGGAGCCCAATGATTTCAATATTGCAGAGTCCTTTCCCATTACACCTCCCACTTGGCTTGCAGTCATAATTACAGATCGTTACCTAGTGCGGAATTCCTAATGCCTCATTGTTATGTGTAATTGTCACCCTTGGCGATTGGTCAAATGGTGCCCTGACATCATAATGCTACTGCAGGATGTCATCTGACATGAGGGCAAGCAATAGGATACATTTATCATGGTATTGAAATAGGTAGCAGGATAGACAGGACTCCCAGATGAAGAAAAGATTGTGAGATGAAATAAACAAGGGCATTATTTGAGACTTATTCATTAGTTTTATGGTGTCGGTGATCATGATATTCTCAGGTTCTCTATAGGTGAACTGATAGGGATTTGCAAGAATGAAGATGTCAGAATCTGTTGTTTATAGCCTTTCTCATTCCCACTAACTGTAGCATAAACCTTCCTCCTTAAACTTATCAGATCACTTAATGGTCATTGGTGTACCATCACCTAAAAGAATTGCAGTGAGCAGGGTATGCTGTCACTTGGATAGCAATGAGATCTTTTTATCTACATTCTAATATAGGTGCTAGGGTTGTGTAGAGAGTGGTAGGAAATGAGGATTAAGATTGACAGGTATGCTAGGTTGAAAACAATATTGAGATTTAAATCTTTTTGAGCTGTGGATTTTCAAATATTATAGAAGTCATAGTACTGATTAATAACCCTTTATCAAAATCTGTTTGTTGTTGTGTTGCATTAGTTTGGGAATATTCAGGTTCTGTTAATAGACTAACAGTGGACTTTTCCATTTGCAGAATATATTGAATGACCAGCAGAGGCAGTGTTGCAGAAGATGATTTCTCGGAGTTGCTGAACACAAAAAAAAAAGTTCACCAGCTTTCGGCTATATTTACCAACTTACATGGTGAGTCAAACTTTCAATTTATCATTTTCCTTGTCCTTAAAAGAAGTTCAACGCATCTGATGGCTCTTAGCTCCTTTTAGTCGGGTATTACGCATGAATAGTATTTGTCAAGTCTGAAGCGATATGGATGGCGCTATGGCTATCAGGATAGCCTTTCAATGACGTTGACTGTCTACAAGGCTGACAATCCTACTTTAAATACTTGTGCTAACAATATGTCAACAGAGGAAATTAGTGTCTTTGAGGCTGAAAGGAGGTGTCTTATATTGGAGCAATTGGCTTACTCTCGCATGGAGGAAAGCTAATGTAACCTTCTTCCCTTCACACTGCATGTGGGACTCTTATACTCAAGAAGGTTTACTCTTTCGGATACTCTGTGTTCTTGTACCTCCTGCCCCCCTTTCAAAAGGGGAGCCCAATGATTTCAATATTGCAGAGTCCTTTCCCATTACACCTCCCACTTGGCTTGCAGTCATAATTACAGATCGTTACCTAGTGCGGAATTCCTAATGCCTCATTGTTATGTGTAATTGTCACCCATGGCGATTGGTCAAATGGTGCCCTGACATCATAATGCTACTGCAGGATGTCATCTGACATGAGGGCAAGCAATAGGATACATTTATCATGGTATTGAAATAGGTAGCAGGATAGACAGGACTCCCAGATGAAGAAAAGATTGTGAGATGAAATAAACAAGGGCATTATTTGAGACTTATTCATTAGTTTTATGGTGTCGGTGATCATGATATTCTCAGGTTCTCTATAGGTGAACTGAAAGGGATTTGCAAGAATGAAGATGTCAGAATCTGTTGTTTATAGCTTTTCTCATTCCCACTAACTGTAGCATAAACCTTCCTCCATAAACTTATCAGATCACTTAATGGTCATTGGTGTACCATCACCTCAAAGAATTGCAGTGAGCAGGGTATGCTGTCACTTGGATAGCAATGAGATCTTTTTATCTACATTCTAATATAGGTGCTAGGGTTGTGTAGAGAGTGGTAGGAAATGAGGATTAAGATTGACAGGTATGCTCGGTTGAAAACAATATTGAGATTTAAATCTTTTTGAGCTGTGGATTTTCAAATATTAAAGAAGTCATAGTACTGATTAATAACCCTTTATCAAAATCTGTTTGTTGTTGTGATGCATTAGTTTGGGAATATTCAGGTTCTGTTAATAGACTAACAGTGGACTTTTCCATTTGCAGAATATATTGAATGACCAGCAGAGGCAGTATTGCAGAAGATGATTTCTCGGAGTTGCTGAACACAAAAAAAAAGTTCCCCAGCTTTCGGCTATATTTACCAACTTACATGGTGAGTCAAACTTTCAATTTATCATTTTCCTTGTCCTTAAAAGAAGTTCAACGCATCTGATGGCTCTTAGCTCCTTTTAGTCGGGTGTTACGCATGAATAGTATTTGTCAAGTCTAAAGCGATATGGATGGCGCTATGGCTATCAGGATAGCCTTTCAATGACGTTGACTGTCTACAAGGCTGACAATCCTACTTTAAATACTTGTGCTAACAATATGTCAACAGAGGAAATTAGTGTCTTTGAGGCTGAAAGGAGGTGTCTTATATTGGAGCAATTGGCTTACTCTCGCTTGGAGGAAAGCTAATGTAACCTTCTTCCCTTCACACTGCATGTGGGACTTTTATACTCAAGAAGGTTTACTCTTTCGGATACTCTGTGTTCTTGTACCTCCTGCCCCCCTTTCAAAAGGGGAGCCCAATGATTTCAATATTGCAGAGTCCTTTCCCATTACACCTCCCACTTGGCTTGCAGTCATAATTACAGATCGTTACCTAGTGCGGAATTCCTAATGCCTCATTGTTATGTGTAATTGTCACCCATGGCGATTGGTCAAATGGTGCCCTGACATCATAATGCTACTGCAGGATGTCATCTGACATGAGGGCAAGCAATAGGATACATTTATCATGGTATTGAAATAGGTAGCAGGATAGACAGGACTCCCAGATGAAGAAAAGATTGTGAGATGAAATAAACAAGGGCATTATTTGAGACTTATTCATTAGTTTTATGGTGTCGGTGATCATGATATTCTCAGGTTCTCTATAGGTGAACTGAAAGGGATTTGCAAGAATGAAGATGTCAGAATCTGTTGTTTATAGCTTTTCTCATTCCCACTAACTGTAGCATAAACCTTCCTCCATAAACTTATCAGATCACTTAATGGTCATTGGTGTACCATCACCTAAAAGAATTGCAGTGAGCAGGGTATGCTGTCACTTGGATAGCAATGAGATCTTTTTATCTACATTCTAATATAGGTGCTAGGGTTGTGTAGAGAGTGGTAGGAAATGAGTATTAAGATTGACAGGTATGCTCGGTTGAAAACAATATTGAGATTTAAATCTTTTTGAGCTGTGGATTTTCAAATATTAAAGAAGTCATAGTACTGATTAATAACCCTTTATCAAAATCTGTTTGTTGTTGTGATGCATTAGTTTGGGAATATTCAGGTTCTGTTAATAGACTAACAGTGGACTTTTCCATTTGCAGAATATATTGAATGACCAGCAGAGGCAGTATTGCAGAAGATGATTTCTCGGAGTTGATGAACTCAAAAAAAAAGTTCGCCAGCTTTCGGCTATATTTACCAACTTACATGGTGAGTCAAACTTTCAATTTATCATTTTCCTTGTCCTTAAAAGAAGTTCAACGCATCTGATGGCTCTCAGCTCCTTTTAGTCGGGTGTTACGCATGAATAGTATTTGTCAAGTCTAAAGCGATATGGATGGCGCTATGGCTATCAGGATAGCCTTTCAATGACGTTGACTGTCTACAAGGCTGACAATCATACTTTAAATACTTGTGCTAACAATATGTCAACAGAGGAAATTAGTGTCTTTGAGGCTGAAAGGAGGTGTCTTATATTGGAGCAATTGGCTTACTCTCGCTTGGAGGAAAGCTAATGTAACCTTCTTCCCTTCACACTGCATGTGGGACTTTTATACTCAAGAAGGTTTACTCTTTCGGATACTCTGTGTTCTTGTACCTCCTGCCCCCCTTTCAAAAGGGGAGCCCAATGATTTCAATATTGCAGAGTCCTTTCCCATTACACCTCCCACTTGGCTTGCAGTCATAATTACAGATCGTTACCTAGTGCGGAATTCCTAATGCCTCATTGTTATGTGTAATTGTCACCCTTGGCGATTGGTCAAATGGTGCCCTGACATCATAATGCTACTGCAGGATGTCATCTGACATGAGGGCAAGCAATAGGATACATTTATCATGGTATTGAAATAGGTAGCAGGATAGACAGGACTCCCAGATGAAGAAAAGATTGTGAGATGAAATAAACAAGGGCATTATTTGAGACTTATTCATTAGTTTTATGGTGTCGGTGATCATGATATTCTCAGGTTCTCTATAGGTGAACTGATAGGGATTTGCAAGAATGAAGATGTCAGAATCTGTTGTTTATAGCCTTTCTCATTCCCACTAACTGTAGCATAAACCTTCCTCCTTAAACTTATCAGATCACTTAATGGTCATTGGTGTACCATCACCTAAAAGAATTGCAGTGAGCAGGGTATGCTGTCACTTGGATAGCAATGAGATCTTTTTATCTACATTCTAATATAGGTGCTAGGGTTGTGTAGAGAGTGGTAGGAAATGAGGATTAAGATTGACAGGTATGCTAGGTTGAAAACAATATTGAGATTTAAATCTTTTTGAGCTGTGGATTTTCAAATATTATAGAAGTCATAGTACTGATTAATAACCCTTTATCAAAATCTGTTTGTTGTTGTGTTGCATTAGTTTGGGAATATTCAGGTTCTGTTAATAGACTAACAGTGGACTTTTCCATTTGCAGAATATATTGAATGACCAGCAGAGGCAGTGTTGCAGAAGATGATTTCTCGGAGTTGCTGAACACAAAAAAAAAAGTTCACCAGCTTTCGGCTATATTTACCAACTTACATGGTGAGTCAAACTTTCAATTTATCATTTTCCTTGTCCTTAAAAGAAGTTCAACGCATCTGATGGCTCTTAGCTCCTTTTAGTCGGGTATTACGCATGAATAGTATTTGTCAAGTCTGAAGCGATATGGATGGCGCTATGGCTATCAGGATAGCCTTTCAATGACGTTGACTGTCTACAAGGCTGACAATCCTACTTTAAATACTTGTGCTAACAATATGTCAACAGAGGAAATTAGTGTCTTTGAGGCTGAAAGGAGGTGTCTTATATTGGAGCAATTGGCTTACTCTCGCATGGAGGAAAGCTAATGTAACCTTCTTCCCTTCACACTGCATGTGGGACTCTTATACTCAAGAAGGTTTACTCTTTCGGATACTCTGTGTTCTTGTACCTCCTGCCCCCCTTTCAAAAGGGGAGCCCAATGATTTCAATATTGCAGAGTCCTTTCCCATTACACCTCCCACTTGGCTTGCAGTCATAATTACAGATCGTTACCTAGTGCGGAATTCCTAATGCCTCATTGTTATGTGTAATTGTCACCCATGGCGATTGGTCAAATGGTGCCCTGACATCATAATGCTACTGCAGGATGTCATCTGACATGAGGGCAAGCAATAGGATACATTTATCATGGTATTGAAATAGGTAGCAGGATAGACAGGACTCCCAGATGAAGAAAAGATTGTGAGATGAAATAAACAAGGGCATTATTTGAGACTTATTCATTAGTTTTATGGTGTCGGTGATCATGATATTCTCAGGTTCTCTATAGGTGAACTGAAAGGGATTTGCAAGAATGAAGATGTCAGAATCTGTTGTTTATAGCTTTTCTCATTCCCACTAACTGTAGCATAAACCTTCCTCCATAAACTTATCAGATCACTTAATGGTCATTGGTGTACCATCACCTCAAAGAATTGCAGTGAGCAGGGTATGCTGTCACTTGGATAGCAATGAGATCTTTTTATCTACATTCTAATATAGGTGCTAGGGTTGTGTAGAGAGTGGTAGGAAATGAGGATTAAGATTGACAGGTATGCTCGGTTGAAAACAATATTGAGATTTAAATCTTTTTGAGCTGTGGATTTTCAAATATTAAAGAAGTCATAGTACTGATTAATAACCCTTTATCAAAATCTGTTTGTTGTTGTGATGCATTAGTTTGGGAATATTCAGGTTCTGTTAATAGACTAACAGTGGACTTTTCCATTTGCAGAATATATTGAATGACCAGCAGAGGCAGTATTGCAGAAGATGATTTCTCGGAGTTCATGAACTCAAAAAAAAAGTTCCCCAGCTTTCGGCTATATTTACCAACTTACATGGTGAGTCAAACTTTCAATTTATCATTTTCCTTGTCCTTAAAAGAAGTTCAACGCATCTGATGGCTCTCAGCTCCTTTTAGTCGGGTGTTACGCATGAATAGTATTTGTCAAGTCTAAAGCGATATGGATGGCGCTATGGCTATCAGGATAGCCTTTCAATGACGTTGACTGTCTACAAGGCTGACAATCCTACTTTAAATACTTGTGCTAACAATATGTCAACAGAGGAAATTAGTGTCTTTGAGGCTGAAAGGAGGTGTCTTATATTGGAGCAATTGGCTTACTCTCGCATGGAGGAAAGCTAATGTAACCTTCTTCCCTTCACACTGCATGTGGGACTCTTATACTCAAGAAGGTTTACTCTTTCGGATACTCTGTGTTCTTGTACCTCCTGCCCCCCTTTCAAAAGGGGAGCCCAATGATTTCAATATTGCAGAGTCCTTTCCCATTACACCTCCCACTTGGCTTGCAGTCATAATTACAGATCGTTACCTAATGCGGAATTCCTAATGCCTCATTGTTATGTGTAATTGTCACCCATGGCGATTGGTCAAATGGTGCCCTGACATCATAATGCTACTGCAGGATGTCATCTGACATGAGGGCAAGCAATAGGATACATTTATCATGGTATTGAAATAGGTAGCAGGATAGACAGGACTCCCAGATGAAGAAAAGATTGTGAGATGAAATAAACAAGGGCATTATTTGAGACTTATTCATTAGTTTTATGGTGTCGGTGATCATGATATTCTCAGGTTCTCTATAGGTGAACTGAAAGGGATTTGCAAGAATGAAGATGTCAGAATCTGTTGTTTATAGCTTTTCTCATTCCCACTAACTGTAGCATAAACCTTCCTCCATAAACTTATCAGATCACTTAATGGTAATTGGTGTACCATCACCTAAAAGAATTGCAGTGAGCAGGGTATGCTGTCACTTGGATAGCAATGAGATCTTTTTATCTACATTCTAATATAGGTGCTAGGGTTGTGTAGAGAGTGGTAGGAAATGAGGATTAAGATTGACAGGTATGCTAGGTTGAAAACAATATTGAGATTTAAATCTTTTTGAGCTGTGGATTTTCAAATATTATAGAAGTCATAGTACTGATTAATAACCCTTTATCAAAATCTGTTTGTTGTTGTGTTGCATTAGTTTGGGAATATTCAGGTTCTGTTAATAGACTAACAGTGGACTTTTCCATTTGCAGAATATATTGAATGACCAGCAGAGGCAGTATTGCAGAAGATGATTTCTCGGAGTTGATGAACTCAAAAAAAAAGTTCGCCAGCTTTCGGCTATATTTACCAACTTACATGGTGAGTCAAACTTTCAATTTATCATTTTCCTTGTCCTTAAAAGAAGTTCAACGCATCTGATGGCTCTCAGCTCCTTTTAGTCGGGTGTTACGCATGAATAGTATTTGTCAAGTCTAAAGCGATATGGATGGCGCTATGGCTATCAGGATAGCCTTTCAATGACGTTGACTGTCTACAAGGCTGACAATCATACTTTAAATACTTGTGCTAACAATATGTCAACAGAGGAAATTAGTGTCTTTGAGGCTGAAAGGAGGTGTCTTATATTGGAGCAATTGGCTTACTCTCGCTTGGAGGAAAGCTAATGTAACCTTCTTCCCTTCACACTGCATGTGGGACTTTTATACTCAAGAAGGTTTACTCTTTCGGATACTCTGTGTTCTTGTACCTCCTGCCCCCCTTTCAAAAGGGGAGCCCAATGATTTCAATATTGCAGAGTCCTTTCCCATTACACCTCCCACTTGGCTTGCAGTCATAATTACAGATCGTTACCTAGTGCGGAATTCCTAATGCCTCATTGTTATGTGTAATTGTCACCCTTGGCGATTGGTCAAATGGTGCCCTGACATCATAATGCTACTGCAGGATGTCATCTGACATGAGGGCAAGCAATAGGATACATTTATCATGGTATTGAAATAGGTAGCAGGATAGACAGGACTCCCAGATGAAGAAAAGATTGTGAGATGAAATAAACAAGGGCATTATTTGAGACTTATTCATTAGTTTTATGGTGTCGGTGATCATGATATTCTCAGGTTCTCTATAGGTGAACTGATAGGGATTTGCAAGAATGAAGATGTCAGAATCTGTTGTTTATAGCCTTTCTCATTCCCACTAACTGTAGCATAAACCTTCCTCCTTAAACTTATCAGATCACTTAATGGTCATTGGTGTACCATCACCTAAAAGAATTGCAGTGAGCAGGGTATGCTGTCACTTGGATAGCAATGAGATCTTTTTATCTACATTCTAATATAGGTGCTAGGGTTGTGTAGAGAGTGGTAGGAAATGAGGATTAAGATTGACAGGTATGCTAGGTTGAAAACAATATTGAGATTTAAATCTTTTTGAGCTGTGGATTTTCAAATATTATAGAAGTCATAGTACTGATTAATAACCCTTTATCAAAATCTGTTTGTTGTTGTGTTGCATTAGTTTGGGAATATTCAGGTTCTGTTAATAGACTAACAGTGGACTTTTCCATTTGCAGAATATATTGAATGACCAGCAGAGGCAGTGTTGCAGAAGATGATTTCTCGGAGTTGCTGAACACAAAAAAAAAAGTTCACCAGCTTTCGGCTATATTTACCAACTTACATGGTGAGTCAAACTTTCAATTTATCATTTTCCTTGTCCTTAAAAGAAGTTCAACGCATCTGATGGCTCTTAGCTCCTTTTAGTCGGGTATTACGCATGAATAGTATTTGTCAAGTCTGAAGCGATATGGATGGCGCTATGGCTATCAGGATAGCCTTTCAATGACGTTGACTGTCTACAAGGCTGACAATCCTACTTTAAATACTTGTGCTAACAATATGTCAACAGAGGAAATTAGTGTCTTTGAGGCTGAAAGGAGGTGTCTTATATTGGAGCAATTGGCTTACTCTCGCATGGAGGAAAGCTAATGTAACCTTCTTCCCTTCACACTGCATGTGGGACTCTTATACTCAAGAAGGTTTACTCTTTCGGATACTCTGTGTTCTTGTACCTCCTGCCCCCCTTTCAAAAGGGGAGCCCAATGATTTCAATATTGCAGAGTCCTTTCCCATTACACCTCCCACTTGGCTTGCAGTCATAATTACAGATCGTTACCTAATGCGGAATTCCTAATGCCTCATTGTTATGTGTAATTGTCACCCATGGCGATTGGTCAAATGGTGCCCTGACATCATAATGCTACTGCAGGATGTCATCTGACATGAGGGCAAGCAATAGGATACATTTATCATGGTATTGAAATAGGTAGCAGGATAGACAGGACTCCCAGATGAAGAAAAGATTGTGAGATGAAATAAACAAGGGCATTATTTGAGACTTATTCATTAGTTTTATGGTGTCGGTGATCATGATATTCTCAGGTTCTCTATAGGTGAACTGAAAGGGATTTGCAAGAATGAAGATGTCAGAATCTGTTGTTTATAGCTTTTCTCATTCCCACTAACTGTAGCATAAACCTTCCTCCATAAACTTATCAGATCACTTAATGGTAATTGGTGTACCATCACCTAAAAGAATTGCAGTGAGCAGGGTATGCTGTCACTTGGATAGCAATGAGATCTTTTTATCTACATTCTAATATAGGTGCTAGGGTTGTGTAGAGAGTGGTAGGAAATGAGGATTAAGATTGACAGGTATGCTCGGTTGAAAACAATATTGAGATTTAAATCTTTTTGAGCTGTGGATTTTCAAATATTAAAGAAGTCATAGTACTGATTAATAACCCTTTATCAAAATCTGTTTGTTGTTGTGATGCATTAGTTTGGGAATATTCAGGTTCTGTTAATAGACTAACAGTGGACTTTTCCATTTGCAGAATATATTGAATGACCAGCAGAGGCAGTATTGCAGAAGATGATTTCTCGGAGTTGCTGAACACAAAAAAAAAGTTCCCCAGCTTTCGGCTATATTTACCAACTTACATGGTGAGTCAAACTTTCAATTTATCATTTTCCTTGTCCTTAAAAGAAGTTCAACGCATCTGATGGCTCTTAGCTCCTTTTAGTCGGGTGTTACGCATGAATAGTATTTGTCAAGTCTAAAGCGATATGGATGGCGCTATGGCTATCAGGATAGCCTTTCAATGACGTTGACTGTCTACAAGGCTGACAATCCTACTTTAAATACTTGTGCTAACAATATGTCAACAGAGGAAATTAGTGTCTTTGAGGCTGAAAGGAGGTGTCTTATATTGGAGCAATTGGCTTACTCTCGCTTGGAGGAAAGCTAATGTAACCTTCTTCCCTTCACACTGCATGTGGGACTTTTATACTCAAGAAGGTTTACTCTTTCGGATACTCTGTGTTCTTGTACCTCCTGCCCCCCTTTCAAAAGGGGAGCCCAATGATTTCAATATTGCAGAGTCCTTTCCCATTACACCTCCCACTTGGCTTGCAGTCATAATTACAGATCGTTACCTAGTGCGGAATTCCTAATGCCTCATTGTTATGTGTAATTGTCACCCATGGCGATTGGTCAAATGGTGCCCTGACATCATAATGCTACTGCAGGATGTCATCTGACATGAGGGCAAGCAATAGGATACATTTATCATGGTATTGAAATAGGTAGCAGGATAGACAGGACTCCCAGATGAAGAAAAGATTGTGAGATGAAATAAACAAGGGCATTATTTGAGACTTATTCATTAGTTTTATGGTGTCGGTGATCATGATATTCTCAGGTTCTCTATAGGTGAACTGAAAGGGATTTGCAAGAATGAAGATGTCAGAATCTGTTGTTTATAGCTTTTCTCATTCCCACTAACTGTAGCATAAACCTTCCTCCATAAACTTATCAGATCACTTAATGGTCATTGGTGTACCATCACCTAAAAGAATTGCAGTGAGCAGGGTATGCTGTCACTTGGATAGCAATGAGATCTTTTTATCTACATTCTAATATAGGTGCTAGGGTTGTGTAGAGAGTGGTAGGAAATGAGGATTAAGATTGACAGGTATGCTAGGTTGAAAACAATATTGAGATTTAAATCTTTTTGAGCTGTGGATTTTCAAATATTATAGAAGTCATAGTACTGATTAATAACCCTTTATCAAAATCTGTTTGTTGTTGTGTTGCATTAGTTTGGGAATATTCAGGTTCTGTTAATAGACTAACAGTGGACTTTTCCATTTGCAGAATATATTGAATGACCAGCAGAGGCAGTGTTGCAGAAGATGATTTCTCGGAGTTGCTGAACACAAAAAAAAAAGTTCACCAGCTTTCGGCTATATTTACCAACTTACATGGTGAGTCAAACTTTCAATTTATCATTTTCCTTGTCCTTAAAAGAAGTTCAACGCATCTGATGGCTCTTAGCTCCTTTTAGTCGGGTATTACGCATGAATAGTATTTGTCAAGTCTGAAGCGATATGGATGGCGCTATGGCTATCAGGATAGCCTTTCAATGACGTTGACTGTCTACAAGGCTGACAATCCTACTTTAAATACTTGTGCTAACAATATGTCAACAGAGGAAATTAGTGTCTTTGAGGCTGAAAGGAGGTGTCTTATATTGGAGCAATTGGCTTACTCTCGCATGGAGGAAAGCTAATGTAACCTTCTTCCCTTCACACTGCATGTGGGACTCTTATACTCAAGAAGGTTTACTCTTTCGGATACTCTGTGTTCTTGTACCTCCTGCCCCCCTTTCAAAAGGGGAGCCCAATGATTTCAATATTGCAGAGTCCTTTCCCATTACACCTCCCACTTGGCTTGCAGTCATAATTACAGATCGTTACCTAATGCGGAATTCCTAATGCCTCATTGTTATGTGTAATTGTCACCCATGGCGATTGGTCAAATGGTGCCCTGACATCATAATGCTACTGCAGGATGTCATCTGACATGAGGGCAAGCAATAGGATACATTTATCATGGTATTGAAATAGGTAGCAGGATAGACAGGACTCCCAGATGAAGAAAAGATTGTGAGATGAAATAAACAAGGGCATTATTTGAGACTTATTCATTAGTTTTATGGTGTCGGTGATCATGATATTCTCAGGTTCTCTATAGGTGAACTGAAAGGGATTTGCAAGAATGAAGATGTCAGAATCTGTTGTTTATAGCTTTTCTCATTCCCACTAACTGTAGCATAAACCTTCCTCCATAAACTTATCAGATCACTTAATGGTAATTGGTGTACCATCACCTAAAAGAATTGCAGTGAGCAGGGTATGCTGTCACTTGGATAGCAATGAGATCTTTTTATCTACATTCTAATATAGGTGCTAGGGTTGTGTAGAGAGTGGTAGGAAATGAGGATTAAGATTGACAGGTATGCTCGGTTGAAAACAATATTGAGATTTAAATCTTTTTGAGCTGTGGATTTTCAAATATTAAAGAAGTCATAGTACTGATTAATAACCCTTTATCAAAATCTGTTTGTTGTTGTGATGCATTAGTTTGGGAATATTCAGGTTCTGTTAATAGACTAACAGTGGACTTTTCCATTTGCAGAATATATTGAATGACCAGCAGAGGCAGTATTGCAGAAGATGATTTCTCGGAGTTGCTGAACACAAAAAAAAAGTTCCCCAGCTTTCGGCTATATTTACCAACTTACATGGTGAGTCAAACTTTCAATTTATCATTTTCCTTGTCCTTAAAAGAAGTTCAACGCATCTGATGGCTCTTAGCTCCTTTTAGTCGGGTGTTACGCATGAATAGTATTTGTCAAGTCTAAAGCGATATGGATGGCGCTATGGCTATCAGGATAGCCTTTCAATGACGTTGACTGTCTACAAGGCTGACAATCCTACTTTAAATACTTGTGCTAACAATATGTCAACAGAGGAAATTAGTGTCTTTGAGGCTGAAAGGAGGTGTCTTATATTGGAGCAATTGGCTTACTCTCGCTTGGAGGAAAGCTAATGTAACCTTCTTCCCTTCACACTGCATGTGGGACTTTTATACTCAAGAAGGTTTACTCTTTCGGATACTCTGTGTTCTTGTACCTCCTGCCCCCCTTTCAAAAGGGGAGCCCAATGATTTCAATATTGCAGAGTCCTTTCCCATTACACCTCCCACTTGGCTTGCAGTCATAATTACAGATCGTTACCTAGTGCGGAATTCCTAATGCCTCATTGTTATGTGTAATTGTCACCCATGGCGATTGGTCAAATGGTGCCCTGACATCATAATGCTACTGCAGGATGTCATCTGACATGAGGGCAAGCAATAGGATACATTTATCATGGTATTGAAATAGGTAGCAGGATAGACAGGACTCCCAGATGAAGAAAAGATTGTGAGATGAAATAAACAAGGGCATTATTTGAGACTTATTCATTAGTTTTATGGTGTCGGTGATCATGATATTCTCAGGTTCTCTATAGGTGAACTGAAAGGGATTTGCAAGAATGAAGATGTCAGAATCTGTTGTTTATAGCTTTTCTCATTCCCACTAACTGTAGCATAAACCTTCCTCCATAAACTTATCAGATCACTTAATGGTCATTGGTGTACCATCACCTAAAAGAATTGCAGTGAGCAGGGTATGCTGTCACTTGGATAGCAATGAGATCTTTTTATCTACATTCTAATATAGGTGCTAGGGTTGTGTAGAGAGTGGTAGGAAATGAGGATTAAGATTGACAGGTATGCTAGGTTGAAAACAATATTGAGATTTAAATCTTTTTGAGCTGTGGATTTTCAAATATTATAGAAGTCATAGTACTGATTAATAACCCTTTATCAAAATCTGTTTGTTGTTGTGTTGCATTAGTTTGGGAATATTCAGGTTCTGTTAATAGACTAACAGTGGACTTTTCCATTTGCAGAATATATTGAATGACCAGCAGAGGCAGTATTGCAGAAGATGATTTCTCGGAGTTGATGAACTCAAAAAAAAAGTTCGCCAGCTTTCGGCTATATTTACCAACTTACATGGTGAGTCAAACTTTCAATTTATCATTTTCCTTGTCCTTAAAAGAAGTTCAACGCATCTGATGGCTCTCAGCTCCTTTTAGTCGGGTGTTACGCATGAATAGTATTTGTCAAGTCTAAAGCGATATGGATGGCGCTATGGCTATCAGGATAGCCTTTCAATGACGTTGACTGTCTACAAGGCTGACAATCATACTTTAAATACTTGTGCTAACAATATGTCAACAGAGGAAATTAGTGTCTTTGAGGCTGAAAGGAGGTGTCTTATATTGGAGCAATTGGCTTACTCTCGCTTGGAGGAAAGCTAATGTAACCTTCTTCCCTTCACACTGCATGTGGGACTTTTATACTCAAGAAGGTTTACTCTTTCGGATACTCTGTGTTCTTGTACCTCCTGCCCCCCTTTCAAAAGGGGAGCCCAATGATTTCAATATTGCAGAGTCCTTTCCCATTACACCTCCCACTTGGCTTGCAGTCATAATTACAGATCGTTACCTAGTGTGGAATTCCTAATGCCTCATTGTTATGTGTAATTGTCACCCTTGGCGATTGGTCAAATGGTGCCCTGACATCATAATGCTACTGCAGGATGTCATCTGACATGAGGGCAAGCAATAGGATACATTTATCATGGTATTGAAATAGGTAGCAGGATAGACAGGACTCCCAGATGAAGAAAAGATTGTGAGATGAAATAAACAAGGGCATTATTTGAGACTTATTCATTAGTTTTATGGTGTCGGTGATCATGATATTCTCAGGTTCTCTATAGGTGAACTGATAGGGATTTGCAAGAATGAAGATGTCAGAATCTGTTGTTTATAGCCTTTCTCATTCCCACTAACTGTAGCATAAACCTTCCTCCTTAAACTTATCAGATCACTTAATGGTCATTGGTGTACCATCACCTAAAAGAATTGCAGTGAGCAGGGTATGCTGTCACTTGGATAGCAATGAGATCTTTTTATCTACATTCTAATATAGGTGCTAGGGTTGTGTAGAGAGTGGTAGGAAATGAGGATTAAGATTGACAGGTATGCTAGGTTGAAAACAATATTGAGATTTAAATCTTTTTGAGCTGTGGATTTTCAAATATTATAGAAGTCATAGTACTGATTAATAACCCTTTATCAAAATCTGTTTGTTGTTGTGTTGCATTAGTTTGGGAATATTCAGGTTCTGTTAATAGACTAACAGTGGACTTTTCCATTTGCAGAATATATTGAATGACCAGCAGAGGCAGTGTTGCAGAAGATGATTTCTCGGAGTTGCTGAACACAAAAAAAAAAGTTCACCAGCTTTCGGCTATATTTACCAACTTACATGGTGAGTCAAACTTTCAATTTATCATTTTCCTTGTCCTTAAAAGAAGTTCAACGCATCTGATGGCTCTTAGCTCCTTTTAGTCGGGTATTACGCATGAATAGTATTTGTCAAGTCTGAAGCGATATGGATGGCGCTATGGCTATCAGGATAGCCTTTCAATGACGTTGACTGTCTACAAGGCTGACAATCCTACTTTAAATACTTGTGCTAACAATATGTCAACAGAGGAAATTAGTGTCTTTGAGGCTGAAAGGAGGTGTCTTATATTGGAGCAATTGGCTTACTCTCGCATGGAGGAAAGCTAATGTAACCTTCTTCCCTTCACACTGCATGTGGGACTCTTATACTCAAGAAGGTTTACTCTTTCGGATACTCTGTGTTCTTGTACCTCCTGCCCCCCTTTCAAAAGGGGAGCCCAATGATTTCAATATTGCAGAGTCCTTTCCCATTACACCTCCCACTTGGCTTGCAGTCATAATTACAGATCGTTACCTAATGCGGAATTCCTAATGCCTCATTGTTATGTGTAATTGTCACCCATGGCGATTGGTCAAATGGTGCCCTGACATCATAATGCTACTGCAGGATGTCATCTGACATGAGGGCAAGCAATAGGATACATTTATCATGGTATTGAAATAGGTAGCAGGATAGACAGGACTCCCAGATGAAGAAAAGATTGTGAGATGAAATAAACAAGGGCATTATTTGAGACTTATTCATTAGTTTTATGGTGTCGGTGATCATGATATTCTCAGGTTCTCTATAGGTGAACTGAAAGGGATTTGCAAGAATGAAGATGTCAGAATCTGTTGTTTATAGCTTTTCTCATTCCCACTAACTGTAGCATAAACCTTCCTCCATAAACTTATCAGATCACTTAATGGTAATTGGTGTACCATCACCTAAAAGAATTGCAGTGAGCAGGGTATGCTGTCACTTGGATAGCAATGAGATCTTTTTATCTACATTCTAATATAGGTGCTAGGGTTGTGTAGAGAGTGGTAGGAAATGAGGATTAAGATTGACAGGTATGCTCGGTTGAAAACAATATTGAGATTTAAATCTTTTTGAGCTGTGGATTTTCAAATATTAAAGAAGTCATAGTACTGATTAATAACCCTTTATCAAAATCTGTTTGTTGTTGTGATGCATTAGTTTGGGAATATTCAGGTTCTGTTAATAGACTAACAGTGGACTTTTCCATTTGCAGAATATATTGAATGACCAGCAGAGGCAGTATTGCAGAAGATGATTTCTCGGAGTTGCTGAACACAAAAAAAAAGTTCCCCAGCTTTCGGCTATATTTACCAACTTACATGGTGAGTCAAACTTTCAATTTATCATTTTCCTTGTCCTTAAAAGAAGTTCAACGCATCTGATGGCTCTTAGCTCCTTTTAGTCGGGTGTTACGCATGAATAGTATTTGTCAAGTCTAAAGCGATATGGATGGCGCTATGGCTATCAGGATAGCCTTTCAATGACGTTGACTGTCTACAAGGCTGACAATCCTACTTTAAATACTTGTGCTAACAATATGTCAACAGAGGAAATTAGTGTCTTTGAGGCTGAAAGGAGGTGTCTTATATTGGAGCAATTGGCTTACTCTCGCTTGGAGGAAAGCTAATGTAACCTTCTTCCCTTCACACTGCATGTGGGACTTTTATACTCAAGAAGGTTTACTCTTTCGGATACTCTGTGTTCTTGTACCTCCTGCCCCCCTTTCAAAAGGGGAGCCCAATGATTTCAATATTGCAGAGTCCTTTCCCATTACACCTCCCACTTGGCTTGCAGTCATAATTACAGATCGTTACCTAGTGCGGAATTCCTAATGCCTCATTGTTATGTGTAATTGTCACCCATGGCGATTGGTCAAATGGTGCCCTGACATCATAATGCTACTGCAGGATGTCATCTGACATGAGGGCAAGCAATAGGATACATTTATCATGGTATTGAAATAGGTAGCAGGATAGACAGGACTCCCAGATGAAGAAAAGATTGTGAGATGAAATAAACAAGGGCATTATTTGAGACTTATTCATTAGTTTTATGGTGTCGGTGATCATGATATTCTCAGGTTCTCTATAGGTGAACTGAAAGGGATTTGCAAGAATGAAGATGTCAGAATCTGTTGTTTATAGCTTTTCTCATTCCCACTAACTGTAGCATAAACCTTCCTCCATAAACTTATCAGATCACTTAATGGTCATTGGTGTACCATCACCTAAAAGAATTGCAGTGAGCAGGGTATGCTGTCACTTGGATAGCAATGAGATCTTTTTATCTACATTCTAATATAGGTGCTAGGGTTGTGTAGAGAGTGGTAGGAAATGAGGATTAAGATTGACAGGTATGCTCGGTTGAAAACAATATTGAGATTTAAATCTTTTTGAGCTGTGGATTTTCAAATATTAAAGAAGTCATAGTACTGATTAATAACCCTTTATCAAAATCTGTTTGTTGTTGTGATGCATTAGTTTGGGAATATTCAGGTTCTGTTAATAGACTAACAGTGGACTTTTCCATTTGCAGAATATATTGAATGACCAGCAGAGGCAGTATTGCAGAAGATGATTTCTCGGAGTTGCTGAACACAAAAAAAAAGTTCCCCAGCTTTCGGCTATATTTACCAACTTACATGGTGAGTCAAACTTTCAATTTATCATTTTCCTTGTCCTTAAAAGAAGTTCAACGCATCTGATGGCTCTTAGCTCCTTTTAGTCGGGTGTTACGCATGAATAGTATTTGTCAAGTCTAAAGCGATATGGATGGCGCTATGGCTATCAGGATAGCCTTTCAATGACGTTGACTGTCTACAAGGCTGACAATCCTACTTTAAATACTTGTGCTAACAATATGTCAACAGAGGAAATTAGTGTCTTTGAGGCTGAAAGGAGGTGTCTTATATTGGAGCAATTGGCTTACTCTCGCTTGGAGGAAAGCTAATGTAACCTTCTTCCCTTCACACTGCATGTGGGACTTTTATACTCAAGAAGGTTTACTCTTTCGGATACTCTGTGTTCTTGTACCTCCTGCCCCCCTTTCAAAAGGGGAGCCCAATGATTTCAATATTGCAGAGTCCTTTCCCATTACACCTCCCACTTGGCTTGCAGTCATAATTACAGATCGTTACCTAGTGCGGAATTCCTAATGCCTCATTGTTATGTGTAATTGTCACCCATGGCGATTGGTCAAATGGTGCCCTGACATCATAATGCTACTGCAGGATGTCATCTGACATGAGGGCAAGCAATAGGATACATTTATCATGGTATTGAAATAGGTAGCAGGATAGACAGGACTCCCAGATGAAGAAAAGATTGTGAGATGAAATAAACAAGGGCATTATTTGAGACTTATTCATTAGTTTTATGGTGTCGGTGATCATGATATTCTCAGGTTCTCTATAGGTGAACTGAAAGGGATTTGCAAGAATGAAGATGTCAGAATCTGTTGTTTATAGCTTTTCTCATTCCCACTAACTGTAGCATAAACCTTCCTCCATAAACTTATCAGATCACTTAATGGTCATTGGTGTACCATCACCTAAAAGAATTGCAGTGAGCAGGGTATGCTGTCACTTGGATAGCAATGAGATCTTTTTATCTACATTCTAATATAGGTGCTAGGGTTGTGTAGAGAGTGGTAGGAAATGAGGATTAAGATTGACAGGTATGCTCGGTTGAAAACAATATTGAGATTTAAATCTTTTTGAGCTGTGGATTTTCAAATATTAAAGAAGTCATAGTACTGATTAATAACCCTTTATCAAAATCTGTTTGTTGTTGTGATGCATTAGTTTGGGAATATTCAGGTTCTGTTAATAGACTAACAGTGGACTTTTCCATTTGCAGAATATATTGAATGACCAGCAGAGGCAGTATTGCAGAAGATGATTTCTCGGAGTTGATGAACTCAAAAAAAAAGTTCGCCAGCTTTCGGCTATATTTACCAACTTACATGGTGAGTCAAACTTTCAATTTATCATTTTCCTTGTCCTTAAAAGAAGTTCAACGCATCTGATGGCTCTCAGCTCCTTTTAGTCGGGTGTTACGCATGAATAGTATTTGTCAAGTCTAAAGCGATATGGATGGCGCTATGGCTATCAGGATAGCCTTTCAATGACGTTGACTGTCTACAAGGCTGACAATCATACTTTAAATACTTGTGCTAACAATATGTCAACAGAGGAAATTAGTGTCTTTGAGGCTGAAAGGAGGTGTCTTATATTGGAGCAATTGGCTTAC
The DNA here is from genome assembly GCF_964261635.1 of Lissotriton helveticus. Taxonomy (NCBI): domain Eukaryota; kingdom Metazoa; phylum Chordata; class Amphibia; order Caudata; family Salamandridae; genus Lissotriton; species Lissotriton helveticus. The sequence goes on along the minus strand of NC_136072.1, from coordinate 456,308,695 downwards.
TCTCGCTTGGAGGAAAGCTAATGTAACCTTCTTCCCTTCACACTGCATGTGGGACTTTTATACTCAAGAAGGTTTACTCTTTCGGATACTCTGTGTTCTTGTACCTCCTGCCCCCCTTTCAAAAGGGGAGCCCAATGATTTCAATATTGCAGAGTCCTTTCCCATTACACCTCCCACTTGGCTTGCAGTCATAATTACAGATCGTTACCTAGTGCGGAATTCCTAATGCCTCATTGTTATGTGTAATTGTCACCCTTGGCGATTGGTCAAATGGTGCCCTGACATCATAATGCTACTGCAGGATGTCATCTGACATGAGGGCAAGCAATAGGATACATTTATCATGGTATTGAAATAGGTAGCAGGATAGACAGGACTCCCAGATGAAGAAAAGATTGTGAGATGAAATAAACAAGGGCATTATTTGAGACTTATTCATTAGTTTTATGGTGTCGGTGATCATGATATTCTCAGGTTCTCTATAGGTGAACTGATAGGGATTTGCAAGAATGAAGATGTCAGAATCTGTTGTTTATAGCCTTTCTCATTCCCACTAACTGTAGCATAAACCTTCCTCCTTAAACTTATCAGATCACTTAATGGTCATTGGTGTACCATCACCTAAAAGAATTGCAGTGAGCAGGGTATGCTGTCACTTGGATAGCAATGAGATCTTTTTATCTACATTCTAATATAGGTGCTAGGGTTGTGTAGAGAGTGGTAGGAAATGAGGATTAAGATTGACAGGTATGCTAGGTTGAAAACAATATTGAGATTTAAATCTTTTTGAGCTGTGGATTTTCAAATATTATAGAAGTCATAGTACTGATTAATAACCCTTTATCAAAATCTGTTTGTTGTTGTGTTGCATTAGTTTGGGAATATTCAGGTTCTGTTAATAGACTAACAGTGGACTTTTCCATTTGCAGAATATATTGAATGACCAGCAGAGGCAGTGTTGCAGAAGATGATTTCTCGGAGTTGCTGAACACAAAAAAAAAAGTTCACCAGCTTTCGGCTATATTTACCAACTTACATGGTGAGTCAAACTTTCAATTTATCATTTTCCTTGTCCTTAAAAGAAGTTCAACGCATCTGATGGCTCTTAGCTCCTTTTAGTCGGGTATTACGCATGAATAGTATTTGTCAAGTCTGAAGCGATATGGATGGCGCTATGGCTATCAGGATAGCCTTTCAATGACGTTGACTGTCTACAAGGCTGACAATCCTACTTTAAATACTTGTGCTAACAATATGTCAACAGAGGAAATTAGTGTCTTTGAGGCTGAAAGGAGGTGTCTTATATTGGAGCAATTGGCTTACTCTCGCATGGAGGAAAGCTAATGTAACCTTCTTCCCTTCACACTGCATGTGGGACTCTTATACTCAAGAAGGTTTACTCTTTCGGATACTCTGTGTTCTTGTACCTCCTGCCCCCCTTTCAAAAGGGGAGCCCAATGATTTCAATATTGCAGAGTCCTTTCCCATTACACCTCCCACTTGGCTTGCAGTCATAATTACAGATCGTTACCTAATGCGGAATTCCTAATGCCTCATTGTTATGTGTAATTGTCACCCATGGCGATTGGTCAAATGGTGCCCTGACATCATAATGCTACTGCAGGATGTCATCTGACATGAGGGCAAGCAATAGGATACATTTATCATGGTATTGAAATAGGTAGCAGGATAGACAGGACTCCCAGATGAAGAAAAGATTGTGAGATGAAATAAACAAGGGCATTATTTGAGACTTATTCATTAGTTTTATGGTGTCGGTGATCATGATATTCTCAGGTTCTCTATAGGTGAACTGAAAGGGATTTGCAAGAATGAAGATGTCAGAATCTGTTGTTTATAGCTTTTCTCATTCCCACTAACTGTAGCATAAACCTTCCTCCATAAACTTATCAGATCACTTAATGGTAATTGGTGTACCATCACCTAAAAGAATTGCAGTGAGCAGGGTATGCTGTCACTTGGATAGCAATGAGATCTTTTTATCTACATTCTAATATAGGTGCTAGGGTTGTGTAGAGAGTGGTAGGAAATGAGGATTAAGATTGACAGGTATGCTCGGTTGAAAACAATATTGAGATTTAAATCTTTTTGAGCTGTGGATTTTCAAATATTAAAGAAGTCATAGTACTGATTAATAACCCTTTATCAAAATCTGTTTGTTGTTGTGATGCATTAGTTTGGGAATATTCAGGTTCTGTTAATAGACTAACAGTGGACTTTTCCATTTGCAGAATATATTGAATGACCAGCAGAGGCAGTATTGCAGAAGATGATTTCTCGGAGTTGCTGAACACAAAAAAAAAGTTCCCCAGCTTTCGGCTATATTTACCAACTTACATGGTGAGTCAAACTTTCAATTTATCATTTTCCTTGTCCTTAAAAGAAGTTCAACGCATCTGATGGCTCTCAGCTCCTTTTAGTCGGGTGTTACGCATGAATAGTATTTGTCAAGTCTAAAGCGATATGGATGGCGCTATGGCTATCAGGATAGCCTTTCAATGACGTTGACTGTCTACAAGGCTGACAATCCTACTTTAAATACTTGTGCTAACAATATGTCAACAGAGGAAATTAGTGTCTTTGAGGCTGAAAGGAGGTGTCTTATATTGGAGCAATTGGCTTACTCTCGCATGGAGGAAAGCTAATGTAACCTTCTTCCCTTCACACTGCATGTGGGACTCTTATACTCAAGAAGGTTTACTCTTTCGGATACTCTGTGTTCTTGTACCTCCTGCCCCCCTTTCAAAAGGGGAGCCCAATGATTTCAATATTGCAGAGTCCTTTCCCATTACACCTCCCACTTGGCTTGCAGTCATAATTACAGATCGTTACCTAATGCGGAATTCCTAATGCCTCATTGTTATGTGTAATTGTCACCCATGGCGATTGGTCAAATGGTGCCCTGACATCATAATGCTACTGCAGGATGTCATCTGACATGAGGGCAAGCAATAGGATACATTTATCATGGTATTGAAATAGGTAGCAGGATAGACAGGACTCCCAGATGAAGAAAAGATTGTGAGATGAAATAAACAAGGGCATTATTTGAGACTTATTCATTAGTTTTATGGTGTCGGTGATCATGATATTCTCAGGTTCTCTATAGGTGAACTGAAAGGGATTTGCAAGAATGAAGATGTCAGAATCTGTTGTTTATAGCTTTTCTCATTCCCACTAACTGTAGCATAAACCTTCCTCCATAAACTTATCAGATCACTTAATGGTAATTGGTGTACCATCACCTAAAAGAATTGCAGTGAGCAGGGTATGCTGTCACTTGGATAGCAATGAGATCTTTTTATCTACATTCTAATATAGGTGCCAGGGTTGTGTAGAGAGTGGTAGGAAATGAGGATTAAGATTGACAGGTATGCTCGGTTGAAAACAATATTGAGATTTAAATCTTTTTGAGCTGTGGATTTTCAAATATTAAAGAAGTCATAGTACTGATTAATAACCCTTTATCAAAATCTGTTTGTTGTTGTGATGCATTAGTTTGGGAATATTCAGGTTCTGTTAATAGACTAACAGTGGACTTTTCCATTTGCAGAATATATTGAATGACCAGCAGAGGCAGTATTGCAGAAGATGATTTCTCGGAGTTGCTGAACACAAAAAAAAAGTTCCCCAGCTTTCGGCTATATTTACCAACTTACATGGTGAGTCAAACTTTCAATTTATCATTTTCCTTGTCCTTAAAAGAAGTTCAACGCATCTGATGGCTCTTAGCTCCTTTTAGTCGGGTGTTACGCATGAATAGTATTTGTCAAGTCTAAAGCGATATGGATGGCGCTATGGCTATCAGGATAGCCTTTCAATGACGTTGACTGTCTACAAGGCTGACAATCCTACTTTAAATACTTGTGCTAACAATATGTCAACAGAGGAAATTAGTGTCTTTGAGGCTGAAAGGAGGTGTCTTATATTGGAGCAATTGGCTTACTCTCGCATGGAGGAAAGCTAATGTAACCTTCTTCCCTTCACACTGCATGTGGGACTCTTATACTCAAGAAGGTTTACTCTTTCGGATACTCTGTGTTCTTGTACCTCCTGCCCCCCTTTCAAAAGGGGAGCCCAATGATTTCAATATTGCAGAGTCCTTTCCCATTACACCTCCCACTTGGCTTGCAGTCATAATTACAGATCGTTACCTAGTGCGGAATTCCTAATGCCTCATTGTTATGTGTAATTGTCACCCATGGCGATTGGTCAAATGGTGCCCTGACATCATAATGCTACTGCAGGATGTCATCTGACATGAGGGCAAGCAATAGGATACATTTATCATGGTATTGAAATAGGTAGCAGGATAGACAGGACTCCCAGATGAAGAAAAGATTGTGAGATGAAATAAACAAGGGCATTATTTGAGACTTATTCATTAGTTTTATGGTGTCGGTGATCATGATATTCTCAGGTTCTCTATAGGTGAACTGATAGGGATTTGCAAGAATGAAGATGTCAGAATCTGTTGTTTATAGCCTTTCTCATTCCCACTAACTGTAGCATAAACCTTCCTCCTTAAACTTATCAGATCACTTAATGGTCATTGGTGTACCATCACCTAAAAGAATTGCAGTGAGCAGGGTATGCTGTCACTTGGATAGCAATGAGATCTTTTTATCTACATTCTAATATAGGTGCTAGGGTTGTGTAGAGAGTGGTAGGAAATGAGGATTAAGATTGACAGGTATGCTAGGTTGAAAACAATATTGAGATTTAAATCTTTTTGAGCTGTGGATTTTCAAATATTAAAGAAGTCATAGTACTGATTAATAACCCTTTATCAAAATCTGTTTGTTGTTGTGATGCATTAGTTTGGGAATATTCAGGTTCTGTTAATAGACTAACAGTGGACTTTTCCATTTGCAGAATATATTGAATGACCAGCAGAGGCAGTATTGCAGAAGATGATTTCTCGGAGTTGCTGAACACAAAAAAAAAGTTCCCCAGCTTTCGGCTATATTTACCAACTTACATGGTGAGTCAAACTTTCAATTTATCATTTTCCTTGTCCTTAAAAGAAGTTCAACGCATCTGATGGCTCTTAGCTCCTTTTAGTCGGGTGTTACGCATGAATAGTATTTGTCAAGTCTAAAGCGATATGGATGGCGCTATGGCTATCAGGATAGCCTTTCAATGACGTTGACTGTCTACAAGGCTGACAATCCTACTTTAAATACTTGTGCTAACAATATGTCAACAGAGGAAATTAGTGTCTTTGAGGCTGAAAGGAGGTGTCTTATATTGGAGCAATTGGCTTACTCTCGCTTGGAGGAAAGCTAATGTAACCTTCTTCCCTTCACACTGCATGTGGGACTTTTATACTCAAGAAGGTTTACTCTTTCGGATACTCTGTGTTCTTGTACCTCCTGCCCCCCTTTCAAAAGGGGAGCCCAATGATTTCAATATTGCAGAGTCCTTTCCCATTACACCTCCCACTTGGCTTGCAGTCATAATTACAGATCGTTACCTAGTGCGGAATTCCTAATGCCTCATTGTTATGTGTAATTGTCACCCATGGCGATTGGTCAAATGGTGCCCTGACATCATAATGCTACTGCAGGATGTCATCTGACATGAGGGCAAGCAATAGGATACATTTATCATGGTATTGAAATAGGTAGCAGGATAGACAGGACTCCCAGATGAAGAAAAGATTGTGAGATGAAATAAACAAGGGCATTATTTGAGACTTATTCATTAGTTTTATGGTGTCGGTGATCATGATATTCTCAGGTTCTCTATAGGTGAACTGAAAGGGATTTGCAAGAATGAAGATGTCAGAATCTGTTGTTTATAGCTTTTCTCATTCCCACTAACTGTAGCATAAACCTTCCTCCATAAACTTATCAGATCACTTAATGGTCATTGGTGTACCATCACCTAAAAGAATTGCAGTGAGCAGGGTATGCTGTCACTTGGATAGCAATGAGATCTTTTTATCTACATTCTAATATAGGTGCTAGGGTTGTGTAGAGAGTGGTAGGAAATGAGGATTAAGATTGACAGGTATGCTCGGTTGAAAACAATATTGAGATTTAAATCTTTTTGAGCTGTGGATTTTCAAATATTAAAGAAGTCATAGTACTGATTAATAACCCTTTATCAAAATCTGTTTGTTGTTGTGATGCATTAGTTTGGGAATATTCAGGTTCTGTTAATAGACTAACAGTGGACTTTTCCATTTGCAGAATATATTGAATGACCAGCAGAGGCAGTATTGCAGAAGATGATTTCTCGGAGTTGATGAACTCAAAAAAAAAGTTCCCCAGCTTTCGGCTATATTTACCAACTTACATGGTGAGTCAAACTTTCAATTTATCATTTTCCTTGTCCTTAAAAGAAGTTCAACGCATCTGATGGCTCTCAGCTCCTTTTAGTCGGGTGTTACGCATGAATAGTATTTGTCAAGTCTAAAGCGATATGGATGGCGCTATGGCTATCAGGATAGCCTTTCAATGACGTTGACTGTCTACAAGGCTGACAATCCTACTTTAAATACTTGTGCTAACAATATGTCAACAGAGGAAATTAGTGTCTTTGAGGCTGAAAGGAGGTGTCTTATATTGGAGCAATTGGCTTACTCTCGCTTGGAGGAAAGCTAATGTAACCTTCTTCCCTTCACACTGCATGTGTGACTTTTATACTCAAGAAGGTTTACTCTTTCGGATACTCTGTGTTCTTGTACCTCCTGCCCCCCTTTCAAAAGGGGAGCCCAATGATTTCAATATTGCAGAGTCCTTTCCCATTACACCTCCCACTTGGCTTGCAGTCATAATTACAGATCGTTACCTAGTGCGGAATTCCTAATGCCTCATTGTTATGTGTAATTGTCACCCTTGGCGATTGGTCAAATGGTGCCCTGACATCATAATGCTACTGCAGGATGTCATCTGACATGAGGGCAAGCAATAGGATACATTTATCATGGTATTGAAATAGGTAGCAGGATAGACAGGACTCCCAGATGAAGAAAAGATTGTGAGATGAAATAAACAAGGGCATTATTTGAGACTTATTCATTAGTTTTATGGTGTCGGTGATCATGATATTCTCAGGTTCTCTATAGGTGAACTGATAGGGATTTGCAAGAATGAAGATGTCAGAATCTGTTGTTTATAGCCTTTCTCATTCCCACTAACTGTAGCATAAACCTTCCTCCTTAAACTTATCAGATCACTTAATGGTCATTGGTGTACCATCACCTAAAAGAATTGCAGTGAGCAGGGTATGCTGTCACTTGGATAGCAATGAGATCTTTTTATCTACATTCTAATATAGGTGCTAGGGTTGTGTAGAGAGTGGTAGGAAATGAGGATTAAGATTGACAGGTATGCTAGGTTGAAAACAATATTGAGATTTAAATCTTTTTGAGCTGTGGATTTTCAAATATTATAGAAGTCATAGTACTGATTAATAACCCTTTATCAAAATCTGTTTGTTGTTGTGTTGCATTAGTTTGGGAATATTCAGGTTCTGTTAATAGACAAACAGTGGACTTTTCCATTTGCAGAATATATTGAATGACCAGCAGAGGCAGTGTTGCAGAAGATGATTTCTCGGAGTTGCTGAACACAAAAAAAAAAGTTCACCAGCTTTCGGCTATATTTACCAACTTACATGGTGAGTCAAACTTTCAATTTATCATTTTCCTTGTCCTTAAAAGAAGTTCAACGCATCTGATGGCTCTTAGCTCGTTTTAGTCGGGTATTACGCATGAATAGTATTTGTCAAGTCTGAAGCGATATGGATGGCGCTATGGCTATCAGGATAGCCTTTCAATGACGTTGACTGTCTACAAGGCTGACAATCCTACTTTAAATACTTGTGCTAACAATATGTCAACAGAGGAAATTAGTGTCTTTGAGGCTGAAAGGAGGTGTCTTATATTGGAGCAATTGGCTTACTCTCGCATGGAGGAAAGCTAATGTAACCTTCTTCCCTTCACACTGCATGTGGGACTCTTATACTCAAGAAGGTTTACTCTTTCGGATACTCTGTGTTCTTGTACCTCCTGCCCCCCTTTCAAAAGGGGAGCCCAATGATTTCAATATTGCAGAGTCCTTTCCCATTACACCTCCCACTTGGCTTGCAGTCATAATTACAGATCGTTACCTAGTGCGGAATTCCTAATGCCTCATTGTTATGTGTAATTGTCACCCATGGCGATTGGTCAAATGGTGCCCTGACATCATAATGCTACTGCAGGATGTCATCTGACATGAGGGCAAGCAATAGGATACATTTATCATGGTATTGAAATAGGTAGCAGGATAGACAGGACTCCCAGATGAAGAAAAGATTGTGAGATGAAATAAACAAGGGCATTATTTGAGACTTATTCATTAGTTTAATGGTGTCGGTGATCATGATATTCTCAGGTTCTCTATAGGTGAACTGATAGGGATTTGCAAGAATGAAGATGTCAGAATCTGTTGTTTATAGCCTTTCTCATTCCCACTAACTGTAGCATAAACCTTCCTCCTTAAACTTATCAGATCACTTAATGGTCATTGGTGTACCATCACCTAAAAGAATTGCAGTGAGCAGGGTATGCTGTCACTTGGATAGCAATGAGATCTTTTTATCTACATTCTAATATAGGTGCTAGGGTTGTGTAGAGAGTGGTAGGAAATGAGGATTAAGATTGACAGGTATGCTAGGTTGAAAACAATATTGAGATTTAAATCTTTTTGAGCTGTGGATTTTCAAATATTAAAGAAGTCATAGTACTGATTAATAACCCTTTATCAAAATCTGTTTGTTGTTTTGATGCATTAGTTTGGGAATATTCAGGTTCTGTTAATAGACTAACAGTGGACTTTTCCATTTGCAGAATATATTGAATGACCAGCAGAGGCAGTATTGCAGAAGATGATTTCTCGGAGTTGCTGAACACAAAAAAAAAGTTCCCCAGCTTTCGGCTATATTTACCAACTTACATGGTGAGTCAAACTTTCAATTTATCATTTTCCTTGTCCTTAAAAGAAGTTCAACGCATCTGATGGCTCTTAGCTCGTTTTAGTCGGGTGTTACGCATGAATAGTATTTGTCAAGTCTAAAGCGATATGGATGGCGCTATGGCTATCAGGATAGCCTTTCAATGACGTTGACTGTCTACAAGGCTGACAATCCTACTTTAAATACTTGTGCTAACAATATGTCAACAGAGGAAATTAGTGTCTTTGAGGCTGAAAGGAGGTGTCTTATATTGGAGCAATTGGCTTACTCTCGCATGGAGGAAAGCTAATGTAACCTTCTTCCCTTCACACTGCATGTGGGACTCTTATACTCAAGAAGGTTTACTCTTTTGGATACTCTGTGTTCTTGTACCTCCTGCCCCCCTTTCAAAAGGGGAGCCCAATGATTTCAATATTGCAGAGTCCTTTCCCATTACACCTCCCACTTGGCTTGCAGTCATAATTACAGATCGTTACCTAATGCGGAATTCCTAATGCCTCATTGTTATGTGTAATTGTCACCCATGGCGATTGGTCAAATGGTGCCCTGACATCATAATGCTACTGCAGGATGTCATCTGACATGAGGGCAAGCAATAGGATACATTTATCATGGTATTGAAATAGGTAGCAGGATAGACAGGACTCCCAGATGAAGAAAAGATTGTGAGATGAAATAAACAAGGGCATTATTTGAGACTTATTCATTAGTTTTATGGTGTCGGTGATCATGATATTCTCAGGTTCTCTATAGGTGAACTGAAAGGGATTTGCAAGAATGAAGATGTCAGAATCTGTTGTTTATAGCTTTTCTCATTCCCACTAACTGTAGCATAAACCTTCCTCCATAAACTTATCAGATCACTTAATGGTAATTGGTGTACCATCACCTAAAAGAATTGCAGTGAGCAGGGTATGCTGTCACTTGGATAGCAATGAGATCTTTTTATCTACATTCTAATATAGGTGCTAGGGTTGTGTAGAGAGTGGTAGGAAATGAGGATTAAGATTGACAGGTATGCTCGGTTGAAAACAATATTGAGATTTAAATCTTTTTGAGCTGTGGATTTTCAAATATTAAAGAAGTCATAGTACTGATTAATAACCCTTTATCAAAATCTGTTTGTTGTTGTGATGCATTAGTTTGGGAATATTCAGGTTCTGTTAATAGACTAACAGTGGACTTTTCCATTTGCAGAATATATTGAATGACCAGCAGAGGCAGTATTGCAGAAGATGATTTCTCGGAGTTGCTGAACACAAAAAAAAAGTTCCCCAGCTTTCGGCTATATTTACCAACGTACATGGTGAGTCAAACTTTCAATTTATCATTTTCCTTGTCCTTAAAAGAAGTTCAACGCATCTGATGGCTCTTAGCTCCTTTTAGTCGGGTGTTACGCATGAATAGTATTTGTCAAGTCTAAAGCGATATGGATGGCGCTATGGCTATCAGGATAGCCTTTCAATGACGTTGACTGTCTACAAGGCTGACAATCCTACTTTAAATACTTGTGCTAACAATATGTCAACTGAGGAAATTAGTGTCTTTGAGGCTGAAAGGAGGTGTCTTATATTGGAGCAATTGGCTTACTCTCGCTTGGAGGAAAGCTAATGTAACCTTCTTCCCTTCACACTGCATGTGGGACTTTTATACTCAAGAAGGTTTACTCTTTCGGATACTCTGTGTTCTTGTACCTCCTGCCCCCCTTTCAAAAGGGGAGCCCAATGATTTCAATATTGCAGAGTCCTTTCCCATTACACCTCCCACTTGGCTTGCAGTCATAATTACAGATCGTTACCTAGTGCGGAATTCCTAATGCCTCATTGTTATGTGTAATTGTCACCCATGGCGATTGGTCAAATGGTGCCCTGACATCATAATGCTACTGCAGGATGTCATCTGACATGAGGGCAAGCAATAGGATACATTTATCATGGTATTGAAATAGGTAGCAGGATAGACAGGACTCCCAGATGAAGAAAAGATTGTGAGATGAAATAAACAAGGGCATTATTTGAGACTTATTCATTAGTTTTATGGTGTCGGTGATCATGATATTCTCAGGTTCTCTATAGGTGAACTGAAAGGGATTTGCAAGAATGAAGATGTCAGAATCTGTTGTTTATAGCTTTTCTCATTCCCACTAACTGTAGCATAAACCTTCCTCCATAAACTTATCAGATCACTTAATGGTCATTGGTGTACCATCACCTAAAAGAATTGCAGTGAGCAGGGTATGCTGTCACTTGGATAGCAATGAGATCTTTTTATCTACATTCTAATATAGGTGCTAGGGTTGTGTAGAGAGTGGTAGGAAATGAGGATTAAGATTGACAGGTATGCTCGGTTGAAAACAATATTGAGATTTAAATCTTTTTGAGCTGTGGATTTTCAAATATTAAAGAAGTCATAGTACTGATTAATAACCCTTTATCAAAATCTGTTTGTTGTTGTGATGCATTAGTTTGGGAATATTCAGGTTCTGTTAATAGACTAACAGTGGACTTTTCCATTTGCAGAATATATTGAATGACCAGCAGAGGCAGTATTGCAGAAGATGATTTCTCGGAGTTGCTGAACACAAAAAAAAAGTTCCCCAGCTTTCGGCTATATTTACCAACTTACATGGTGAGTCAAACTTTCAATTTATCATTTTCCTTGTCCTTAAAAGAAGTTCAACGCATCTGATGGCTCTTAGCTCCTTTTAGTCGGGTGTTACGCATGAATAGTATTTGTCAAGTCTAAAGCGATATGGATGGCGCTATGGCTATCAGGATAGCCTTTCAATGACGTTGACTGTCTACAAGGCTGACAATCCTACTTTAAATACTTGTGCTAACAATATGTCAACAGAGGAAATTAGTGTCTTTGAGGCTGAAAGGAGGTGTCTTATATTGGAGCAATTGGCTTACTCTCGCTTGGAGGAAAGCTAATGTAACCTTCTTCCCTTCACACTGCATGTGGGACTTTTATACTCAAGAAGGTTTACTCTTTCGGATACTCTGTGTTCTTGTACCTCCTGCCCCCCTTTCAAAAGGGGAGCCCAATGATTTCAATATTGCAGAGTCCTTTCCCATTACACCTCCCACTTGGCTTGCAGTCATAATTACAGATCGTTACCTAGTGCGGAATTCCTAATGCCTCATTGTTATGTGTAATTGTCACCCATGGCGATTGGTCAAATGGTGCCCTGACATCATAATGCTACTGCAGGATGTCATCTGACATGAGGGCAAGCAATAGGATACATTTATCATGGTATTGAAATAGGTAGCAGGATAGACAGGACTCCCAGATGAAGAAAAGATTGTGAGATGAAATAAACAAGGGCATTATTTGAGACTTATTCATTAGTTTTATGGTGTCGGTGATCATGATATTCTCAGGTTCTCTATAGGTGAACTGAAAGGGATTTGCAAGAATGAAGATGTCAGAATCTGTTGTTTATAGCTTTTCTCATTCCCACTAACTGTAGCATAAACCTTCCTCCATAAACTTATCAGATCACTTAATGGTCATTGGTGTACCATCACCTAAAAGAATTGCAGTGAGCAGGGTATGCTGTCACTTGGATAGCAATGAGATCTTTTTATCTACATTCTAATATAGGTGCTAGGGTTGTGTAGAGAGTGGTAGGAAATGAGGATTAAGATTGACAGGTATGCTCGGTTGAAAACAATATTGAGATTTAAATCTTTTTGAGCTGTGGATTTTCAAATATTAAAGAAGTCATAGTACTGATTAATAACCCTTTATCAAAATCTGTTTGTTGTTGTGATGCATTAGTTTGGGAATATTCAGGTTCTGTTAATAGACTAACAGTGGACTTTTCCATTTGCAGAATATATTGAATGACCAGCAGAGGCAGTATTGCAGAAGATGATTTCTCGGAGTTGATGAACTCAAAAAAAAAAGTTCGCCAGCTTTCGGCTATATTTACCAACTTACATGGTGAGTCAAACTTTCAATTTATCATTTTCCTTGTCCTTAAAAGAAGTTCAACGCATCTGATGGCTCTCAGCTCCTTTTAGTCGGGTGTTACGCATGAATAGTATTTGTCAAGTCTAAAGCGATATGGATGGCGCTATGGCTATCAGGATAGCCTTTCAATGACGTTGACTGTCTACAAGGCTGACAATCATACTTTAAATACTTGTGCTAACAATATGTCAACAGAGGAAATTAGTGTCTTTGAGGCTGAAAGGAGGTGTCTTATATTGGAGCAATTGGCTTACTCTCGCTTGGAGGAAAGCTAATGTAACCTTCTTCCCTTCACACTGCATGTGGGACTTTTATACTCAAGAAGGTTTACTCTTTCGGATACTCTGTGTTCTTGTACCTCCTGCCCCCCTTTCAAAAGGGGAGCCCAATGATTTCAATATTGCAGAGTCCTTTCCCATTACACCTCCCACTTGGCTTGCAGTCATAATTACAGATCGTTACCTAGTGCGGAATTCCTAATGCCTCATTGTTATGTGTAATTGTCACCCTTGGCGATTGGTCAAATGGTGCCCTGACATCATAATGCTACTGCAGGATGTCATCTGACATGAGGGCAAGCAATAGGATACATTTATCATGGTATTGAAATAGGTAGCAGGATAGACAGGACTCCCAGATGAAGAAAAGATTGTGAGATGAAATAAACAAGGGCATTATTTGAGACTTATTCATTAGTTTTATGGTGTCGGTGATCATGATATTCTCAGGTTCTCTATAGGTGAACTGATAGGGATTTGCAAGAATGAAGATGTCAGAATCTGTTGTTTATAGCCTTTCTCATTCCCACTAACTGTAGCATAAACCTTCCTCCTTAAACTTATCAGATCACTTAATGGTCATTGGTGTACCATCACCTAAAAGAATTGCAGTGAGCAGGGTATGCTGTCACTTGGATAGCAATGAGATCTTTTTATCTACATTCTAATATAGGTGCTAGGGTTGTGTAGAGAGTGGTAGGAAATGAGGATTAAGATTGACAGGTATGCTAGGTTGAAAACAATATTGAGATTTAAATCTTTTTGAGCTGTGGATTTTCAAATATTATAGAAGTCATAGTACTGATTAATAACCCTTTATCAAAATCTGTTTGTTGTTGTGTTGCATTAGTTTGGGAATATTCAGGTTCTGTTAATAGACTAACAGTGGACTTTTCCATTTGCAGAATATATTGAATGACCAGCAGAGGCAGTGTTGCAGAAGATGATTTCTCGGAGTTGCTGAACACAAAAAAAAAAGTTCACCAGCTTTCAACTATATTTACCAACTTACATGGTGAGTCAAACTTTCAATTTATCATTTTCCTTGTCCTTAAAAGAAGTTCAACGCATCTGATGGCTCTTAGCTCCTTTTAGTCGGGTATTACGCATGAATAGTATTTGTCAAGTCTGAAGCGATATGGATGGCGCTATGGCTATCAGGATAGCCTTTCAATGACGTTGACTGTCTACAAGGCTGACAATCCTACTTTAAATACTTGTGCTAACAATATGTCAACAGAGGAAATTAGTGTCTTTGAGGCTGAAAGGAGGTGTCTTATATTGGAGCAATTGGCTTACTCTCGCATGGAGGAAAGCTAATGTAACCTTCTTCCCTTCACACTGCATGTGGGACTCTTATACTCAAGAAGGTTTACTCTTTCGGATACTCTGTGTTCTTGTACCTCCTGCCCCCCTTTCAAAAGGGGAGCCCAATGATTTCAATATTGCAGAGTCCTTTCCCATTACACCTCCCACTTGGCTTGCAGTCATAATTACAGATCGTTACCTAATGCGGAATTCCTAATGCCTCATTGTTATGTGTAATTGTCACCCATGGCGATTGGTCAAATGGTGCCCTGACATCATAATGCTACTGCAGGATGTCATCTGACATGAGGGCAAGCAATAGGATACATTTATCATGGTATTGAAATAGGTAGCAGGATAGACAGGACTCCCAGATGAAGAAAAGATTGTGAGATGAAATAAACAAGGGCATTATTTGAGACTTATTCATTAGTTTTATGGTGTCGGTGATCATGATATTCTCAGGTTCTCTATAGGTGAACTGAAAGGGATTTGCAAGAATGAAGATGTCAGAATCTGTTGTTTATAGCTTTTCTCATTCCCACTAACTGTAGCATAAACCTTCCTCCATAAACTTATCAGATCACTTAATGGTCATTGGTGTACCATCACCTAAAAGAATTGCAGTGAGCAGGGTATGCTGTCACTTGGATAGCAATGAGATCTTTTTATCTACATTCTAATATAGGTGCTAGGGTTGTGTAGAGAGTGGTAGGAAATGAGGATTAAGATTGACAGGTATGCTCGGTTGAAAACAATATTGAGATTTAAATCTTTTTGAGCTGTGGATTTTCAAATATTAAAGAAGTCATAGTACTGATTAATAACCCTTTATCAAAATCTGTTTGTTGTTGTGATGCATTAGTTTGGGAATATTCAGGTTCTGTTAATAGACTAACAGTGGACTTTTCCATTTGCAGAATATATTGAATGACCAGCAGAGGCAGTATTGCAGAAGATGATTTCTCGGAGTTGCTGAACACAAAAAAAAAGTTCCCCAGCTTTCGGCTATATTTACCAACTTACATGGTGAGTCAAACTTTCAATTTATCATTTTCCTTGTCCTTAAAAGAAGTTCAACGCATCTGATGGCTCTTAGCTCCTTTTAGTCGGGTGTTACGCATGAATAGTATTTGTCAAGTCTAAAGCGATATGGATGGCGCTATGGCTATCAGGATAGCCTTTCAATGACGTTGACTGTCTACAAGGCTGACAATCCTACTTTAAATACTTGTGCTAACAATATGTCAACAGAGGAAATTAGTGTCTTTGAGGCTGAAAGGAGGTGTCTTATATTGGAGCAATTGGCTTACTCTCGCTTGGAGGAAAGCTAATGTAACCTTCTTCCCTTCACACTGCATGTGGGACTTTTATACTCAAGAAGGTTTACTCTTTCGGATACTCTGTGTTCTTGTACCTCCTGCCCCCCTTTCAAAAGGGGAGCCCAATGATTTCAATATTGCAGAGTCCTTTCCCATTACACCTCCCACTTGGCTTGCAGTCATAATTACAGATCGTTACCTAGTGCGGAATTCCTAATGCCTCATTGTTATGTGTAATTGTCACCCATGGCGATTGGTCAAATGGTGCCCTGACATCATAATGCTACTGCAGGATGTCATCTGACATGAGGGCAAGCAATAGGATACATTTATCATGGTATTGAAATAGGTAGCAGGATAGACAGGACTCCCAGATGAAGAAAAGATTGTGAGATGAAATAAACAAGGGCATTATTTGAGACTTATTCATTAGTTTTATGGTGTCGGTGATCATGATATTCTCAGGTTCTCTTTAGGTGAACTGAAAGGGATTTGCAAGAATGAAGATGTCAGAATCTGTTGTTTATAGCTTTTCTCATTCCCACTAACTGTAGCATAAACCTTCCTCCATAAACTTATCAGATCACTTAATGGTCATTGGTGTACCATCACCTCAAAGAATTGCAGTGAGCAGGGTATGCTGTCACTTGGATAGCAATGAGATCTTTTTATCTACATTCTAATATAGGTGCTAGGGTTGTGTAGAGAGTGGTAGGAAATGAGGATTAAGATTGACAGGTATGCTCGGTTGAAAACAATATTGAGATTTAAATCTTTTTGAGCTGTGGATTTTCAAATATTAAAGAAGTCATAGTACTGATTAATAACCCTTTATCAAAATCTGTTTGTTGTTGTGATGCATTAGTTTGGGAATATTCAGGTTCTGTTAATAGACTAACAGTGGACTTTTCCATTTGCAGAATATATTGAATGACCAGCAGAGGCAGTATTGCAGAAGATGATTTCTCGGAGTTCATGAACTCAAAAAAAAAGTTCCCCAGCTTTCGGCTATATTTACCAACTTACATGGTGAGTCAAACTTTCAATTTATCATTTTCCTTGTCCTTAAAAGAAGTTCAACGCATCTGATGGCTCTCAGCTCCTTTTAGTCGGGTGTTACGCATGAATAGTATTTGTCAAGTCTAAAGCGATATGGATGGCGCTATGGCTATCAGGATAGCCTTTCAATGACGTTGACTGTCTACAAGGCTGACAATCCTACTTTAAATACTTGTGCTAACAATATGTCAACAGAGGAAATTAGTGTCTTTGAGGCTGAAAGGAGGTGTCTTATATTGGAGCAATTGGCTTACTCTCGCATGGAGGAAAGCTAATGTAACCTTCTTCCCTTCACACTGCATGTGGGACTCTTATACTCAAGAAGGTTTACTCTTTCGGATACTCTGTGTTCTTGTACCTCCTGCCCCCCTTTCAAAAGGGGAGCCCAATGATTTCAATATTGCAGAGTCCTTTCCCATTACACCTCCCACTTGGCTTGCAGTCATAATTACAGATCGTTACCTAATGCGGAATTCCTAATGCCTCATTGTTATGTGTAATTGTCACCCATGGCGATTGGTCAAATGGTGCCCTGACATCATAATGCTACTGCAGGATGTCATCTGACATGAGGGCAAGCAATAGGATACATTTATCATGGTATTGAAATAGGTAGCAGGATAGACAGGACTCCCAGATGAAGAAAAGATTGTGAGATGAAATAAACAAGGGCATTATTTGAGACTTATTCATTAGTTTTATGGTGTCGGTGATCATGATATTCTCAGGTTCTCTATAGGTGAACTGATAGGGATTTGCAAGAATGAAGATGTCAGAATCTGTTGTTTATAGCCTTTCTCATTCCCACTAACTGTAGCATAAACCTTCCTCCTTAAACTTATCAGATCACTTAATGGTCATTGGTGTACCATCACCTAAAAGAATTGCAGTGAGCAGGGTATGCTGTCACTTGGATAGCAATGAGATCTTTTTATCTACATTCTAATATAGGTGCTAGGGTTGTGTAGAGAGTGGTAGGAAATGAGGATTAAGATTGACAGGTATGCTAGGTTGAAAACAATATTGAGATTTAAATCTTTTTGAGCTGTGGATTTTCAAATATTATAGAAGTCATAGTACTGATTAATAACCCTTTATCAAAATCTGTTTGTTGTTGTGTTGCATTAGTTTGGGAATATTCAGGTTCTGTTAATAGACAAACAGTGGACTTTTCCATTTGCAGAATATATTGAATGACCAGCAGAGGCAGTGTTGCAGAAGATGATTTCTCGGAGTTGCTGAACACAAAAAAAAAAGTTCACCAGCTTTCGGCTATATTTACCAACTTACATGGTGAGTCAAACTTTCAATTTATCATTTTCCTTGTCCTTAAAAGAAGTTCAACGCATCTGATGGCTCTTAGCTCGTTTTAGTCGGGTATTACGCATGAATAGTATTTGTCAAGTCTGAAGCGATATGGATGGCGCTATGGCTATCAGGATAGCCTTTCAATGACGTTGACTGTCTACAAGGCTGACAATCCTACTTTAAATACTTGTGCTAACAATATGTCAACAGAGGAAATTAGTGTCTTTGAGGCTGAAAGGAGGTGTCTTATATTGGAGCAATTGGCTTACTCTCGCATGGAGGAAAGCTAATGTAACCTTCTTCCCTTCACACTGCATGTGGGACTCTTATACTCAAGAAGGTTTACTCTTTCGGATACTCTGTGTTCTTGTACCTCCTGCCCCCCTTTCAAAAGGGGAGCCCAATGATTTCAATATTGCAGAGTCCTTTCCCATTACACCTCCCACTTGGCTTGCAGTCATAATTACAGATCGTTACCTAGTGCGGAATTCCTAATGCCTCATTGTTATGTGTAATTGTCACCCATGGCGATTGGTCAAATGGTGCCCTGACATCATAATGCTACTGCAGGATGTCATCTGACATGAGGGCAAGCAATAGGATACATTTATCATGGTATTGAAATAGGTAGCAGGATAGACAGGACTCCCAGATGAAGAAAAGATTGTGAGATGAAATAAACAAGGGCATTATTTGAGACTTATTCATTAGTTTAATGGTGTCGGTGATCATGATATTCTCAGGTTCTCTATAGGTGAACTGATAGGGATTTGCAAGAATGAAGATGTCAGAATCTGTTGTTTATAGCCTTTCTCATTCCCACTAACTGTAGCATAAACCTTCCTCCTTAAACTTATCAGATCACTTAATGGTCATTGGTGTACCATCACCTAAAAGAATTGCAGTGAGCAGGGTATGCTGTCACTTGGATAGCAATGAGATCTTTTTATCTACATTCTAATATAGGTGCTAGGGTTGTGTAGAGAGTGGTAGGAAATGAGGATTAAGATTGACAGGTATGCTAGGTTGAAAACAATATTGAGATTTAAATCTTTTTGAGCTGTGGATTTTCAAATATTAAAGAAGTCATAGTACTGATTAATAACCCTTTATCAAAATCTGTTTGTTGTTTTGATGCATTAGTTTGGGAATATTCAGGTTCTGTTAATAGACTAACAGTGGACTTTTCCATTTGCAGAATATATTGAATGACCAGCAGAGGCAGTATTGCAGAAGATGATTTCTCGGAGTTGCTGAACACAAAAAAAAAGTTCCCCAGCTTTCGGCTATATTTACCAACTTACATGGTGAGTCAAACTTTCAATTTATCATTTTCCTTGTCCTTAAAAGAAGTTCAACGCATCTGATGGCTCTTAGCTCGTTTTAGTCGGGTGTTACGCATGAATAGTATTTGTCAAGTCTAAAGCGATATGGATGGCGCTATGGCTATCAGGATAGCCTTTCAATGACGTTGACTGTCTACAAGGCTGACAATCCTACTTTAAATACTTGTGCTAACAATATGTCAACAGAGGAAATTAGTGTCTTTGAGGCTGAAAGGAGGTGTCTTATATTGGAGCAATTGGCTTACTCTCGCATGGAGGAAAGCTAATGTAACCTTCTTCCCTTCACACTGCATGTGGGACTCTTATACTCAAGAAGGTTTACTCTTTCGGATACTCTGTGTTCTTGTACCTCCTGCCCCCCTTTCAAAAGGGGAGCCCAATGATTTCAATATTGCAGAGTCCTTTCCCATTACACCTCCCACTTGGCTTGCAGTCATAATTACAGATCGTTACCTAATGCGGAATTCCTAATGCCTCATTGTTATGTGTAATTGTCACCAATGGCGATTGGTCAAATGGTGCCCTGACATCATAATGCTACTGCAGGATGTCATCTGACATGAGGGCAAGCAATAGGATACATTTATCATGGTATTGAAATAGGTAGCAGGATAGACAGGACTCCCAGATGAAGAAAAGATTGTGAGATGAAATAAACAAGGGCATTATTTGAGACTTATTCATTAGTTTTATGGTGTCGGTGATCATGATATTCTCAGGTTCTCTATAGGTGAACTGAAAGGGATTTGCAAGAATGAAGATGTCAGAATCTGTTGTTTATAGCTTTTCTCATTCCCACTAACTGTAGCATAAACCTTCCTCCATAAACTTATCAGATCACTTAATGGTAATTGGTGTACCATCACCTAAAAGAATTGCAGTGAGCAGGGTATGCTGTCACTTGGATAGCAATGAGATCTTTTTATCTACATTCTAATATAGGTGCTAGGGTTGTGTAGAGAGTGGTAGGAAATGAGGATTAAGATTGACAGGTATGCTCGGTTGAAAACAATATTGAGATTTAAATCTTTTTGAGCTGTGGATTTTCAAATATTAAAGAAGTCATAGTACTGATTAATAACCCTTTATCAAAATCTGTTTGTTGTTGTGATGCATTAGTTTGGGAATATTCAGGTTCTGTTAATAGACTAACAGTGGACTTTTCCATTTGCAGAATATATTGAATGACCAGCAGAGGCAGTATTGCAGAAGATGATTTCTCGGAGTTGCTGAACACAAAAAAAAAGTTCCCCAGCTTTCGGCTATATTTACCAACGTACATGGTGAGTCAAACTTTCAATTTATCATTTTCCTTGTCCTTAAAAGAAGTTCAACGCATCTGATGGCTCTTAGCTCCTTTTAGTCGGGTGTTACGCATGAATAGTATTTGTCAAGTCTAAAGCGATATGGATGGCGCTATGGCTATCAGGATAGCCTTTCAATGACGTTGACTGTCTACAAGGCTGACAATCCTACTTTAAATACTTGTGCTAACAATATGTCAACTGAGGAAATTAGTGTCTTTGAGGCTGAAAGGAGGTGTCTTATATTGGAGCAATTGGCTTACTCTCGCTTGGAGGAAAGCTAATGTAACCTTCTTCCCTTCACACTGCATGTGGGACTTTTATACTCAAGAAGGTTTACTCTTTCGGATACTCTGTGTTCTTGTACCTCCTGCCCCCCTTTCAAAAGGGGAGCCCAATGATTTCAATATTGCAGAGTCCTTTCCCATTACACCTCCCACTTGGCTTGCAGTCATAATTACAGATCGTTACCTAGTGCGGAATTCCTAATGCCTCATTGTTATGTGTAATTGTCACCCATGGCGATTGGTCAAATGGTGCCCTGACATCATAATGCTACTGCAGGATGTCATCTGACATGAGGGCAAGCAATAGGATACATTTATCATGGTATTGAAATAGGTAGCAGGATAGACAGGACTCCCAGATGAAGAAAAGATTGTGAGATGAAATAAACAAGGGCATTATTTGAGACTTATTCATTAGTTTTATGGTGTCGGTGATCATGATATTCTCAGGTTCTCTATAGGTGAACTGAAAGGGATTTGCAAGAATGAAGATGTCAGAATCTGTTGTTTATAGCTTTTCTCATTCCCACTAACTGTAGCATAAACCTTCCTCCATAAACTTATCAGATCACTTAATGGTCATTGGTGTACCATCACCTAAAAGAATTGCAGTGAGCAGGGTATGCTGTCACTTGGATAGCAATGAGATCTTTTTATCTACATTCTAATATAGGTGCTAGGGTTGTGTAGAGAGTGGTAGGAAATGAGGATTAAGATTGACAGGTATGCTCGGTTGAAAACAATATTGAGATTTAAATCTTTTTGAGCTGTGGATTTTCAAATATTAAAGAAGTCATAGTACTGATTAATAACCCTTTATCAAAATCTGTTTGTTGTTGTGATGCATTAGTTTGGGAATATTCAGGTTCTGTTAATAGACTAACAGTGGACTTTTCCATTTGCAGAATATATTGAATGACCAGCAGAGGCAGTATTGCAGAAGATGATTTCTCGGAGTTGCTGAACACAAAAAAAAAGTTCCCCAGCTTTCGGCTATATTTACCAACTTACATGGTGAGTCAAACTTTCAATTTATCATTTTCCTTGTCCTTAAAAGAAGTTCAACGCATCTGATGGCTCTTAGCTCCTTTTAGTCGGGTGTTACGCATGAATAGTATTTGTCAAGTCTAAAGCGATATGGATGGCGCTATGGCTATCAGGATAGCCTTTCAATGACGTTGACTGTCTACAAGGCTGACAATCCTACTTTAAATACTTGTGCTAACAATATGTCAACAGAGGAAATTAGTGTCTTTGAGGCTGAAAGGAGGTGTCTTATATTGGAGCAATTGGCTTACTCTCGCTTGGAGGAAAGCTAATGTAACCTTCTTCCCTTCACACTGCATGTGGGACTTTTATACTCAAGAAGGTTTACTCTTTCGGATACTCTGTGTTCTTGTACCTCCTGCCCCCCTTTCAAAAGGGGAGCCCAATGATTTCAATATTGCAGAGTCCTTTCCCATTACACCTCCCACTTGGCTTGCAGTCATAATTACAGATCGTTACCTAGTGCGGAATTCCTAATGCCTCATTGTTATGTGTAATTGTCACCCATGGCGATTGGTCAAATGGTGCCCTGACATCATAATGCTACTGCAGGATGTCATCTGACATGAGGGCAAGCAATAGGATACATTTATCATGGTATTGAAATAGGTAGCAGGATAGACAGGACTCCCAGATGAAGAAAAGATTGTGAGATGAAATAAACAAGGGCATTATTTGAGACTTATTCATTAGTTTTATGGTGTCGGTGATCATGATATTCTCAGGTTCTCTATAGGTGAACTGAAAGGGATTTGCAAGAATGAAGATGTCAGAATCTGTTGTTTATAGCTTTTCTCATTCCCACTAACTGTAGCATAAACCTTCCTCCATAAACTTATCAGATCACTTAATGGTCATTGGTGTACCATCACCTAAAAGAATTGCAGTGAGCAGGGTATGCTGTCACTTGGATAGCAATGAGATCTTTTTATCTACATTCTAATATAGGTGCTAGGGTTGTGTAGAGAGTGGTAGGAAATGAGGATTAAGATTGACAGGTATGCTCGGTTGAAAACAATATTGAGATTTAAATCTTTTTGAGCTGTGGATTTTCAAATATTAAAGAAGTCATAGTACTGATTAATAACCCTTTATCAAAATCTGTTTGTTGTTGTGATGCATTAGTTTGGGAATATTCAGGTTCTGTTAATAGACTAACAGTGGACTTTTCCATTTGCAGAATATATTGAATGACCAGCAGAGGCAGTATTGCAGAAGATGATTTCTCGGAGTTGATGAACTCAAAAAAAAAAGTTCGCCAGCTTTCGGCTATATTTACCAACTTACATGGTGAGTCAAACTTTCAATTTATCATTTTCCTTGTCCTTAAAAGAAGTTCAACGCATCTGATGGCTCTCAGCTCCTTTTAGTCGGGTGTTACGCATGAATAGTATTTGTCAAGTCTAAAGCGATATGGATGGCGCTATGGCTATCAGGATAGCCTTTCAATGACGTTGACTGTCTACAAGGCTGACAATCATACTTTAAATACTTGTGCTAACAATATGTCAACAGAGGAAATTAGTGTCTTTGAGGCTGAAAGGAGGTGTCTTATATTGGAGCAATTGGCTTACTCTCGCTTGGAGGAAAGCTAATGTAACCTTCTTCCCTTCACACTGCATGTGGGACTTTTATACTCAAGAAGGTTTACTCTTTCGGATACTCTGTGTTCTTGTACCTCCTGCCCCCCTTTCAAAAGGGGAGCCCAATGATTTCAATATTGCAGAGTCCTTTCCCATTACACCTCCCACTTGGCTTGCAGTCATAATTACAGATCGTTACCTAGTGCGGAATTCCTAATGCCTCATTGTTATGTGTAATTGTCACCCTTGGCGATTGGTCAAATGGTGCCCTGACATCATAATGCTACTGCAGGATGTCATCTGACATGAGGGCAAGCAATAGGATACATTTATCATGGTATTGAAATAGGTAGCAGGATAGACAGGACTCCCAGATGAAGAAAAGATTGTGAGATGAAATAAACAAGGGCATTATTTGAGACTTATTCATTAGTTTTATGGTGTCGGTGATCATGATATTCTCAGGTTCTCTATAGGTGAACTGATAGGGATTTGCAAGAATGAAGATGTCAGAATCTGTTGTTTATAGCCTTTCTCATTCCCACTAACTGTAGCATAAACCTTCCTCCTTAAACTTATCAGATCACTTAATGGTCATTGGTGTACCATCACCTAAAAGAATTGCAGTGAGCAGGGTATGCTGTCACTTGGATAGCAATGAGATCTTTTTATCTACATTCTAATATAGGTGCTAGGGTTGTGTAGAGAGTGGTAGGAAATGAGGATTAAGATTGACAGGTATGCTAGGTTGAAAACAATATTGAGATTTAAATCTTTTTGAGCTGTGGATTTTCAAATATTATAGAAGTCATAGTACTGATTAATAACCCTTTATCAAAATCTGTTTGTTGTTGTGTTGCATTAGTTTGGGAATATTCAGGTTCTGTTAATAGACTAACAGTGGACTTTTCCATTTGCAGAATATATTGAATGACCAGCAGAGGCAGTGTTGCAGAAGATGATTTCTCGGAGTTGCTGAACACAAAAAAAAAAGTTCACCAGCTTTCAACTATATTTACCAACTTACATGGTGAGTCAAACTTTCAATTTATCATTTTCCTTGTCCTTAAAAGAAGTTCAACGCATCTGATGGCTCTTAGCTCCTTTTAGTCGGGTATTACGCATGAATAGTATTTGTCAAGTCTGAAGCGATATGGATGGCGCTATGGCTATCAGGATAGCCTTTCAATGACGTTGACTGTCTACAAGGCTGACAATCCTACTTTAAATACTTGTGCTAACAATATGTCAACAGAGGAAATTAGTGTCTTTGAGGCTGAAAGGAGGTGTCTTATATTGGAGCAATTGGCTTACTCTCGCATGGAGGAAAGCTAATGTAACCTTCTTCCCTTCACACTGCATGTGGGACTCTTATACTCAAGAAGGTTTACTCTTTCGGATACTCTGTGTTCTTGTACCTCCTGCCCCCCTTTCAAAAGGGGAGCCCAATGATTTCAATATTGCAGAGTCCTTTCCCATTACACCTCCCACTTGGCTTGCAGTCATAATTACAGATCGTTACCTAATGCGGAATTCCTAATGCCTCATTGTTATGTGTAATTGTCACCCATGGCGATTGGTCAAATGGTGCCCTGACATCATAATGCTACTGCAGGATGTCATCTGACATGAGGGCAAGCAATAGGATACATTTATCATGGTATTGAAATAGGTAGCAGGATAGACAGGACTCCCAGATGAAGAAAAGATTGTGAGATGAAATAAACAAGGGCATTATTTGAGACTTATTCATTAGTTTTATGGTGTCGGTGATCATGATATTCTCAGGTTCTCTATAGGTGAACTGAAAGGGATTTGCAAGAATGAAGATGTCAGAATCTGTTGTTTATAGCTTTTCTCATTCCCACTAACTGTAGCATAAACCTTCCTCCATAAACTTATCAGATCACTTAATGGTAATTGGTGTACCATCACCTAAAAGAATTGCAGTGAGCAGGGTATGCTGTCACTTGGATAGCAATGAGATCTTTTTATCTACATTCTAATATAGGTGCTAGGGTTGTGTAGAGAGTGGTAGGAAATGAGGATTAAGATTGACAGGTATGCTCGGTTGAAAACAATATTGAGATTTAAATCTTTTTGAGCTGTGGATTTTCAAATATTAAAGAAGTCATAGTACTGATTAATAACCCTTTATCAAAATCTGTTTGTTGTTGTGATGCATTAGTTTGGGAATATTCAGGTTCTGTTAATAGACTAACAGTGGACTTTTCCATTTGCAGAATATATTGAATGACCAGCAGAGGCAGTATTGCAGAAGATGATTTCTCGGAGTTGCTGAACACAAAAAAAAAGTTCCCCAGCTTTCGGCTATATTTACCAACTTACATGGTGAGTCAAACTTTCAATTTATCATTTTCCTTGTCCTTAAAAGAAGTTCAACGCATCTGATGGCTCTTAGCTCCTTTTAGTCGGGTGTTACGCATGAATAGTATTTGTCAAGTCTAAAGCGATATGGATGGCGCTATGGCTATCAGGATAGCCTTTCAATGACGTTGACTGTCTACAAGGCTGACAATCCTACTTTAAATACTTGTGCTAACAATATGTCAACAGAGGAAATTAGTGTCTTTGAGGCTGAAAGGAGGTGTCTTATATTGGAGCAATTGGCTTACTCTCGCTTGGAGGAAAGCTAATGTAACCTTCTTCCCTTCACACTGCATGTGGGACTTTTATACTCAAGAAGGTTTACTCTTTCGGATACTCTGTGTTCTTGTACCTCCTGCCCCCCTTTCAAAAGGGGAGCCCAATGATTTCAATATTGCAGAGTCCTTTCCCATTACACCTCCCACTTGGCTTGCAGTCATAATTACAGATCGTTACCTAGTGCGGAATTCCTAATGCCTCATTGTTATGTGTAATTGTCACCCATGGCGATTGGTCAAATGGTGCCCTGACATCATAATGCTACTGCAGGATGTCATCTGACATGAGGGCAAGCAATAGGATACATTTATCATGGTATTGAAATAGGTAGCAGGATAGACAGGACTCCCAGATGAAGAAAAGATTGTGAGATGAAATAAACAAGGGCATTATTTGAGACTTATTCATTAGTTTTATGGTGTCGGTGATCATGATATTCTCAGGTTCTCTATAGGTGAACTGAAAGGGATTTGCAAGAATGAAGATGTCAGAATCTGTTGTTTATAGCTTTTCTCATTCCCACTAACTGTAGCATAAACCTTCCTCCATAAACTTATCAGATCACTTAATGGTCATTGGTGTACCATCACCTCAAAGAATTGCAGTGAGCAGGGTATGCTGTCACTTGGATAGCAATGAGATCTTTTTATCTACATTCTAATATAGGTGCTAGGGTTGTGTAGAGAGTGGTAGGAAATGAGGATTAAGATTGACAGGTATGCTCGGTTGAAAACAATATTGAGATTTAAATCTTTTTGAGCTGTGGATTTTCAAATATTAAAGAAGTCATAGTACTGATTAATAACCCTTTATCAAAATCTGTTTGTTGTTGTGATGCATTAGTTTGGGAATATTCAGGTTCTGTTAATAGACTAACAGTGGACTTTTCCATTTGCAGAATATATTGAATGACCAGCAGAGGCAGTATTGCAGAAGATGATTTCTCGGAGTTCATGAACTCAAAAAAAAAGTTCCCCAGCTTTCGGCTATATTTACCAACTTACATGGTGAGTCAAACTTTCAATTTATCATTTTCCTTGTCCTTAAAAGAAGTTCAACGCATCTGATGGCTCTCAGCTCCTTTTAGTCGGGTGTTACGCATGAATAGTATTTGTCAAGTCTAAAGCGATATGGATGGCGCTATGGCTATCAGGATAGCCTTTCAATGACGTTGACTGTCTACAAGGCTGACAATCATACTTTAAATACTTGTGCTAACAATATGTCAACAGAGGAAATTAGTGTCTTTGAGGCTGAAAGGAGGTGTCTTATATTGGAGCAATTGGCTTACTCTCGCTTGGAGGAAAGCTAATGTAACCTTCTTCCCTTCACACTGCATGTGGGACTTTTATACTCAAGAAGGTTTACTCTTTCGGATACTCTGTGTTCTTGTACCTCCTGCCCCCCTTTCAAAAGGGGAGCCCAATGATTTCAATATTGCAGAGTCCTTTCCCATTACACCTCCCACTTGGCTTGCAGTCATAATTACAGATCGTTACCTAGTGCGGAATTCCTAATGCCTCATTGTTATGTGTAATTGTCACCCTTGGCGATTGGTCAAATGGTGCCCTGACATCATAATGCTACTGCAGGATGTCATCTGACATGAGGGCAAGCAATAGGATACATTTATCATGGTATTGAAATAGGTAGCAGGATAGACAGGACTCCCAGATGAAGAAAAGATTGTGAGATGAAATAAACAAGGGCATTATTTGAGACTTATTCATTAGTTTTATGGTGTCGGTGATCATGATATTCTCAGGTTCTCTATAGGTGAACTGATAGGGATTTGCAAGAATGAAGATGTCAGAATCTGTTGTTTATAGCCTTTCTCATTCCCACTAACTGTAGCATAAACCTTCCTCCTTAAACTTATCAGATCACTTAATGGTCATTGGTGTACCATCACCTAAAAGAATTGCAGTGAGCAGGGTATGCTGTCACTTGGATAGCAATGAGATCTTTTTATCTACATTCTAATATAGGTGCTAGGGTTGTGTAGAGAGTGGTAGGAAATGAGGATTAAGATTGACAGGTATGCTAGGTTGAAAACAATATTGAGATTTAAATCTTTTTGAGCTGTGGATTTTCAAATATTATAGAAGTCATAGTACTGATTAATAACCCTTTATCAAAATCTGTTTGTTGTTGTGTTGCATTAGTTTGGGAATATTCAGGTTCTGTTAATAGACTAACAGTGGACTTTTCCATTTGCAGAATATATTGAATGACCAGCAGAGGCAGTGTTGCAGAAGATGATTTCTCGGAGTTGCTGAACACAAAAAAAAAAGTTCACCAGCTTTCGGCTATATTTACCAACTTACATGGTGAGTCAAACTTTCAATTTATCATTTTCCTTGTCCTTAAAAGAAGTTCAACGCATCTGATGGCTCTTAGCTCCTTTTAGTCGGGTATTACGCATGAATAGTATTTGTCAAGTCTGAAGCGATATGGATGGCGCTATGGCTATCAGGATAGCCTTTCAATGACGTTGACTGTCTACAAGGCTGACAATCCTACTTTAAATACTTGTGCTAACAATATGTCAACAGAGGAAATTAGTGTCTTTGAGGCTGAAAGGAGGTGTCTTATATTGGAGCAATTGGCTTACTCTCGCATGGAGGAAAGCTAATGTAACCTTCTTCCCTTCACACTGCATGTGGGACTCTTATACTCAAGAAGGTTTACTCTTTCGGATACTCTGTGTTCTTGTACCTCCTGCCCCCCTTTCAAAAGGGGAGCCCAATGATTTCAATATTGCAGAGTCCTTTCCCATTACACCTCCCACTTGGCTTGCAGTCATAATTACAGATCGTTACCTAATGCGGAATTCCTAATGCCTCATTGTTATGTGTAATTGTCACCCATGGCGATTGGTCAAATGGTGCCCTGACATCATAATGCTACTGCAGGATGTCATCTGACATGAGGGCAAGCAATAGGATACATTTATCATGGTATTGAAATAGGTAGCAGGATAGACAGGACTCCCAGATGAAGAAAAGATTGTGAGATGAAATAAACAAGGGCATTATTTGAGACTTATTCATTAGTTTTATGGTGTCGGTGATCATGATATTCTCAGGTTCTCTATAGGTGAACTGAAAGGGATTTGCAAGAATGAAGATGTCAGAATCTGTTGTTTATAGCTTTTCTCATTCCCACTAACTGTAGCATAAACCTTCCTCCATAAACTTATCAGATCACTTAATGGTAATTGGTGTACCATCACCTAAAAGAATTGCAGTGAGCAGGGTATGCTGTCACTTGGATAGCAATGAGATCTTTTTATCTACATTCTAATATAGGTGCTAGGGTTGTGTAGAGAGTGGTAGGAAATGAGGATTAAGATTGACAGGTATGCTCGGTTGAAAACAATATTGAGATTTAAATCTTTTTGAGCTGTGGATTTTCAAATATTAAAGAAGTCATAGTACTGATTAATAACCCTTTATCAAAATCTGTTTGTTGTTGTGATGCATTAGTTTGGGAATATTCAGGTTCTGTTAATAGACTAACAGTGGACTTTTCCATTTGCAGAATATATTGAATGACCAGCAGAGGCAGTATTGCAGAAGATGATTTCTCGGAGTTGCTGAACACAAAAAAAAAGTTCCCCAGCTTTCGGCTATATTTACCAACTTACATGGTGAGTCAAACTTTCAATTTATCATTTTCCTTGTCCTTAAAAGAAGTTCAACGCATCTGATGGCTCTTAGCTCCTTTTAGTCGGGTGTTACGCATGAATAGTATTTGTCAAGTCTAAAGCGATATGGATGGCGCTATGGCTATCAGGATAGCCTTTCAATGACGTTGACTGTCTACAAGGCTGACAATCCTACTTTAAATACTTGTGCTAACAATATGTCAACAGAGGAAATTAGTGTCTTTGAGGCTGAAAGGAGGTGTCTTATATTGGAGCAATTGGCTTACTCTCGCTTGGAGGAAAGCTAATGTAACCTTCTTCCCTTCACACTGCATGTGGGACTTTTATACTCAAGAAGGTTTACTCTTTCGGATACTCTGTGTTCTTGTACCTCCTGCCCCCCTTTCAAAAGGGGAGCCCAATGATTTCAATATTGCAGAGTCCTTTCCCATTACACCTCCCACTTGGCTTGCAGTCATAATTACAGATCGTTACCTAGTGCGGAATTCCTAATGCCTCATTGTTATGTGTAATTGTCACCCATGGCGATTGGTCAAATGGTGCCCTGACATCATAATGCTACTGCAGGATGTCATCTGACATGAGGGCAAGCAATAGGATACATTTATCATGGTATTGAAATAGGTAGCAGGATAGACAGGACTCCCAGATGAAGAAAAGATTGTGAGATGAAATAAACAAGGGCATTATTTGAGACTTATTCATTAGTTTTATGGTGTCGGTGATCATGATATTCTCAGGTTCTCTATAGGTGAACTGAAAGGGATTTGCAAGAATGAAGATGTCAGAATCTGTTGTTTATAGCTTTTCTCATTCCCACTAACTGTAGCATAAACCTTCCTCCATAAACTTATCAGATCACTTAATGGTCATTGGTGTACCATCACCTCAAAGAATTGCAGTGAGCAGGGTATGCTGTCACTTGGATAGCAATGAGATCTTTTTATCTACATTCTAATATAGGTGCTAGGGTTGTGTAGAGAGTGGTAGGAAATGAGGATTAAGATTGACAGGTATGCTCGGTTGAAAACAATATTGAGATTTAAATCTTTTTGAGCTGTGGATTTTCAAATATTAAAGAAGTCATAGTACTGATTAATAACCCTTTATCAAAATCTGTTTGTTGTTGTGATGCATTAGTTTGGGAATATTCAGGTTCTGTTAATAGACTAACAGTGGACTTTTCCATTTGCAGAATATATTGAATGACCAGCAGAGGCAGTATTGCAGAAGATGATTTCTCGGAGTTCATGAACTCAAAAAAAAAGTTCCCCAGCTTTCGGCTATATTTACCAACTTACATGGTGAGTCAAACTTTCAATTTATCATTTTCCTTGTCCTTAAAAGAAGTTCAACGCATCTGATGGCTCTCAGCTCCTTTTAGTCGGGTGTTACGCATGAATAGTATTTGTCAAGTCTAAAGCGATATGGATGGCGCTATGGCTATCAGGATAGCCTTTCAATGACGTTGACTGTCTACAAGGCTGACAATCCTACTTTAAATACTTGTGCTAACAATATGTCAACAGAGGAAATTAGTGTCTTTGAGGCTGAAAGGAGGTGTCTTATATTGGAGCAATTGGCTTACTCTCGCATGGAGGAAAGCTAATGTAACCTTCTTCCCTTCACACTGCATGTGGGACTCTTATACTCAAGAAGGTTTACTCTTTCGGATACTCTGTGTTCTTGTACCTCCTGCCCCCCTTTCAAAAGGGGAGCCCAATGATTTCAATATTGCAGAGTCCTTTCCCATTACACCTCCCACTTGGCTTGCAGTCATAATTACAGATCGTTACCTAATGCGGAATTCCTAATGCCTCATTGTTATGTGTAATTGTCACCCATGGCGATTGGTCAAATGGTGCCCTGACATCATAATGCTACTGCAGGATGTCATCTGACATGAGGGCAAGCAATAGGATACATTTATCATGGTATTGAAATAGGTAGCAGGATAGACAGGACTCCCAGATGAAGAAAAGATTGTGAGATGAAATAAACAAGGGCATTATTTGAGACTTATTCATTAGTTTTATGGTGTCGGTGATCATGATATTCTCAGGTTCTCTATAGGTGAACTGAAAGGGATTTGCAAGAATGAAGATGTCAGAATCTGTTGTTTATAGCTTTTCTCATTCCCACTAACTGTAGCATAAACCTTCCTCCATAAACTTATCAGATCACTTAATGGTAATTGGTGTACCATCACCTAAAAGAATTGCAGTGAGCAGGGTATGCTGTCACTTGGATAGCAATGAGATCTTTTTATCTACATTCTAATATAGGTGCTAGGGTTGTGTAGAGAGTGGTAGGAAATGAGGATTAAGATTGACAGGTATGCTCGGTTGAAAACAATATTGAGATTTAAATCTTTTTGAGCTGTGGATTTTCAAATATTAAAGAAGTCATAGTACTGATTAATAACCCTTTATCAAAATCTGTTTGTTGTTGTGATGCATTAGTTTGGGAATATTCAGGTTCTGTTAATAGACTAACAGTGGACTTTTCCATTTGCAGAATATATTGAATGACCAGCAGAGGCAGTATTGCAGAAGATGATTTCTCGGAGTTGCTGAACACAAAAAAAAAGTTCCCCAGCTTTCGGCTATATTTACCAACTTACATGGTGAGTCAAACTTTCAATTTATCATTTTCCTTGTCCTTAAAAGAAGTTCAACGCATCTGATGGCTCTTAGCTCCTTTTAGTCGGGTGTTACGCATGAATAGTATTTGTCAAGTCTAAAGCGATATGGATGGCGCTATGGCTATCAGGATAGCCTTTCAATGACGTTGACTGTCTACAAGGCTGACAATCCTACTTTAAATACTTGTGCTAACAATATGTCAACAGAGGAAATTAGTGTCTTTGAGGCTGAAAGGAGGTGTCTTATATTGGAGCAATTGGCTTACTCTCGCTTGGAGGAAAGCTAATGTAACCTTCTTCCCTTCACACTGCATGTGGGACTTTTATACTCAAGAAGGTTTACTCTTTCGGATACTCTGTGTTCTTGTACCTCCTGCCCCCCTTTCAAAAGGGGAGTCCAATGATTTCAATATTGCAGAGTCCTTTCCCATTACACCTCCCACTTGGCTTGCAGTCATAATTACAGATCGTTACCTAGTGCGGAATTCCTAATGCCTCATTGTTATGTGTAATTGTCACCCATGGCGATTGGTCAAATGGTGCCCTGACATCATAATGCTACTGCAGGATGTCATCTGACATGAGGGCAAGCAATAGGATACATTTATCATGGTATTGAAATAGGTAGCAGGATAGACAGGACTCCCAGATGAAGAAAAGATTGTGAGATGAAATAAACAAGGGCATTATTTGAGACTTATTCATTAGTTTTATGGTGTCGATGATCATGATATTCTCAGGTTCTCTATAGGTGAACTGAAAGGGATTTGCAAGAATGAAGATGTCAGAATCTGTTGTTTATAGCTTTTCTCATTCCCACTAACTGTAGCATAAACCTTTCTCCATAAACTTATCAGATCACTTAATGGTCATTGGTGTACCATCACCTAAAAGAATTGCAGTGAGCAGGGTATGCTGTCACTTGGATAGCAATGAGATCTTTTTATCTACATTCTAATATAGGTGCTAGGGTTGTGTAGAGAGTGGTAGGAAATGAGGATTAAGATTGACAGGTATGCTCGGTTGAAAACAATATTGAGATTTAAATCTTTTTGCGCTGTGGATTTTCAAATATTAAAGAAGTCATAGTACTGATTAATAACCCTTTATCAAAATCTGTTTGTTGTTGTGTTGCATTAGTTTGGGAATATTCAGGTTCTGTTAATAGACTAACAGTGGACTTTTCCATTTGCAGAATATATTGAATGACCAGCAGAGGCAGTATTGCAGAAGATGATTTCTCGGAGTTGCTGAACACAAAAAAAAAGTTCCCCAGCTTTCGGCTATATTTACCAACTTACATGGTGAGTCAAACTTTCAATTTATCATTTTCCTTGTCCTTAAAAGAAGTTCAACGCATCTGATGGCTCTCAGCTCCTTTTAGTCGGGTGTTACGCATGAATAGTATTTGTCAAGTCTAAAGCGATATGGATGGCACTATGGCTATCAGGATAGCCTTTCAATGACGTTGACTGTCTACAAGGCTGACAATCCTACTTTAAATACTTGTGCTAACAATATGTCAACAGAGGAAATTAGTGTCTTTGAGGCTGAAAGGAGGTGTCTTATATTGGAGCAATTGGCTTACTCTCGCATGGAGGAAAGCTAATGTAACCTTCTTCCCTTCACACTGCAAGTGGGACTCTTATACTCAAGAAGGTTTACTCTTTCGGATACTCTGTGTTCTTGTACCTCCTGCCCCCCTTTCAAAAGGGGAGCCCAATGATTTCAATATTGCAGAGTCCTTTCCCATTACACCTCCCACTTGGCTTGCAGTCATAATTACAGATCGTTACCTAGTGCGGAATTCCTAATGCCTCATTGTTATGTGTAATTGTCACCCTTGGCGATTGGTCAAATGGTGCCCTGACATCATAATGCTACTGCAGGATGTCATCTGACATGAGGGCAAGCAATAGGATACATTTATCATGGTATTGAAATAGGTAGCAGGATAGACAGGACTCCCAGATGAAGAAAAGATTGTGAGATGAAATAAACAAGGGCATTATTTGAGACTTATTCATTAGTTTTATGGTGTCGGTGATCATGATATTCTCAGGTTCTCTATAGGTGAACTGATAGGGATTTGCAAGAATGAAGATGTCAGAATCTGTTGTTTATAGCCTTTCTCATTCCCACTAACTGTAGCATAAACCTTCCTCCTTAAACTTATCAGATCACTTAATGGTCATTGGTGTACCATCACCTAAAAGAATTGCAGTGAGCAGGGTATGCTGTCACTTGGATAGCAATGAGATCTTTTTATCTACATTCTAATATAGGTGCTAGGGTTGTGTAGAGAGTGGTAGGAAATGAGGATTAAGATTGACAGGTATGCTAGGTTGAAAACAATATTGAGATTTAAATCTTTTTGAGCTGTGGATTTTCAAATATTATAGAAGTCATAGTACTGATTAATAACCCTTTATCAAAATCTGTTTGTTGTTGTGTTGCATTAGTTTGGGAATATTCAGGTTCTGTTAATAGACAAACAGTGGACTTTTCCATTTGCAGAATATATTGAATGACCAGCAGAGGCAGTGTTGCAGAAGATGATTTCTCGGAGTTGCTGAACACAAAAAAAAAAGTTCACCAGCTTTCGGCTATATTTACCAACTTACATGGTGAGTCAAACTTTCAATTTATCATTTTCCTTGTCCTTAAAAGAAGTTCAACGCATCTGATGGCTCTTAGCTCGTTTTAGTCGGGTATTACGCATGAATAGTATTTGTCAAGTCTGAAGCGATATGGATGGCGCTATGGCTATCAGGATAGCCTTTCAATGACGTTGACTGTCTACAAGGCTGACAATCCTACTTTAAATACTTGTGCTAACAATATGTCAACAGAGGAAATTAGTGTCTTTGAGGCTGAAAGGAGGTGTCTTATATTGGAGCAATTGGCTTATTCTCGCATGGAGGAAAGCTAATGTAACCTTCTTCCCTTCACACTGCATGTGGGACTCTTATACTCAAGAAGGTTTACTCTTTCGGATACTCTGTGTTCTTGTACCTCCTGCCCCCCTTTCAAAAGGGGAGCCCAATGATTTCAATATTGCAGAGTCCTTTCCCATTACACCTCCCACTTGGCTTGCAGTCATAATTACAGATCGTTACCTAGTGCGGAATTCCTAATGCCTCATTGTTATGTGTAATTGTCACCCATGGCGATTGGTCAAATGGTGCCCTGACATCATAATGCTACTGCAGGATGTCATCTGACATGAGGGCAAGCAATAGGATACATTTATCATGGTATTGAAATAGGTAGCAGGATAGACAGGACTCCCAGATGAAGAAAAGATTGTGAGATGAAATAAACAAGGGCATTATTTGAGACTTATTCATTAGTTTTATGGTGTCGGTGATCATGATATTCTCAGGTTCTCTATAGGTGAACTGATAGGGATTTGCAAGAATGAAGATGTCAGAATCTGTTGTTTATAGCCTTTCTCATTCCCACTAACTGTAGCATAAACCTTCCTCCTTAAACTTATCAGATCACTTAATGGTCATTGGTGTACCATCACCTAAAAGAATTGCAGTGAGCAGGGTATGCTGTCACTTGGATAGCAATGAGATCTTTTTATCTACATTCTAATATAGGTGCTAGGGTTGTGTAGAGAGTGGTAGGAAATGAGGATTAAGATTGACAGGTATGCTAGGTTGAAAACAATATTGAGATTTAAATCTTTTTGAGCTGTGGATTTTCAAATATTAAAGAAGTCATAGTACTGATTAATAACCCTTTATCAAAATCTGTTTGTTGTTGTGTTGCATTAGTTTGGGAATATTCAGGTTCTGTTAATAGACTAACAGTGGACTTTTCCATTTGCAGAATATATTGAATGACCAGCAGAGGCAGTGTTGCAGAAGATGATTTCTCGGAGTTGCTGAACACAAAAAAAAAAGTTCACCAGCTTTCGGCTATATTTACCAACTTACATGGTGAGTCAAACTTTCAATTTATCATTTTCCTTGTCCTTAAAAGAAGTTCAACGCATCTGATGGCTCTTAGCTCCTTTTAGTCGGGTATTACGCATGAATAGTATTTGTCAAGTCTGAAGCGATATGGATGGCGCTATGGCTATCAGGATAGCCTTTCAATGACGTTGACTGTCTACAAGGCTGACAATCCTACTTTAAATACTTGTGCTAACAATATGTCAACAGAGGAAATTAGTGTCTTTGAGGCTGAAAGGAGGTGTCTTATATTGGAGCAATTGGCTTACTCTCGCATGGAGGAAAGCTAATGTAACCTTCTTCCCTTCACACTGCATGTGGGACTCTTATACTCAAGAAGGTTTACTCTTTCGGATACTCTGTGTTCTTGTACCTCCTGCCCCCCTTTCAAAAGGGGAGCCCAATGATTTCAATATTGCAGAGTCCTTTCCCATTACACCTCCCACTTGGCTTGCAGTCATAATTACAGATCGTTACCTAATGCGGAATTCCTAATGCCTCATTGTTATGTGTAATTGTCACCCATGGCGATTGGTCAAATGGTGCCCTGACATCATAATGCTACTGCAGGATGTCATCTGACATGAGGGCAAGCAATAGGATACATTTATCATGGTATTGAAATAGGTAGCAGGATAGACAGGACTCCCAGATGAAGAAAAGATTGTGAGATGAAATAAACAAGGGCATTATTTGAGACTTATTCATTAGTTTTATGGTGTCGGTGATCATGATATTCTCAGGTTCTCTATAGGTGAACTGAAAGGGATTTGCAAGAATGAAGATGTCAGAATCTGTTGTTTATAGCTTTTCTCATTCCCACTAACTGTAGCATAAACCTTCCTCCATAAACTTATCAGATCACTTAATGGTAATTGGTGTACCATCACCTAAAAGAATTGCAGTGAGCAGGGTATGCTGTCACTTGGATAGCAATGAGATCTTTTTATCTACATTCTAATATAGGTGCTAGGGTTGTGTAGAGAGTGGTAGGAAATGAGGATTAAGATTGACAGGTATGCTCGGTTGAAAACAATATTGAGATTTAAATCTTTTTGAGCTGTGGATTTTCAAATATTAAAGAAGTCATAGTACTGATTAATAACCCTTTATCAAAATCTGTTTGTTGTTGTGATGCATTAGTTTGGGAATATTCAGGTTCTGTTAATAGACTAACAGTGGACTTTTCCATTTGCAGAATATATTGAATGACCAGCAGAGGCAGTATTGCAGAAGATGATTTCTCGGAGTTGCTGAACACAAAAAAAAAGTTCCCCAGCTTTCGGCTATATTTACCAACTTACATGGTGAGTCAAACTTTCAATTTATCATTTTCCTTGTCCTTAAAAGAAGTTCAACGCATCTGATGGCTCTTAGCTCCTTTTAGTCGGGTGTTACGCATGAATAGTATTTGTCAAGTCTAAAGCGATATGGATGGCGCTATGGCTATCAGGATAGCCTTTCAATGACGTTGACTGTCTACAAGGCTGACAATCCTACTTTAAATACTTGTGCTAACAATATGTCAACAGAGGAAATTAGTGTCTTTGAGGCTGAAAGGAGGTGTCTTATATTGGAGCAATTGGCTTACTCTCGCTTGGAGGAAAGCTAATGTAACCTTCTTCCCTTCACACTGCATGTGGGACTTTTATACTCAAGAAGGTTTACTCTTTCGGATACTCTGTGTTCTTGTACCTCCTGCCCCCCTTTCAAAAGGGGAGCCCAATGATTTCAATATTGCAGAGTCCTTTCCCATTACACCTCCCACTTGGCTTGCAGTCATAATTACAGATCGTTACCTAGTGCGGAATTCCTAATGCCTCATTGTTATGTGTAATTGTCACCCATGGCGATTGGTCAAATGGTGCCCTGACATCATAATGCTACTGCAGGATGTCATCTGACATGAGGGCAAGCAATAGGATACATTTATCATGGTATTGAAATAGGTAGCAGGATAGACAGGACTCCCAGATGAAGAAAAGATTGTGAGATGAAATAAACAAGGGCATTATTTGAGACTTATTCATTAGTTTTATGGTGTCGGTGATCATGATATTCTCAGGTTCTCTATAGGTGAACTGAAAGGGATTTGCAAGAATGAAGATGTCAGAATCTGTTGTTTATAGCTTTTCTCATTCCCACTAACTGTAGCATAAACCTTCCTCCATAAACTTATCAGATCACTTAATGGTCATTGGTGTACCATCACCTCAAAGAATTGCAGTGAGCAGGGTATGCTGTCACTTGGATAGCAATGAGATCTTTTTATCTACATTCTAATATAGGTGCTAGGGTTGTGTAGAGAGTGGTAGGAAATGAGGATTAAGATTGACAGGTATGCTCGGTTGAAAACAATATTGAGATTTAAATCTTTTTGAGCTGTGGATTTTCAAATATTAAAGAAGTCATAGTACTGATTAATAACCCTTTATCAAAATCTGTTTGTTGTTGTGATGCATTAGTTTGGGAATATTCAGGTTCTGTTAATAGACTAACAGTGGACTTTTCCATTTGCAGAATATATTGAATGACCAGCAGAGGCAGTATTGCAGAAGATGATTTCTCGGAGTTCATGAACTCAAAAAAAAAGTTCCCCAGCTTTCGGCTATATTTACCAACTTACATGGTGAGTCAAACTTTCAATTTATCATTTTCCTTGTCCTTAAAAGAAGTTCAACGCATCTGATGGCTCTCAGCTCCTTTTAGTCGGGTGTTACGCATGAATAGTATTTGTCAAGTCTAAAGCGATATGGATGGCGCTATGGCTATCAGGATAGCCTTTCAATGACGTTGACTGTCTACAAGGCTGAGAATCCTACTTTAAATACTTGTGCTAACAATATGTCAACAGAGGAAATTAGTGTCTTTGAGGCTGAAAGGAGGTGTCTTATATTGGAGCAATTGGCTTACTCTCGCATGGAGGAAAGCTAATGTAACCTTCTTCCCTTCACACTGCATGTGGGACTCTTATACTCAAGAAGGTTTACTCTTTCGGATACTCTGTGTTCTTGTACCTCCTGCCCCCCTTTCAAAAGGGGAGCCCAATGATTTCAATATTGCAGAGTCCTTTCCCATTACACCTCCCACTTGGCTTGCAGTCATAATTACAGATCGTTACCTAATGCGGAATTCCTAATGCCTCATTGTTATGTGTAATTGTCACCCATGGCGATTGGTCAAATGGTGCCCTGACATCATAATGCTACTGCAGGATGTCATCTGACATGAGGGCAAGCAATAGGATACATTTATCATGGTATTGAAATAGGTAGCAGGATAGACAGGACTCCCAGATGAAGAAAAGATTGTGAGATGAAATAAACAAGGGCATTATTTGAGACTTATTCATTAGTTTTATGGTGTCGGTGATCATGATATTCTCAGGTTCTCTATAGGTGAACTGAAAGGGATTTGCAAGAATGAAGATGTCAGAATCTGTTGTTTATAGCTTTTCTCATTCCCACTAACTGTAGCATAAACCTTCCTCCATAAACTTATCAGATCACTTAATGGTCATTGGTGTACCATCACCTAAAAGAATTGCAGTGAGCAGGGTATGCTGTCACTTGGATAGCAATGAGATCTTTTTATCTACATTCTAATATAGGTGCTAGGGTTGTGTAGAGAGTGGTAGGAAATGAGGATTAAGATTGACAGGTATGCTCGGTTGAAAACAATATTGAGATTTAAATCTTTTTGAGCTGTGGATTTTCAAATATTAAAGAAGTCATAGTACTGATTAATAACCCTTTATCAAAATCTGTTTGTTGTTGTGATGCATTAGTTTGGGAATATTCAGGTTCTGTTAATAGACTAACAGTGGACTTTTCCATTTGCAGAATATATTGAATGACCAGCAGAGGCAGTATTGCAGAAGATGATTTCTCGGAGTTGCTGAACACAAAAAAAAAGTTCCCCAGCTTTCGGCTATATTTACCAACTTACATGGTGAGTCAAACTTTCAATTTATCATTTTCCTTGTCCTTAAAAGAAGTTCAACGCATCTGATGGCTCTTAGCTCCTTTTAGTCGGGTGTTACGCATGAATAGTATTTGTCAAGTCTAAAGCGATATGGATGGCGCTATGGCTATCAGGATAGCCTTTCAATGACGTTGACTGTCTACAAGGCTGACAATCCTACTTTAAATACTTGTGCTAACAATATGTCAACAGAGGAAATTAGTGTCTTTGAGGCTGAAAGGAGGTGTCTTATATTGGAGCAATTGGCTTACTCTCGCTTGGAGGAAAGCTAATGTAACCTTCTTCCCTTCACACTGCATGTGGGACTTTTATACTCAAGAAGGTTTACTCTTTCGGATACTCTGTGTTCTTGTACCTCCTGCCCCCCTTTCAAAAGGGGAGCCCAATGATTTCAATATTGCAGAGTCCTTTCCCATTACACCTCCCACTTGGCTTGCAGTCATAATTACAGATCGTTACCTAGTGCGGAATTCCTAATGCCTCATTGTTATGTGTAATTGTCACCCATGGCGATTGGTCAAATGGTGCCCTGACATCATAATGCTACTGCAGGATGTCATCTGACATGAGGGCAAGCAATAGGATACATTTATCATGGTATTGAAATAGGTAGCAGGATAGACAGGACTCCCAGATGAAGAAAAGATTGTGAGATGAAATAAACAAGGGCATTATTTGAGACTTATTCATTAGTTTTATGGTGTCGGTGATCATGATATTCTCAGGTTCTCTATAGGTGAACTGAAAGGGATTTGCAAGAATGAAGATGTCAGAATCTGTTGTTTATAGCTTTTCTCATTCCCACTAACTGTAGCATAAACCTTCCTCCATAAACTTATCAGATCACTTAATGGTCATTGGTGTACCATCACCTAAAAGAATTGCAGTGAGCAGGGTATGCTGTCACTTGGCTAGCAATGAGATCTTTTTATCTACATTCTAATATAGGTGCTAGGGTTGTGTAGAGAGTGGTAGGAAATGAGGATTAAGATTGACAGGTATGCTCGGTTGAAAACAATATTGAGATTTAAATCTTTTTGAGCTGTGGATTTTCAAATATTAAAGAAGTCATAGTACTGATTAATAACCCTTTATCAAAATCTGTTTGTTGTTGTGATGCATTAGTTTGGGAATATTCAGGTTCTGTTAATAGACTAACAGTGGACTTTTCCATTTGCAGAATATATTGAATGACCAGCAGAGGCAGTATTGCAGAAGATGATTTCTCGGAGTTGATGAACTCAAAAAAAAAAGTTCGCCAGCTTTCGGCTATATTTACCAACTTACATGGTGAGTCAAACTTTCAATTTATCATTTTCCTTGTCCTTAAAAGAAGTTCAACGCATCTGATGGCTCTCAGCTCCTTTTAGTCGGGTGTTACGCATGAATAGTATTTGTCAAGTCTAAAGCGATATGGATGGCGCTATGGCTATCAGGATAGCCTTTCAATGACGTTGACTGTCTACAAGGCTGACAATCATACTTTAAATACTTGTGCTAACAATATGTCAACAGAGGAAATTAGTGTCTTTGAGGCTGAAAGGAGGTGTCTTATATTGGAGCAATTGGCTTACTCTCGCTTGGAGGAAAGCTAATGTAACCTTCTTCCCTTCACACTGCATGTGGGACTTTTATACTCAAGAAGGTTTACTCTTTCGGATACTCTGTGTTCTTGTACCTCCTGCCCCCCTTTCAAAAGGGGAGCCCAATGATTTCAATATTGCAGAGTCCTTTCCCATTACACCTCCCACTTGGCTTGCAGTCATAATTACAGATCGTTACCTAGTGCGGAATTCCTAATGCCTCATTGTTATGTGTAATTGTCACCCTTGGCGATTGGTCAAATGGTGCCCTGACATCATAATGCTACTGCAGGATGTCATCTGACATGAGGGCAAGCAATAGGATACATTTATCATGGTATTGAAATAGGTAGCAGGATAGACAGGACTCCCAGATGAAGAAAAGATTGTGAGATGAAATAAACAAGGGCATTATTTGAGACTTATTCATTAGTTTTATGGTGTCGGTGATCATGATATTCTCAGGTTCTCTATAGGTGAACTGATAGGGATTTGCAAGAATGAAGATGTCAGAATCTGTTGTTTATAGCCTTTCTCATTCCCACTAACTGTAGCATAAACCTTCCTCCTTAAACTTATCAGATCACTTAATGGTCATTGGTGTACCATCACCTAAAAGAATTGCAGTGAGCAGGGTATGCTGTCACTTGGATAGCAATGAGATCTTTTTATCTACATTCTAATATAGGTGCTAGGGTTGTGTAGAGAGTGGTAGGAAATGAGGATTAAGATTGACAGGTATGCTAGGTTGAAAACAATATTGAGATTTAAATCTTTTTGAGCTGTGGATTTTCAAATATTATAGAAGTCATAGTACTGATTAATAACCCTTTATCAAAATCTGTTTGTTGTTGTGTTGCATTA
Source organism: Lissotriton helveticus (assembly GCF_964261635.1). Lineage (NCBI taxonomy): Eukaryota > Metazoa > Chordata > Amphibia > Caudata > Salamandridae > Lissotriton > Lissotriton helveticus. Next base: position 456,265,507 of record NC_136072.1, on the reverse strand, counting down.
GTTTGGGAATATTCAGGTTCTGTTAATAGACTAACAGTGGACTTTTCCATTTGCAGAATATATTGAATGACCAGCAGAGGCAGTGTTGCAGAAGATGATTTCTCGGAGTTGCTGAACACAAAAAAAAAAGTTCACCAGCTTTCGGCTATATTTACCAACTTACATGGTGAGTCAAACTTTCAATTTATCATTTTCCTTGTCCTTAAAAGAAGTTCAACGCATCTGATGGCTCTTAGCTCCTTTTAGTCGGGTATTACGCATGAATAGTATTTGTCAAGTCTGAAGCGATATGGATGGCGCTATGGCTATCAGGATAGCCTTTCAATGACGTTGACTGTCTACAAGGCTGACAATCCTACTTTAAATACTTGTGCTAACAATATGTCAACAGAGGAAATTAGTGTCTTTGAGGCTGAAAGGAGGTGTCTTATATTGGAGCAATTGGCTTACTCTCGCATGGAGGAAAGCTAATGTAACCTTCTTCCCTTCACACTGCATGTGGGACTCTTATACTCAAGAAGGTTTACTCTTTCGGATACTCTGTGTTCTTGTACCTCCTGCCCCCCTTTCAAAAGGGGAGCCCAATGATTTCAATATTGCAGAGTCCTTTCCCATTACACCTCCCACTTGGCTTGCAGTCATAATTACAGATCGTTACCTAATGCGGAATTCCTAATGCCTCATTGTTATGTGTAATTGTCACCCATGGCGATTGGTCAAATGGTGCCCTGACATCATAATGCTACTGCAGGATGTCATCTGACATGAGGGCAAGCAATAGGATACATTTATCATGGTATTGAAATAGGTAGCAGGATAGACAGGACTCCCAGATGAAGAAAAGATTGTGAGATGAAATAAACAAGGGCATTATTTGAGACTTATTCATTAGTTTTATGGTGTCGGTGATCATGATATTCTCAGGTTCTCTATAGGTGAACTGAAAGGGATTTGCAAGAATGAAGATGTCAGAATCTGTTGTTTATAGCTTTTCTCATTCCCACTAACTGTAGCATAAACCTTCCTCCATAAACTTATCAGATCACTTAATGGTAATTGGTGTACCATCACCTAAAAGAATTGCAGTGAGCAGGGTATGCTGTCACTTGGATAGCAATGAGATCTTTTTATCTACATTCTAATATAGGTGCTAGGGTTGTGTAGAGAGTGGTAGGAAATGAGGATTAAGATTGACAGGTATGCTCGGTTGAAAACAATATTGAGATTTAAATCTTTTTGAGCTGTGGATTTTCAAATATTAAAGAAGTCATAGTACTGATTAATAACCCTTTATCAAAATCTGTTTGTTGTTGTGATGCATTAGTTTGGGAATATTCAGGTTCTGTTAATAGACTAACAGTGGACTTTTCCATTTGCAGAATATATTGAATGACCAGCAGAGGCAGTATTGCAGAAGATGATTTCTCGGAGTTGCTGAACACAAAAAAAAGTTCCCCAGCTTTCGGCTATATTTACCAACTTACATGGTGAGTCAAACTTTCAATTTATCATTTTCCTTGTCCTTAAAAGAAGTTCAACGCATCTGATGGCTCTTAGCTCCTTTTAGTCGGGTGTTACGCATGAATAGTATTTGTCAAGTCTAAAGCGATATGGATGGCGCTATGGCTATCAGGATAGCCTTTCAATGACGTTGACTGTCTACAAGGCTGACAATCCTACTTTAAATACTTGTGCTAACAATATGTCAACAGAGGAAATTAGTGTCTTTGAGGCTGAAAGGAGGTGTCTTATATTGGAGCAATTGGCTTACTCTCGCTTGGAGGAAAGCTAATGTAACCTTCTTCCCTTCACACTGCATGTGGGACTTTTATACTCAAGAAGGTTTACTCTTTCGGATACTCTGTGTTCTTGTACCTCCTGCCCCCCTTTCAAAAGGGGAGCCCAATGATTTCAATATTGCAGAGTCCTTTCCCATTACACCTCCCACTTGGCTTGCAGTCATAATTACAGATCGTTACCTAGTGCGGAATTCCTAATGCCTCATTGTTATGTGTAATTGTCACCCATGGCGATTGGTCAAATGGTGCCCTGACATCATAATGCTACTGCAGGATGTCATCTGACATGAGGGCAAGCAATAGGATACATTTATCATGGTATTGAAATAGGTAGCAGGATAGACAGGACTCCCAGATGAAGAAAAGATTGTGAGATGAAATAAACAAGGGCATTATTTGAGACTTATTCATTAGTTTTATGGTGTCGGTGATCATGATATTCTCAGGTTCTCTATAGGTGAACTGAAAGGGATTTGCAAGAATGAAGATGTCAGAATCTGTTGTTTATAGCTTTTCTCATTCCCACTAACTGTAGCATAAACCTTCCTCCATAAACTTATCAGATCACTTAATGGTCATTGGTGTACCATCACCTCAAAGAATTGCAGTGAGCAGGGTATGCTGTCACTTGGATAGCAATGAGATCTTTTTATCTACATTCTAATATAGGTGCTAGGGTTGTGTAGAGAGTGGTAGGAAATGAGGATTAAGATTGACAGGTATGCTCGGTTGAAAACAATATTGAGATTTAAATCTTTTTGAGCTGTGGATTTTCAAATATTAAAGAAGTCATAGTACTGATTAATAACCCTTTATCAAAATCTGTTTGTTGTTGTGATGCATTAGTTTGGGAATATTCAGGTTCTGTTAATAGACTAACAGTGGACTTTTCCATTTGCAGAATATATTGAATGACCAGCAGAGGCAGTATTGCAGAAGATGATTTCTCGGAGTTCATGAACTCAAAAAAAAAGTTCCCCAGCTTTCGGCTATATTTACCAACTTACATGGTGAGTCAAACTTTCAATTTATCATTTTCCTTGTCCTTAAAAGAAGTTCAACGCATCTGATGGCTCTCAGCTCCTTTTAGTCGGGTGTTACGCATGAATAGTATTTGTCAAGTCTAAAGCGATATGGATGGCGCTATGGCTATCAGGATAGCCTTTCAATGACGTTGACTGTCTACAAGGCTGACAATCCTACTTTAAATACTTGTGCTAACAATATGTCAACAGAGGAAATTAGTGTCTTTGAGGCTGAAAGGAGGTGTCTTATATTGGAGCAATTGGCTTACTCTCGCATGGAGGAAAGCTAATGTAACCTTCTTCCCTTCACACTGCATGTGGGACTCTTATACTCAAGAAGGTTTACTCTTTCGGATACTCTGTGTTCTTGTACCTCCTGCCCCCCTTTCAAAAGGGGAGCCCAATGATTTCAATATTGCAGAGTCCTTTCCCATTACACCTCCCACTTGGCTTGCAGTCATAATTACAGATCGTTACCTAATGCGGAATTCCTAATGCCTCATTGTTATGTGTAATTGTCACCCATGGCGATTGGTCAAATGGTGCCCTGACATCATAATGCTACTGCAGGATGTCATCTGACATGAGGGCAAGCAATAGGATACATTTATCATGGTATTGAAATAGGTAGCAGGATAGACAGGACTCCCAGATGAAGAAAAGATTGTGAGATGAAATAAACAAGGGCATTATTTGAGACTTATTCATTAGTTTTATGGTGTCGGTGATCATGATATTCTCAGGTTCTCTATAGGTGAACTGAAAGGGATTTGCAAGAATGAAGATGTCAGAATCTGTTGTTTATAGCTTTTCTCATTCCCACTAACTGTAGCATAAACCTTCCTCCATAAACTTATCAGATCACTTAATGGTAATTGGTGTACCATCACCTAAAAGAATTGCAGTGAGCAGGGTATGCTGTCACTTGGATAGCAATGAGATCTTTTTATCTACATTCTAATATAGGTGCTAGGGTTGTGTAGAGAGTGGTAGGAAATGAGGATTAAGATTGACAGGTATGCTCGGTTGAAAACAATATTGAGATTTAAATCTTTTTGAGCTGTGGATTTTCAAATATTAAAGAAGTCATAGTACTGATTAATAACCCTTTATCAAAATCTGTTTGTTGTTGTGATGCATTAGTTTGGGAATATTCAGGTTCTGTTAATAGACTAACAGTGGACTTTTCCATTTGCAGAATATATTGAATGACCAGCAGAGGCAGTATTGCAGAAGATGATTTCTCGGAGTTGCTGAACACAAAAAAAAAGTTCCCCAGCTTTCGGCTATATTTACCAACTTACATGGTGAGTCAAACTTTCAATTTATCATTTTCCTTGTCCTTAAAAGAAGTTCAACGCATCTGATGGCTCTTAGCTCCTTTTAGTCGGGTGTTACGCATGAATAGTATTTGTCAAGTCTAAAGCGATATGGATGGCGCTATGGCTATCAGGATAGCCTTTCAATGACGTTGACTGTCTACAAGGCTGACAATCCTACTTTAAATACTTGTGCTAACAATATGTCAACAGAGGAAATTAGTGTCTTTGAGGCTGAAAGGAGGTGTCTTATATTGGAGCAATTGGCTTACTCTCGCTTGGAGGAAAGCTAATGTAACCTTCTTCCCTTCACACTGCATGTGGGACTTTTATACTCAAGAAGGTTTACTCTTTCGGATACTCTGTGTTCTTGTACCTCCTGCCCCCCTTTCAAAAGGGGAGTCCAATGATTTCAATATTGCAGAGTCCTTTCCCATTACACCTCCCACTTGGCTTGCAGTCATAATTACAGATCGTTACCTAGTGCGGAATTCCTAATGCCTCATTGTTATGTGTAATTGTCACCCATGGCGATTGGTCAAATGGTGCCCTGACATCATAATGCTACTGCAGGATGTCATCTGACATGAGGGCAAGCAATAGGATACATTTATCATGGTATTGAAATAGGTAGCAGGATAGACAGGACTCCCAGATGAAGAAAAGATTGTGAGATGAAATAAACAAGGGCATTATTTGAGACTTATTCATTAGTTTTATGGTGTCGATGATCATGATATTCTCAGGTTCTCTATAGGTGAACTGAAAGGGATTTGCAAGAATGAAGATGTCAGAATCTGTTGTTTATAGCTTTTCTCATTCCCACTAACTGTAGCATAAACCTTTCTCCATAAACTTATCAGATCACTTAATGGTCATTGGTGTACCATCACCTAAAAGAATTGCAGTGAGCAGGGTATGCTGTCACTTGGATAGCAATGAGATCTTTTTATCTACATTCTAATATAGGTGCTAGGGTTGTGTAGAGAGTGGTAGGAAATGAGGATTAAGATTGACAGGTATGCTCGGTTGAAAACAATATTGAGATTTAAATCTTTTTGCGCTGTGGATTTTCAAATATTAAAGAAGTCATAGTACTGATTAATAACCCTTTATCAAAATCTGTTTGTTGTTGTGTTGCATTAGTTTGGGAATATTCAGGTTCTGTTAATAGACTAACAGTGGACTTTTCCATTTGCAGAATATATTGAATGACCAGCAGAGGCAGTATTGCAGAAGATGATTTCTCGGAGTTGCTGAACACAAAAAAAAAGTTCCCCAGCTTTCGGCTATATTTACCAACTTACATGGTGAGTCAAACTTTCAATTTATCATTTTCCTTGTCCTTAAAAGAAGTTCAACGCATCTGATGGCTCTCAGCTCCTTTTAGTCGGGTGTTACGCATGAATAGTATTTGTCAAGTCTAAAGCGATATGGATGGCACTATGGCTATCAGGATAGCCTTTCAATGACGTTGACTGTCTACAAGGCTGACAATCCTACTTTAAATACTTGTGCTAACAATATGTCAACAGAGGAAATTAGTGTCTTTGAGGCTGAAAGGAGGTGTCTTATATTGGAGCAATTGGCTTACTCTCGCATGGAGGAAAGCTAATGTAACCTTCTTCCCTTCACACTGCAAGTGGGACTCTTATACTCAAGAAGGTTTACTCTTTCGGATACTCTGTGTTCTTGTACCTCCTGCCCCCCTTTCAAAAGGGGAGCCCAATGATTTCAATATTGCAGAGTCCTTTCCCATTACACCTCCCACTTGGCTTGCAGTCATAATTACAGATCGTTACCTAGTGCGGAATTCCTAATGCCTCATTGTTATGTGTAATTGTCACCCTTGGCGATTGGTCAAATGGTGCCCTGACATCATAATGCTACTGCAGGATGTCATCTGACATGAGGGCAAGCAATAGGATACATTTATCATGGTATTGAAATAGGTAGCAGGATAGACAGGACTCCCAGATGAAGAAAAGATTGTGAGATGAAATAAACAAGGGCATTATTTGAGACTTATTCATTAGTTTTATGGTGTCGGTGATCATGATATTCTCAGGTTCTCTATAGGTGAACTGATAGGGATTTGCAAGAATGAAGATGTCAGAATCTGTTGTTTATAGCCTTTCTCATTCCCACTAACTGTAGCATAAACCTTCCTCCTTAAACTTATCAGATCACTTAATGGTCATTGGTGTACCATCACCTAAAAGAATTGCAGTGAGCAGGGTATGCTGTCACTTGGATAGCAATGAGATCTTTTTATCTACATTCTAATATAGGTGCTAGGGTTGTGTAGAGAGTGGTAGGAAATGAGGATTAAGATTGACAGGTATGCTAGGTTGAAAACAATATTGAGATTTAAATCTTTTTGAGCTGTGGATTTTCAAATATTATAGAAGTCATAGTACTGATTAATAACCCTTTATCAAAATCTGTTTGTTGTTGTGTTGCATTAGTTTGGGAATATTCAGGTTCTGTTAATAGACAAACAGTGGACTTTTCCATTTGCAGAATATATTGAATGACCAGCAGAGGCAGTGTTGCAGAAGATGATTTCTCGGAGTTGCTGAACACAAAAAAAAAAGTTCACCAGCTTTCGGCTATATTTACCAACTTACATGGTGAGTCAAACTTTCAATTTATCATTTTCCTTGTCCTTAAAAGAAGTTCAACGCATCTGATGGCTCTTAGCTCGTTTTAGTCGGGTATTACGCATGAATAGTATTTGTCAAGTCTGAAGCGATATGGATGGCGCTATGGCTATCAGGATAGCCTTTCAATGACGTTGACTGTCTACAAGGCTGACAATCCTACTTTAAATACTTGTGCTAACAATATGTCAACAGAGGAAATTAGTGTCTTTGAGGCTGAAAGGAGGTGTCTTATATTGGAGCAATTGGCTTACTCTCGCATGGAGGAAAGCTAATGTAACCTTCTTCCCTTCACACTGCATGTGGGACTCTTATACTCAAGAAGGTTTACTCTTTCGGATACTCTGTGTTCTTGTACCTCCTGCCCCCCTTTCAAAAGGGGAGCCCAATGATTTCAATATTGCTGAGTCCTTTCCCATTACACCTCCCACTTGGCTTGCAGTCATAATTACAGATCGTTACCTAGTGCGGAATTCCTAATGCCTCATTGTTATGTGTAATTGTCACCCATGGCGATTGGTCAAATGGTGCCCTGACATCATAATGCTACTGCAGGATGTCATCTGACATGAGGGCAAGCAATAGGATACATTTATCATGGTATTGAAATAGGTAGCAGGATAGACAGGACTCCCAGATGAAGAAAAGATTGTGAGATTGTGGAACGGACCACTCCCCTACCTCTATTGGGCGGTGGCTCAGTACCGATTCTCTGGGCTCCGATGATGGTCCCACCGCGTCCCTGGCAACCCGGCATATTCCCCTTTCTCTTTCCATGCAGGAATCGAGTACGAGTGACGGCAACCCGGAAGTACCTGTTGCTGACCCCGGAAGTCCCGCCTACGATCCCGGACCGGAACACGGAAAAGGACGCCGCGGAGAAGGAGCAGAGTTCTTGACGGCGGACTCGTGGCAGGAGACAGCATACCAAGAACTGAAGGCGGTGGACGGAGAAAGCGGAGAAGCGAAGAGCGGAGGCGAGGAGGAAGAGATCTGGAGCGAGGACTGGTGGAGTCCTGTGGAGGTGGCTGGAGAGCGGCCGCAACTCGGAGAAGAGTTGCGGCGGGGCATGTAAGTACCCTGTCTCCTGAACTGCAGGTCGACTTGTATCATAGTGTATATAAGCAATCCCCTCACTGTATAGCACTCCTAGGAGCACTGTATATACGCGCACTTCCCGAGACACTGTATATAGTGAATACCGCCACCGGACCCCTCACGGCTTTCACCCTTTGCCTTTCCCGCTTGAATTCCCTTCCGTCTTCGACCCTTCCGACCCCTCCTCACTCTCTCTTCTACCCCATCACAAACCGGGTGTTGGTGTCATTGGTCAGTACTCACCGACGAGGACTAAACTGCCCTATTTTGTCTCTCTTTAACTCCGAGGGCCACCGGATCCCCAAGTCTGGAAGAAGAAGACGTACCGCACCTGCTCATCGCGGATCCCTCCTCCCTGACGACAGCCCTCCGGAGCCTTCTCTCTCCAATCCTGTGTTTCCTCTACCTCTACGAACTCTATATCTGTCTGTGTTAATAAAAAGAGCTGAAGATATAGCTCACTACATACGGCCTCCACGCCTGTTATTCCGGTCCGCCCAAACCCAAAGCCCACAGAGATGAAATAAACAAGGGCATTATTTGAGACTTATTCATTAGTTTTATGGTGTCGGTGATCATGATATTCTCAGGTTCTCTATAGGTGAACTGATAGGGATTTGCAAGAATGAAGATGTCAGAATCTGTTGTTTATAGCCTTTCTCATTCCCACTAACTGTAGCATAAACCTTCCTCCTTAAACTTATCAGATCACTTAATGGTCATTGGTGTACCATCACCTAAAAGAATTGCAGTGAGCAGGGTATGCTGTCACTTGGATAGCAATGAGATCTTTTTATCTACATTCTAATATAGGTGCTAGGGTTGTGTAGAGAGTGGTAGGAAATGAGGATTAAGATTGACAGGTATGCTAGGTTGAAAACAATATTGAGATTTAAATCTTTTTGAGCTGTGGATTTTCAAATATTAAAGAAGTCATAGTACTGATTAATAACCCTTTATCAAAATCTGTTTGTTGTTGTGATGCATTAGTTTGGGAATATTCAGGTTCTGTTAATAGACTAACAGTGGACTTTTCCATTTGCAGAATATATTGAATGACCAGCAGAGGCAGTATTGCAGAAGATGATTTCTCGGAGTTGCTGAACACAAAAAAAAAGTTCCCCAGCTTTCGGCTATATTTACCAACTTACATGGTGAGTCAAACTTTCAATTTATCATTTTCCTTGTCCTTAAAAGAAGTTCAACGCATCTGATGGCTCTTAGCTCCTTTTAGTCGGGTGTTACGCATGAATAGTATTTGTCAAGTCTAAAGCGATATGGATGGCGCTATGGCTATCAGGATAGCCTTTCAATGACGTTGACTGTCTACAAGGCTGACAATCCTACTTTAAATACTTGTGCTAACAATATGTCAACAGAGGAAATTAGTGTCTTTGAGGCTGAAAGGAGGTGTCTTATATTGGAGCAATTGGCTTACTCTCGCTTGGAGGAAAGCTAATGTAACCTTCTTCCCTTCACACTGCATGTGGGACTTTTATACTCAAGAAGGTTTACTCTTTCGGATACTCTGTGTTCTTGTACCTCCTGCCCCCCTTTCAAAAGGGGAGCCCAATGATTTCAATATTGCAGAGTCCTTTCCCATTACACCTCCCACTTGGCTTGCAGTCATAATTACAGATCGTTACCTAGTGCGGAATTCCTAATGCCTCATTGTTATGTGTAATTGTCACCCATGGCGATTGGTCAAATGGTGCCCTGACATCATAATGCTACTGCAGGATGTCATCTGACATGAGGGCAAGCAATAGGATACATTTATCATGGTATTGAAATAGGTAGCAGGATAGACAGGACTCCCAGATGAAGAAAAGATTGTGAGATGAAATAAACAAGGGCATTATTTGAGACTTATTCATTAGTTTTATGGTGTCGGTGATCATGATATTCTCAGGTTCTCTATAGGTGAACTGAAAGGGATTTGCAAGAATGAAGATGTCAGAATCTGTTGTTTATAGCTTTTCTCATTCCCACTAACTGTAGCATAAACCTTCCTCCATAAACTTATCAGATCACTTAATGGTCATTGGTGTACCATCACCTAAAAGAATTGCAGTGAGCAGGGTATGCTGTCACTTGGATAGCAATGAGATCTTTTTATCTACATTCTAATATAGGTGCTAGGGTTGTGTAGAGAGTGGTAGGAAATGAGGATTAAGATTGACAGGTATGCTCGGTTGAAAACAATATTGAGATTTAAATCTTTTTGAGCTGTGGATTTTCAAATATTAAAGAAGTCATAGTACTGATTAATAACCCTTTATCAAAATCTGTTTGTTGTTGTGATGCATTAGTTTGGGAATATTCAGGTTCTGTTAATAGACTAACAGTGGACTTTTCCATTTGCAGAATATATTGAATGACCAGCAGAGGCAGTATTGCAGAAGATGATTTCTCGGAGTTGCTGAACACAAAAAAAAAGTTCCCCAGCTTTCGGCTATATTTACCAACTTACATGGTGAGTCAAACTTTCAATTTATCATTTTCCTTGTCCTTAAAAGAAGTTCAACGCATCTGATGGCTCTTAGCTCCTTTTAGTCGGGTGTTACGCATGAATAGTATTTGTCAAGTCTAAAGCGATATGGATGGCGCTATGGCTATCAGGATAGCCTTTCAATGACGTTGACTGTCTACAAGGCTGACAATCCTACTTTAAATACTTGTGCTAACAATATGTCAACAGAGGAAATTAGTGTCTTTGAGGCTGAAAGGAGGTGTCTTATATTGGAGCAATTGGCTTACTCTCGCTTGGAGGAAAGCTAATGTAACCTTCTTCCCTTCACACTGCATGTGGGACTTTTATACTCAAGAAGGTTTACTCTTTCGGATACTCTGTGTTCTTGTACCTCCTGCCCCCCTTTCAAAAGGGGAGCCCAATGATTTCAATATTGCAGAGTCCTTTCCCATTACACCTCCCACTTGGCTTGCAGTCATAATTACAGATTGTTACCTAGTGCGGAATTCCTAATGCCTCATTGTTATGTGTAATTGTCACCCATGGCGATTGGTCAAATGGTGCCCTGACATCATAATGCTACTGCAGGATGTCATCTGACATGAGGGCAAGCAATAGGATACATTTATCATGGTATTGAAATAGGTAGCAGGATAGACAGGACTCCCAGATGAAGAAAAGATTGTGAGATGAAATAAACAAGGGCATTATTTGAGACTTATTCATTAGTTTTATGGTGTCGGTGATCATGATATTCTCAGGTTCTCTATAGGTGAACTGAAAGGGATTTGCAAGAATGAAGATGTCAGAATCTGTTGTTTATAGCTTTTCTCATTCCCACTAACTGTAGCATAAACCTTCCTCCATAAACTTATCAGATCACTTAATGGTCATTGGTGTACCATCACCTAAAAGAATTGCAGTGAGCAGGGTATGCTGTCACTTGGATAGCAATGAGATCTTTTTATCTACATTCTAATATAGGTGCTAGGGTTGTGTAGAGAGTGGTAGGAAATGAGGATTAAGATTGACAGGTATGCTCGGTTGAAAACAATATTGAGATTTAAATCTTTTTGAGCTGTGGATTTTCAAATATTAAAGAAGTCATAGTACTGATTAATAACCCTTTATCAAAATCTGTTTGTTGTTGTGATGCATTAGTTTGGGAATATTCAGGTTCTGTTAATAGACTAACAGTGGACTTTTCCATTTGCAGAATATATTGAATGACCAGCAGAGGCAGTATTGCAGAAGATGATTTCTCGGAGTTGATGAACTCAAAAAAAAAAGTTCGCCAGCTTTCGGCTATATTTACCAACTTACATGGTGAGTCAAACTTTCAATTTATCATTTTCCTTGTCCTTAAAAGAAGTTCAACGCATCTGATGGCTCTCAGCTCCTTTTAGTCGGGTGTTACGCATGAATAGTATTTGTCAAGTCTAAAGCGATATGGATGGCGCTATGGCTATCAGGATAGCCTTTCAATGACGTTGACTGTCTACAAGGCTGACAATCATACTTTAAATACTTGTGCTAACAATATGTCAACAGAGGAAATTAGTGTCTTTGAGGCTGAAAGGAGGTGTCTTATATTGGAGCAATTGGCTTACTCTCGCTTGGAGGAAAGCTAATGTAACCTTCTTCCCTTCACACTGCATGTGGGACTTTTATACTCAAGAAGGTTTACTCTTTCGGATACTCTGTGTTCTTGTACCTCCTGCCCCCCTTTCAAAAGGGGAGCCCAATGATTTCAATATTGCAGAGTCCTTTCCCATTACACCTCCCACTTGGCTTGCAGTCATAATTACAGATTGTTACCTAGTGCGGAATTCCTAATGCCTCATTGTTATGTGTAATTGTCACCCATGGCGATTGGTCAAATGGTGCCCTGACATCATAATGCTACTGCAGGATGTCATCTGACATGAGGGCAAGCAATAGGATACATTTATCATGGTATTGAAATAGGTAGCAGGATAGACAGGACTCCCAGATGAAGAAAAGATTGTGAGATGAAATAAACAAGGGCATTATTTGAGACTTATTCATTAGTTTTATGGTGTCGGTGATCATGATATTCTCAGGTTCTCTATAGGTGAACTGAAAGGGATTTGCAAGAATGAAGATGTCAGAATCTGTTGTTTATAGCTTTTCTCATTCCCACTAACTGTAGCATAAACCTTCCTCCATAAACTTATCAGATCACTTAATGGTCATTGGTGTACCATCACCTAAAAGAATTGCAGTGAGCAGGGTATGCTGTCACTTGGATAGCAATGAGATCTTTTTATCTACATTCTAATATAGGTGCTAGGGTTGTGTAGAGAGTGGTAGGAAATGAGGATTAAGATTGACAGGTATGCTCGGTTGAAAACAATATTGAGATTTAAATCTTTTTGAGCTGTGGATTTTCAAATATTAAAGAAGTCATAGTACTGATTAATAACCCTTTATCAAAATCTGTTTGTTGTTGTGATGCATTAGTTTGGGAATATTCAGGTTCTGTTAATAGACTAACAGTGGACTTTTCCATTTGCAGAATATATTGAATGACCAGCAGAGGCAGTATTGCAGAAGATGATTTCTCGGAGTTGATGAACTCAAAAAAAAAAGTTCGCCAGCTTTCGGCTATATTTACCAACTTACATGGTGAGTCAAACTTTCAATTTATCATTTTCCTTGTCCTTAAAAGAAGTTCAACGCATCTGATGGCTCTCAGCTCCTTTTAGTCGGGTGTTACGCATGAATAGTATTTGTCAAGTCTAAAGCGATATGGATGGCGCTATGGCTATCAGGATAGCCTTTCAATGACGTTGACTGTCTACAAGGCTGACAATCATACTTTAAATACTTGTGCTAACAATATGTCAACAGAGGAAATTAGTGTCTTTGAGGCTGAAAGGAGGTGTCTTATATTGGAGCAATTGGCTTACTCTCGCTTGGAGGAAAGCTAATGTAACCTTCTTCCCTTCACACTGCATGTGGGACTCTTATACTCAAGAAGGTTTACTCTTTCGGATACTCTGTGTTCTTGTACCTCCTGCCCCCCTTTCAAAAGGGGAGCCCAATGATTTCAATATTGCAGAGTCCTTTCCCATTACACCTCCCACTTGGCTTGCAGTCATAATTACAGATCGTTACCTAATGCGGAATTCCTAATGCCTCATTGTTATGTGTAATTGTCACCCATGGCGATTGGTCAAATGGTGCCCTGACATCATAATGCTACTGCAGGATGTCATCTGACATGAGGGCAAGCAATAGGATACATTTATCATGGTATTGAAATAGGTAGCAGGATAGACAGGACTCCCAGATGAAGAAAAGATTGTGAGATGAAATAAACAAGGGCATTATTTGAGACTTATTCATTAGTTTTATGGTGTCGGTGATCATGATATTCTCAGGTTCTCTATAGGTGAACTGAAAGGGATTTGCAAGAATGAAGATGTCAGAATCTGTTGTTTATAGCTTTTCTCATTCCCACTAACTGTAGCATAAACCTTCCTCCATAAACTTATCAGATCACTTAATGGTAATTGGTGTACCATCACCTAAAAGAATTGCAGTGAGCAGGGTATGCTGTCACTTGGATAGCAATGAGATCTTTTTATCTACATTCTAATATAGGTGCTAGGGTTGTGTAGAGAGTGGTAGGAAATGAGGATTAAGATTGACAGGTATGCTCGGTTGAAAACAATATTGAGATTTAAATCTTTTTGAGCTGTGGATTTTCAAATATTAAAGAAGTCATAGTACTGATTAATAACCCTTTATCAAAATCTGTTTGTTGTTGTGATGCATTAGTTTGGGAATATTCAGGTTCTGTTAATAGACTAACAGTGGACTTTTCCATTTGCAGAATATATTGAATGACCAGCAGAGGCAGTATTGCAGAAGATGATTTCTCGGAGTTGCTGAACACAAAAAAAAAGTTCCCCAGCTTTCGGCTATATTTACCAACTTACATGGTGAGTCAAACTTTCAATTTATCATTTTCCTTGTCCTTAAAAGAAGTTCAACGCATCTGATGGCTCTTAGCTCCTTTTAGTCGGGTGTTACGCATGAATAGTATTTGTCAAGTCTAAAGCGATATGGATGGCGCTATGGCTATCAGGATAGCCTTTCAATGACGTTGACTGTCTACAAGGCTGACAATCCTACTTTAAATACTTGTGCTAACAATATGTCAACAGAGGAAATTAGTGTCTTTGAGGCTGAAAGGAGGTGTCTTATATTGGAGCAATTGGCTTACTCTCGCTTGGAGGAAAGCTAATGTAACCTTCTTCCCTTCACACTGCATGTGGGACTTTTATACTCAAGAAGGTTTACTCTTTCGGATACTCTGTGTTCTTGTACCTCCTGCCCCCCTTTCAAAAGGGGAGCCCAATGATTTCAATATTGCAGAGTCCTTTCCCATTACACCTCCCACTTGGCTTGCAGTCATAATTACAGATCGTTACCTAGTGCGGAATTCCTAATGCCTCATTGTTATGTGTAATTGTCACCCATGGCGATTGGTCAAATGGTGCCCTGACATCATAATGCTACTGCAGGATGTCATCTGACATGAGGGCAAGCAATAGGATACATTTATCATGGTATTGAAATAGGTAGCAGGATAGACAGGACTCCCAGATGAAGAAAAGATTGTGAGATGAAATAAACAAGGGCATTATTTGAGACTTATTCATTAGTTTTATGGTGTCGGTGATCATGATATTCTCAGGTTCTCTATAGGTGAACTGAAAGGGATTTGCAAGAATGAAGATGTCAGAATCTGTTGTTTATAGCTTTTCTCATTCCCACTAACTGTAGCATAAACCTTCCTCCATAAACTTATCAGATCACTTAATGGTCATTGGTGTACCATCACCTCAAAGAATTGCAGTGAGCAGGGTATGCTGTCACTTGGATAGCAATGAGATCTTTTTATCTACATTCTAATATAGGTGCTAGGGTTGTGTAGAGAGTGGTAGGAAATGAGGATTAAGATTGACAGGTATGCTCGGTTGAAAACAATATTGAGATTTAAATCTTTTTGAGCTGTGGATTTTCAAATATTAAAGAAGTCATAGTACTGATTAATAACCCTTTATCAAAATCTGTTTGTTGTTGTGATGCATTAGTTTGGGAATATTCAGGTTCTGTTAATAGACTAACAGTGGACTTTTCCATTTGCAGAATATATTGAATGACCAGCAGAGGCAGTATTGCAGAAGATGATTTCTCGGAGTTGCTGAACACAAAAAAAAAGTTCCCCAGCTTTCGGCTATATTTACCAACTTACATGGTGAGTCAAACTTTCAATTTATCATTTTCCTTGTCCTTAAAAGAAGTTCAACGCATCTGATGGCTCTTAGCTCCTTTTAGTCGGGTGTTACGCATGAATAGTATTTGTCAAGTCTAAAGCGATATGGATGGCGCTATGGCTATCAGGATAGCCTTTCAATGACGTTGACTGTCTACAAGGCTGACAATCCTACTTTAAATACTTGTGCTAACAATATGTCAACAGAGGAAATTAGTGTCTTTGAGGCTGAAAGGAGGTGTCTTATATTGGAGCAATTGGCTTACTCTCGCTTGGAGGAAAGCTAATGTAACCTTCTTCCCTTCACACTGCATGTGGGACTTTTATACTCAAGAAGGTTTACTCTTTCGGATACTCTGTGTTCTTGTACCTCCTGCCCCCCTTTCAAAAGGGGAGCCCAATGATTTCAATATTGCAGAGTCCTTTCCCATTACACCTCCCACTTGGCTTGCAGTCATAATTACAGATTGTTACCTAGTGCGGAATTCCTAATGCCTCATTGTTATGTGTAATTGTCACCCATGGCGATTGGTCAAATGGTGCCCTGACATCATAATGCTACTGCAGGATGTCATCTGACATGAGGGCAAGCAATAGGATACATTTATCATGGTATTGAAATAGGTAGCAGGATAGACAGGACTCCCAGATGAAGAAAAGATTGTGAGATGAAATAAACAAGGGCATTATTTGAGACTTATTCATTAGTTTTATGGTGTCGGTGATCATGATATTCTCAGGTTCTCTATAGGTGAACTGAAAGGGATTTGCAAGAATGAAGATGTCAGAATCTGTTGTTTATAGCTTTTCTCATTCCCACTAACTGTAGCATAAACCTTCCTCCATAAACTTATCAGATCACTTAATGGTCATTGGTGTACCATCACCTAAAAGAATTGCAGTGAGCAGGGTATGCTGTCACTTGGATAGCAATGAGATCTTTTTATCTACATTCTAATATAGGTGCTAGGGTTGTGTAGAGAGTGGTAGGAAATGAGGATTAAGATTGACAGGTATGCTCGGTTGAAAACAATATTGAGATTTAAATCTTTTTGAGCTGTGGATTTTCAAATATTAAAGAAGTCATAGTACTGATTAATAACCCTTTATCAAAATCTGTTTGTTGTTGTGATGCATTAGTTTGGGAATATTCAGGTTCTGTTAATAGACTAACAGTGGACTTTTCCATTTGCAGAATATATTGAATGACCAGCAGAGGCAGTATTGCAGAAGATGATTTCTCGGAGTTGATGAACTCAAAAAAAAAAGTTCGCCAGCTTTCGGCTATATTTACCAACTTACATGGTGAGTCAAACTTTCAATTTATCATTTTCCTTGTCCTTAAAAGAAGTTCAACGCATCTGATGGCTCTCAGCTCCTTTTAGTCGGGTGTTACGCATGAATAGTATTTGTCAAGTCTAAAGCGATATGGATGGCGCTATGGCTATCAGGATAGCCTTTCAATGACGTTGACTGTCTACAAGGCTGACAATCATACTTTAAATACTTGTGCTAACAATATGTCAACAGAGGAAATTAGTGTCTTTGAGGCTGAAAGGAGGTGTCTTATATTGGAGCAATTGGCTTACTCTCGCTTGGAGGAAAGCTAATGTAACCTTCTTCCCTTCACACTGCATGTGGGACTTTTATACTCAAGAAGGTTTACTCTTTCGGATACTCTGTGTTCTTGTACCTCCTGCCCCCCTTTCAAAAGGGGAGCCCAATGATTTCAATATTGCAGAGTCCTTTCCCATTACACCTCCCACTTGGCTTGCAGTCATAATTACAGATCGTTACCTAGTGCGGAATTCCTAATGCCTCATTGTTATGTGTAATTGTCACCCTTGGCGATTGGTCAAATGGTGCCCTGACATCATAATGCTACTGCAGGATGTCATCTGACATGAGGGCAAGCAATAGGATACATTTATCATGGTATTGAAATAGGTAGCAGGATAGACAGGACTCCCAGATGAAGAAAAGATTGTGAGATGAAATAAACAAGGGCATTATTTGAGACTTATTCATTAGTTTTATGGTGTCGGTGATCATGATATTCTCAGGTTCTCTATAGGTGAACTGATAGGGATTTGCAAGAATGAAGATGTCAGAATCTGTTGTTTATAGCCTTTCTCATTCCCACTAACTGTAGCATAAACCTTCCTCCTTAAACTTATCAGATCACTTAATGGTCATTGGTGTACCATCACCTAAAAGAATTGCAGTGAGCAGGGTATGCTGTCACTTGGATAGCAATGAGATCTTTTTATCTACATTCTAATATAGGTGCTAGGGTTGTGTAGAGAGTGGTAGGAAATGAGGATTAAGATTGACAGGTATGCTAGGTTGAAAACAATATTGAGATTTAAATCTTTTTGAGCTGTGGATTTTCAAATATTATAGAAGTCATAGTACTGATTAATAACCCTTTATCAAAATCTGTTTGTTGTTGTGTTGCATTAGTTTGGGAATATTCAGGTTCTGTTAATAGACTAACAGTGGACTTTTCCATTTGCAGAATATATTGAATGACCAGCAGAGGCAGTGTTGCAGAAGATGATTTCTCGGAGTTGCTGAACACAAAAAAAAAAGTTCACCAGCTTTCGGCTATATTTACCAACTTACATGGTGAGTCAAACTTTCAATTTATCATTTTCCTTGTCCTTAAAAGAAGTTCAACGCATCTGATGGCTCTTAGCTCCTTTTAGTCGGGTATTACGCATGAATAGTATTTGTCAAGTCTGAAGCGATATGGATGGCGCTATGGCTATCAGGATAGCCTTTCAATGACGTTGACTGTCTACAAGGCTGACAATCCTACTTTAAATACTTGTGCTAACAATATGTCAACAGAGGAAATTAGTGTCTTTGAGGCTGAAAGGAGGTGTCTTATATTGGAGCAATTGGCTTACTCTCGCATGGAGGAAAGCTAATGTAACCTTCTTCCCTTCACACTGCATGTGGGACTCTTATACTCAAGAAGGTTTACTCTTTCGGATACTCTGTGTTCTTGTACCTCCTGCCCCCCTTTCAAAAGGGGAGCCCAATGATTTCAATATTGCAGAGTCCTTTCCCATTACACCTCCCACTTGGCTTGCAGTCATAATTACAGATCGTTACCTAATGCGGAATTCCTAATGCCTCATTGTTATGTGTAATTGTCACCCATGGCGATTGGTCAAATGGTGCCCTGACATCATAATGCTACTGCAGGATGTCATCTGACATGAGGGCAAGCAATAGGATACATTTATCATGGTATTGAAATAGGTAGCAGGATAGACAGGACTCCCAGATGAAGAAAAGATTGTGAGATGAAATAAACAAGGGCATTATTTGAGACTTATTCATTAGTTTTATGGTGTCGGTGATCATGATATTCTCAGGTTCTCTATAGGTGAACTGAAAGGGATTTGCAAGAATGAAGATGTCAGAATCTGTTGTTTATAGCTTTTCTCATTCCCACTAACTGTAGCATAAACCTTCCTCCATAAACTTATCAGATCACTTAATGGTAATTGGTGTACCATCACCTAAAAGAATTGCAGTGAGCAGGGTATGCTGTCACTTGGATAGCAATGAGATCTTTTTATCTACATTCTAATATAGGTGCTAGGGTTGTGTAGAGAGTGGTAGGAAATGAGGATTAAGATTGACAGGTATGCTCGGTTGAAAACAATATTGAGATTTAAATCTTTTTGAGCTGTGGATTTTCAAATATTAAAGAAGTCATAGTACTGATTAATAACCCTTTATCAAAATCTGTTTGTTGTTGTGATGCATTAGTTTGGGAATATTCAGGTTCTGTTAATAGACTAACAGTGGACTTTTCCATTTGCAGAATATATTGAATGACCAGCAGAGGCAGTATTGCAGAAGATGATTTCTCGGAGTTGCTGAACACAAAAAAAAAGTTCCCCAGCTTTCGGCTATATTTACCAACTTACATGGTGAGTCAAACTTTCAATTTATCATTTTCCTTGTCCTTAAAAGAAGTTCAACGCATCTGATGGCTCTTAGCTCCTTTTAGTCGGGTGTTACGCATGAATAGTATTTGTCAAGTCTAAAGCGATATGGATGGCGCTATGGCTATCAGGATAGCCTTTCAATGACGTTGACTGTCTACAAGGCTGACAATCCTACTTTAAATACTTGTGCTAACAATATGTCAACAGAGGAAATTAGTGTCTTTGAGGCTGAAAGGAGGTGTCTTATATTGGAGCAATTGGCTTACTCTCGCTTGGAGGAAAGCTAATGTAACCTTCTTCCCTTCACACTGCATGTGGGACTTTTATACTCAAGAAGGTTTACTCTTTCGGATACTCTGTGTTCTTGTACCTCCTGCCCCCCTTTCAAAAGGGGAGCCCAATGATTTCAATATTGCAGAGTCCTTTCCCATTACACCTCCCACTTGGCTTGCAGTCATAATTACAGATCGTTACCTAGTGCGGAATTCCTAATGCCTCATTGTTATGTGTAATTGTCACCCATGGCGATTGGTCAAATGGTGCCCTGACATCATAATGCTACTGCAGGATGTCATCTGACATGAGGGCAAGCAATAGGATACATTTATCATGGTATTGAAATAGGTAGCAGGATAGACAGGACTCCCAGATGAAGAAAAGATTGTGAGATGAAATAAACAAGGGCATTATTTGAGACTTATTCATTAGTTTTATGGTGTCGGTGATCATGATATTCTCAGGTTCTCTATAGGTGAACTGAAAGGGATTTGCAAGAATGAAGATGTCAGAATCTGTTGTTTATAGCTTTTCTCATTCCCACTAACTGTAGCATAAACCTTCCTCCATAAACTTATCAGATCACTTAATGGTCATTGGTGTACCATCACCTCAAAGAATTGCAGTGAGCAGGGTATGCTGTCACTTGGATAGCAATGAGATCTTTTTATCTACATTCTAATATAGGTGCTAGGGTTGTGTAGAGAGTGGTAGGAAATGAGGATTAAGATTGACAGGTATGCTCGGTTGAAAACAATATTGAGATTTAAATCTTTTTGAGCTGTGGATTTTCAAATATTAAAGAAGTCATAGTACTGATTAATAACCCTTTATCAAAATCTGTTTGTTGTTGTGATGCATTAGTTTGGGAATATTCAGGTTCTGTTAATAGACTAACAGTGGACTTTTCCATTTGCAGAATATATTGAATGACCAGCAGAGGCAGTATTGCAGAAGATGATTTCTCGGAGTTCATGAACTCAAAAAAAAAGTTCCCCAGCTTTCGGCTATATTTACCAACTTACATGGTGAGTCAAACTTTCAATTTATCATTTTCCTTGTCCTTAAAAGAAGTTCAACGCATCTGATGGCTCTCAGCTCCTTTTAGTCGGGTGTTACGCATGAATAGTATTTGTCAAGTCTAAAGCGATATGGATGGCGCTATGGCTATCAGGATAGCCTTTCAATGACGTTGACTGTCTACAAGGCTGACAATCCTACTTTAAATACTTGTGCTAACAATATGTCAACAGAGGAAATTAGTGTCTTTGAGGCTGAAAGGAGGTGTCTTATATTGGAGCAATTGGCTTACTCTCGCATGGAGGAAAGCTAATGTAACCTTCTTCCCTTCACACTGCATGTGGGACTCTTATACTCAAGAAGGTTTACTCTTTCGGATACTCTGTGTTCTTGTACCTCCTGCCCCCCTTTCAAAAGGGGAGCCCAATGATTTCAATATTGCAGAGTCCTTTCCCATTACACCTCCCACTTGGCTTGCAGTCATAATTACAGATCGTTACCTAATGCGGAATTCCTAATGCCTCATTGTTATGTGTAATTGTCACCCATGGCGATTGGTCAAATGGTGCCCTGACATCATAATGCTACTGCAGGATGTCATCTGACATGAGGGCAAGCAATAGGATACATTTATCATGGTATTGAAATAGGTAGCAGGATAGACAGGACTCCCAGATGAAGAAAAGATTGTGAGATGAAATAAACAAGGGCATTATTTGAGACTTATTCATTAGTTTTATGGTGTCGGTGATCATGATATTCTCAGGTTCTCTATAGGTGAACTGAAAGGGATTTGCAAGAATGAAGATGTCAGAATCTGTTGTTTATAGCTTTTCTCATTCCCACTAACTGTAGCATAAACCTTCCTCCATAAACTTATCAGATCACTTAATGGTAATTGGTGTACCATCACCTAAAAGAATTGCAGTGAGCAGGGTATGCTGTCACTTGGATAGCAATGAGATCTTTTTATCTACATTCTAATATAGGTGCTAGGGTTGTGTAGAGAGTGGTAGGAAATGAGGATTAAGATTGACAGGTATGCTCGGTTGAAAACAATATTGAGATTTAAATCTTTTTGAGCTGTGGATTTTCAAATATTAAAGAAGTCATAGTACTGATTAATAACCCTTTATCAAAATCTGTTTGTTGTTGTGATGCATTAGTTTGGGAATATTCAGGTTCTGTTAATAGACTAACAGTGGACTTTTCCATTTGCAGAATATATTGAATGACCAGCAGAGGCAGTATTGCAGAAGATGATTTCTCGGAGTTGCTGAACACAAAAAAAAAGTTCCCCAGCTTTCGGCTATATTTACCAACTTACATGGTGAGTCAAACTTTCAATTTATCATTTTCCTTGTCCTTAAAAGAAGTTCAACGCATCTGATGGCTCTTAGCTCCTTTTAGTCGGGTGTTACGCATGAATAGTATTTGTCAAGTCTAAAGCGATATGGATGGCGCTATGGCTATCAGGATAGCCTTTCAATGACGTTGACTGTCTACAAGGCTGACAATCCTACTTTAAATACTTGTGCTAACAATATGTCAACAGAGGAAATTAGTGTCTTTGAGGCTGAAAGGAGGTGTCTTATATTGGAGCAATTGGCTTACTCTCGCTTGGAGGAAAGCTAATGTAACCTTCTTCCCTTCACACTGCATGTGGGACTTTTATACTCAAGAAGGTTTACTCTTTCGGATACTCTGTGTTCTTGTACCTCCTGCCCCCCTTTCAAAAGGGGAGTCCAATGATTTCAATATTGCAGAGTCCTTTCCCATTACACCTCCCACTTGGCTTGCAGTCATAATTACAGATCGTTACCTAGTGCGGAATTCCTAATGCCTCATTGTTATGTGTAATTGTCACCCATGGCGATTGGTCAAATGGTGCCCTGACATCATAATGCTACTGCAGGATGTCATCTGACATGAGGGCAAGCAATAGGATACATTTATCATGGTATTGAAATAGGTAGCAGGATAGACAGGACTCCCAGATGAAGAAAAGATTGTGAGATGAAATAAACAAGGGCATTATTTGAGACTTATTCATTAGTTTTATGGTGTCGATGATCATGATATTCTCAGGTTCTCTATAGGTGAACTGAAAGGGATTTGCAAGAATGAAGATGTCAGAATCTGTTGTTTATAGCTTTTCTCATTCCCACTAACTGTAGCATAAACCTTTCTCCATAAACTTATCAGATCACTTAATGGTCATTGGTGTACCATCACCTAAAAGAATTGCAGTGAGCAGGGTATGCTGTCACTTGGATAGCAATGAGATCTTTTTATCTACATTCTAATATAGGTGCTAGGGTTGTGTAGAGAGTGGTAGGAAATGAGGATTAAGATTGACAGGTATGCTCGGTTGAAAACAATATTGAGATTTAAATCTTTTTGCGCTGTGGATTTTCAAATATTAAAGAAGTCATAGTACTGATTAATAACCCTTTATCAAAATCTGTTTGTTGTTGTGTTGCATTAGTTTGGGAATATTCAGGTTCTGTTAATAGACTAACAGTGGACTTTTCCATTTGCAGAATATATTGAATGACCAGCAGAGGCAGTATTGCAGAAGATGATTTCTCGGAGTTGCTGAACACAAAAAAAAAGTTCCCCAGCTTTCGACTATATTTACCAACTTACATGGTGAGTCAAACTTTCAATTTATCATTTTCCTTGTCCTTAAAAGAAGTTCAAAGCATCTGATGGCTCTCAGCTCCTTTTAGTCGGGTGTTACGCATGAATAGTATTTGTCAAGTCTAAAGCGATATGGATGGCACTATGGCTATCAGGATAGCCTTTCAATGACGTTGACTGTCTACAAGGCTGACAATCCTACTTTAAATACTTGTGCTAACAATATGTCAACAGAGGAAATTAGTGTCTTTGAGGCTGAAAGGAGGTGTCTTATATTGGAGCAATTGGCTTACTCTCGCATGGAGGAAAGCTAATGTAACCTTCTTCCCTTCACACTGCAAGTGGGACTCTTATACTCAAGAAGGTTTACTCTTTCGGATACTCTGTGTTCTTGTACCTCCTGCCCCCCTTTCAAAAGGGGAGCCCAATGATTTCAATATTGCAGAGTCCTTTCCCATTACACCTCCCACTTGGCTTGCAGTCATAATTACAGATCGTTACCTAGTGCGGAATTCCTAATGCCTCATTGTTATGTGTAATTGTCACCCTTGGCGATTGGTCAAATGGTGCCCTGACATCATAATGCTACTGCAGGATGTCATCTGACATGAGGGCAAGCAATAGGATACATTTATCATGGTATTGAAATAGGTAGCAGGATAGACAGGACTCCCAGATGAAGAAAAGATTGTGAGATGAAATAAACAAGGGCATTATTTGAGACTTATTCATTAGTTTTATGGTGTCGGTGATCATGATATTCTCAGGTTCTCTATAGGTGAACTGATAGGGATTTGCAAGAATGAAGATGTCAGAATCTGTTGTTTATAGCCTTTCTCATTCCCACTAACTGTAGCATAAACCTTCCTCCTTAAACTTATCAGATCACTTAATGGTCATTGGTGTACCATCACCTAAAAGAATTGCAGTGAGCAGGGTATGCTGTCACTTGGATAGCAATGAGATCTTTTTATCTACATTCTAATATAGGTGCTAGGGTTGTGTAGAGAGTGGTAGGAAATGAGGATTAAGATTGACAGGTATGCTAGGTTGAAAACAATATTGAGATTTAAATCTTTTTGAGCTGTGGATTCTCAAATATTATAGAAGTCATAGTACTGATTAATAACCCTTTATCAAAATCTGTTTGTTGTTGTGTTGCATTAGTTTGGGAATATTCAGGTTCTGTTAATAGACAAACAGTGGACTTTTCCATTTGCAGAATATATTGAATGACCAGCAGAGGCAGTGTTGCAGAAGATGATTTCTCGGAGTTGCTGAACACAAAAAAAAAAGTTCACCAGCTTTCGGCTATATTTACCAACTTACATGGTGAGTCAAACTTTCAATTTATCATTTTCCTTGTCCTTAAAAGAAGTTCAACGCATCTGATGGCTCTTAGCTCGTTTTAGTCGGGTATTACGCATGAATAGTATTTGTCAAGTCTGAAGCGATATGGATGGCGCTATGGCTATCAGGATAGCCTTTCAATGACGTTGACTGTCTACAAGGCTGACAATCCTACTTTAAATACTTGTGCTAACAATATGTCAACAGAGGAAATTAGTGTCTTTGAGGCTGAAAGGAGGTGTCTTATATTGGAGCAATTGGCTTACTCTCGCATGGAGGAAAGCTAATGTAACCTTCTTCCCTTCACACTGCATGTGGGACTCTTATACTCAAGAAGGTTTACTCTTTCGGATACTCTGTGTTCTTGTACCTCCTGCCCCCCTTTCAAAAGGGGAGCCCAATGATTTCAATATTGCAGAGTCCTTTCCCATTACACCTCCCACTTGGCTTGCAGTCATAATTACAGATCGTTACCTAGTGCGGAATTCCTAATGCCTCATTGTTATGTGTAATTGTCACCCATGGCGATTGGTCAAATGGTGCCCTGACATCATAATGCTACTGCAGGATGTCATCTGACATGAGGGCAAGCAATAGGATACATTTATCATGGTATTGAAATAGGTAGCAGGATAGACAGGACTCCCAGATGAAGAAAAGATTGTGAGATGAAATAAACAAGGGCATTATTTGAGACTTATTCATTAGTTTTATGGTGTCGGTGATCATGATATTCTCAGGTTCTCTATAGGTGAACTGATAGGGATTTGCAAGAATGAAGATGTCAGAATCTGTTGTTTATAGCCTTTCTCATTCCCACTAACTGTAGCATAAACCTTCCTCCTTAAACTTATCAGATCACTTAATGGTCATTGGTGTACCATCACCTAAAAGAATTGCAGTGAGCAGGGTATGCTGTCACTTGGATAGCAATGAGATCTTTTTATCTACATTCTAATATAGGTGCTAGGGTTGTGTAGAGAGTGGTAGGAAATGAGGATTAAGATTGACAGGTATGCTAGGTTGAAAACAATATTGAGATTTAAATCTTTTTGAGCTGTGGATTTTCAAATATTAAAGAAGTCATAGTACTGATTAATAACCCTTTATCAAAATCTGTTTGTTGTTGTGATGCATTAGTTTGGGAATATTCAGGTTCTGTTAATAGACTAACAGTGGACTTTTCCATTTGCAGAATATATTGAATGACCAGCAGAGGCAGTATTGCAGAAGATGATTTCTCGGAGTTGCTGAACACAAAAAAAAAGTTCCCCAGCTTTCGGCTATATTTACCAACTTACATGGTGAGTCAAACTTTCAATTTATCATTTTCCTTGTCCTTAAAAGAAGTTCAACGCATCTGATGGCTCTTAGCTCCTTTTAGTCGGGTGTTACGCATGAATAGTATTTGTCAAGTCTAAAGCGATATGGATGGCGCTATGGCTATCAGGATAGCCTTTCAATGACGTTGACTGTCTACAAGGCTGACAATCCTACTTTAAATACTTGTGCTAACAATATGTCAACAGAGGAAATTAGTGTCTTTGAGGCTGAAAGGAGGTGTCTTATATTGGAGCAATTGGCTTACTCTCGCTTGGAGGAAAGCTAATGTAACCTTCTTCCCTTCACACTGCATGTGGGACTTTTATACTCAAGAAGGTTTACTCTTTCGGATACTCTGTGTTCTTGTACCTCCTGCCCCCCTTTCAAAAGGGGAGCCCAATGATTTCAATATTGCAGAGTCCTTTCCCATTACACCTCCCACTTGGCTTGCAGTCATAATTACAGATCGTTACCTAGTGCGGAATTCCTAATGCCTCATTGTTATGTGTAATTGTCACCCATGGCGATTGGTCAAATGGTGCCCTGACATCATAATGCTACTGCAGGATGTCATCTGACATGAGGGCAAGCAATAGGATACATTTATCATGGTATTGAAATAGGTAGCAGGATAGACAGGACTCCCAGATGAAGAAAAGATTGTGAGATGAAATAAACAAGGGCATTATTTGAGACTTATTCATTAGTTTTATGGTGTCGGTGATCATGATATTCTCAGGTTCTCTATAGGTGAACTGAAAGGGATTTGCAAGAATGAAGATGTCAGAATCTGTTGTTTATAGCTTTTCTCATTCCCACTAACTGTAGCATAAACCTTCCTCCATAAACTTATCAGATCACTTAATGGTCATTGGTGTACCATCACCTAAAAGAATTGCAGTGAGCAGGGTATGCTGTCACTTGGATAGCAATGAGATCTTTTTATCTACATTCTAATATAGGTGCTAGGGTTGTGTAGAGAGTGGTAGGAAATGAGGATTAAGATTGACAGGTATGCTCGGTTGAAAACAATATTGAGATTTAAATCTCTTTGAGCTGTGGATTTTCAAATATTAAAGAAGTCATAGTACTGATTAATAACCCTTTATCAAAATCTGTTTGTTGTTGTGATGCATTAGTTTGGGAATATTCAGGTTCTGTTAATAGACTAACAGTGGACTTTTCCATTTGCAGAATATATTGAATGACCAGCAGAGGCAGTATTGCAGAAGATGATTTCTCGGAGTTGATGAACTCAAAAAAAAAGTTCCCCAGCTTTCGGCTATATTTACCAACTTACATGGTGAGTCAAACTTTCAATTTATCATTTTCCTTGTCCTTAAAAGAAGTTCAACGCATCTGATGGCTCTCAGCTCCTTTTAGTCGGGTGTTACGCATGAATAGTATTTGTCAAGTCTAAAGCGATATGGATGGCGCTATGGCTATCAGGATAGCCTTTCAATGACGTTGACTGTCTACAAGGCTGACAATCCTACTTTAAATACTTGTGCTAACAATATGTCAACAGAGGAAATTAGTGTCTTTGAGACTGAAAGGAGGTGTCTTATATTGGAGCAATTGGCTTACTCTCGCATGGAGGAAAGCTAATGTAACCTTCTTCCCTTCACACTGCATGTGGGACTCTTATACTCAAGAAGGTTTACTCTTTCGGATACTCTGTGTTCTTGTACCTCCTGCCCCCCTTTCAAAAGGGGAGCCCAATGATTTCAATATTGCAGAGTCCTTTCCCATTACACCTCCCACTTGGCTTGCAGTCATAATTACAGATCGTTACCTAGTGCGGAATTCCTAATGCCTCATTGTTATGTGTAATTGTCACCCATGGCGATTGGTCAAATGGTGCCCTGACATCATAATGCTACTGCAGGATGTCATCTGACATGAGGGCAAGCAATAGGATACATTTATCATGGTATTGAAATAGGTAGCAGGATAGACAGGACTCCCAGATGAAGAAAAGATTGTGAGATGAAATAAACAAGGGCATTATTTGAGACTTATTCATTAGTTTTATGGTGTCGGTGATCATGATATTCTCAGGTTCTCTATAGGTGAACTGATAGGGATTTGCAAGAATGAAGATGTCAGAATCTGTTGTTTATAGCCTTTCTCATTCCCACTAACTGTAGCATAAACCTTCCTCCTTAAACTTATCAGATCACTTAATGGTCATTGGTGTACCATCACCTAAAAGAATTGCAGTGAGCAGGGTATGCTGTCACTTGGATAGCAATGAGATCTTTTTATCTACATTCTAATATAGGTGCTAGGGTTGTGTAGAGAGTGGTAGGAAATGAGGATTAAGATTGACAGGTATGCTAGGTTGAAAACAATATTGAGATTTAAATCTTTTTGAGCTGTGGATTTTCAAATATTAAAGAAGTCATAGTACTGATTAATAACCCTTTATCAAAATCTGTTTGTTGTTTTGATGCATTAGTTTGGGAATATTCAGGTTCTGTTAATAGACTAACAGTGGACTTTTCCATTTGCAGAATATATTGAATGACCAGCAGAGGCAGTATTGCAGAAGATGATTTCTCGGAGTTGCTGAACACAAAAAAAAAGTTCCCCAGCTTTCGGCTATATTTACCAACTTACATGGTGAGTCAAACTTTCAATTTATCATTTTCCTTGTCCTTAAAAGAAGTTCAACGCATCTGATGGCTCTTAGCTCGTTTTAGTCGGGTGTTACGCATGAATAGTATTTGTCAAGTCTAAAGCGATATGGATGGCGCTATGGCTATCAGGATAGCCTTTCAATGACGTTGACTGTCTACAAGGCTGACAATCCTACTTTAAATACTTGTGCTAACAATATGTCAACAGAGGAAATTAGTGTCTTTGAGGCTGAAAGGAGGTGTCTTATATTGGAGCAATTGGCTTACTCTCGCATGGAGGAAAGCTAATGTAACCTTCTTCCCTTCACACTGCATGTGGGACTCTTATACTCAAGAAGGTTTACTCTTTCGGATACTCTGTGTTCTTGTACCTCCTGCCCCCCTTTCAAAAGGGGAGCCCAATGATTTCAATATTGCAGAGTCCTTTCCCATTACACCTCCCACTTGGCTTGCAGTCATAATTACCGATCGTTACCTAATGCGGAATTCCTAATGCCTCATTGTTATGTGTAATTGTCACCCATGGCGATTGGTCAAATGGTGCCCTGACATCATAATGCTACTGCAGGATGTCATCTGACATGAGGGCAAGCAATAGGATACATTTATCATGGTATTGAAATAGGTAGCAGTATAGACAGGACTCCCAGATGAAGAAAAGATTGTGAGATGAAATAAACAAGGGCATTATTTGAGACTTATTCATTAGTTTTATGGTGTCGGTGATCATGATATTCTCAGGTTCTCTATAGGTGAACTGAAAGGGATTTGCAAGAATGAAGATGTCAGAATCTGTTGTTTATAGCTTTTCTCATTCCCACTAACTGTAGCATAAACCTTCCTCCATAAACTTATCAGATCACTTAATGGTAATTGGGGTACCATCACCTAAAAGAATTGCAGTGAGCAGGGTATGCTGTCACTTGGATAGCAATGAGATCTTTTTATCTACATTCTAATATAGGTGCTAGGGTTGTGTAGAGAGTGGTAGGAAATGAGGATTAAGATTGACAGGTATGCTCGGTTGAAAACAATATTGAGATTTAAATCTTTTTGAGCTGTGGATTTTCAAATATTAAAGAAGTCATAGTACTGATTAATAACCCTTTATCAAAATCTGTTTGTTGTTGTGATGCATTAGTTTGGGAATATTCAGGTTCTGTTAATAGACTAACAGTGGACTTTTCCATTTGCAGAATATATTGAATGACCAGCAGAGGCAGTATTGCAGAAGATGATTTCTCGGAGTTGCTGAACACAAAAAAAAAGTTCCCCAGCTTTCGGCTATATTTACCAACTTACATGGTGAGTCAAACTTTCAGTTTATCATTTTCCTTGTCCTTAAAAGAAGTTCAACGCATCTGATGGCTCTCAGCTCCTTTTAGTCGGGTGTTACGCATGAATAGTATTTGTCAAGTCTAAAGCGATATGGATGGCGCTATGGCTATCAGGATAGCCTTTCAATGACGTTGACTGTCTACAAGGCTGACAATCCTACTTTAAATACTTGTGCTAACAATATGTCAACAGAGGAAATTAGTGTCTTTGAGGCTGAAAGGAGGTGTCTTATATTGGAGCAATTGGCTTACTCTCGCATGGAGGAAAGCTAATGTAACCTTCTTCCCTTCACACTGCATGTGGGACTCTTATACTCAAGAAGGTTTACTCTTTCGGATACTCTGTGTTCTTGTACCTCCTGCCCCCCTTTCAAAAGGGGAGCCCAATGATTTCAATATTGCAGAGTCCTTTCCCATTACACCTCCCACTTGGCTTGCAGTCATAATTACAGATCGTTACCTAGTGCGGAATTCCTAATGCCTCATTGTTATGTGTAATTGTCACCCATGGCGATTGGTCAAATGGTGCCCTGACATCATAATGCTACTGCAGGATGTCATCTGACATGAGGGCAAGCAATAGGATACATTTATCATGGTATTGAAATAGGTAGCAGGATAGACAGGACTCCCAGATGAAGAAAAGATTGTGAGATGAAATAAACAAGGGCATTATTTGAGACTTATTCATTAGTTTTATGGTGTCGGTGATCATGATATTCTCAGGTTCTCTATAGGTGAACTGAAAGGGATTTGCAAGAATGAAGATGTCAGAATCTGTTGTTTATAGCTTTTCTCATTCCCACTAACTGTAGCATAAACCTTCCTCCATAAACTTATCAGATCACTTAATGGTCATTGGTGTACCATCACCTAAAAGAATTGCAGTGAGCAGGGTATGCTGTCACTTGGATAGCAATGAGATCTTTTTATCTACATTCTAATATAGGTGCTAGGGTTGTGTAGAGAGTGGTAGGAAATGAGGATTAAGATTGACAGGTATGCTCGGTTGAAAACAATATTGAGATTTAAATCTCTTTGAGCTGTGGATTTTCAAATATTAAAGAAGTCATAGTACTGATTAATAACCCTTTATCAAAATCTGTTTGTTGTTGTGATGCATTAGTTTGGGAATATTCAGGTTCTGTTAATAGACTAACAGTGGACTTTTCCATTTGCAGAATATATTGAATGACCAGCAGAGGCAGTATTGCAGAAGATGATTTCTCGGAGTTGATGAACTCAAAAAAAAAGTTCCCCAGCTTTCGGCTATATTTACCAACTTACATGGTGAGTCAAACTTTCAATTTATCATTTTCCTTGTCCTTAAAAGAAGTTCAACGCATCTGATGGCTCTCAGCTCCTTTTAGTCGGGTGTTACGCATGAATAGTATTTGTCAAGTCTAAAGCGATATGGATGGCGCTATGGCTATCAGGATAGCCTTTCAATGACGTTGACTGTCTACAAGGCTGACAATCCTACTTTAAATACTTGTGCTAACAATATGTCAACAGAGGAAATTAGTGTCTTTGAGGCTGAAAGGAGGTGTCTTATATTGGAGCAATTGGCTTACTCTCGCTTGGAGGAAAGCTAATGTAACCTTCTTCCCTTCACACTGCATGTGGGACTTTTATACTCAAGAAGGTTTACTCTTTCGGATACTCTGTGTTCTTGTACCTCCTGCCCCCCTTTCAAAAGGGGAGCCCAATGATTTCAATATTGCAGAGTCCTTTCCCATTACACCTCCCACTTGGCTTGCAGTCATAATTACAGATCGTTACCTAGTGCGGAATTCCTAATGCCTCATTGTTATGTGTAATTGTCACCCTTGGCGATTGGTCAAATGGTGCCCTGACATCATAATGCTACTGCAGGATGTCAGCTGACATGAGGGCAAGCAATAGGATACATTTATCATGGTATTGAAATAGGTAGCAGGATAGACAGGACTCCCAGATGAAGAAAAGATTGTGAGATGAAATAAACAAGGGCATTATTTGAGACTTATTCATTAGTTTTATGGTGTCGGTGATCATGATATTCTCAGGTTCTCTATAGGTGAACTGATAGGGATTTGCAAGAATGAAGATGTCAGAATCTGTTGTTTATAGCCTTTCTCATTCCCACTAACTGTAGCATAAACCTTCCTCCTTAAACTTATCAGATCACTTAATGGTCATTGGTGTACCATCACCTAAAAGAATTGCAGTGAGCAGGGTATGCTGTCACTTGGATAGCAATGAGATCTTTTTATCTACATTCTAATATAGGTGCTAGGGTTGTGTAGAGAGTGGTAGGAAATGAGGATTAAGATTGACAGGTATGCTAGGTTGAAAACAATATTGAGATTTAAATCTTTTTGAGCTGTGGATTTTCAAATATTATAGAAGTCATAGTACTGATTAATAACCCTTTATCAAAATCTGTTTGTTGTTGTGTTGCATTAGTTTGGGAATATTCAGGTTCTGTTAATAGACTAACAGTGGACTTTTCCATTTGCAGAATATATTGAATGACCAGCAGAGGCAGTGTTGCAGAAGATGATTTCTCGGAGTTGCTGAACACAAAAAAAAAAGTTCACCAGCTTTCGGCTATATTTACCAACTTACATGGTGAGTCAAACTTTCAATTTATCATTTTCCTTGTCCTTAAAAGAAGTTCAACGCATCTGATGGCTCTTAGCTCGTTTTAGTCGGGTATTACGCATGAATAGTATTTGTCAAGTCTGAAGCGATATGGATGGCGCTATGGCTATCAGGATAGCCTTTCAATGACGTTGACTGTCTACAAGGCTGACAATCCTACTTTAAATACTTGTGCTAACAATATGTCAACAGAGGAAATTAGTGTCTTTGAGACTGAAAGGAGGTGTCTTATATTGGAGCAATTGGCTTACTCTCGCATGGAGGAAAGCTAATGTAACCTTCTTCCCTTCACACTGCATGTGGGACTCTTATACTCAAGAAGGTTTACTCTTTCGGATACTCTGTGTTCTTGTACCTCCTGCCCCCCTTTCAAAAGGGGAGCCCAATGATTTCAATATTGCAGAGTCCTTTCCCATTACACCTCCCACTTGGCTTGCAGTCATAATTACAGATCGTTACCTAGTGCGGAATTCCTAATGCCTCATTGTTATGTGTAATTGTCACCCATGGCGATTGGTCAAATGGTGCCCTGACATCATAATGCTACTGCAGGATGTCATCTGACATGAGGGCAAGCAATAGGATACATTTATCATGGTATTGAAATAGGTAGCAGGATAGACAGGACTCCCAGATGAAGAAAAGATTGTGAGATGAAATAAACAAGGGCATTATTTGAGACTTATTCATTAGTTTTATGGTGTCGGTGATCATGATATTCTCAGGTTCTCTATAGGTGAACTGATAGGGATTTGCAAGAATGAAGATGTCAGAATCTGTTGTTTATAGCCTTTCTCATTCCCACTAACTGTAGCATAAACCTTCCTCCTTAAACTTATCAGATCACTTAATGGTCATTGGTGTACCATCACCTAAAAGAATTGCAGTGAGCAGGGTATGCTGTCACTTGGATAGCAATGAGATCTTTTTATCTACATTCTAATATAGGTGCTAGGGTTGTGTAGAGAGTGGTAGGAAATGAGGATTAAGATTGACAGGTATGCTAGGTTGAAAACAATATTGAGATTTAAATCTTTTTGAGCTGTGGATTTTCAAATATTAAAGAAGTCATAGTACTGATTAATAACCCTTTATCAAAATCTGTTTGTTGTTTTGATGCATTAGTTTGGGAATATTCAGGTTCTGTTAATAGACTAACAGTGGACTTTTCCATTTGCAGAATATATTGAATGACCAGCAGAGGCAGTATTGCAGAAGATGATTTCTCGGAGTTGCTGAACACAAAAAAAAAGTTCCCCAGCTTTCGGCTATATTTACCAACTTACATGGTGAGTCAAACTTTCAATTTATCATTTTCCTTGTCCTTAAAAGAAGTTCAACGCATCTGATGGCTCTTAGCTCGTTTTAGTCGGGTGTTACGCATGAATAGTATTTGTCAAGTCTAAAGCGATATGGATGGCGCTATGGCTATCAGGATAGCCTTTCAATGACGTTGACTGTCTACAAGGCTGACAATCCTACTTTAAATACTTGTGCTAACAATATGTCAACAGAGGAAATTAGTGTCTTTGAGGCTGAAAGGAGGTGTCTTATATTGGAGCAATTGGCTTACTCTCGCATGGAGGAAAGCTAATGTAACCTTCTTCCCTTCACACTGCATGTGGGA
Organism: Lissotriton helveticus; assembly: GCF_964261635.1. Taxonomy (NCBI): domain Eukaryota; kingdom Metazoa; phylum Chordata; class Amphibia; order Caudata; family Salamandridae; genus Lissotriton; species Lissotriton helveticus. Next base: position 456,230,987 of record NC_136072.1, on the reverse strand, counting down.
CTCTTATACTCAAGAAGGTTTACTCTTTCGGATACTCTGTGTTCTTGTACCTCCTGCCCCCCTTTCAAAAGGGGAGCCCAATGATTTCAATATTGCAGAGTCCTTTCCCATTACACCTCCCACTTGGCTTGCAGTCATAATTACCGATCGTTACCTAATGCGGAATTCCTAATGCCTCATTGTTATGTGTAATTGTCACCCATGGCGATTGGTCAAATGGTGCCCTGACATCATAATGCTACTGCAGGATGTCATCTGACATGAGGGCAAGCAATAGGATACATTTATCATGGTATTGAAATAGGTAGCAGGATAGACAGGACTCCCAGATGAAGAAAAGATTGTGAGATGAAATAAACAAGGGCATTATTTGAGACTTATTCATTAGTTTTATGGTGTCGGTGATCATGATATTCTCAGGTTCTCTATAGGTGAACTGAAAGGGATTTGCAAGAATGAAGATGTCAGAATCTGTTGTTTATAGCTTTTCTCATTCCCACTAACTGTAGCATAAACCTTCCTCCATAAACTTATCAGATCACTTAATGGTAATTGGGGTACCATCACCTAAAAGAATTGCAGTGAGCAGGGTATGCTGTCACTTGGATAGCAATGAGATCTTTTTATCTACATTCTAATATAGGTGCTAGGGTTGTGTAGAGAGTGGTAGGAAATGAGGATTAAGATTGACAGGTATGCTCGGTTGAAAACAATATTGAGATTTAAATCTTTTTGAGCTGTGGATTTTCAAATATTAAAGAAGTCATAGTACTGATTAATAACCCTTTATCAAAATCTGTTTGTTGTTGTGATGCATTAGTTTGGGAATATTCAGGTTCTGTTAATAGACTAACAGTGGACTTTTCCATTTGCAGAATATATTGAATGACCAGCAGAGGCAGTATTGCAGAAGATGATTTCTCGGAGTTGCTGAACACAAAAAAAAAGTTCCCCAGCTTTCGGCTATATTTACCAACTTACATGGTGAGTCAAACTTTCAGTTTATCATTTTCCTTGTCCTTAAAAGAAGTTCAACGCATCTGATGGCTCTCAGCTCCTTTTAGTCGGGTGTTACGCATGAATAGTATTTGTCAAGTCTAAAGCGATATGGATGGCGCTATGGCTATCAGGATAGCCTTTCAATGACGTTGACTGTCTACAAGGCTGACAATCCTACTTTAAATACTTGTGCTAACAATATGTCAACAGAGGAAATTAGTGTCTTTGAGGCTGAAAGGAGGTGTCTTATATTGGAGCAATTGGCTTACTCTCGCATGGAGGAAAGCTAATGTAACCTTCTTCCCTTCACACTGCATGTGGGACTCTTATACTCAAGAAGGTTTACTCTTTCGGATACTCTGTGTTCTTGTACCTCCTGCCCCCCTTTCAAAAGGGGAGCCCAATGATTTCAATATTGCAGAGTCCTTTCCCATTACACCTCCCACTTGGCTTGCAGTCATAATTACAGATCGTTACCTAGTGCGGAATTCCTAATGCCTCATTGTTATGTGTAATTGTCACCCATGGCGATTGGTCAAATGGTGCCCTGACATCATAATGCTACTGCAGGATGTCATCTGACATGAGGGCAAGCAATAGGATACATTTATCATGGTATTGAAATAGGTAGCAGGATAGACAGGACTCCCAGATGAAGAAAAGATTGTGAGATGAAATAAACAAGGGCATTATTTGAGACTTATTCATTAGTTTTATGGTGTCGATGATCATGATATTCTCAGGTTCTCTATAGGTGAACTGAAAGGGATTTGCAAGAATGAAGATGTCAGAATCTGTTGTTTATAGCTTTTCTCATTCCCACTAATTGTAGCATAAACCTTTCTCCATAAACTTATCAGATCACTTAATGGTCATTGGTGTACCATCACCTAAAAGAATTGCAGTGAGCAGGGTATGCTGTCACTTGGATAGCAATGAGATCTTTTTATCTACATTCTAATATAGGTGCTAGGGTTGTGTAGAGAGTGGTAGGAAATGAGGATTAAGATTGACAGGTATGCTCGGTTGAAAACAATATTGAGATTTAAATCTTTTTGCGCTGTGGATTTTCAAATATTAAAGAAGTCATAGTACTGATTAATAACCCTTTATCAAAATCTGTTTGTTGTTGTGTTGCATTAGTTTGGGAATATTCAGGTTCTGTTAATAGACTAACAGTGGACTTTTCCATTTGCAGAATATATTGAATGACCAGCAGAGGCAGTATTGCAGAAGATGATTTCTCGGAGTTGCTGAACACAAAAAAAAAGTTCCCCAGCTTTCGGCTATATTTACCAACTTACATGGTGAGTCAAACTTTCAATTTATCATTTTCCTTGTCCTTAAAAGAAGTTCAACGCATCTGATGGCTCTCAGCTCCTTTTAGTCGGGTGTTACGCATGAATAGTATTTGTCAAGTCTAAAGCGATATGGATGGCACTATGGCTATCAGGATAGCCTTTCAATGACGTTGACTGTCTACAAGGCTGACAATCCTACTTTAAATACTTGTGCTAACAATATGTCAACAGAGGAAATTAGTGTCTTTGAGGCTGAAAGGAGGTGTCTTATATTGGAGCAATTGGCTTACTCTCGCATGGAGGAAAGCTAATGTAACCTTCTTCCCTTCACACTGCAAGTGGGACTCTTATACTCAAGAAGGTTTACTCTTTCGGATACTCTGTGTTCTTGTACCTCCTGCCCCCCTTTCAAAAGGGGAGCCCAATGATTTCAATATTGCAGAGTCCTTTCCCATTACACCTCCCACTTGGCTTGCAGTCATAATTACAGATCGTTACCTAGTGCGGAATTCCTAATGCCTCAATGTTATGTGTAATTGTCACCCTTGGCGATTGGTCAAATGGTGCCCTGACATCATAATGCTACTGCAGGATGTCATCTGACATGAGGGCAAGCAATAGGATACATTTATCATGGTATTGAAATAGGTAGCAGGATAGACAGGACTCCCAGATGAAGAAAAGATTGTGAGATGAAATAAACAAGGGCATTATTTGAGACTTATTCATTAGTTTTATGGTGTCGGTGATCATGATATTCTCAGGTTCTCTATAGGTGAACTGATAGGGATTTGCAAGAATGAAGATGTCAGAATCTGTTGTTTATAGCCTTTCTCATTCCCACTAACTGTAGCATAAACCTTCCTCCTTAAACTTATCAGATCACTTAATGGTCATTGGTGTACCATCACCTAAAAGAATTGCAGTGAGCAGGGTATGCTGTCACTTGGATAGCAATGAGATCTTTTTATCTACATTCTAATATAGGTGCTAGGGTTGTGTAGAGAGTGGTAGGAAATGAGGATTAAGATTGACAGGTATGCTAGGTTGAAAACAATATTGAGATTTAAATCTTTTTGAGCTGTGGATTTTCAAATATTATAGAAGTCATAGTACTGATTAATAACCCTTTATCAAAATCTGTTTGTTGTTGTGTTGCATTAGTTTGGGAATATTCAGGTTCTGTTAATAGACAAACAGTGGACTTTTCCATTTGCAGAATATATTGAATGACCAGCAGAGGCAGTGTTGCAGAAGATGATTTCTCGGAGTTGCTGAACACAAAAAAAAAAGTTCACCAGCTTTCGGCTATATTTACCAACTTACATGGTGAGTCAAACTTTCAATTTATCATTTTCCTTGTCCTTAAAAAAAGTTCAACGCATCTGATGGCTCTTAGCTCGTTTTAGTCGGGTATTACGCATGAATAGTATTTGTCAAGTCTGAAGCGATATGGATGGCGCTATGGCTATCAGGATAGCCTTTCAATGACGTTGACTGTCTACAAGGCTGACAATCCTACTTTAAATACTTGTGCTAACAATATGTCAACAGAGGAAATTAGTGTCTTTGAGACTGAAAGGAGGTGTCTTATATTGGAGCAATTGGCTTACTCTCGCATGGAGGAAAGCTAATGTAACCTTCTTCCCTTCACACTGCATGTGGGACTCTTATACTCAAGAAGGTTTACTCTTTCGGATACTCTGTGTTCTTGTACCTCCTGCCCCCCTTTCAAAAGGGGAGCCCAATGATTTCAATATTGCAGAGTCCTTTCCCATTACACCTCCCACTTGGCTTGCAGTCATAATTACAGATCGTTACCTAGTGCGGAATTCCTAATGCCTCATTGTTATGTGTAATTGTCACCCATGGCGATTGGTCAAATGGTGCCCTGACATCATAATGCTACTGCAGGATGTCATCTGACATGAGGGCAAGCAATAGGATACATTTATCATGGTATTGAAATAGGTAGCAGGATAGACAGGACTCCCAGATGAAGAAAAGATTGTGAGATGAAATAAACAAGGGCATTATTTGAGACTTATTCATTAGTTTTATGGTGTCGGTGATCATGATATTCTCAGGTTCTCTATAGGTGAACTGATAGGGATTTGCAAGAATGAAGATGTCAGAATCTGTTGTTTATAGCCTTTCTCATTCCCACTAACTGTAGCATAAACCTTCCTCCTTAAACTTATCAGATCACTTAATGGTCATTGGTGTACCATCACCTAAAAGAATTGCAGTGAGCAGGGTATGCTGTCACTTGGATAGCAATGAGATCTTTTTATCTACATTCTAATATAGGTGCTAGGGTTGTGTAGAGAGTGGTAGGAAATGAGGATTAAGATTGACAGGTATGCTAGGTTGAAAACAATATTGAGATTTAAATCTTTTTGAGCTGTGGATTTTCAAATATTAAAGAAGTCATAGTACTGATTAATAACCCTTTATCAAAATCTGTTTGTTGTTTTGATGCATTAGTTTGGGAATATTCAGGTTCTGTTAATAGACTAACAGTGGACTTTTCCATTTGCAGAATATATTGAATGACCAGCAGAGGCAGTATTGCAGAAGATGATTTCTCGGAGTTGCTGAACACAAAAAAAAAGTTCCCCAGCTTTCGGCTATATTTACCAACTTACATGGTGAGTCAAACTTTCAATGTATCATTTTCCTTGTCCTTAAAAGAAGTTCAACGCATCTGATGGCTCTTAGCTCGTTTTAGTCGGGTGTTACGCATGAATAGTATTTGTCAAGTCTAAAGCGATATGGATGGCGCTATGGCTATCAGGATAGCCTTTCAATGACGTTGACTGTCTACAAGGCTGACAATCCTACTTTAAATACTTGTGCTAACAATATGTCAACAGAGGAAATTAGTGTCTTTGAGGCTGAAAGGAGGTGTCTTATATTGGAGCAATTGGCTTACTCTCGCATGGAGGAAAGCTAATGTAACCTTCTTCCCTTCACACTGCATGTGGGACTCTTATACTCAAGAAGGTTTACTCTTTCGGATACTCTGTGTTCTTGTACCTCCTGCCCCCCTTTCAAAAGGGGAGCCCAATGATTTCAATATTGCAGAGTCCTTTCCCATTACACCTCCCACTTGGCTTGCAGTCATAATTACCGATCGTTACCTAATGCGGAATTCCTAATGCCTCATTGTTATGTGTAATTGTCACCCATGGCGATTGGTCAAATGGTGCCCTGACATCATAATGCTACTGCAGGATGTCATCTGACATGAGGGCAAGCAATAGGATACATTTATCATGGTATTGAAATAGGTAGCAGGATAGACAGGACTCCCAGATGAAGAAAAGATTGTGAGATGAAATAAACAAGGGCATTATTTGAGACTTATTCATTAGTTTTATGGTGTCGGTGATCATGATATTCTCAGGTTCTCTATAGGTGAACTGAAAGGGATTTGCAAGAATGAAGATGTCAGAATCTGTTGTTTATAGCTTTTCTCATTCCCACTAACTGTAGCATAAACCTTCCTCCATAAACTTATCAGATCACTTAATGGTAATTGGGGTACCATCACCTAAAAGAATTGCAGTGAGCAGGGTATGCTGTCACTTGGATAGCAATGAGATCTTTTTATCTACATTCTAATATAGGTGCTAGGGTTGTGTAGAGAGTGGTAGGAAATGAGGATTAAGATTGACAGGTATGCTCGGTTGAAAACAATATTGAGATTTAAATCTTTTTGAGCTGTGGATTTTCAAATATTAAAGAAGTCATAGTACTGATTAATAACCCTTTATCAAAATCTGTTTGTTGTTGTGATGCATTAGTTTGGGAATATTCAGGTTCTGTTAATAGACTAACAGTGGACTTTTCCATTTGCAGAATATATTGAATGACCAGCAGAGGCAGTATTGCAGAAGATGATTTCTCGGAGTTGCTGAACACAAAAAAAAAGTTCCCCAGCTTTCGGCTATATTTACCAACTTACATGGTGAGTCAAACTTTCAGTTTATCATTTTCCTTGTCCTTAAAAGAAGTTCAACGCATCTGATGGCTCTCAGCTCCTTTTAGTCGGGTGTTACGCATGAATAGTATTTGTCAAGTCTAAAGCGATATGGATGGCACTATGGCTATCAGGATAGCCTTTCAATGACGTTGACTGTCTACAAGGCTGACAATCCTACTTTAAATACTTGTGCTAACAATATGTCAACAGAGGAAATTAGTGTCTTTGAGGCTGAAAGGAGGTGTCTTATATTGGAGCAATTGGCTTACTCTCGCATGGAGGAAAGCTAATGTAACCTTCTTCCCTTCACACTGCATGTGGGACTCTTATACTCAAGAAGGTTTACTCTTTCGGATACTCTGTGTTCTTGTACCTCCTGCCCCCCTTTCAAAAGGGGAGCCCAATGATTTCAATATTGCAGAGTCCTTTCCCATTACACCTCCCACTTGGCTTGCAGTCATAATTACAGATCGTTACCTAGTGCGGAATTCCTAATGCCTCATTGTTATGTGTAATTGTCACCCATGGCGATTGGTCAAATGGTGCCCTGACATCATAATGCTACTGCAGGATGTCATCTGACATGAGGGCAAGCAATAGGATACATTTATCATGGTATTGAAATAGGTAGCAGGATAGACAGGACTCCCAGATGAAGAAAAGATTGTGAGATGAAATAAACAAGGGCATTATTTGAGACTTATTCATTAGTTTTATGGTGTCGATGATCATGATATTCTCAGGTTCTCTATAGGTGAACTGAAAGGGATTTGCAAGAATGAAGATGTCAGAATCTGTTGTTTATAGCTTTTCTCATTCCCACTAATTGTAGCATAAACCTTTCTCCATAAACTTATCAGATCACTTAATGGTCATTGGTGTACCATCACCTAAAAGAATTGCAGTGAGCAGGGTATGCTGTCACTTGGATAGCAATGAGATCTTTTTATCTACATTCTAATATAGGTGCTAGGGTTGTGTAGAGAGTGGTAGGAAATGAGGATTAAGATTGACAGGTATGCTCGGTTGAAAACAATATTGAGATTTAAATCTTTTTGCGCTGTGGATTTTCAAATATTAAAGAAGTCATAGTACTGATTAATAACCCTTTATCAAAATCTGTTTGTTGTTGTGTTGCATTAGTTTGGGAATATTCAGGTTCTGTTAATAGACTAACAGTGGACTTTTCCATTTGCAGAATATATTGAATGACCAGCAGAGGCAGTATTGCAGAAGATGATTTCTCGGAGTTGCTGAACACAAAAAAAAAGTTCCCCAGCTTTCGGCTATATTTACCAACTTACATGGTGAGTCAAACTTTCAATTTATCATTTTCCTTGTCCTTAAAAGAAGTTCAACGCATCTGATGGCTCTCAGCTCCTTTTAGTCGGGTGTTACGCATGAATAGTATTTGTCAAGTCTAAAGCGATATGGATGGCACTATGGCTATCAGGATAGCCTTTCAATGACGTTGACTGTCTACAAGGCTGACAATCCTACTTTAAATACTTGTGCTAACAATATGTCAACAGAGGAAATTAGTGTCTTTGAGGCTGAAAGGAGGTGTCTTATATTGGAGCAATTGGCTTACTCTCGCATGGAGGAAAGCTAATGTAACCTTCTTCCCTTCACACTGCAAGTGGGACTCTTATACTCAAGAAGGTTTACTCTTTCGGATACTCTGTGTTCTTGTACCTCCTGCCCCCCTTTCAAAAGGGGAGCCCAATGATTTCAATATTGCAGAGTCCTTTCCCATTACACCTCCCACTTGGCTTGCAGTCATAATTACAGATCGTTACCTAGTGCGGAATTCCTAATGCCTCAATGTTATGTGTAATTGTCACCCTTGGCGATTGGTCAAATGGTGCCCTGACATCATAATGCTACTGCAGGATGTCATCTGACATGAGGGCAAGCAATAGGATACATTTATCATGGTATTGAAATAGGTAGCAGGATAGACAGGACTCCCAGATGAAGAAAAGATTGTGAGATGAAATAAACAAGGGCATTATTTGAGACTTATTCATTAGTTTTATGGTGTCGGTGATCATGATATTCTCAGGTTCTCTATAGGTGAACTGATAGGGATTTGCAAGAATGAAGATGTCAGAATCTGTTGTTTATAGCCTTTCTCATTCCCACTAACTGTAGCATAAACCTTCCTCCTTAAACTTATCAGATCACTTAATGGTCATTGGTGTACCATCACCTAAAAGAATTGCAGTGAGCAGGGTATGCTGTCACTTGGATAGCAATGAGATCTTTTTATCTACATTCTAATATAGGTGCTAGGGTTGTGTAGAGAGTGGTAGGAAATGAGGATTAAGATTGACAGGTATGCTAGGTTGAAAACAATATTGAGATTTAAATCTTTTTGAGCTGTGGATTTTCAAATATTATAGAAGTCATAGTACTGATTAATAACCCTTTATCAAAATCTGTTTGTTGTTGTGTTGCATTAGTTTGGGAATATTCAGGTTCTGTTAATAGACAAACAGTGGACTTTTCCATTTGCAGAATATATTGAATGACCAGCAGAGGCAGTGTTGCAGAAGATGATTTCTCGGAGTTGCTGAACACAAAAAAAAAAGTTCACCAGCTTTCGGCTATATTTACCAACTTACATGGTGAGTCAAACTTTCAATTTATCATTTTCCTTGTCCTTAAAAAAAGTTCAACGCATCTGATGGCTCTTAGCTCGTTTTAGTCGGGTATTACGCATGAATAGTATTTGTCAAGTCTGAAGCGATATGGATGGCGCTATGGCTATCAGGATAGCCTTTCAATGACGTTGACTGTCTACAAGGCTGACAATCCTACTTTAAATACTTGTGCTAACAATATGTCAACAGAGGAAATTAGTGTCTTTGAGGCTGAAAGGAGGTGTCTTATATTGGAGCAATTGGCTTACTCTCGCATGGAGGAAAGCTAATGTAACCTTCTTCCCTTCACACTGCATGTGGGACTCTTATACTCAAGAAGGTTTACTCTTTCGGATACTCTGTGTTCTTGTACCTCCTGCCCCCCTTTCAAAAGGGGAGCCCAATGATTTCAATATTGCAGAGTCCTTTCCCATTACACCTCCCACTTGGCTTGCAGTCATAATTACAGATCGTTACCTAGTGCGGAATTCCTAATGCCTCATTGTTATGTGTAATTGTCACCCATGGCGATTGGTCAAATGGTGCCCTGACATCATAATGCTACTGCAGGATGTCATCTGACATGAGGGCAAGCAATAGGATACATTTATCATGGTATTGAAATAGGTAGCAGGATAGACAGGACTCCCAGATGAAGAAAAGATTGTGAGATGAAATAAACAAGGGCATTATTTGAGACTTATTCATTAGTTTTATGGTGTCGGTGATCATGATATTCTCAGGTTCTCTATAGGTGAACTGATAGGGATTTGCAAGAATGAAGATGTCAGAATCTGTTGTTTATAGCCTTTCTCATTCCCACTAACTGTAGCATAAACCTTCCTCCTTAAACTTATCAGATCACTTAATGGTCATTGGTGTACCATCACCTAAAAGAATTGCAGTGAGCAGGGTATGCTGTCACTTGGATAGCAATGAGATCTTTTTATCTACATTCTAATATAGGTGCTAGGGTTGTGTAGAGAGTGGTAGGAAATGAGGATTAAGATTGACAGGTATGCTAGGTTGAAAACAATATTGAGATTTAAATCTTTTTGAGCTGTGGATTTTCAAATATTAAAGAAGTCATAGTACTGATTAATAACCCTTTATCAAAATCTGTTTGTTGTTGTGATGCATTAGTTTGGGAATATTCAGGTTCTGTTAATAGACTAACAGTGGACTTTTCCATTTGCAGAATATATTGAATGACCAGCAGAGGCAGTATTGCAGAAGATGATTTCTCGGAGTTGCTGAACACAAAAAAAAAGTTCCCCAGCTTTCGGCTATATTTACCAACTTACATGGTGAGTAAAACTTTCAATGTATCATTTTCCTTGTCCTTAAAAGAAGTTCAACGCATCTGATGGCTCTTAGCTCCTTTTAGTCGGGTGTTACGCATGAATAGTATTTGTCAAGTCTAAAGCGATATGGATGGCGCTATGGCTATCAGGATAGCCTTTCAATGACGTTGACTGTCTACAAGGCTGACAATCCTACTTTAAATACTTGTGCTAACAATATGTCAACAGAGGAAATTAGTGTCTTTGAGGCTGAAAGGAGGTGTCTTATATTGGAGCAATTGGCTTACTCTCGCTTGGAGGAAAGCTAATGTAACCTTCTTCCCTTCACACTGCATGTGGGACTTTTATACTCAAGAAGGTTTACTCTTTCGGATACTCTGTGTTCTTGTACCTCCTGCCCCCCTTTCAAAAGGGGAGCCCAATGATTTCAATATTGCAGAGTCCTTTCCCATTACACCTCCCACTTGGCTTGCAGTCATAATTACAGATCGTTACCTAGTGCGGAATTCCTAATGCCTCATTGTTATGTGTAATTGTCACCCATGGCGATTGGTCAAATGGTGCCCTGACATCATAATGCTACTGCAGGATGTCATCTGACATGAGGGCAAGCAATAGGATACATTTATCATGGTATTGAAATAGGTAGCAGGATAGACAGGACTCCCAGATGAAGAAAAGATTGTGAGATGAAATAAACAAGGGCATTATTTGAGACTTATTCATTAGTTTTATGGTGTCGGTGATCATGATATTCTCAGGTTCTCTATAGGTGAACTGAAAGGGATTTGCAAGAATGAAGATGTCAGAATCTGTTGTTTATAGCTTTTCTCATTCCCACTAACTGTAGCATAAACCTTCCTCCATAAACTTATCAGATCACTTAATGGTCATTGGTGTACAATCACCTAAAAGAATTGCAGTGAGCAGGGTATGCTGTCACTTTGATAGCAATGAGATCTTTTTATCTACATTCTAATATAGGTGCTAGGGTTGTGTAGAGAGTGGTAGGAAATGAGGATTAAGATTGACAGGTATGCTCGGTTGAAAACAATATTGAGATTTAAATCTTTTTGAGCTGTGGATTTTCAAATATTAAAGAAGTCATAGTACTGATTAATAACCCTTTATCAAAATCTGTTTGTTGTTGTGATGCATTAGTTTGGGAATATTCAGGTTCTGTTAATAGACTAACAGTGGACTTTTCCATTTGCAGAATATATTGAATGACCAGCAGAGGCAGTATTGCAGAAGATGATTTCTCGGAGTTGATGAACTAAAAAAAAAAGTTCCCCAGCTTTCGGCTATATTTACCAACTTACATGGTGAGTCAAACTTTCAATTTATCATTTTCCTTGTCCTTAAAAGAAGTTCAACGCATCTGATGGCTCTCAGCTCCTTTTAGTCGGGTGTTACGCATGAATAGTATTTGTCAAGTCTAAAGCGATATGGATGGCGCTATGGCTATCAGGATAGCCTTTCAATGACGTTGACTGTCTACAAGGCTGACAATCCTACTTTAAATACTTGTGCTAACAATATGTCAACAGAGGAAATTAGTGTCTTTGAGGCTGAAAGGAGGTGTCTTATATTGGAGCAATTGGCTTACTCTCGCTTGGAGGAAAGCTAATGTAACCTTCTTCCCTTCACACTGCATGTGGGACTTTTATACTCAAGAAGGTTTACTCTTTCGGATACTCTGTGTTCTTGTACCTCCTGCCCCCCTTTCAAAAGGGGAGCCCAATGATTTCAATATTGCAGAGTCCTTTCCCATTACACCTCCCACTTGGCTTGCAGTCATAATTACAGATCGTTACCTAGTGCGGAATTCCTAATGCCTCATTGTTATGTGTAATTGTCACCCTTGGCGATTGGTCAAATGGTGCCCTGACATCATAATGCTACTGCAGGATGTCATCTGACATGAGGGCAAGCAATAGGATACATTTATCATGGTATTGAAATAGGTAGCAGGATAGACAGGACTCCCAGATGAAGAAAAGATTGTGAGATGAAATAAACAAGGGCATTATTTGAGACTTATTCATTAGTTTTATGGTGTCGGTGATCATGATATTCTCAGGTTCTCTATAGGTGAACTGATAGGGATTTGCAAGAATGAAGATGTCAGAATCTGTTGTTTATAGCCTTTCTCATTCCCACTAACTGTAGCATAAACCTTCCTCCTTAAACTTATCAGATCACTTAATGGTCATTGGTGTACCATCACCTAAAAGAATTGCAGTGAGCAGGGTATGCTGTCACTTGGATAGCAATGAGATCTTTTTATCTACATTCTAATATAGGTGCTAGGGTTGTGTAGAGAGTGGTAGGAAATGAGGATTAAGATTGACAGGTATGCTAGGTTGAAAACAATATTGAGATTTAAATCTTTTTGAGCTGTGGATTTTCAAATATTATAGAAGTCATAGTACTGATTAATAACCCTTTATCAAAATCTGTTTGTTGTTGTGTTGCATTAGTTTGGGAATATTCAGGTTCTGTTAATAGACTAACAGTGGACTTTTCCATTTGCAGAATATATTGAATGACCAGCAGAGGCAGTGTTGCAGAAGATGATTTCTCGGAGTTGCTGAACACAAAAAAAAAAGTTCACCAGCTTTCGGCTATATTTACCAACTTACATGGTGAGTCAAACTTTCAATTTATCATTTTCCTTGTCCTTAAAAGAAGTTCAACGCATCTGATGGCTCTTAGCTCCTTTTAGTCGGGTATTACGCATGAATAGTATTTGTCAAGTCTGAAGCGATATGGATGGCGCTATGGCTATCAGGATAGCCTTTCAATGACGTTGACTGTCTACAAGGCTGACAATCCTACTTTAAATACTTGTGCTAACAATATGTCAACAGAGGAAATTAGTGTCTTTGAGGCTGAAAGGAGGTGTCTTATATTGGAGCAATTGGCTTACTCTCGCTTGGAGGAAAGCTAATGTAACCTTCTTCCCTTCACACTGCATGTGGGACTTTTATACTCAAGAAGGTTTACTCTTTCGGATACTCTGTGTTCTTGTACCTCCTGCCCCCCTTTCAAAAGGGGAGCCCAATGATTTCAATATTGCAGAGTCCTTTCCCATTACACCTCCCACTTGGCTTGCAGTCATAATTACAGATCGTTACCTAGTGCGGAATTCCTAATGCCTCATTGTTATGTGTAATTGTCACCCATGGCGATTGGTCAAATGGTGCCCTGACATCATAATGCTACTGCAGGATGTCATCTGACATGAGGGCAAGCAATAGGATACATTTATCATGGTATTGAAATAGGTAGCAGGATAGACAGGACTCCCAGATGAAGAAAAGATTGTGAGATGAAATAAACAAGGGCATTATTTGAGACTTATTCATTAGTTTTATGGTGTCGGTGATCATGATATTCTCAGGTTCTCTATAGGTGAACTGAAAGGGATTTGCAAGAATGAAGATGTCAGAATCTGTTGTTTATAGCTTTTCTCATTCACACTAACTGTAGCATAAACCTTCCTCCATAAACTTATCAGATCACTTAATGGTCATTGGTGTACCATCACCTAAAAGAATTGCAGTGAGCAGGGTATGCTGTCACTTGGATAGCAATGAGATCTTTTTATCTACATTCTAATATAGGTGCTAGGGTTGTGTAGAGAGTGGTAGGAAATGAGGATTAAGATTGACAGGTATGCTAGGTTGAAAACAATATTGAGATTTAAATCTTTTTGAGCTGTGGATTTTCAAATATTATAGAAGTCATAGTACTGATTAATAACCCTTTATCAAAATCTGTTTGTTGTTGTGTTGCATTTGTTTGGGAATATTCAGGTTCTGTTAATAGACAAACAGTGGACTTTTCCATTTGCAGAATATATTGAATGACCAGCAGAGGCAGTGTTGCAGAAGATGATTTCTCGGAGTTGCTGAACACAAAAAAAAAAAGTTCACCAGCTTTCGGCTATATTTACCAACTTACATGGTGAGTCAAACTTTCAATTTATCATTTTCCTTGTCCTTAAAAGAAGTTCAACGCATCTGATGGCTCTTAGCTCCTTTTAGTCGGGTATTACGCATGAATAGTATTTGTCAAGTCTGAAGCGATATGGATGGCGCTATGGCTATCAGGATAGCCTTTCAATGACGTTGACTGTCTACAAGGCTGACAATCCTACTTTAAATACATGTGCTAACAATATGTCAACAGAGGAAATTAGTGTCTTTGAGGCTGAAAGGAGGTGTCTTATATTGGAGCAATTGGCTTACTCTCGCATGGAGGAAAGCTAATGTAACCTTCTTCCCTTCACACTGCATGTGGGACTCTTATACTCAAGAAGGTTTACTCTTTCGGATACTCTGTGTTCTTGTACCTCCTGCCCCCCTTTCAAAAGGGGAGCCCAATGATTTCAATATTGCAGAGTCCTTTCCCATTACACCTCCCACTTGGCTTGCAGTCATAATTACAGATCGTTACCTAGTGCGGAATTCCTAATGCCTCATTGTTATGTGTAATTGTCACCCATGGCGATTGGTCAAATGGTGCCCTGACATCATAATGCTACTGCAGGATGTCATCTGACATGAGGGCAAGCAATAGGATACATTTATCATGGTATTGAAATAGGTAGCAGGATAGACAGGACTCCCAGATGAAGAAAAGATTGTGAGATGAAATAAACAAGGGCATTATTTGAGACTTATTCATTAGTTTTATGGTGTCGGTGATCATGATATTCTCAGGTTCTCTATAGGTGAACTGAAAGGGATTTGCAAGAATGAAGATGTCAGAATCTGTTGTTTATAGCTTTTCTCATTCCCACTAACTGTAGCATAAACCTTCCTCCATAAACTTATCAGATCACTTAATGGTCATTGGTGTACCATCACCTAAAAGAATTGCAGTGAGCAGGGTATGCTGTCACTTGGATAGCAATGAGATCTTTTTATCTACATTCTAATATAGGTGCTAGGGTTGTGTAGAGAGTGGTAGGAAATGAGGATTAAGATTGACAGGTATGCTAGGTTGAAAACAATATTGAGATTTAAATCTTTTTGAGCTGTGGATTTTCAAATATTATAGAAGTCATAGTACTGATTAATAACCCTTTATCAAAATCTGTTTGTTGTTGTGTTGCATTTGTTTGGGAATATTCAGGTTCTGTTAATAGACAAACAGTGGACTTTTCCATTTGCAGAATATATTGAATGACCAGCAGAGGCAGTGTTGCAGAAGATGATTTCTCGGAGTTGCTGAACACAAAAAAAAAAAGTTCACCAGCTTTCGGCTATATTTACCAACTTACATGGTGAGTCAAACTTTCAATTTATCATTTTCCTTGTCCTTAAAAGAAGTTCAACGCATCTGATGGCTCTTAGCTCCTTTTAGTCGGGTATTACGCATGAATAGTATTTGTCAAGTCTGAAGCGATATGGATGGCGCTATGGCTATCAGGATAGCCTTTCAATGACGTTGACTGTCTACAAGGCTGACAATCCTACTTTAAATACATGTGCTAACAATATGTCAACAGAGGAAATTAGTGTCTTTGAGGCTGAAAGGAGGTGTCTTATATTGGAGCAATTGGCTTACTCTCGCATGGAGGAAAGCTAATGTAACCTTCTTCCCTTCACACTGCATGTGGGACTCTTATACTCAAGAAGGTTTACTCTTTCGGATACTCTGTGTTCTTGTACCTCCTGCCCCCCTTTCAAAAGGGGAGCCCAATGATTTCAATATTGCAGAGTCCTTTCCCATTACACCTCCCACTTGGCTTGCAGTCATAATTACAGATCGTTACCTAGTGCGGAATTCCTAATGCCTCATTGTTATGTGTAATTGTTACCCATGGCGATTGGTCAAATGGTGCCCTGACATCATAATGCTACTGCAGGATGTCATCTGACATGAGGGCAAGCAATAGGATACATTTATCATGGTATTGAAATAGGTAGCAGGATAGACAGGACTCCCAGATGAAGAAAAGATTGTGAGATGAAATAAACAAGGGCATTATTTGAGACTTATTCATTAGTTTTATGGTGTCGATGATCATGATATTCTCAGGTTCTCTATAGGTGAACTGAAAGGGATTTGCAAGAATGAAGATGTCAGAATCTGTTGTTTATAGCTTTTCTCATTCCCACTAATTGTAGCATAAACCTTTCTCCATAAACTTATCAGATCACTTAATGGTCATTGGTGTACCATCACCTAAAAGAATTGCAGTGAGCAGGGTATGCTGTCACTTGGATAGCAATGAGATCTTTTTATCTACATTCTAATATAGGTGCTAGGGTTGTGTAGAGAGTGGTAGGAAATGAGGATTAAGATTGACAGGTATGCTCGGTTGAAAACAATATTGAGATTTAAATCTTTTTGCGCTGTGGATTTTCAAATATTAAAGAAGTCATAGTACTGATTAATAACCCTTTATCAAAATCTGTTTGTTGTTGTGTTGCATTAGTTTGGGAATATTCAGGTTCTGTTAATAGACTAACAGTGGACTTTTCCATTTGCAGAATATATTGAATGACCAGCAGAGGCAGTATTGCAGAAGATGATTTCTCGGAGTTGCTGAACACAAAAAAAAAGTTCCCCAGCTTTCGGCTATATTTACCAACTTACATGGTGAGTCAAACTTTCAATTTATCATTTTCCTTGTCCTTAAAAGAAGTTCAACGCATCTGATGGCTCTCAGCTCCTTTTAGTCGGGTGTTACGCATGAATAGTATTTGTCAAGTCTAAAGCGATATGGATGGCACTATGGCTATCAGGATAGCCTTTCAATGACGTTGACTGTCTACAAGGCTGACAATCCTACTTTAAATACTTGTGCTAACAATATGTCAACAGAGGAAATTAGTGTCTTTGAGGCTGAAAGGAGGTGTCTTATATTGGAGCAATTGGCTTACTCTCGCATGGAGGAAAGCTAATGTAACCTTCTTCCCTTCACACTGCAAGTGGGACTCTTATACTCAAGAAGGTTTACTCTTTCGGATACTCTGTGTTCTTGTACCTCCTGCCCCCCTTTCAAAAGGGGAGCCCAATGATTTCAATATTGCAGAGTCCTTTCCCATTACACCTCCCACTTGGCTTGCAGTCATAATTACAGATCGTTACCTAGTGCGGAATTCCTAATGCCTCAATGTTATGTGTAATTGTCACCCTTGGCGATTGGTCAAATGGTGCCCTGACATCATAATGCTACTGCAGGATGTCATCTGACATGAGGGCAAGCAATAGGATACATTTATCATGGTATTGAAATAGGTAGCAGGATAGACAGGACTCCCAGATGAAGAAAAGATTGTGAGATGAAATAAACAAGGGCATTATTTGAGACTTATTCATTAGTTTTATGGTGTCGGTGATCATGATATTCTCAGGTTCTCTATAGGTGAACTGATAGGGATTTGCAAGAATGAAGATGTCAGAATCTGTTGTTTATAGCCTTTCTCATTCCCACTAACTGTAGCATAAACCTTCCTCCTTAAACTTATCAGATCACTTAATGGTCATTGGTGTACCATCACCTAAAAGAATTGCAGTGAGCAGGGTATGCTGTCACTTGGATAGCAATGAGATCTTTTTATCTACATTCTAATATAGGTGCTAGGGTTGTGTAGAGAGTGGTAGGAAATGAGGATTAAGATTGACAGGTATGCTAGGTTGAAAACAATATTGAGATTTAAATCTTTTTGAGCTGTGGATTTTCAAATATTATAGAAGTCATAGTACTGATTAATAACCCTTTATCAAAATCTGTTTGTTGTTGTGTTGCATTAGTTTGGGAATATTCAGGTTCTGTTAATAGACAAACAGTGGACTTTTCCATTTGCAGAATATATTGAATGACCAGCAGAGGCAGTGTTGCAGAAGATGATTTCTCGGAGTTGCTGAACACAAAAAAAAAAGTTCACCAGCTTTCGGCTATATTTACCAACTTACATGGTGAGTCAAACTTTCAATTTATCATTTTCCTTGTCCTTAAAAAAAGTTCAACGCATCTGATGGCTCTTAGCTCGTTTTAGTCGGGTATTACGCATGAATAGTATTTGTCAAGTCTGAAGCGATATGGATGGCGCTATGGCTATCAGGATAGCCTTTCAATGACGTTGACTGTCTACAAGGCTGACAATCCTACTTTAAATACTTGTGCTAACAATATGTCAACAGAGGAAATTAGTGTCTTTGAGACTGAAAGGAGGTGTCTTATATTGGAGCAATTGGCTTACTCTCGCATGGAGGAAAGCTAATGTAACCTTCTTCCCTTCACACTGCATGTGGGACTCTTATACTCAAGAAGGTTTACTCTTTCGGATACTCTGTGTTCTTGTACCTCCTGCCCCCCTTTCAAAAGGGGAGCCCAATGATTTCAATATTGCAGAGTCCTTTCCCATTACACCTCCCACTTGGCTTGCAGTCATAATTACAGATCGTTACCTAGTGCGGAATTCCTAATGCCTCATTGTTATGTGTAATTGTCACCCATGGCGATTGGTCAAATGGTGCCCTGACATCATAATGCTACTGCAGGATGTCATCTGACATGAGGGCAAGCAATAGGATACATTTATCATGGTATTGAAATAGGTAGCAGGATAGACAGGACTCCCAGATGAAGAAAAGATTGTGAGATGAAATAAACAAGGGCATTATTTGAGACTTATTCATTAGTTTTATGGTGTCGGTGATCATGATATTCTCAGGTTCTCTATAGGTGAACTGATAGGGATTTGCAAGAATGAAGATGTCAGAATCTGTTGTTTATAGCCTTTCTCATTCCCACTAACTGTAGCATAAACCTTCCTCCTTAAACTTATCAGATCACTTAATGGTCATTGGTGTACCATCACCTAAAAGAATTGCAGTGAGCAGGGTATGCTGTCACTTGGATAGCAATGAGATCTTTTTATCTACATTCTAATATAGGTGCTAGGGTTGTGTAGAGAGTGGTAGGAAATGAGGATTAAGATTGACAGGTATGCTAGGTTGAAAACAATATTGAGATTTAAATCTTTTTGAGCTGTGGATTTTCAAATATTAAAGAAGTCATAGTACTGATTAATAACCCTTTATCAAAATCTGTTTGTTGTTTTGATGCATTAGTTTGGGAATATTCAGGTTCTGTTAATAGACTAACAGTGGACTTTTCCATTTGCAGAATATATTGAATGACCAGCAGAGGCAGTATTGCAGAAGATGATTTCTCGGAGTTGCTGAACACAAAAAAAAAGTTCCCCAGCTTTCGGCTATATTTACCAACTTACATGGTGAGTCAAACTTTCAATGTATCATTTTCCTTGTCCTTAAAAGAAGTTCAACGCATCTGATGGCTCTTAGCTCGTTTTAGTCGGGTGTTACGCATGAATAGTATTTGTCAAGTCTAAAGCGATATGGATGGCGCTATGGCTATCAGGATAGCCTTTCAATGACGTTGACTGTCTACAAGGCTGACAATCCTACTTTAAATACTTGTGCTAACAATATGTCAACAGAGGAAATTAGTGTCTTTGAGGCTGAAAGGAGGTGTCTTATATTGGAGCAATTGGCTTACTCTCGCATGGAGGAAAGCTAATGTAACCTTCTTCCCTTCACACTGCATGTGGGACTCTTATACTCAAGAAGGTTTACTCTTTCGGATACTCTGTGTTCTTGTACCTCCTGCCCCCCTTTCAAAAGGGGAGCCCAATGATTTCAATATTGCAGAGTCCTTTCCCATTACACCTCCCACTTGGCTTGCAGTCATAATTACCGATCGTTACCTAATGCGGAATTCCTAATGCCTCATTGTTATGTGTAATTGTCACCCATGGCGATTGGTCAAATGGTGCCCTGACATCATAATGCTACTGCAGGATGTCATCTGACATGAGGGCAAGCAATAGGATACATTTATCATGGTATTGAAATAGGTAGCAGGATAGACAGGACTCCCAGATGAAGAAAAGATTGTGAGATGAAATAAACAAGGGCATTATTTGAGACTTATTCATTAGTTTTATGGTGTCGGTGATCATGATATTCTCAGGTTCTCTATAGGTGAACTGAAAGGGATTTGCAAGAATGAAGATGTCAGAATCTGTTGTTTATAGCTTTTCTCATTCCCACTAACTGTAGCATAAACCTTCCTCCATAAACTTATCGGATCACTTAATGGTAATTGGGGTACCATCACCTAAAAGAATTGCAGTGAGCAGGGTATGCTGTCACTTGGATAGCAATGAGATCTTTTTATCTACATTCTAATATAGGTGCTAGGGTTGTGTAGAGAGTGGTAGGAAATGAGGATTAAGATTGACAGGTATGCTCGGTTGAAAACAATATTGAGATTTAAATCTTTTTGAGCTGTGGATTTTCAAATATTAAAGAAGTCATAGTACTGATTAATAACCCTTTATCAAAATCTGTTTGTTGTTGTGATGCATTAGTTTGGGAATATTCAGGTTCTGTTAATAGACTAACAGTGGACTTTTCCATTTGCAGAATATATTGAATGACCAGCAGAGGCAGTATTGCAGAAGATGATTTCTCGGAGTTGCTGAACACAAAAAAAAAGTTCCCCAGCTTTCGGCTATATTTACCAACTTACATGGTGAGTCAAACTTTCAGTTTATCATTTTCCTTGTCCTTAAAAGAAGTTCAACGCATCTGATGGCTCTCAGCTCCTTTTAGTCGGGTGTTACGCATGAATAGTATTTGTCAAGTCTAAAGCGATATGGATGGCGCTATGGCTATCAGGATAGCCTTTCAATGACGTTGACTGTCTACAAGGCTGACAATCCTACTTTAAATACTTGTGCTAACAATATGTCAACAGAGGAAATTAGTGTCTTTGAGGCTGAAAGGAGGTGTCTTATATTGGAGCAATTGGCTTACTCTCGCATGGAGGAAAGCTAATGTAACCTTCTTCCCTTCACACTGCATGTGGGACTCTTATACTCAAGAAGGTTTACTCTTTCGGATACTCTGTGTTCTTGTACCTCCTGCCCCCCTTTCAAAAGGGGAGCCCAATGATTTCAATATTGCAGAGTCCTTTCCCATTACACCTCCCACTTGGCTTGCAGTCATAATTACAGATCGTTACCTAGTGCGGAATTCCTAATGCCTCATTGTTATGTGTAATTGTCACCCATGGCGATTGGTCAAATGGTGCCCTGACATCATAATGCTACTGCAGGATGTCATCTGACATGAGGGCAAGCAATAGGATACATTTATCATGGTATTGAAATAGGTAGCAGGATAGACAGGACTCCCAGATGAAGAAAAGATTGTGAGATGAAATAAACAAGGGCATTATTTGAGACTTATTCATTAGTTTTATGGTGTCGATGATCATGATATTCTCAGGTTCTCTATAGGTGAACTGAAAGGGATTTGCAAGAATGAAGATGTCAGAATCTGTTGTTTATAGCTTTTCTCATTCCCACTAATTGTAGCATAAACCTTTCTCCATAAACTTATCAGATCACTTAATGGTCATTGGTGTACCATCACCTAAAAGAATTGCAGTGAGCAGGGTATGCTGTCACTTGGATAGCAATGAGATCTTTTTATCTACATTCTAATATAGGTGCTAGGGTTGTGTAGAGAGTGGTAGGAAATGAGGATTAAGATTGACAGGTATGCTCGGTTGAAAACAATATTGAGATTTAAATCTTTTTGCGCTGTGGATTTTCAAATATTAAAGAAGTCATAGTACTGATTAATAACCCTTTATCAAAATCTGTTTGTTGTTGTGTTGCATTAGTTTGGGAATATTCAGGTTCTGTTAATAGACTAACAGTGGACTTTTCCATTTGCAGAATATATTGAATGACCAGCAGAGGCAGTATTGCAGAAGATGATTTCTCGGAGTTGCTGAACACAAAAAAAAAGTTCCCCAGCTTTCGGCTATATTTACCAACTTACATGGTGAGTCAAACTTTCAATTTATCATTTTCCTTGTCCTTAAAAGAAGTTCAACGCATCTGATGGCTCTCAGCTCCTTTTAGTCGGGTGTTACGCATGAATAGTATTTGTCAAGTCTAAAGCGATATGGATGGCACTATGGCTATCAGGATAGCCTTTCAATGACGTTGACTGTCTACAAGGCTGACAATCCTACTTTAAATACTTGTGCTAACAATATGTCAACAGAGGAAATTAGTGTCTTTGAGGCTGAAAGGAGGTGTCTTATATTGGAGCAATTGGCTTACTCTCGCATGGAGGAAAGCTAATGTAACCTTCTTCCCTTCACACTGCAAGTGGGACTCTTATACTCAAGAAGGTTTACTCTTTCGGATACTCTGTGTTCTTGTACCTCCTGCCCCCCTTTCAAAAGGGGAGCCCAATGATTTCAATATTGCAGAGTCCTTTCCCATTACACCTCCCACTTGGCTTGCAGTCATAATTACAGATCGTTACCTAGTGCGGAATTCCTAATGCCTCAATGTTATGTGTAATTGTCACCCTTGGCGATTGGTCAAATGGTGCCCTGACATCATAATGCTACTGCAGGATGTCATCTGACATGAGGGCAAGCAATAGGATACATTTATCATGGTATTGAAATAGGTAGCAGGATAGACAGGACTCCCAGATGAAGAAAAGATTGTGAGATGAAATAAACAAGGGCATTATTTGAGACTTATTCATTAGTTTTATGGTGTCGGTGATCATGATATTCTCAGGTTCTCTATAGGTGAACTGATAGGGATTTGCAAGAATGAAGATGTCAGAATCTGTTGTTTATAGCCTTTCTCATTCCCACTAACTGTAGCATAAACCTTCCTCCTTAAACTTATCAGATCACTTAATGGTCATTGGTGTACCATCACCTAAAAGAATTGCAGTGAGCAGGGTATGCTGTCACTTGGATAGCAATGAGATCTTTTTATCTACATTCTAATATAGGTGCTAGGGTTGTGTAGAGAGTGGTAGGAAATGAGGATTAAGATTGACAGGTATGCTAGGTTGAAAACAATATTGAGATTTAAATCTTTTTGAGCTGTGGATTTTCAAATATTATAGAAGTCATAGTACTGATTAATAACCCTTTATCAAAATCTGTTTGTTGTTGTGTTGCATTAGTTTGGGAATATTCAGGTTCTGTTAATAGACAAACAGTGGACTTTTCCATTTGCAGAATATATTGAATGACCAGCAGAGGCAGTGTTGCAGAAGATGATTTCTCGGAGTTGCTGAACACAAAAAAAAAAGTTCACCAGCTTTCGGCTATATTTACCAACTTACATGGTGAGTCAAACTTTCAATTTATCATTTTCCTTGTCCTTAAAAAAAGTTCAACGCATCTGATGGCTCTTAGCTCGTTTTAGTCGGGTATTACGCATGAATAGTATTTGTCAAGTCTGAAGCGATATGGATGGCGCTATGGCTATCAGGATAGCCTTTCAATGACGTTGACTGTCTACAAGGCTGACAATCCTACTTTAAATACTTGTGCTAACAATATGTCAACAGAGGAAATTAGTGTCTTTGAGGCTGAAAGGAGGTGTCTTATATTGGAGCAATTGGCTTACTCTCGCATGGAGGAAAGCTAATGTAACCTTCTTCCCTTCACACTGCATGTGGGACTCTTATACTCAAGAAGGTTTACTCTTTCGGATACTCTGTGTTCTTGTACCTCCTGCCCCCCTTTCAAAAGGGGAGCCCAATGATTTCAATATTGCAGAGTCCTTTCCCATTACACCTCCCACTTGGCTTGCAGTCATAATTACAGATCGTTACCTAGTGCGGAATTCCTAATGCCTCATTGTTATGTGTAATTGTCACCCATGGCGATTGGTCAAATGGTGCCCTGACATCATAATGCTACTGCAGGATGTCATCTGACATGAGGGCAAGCAATAGGATACATTTATCATGGTATTGAAATAGGTAGCAGGATAGACAGGACTCCCAGATGAAGAAAAGATTGTGAGATGAAATAAACAAGGGCATTATTTGAGACTTATTCATTAGTTTTATGGTGTCGGTGATCATGATATTCTCAGGTTCTCTATAGGTGAACTGATAGGGATTTGCAAGAATGAAGATGTCAGAATCTGTTGTTTATAGCCTTTCTCATTCCCACTAACTGTAGCATAAACCTTCCTCCTTAAACTTATCAGATCACTTAATGGACATTGGTGTACCATCACCTAAAAGAATTGCAGTGAGCAGGGTATGCTGTCACTTGGATAGCAATGAGATCTTTTTATCTACATTCTAATATAGGTGCTAGGGTTGTGTAGAGAGTGGTAGGAAATGAGGATTAAGATTGACAGGTATGCTAGGTTGAAAACAATATTGAGATTTAAATCTTTTTGAGCTGTGGATTTTCAAATATTAAAGAAGTCATAGTACTGATTAATAACCCTTTATCAAAATCTGTTTGTTGTTGTGATGCATTAGTTTGGGAATATTCAGGTTCTGTTAATAGACTAACAGTGGACTTTTCCATTTGCAGAATATATTGAATGACCAGCAGAGGCAGTATTGCAGAAGATGATTTCTCGGAGTTGCTGAACACAAAAAAAAAGTTCCCCAGCTTTCGGCTATATTTACCAACTTACATGGTGAGTAAAACTTTCAATGTATCATTTTCCTTGTCCTTAAAAGAAGTTCAACGCATCTGATGGCTCTTAGCTCCTTTTAGTCGGGTGTTACGCATGAATAGTATTTGTCAAGTCTAAAGCGATATGGATGGCGCTATGGCTATCAGGATAGCCTTTCAATGACGTTGACTGTCTACAAGGCTGACAATCCTACTTTAAATACTTGTGCTAACAATATGTCAACAGAGGAAATTAGTGTCTTTGAGGCTGAAAGGAGGTGTCTTATATTGGAGCAATTGGCTTACTCTCGCTTGGAGGAAAGCTAATGTAACCTTCTTCCCTTCACACTGCATGTGGGACTTTTATACTCAAGAAGGTTTACTCTTTCGGATACTCTGTGTTCTTGTACCTCCTGCCCCCCTTTCAAAAGGGGAGCCCAATGATTTCAATATTGCAGAGTCCTTTCCCATTACACCTCCCACTTGGCTTGCAGTCATAATTACAGATCGTTACCTAGTGCGGAATTCCTAATGCCTCATTGTTATGTGTAATTGTCACCCATGGCGATTGGTCAAATGGTGCCCTGACATCATAATGCTACTGCAGGATGTCATCTGACATGAGGGCAAGCAATAGGATACATTTATCATGGTATTGAAATAGGTAGCAGGATAGACAGGACTCCCAGATGAAGAAAAGATTGTGAGATGAAATAAACAAGGGCATTATTTGAGACTTATTCATTAGTTTTATGGTGTCGGTGATCATGATATTCTCAGGTTCTCTATAGGTGAACTGAAAGGGATTTGCAAGAATGAAGATGTCAGAATCTGTTGTTTATAGCTTTTCTCATTCCCACTAACTGTAGCATAAACCTTCCTCCATAAACTTATCAGATCACTTAATGGTCATTGGTGTACAATCACCTAAAAGAATTGCAGTGAGCAGGGTATGCTGTCACTTTGATAGCAATGAGATCTTTTTATCTACATTCTAATATAGGTGCTAGGGTTGTGTAGAGAGTGGTAGGAAATGAGGATTAAGATTGACAGGTATGCTCGGTTGAAAACAATATTGAGATTTAAATCTTTTTGAGCTGTGGATTTTCAAATATTAAAGAAGTCATAGTACTGATTAATAACCCTTTATCAAAATCTGTTTGTTGTTGTGATGCATTAGTTTGGGAATATTCAGGTTCTGTTAATAGACTAACAGTGGACTTTTCCATTTGCAGAATATATTGAATGACCAGCAGAGGCAGTATTGCAGAAGATGATTTCTCGGAGTTGATGAACTAAAAAAAAAAGTTCCCCAGCTTTCGGCTATATTTACCAACTTACATGGTGAGTCAAACTTTCAATTTATCATTTTCCTTGTCCTTAAAAGAAGTTCAACGCATCTGATGGCTCTCAGCTCCTTTTAGTCGGGTGTTACGCATGAATAGTATTTGTCAAGTCTAAAGCGATATGGATGGCGCTATGGCTATCAGGATAGCCTTTCAATGACGTTGACTGTCTACAAGGCTGACAATCCTACTTTAAATACTTGTGCTAACAATATGTCAACAGAGGAAATTAGTGTCTTTGAGGCTGAAAGGAGGTGTCTTATATTGGAGCAATTGGCTTACTCTCGCTTGGAGGAAAGCTAATGTAACCTTCTTCCCTTCACACTGCATGTGGGACTTTTATACTCAAGAAGGTTTACTCTTTCGGATACTCTGTGTTCTTGTACCTCCTGCCCCCCTTTCAAAAGGGGAGCCCAATGATTTCAATATTGCAGAGTCCTTTCCCATTACACCTCCCACTTGGCTTGCAGTCATAATTACAGATCGTTACTTAGTGCGGAATTCCTAATGCCTCATTGTTATGTGTAATTGTCACCCTTGGCGATTGGTCAAATGGTGCCCTGACATCATAATGCTACTGCAGGATGTCATCTGACATGAGGGCAAGCAATAGGATACATTTATCATGGTATTGAAATAGGTAGCAGGATAGACAGGACTCCCAGATGAAGAAAAGATTGTGAGATGAAATAAACAAGGGCATTATTTGAGACTTATTCATTAGTTTTATGGTGTCGGTGATCATGATATTCTCAGGTTCTCTATAGGTGAACTGATAGGGATTTGCAAGAATGAAGATGTCAGAATCTGTTGTTTATAGCCTTTCTCATTCCCACTAACTGTAGCATAAACCTTCCTCCTTAAACTTATCAGATCACTTAATGGTCATTGGTGTACCATCACCTAAAAGAATTGCAGTGAGCAGGGTATGCTGTCACTTGGATAGCAATGAGATCTTTTTATCTACATTCTAATATAGGTGCTAGGGTTGTGTAGAGAGTGGTAGGAAATGAGGATTAAGATTGACAGGTATGCTAGGTTGAAAACAATATTGAGATTTAAATCTTTTTGAGCTGTGGATTTTCAAATATTATAGAAGTCATAGTACTGATTAATAACCCTTTATCAAAATCTGTTTGTTGTTGTGTTGCATTAGTTTGGGAATATTCAGGTTCTGTTAATAGACTAACAGTGGACTTTTCCATTTGCAGAATATATTGAATGACCAGCAGAGGCAGTGTTGCAGAAGATGATTTCTCGGAGTTGCTGAACACAAAAAAAAAAGTTCACCAGCTTTCGGCTATATTTACCAACTTACATGGTGAGTCAAACTTTCAATTTATCATTTTCCTTGTCCTTAAAAGAAGTTCAACGCATCTGATGGCTCTTAGCTCCTTTTAGTCGGGTATTACGCATGAATAGTATTTGTCAAGTCTGAAGCGATATGGATGGCGCTATGGCTATCAGGATAGCCTTTCAATGACGTTGACTGTCTACAAGGCTGACAATCCTACTTTAAATACTTGTGCTAACAATATGTCAACAGAGGAAATTAGTGTCTTTGAGGCTGAAAGGAGGTGTCTTATATTGGAGCAATTGGCTTACTCTCGCTTGGAGGAAAGCTAATGTAACCTTCTTCCCTTCACACTGCATGTGGGACTTTTATACTCAAGAAGGTTTACTCTTTCGGATACTCTGTGTTCTTGTACCTCCTGCCCCCCTTTCAAAAGGGGAGCCCAATGATTTCAATATTGCAGAGTCCTTTCCCATTACACCTCCCACTTGGCTTGCAGTCATAATTACAGATCGTTACCTAGTGCGGAATTCCTAATGCCTCATTGTTATGTGTAATTGTCACCCATGGCGATTGGTCAAATGGTGCCCTGACATCATAATGCTACTGCAGGATGTCATCTGACATGAGGGCAAGCAATAGGATACATTTATCATGGTATTGAAATAGGTAGCAGGATAGACAGGACTCCCAGATGAAGAAAAGATTGTGAGATGAAATAAACAAGGGCATTATTTGAGACTTATTCATTAGTTTTATGGTGTCGGTGATCATGATATTCTCAGGTTCTCTATAGGTGAACTGAAAGGGATTTGCAAGAATGAAGATGTCAGAATCTGTTGTTTATAGCTTTTCTCATTCCCACTAACTGTAGCATAAACCTTCCTCCATAAACTTATCAGATCACTTAATGGTCATTGGTGTACCATCACCTAAAAGAATTGCAGTGAGCAGGGTATGCTGTCACTTGGATAGCAATGAGATCTTTTTATCTACATTCTAATATAGGTGCTAGGGTTGTGTAGAGAGTGGTAGGAAATGAGGATTAAGATTGACAGGTATGCTAGGTTGAAAACAATATTGAGATTTAAATCTTTTTGAGCTGTGGATTTTCAAATATTATAGAAGTCATAGTACTGATTAATAACCCTTTATCAAAATCTGTTTGTTGTTGTGTTGCATTTGTTTGGGAATATTCAGGTTCTGTTAATAGACAAACAGTGGACTTTTCCATTTGCAGAATATATTGAATGACCAGCAGAGGCAGTGTTGCAGAAGATGATTTCTCGGAGTTGCTGAACACAAAAAAAAAAAGTTCACCAGCTTTCGGCTATATTTACCAACTTACATGGTGAGTCAAACTTTCAATTTATCATTTTCCTTGTCCTTAAAAGAAGTTCAACGCATCTGATGGCTCTTAGCTCCTTTTAGTCGGGTATTACGCATGAATAGTATTTGTCAAGTCTGAAGCGATATGGATGGCGCTATGGCTATCAGGATAGCCTTTCAATGACGTTGACTGTCTACAAGGCTGACAATCCTACTTTAAATACATGTGCTAACAATATGTCAACAGAGGAAATTAGTGTCTTTGATGCTGAAAGGAGGTGTCTTATATTGGAGCAATTGGCTTACTCTCGCATGGAGGAAAGCTAATGTAACCTTCTTCCCTTCACACTGCATGTGGGACTCTTATACTCAAGAAGGTTTACTCTTTCGGATACTCTGTGTTCTTGTACCTCCTGCCCCCCTTTCAAAAGGGGAGCCCAATGATTTCAATATTGCAGAGTCCTTTCCCATTACACCTCCCACTTGGCTTGCAGTCATAATTACAGATCGTTACCTAGTGCGGAATTCCTAATGCCTCATTGTTATGTGTAATTGTTACCCATGGCGATTGGTCAAATGGTGCCCTGACATCATAATGCTACTGCAGGATGTCATCTGACATGAGGGCAAGCAATAGGATACATTTATCATGGTATTGAAATAGGTAGCAGGATAGACAGGACTCCCAGATGAAGAAAAGATTGTGAGATGAAATAAACAAGGGCATTATTTGAGACTTATTCATTAGTTTTATGGTGTCGGTGATCATGATATTCTCAGGTTCTCTATAGGTGAACTGAAAGGGATTTGCAAGAATGAAGATGTCAGAATCTGTTGTTTATAGCTTTTCTCATTCCCACTAACTGTAGCATAAACCTTCCTCCATAAACTTATCAGATCACTTAATGGTCATTGGTGTACCATCACCTAAAAGAATTGCAGTGAGCAGGGTATGCTGTCACTTGGATAGCAATGAGATCTTTTTATCTACATTCTAATATAGGTGCTAGGGTTGTGTAGAGAGTGGTAGGAAATGAGGATTAAGATTGACAGGTATGCTCGGTTGAAAACAATATTGAGATTTAAATCTTTTTGAGCTGTGGATTTTCAAATATTAAAGAAGTCATAGTACTGATTAATAACCCTTTATCAAAATCTGTTTGTTGTTGTGATGCATTAGTTTGGGAATATTCAGGTTCTGTTAATAGACTAACAGTGGACTTTTCCATTTGCAGAATATATTGAATGACCAGCAGAGGCAGTATTGCAGAAGATGATTTCTCGGAGTTGCTGAACACAAAAAAAAAGTTCCCCAGCTTTCGGCTATATTTACCAACTTACATGGTGAGTCAAACTTTCAATTTATCATTTTCCTTGTCCTTAAAAGAAGTTCAACGCATCTGATGGCTCTTAGCTCCTTTTAGTCGGGTGTTACGCATGAATAGTATTTGTCAAGTCTAAAGCGATATGGATGGCGCTATGGCTATCAGGATAGCCTTTCAATGACGTTGACTGTCTACAAGGCTGACAATCCTACTTTAAATACTTGTGCTAACAATATGTCAACAGAGGAAATTAGTGTCTTTGAGGCTGAAAGGAGGTGTCTTATATTGGAGCAATTGGCTTACTCTCGCTTGGAGGAAAGCTAATGTAACCTTCTTCCCTTCACACTGCATGTGGGACTTTTATACTCAAGAAGGTTTACTCTTTCGGATACTCTGTGTTCTTGTACCTCCTGCCCCCCTTTCAAAAGGGGAGCCCAATGATTTCAATATTGCAGAGTCCTTTCCCATTACACCTCCCACTTGGCTTGCAGTCATAATTACAGATCGTTACCTAGTGCGGAATTCCTAATGCCTCATTGTTATGTGTAATTGTCACCCATGGCGATTGGTCAAATGGTGCCCTGACATCATAATGCTACTGCAGGATGTCATCTGACATGAGGGCAAGCAATAGGATACATTTATCATGGTATTGAAATAGGTAGCAGGATAGACAGGACTCCCAGATGAAGAAAAGATTGTGAGATTAAATAAACAAGGGCATTATTTGAGACTTATTCATTAGTTTTATGGTGTCGGTGATCATGATATTCTCAGGTTCTCTATAGGTGAACTGAAAGGGATTTGCAAGAATGAAGATGTCAGAATCTGTTGTTTATAGCTTTTCTCATTCCCACTAACTGTAGCATAAACCTTCCTCCATAAACTTATCAGATCACTTAATGGTCATTGGTGTACCATCACCTAAAAGAATTGCAGTGAGCAGGGTATGCTGTCACTTGGATAGCAATGAGATCTTTTTATCTACATTCTAATATAGGTGCTAGGGTTGTGTAGAGAGTGGTAGGAAATGAGGATTAAGATTGACAGGTATGCTCGGTTGAAAACAATATTGAGATTTAAATCTTTTTGAGCTGTGGATTTTCAAATATTAAAGAAGTCATAGTACTGATTAATAACCCTTTATCAAAATCTGTTTGTTGTTGTGATGCATTAGTTTGGGATTATTCAGGTTCTGTTAATAGACTAACAGTGGACTTTTCCATTTGCAGAATATATTGAATGACCAGCAGAGGCAGTATTGCAGAAGATGATTTCTCGGAGTTGCTGAACACAAAAAAAAAGTTCCCCAGCTTTCGGCTATATTTACCAACTTACATGGTGAGTCAAACTTTCAATTTATCATTTTCCTTGTCCTTAAAAGAAGTTCAACGCATCTGATGGCTCTCAGCTCCTTTTAGTCGGGTGTTACGCATGAATAGTATTTGTCAAGTCTAAAGCGATATGGATGGCGCTATGGCTATCAGGATAGCCTTTCAATGACGTTGACTGTCTACAAGGCTGACAATCCTACTTTAAATACTTGTGCTAACAATATGTCAACAGAGGAAATTAGTGTCTTTGAGGCTGAAAGGAGGTGTCTTATATTGGAGCAATTGGCTTACTCTCGCTTGGAGGAAAGCTAATGTAACCTTCTTCCCTTCACACAGCATGTGGGACTTTTATACTCAAGAAGGTTTA
Source organism: Lissotriton helveticus (assembly GCF_964261635.1). Lineage (NCBI taxonomy): Eukaryota > Metazoa > Chordata > Amphibia > Caudata > Salamandridae > Lissotriton > Lissotriton helveticus. The sequence continues at coordinate 456,199,225 of NC_136072.1, read as the reverse complement.
CTCTTTCGGATACTCTGTGTTCTTGTACCTCCTGCCCCCCTTTCAAAAGGGGAGCCCAATGATTTCAATATTGCAGAGTCCTTTCCCATTACACCTCCCACTTGGCTTGCAGTCATAATTACAGATCGTTACCTAGTGCGGAATTCCTAATGCCTCATTGTTATGTGTAATTGTCACCCTTGGCGATTGGTCAAATGGTGCCCTGACATCATAATGCTACTGCAGGATGTCATCTGACATGAGGGCAAGCAATAGGATACATTTATCATGGTATTGAAATAGGTAGCAGGATAGACAGGACTCCCAGATGAAGAAAAGATTGTGAGATGAAATAAACAAGGGCATTATTTGAGACTTATTCATTAGTTTTATGGTGTCGGGGATCATGATATTCTCAGGTTCTCTATAGGTGAACTGATAGGGATTTGCAAGAATGAAGATGTCAGAATCTGTTGTTTATAGCCTTTCTCATTCCCACTAACTGTAGCATAAACCTTCCTCCTTAAACTTATCAGATCACTTAATGGTCATTGGTGTACCATCACCTAAAAGAATTGCAGTGAGCAGGGTATGCTGTCACTTGGATAGCAATGAGATCTTTTTATCTACATTCTAATATAGGTGCTAGGGTTGTGTAGAGAGTGGTAGGAAATGATGATTAAGATTGACAGGTATGCTAGGTTGAAAACAATATTGAGATTTAAATCTTTTTGAGCTGTGGATTTTCAAATATTATAGAAGTCATAGTACTGATTAATAACCCTTTATCAAAATCTGTTTGTTGTTGTGTTGCATTAGTTTGGGAATATTCAGGTTCTGTTAATAGACAAACAGTGGACTTTTCCATTTGCAGAATATATTGAATGACCAGCAGAGGCAGTATTGCAGAAGATGATTTCTCGGAGTTGCTGAACACAAAAAAAAAGTTCCCCAGCTTTCGGCTATATTTACCAACTTACATGGTGAGTCAAACTTTCAATTTATCATTTTCCTTGTCCTTAAAAGAAGTTCAACGCATCTGATGGCTCTTAGCTCCTTTTAGTCGGGTGTTACGCATGAATAGTATTTGTCAAGTCTAAAGCGATATGGATGGCGCTATGGCTATCAGGATAGCCTTTCAATGACGTTGACTGTCTACAAGGCTGACAATCCTACTTTAAATACTTGTGCTAACAATATGTCAACAGAGGAAATTAGTGTCTTTGAGGCTGAAAGGAGGTGTCTTATATTGGAGCAATTGGCTTACTCTCGCTTGGAGGAAAGCTAATGTAACCTTCTTCCCTTCACACTGCATGTGGGACTTTTATACTCAAGAAGGTTTACTCTTTCGGATACTCTGTGTTCTTGTACCTCCTGCCCCCCTTTCAAAAGGGGAGCCCAATGATTTCAATATTGCAGAGTCCTTTCCCATTACACCTCCCACTTGGCTTGCAGTCATAATTACAGATCGTTACCTAGTGCGGAATTCCTAATGCCTCATTGTTATGTGTAATTGTCACCCATGGCGATTGGTCAAATGGTGCCCTGACATCATAATGCTACTGCAGGATGTCATCTGACATGAGGGCAAGCAATAGGATACATTTATCATGGTATTGAAATAGGTAGCAGGATAGACAGGACTCCCAGATGAAGAAAAGATTGTGAGATGAAATAAACAAGGGCATTATTTGAGACTTATTCATTAGTTTTATGGTGTCGGTGATCATGATATTCTCAGGTTCTCTATAGGTGAACTGAAAGGGATTTGCAAGAATGAAGATGTCAGAATCTGTTGTTTATAGCTTTTCTCATTCCCACTAACTGTAGCATAAACCTTCCTCCATAAACTTATCAGATCACTTAATGGTCATTGGTGTACCATCACCTAAAAGAATTGCAGTGAGCAGGGTATGCTGTCACTTGGATAGCAATGAGATCTTTTTATCTACATTCTAATATAGGTGCTAGGGTTGTGTAGAGAGTGGTAGGAAATGAGGATTAAGATTGACAGGTATGCTAGGTTGAAAACAATATTGAGATTTAAATCTTTTTGAGCTGTGGATTTTCAAATATTATAGAAGTCATAGTACTGATTAATAACCCTTTATCAAAATCTGTTTGTTGTTGTGTTGCATTTGTTTGGGAATATTCAGGTTCTGTTAATAGACAAACAGTGGACTTTTCCATTTGCAGAATATATTGAATGACCAGCAGAGGCAGTGTTGCAGAAGATGATTTCTCGGAGTTGCTGAACACAAAAAAAAAAGTTCACCAGCTTTCGGCTATATTTACCAACTTACATGGTGAGTCAAACTTTCAATTTATCATTTTCCTTGTCCTTAAAAGAAGTTCAACGCATCTGATGGCTCTTAGCTCCTTTTAGTCGGGTATTACGCATGAATAGTATTTGTCAAGTCTGAAGCGATATGGATGGCGCTATGGCTATCAGGATAGCCTTTCAATGACGTTGACTGTCTACAAGGCTGACAATCCTACTTTAAATACATGTGCTAACAATATGTCAACAGAGGAAATTAGTGTCTTTGAGGCTGAAAGGAGGTGTCTTATATTGGAGCAATTGGCTTACTCTCGCATGGAGGAAAGCTAATGTAACCTTCTTCCCTTCACACTGCATGTGGGACTCTTATACTCAAGAAGGTTTACTCTTTCGGATACTCTGTGTTCTTGTACCTCCTGCCCCCCTTTCAAAAGGGGAGCCCAATGATTTCAATATTGCAGAGTCCTTTCCCATTACACCTCCCACTTGGCTTGCAGTCATAATTACAGATCGTTACCTAGTGCGGAATTCCTAATGCCTCATTGTTATGTGTAATTGTCACCCATGGCGATTGGTCAAATGGTGCCCTGACATCATAATGCTACTGCAGGATGTCATCTGACATGAGGGCAAGCAATAGGATACATTTATCATGGTATTGAAATAGGTAGCAGGATAGACAGGACTCCCAGATGAAGAAAAGATTGTGAGATGAAATAAACAAGGGCATTATTTGAGACTTATTCATTAGTTTTATGGTGTCGGTGATCATGATATTCTCAGGTTCTCTATAGGTGAACTGAAAGGGATTTGCAAGAATGAAGATGTCAGAATCTGTTGTTTATAGCTTTTCTCATTCCCACTAACTGTAGCATAAACCTTCCTCCATAAACTTATCAGATCACTTAATGGTCATTGGTGTACCATCACCTAAAAGAATTGCAGTGAGCAGGGTATGCTGTCACTTGGATAGCAATGAGATCTTTTTATCTACATTCTAATATAGGTGCTAGGGTTGTGTAGAGAGTGGTAGGAAATGAGGATTAAGATTGACAGGTATGCTCGGTTGAAAACAATATTGAGATTTAAATCTTTTTGAGCTGTGGATTTTCAAATATTAAAGAAGTCATAGTACTGATTAATAACCCTTTATCAAAATCTGTTTGTTGTTGTGATGCATTAGTTTGGGAATATTCAGGTTCTGTTAATAGACTAACAGTGGACTTTTCCATTTGCAGAATATATTGAATGACCAGCAGAGGCAGTATTGCAGAAGATGATTTCTCGGAGTTGCTGAACACAAAAAAAAAGTTCCCCAGCTTTCGGCTATATTTACCAACTTACATGGTGAGTCAAACTTTCAATTTATCATTTTCCTTGTCCTTAAAAGAAGTTCAACGCATCTGATGGCTCTTAGCTCCTTTTAGTCGGGTGTTACGCATGAATAGTATTTGTCAAGTCTAAAGCGATATGGATGGCGCTATGGCTATCAGGATAGCCTTTCAATGACGTTGACTGTCTACAAGGCTGACAATCCTACTTTAAATACTTGTGCTAACAATATGTCAACAGAGGAAATTAGTGTCTTTGAGGCTGAAAGGAGGTGTCTTATATTGGAGCAATTGGCTTACTCTCGCTTGGAGGAAAGCTAATGTAACCTTCTTCCCTTCACACTGCATGTGGGACTTTTATACTCAAGAAGGTTTACTCTTTCGGATACTCTGTGTTCTTGTACCTCCTGCCCCCCTTTCAAAAGGGGAGCCCAATGATTTCAATATTGCAGAGTCCTTTCCCATTACACCTCCCACTTGGCTTGCAGTCATAATTACAGATCGTTACCTAGTGCGGAATTCCTAATGCCTCATTGTTATGTGTAATTGTCACCCATGGCGATTGGTCAAATGGTGCCCTGACATCATAATGCTACTGCAGGATGTCATCTGACATGAGGGCAAGCAATAGGATACATTTATCATGGTATTGAAATAGGTAGCAGGATAGACAGGACTCCCAGATGAAGAAAAGATTGTGAGATTAAATAAACAAGGGCATTATTTGAGACTTATTCATTAGTTTTATGGTGTCGGTGATCATGATATTCTCAGGTTCTCTATAGGTGAACTGAAAGGGATTTGCAAGAATGAAGATGTCAGAATCTGTTGTTTATAGCTTTTCTCATTCCCACTAACTGTAGCATAAACCTTCCTCCATAAACTTATCAGATCACTTAATGGTCATTGGTGTACCATCACCTAAAAGAATTGCAGTGAGCAGGGTATGCTGTCACTTGGATAGCAATGAGATCTTTTTATCTACATTCTAATATAGGTGCTAGGGTTGTGTAGAGAGTGGTAGGAAATGAGGATTAAGATTGACAGGTATGCTCGGTTGAAAACAATATTGAGATTTAAATCTTTTTGAGCTGTGGATTTTCAAATATTAAAGAAGTCATAGTACTGATTAATAACCCTTTATCAAAATCTGTTTGTTGTTGTGATGCATTAGTTTGGGAATATTCAGGTTCTGTTAATAGACTAACAGTGGACTTTTCCATTTGCAGAATATATTGAATGACCAGCAGAGGCAGTATTGCAGAAGATGATTTCTCGGAGTTGCTGAACACAAAAAAAAAGTTCCCCAGCTTTCGGCTATATTTACCAACTTACATGGTGAGTCAAACTTTCAATTTATCATTTTCCTTGTCCTTAAAAGAAGTTCAACGCATCTGATGGCTCTCAGCTCCTTTTAGTCGGGTGTTACGCATGAATAGTATTTGTCAAGTCTAAAGCGATATGGATGGCGCTATGGCTATCAGGATAGCCTTTCAATGACGTTGACTGTCTACAAGGCTGACAATCCTACTTTAAATACTTGTGCTAACAATATGTCAACAGAGGAAATTAGTGTCTTTGAGGCTGAAAGGAGGTGTCTTATATTGGAGCAATTGGCTTACTCTCGCTTGGAGGAAAGCTAATGTAACCTTCTTCCCTTCACACAGCATGTGGGACTTTTATACTCAAGAAGGTTTACTCTTTCGGATACTCTGTGTTCTTGTACCTCCTGCCCCCCTTTCAAAAGGGGAGCCCAATGATTTCAATATTGCAGAGTCCTTTCCCATTACACCTCCCACTTGGCTTGCAGTCATAATTACAGATCGTTACCTAGTGCGGAATTCCTAATGCCTCATTGTTATGTGTAATTGTCACCCTTGGCGATTGGTCAAATGGTGCCCTGACATCATAATGCTACTGCAGGATGTCATCTGACATGAGGGCAAGCAATAGGATACATTTATCATGGTATTGAAATAGGTAGCAGGATAGACAGGACTCCCAGATGAAGAAAAGATTGTGAGATGAAATAAACAAGGGCATTATTTGAGACTTATTCATTAGTTTTATGGTGTCGGGGATCATGATATTCTCAGGTTCTCTATAGGTGAACTGATAGGGATTTGCAAGAATGAAGATGTCAGAATCTGTTGTTTATAGCCTTTCTCATTCCCACTAACTGTAGCATAAACCTTCCTCCTTAAACTTATCAGATCACTTAATGGTCATTGGTGTACCATCACCTAAAAGAATTGCAGTGAGCAGGGTATGCTGTCACTTGGATAGCAATGAGATCTTTTTATCTACATTCTAATATAGGTGCTAGGGTTGTGTAGAGAGTGGTAGGAAATGAGGATTAAGATTGACAGGTATGCTAGGTTGAAAACAATATTGAGATTTAAATCTTTTTGAGCTGTGGATTTTCAAATATTATAGAAGTCATAGTACTGATTAATAACCCTTTATCAAAATCTGTTTGTTGTTGTGTTGCATTAGTTTGGGAATATTCAGGTTCTGTTAATAGACAAACAGTGGACTTTTCCATTTGCAGAATATATTGAATGACCAGCAGAGGCAGTATTGCAGAAGATGATTTCTCGGAGTTGCTGAACACAAAAAAAAAGTTCCCCAGCTTTCGGCTATATTTACCAACTTACATGGTGAGTCAAACTTTCAATTTATCATTTTCCTTGTCCTTAAAAGAAGTTCAACGCATCTGATGGCTCTTAGCTCCTTTTAGTCGGGTGTTACGCATGAATAGTATTTGTCAAGTCTAAAGCGATATGGATGGCGCTATGGCTATCAGGATAGCCTTTCAATGACGTTGACTGTCTACAAGGCTGACAATCCTACTTTAAATACTTGTGCTAACAATATGTCAACAGAGGAAATTAGTGTCTTTGAGGCTGAAAGGAGGTGTCTTATATTGGAGCAATTGGCTTACTCTCGCTTGGAGGAAAGCTAATGTAACCTTCTTCCCTTCACACTGCATGTGGGACTTTTATACTCAAGAAGGTTTACTCTTTCGGATACTCTGTGTTCTTGTACCTCCTGCCCCCCTTTCAAAAGGGGAGCCCAATGATTTCAATATTGCAGAGTCCTTTCCCATTACACCTCCCACTTGGCTTGCAGTCATAATTACAGATCGTTACCTAGTGCGGAATTCCTAATGCCTCATTGTTATGTGTAATTGTCACCCATGGCGATTGGTCAAATGGTGCCCTGACATCATAATGCTACTGCAGGATGTCATCTGACATGAGGGCAAGCAATAGGATACATTTATCATGGTATTGAAATAGGTAGCAGGATAGACAGGACTCCCAGATGAAGAAAAGATTGTGAGATGAAATAAACAAGGGCATTATTTGAGACTTATTCATTAGTTTTATGGTGTCGGTGATCATGATATTCTCAGGTTCTCTATAGGTGAACTGAAAGGGATTTGCAAGAATGAAGATGTCAGAATCTGTTGTTTATAGCTTTTCTCATTCCCACTAACTGTAGCATAAACCTTCCTCCATAAACTTATCAGATCACTTAATGGTCATTGGTGTACCATCACCTAAAAGAATTGCAGTGAGCAGGGTATGCTGTCACTTGGATAGCAATGAGATCTTTTTATCTACATTCTAATATAGGTGCTAGGGTTGTGTAGAGAGTGGTAGGAAATGAGGATTAAGATTGACAGGTATGCTAGGTTGAAAACAATATTGAGATTTAAATCTTTTTGAGCTGTGGATTTTCAAATATTATAGAAGTCATAGTACTGATTAATAACCCTTTATCAAAATCTGTTTGTTGTTGTGTTGCATTTGTTTGGGAATATTCAGGTTCTGTTAATAGACAAACAGTGGACTTTTCCATTTGCAGAATATATTGAATGACCAGCAGAGGCAGTGTTGCAGAAGATGATTTCTCGGAGTTGCTGAACACAAAAAAAAAAGTTCACCAGCTTTCGGCTATATTTACCAACTTACATGGTGAGTCAAACTTTCAATTTATCATTTTCCTTGTCCTTAAAAGAAGTTCAACGCATCTGATGGCTCTTAGCTCCTTTTAGTCGGGTATTACGCATGAATAGTATTTGTCAAGTCTGAAGCGATATGGATGGCGCTATGGCTATCAGGATAGCCTTTCAATGACGTTGACTGTCTACAAGGCTGACAATCCTACTTTAAATACATGTGCTAACAATATGTCAACAGAGGAAATTAGTGTCTTTGAGGCTGAAAGGAGGTGTCTTATATTGGAGCAATTGGCTTACTCTCGCATGGAGGAAAGCTAATGTAACCTTCTTCCCTTCACACTGCATGTGGGACTCTTATACTCAAGAAGGTTTACTCTTTCGGATACTCTGTGTTCTTGTACCTCCTGCCCCCCTTTCAAAAGGGGAGCCCAATGATTTCAATATTGCAGAGTCCTTTCCCATTACACCTCCCACTTGGCTTGCAGTCATAATTACAGATCGTTACCTAGTGCGGAATTCCTAATGCCTCATTGTTATGTGTAATTGTCACCCATGGCGATTGGTCAAATGGTGCCCTGACATCATAATGCTACTGCAGGATGTCATCTGACATGAGGGCAAGCAATAGGATACATTTATCATGGTATTGAAATAGGTAGCAGGATAGACAGGACTCCCAGATGAAGAAAAGATTGTGAGATGAAATAAACAAGGGCATTATTTGAGACTTATTCATTAGTTTTATGGTGTCGGTGATCATGATATTCTCAGGTTCTCTATAGGTGAACTGAAAGGGATTTGCAAGAATGAAGATGTCAGAATCTGTTGTTTATAGCTTTTCTCATTCCCACTAACTGTAGCATAAACCTTCCTCCATAAACTTATCAGATCACTTAATGGTCATTGGTGTACCATCACCTAAAAGAATTGCAGTGAGCAGGGTATGCTGTCACTTGGATAGCAATGAGATCTTTTTATCTACATTCTAATATAGGTGCTAGGGTTGTGTAGAGAGTGGTAGGAAATGAGGATTAAGATTGACAGGTATGCTCGGTTGAAAACAATATTGAGATTTAAATCTTTTTGAGCTGTGGATTTTCAAATATTAAAGAAGTCATAGTACTGATTAATAACCCTTTATCAAAATCTGTTTGTTGTTGTGATGCATTAGTTTGGGAATATTCAGGTTCTGTTAATAGACTAACAGTGGACTTTTCCATTTGCAGAATATATTGAATGACCAGCAGAGGCAGTATTGCAGAAGATGATTTCTCGGAGTTGCTGAACACAAAAAAAAAGTTCCCCAGCTTTCGGCTATATTTACCAACTTACATGGTGAGTCAAACTTTCAATTTATCATTTTCCTTGTCCTTAAAAGAAGTTCAACGCATCTGATGGCTCTTAGCTCCTTTTAGTCGGGTGTTACGCATGAATAGTATTTGTCAAGTCTAAAGCGATATGGATGGCGCTATGGCTATCAGGATAGCCTTTCAATGACGTTGACTGTCTACAAGGCTGACAATCCTACTTTAAATACTTGTGCTAACAATATGTCAACAGAGGAAATTAGTGTCTTTGAGGCTGAAAGGAGGTGTCTTATATTGGAGCAATTGGCTTACTCTCGCTTGGAGGAAAGCTAATGTAACCTTCTTCCCTTCACACTGCATGTGGGACTTTTATACTCAAGAAGGTTTACTCTTTCGGATACTCTGTGTTCTTGTACCTCCTGCCCCCCTTTCAAAAGGGGAGCCCAATGATTTCAATATTGCAGAGTCCTTTCCCATTACACCTCCCACTTGGCTTGCAGTCATAATTACAGATCGTTACCTAGTGCGGAATTCCTAATGCCTCATTGTTATGTGTAATTGTCACCCATGGCGATTGGTCAAATGGTGCCCTGACATCATAATGCTACTGCAGGATGTCATCTGACATGAGGGCAAGCAATAGGATACATTTATCATGGTATTGAAATAGGTAGCAGGATAGACAGGACTCCCAGATGAAGAAAAGATTGTGAGATTAAATAAACAAGGGCATTATTTGAGACTTATTCATTAGTTTTATGGTGTCGGTGATCATGATATTCTCAGGTTCTCTATAGGTGAACTGAAAGGGATTTGCAAGAATGAAGATGTCAGAATCTGTTGTTTATAGCTTTTCTCATTCCCACTAACTGTAGCATAAACCTTCCTCCATAAACTTATCAGATCACTTAATGGTCATTGGTGTACCATCACCTAAAAGAATTGCAGTGAGCAGGGTATGCTGTCACTTGGATAGCAATGAGATCTTTTTATCTACATTCTAATATAGGTGCTAGGGTTGTGTAGAGAGTGGTAGGAAATGAGGATTAAGATTGACAGGTATGCTCGGTTGAAAACAATATTGAGATTTAAATCTTTTTGAGCTGTGGATTTTCAAATATTAAAGAAGTCATAGTACTGATTAATAACCCTTTATCAAAATCTGTTTGTTGTTGTGATGCATTAGTTTGGGAATATTCAGGTTCTGTTAATAGACTAACAGTGGACTTTTCCATTTGCAGAATATATTGAATGACCAGCAGAGGCAGTATTGCAGAAGATGATTTCTCGGAGTTGCTGAACACAAAAAAAAAGTTCCCCAGCTTTCGGCTATATTTACCAACTTACATGGTGAGTCAAACTTTCAATTTATCATTTTCCTTGTCCTTAAAAGAAGTTCAACGCATCTGATGGCTCTCAGCTCCTTTTAGTCGGGTGTTACGCATGAATAGTATTTGTCAAGTCTAAAGCGATATGGATGGCGCTATGGCTATCAGGATAGCCTTTCAATGACGTTGACTGTCTACAAGGCTGACAATCCTACTTTAAATACTTGTGCTAACAATATGTCAACAGAGGAAATTAGTGTCTTTGAGGCTGAAAGGAGGTGTCTTATATTGGAGCAATTGGCTTACTCTCGCTTGGAGGAAAGCTAATGTAACCTTCTTCCCTTCACACAGCATGTGGGACTTTTATACTCAAGAAGGTTTACTCTTTCGGATACTCTGTGTTCTTGTACCTCCTGCCCCCCTTTCAAAAGGGGAGCCCAATGATTTCAATATTGCAGAGTCCTTTCCCATTACACCTCCCACTTGGCTTGCAGTCATAATTACAGATCGTTACCTAGTGCGGAATTCCTAATGCCTCATTGTTATGTGTAATTGTCACCCTTGGCGATTGGTCAAATGGTGCCCTGACATCATAATGCTACTGCAGGATGTCATCTGACATGAGGGCAAGCAATAGGATACATTTATCATGGTATTGAAATAGGTAGCAGGATAGACAGGACTCCCAGATGAAGAAAAGATTGTGAGATGAAATAAACAAGGGCATTATTTGAGACTTATTCATTAGTTTTATGGTGTCGGGGATCATGATATTCTCAGGTTCTCTATAGGTGAACTGATAGGGATTTGCAAGAATGAAGATGTCAGAATCTGTTGTTTATAGCCTTTCTCATTCCCACTAACTGTAGCATAAACCTTCCTCCTTAAACTTATCAGATCACTTAATGGTCATTGGTGTACCATCACCTAAAAGAATTGCAGTGAGCAGGGTATGCTGTCACTTGGATAGCAATGAGATCTTTTTATCTACATTCTAATATAGGTGCTAGGGTTGTGTAGAGAGTGGTAGGAAATGAGGATTAAGATTGACAGGTATGCTAGGTTGAAAACAATATTGAGATTTAAATCTTTTTGAGCTGTGGATTTTCAAATATTATAGAAGTCATAGTACTGATTAATAACCCTTTATCAAAATCTGTTTGTTGTTGTGTTGCATTAGTTTGGGAATATTCAGGTTCTGTTAATAGACAAACAGTGGACTTTTCCATTTGCAGAATATATTGAATGACCAGCAGAGGCAGTATTGCAGAAGATGATTTCTCGGAGTTGCTGAACACAAAAAAAAAGTTCCCCAGCTTTCGGCTATATTTACCAACTTACATGGTGAGTCAAACTTTCAATTTATCATTTTCCTTGTCCTTAAAAGAAGTTCAACGCATCTGATGGCTCTTAGCTCCTTTTAGTCGGGTGTTACGCATGAATAGTATTTGTCAAGTCTAAAGCGATATGGATGGCGCTATGGCTATCAGGATAGCCTTTCAATGACGTTGACTGTCTACAAGGCTGACAATCCTACTTTAAATACTTGTGCTAACAATATGTCAACAGAGGAAATTAGTGTCTTTGAGGCTGAAAGGAGGTGTCTTATATTGGAGCAATTGGCTTACTCTCGCTTGGAGGAAAGCTAATGTAACCTTCTTCCCTTCACACTGCATGTGGGACTTTTATACTCAAGAAGGTTTACTCTTTCGGATACTCTGTGTTCTTGTACCTCCTGCCCCCCTTTCAAAAGGGGAGCCCAATGATTTCAATATTGCAGAGTCCTTTCCCATTACACCTCCCACTTGGCTTGCAGTCATAATTACAGATCGTTACCTAGTGCGGAATTCCTAATGCCTCATTGTTATGTGTAATTGTCACCCATGGCGATTGGTCAAATGGTGCCCTGACATCATAATGCTACTGCAGGATGTCATCTGACATGAGGGCAAGCAATAGGATACATTTATCATGGTATTGAAATAGGTAGCAGGATAGACAGGACTCCCAGATGAAGAAAAGATTGTGAGATGAAATAAACAAGGGCATTATTTGAGACTTATTCATTAGTTTTATGGTGTCGGTGATCATGATATTCTCAGGTTCTCTATAGGTGAACTGAAAGGGATTTGCAAGAATGAAGATGTCAGAATCTGTTGTTTATAGCTTTTCTCATTCCCACTAACTGTAGCATAAACCTTCCTCCATAAACTTATCAGATCACTTAATGGTCATTGGTGTACCATCACCTAAAAGAATTGCAGTGAGCAGGGTATGCTGTCACTTGGATAGCAATGAGATCTTTTTATCTACATTCTAATATAGGTGCTAGGGTTGTGTAGAGAGTGGTAGGAAATGAGGATTAAGATTGACAGGTATGCTAGGTTGAAAACAATATTGAGATTTAAATCTTTTTGAGCTGTGGATTTTCAAATATTATAGAAGTCATAGTACTGATTAATAACCCTTTATCAAAATCTGTTTGTTGTTGTGTTGCATTAGTTTGGGAATATTCAGGTTCTGTTAATAGACTAACAGTGGACTTTTCCATTTGCAGAATATATTGAATGACCAGCAGAGGCAGTGTTGCAGAAGATGATTTCTCGGAGTTGCTGAACACAAAAAAAAAAGTTCACCAGCTTTCGGCTATATTTACCAACTTACATGGTGAGTCAAACTTTCAATTTATCATTTTCCTTGTCCTTAAAAGAAGTTCAACGCATCTGATGGCTCTTAGCTCCTTTTAGTCGGGTATTACGCATGAATAGTATTTGTCAAGTCTGAAGCGATATGGATGGCGCTATGGCTATCAGGATAGCCTTTCAATGACGTTGACTGTCTACAAGGCTGACAATCCTACTTTAAATACTTGTGCTAACAATATGTCAACAGAGGAAATTAGTGTCTTTGAGGCTGAAAGGAGGTGTCTTATATTGGAGCAATTGGCTTACTCTCGCATGGAGGAAAGCTAATGTAACCTTCTTCCCTTCACACTGCATGTGGGACTCTTATACTCAAGAAGGTTTACTCTTTCGGATACTCTGTGTTCTTGTACCTCCTGCCCCCCTTTCAAAAGGGGAGCCCAATGATTTCAATATTGCAGAGTCCTTTCCCATTACACCTCCCACTTGGCTTGCAGTCATAATTACAGATCGTTACCTAGTGCGGAATTCCTAATGCCTCATTGTTATGTGTAATTGTCACCCATGGCGATTGGTCAAATGGTGCCCTGACATCATAATGCTACTGCAGGATGTCATCTGACATGAGGGCAAGCAATAGGATACATTTATCATGGTATTGAAATAGGTAGCAGGATAGACAGGACTCCCAGATGAAGAAAAGATTGTGAGATGAAATAAACAAGGGCATTATTTGAGACTTATTCATTAGTTTTATGGTGTCGATGATCATGATATTCTCAGGTTCTCTATAGGTGAACTGAAAGGGATTTGCAAGAATGAAGATGTCAGAATCTGTTGTTTATAGCTTTTCTCATTCCCACTAACTGTAGCATAAACCTTTCTCCATAAACTTATCAGATCACTTAATGGTCATTGGTGTACCATCACCTAAAAGAATTGCAGTGAGCAGGGTATGCTGTCACTTGGATAGCAATGAGATCTTTTTATCTACATTCTAATATAGGTGCTAGGGTTGTGTAGAGAGTGGTAGGAAATGAGGATTAAGATTGACAGGTATGCTCGGTTGAAAACAATATTGAGATTTAAATCTTTTTGCGCTGTGGATTTTCAAATATTAAAGAAGTCATAGTACTGATTAATAACCCTTTATCAAAATCTGTTTGTTGTTGTGTTGCATTAGTTTGGGAATATTCAGGTTCTGTTAATAGACTAACAGTGGACTTTTCCATTTGCAGAATATATTGAATGACCAGCAGAGGCAGTATTGCAGAAGATGATTTCTCGGAGTTGCTGAACACAAAAAAAAAGTTCCCCAGCTTTCGGCTATATTTACCAACTTACATGGTGAGTCAAACTTTCAATTTATCATTTTCCTTGTCCTTAAAAGAAGTTCAACGCATCTGATGGCTCTCAGCTCCTTTTAATCGGGTGTTACGCATGAATAGTATTTGTCAAGTCTAAAGCGATATGGATGGCACTATGGCTATCAGGATAGCCTTTCAATGACGTTGACTGTCTACAAGGCTGACAATCCTACTTTAAATACTTGTGCTAACAATATGTCAACAGAGGAAATTAGTGTCTTTGAGGCTGAAAGGAGGTGTCTTATATTGGAGCAATTGGCTTACTCTCGCATGGAGGAAAGCTAATGTAACCTTCTTCCCTTCACACTGCAAGTGGGACTCTTATACTCAAGAAGGTTTACTCTTTCGGATACTCTGTGTTCTTGTACCTCCTGCCCCCCTTTCAAAAGGGGAGCCCAATGATTTCAATATTGCAGAGTCCTTTCCCATTACACCTCCCACTTGGCTTGCAGTCATAATTACAGATCGTTACCTAGTGCGGAATTCCTAATGCCTCATTGTTATGTGTAATTGTCACCCTTGGCGATTGGTCAAATGGTGCCCTGACATCATAATGCTACTTCAGGATGTCATCTGACATGAGGGCAAGCAATAGGATACATTTATCATGGTATTGAAATAGGTAGCAGGATAGACAGGACTCCCAGATGAAGAAAAGATTGTGAGATGAAATAAACAAGGGCATTATTTGAGACTTATTCATTAGTTTTATGGTGTCGGTGATCATGATATTCTCAGGTTCTCTATAGGTGAACTGATAGGGATTTGCAAGAATGAAGATGTCAGAATCTGTTGTTTATAGCCTTTCTCATTCCCACTAACTGTAGCATAAACCTTCCTCCTTAAACTTATCAGATCACTTAATGGTCATTGGTGTACCATCACCTAAAAGAATTGCAGTGAGCAGGGTATGCTGTCACTTGGATAGCAATGAGATCTTTTTATCTACATTCTAATATAGGTGCTAGGGTTGTGTAGAGAGTGGTAGGAAATGAGGATTAAGATTGACAGGTATGCTAGGTTGAAAACAATATTGAGATTTAAATCTTTTTGAGCTGTGGATTTTCAAATATTAAAGAAGTCATAGTACTGATTAATAACCCTTTATCAAAATCTGTTTGTTGTTGTGATGCATTAGTTTGGGAATATTCAGGTTCTGTTAATAGACTAACAGTGGACTTTTCCATTTGCAGAATATATTGAATGACCAGCAGAGGCAGTATTGCAGAAGATGATTTCTCGGAGTTGCTGAACACAAAAAAAAAGTTCCCCAGCTTTCGGCTATATTTACCAACTTACATGGTGAGTCAAACTTTCAATTTATCATTTTCCTTGTCCCTAAAAGAAGTTCAACGCATCTGATGGCTCTTAGCTCCTTTTAGTCGGGTGTTACGCATGAATAGTATTTGTCAAGTCTAAAGCGATATGGATGGCGCTATGGCTATCAGGATAGCCTTTCAATGACGTTGACTGTCTACAAGGCTGACAATCCTACTTTAAATACTTGTGCTAACAATATGTCAACAGAGGAAATTAGTGTCTTTGAGGCTGAAAGGAGGTGTCTTATATTGGAGCAATTGGCTTACTCTCGCTTGGAGGAAAGCTAATGTAACCTTCTTCCCTTCACACTGCATGTGGGACTTTTATACTCAAGAAGGTTTACTCTTTCGGATACTCTGTGTTCTTGTACCTCCTGCCCCCCTTTCAAAAGGGGAGCCCAATGATTTCAATATTGCAGAGTCCTTTCCCATTACACCTCCCACTTGGCTTGCAGTCATAATTACAGATCGTTACCTAGTGCGGAATTCCTAATGCCTCATTGTTATGTGTAATTGTCACCCATGGCGATTGGTCAAATGGTGCCCTGACATCATAATGCTACTGCAGGATGTCATCTGACATGAGGGCAAGCAATAGGATACATTTATCATGGTATTGAAATAGGTAGCAGGATAGACAGGACTCCCAGATGAAGAAAAGATTGTGAGATGAAATAAACAAGGGCATTATTTGAGACTTATTCATTAGTTTTATGGTGTCGGTGATCATGATATTCTCAGGTTCTCTATAGGTGAACTGAAAGGGATTTGCAAGAATGAAGATGTCAGAATCTGTTGTTTATAGCTTTTCTCATTCCCACTAACTGTAGCATAAACCTTCCTCCATAAACTTATCAGATCACTTAATGGTCATTGGTGTACCATCACCTAAAAGAATTGCAGTGAGCAGGGTATGCTGTCACTTGGATAGCAATGAGATCTATTTATCTACATTCTAATATAGGTGCTAGGGTTGTGTAGAGAGTGGTAGGAAATGAGGATTAAGATTGACAGGTATGCTAGGTTGAAAACAATATTGAGATTTAAATCTTTTTGAGCTGTGGATTTTCAAATATTATAGAAGTCATAGTACTGATTAATAACCCTTTATCAAAATCTGTTTGTTGTTGTGTTGCATTAGTTTGGGAATATTCAGGTTCTGTTAATAGACTAACAGTGGACTTTTCCATTTGCAGAATATATTGAATGACCAGCAGAGGCAGTGTTGCAGAAGATGATTTCTCGGAGTTGCTGAACACAAAAAAAAAAGTTCACCAGCTTTCGGCTATATTTACCAACTTACATGGTGAGTCAAACTTTCAATTTATCATTTTCCTTGTCCTTAAAAGAAGTTCAACGCATCTGATGGCTCTTAGCTCCTTTTAGTCGGGTATTACGCATGAATAGTATTTGTCAAGTCTGAAGCGATATGGATGGCGCTATGGCTATCAGGATAGCCTTTCAATGACGTTGACTGTCTACAAGGCTGACAATCCTACTTTAAATACTTGTGCTAACAATATGTCAACAGAGGAAATTAGTGTCTTTGAGGCTGAAAGGAGGTGTCTTATATTGGAGCAATTGGCTTACTCTCGCATGGAGGAAAGCTAATGTAACCTTCTTCCCTTCACACTGCATGTGGGACTCTTATACTCAAGAAGGTTTACTCTTTCGGATACTCTGTGTTCTTGTACCTCCTGCCCCCCTTTCAAAAGGGGAGCCCAATGATTTCAATATTGCAGAGTCCTTTCCCATTACACCTCCCACTTGGCTTGCAGTCATAATTACAGATCGTTACCTAGTGCGGAATTCCTAATGCCTCATTGTTATGTGTAATTGTCACCCATGGCGATTGGTCAAATGGTGCCCTGACATCATAATGCTACTGCAGGATGTCATCTGACATGAGGGCAAGCAATAGGATACATTTATCATGGTATTGAAATAGGTAGCAGGATAGACAGGACTCCCAGATGAAGAAAAGATTGTGAGATGAAATAAACAAGGGCATTATTTGAGACTTATTCATTAGTTTTATGGTGTCGGTGATCATGATATTCTCAGGTTCTCTATAGGTGAACTGATAGGGATTTGCAAGAATGAAGATGTCAGAATCTGTTGTTTATAGCCTTTCTCATTCCCACTAACTGTAGCATAAACCTTCCTCCTTAAACTTATCAGATCACTTAATGGTCATTGGTGTACCATCACCTAAAAGAATTGCAGTGAGCAGGGTATGCTGTCACTTGGATAGCAATGAGATCTTTTTATCTACATTCTAATATAGGTGCTAGGGTTGTGTAGAGAGTGGTAGGAAATGAGGATTAAGATTGACAGGTATGCTAGGTTGAAAACAATATTGAGATTTAAATCTTTTTGAGCTGTGGATTTTCAAATATTAAAGAAGTCATAGTACTGATTAATAACCCTTTATCAAAATCTGTTTGTTGTTGTGATGCATTAGTTTGGGAATATTCAGGTTCTGTTAATAGACTAACAGTGGACTTTTCCATTTGCAGAATATATTGAATGACCAGCAGAGGCAGTATTGCAGAAGATGATTTCTCGGAGTTGCTGAACACAAAAAAAAAGTTCCCCAGCTTTCGGCTATATTTACCAACTTACATGGTGAGTCAAACTTTCAATTTATCATTTTCCTTGTCCTTAAAAGAAGTTCAACGCATCTGATGGCTCTTAGCTCCTTTTAGTCGGGTGTTACGCATGAATAGTATTTGTCAAGTCTAAAGCGATATGGATGGCGCTATGGCTATCAGGATAGCCTTTCAATGACGTTGACTGTCTACAAGGCTGACAATCCTACTTTAAATACTTGTGCTAACAATATGTCAACAGAGGAAATTAGTGTCTTTGAGGCTGAAAGGAGGTGTCTTATATTGGAGCAATTGGCTTACTCTCGCTTGGAGGAAAGCTAATGTAACCTTCTTCCCTTCACACTGCATGTGGGACTTTTATACTCAAGAAGGTTTACTCTTTCGGATACTCTGTGTTCTTGTACCTCCTGCCCCCCTTTCAAAAGGGGAGCCCAATGATTTCAATATTGCAGAGTCCTTTCCCATTACACCTCCCACTTGGCTTGCAGTCATAATTACAGATCGTTACCTAGTGCGGAATTCCTAATGCCTCATTGTTATGTGTAATTGTCACCCATGGCGATTGGTCAAATGGTGCCCTGACATCATAATGCTACTGCAGGATGTCATCTGACATGAGGGCAAGCAATAGGATACATTTATCATGGTATTGAAATAGGTAGCAGGATAGACAGGACTCCCAGATGAAGAAAAGATTGTGAGATGAAATAAACAAGGGCATTATTTGAGACTTATTCATTAGTTTTATGGTGTCGGTGATCATGATATTCTCAGGTTCTCTATAGGTGAACTGAAAGGGATTTGCAAGAATGAAGATGTCAGAATCTGTTGTTTATAGCTTTTCTCATTCCCACTAACTGTAGCATAAACCTTCCTCCATAAACTTATCAGATCACTTAATGGTCATTGATGTACCATCACCTAAAAGAATTGCAGTGAGCAGGGTATGCTGTCACTTGGATAGCAATGAGATCTTTTTATCTACATTCTAATATAGGTGCTAGGGTTGTGTAGAGAGTGGTAGGAAATGAGGATTAAGATTGACAGGTATGCTAGGTTGAAAACAATATTGAGATTTAAATCTTTTTGAGCTGTGGATTTTCAAATATTATAGAAGTCATAGTACTGATTAATAACCCTTTATCAAAATCTGTTTGTTGTTGTGTTGCATTTGTTTGGGAATATTCAGGTTCTGTTAATAGACAAACAGTGGACTTTTCCATTTGCAGAATATATTGAATGACCAGCAGAGGCAGTGTTGCAGAAGATGATTTCTCGGAGTTGCTGAACACAAAAAAAAAAGTTCACCAGCTTTCGGCTATATTTACCAACTTACATGGTGAGTCAAACTTTCAATTTATCATTTTCCTTGTCCTTAAAAGAAGTTCAACGCATCTGATGGCTCTTAGCTCCTTTTAGTCGGGTATTACGCATGAATAGTATTTGTCAAGTCTGAAGCGATATGGATGGCGCTATGGCTATCAGGATAGCCTTTCAATGACGTTGACTGTCTACAAGGCTGACAATCCTACTTTAAATACATGTGCTAACAATATGTCAACAGAGGAAATTAGTGTCTTTGAGGCTGAAAGGAGGTGTCTTATATTGGAGCAATTGGCTTACTCTCGCATGGAGGAAAGCTAATGTAACCTTCTTCCCTTCACACTGCATGTGGGACTCTTATACTCAAGAAGGTTTACTCTTTCGGATACTCTGTGTTCTTGTACCTCCTGCCCCCCTTTCAAAAGGGGAGCCCAATGATTTCAATATTGCAGAGTCCTTTCCCATTACACCTCCCACTTGGCTTGCAGTCATAATTACAGATCGTTACCTAGTGCGGAATTCCTAATGCCTCATTGTTATGTGTAATTGTCACCCATGGCGATTGGTCAAATGGTGCCCTGACATCATAATGCTACTGCAGGATGTCATCTGACATGAGGGCAAGCAATAGGATACATTTATCATGGTATTGAAATAGGTAGCAGGATAGACAGGACTCCCAGATGAAGAAAAGATTGTGAGATGAAATAAACAAGGGCATTATTTGAGACTTATTCATTAGTTTTATGGTGTCGGTGATCATGATATTCTCAGGTTCTCTATAGGTGAACTGAAAGGGATTTGCAAGAATGAAGATGTCAGAATCTGTTGTTTATAGCTTTTCTCATTCCCACTAACTGTAGCATAAACCTTCCTCCATAAACTTATCAGATCACTTAATGGTCATTGGTGTACCATCACCTAAAAGAATTGCAGTGAGCAGGGTATGCTGTCACTTGGATAGCAATGAGATCTTTTTATCTACATTCTAATATAGGTGCTAGGGTTGTGTAGAGAGTGGTAGGAAATGAGGATTAAGATTGACAGGTATGCTAGGTTGAAAACAATATTGAGATTTAAATCTTTTTGAGCTGTGGATTTTCAAATATTATAGAAGTCATAGTACTGATTAATAACCCTTTATCAAAATCTGTTTGTTGTTGTGTTGCATTAGTTTGGGAATATTCAGGTTCTGTTAATAGACTAACAGTGGACTTTTCCATTTGCAGAATATATTGAATGACCAGCAGAGGCAGTGTTGCAGAAGATGATTTCTCGGAGTTGCTGAACACAAAAAAAAAAGTTCACCAGCTTTCGGCTATATTTACCAACTTACATGGTGAGTCAAACTTTCAATTTATCATTTTCCTTGTCCTTAAAAGAAGTTCAACGCATCTGATGGCTCTTAGCTCCTTTTAGTCGGGTATTACGCATGAATAGTATTTGTCAAGTCTGAAGCGATATGGATGGCGCTATGGCTATCAGGATAGCCTTTCAATGACGTTGACTGTCTACAAGGCTGACAATCCTACTTTAAATACTTGTGCTAACAATATGTCAACAGAGGAAATTAGTGTCTTTGAGGCTGAAAGGAGGTGTCTTATATTGGAGCAATTGGCTTACTCTCGCATGGAGGAAAGCTAATGTAACCTTCTTCCCTTCACACTGCATGTGGGACTCTTATACTCAAGAAGGTTTACTCTTTCGGATACTCTGTGTTCTTGTACCTCCTGCCCCCCTTTCAAAAGGGGAGCCCAATGATTTCAATATTGCAGAGTCCTTTCCCATTACACCTCCCACTTGGCTTGCAGTCATAATTACAGATCGTTACCTAGTGCGGAATTCCTAATGCCTCATTGTTATGTGTAATTGTCACCCATGGCGATTGGTCAAATGGTGCCCTGACATCATAATGCTACTGCAGGATGTCATCTGACATGAGGGCAAGCAATAGGATACATTTATCATGGTATTGAAATAGGTAGCAGGATAGACAGGACTCCCAGATGAAGAAAAGATTGTGAGATGAAATAAACAAGGGCATTATTTGAGACTTATTCATTAGTTTTATGGTGTCGATGATCATGATATTCTCAGGTTCTCTATAGGTGAACTGAAAGGGATTTGCAAGAATGAAGATGTCAGAATCTGTTGTTTATAGCTTTTCTCATTCCCACTAACTGTAGCATAAACCTTTCTCCATAAACTTATCAGATCACTTAATGGTCATTGGTGTACCATCACCTAAAAGAATTGCAGTGAGCAGGGTATGCTGTCACTTGGATAGCAATGAGATCTTTTTATCTACATTCTAATATAGGTGCTAGGGTTGTGTAGAGAGTGGTAGGAAATGAGGATTAAGATTGACAGGTATGCTCGGTTGAAAACAATATTGAGATTTAAATCTTTTTGCGCTGTGGATTTTCAAATATTAAAGAAGTCATAGTACTGATTAATAACCCTTTATCAAAATCTGTTTGTTGTTGTGTTGCATTAGTTTGGGAATATTCAGGTTCTGTTAATAGACTAACAGTGGACTTTTCCATTTGCAGAATATATTGAATGACCAGCAGAGGCAGTATTGCAGAAGATGATTTCTCGGAGTTGCTGAACACAAAAAAAAAGTTCCCCAGCTTTCGGCTATATTTACCAACTTACATGGTGAGTCAAACTTTCAATTTATCATTTTCCTTGTCCTTAAAAGAAGTTCAACGCATCTGATGGCTCTCAGCTCCTTTTAATCGGGTGTTACGCATGAATAGTATTTGTCAAGTCTAAAGCGATATGGATGGCACTATGGCTATCAGGATAGCCTTTCAATGACGTTGACTGTCTACAAGGCTGACAATCCTACTTTAAATACTTGTGCTAACAATATGTCAACAGAGGAAATTAGTGTCTTTGAGGCTGAAAGGAGGTGTCTTATATTGGAGCAATTGGCTTACTCTCGCATGGAGGAAAGCTAATGTAACCTTCTTCCCTTCACACTGCAAGTGGGACTCTTATACTCAAGAAGGTTTACTCTTTCGGATACTCTGTGTTCTTGTACCTCCTGCCCCCCTTTCAAAAGGGGAGCCCAATGATTTCAATATTGCAGAGTCCTTTCCCATTACACCTCCCACTTGGCTTGCAGTCATAATTACAGATCGTTACCTAGTGCGGAATTCCTAATGCCTCATTGTTATGTGTAATTGTCACCCTTGGCGATTGGTCAAATGGTGCCCTGACATCATAATGCTACTTCAGGATGTCATCTGACATGAGGGCAAGCAATAGGATACATTTATCATGGTATTGAAATAGGTAGCAGGATAGACAGGACTCCCAGATGAAGAAAAGATTGTGAGATGAAATAAACAAGGGCATTATTTGAGACTTATTCATTAGTTTTATGGTGTCGGTGATCATGATATTCTCAGGTTCTCTATAGGTGAACTGATAGGGATTTGCAAGAATGAAGATGTCAGAATCTGTTGTTTATAGCCTTTCTCATTCCCACTAACTGTAGCATAAACCTTCCTCCTTAAACTTATCAGATCACTTAATGGTCATTGGTGTACCATCACCTAAAAGAATTGCAGTGAGCAGGGTATGCTGTCACTTGGATAGCAATGAGATCTTTTTATCTACATTCTAATATAGGTGCTAGGGTTGTGTAGAGAGTGGTAGGAAATGAGGATTAAGATTGACAGGTATGCTAGGTTGAAAACAATATTGAGATTTAAATCTTTTTGAGCTGTGGATTTTCAAATATTAAAGAAGTCATAGTACTGATTAATAACCCTTTATCAAAATCTGTTTGTTGTTGTGATGCATTAGTTTGGGAATATTCAGGTTCTGTTAATAGACTAACAGTGGACTTTTCCATTTGCAGAATATATTGAATGACCAGCAGAGGCAGTATTGCAGAAGATGATTTCTCGGAGTTGCTGAACACAAAAAAAAAGTTCCCCAGCTTTCGGCTATATTTACCAACTTACATGGTGAGTCAAACTTTCAATTTATCATTTTCCTTGTCCCTAAAAGAAGTTCAACGCATCTGATGGCTCTTAGCTCCTTTTAGTCGGGTGTTACGCATGAATAGTATTTGTCAAGTCTAAAGCGATATGGATGGCGCTATGGCTATCAGGATAGCCTTTCAATGACGTTGACTGTCTACAAGGCTGACAATCCTACTTTAAATACTTGTGCTAACAATATGTCAACAGAGGAAATTAGTGTCTTTGAGGCTGAAAGGAGGTGTCTTATATTGGAGCAATTGGCTTACTCTCGCTTGGAGGAAAGCTAATGTAACCTTCTTCCCTTCACACTGCATGTGGGACTTTTATACTCAAGAAGGTTTACTCTTTCGGATACTCTGTGTTCTTGTACCTCCTGCCCCCCTTTCAAAAGGGGAGCCCAATGATTTCAATATTGCAGAGTCCTTTCCCATTACACCTCCCACTTGGCTTGCAGTCATAATTACAGATCGTTACCTAGTGCGGAATTCCTAATGCCTCATTGTTATGTGTAATTGTCACCCATGGCGATTGGTCAAATGGTGCCCTGACATCATAATGCTACTGCAGGATGTCATCTGACATGAGGGCAAGCAATAGGATACATTTATCATGGTATTGAAATAGGTAGCAGGATAGACAGGACTCCCAGATGAAGAAAAGATTGTGAGATGAAATAAACAAGGGCATTATTTGAGACTTATTCATTAGTTTTATGGTGTCGGTGATCATGATATTCTCAGGTTCTCTATAGGTGAACTGAAAGGGATTTGCAAGAATGAAGATGTCAGAATCTGTTGTTTATAGCTTTTCTCATTCCCACTAACTGTAGCATAAACCTTCCTCCATAAACTTATCAGATCACTTAATGGTCATTGGTGTACCATCACCTAAAAGAATTGCAGTGAGCAGGGTATGCTGTCACTTGGATAGCAATGAGATCTATTTATCTACATTCTAATATAGGTGCTAGGGTTGTGTAGAGAGTGGTAGGAAATGAGGATTAAGATTGACAGGTATGCTAGGTTGAAAACAATATTGAGATTTAAATCTTTTTGAGCTGTGGATTTTCAAATATTATAGAAGTCATAGTACTGATTAATAACCCTTTATCAAAATCTGTTTGTTGTTGTGTTGCATTAGTTTGGGAATATTCAGGTTCTGTTAATAGACTAACAGTGGACTTTTCCATTTGCAGAATATATTGAATGACCAGCAGAGGCAGTGTTGCAGAAGATGATTTCTCGGAGTTGCTGAACACAAAAAAAAAAGTTCACCAGCTTTCGGCTATATTTACCAACTTACATGGTGAGTCAAACTTTCAATTTATCATTTTCCTTGTCCTTAAAAGAAGTTCAACGCATCTGATGGCTCTTAGCTCCTTTTAGTCGGGTATTACGCATGAATAGTATTTGTCAAGTCTGAAGCGATATGGATGGCGCTATGGCTATCAGGATAGCCTTTCAATGACGTTGACTGTCTACAAGGCTGACAATCCTACTTTAAATACTTGTGCTAACAATATGTCAACAGAGGAAATTAGTGTCTTTGAGGCTGAAAGGAGGTGTCTTATATTGGAGCAATTGGCTTACTCTCGCATGGAGGAAAGCTAATGTAACCTTCTTCCCTTCACACTGCATGTGGGACTCTTATACTCAAGAAGGTTTACTCTTTCGGATACTCTGTGTTCTTGTACCTCCTGCCCCCCTTTCAAAAGGGGAGCCCAATGATTTCAATATTGCAGAGTCCTTTCCCATTACACCTCCCACTTGGCTTGCAGTCATAATTACAGATCGTTACCTAGTGCGGAATTCCTAATGCCTCATTGTTATGTGTAATTGTCACCCATGGCGATTGGTCAAATGGTGCCCTGACATCATAATGCTACTGCAGGATGTCATCTGACATGAGGGCAAGCAATAGGATACATTT
This sequence comes from Lissotriton helveticus, assembly GCF_964261635.1. NCBI lineage: Eukaryota > Metazoa > Chordata > Amphibia > Caudata > Salamandridae > Lissotriton > Lissotriton helveticus. The sequence continues at coordinate 456,173,836 of NC_136072.1, read as the reverse complement.
ATCATGGTATTGAAATAGGTAGCAGGATAGACAGGACTCCCAGATGAAGAAAAGATTGTGAGATGAAATAAACAAGGGCATTATTTGAGACTTATTCATTAGTTTTATGGTGTCGATGATCATGATATTCTCAGGTTCTCTATAGGTGAACTGAAAGGGATTTGCAAGAATGAAGATGTCAGAATCTGTTGTTTATAGCTTTTCTCATTCCCACTAACTGTAGCATAAACCTTTCTCCATAAACTTATCAGATCACTTAATGGTCATTGGTGTACCATCACCTAAAAGAATTGCAGTGAGCAGGGTATGCTGTCACTTGGATAGCAATGAGATCTTTTTATCTACATTCTAATATAGGTGCTAGGGTTGTGTAGAGAGTGGTAGGAAATGAGGATTAAGATTGACAGGTATGCTCGGTTGAAAACAATATTGAGATTTAAATCTTTTTGCGCTGTGGATTTTCAAATATTAAAGAAGTCATAGTACTGATTAATAACCCTTTATCAAAATCTGTTTGTTGTTGTGTTGCATTAGTTTGGGAATATTCAGGTTCTGTTAATAGACTAACAGTGGACTTTTCCATTTGCAGAATATATTGAATGACCAGCAGAGGCAGTATTGCAGAAGATGATTTCTCGGAGTTGCTGAACACAAAAAAAAAGTTCCCCAGCTTTCGGCTATATTTACCAACTTACATGGTGAGTCAAACTTTCAATTTATCATTTTCCTTGTCCTTAAAAGAAGTTCAACGCATCTGATGGCTCTCAGCTCCTTTTAATCGGGTGTTACGCATGAATAGTATTTGTCAAGTCTAAAGCGATATGGATGGCACTATGGCTATCAGGATAGCCTTTCAATGACGTTGACTGTCTACAAGGCTGACAATCCTACTTTAAATACTTGTGCTAACAATATGTCAACAGAGGAAATTAGTGTCTTTGAGGCTGAAAGGAGGTGTCTTATATTGGAGCAATTGGCTTACTCTCGCATGGAGGAAAGCTAATGTAACCTTCTTCCCTTCACACTGCAAGTGGGACTCTTATACTCAAGAAGGTTTACTCTTTCGGATACTCTGTGTTCTTGTACCTCCTGCCCCCCTTTCAAAAGGGGAGCCCAATGATTTCAATATTGCAGAGTCCTTTCCCATTACACCTCCCACTTGGCTTGCAGTCATAATTACAGATCGTTACCTAGTGCGGAATTCCTAATGCCTCATTGTTATGTGTAATTGTCACCCTTGGCGATTGGTCAAATGGTGCCCTGACATCATAATGCTACTTCAGGATGTCATCTGACATGAGGGCAAGCAATAGGATACATTTATCATGGTATTGAAATAGGTAGCAGGATAGACAGGACTCCCAGATGAAGAAAAGATTGTGAGATGAAATAAACAAGGGCATTATTTGAGACTTATTCATTAGTTTTATGGTGTCGGTGATCATGATATTCTCAGGTTCTCTATAGGTGAACTGATAGGGATTTGCAAGAATGAAGATGTCAGAATCTGTTGTTTATAGCCTTTCTCATTCCCACTAACTGTAGCATAAACCTTCCTCCTTAAACTTATCAGATCACTTAATGGTCATTGGTGTACCATCACCTAAAAGAATTGCAGTGAGCAGGGTATGCTGTCACTTGGATAGCAATGAGATCTTTTTATCTACATTCTAATATAGGTGCTAGGGTTGTGTAGAGAGTGGTAGGAAATGAGGATTAAGATTGACAGGTATGCTAGGTTGAAAACAATATTGAGATTTAAATCTTTTTGAGCTGTGGATTTTCAAATATTAAAGAAGTCATAGTACTGATTAATAACCCTTTATCAAAATCTGTTTGTTGTTGTGATGCATTAGTTTGGGAATATTCAGGTTCTGTTAATAGACTAACAGTGGACTTTTCCATTTGCAGAATATATTGAATGACCAGCAGAGGCAGTATTGCAGAAGATGATTTCTCGGAGTTGCTGAACACAAAAAAAAAGTTCCCCAGCTTTCGGCTATATTTACCAACTTACATGGTGAGTCAAACTTTCAATTTATCATTTTCCTTGTCCCTAAAAGAAGTTCAACGCATCTGATGGCTCTTAGCTCCTTTTAGTCGGGTGTTACGCATGAATAGTATTTGTCAAGTCTAAAGCGATATGGATGGCGCTATGGCTATCAGGATAGCCTTTCAATGACGTTGACTGTCTACAAGGCTGACAATCCTACTTTAAATACTTGTGCTAACAATATGTCAACAGAGGAAATTAGTGTCTTTGAGGCTGAAAGGAGGTGTCTTATATTGGAGCAATTGGCTTACTCTCGCTTGGAGGAAAGCTAATGTAACCTTCTTCCCTTCACACTGCATGTGGGACTTTTATACTCAAGAAGGTTTACTCTTTCGGATACTCTGTGTTCTTGTACCTCCTGCCCCCCTTTCAAAAGGGGAGCCCAATGATTTCAATATTGCAGAGTCCTTTCCCATTACACCTCCCACTTGGCTTGCAGTCATAATTACAGATCGTTACCTAGTGCGGAATTCCTAATGCCTCATTGTTATGTGTAATTGTCACCCATGGCGATTGGTCAAATGGTGCCCTGACATCATAATGCTACTGCAGGATGTCATCTGACATGAGGGCAAGCAATAGGATACATTTATCATGGTATTGAAATAGGTAGCAGGATAGACAGGACTCCCAGATGAAGAAAAGATTGTGAGATGAAATAAACAAGGGCATTATTTGAGACTTATTCATTAGTTTTATGGTGTCGGTGATCATGATATTCTCAGGTTCTCTATAGGTGAACTGAAAGGGATTTGCAAGAATGAAGATGTCAGAATCTGTTGTTTATAGCTTTTCTCATTCCCACTAACTGTAGCATAAACCTTCCTCCATAAACTTATCAGATCACTTAATGGTCATTGGTGTACCATCACCTAAAAGAATTGCAGTGAGCAGGGTATGCTGTCACTTGGATAGCAATGAGATCTATTTATCTACATTCTAATATAGGTGCTAGGGTTGTGTAGAGAGTGGTAGGAAATGAGGATTAAGATTGACAGGTATGCTAGGTTGAAAACAATATTGAGATTTAAATCTTTTTGAGCTGTGGATTTTCAAATATTATAGAAGTCATAGTACTGATTAATAACCCTTTATCAAAATCTGTTTGTTGTTGTGTTGCATTAGTTTGGGAATATTCAGGTTCTGTTAATAGACTAACAGTGGACTTTTCCATTTGCAGAATATATTGAATGACCAGCAGAGGCAGTGTTGCAGAAGATGATTTCTCGGAGTTGCTGAACACAAAAAAAAAAGTTCACCAGCTTTCGGCTATATTTACCAACTTACATGGTGAGTCAAACTTTCAATTTATCATTTTCCTTGTCCTTAAAAGAAGTTCAACGCATCTGATGGCTCTTAGCTCCTTTTAGTCGGGTATTACGCATGAATAGTATTTGTCAAGTCTGAAGCGATATGGATGGCGCTATGGCTATCAGGATAGCCTTTCAATGACGTTGACTGTCTACAAGGCTGACAATCCTACTTTAAATACTTGTGCTAACAATATGTCAACAGAGGAAATTAGTGTCTTTGAGGCTGAAAGGAGGTGTCTTATATTGGAGCAATTGGCTTACTCTCGCATGGAGGAAAGCTAATGTAACCTTCTTCCCTTCACACTGCATGTGGGACTCTTATACTCAAGAAGGTTTACTCTTTCGGATACTCTGTGTTCTTGTACCTCCTGCCCCCCTTTCAAAAGGGGAGCCCAATGATTTCAATATTGCAGAGTCCTTTCCCATTACACCTCCCACTTGGCTTGCAGTCATAATTACAGATCGTTACCTAGTGCGGAATTCCTAATGCCTCATTGTTATGTGTAATTGTCACCCATGGCGATTGGTCAAATGGTGCCCTGACATCATAATGCTACTGCAGGATGTCATCTGACATGAGGGCAAGCAATAGGATACATTTATCATGGTATTGAAATAGGTAGCAGGATAGACAGGACTCCCAGATGAAGAAAAGATTGTGAGATGAAATAAACAAGGGCATTATTTGAGACTTATTCATTAGTTTTATGGTGTCGGTGATCATGATATTCTCAGGTTCTCTATAGGTGAACTGATAGGGATTTGCAAGAATGAAGATGTCAGAATCTGTTGTTTATAGCCTTTCTCATTCCCACTAACTGTAGCATAAACCTTCCTCCTTAAACTTATCAGATCACTTAATGGTCATTGGTGTACCATCACCTAAAAGAATTGCAGTGAGCAGGGTATGCTGTCACTTGGATAGCAATGAGATCTTTTTATCTACATTCTAATATAGGTGCTAGGGTTGTGTAGAGAGTGGTAGGAAATGAGGATTAAGATTGACAGGTATGCTAGGTTGAAAACAATATTGAGATTTAAATCTTTTTGAGCTGTGGATTTTCAAATATTAAAGAAGTCATAGTACTGATTAATAACCCTTTATCAAAATCTGTTTGTTGTTGTGATGCATTAGTTTGGGAATATTCAGGTTCTGTTAATAGACTAACAGTGGACTTTTCCATTTGCAGAATATATTGAATGACCAGCAGAGGCAGTATTGCAGAAGATGATTTCTCGGAGTTGCTGAACACAAAAAAAAAGTTCCCCAGCTTTCGGCTATATTTACCAACTTACATGGTGAGTCAAACTTTCAATTTATCATTTTCCTTGTCCTTAAAAGAAGTTCAACGCATCTGATGGCTCTTAGCTCCTTTTAGTCGGGTGTTACGCATGAATAGTATTTGTCAAGTCTAAAGCGATATGGATGGCGCTATGGCTATCAGGATAGCCTTTCAATGACGTTGACTGTCTACAAGGCTGACAATCCTACTTTAAATACTTGTGCTAACAATATGTCAACAGAGGAAATTAGTGTCTTTGAGGCTGAAAGGAGGTGTCTTATATTGGAGCAATTGGCTTACTCTCGCTTGGAGGAAAGCTAATGTAACCTTCTTCCCTTCACACTGCATGTGGGACTTTTATACTCAAGAAGGTTTACTCTTTCGGATACTCTGTGTTCTTGTACCTCCTGCCCCCCTTTCAAAAGGGGAGCCCAATGATTTCAATATTGCAGAGTCCTTTCCCATTACACCTCCCACTTGGCTTGCAGTCATAATTACAGATCGTTACCTAGTGCGGAATTCCTAATGCCTCATTGTTATGTGTAATTGTCACCCATGGCGATTGGTCAAATGGTGCCCTGACATCATAATGCTACTGCAGGATGTCATCTGACATGAGGGCAAGCAATAGGATACATTTATCATGGTATTGAAATAGGTAGCAGGATAGACAGGACTCCCAGATGAAGAAAAGATTGTGAGATGAAATAAACAAGGGCATTATTTGAGACTTATTCATTAGTTTTATGGTGTCGGTGATCATGATATTCTCAGGTTCTCTATAGGTGAACTGAAAGGGATTTGCAAGAATGAAGATGTCAGAATCTGTTGTTTATAGCTTTTCTCATTCCCACTAACTGTAGCATAAACCTTCCTCCATAAACTTATCAGATCACTTAATGGTCATTGGTGTACCATCACCTAAAAGAATTGCAGTGAGCAGGGTATGCTGTCACTTGGATAGCAATGAGATCTTTTTATCTACATTCTAATATAGGTGCTAGGGTTGTGTAGAGAGTGGTAGGAAATGAGGATTAAGATTGACAGGTATGCTAGGTTGAAAACAATATTGAGATTTAAATCTTTTTGAGCTGTGGATTTTCAAATATTATAGAAGTCATAGTACTGATTAATAACCCTTTATCAAAATCTGTTTGTTGTTGTGTTGCATTTGTTTGGGAATATTCAGGTTCTGTTAATAGACAAACAGTGGACTTTTCCATTTGCAGAATATATTGAATGACCAGCAGAGGCAGTGTTGCAGAAGATGATTTCTCGGAGTTGCTGAACACAAAAAAAAAAGTTCACCAGCTTTCGGCTATATTTACCAACTTACATGGTGAGTCAAACTTTCAATTTATCATTTTCCTTGTCCTTAAAAGAAGTTCAACGCATCTGATGGCTCTTAGCTCCTTTTAGTCGGGTATTACGCATGAATAGTATTTGTCAAGTCTGAAGCGATATGGATGGCGCTATGGCTATCAGGATAGCCTTTCAATGACGTTGACTGTCTACAAGGCTGACAATCCTACTTTAAATACATGTGCTAACAATATGTCAACAGAGGAAATTAGTGTCTTTGAGGCTGAAAGGAGGTGTCTTATATTGGAGCAATTGGCTTACTCTCGCATGGAGGAAAGCTAATGTAACCTTCTTCCCTTCACACTGCATGTGGGACTCTTATACTCAAGAAGGTTTACTCTTTCGGATACTCTGTGTTCTTGTACCTCCTGCCCCCCTTTCAAAAGGGGAGCCCAATGATTTCAATATTGCAGAGTCCTTTCCCATTACACCTCCCACTTGGCTTGCAGTCATAATTACAGATCGTTACCTAGTGCGGAATTCCTAATGCCTCATTGTTATGTGTAATTGTCACCCATGGCGATTGGTCAAATGGTGCCCTGACATCATAATGCTACTGCAGGATGTCATCTGACATGAGGGCAAGCAATAGGATACATTTATCATGGTATTGAAATAGGTAGCAGGATAGACAGGACTCCCAGATGAAGAAAAGATTGTGAGATGAAATAAACAAGGGCATTATTTGAGACTTATTCATTAGTTTTATGGTGTCGGTGATCATGATATTCTCAGGTTCTCTATAGGTGAACTGAAAGGGATTTGCAAGAATGAAGATGTCAGAATCTGTTGTTTATAGCTTTTCTCATTCCCACTAACTGTAGCATAAACCTTCCTCCATAAACTTATCAGATCACTTAATGGTCATTGGTGTACCATCACCTAAAAGAATTGCAGTGAGCAGGGTATGCTGTCACTTGGATAGCAATGAGATCTTTTTATCTACATTCTAATATAGGTGCTAGGGTTGTGTAGAGAGTGGTAGGAAATGAGGATTAAGATTGACAGGTATGCTCGGTTGAAAACAATATTGAGATTTAAATCTTTTTGAGCTGTGGATTTTCAAATATTAAAGAAGTCATAGTACTGATTAATAACCCTTTATCAAAATCTGTTTGTTGTTGTGATGCATTAGTTTGGGAATATTCAGGTTCTGTTAATAGACTAACAGTGGACTTTTCCATTTGCAGAATATATTGAATGACCAGCAGAGGCAGTATTGCAGAAGATGATTTCTCGGAGTTGCTGAACACAAAAAAAAAGTTCCCCAGCTTTCGGCTATATTTACCAACTTACATGGTGAGTCAAACTTTCAATTTATCATTTTCCTTGTCCTTAAAAGAAGTTCAACGCATCTGATGGCTCTTAGCTCCTTTTAGTCGGGTGTTACGCATGAATAGTATTTGTCAAGTCTAAAGCGATATGGATGGCGCTATGGCTATCAGGATAGCCTTTCAATGACGTTGACTGTCTACAAGGCTGACAATCCTACTTTAAATACTTGTGCTAACAATATGTCAACAGAGGAAATTAGTGTCTTTGAGGCTGAAAGGAGGTGTCTTATATTGGAGCAATTGGCTTACTCTCGCTTGGAGGAAAGCTAATGTAACCTTCTTCCCTTCACACTGCATGTGGGACTTTTATACTCAAGAAGGTTTACTCTTTCGGATACTCTGTGTTCTTGTACCTCCTGCCCCCCTTTCAAAAGGGGAGCCCAATGATTTCAATATTGCAGAGTCCTTTCCCATTACACCTCCCACTTGGCTTGCAGTCATAATTACAGATCGTTACCTAGTGCGGAATTCCTAATGCCTCATTGTTATGTGTAATTGTCACCCATGGCGATTGGTCAAATGGTGCCCTGACATCATAATGCTACTGCAGGATGTCATCTGACATGAGGGCAAGCAATAGGATACATTTATCATGGTATTGAAATAGGTAGCAGGATAGACAGGACTCCCAGATGAAGAAAAGATTGTGAGATTAAATAAACAAGGGCATTATTTGAGACTTATTCATTAGTTTTATGGTGTCGGTGATCATGATATTCTCAGGTTCTCTATAGGTGAACTGAAAGGGATTTGCAAGAATGAAGATGTCAGAATCTGTTGTTTATAGCTTTTCTCATTCCCACTAACTGTAGCATAAACCTTCCTCCATAAACTTATCAGATCACTTAATGGTCATTGGTGTACCATCACCTAAAAGAATTGCAGTGAGCAGGGTATGCTGTCACTTGGATAGCAATGAGATCTTTTTATCTACATTCTAATATAGGTGCTAGGGTTGTGTAGAGAGTGGTAGGAAATGAGGATTAAGATTGACAGGTATGCTCGGTTGAAAACAATATTGAGATTTAAATCTTTTTGAGCTGTGGATTTTCAAATATTAAAGAAGTCATAGTACTGATTAATAACCCTTTATCAAAATCTGTTTGTTGTTGTGATGCATTAGTTTGGGAATATTCAGGTTCTGTTAATAGACTAACAGTGGACTTTTCCATTTGCAGAATATATTGAATGACCAGCAGAGGCAGTATTGCAGAAGATGATTTCTCGGAGTTGCTGAACACAAAAAAAAAGTTCCCCAGCTTTCGGCTATATTTACCAACTTACATGGTGAGTCAAACTTTCAATTTATCATTTTCCTTGTCCTTAAAAGAAGTTCAACGCATCTGATGGCTCTCAGCTCCTTTTAGTCGGGTGTTACGCATGAATAGTATTTGTCAAGTCTAAAGCGATATGGATGGCGCTATGGCTATCAGGATAGCCTTTCAATGACGTTGACTGTCTACAAGGCTGACAATCCTACTTTAAATACTTGTGCTAACAATATGTCAACAGAGGAAATTAGTGTCTTTGAGGCTGAAAGGAGGTGTCTTATATTGGAGCAATTGGCTTACTCTCGCTTGGAGGAAAGCTAATGTAACCTTCTTCCCTTCACACAGCATGTGGGACTTTTATACTCAAGAAGGTTTACTCTTTCGGATACTCTGTGTTCTTGTACCTCCTGCCCCCCTTTCAAAAGGGGAGCCCAATGATTTCAATATTGCAGAGTCCTTTCCCATTACACCTCCCACTTGGCTTGCAGTCATAATTACAGATCGTTACCTAGTGCGGAATTCCTAATGCCTCATTGTTATGTGTAATTGTCACCCTTGGCGATTGGTCAAATGGTGCCCTGACATCATAATGCTACTGCAGGATGTCATCTGACATGAGGGCAAGCAATAGGATACATTTATCATGGTATTGAAATAGGTAGCAGGATAGACAGGACTCCCAGATGAAGAAAAGATTGTGAGATGAAATAAACAAGGGCATTATTTGAGACTTATTCATTAGTTTTATGGTGTCGGTGATCATGATATTCTCAGGTTCTCTATAGGTGAACTGATAGGGATTTGCAAGAATGAAGATGTCAGAATCTGTTGTTTATAGCCTTTCTCATTCCCACTAACTGTAGCATAAACCTTCCTCCTTAAACTTATCAGATCACTTAATGGTCATTGGTGTACCATCACCTAAAAGAATTGCAGTGAGCAGGGTATGCTGTCACTTGGATAGCAATGAGATCTTTTTATCTACATTCTAATATAGGTGCTAGGGTTGTGTAGAGAGTGGTAGGAAATGAGGATTAAGATTGACAGGTATGCTAGGTTGAAAACAATATTGAGATTTAAATCTTTTTGAGCTGTGGATTTTCAAATATTATAGAAGTCATAGTACTGATTAATAACCCTTTATCAAAATCTGTTTGTTGTTGTGTTGCATTAGTTTGGGAATATTCAGGTTCTGTTAATAGACTAACAGTGGACTTTTCCATTTGCAGAATATATTGAATGACCAGCAGAGGCAGTATTGCAGAAGATGATTTCTCGGAGTTGCTGAACACAAAAAAAAAGTTCCCCAGCTTTCGGCTATATTTACCAACTTACATGGTGAGTCAAACTTTCAATTTATCATTTTCCTTGTCCTTAAAAGAAGTTCAACGCATCTGATGGCTCTTAGCTCCTTTTAGTCGGGTGTTACGCATGAATAGTATTTGTCAAGTCTAAAGCGATATGGATGGCGCTATGGCTATCAGGATAGCCTTTCAATGACGTTGACTGTCTACAAGGCTGACAATCCTACTTTAAATACTTGTGCTAACAATATGTCAACAGAGGAAATTAGTGTCTTTGAGGCTGAAAGGAGGTGTCTTATATTGGAGCAATTGGCTTACTCTCGCTTGGAGGAAAGCTAATGTAACCTTCTTCCCTTCACACTGCATGTGGGACTTTTATACTCAAGAAGGTTTACTCTTTCGGATACTCTGTGTTCTTGTACCTCCTGCCCCCCTTTCAAAAGGGGAGCCCAATGATTTCAATATTGCAGAGTCCTTTCCCATTACACCTCCCACTTGGCTTGCAGTCATAATTACAGATCGTTACCTAGTGCGGAATTCCTAATGCCTCATTGTTATGTGTAATTGTCACCCATGGCGATTGGTCAAATGGTGCCCTGACATCATAATGCTACTGCAGGATGTCATCTGACATGAGGGCAAGCAATAGGATACATTTATCATGGTATTGAAATAGGTAGCAGGATAGACAGGACTCCCAGATGAAGAAAAGATTGTGAGATGAAATAAACAAGGGCATTATTTGAGACTTATTCATTAGTTTTATGGTGTCGGTGATCATGATATTCTCAGGTTCTCTATAGGTGAACTGAAAGGGATTTGCAAGAATGAAGATGTCAGAATCTGTTGTTTATAGCTTTTCTCATTCCCACTAACTGTAGCATAAACCTTCCTCCATAAACTTATCAGATCACTTAATGGTCATTGGTGTACCATCACCTAAAAGAATTGCAGTGAGCAGGGTATGCTGTCACTTGGATAGCAATGAGATCTTTTTATCTACATTCTAATATAGGTGCTAGGGTTGTGTAGAGAGTGGTAGGAAATGAGGATTAAGATTGACAGGTATGCTAGGTTGAAAACAATATTGAGATTTAAATCTTTTTGAGCTGTGGATTTTCAAATATTATAGAAGTCATAGTACTGATTAATAACCCTTTATCAAAATCTGTTTGTTGTTGTGTTGCATTAGTTTGGGAATATTCAGGTTCTGTTAATAGACTAACAGTGGACTTTTCCATTTGCAGAATATATTGAATGACCAGCAGAGGCAGTGTTGCAGAAGATGATTTCTCGGAGTTGCTGAACACAAAAAAAAAAGTTCACCAGCTTTCGGCTATATTTACCAACTTACATGGTGAGTCAAACTTTCAATTTATCATTTTCCTTGTCCTTAAAAGAAGTTCAACGCATCTGATGGCTCTTAGCTCCTTTTAGTCGGGTATTACGCATGAATAGTATTTGTCAAGTCTGAAGCGATATGGATGGCGCTATGGCTATCAGGATAGCCTTTCAATGACGTTGACTGTCTACAAGGCTGACAATCCTACTTTAAATACTTGTGCTAACAATATGTCAACAGAGGAAATTAGTGTCTTTGAGGCTGAAAGGAGGTGTCTTATATTGGAGCAATTGGCTTACTCTTGCATGGAGGAAAGCTAATGTAACCTTCTTCCCTTCACACTGCATGTGGGACTCTTATACTCAAGAAGGTTTACTCTTTCGGATACTCTGTGTTCTTGTACCTCCTGCCCCCCTTTCAAAAGGGGAGCCCAATGATTTCAATATTGCGGAGTCCTTTCCCATTACACCTCCCACTTGGCTTGCAGTCATAATTACAGATCGTTACCTAGTGCGGAATTCCTAATGCCTCAATGTTATGTGTAATTGTCACCCATGGCGATTGGTCAAATGGTGCCCTGACATCATAATGCTACTGCAGGATGTCATCTGACATGAGGGCAAGCAATAGGATACATTTATCATGGTATTGAAATAGGTAGCAGGATAGACAGGACTCCCAGATGAAGAAAAGATTGTGAGATGAAATAAACAAGGGCATTATTTGAGACTTATTCATTAGTTTTATGGTGTCGATGATCATGATATTCTCAGGTTCTCTATAGGTGAACTGAAAGGGATTTGCAAGAATGAAGATGTCAGAATCTGTTGTTTATAGCTTTTCTCATTCCCACTAACTGTAGCATAAACCTTTCTCCATAAACTTATCAGATCACTTAATGGTCATTGGTGTACCATCACCTAAAAGAATTGCAGTGAGCAGGGTATGCTGTCACTTGGATAGCAATGAGATCTTTTTATCTACATTCTAATATAGGTGCTAGGGTTGTGTAGAGAGTGGTAGGAAATGAGGATTAAGATTGACAGGTATGCTCGGTTGAAAACAATATTGAGATTTAAATCTTTTTGCGCTGTGGATTTTCAAATATTAAAGAAGTCATAGTACTGATTAATAACCCTTTATCAAAATCTGTTTGTTGTTGTGTTGCATTAGTTTGGGAATATTCAGGTTCTGTTAATAGACTAACAGTGGACTTTTCCATTTGCAGAATATATTGAATGACCAGCAGAGGCAGTATTGCAGAAGATGATTTCTCGGAGTTGCTGAACACAAAAAAAAAGTTCCCCAGCTTTCGGCTATATTTACCAACTTACATGGTGAGTCAAACTTTCAATTTATCATTTTCCTTGTCCTTAAAAGAAGTTCAACGCATCTGATGGCTCTCAGCTCCTTTTAGTCGGGTGTTACGCATGAATAGTATTTGTCAAGTCTAAAGCGATATGGATGGCACTATGGCTATCAGGATAGCCTTTCAATGACGTTGACTGTCTACAAGGCTGACAATCCTACTTTAAATACTTGTGCTAACAATATGTCAACAGAGGAAATTAGTGTCTTTGAGGCTGAAAGGAGGTGTCTTATATTGGAGCAATTGGCTTACTCTCGCATGGAGGAAAGCTAATGTAACCTTCTTCCCTTCACACTGCAAGTGGGACTCTTATACTCAAGAAGGTTTACTCTTTCGGATACTCTGTGTTCTTGTACCTCCTGCCCCCCTTTCAAAAGGGGAGCCCAATGATTTCAATATTGCAGAGTCCTTTCCCATTACACCTCCCACTTGGCTTGCAGTCATAATTACAGATCGTTACCTAGTGCGGAATTCCTAATGCCTCATTGTTATGTGTAATTGTCACCCTTGGCGATTGGTCAAATGGTGCCCTGACATCATAATGCTACTTCAGGATGTCATCTGATATGAGGGAAAGCAATAGGATACATTTATCATGGTATTGAAATAGGTAGCAGGATAGACAGGACTCCCAGATGAAGAAAAGATTGTGAGATGAAATAAACAAGGGCATTATTTGAGACTTATTCATTAGTTTTATGGTGTCGGTGATCATGATATTCTCAGGTTCTCTATAGGTGAACTGATAGGGATTTGCAAGAATGAAGATGTCAGAATCTGTTGTTTATAGCCTTTCTCATTCCCACTAACTGTAGCATAAACCTTCCTCCTTAAACTTATCAGATCACTTAATGGTCATTGGTGTACCATCACCTAAAAGAATTGCAGTGAGCAGGGTATGCTGTCACTTGGATAGCAATGAGATCTTTTTATCTACATTCTAATATAGGTGCTAGGGTTGTGTAGAGAGTGGTAGGAAATGAGGATTAAGATTGACAGGTATGCTAGGTTGAAAACAATATTGAGATTTAAATCTTTTTGAGCTGTGGATTTTCAAATATTAAAGAAGTCATAGTACTGATTAATAACCCTTTATCAAAATCTGTTTGTTGTTGTGATGCATTAGTTTGGGAATATTCAGGTTCTGTTAATAGACTAACAGTGGACTTTTCCATTTGCAGAATATATTGAATGACCAGCAGAGGCAGTATTGCAGAAGATGATTTCTCGGAGTTGCTGAACACAAAAAAAAAGTTCCCCAGCTTTCGGCTATATTTACCAACTTACATGGTGAGTCAAACTTTCAATTTATCATTTTCCTTGTCCTTAAAAGAAGTTCAACGCATCTGATGGCTCTTAGCTCCTTTTAGTCGGGTGTTACGCATGAATAGTATTTGTCAAGTCTAAAGCGATATGGATGGCGCTATGGCTATCAGGATAGCCTTTCAATGACGTTGACTGTCTACAAGGCTGACAATCCTACTTTAAATACTTGTGCTAACAATATGTCAACAGAGGAAATTAGTGTCTTTGAGGCTGAAAGGAGGTGTCTTATATTGGAGCAATTGGCTTACTCTCGCTTGGAGGAAAGCTAATGTAACCTTCTTCCCTTCACACTGCATGTGGGACTTTTATACTCAAGAAGGTTTACTCTTTCGGATACTCTGTGTTCTTGTACCTCCTGCCCCCCTTTCAAAAGGGGAGCCCAATGATTTCAATATTGCAGAGTCCTTTCCCATTACACCTCCCACTTGGCTTGCAGTCATAATTACAGATCGTTACCTAGTGCGGAATTCCTAATGCCTCATTGTTATGTGTAATTGTCACCCATGGCGATTGGTCAAATGGTGCCCTGACATCATAATGCTACTGCAGGATGTCATCTGACATGAGGGCAAGCAATAGGATACATTTATCATGGTATTGAAATAGGTAGCAGGATAGACAGGACTCCCAGATGAAGAAAAGATTGTGAGATGAAATAAACAAGGGCATTATTTGAGACTTATTCATTAGTTTTATGGTGTCGGTGATCATGATATTCTCAGGTTCTCTATAGGTGAACTGAAAGGGATTTGCAAGAATGAAGATGTCAGAATCTGTTGTTTATAGCTTTTCTCATTCCCACTAACTGTAGCATAAACCTTCCTCCATAAACTTATCAGATCACTTAATGGTCATTGGTGTACCATCACCTAAAAGAATTGCAGTGAGCAGGGTATGCTGTCACTTGGATAGCAATGAGATCTTTTTATCTACATTCTAATATAGGTGCTAGGGTTGTGTAGAGAGTGGTAGGAAATGAGGATTAAGATTGACAGGTATGCTAGGTTGAAAACAATATTGAGATTTAAATCTTTTTGAGCTGTGGATTTTCAAATATTATAGAAGTCATAGTACTGATTAATAACCCTTTATCAAAATCTGTTTGTTGTTGTGTTGCATTAGTTTGGGAATATTCAGGTTCTGTTAATAGACTAACAGTGGACTTTTCCATTTGCAGAATATATTGAATGACCAGCAGAGGCAGTGTTGCAGAAGATGATTTCTCGGAGTTGCTGAACACAAAAAAAAAAGTTCACCAGCTTTCGGCTATATTTACCAACTTACATGGTGAGTCAAACTTTCAATTTATCATTTTCCTTGTCCTTAAAAGAAGTTCAACGCATCTGATGGCTCTTAGCTCCTTTTAGTCGGGTATTACGCATGAATAGTATTTGTCAAGTCTGAAGCGATATGGATGGCGCTATGGCTATCAGGATAGCCTTTCAATGACGTTGACTGTCTACAAGGCTGACAATCCTACTTTAAATACTTGTGCTAACAATATGTCAACAGAGGAAATTAGTGTCTTTGAGGCTGAAAGGAGGTGTCTTATATTGGAGCAATTGGCTTACTCTCGCATGGAGGAAAGCTAATGTAACCTTCTTCCCTTCACACTGCATGTGGGACTCTTATACTCAAGAAGGTTTACTCTTTCGGATACTCTGTGTTCTTGTACCTCCTGCCCCCCTTTCAAAAGGGGAGCCCAATGATTTCAATATTGCAGAGTCCTTTCCCATTACACCTCCCACTTGGCTTGCAGTCATAATTACAGATCGTTACCTAGTGCGGAATTCCTAATGCCTCATTGTTATGTGTAATTGTCACCCATGGCGATTGGTCAAATGGTGCCCTGACATCATAATGCTACTGCAGGATGTCATCTGACATGAGGGCAAGCAATAGGATACATTTATCATGGTATTGAAATAGGTAGCAGGATAGACAGGACTCCCAGATGAAGAAAAGATTGTGAGATGAAATAAACAAGGGCATTATTTGAGACTTATTCATTAGTTTTATGGTGTCGGTGATCATGATATTCTCAGGTTCTCTATAGGTGAACTGAAAGGGATTTGCAAGAATGAAGATGTCAGAATCTGTTGTTTATAGCTTTTCTCATTCCCACTAACTGTAGCATAAACCTTCCTCCATAAACTTATCAGATCACTTAATGGTCATTGGTGTACCATCACCTAAAAGAATTGCAGTGAGCAGGGTATGCTGTCACTTGGATAGCAATGAGATCTTTTTATCTACATTCTAATATAGGTGCTAGGGTTGTGTAGAGAGTGGTAGGAAATGAGGATTAAGATTGACAGGTATGCTAGGTTGAAAACAATATTGAGATTTAAATCTTTTTGAGCTGTGGATTTTCAAATATTATAGAAGTCATAGTACTGATTAATAACCCTTTATCAAAATCTGTTTGTTGTTGTGTTGCATTAGTTTGGGAATATTCAGGTTCTGTTAATAGACTAACAGTGGACTTTTCCATTTGCAGAATATATTGAATGACCAGCAGAGGCAGTGTTGCAGAAGATGATTTCTCGGAGTTGCTGAACACAAAAAAAAAAGTTCACCAGCTTTCGGCTATATTTACCAACTTACATGGTGAGTCAAACTTTCAATTTATCATTTTCCTTGTCCTTAAAAGAAGTTCAACGCATCTGATGGCTCTTAGCTCCTTTTAGTCGGGTATTACGCATGAATAGTATTTGTCAAGTCTGAAGCGATATGGATGGCGCTATGGCTATCAGGATAGCCTTTCAATGACGTTGACTGTCTACAAGGCTGACAATCCTACTTTAAATACTTGTGCTAACAATATGTCAACAGAGGAAATTAGTGTCTTTGAGGCTGAAAGGAGGTGTCTTATATTGGAGCAATTGGCTTACTCTCGCATGGAGGAAAGCTAATGTAACCTTCTTCCCTTCACACTGCATGTGGGACTCTTATACTCAAGAAGGTTTACTCTTTCGGATACTCTGTGTTCTTGTACCTCCTGCCCCCCTTTCAAAAGGGGAGCCCAATGATTTCAATATTGCAGAGTCCTTTCCCATTACACCTCCCACTTGGCTTGCAGTCATAATTACAGATCGTTACCTAGTGCGGAATTCCTAATGCCTCATTGTTATGTGTAATTGTCACCCATGGCGATTGGTCAAATGGTGCCCTGACATCATAATGCTACTGCAGGATGTCATCTGACATGAGGGCAAGCAATAGGATACATTTATCATGGTATTGAAATAGGTAGCAGGATAGACAGGACTCCCAGATGAAGAAAAGATTGTGAGATGAAATAAACAAGGGCATTATTTGAGACTTATTCATTAGTTTTATGGTGTCGATGATCATGATATTCTCAGGTTCTCTATAGGTGAACTGAAAGGGATTTGCAAGAATGAAGATGTCAGAATCTGTTGTTTATAGCTTTTCTCATTCCCACTAACTGTAGCATAAACCTTTCTCCATAAACTTATCAGATCACTTAATGGTCATTGGTGTACCATCACCTAAAAGAATTGCAGTGAGCAGGGTATGCTGTCACTTGGATAGCAATGAGATCTTTTTATCTACATTCTAATATAGGTGCTAGGGTTGTGTAGAGAGTGGTAGGAAATGAGGATTAAGATTGACAGGTATGCTCGGTTGAAAACAATATTGAGATTTAAATCTTTTTGCGCTGTGGATTTTCAAATATTAAAGAAGTCATAGTACTGATTAATAACCCTTTATCAAAATCTGTTTGTTGTTGTGTTGCATTAGTTTGGGAATATTCAGGTTCTGTTAATAGACTAACAGTGGACTTTTCCATTTGCAGAATATATTGAATGACCAGCAGAGGCAGTATTGCAGAAGATGATTTCTCGGAGTTGCTGAACACAAAAAAAAAGTTCCCCAGCTTTCGGCTATATTTACCAACTTACATGGTGAGTCAAACTTTCAATTTATCATTTTCCTTGTCCTTAAAAGAAGTTCAACGCATCTGATGGCTCTCAGCTCCTTTTAGTCGGGTGTTACGCATGAATAGTATTTGTCAAGTCTAAAGCGATATGGATGGCACTATGGCTATCAGGATAGCCTTTCAATGACGTTGACTGTCTACAAGGCTGACAATCCTACTTTAAATACTTGTGCTAACAATATGTCAACAGAGGAAATTAGTGTCTTTGAGGCTGAAAGGAGGTGTCTTATATTGGAGCAATTGGCTTACTCTCGCATGGAGGAAAGCTAATGTAACCTTCTTCCCTTCACACTGCAAGTGGGACTCTTATACTCAAGAAGGTTTACTCTTTCGGATACTCTGTGTTCTTGTACCTCCTGCCCCCCTTTCAAAAGGGGAGCCCAATGATTTCAATATTGCAGAGTCCTTTCCCATTACACCTCCCACTTGGCTTGCAGTCATAATTACAGATCGTTACCTAGTGCGGAATTCCTAATGCCTCATTGTTATGTGTAATTGTCACCCATGGCGATTGGTCAAATGGTGCCCTGACATCATAATGCTACTGCAGGATGTCATCTGACATGAGGGCAAGCAATAGGATACATTTATCATGGTATTGAAATAGGTAGCAGGATAGACAGGACTCCCAGATGAAGAAAAGATTGTGAGATGAAATAAACAAGGGCATTATTTGAGACTTATTCATTAGTTTTATGGTGTCGGTGATCATGATATTCTCAGGTTCTCTATAGGTGAACTGAAAGGGATTTGCAAGAATGAAGATGTCAGAATCTGTTGTTTATAGCTTTTCTCATTCCCACTAACTGTAGCATAAACCTTCCTCCATAAACTTATCAGATCACTTAATGGTCATTGGTGTACCATCACCTAAAAGAATTGCAGTGAGCAGGGTATGCTGTCACTTGGATAGCAATGAGATCTTTTTATCTACATTCTAATATAGGTGCTAGGGTTGTGTAGAGAGTGGTAGGAAATGAGGATTAAGATTGACAGGTATGCTAGGTTGAAAACTATATTGAGATTTAAATCTTTTTGAGCTGTGGATTTTCAAATATTATAGAAGTCATAGTACTGATTAATAACCCTTTATCAAAATCTGTTTGTTGTTGTGTTGCATTAGTTTGGGAATATTCAGGTTCTGTTAATAGACTAACAGTGGACTTTTCCATTTGCAGAATATATTGAATGACCAGCAGAGGCAGTGTTGCAGAAGATGATTTCTCGGAGTTGCTGAACACAAAAAAAAAAGTTCACCAGCTTTCGGCTATATTTACCAACTTACATGGTGAGTCAAACTTTCAATTTATCATTTTCCTTGTCCTTAAAAGAAGTTCAACGCATCTGATGGCTCTTAGCTCCTTTTAGTCGGGTATTACGCATGAATAGTATTTGTCAAGTCTGAAGCGATATGGATGGCGCTATGGCTATCAGGATAGCCTTTCAATGACGTTGACTGTCTACAAGGCTGACAATCCTACTTTAAATACTTGTGCTAACAATATGTCAACAGAGGAAATTAGTGTCTTTGAGGCTGAAAGGAGGTGTCTTATATTGGAGCAATTGGCTTACTCTCGCATGGAGGAAAGCTAATGTAACCTTCTTCCCTTCACACTGCATGTGGGACTCTTATACTCAAGAAGGTTTACTCTTTCGGATACTCTGTGTTCTTGTACCTCCTGCCCCCCTTTCAAAAGGGGAGCCCAATGATTTCAATATTGCAGAGTCCTTTCCCATTACACCTCCCACTTGGCTTGCAGTCATAATTACAGATCGTTACCTAGTGCGGAATTCCTAATGCCTCATTGTTATGTGTAATTGTCACCCATGGCGATTGGTCAAATGGTGCCCTGACATCATAATGCTACTGCAGGATGTCATCTGACATGAGGGCAAGCAATAGGATACATTTATCATGGTATTGAAATAGGTAGCAGGATAGACAGGACTCCCAGATGAAGAAAAGATTGTGAGATGAAATAAACAAGGGCATTATTTGAGACTTATTCATTAGTTTTATGGTGTCGATGATCATGATATTCTCAGGTTCTCTATAGGTGAACTGAAAGGGATTTGCAAGAATGAAGATGTCAGAATCTGTTGTTTATAGCATTTCTCATTCCCACTAACTGTAGCATAAACCTTTCTCCATAAACTTATCAGATCACTTAATGGTCATTGGTGTACCATCACCTAAAAGAATTGCAGTGAGCAGGGTATGCTGTCACTTGGATAGCAATGAGATCTTTTTATCTACATTCTAATATAGGTGCTAGGGTTGTGTAGAGAGTGGTAGGAAATGAGGATTAAGATTGACAGGTATGCTCGGTTGAAAACAATATTGAGATTTAAATCTTTTTGCGCTGTGGATTTTCAAATATTAAAGAAGTCATAGTACTGATTAATAACCCTTTATCAAAATCTGTTTGTTGTTGTGTTGCATTAGTTTGGGAATATTCAGGTTCTGTTAATAGACTAACAGTGGACTTTTCCATTTGCAGAATATATTGAATGACCAGCAGAGGCAGTATTGCAGAAGATGATTTCTCGGAGTTGCTGAACACAAAAAAAAAGTTCCCCAGCTTTCGGCTATATTTACCAACTTACATGGTGAGTCAAACTTTCAATTTATCATTTTCCTTGTCCTTAAAAGAAGTTCAACGCATCTGATGGCTCTCAGCTCCTTTTAGTCGGGTGTTACGCATGAATAGTATTTGTCAAGTCTAAAGCGATATGGATGGCACTATGGCTATCAGGATAGCCTTTCAATGACGTTGACTGTCTACAAGGCTGACAATCCTACTTTAAATACTTGTGCTAACAATATGTCAACAGAGGAAATTAGTGTCTTTGAGGCTGAAAGGAGGTGTCTTATATTGGAGCAATTGGCTTACTCTCGCATGGAGGAAAGCTAATGTAACCTTCTTCCCTTCACACTGCAAGTGGGACTCTTATACTCAAGAAGGTTTACTCTTTCGGATACTCTGTGTTCTTGTACCTCCTGCCCCCCTTTCAAAAGGGGAGCCCAATGATTTCAATATTGCAGAGTCCTTTCCCATTACACCTCCCACTTGGCTTGCAGTCATAATTACAGATCGTTACCTAGTGCGGAATTCCTAATGCCTCATTGTTATGTGTAATTGTCACCCATGGCGATTGGTCAAATGGTGCCCTGACATCATAATGCTACTGCAGGATGTCATCTGACATGAGGGCAAGCAATAGGATACATTTATCATGGTATTGAAATAGGTAGCAGGATAGACAGGACTCCCAGATGAAGAAAAGATTGTGAGATGAAATAAACAAGGGCATTATTTGAGACTTATTCATTAGTTTTATGGTGTCGGTGATCATGATATTCTCAGGTTCTCTATAGGTGAACTGAAAGGGATTTGCAAGAATGAAGATGTCAGAATCTGTTGTTTATAGCTTTTCTCATTCCCACTAACTGTAGCATAAACCTTCCTCCATAAACTTATCAGATCACTTAATGGTCATTGGTGTACCATCACCTAAAAGAATTGCAGTGAGCAGGGTATGCTGTCACTTGGATAGCAATGAGATCTTTTTATCTACATTCTAATATAGGTGCTAGGGTTGTGTAGAGAGTGGTAGGAAATGAGGATTAAGATTGACAGGTATGCTAGGTTGAAAACAATATTGAGATTTAAATCTTTTTGAGCTGTGGATTTTCAAATATTATAGAAGTCATAGTACTGATTAATAACCCTTTATCAAAATCTGTTTGTTGTTGTGTTGCATTAGTTTGGGAATATTCAGGTTCTGTTAATAGACTAACAGTGGACTTTTCCATTTGCAGAATATATTGAATGACCAGCAGAGGCAGTGTTGCAGAAGATGATTTCTCGGAGTTGCTGAACACAAAAAAAAAAGTTCACCAGCTTTCGGCTATATTTACCAACTTACATGGTGAGTCAAACTTTCAATTTATCATTTTCCTTGTCCTTAAAAGAAGTTCAACGCATCTGATGGCTCTTAGCTCCTTTTAGTCGGGTATTACGCATGAATAGTATTTGTCAAGTCTGAAGCGATATGGATGGC
This sequence comes from Lissotriton helveticus, assembly GCF_964261635.1. Lineage (NCBI taxonomy): Eukaryota > Metazoa > Chordata > Amphibia > Caudata > Salamandridae > Lissotriton > Lissotriton helveticus. Next base: position 456,151,847 of record NC_136072.1, on the reverse strand, counting down.
GCTATGGCTATCAGGATAGCCTTTCAATGACGTTGACTGTCTACAAGGCTGACAATCCTACTTTAAATACTTGTGCTAACAATATGTCAACAGAGGAAATTAGTGTCTTTGAGGCTGAAAGGAGGTGTCTTATATTGGAGCAATTGGCTTACTCTCGCATGGAGGAAAGCTAATGTAACCTTCTTCCCTTCACACTGCATGTGGGACTCTTATACTCAAGAAGGTTTACTCTTTCGGATACTCTGTGTTCTTGTACCTCCTGCCCCCCTTTCAAAAGGGGAGCCCAATGATTTCAATATTGCAGAGTCCTTTCCCATTACACCTCCCACTTGGCTTGCAGTCATAATTACAGATCGTTACCTAGTGCGGAATTCCTAATGCCTCATTGTTATGTGTAATTGTCACCCATGGCGATTGGTCAAATGGTGCCCTGACATCATAATGCTACTGCAGGATGTCATCTGACATGAGGGCAAGCAATAGGATACATTTATCATGGTATTGAAATAGGTAGCAGGATAGACAGGACTCCCAGATGAAGAAAAGATTGTGAGATGAAATAAACAAGGGCATTATTTGAGACTTATTCATTAGTTTTATGGTGTCGATGATCATGATATTCTCAGGTTCTCTATAGGTGAACTGAAAGGGATTTGCAAGAATGAAGATGTCAGAATCTGTTGTTTATAGCTTTTCTCATTCCCACTAACTGTAGCATAAACCTTTCTCCATAAACTTATCAGATCACTTAATGGTCATTGGTGTACCATCACCTAAAAGAATTGCAGTGAGCAGGGTATGCTGTCACTTGGATAGCAATGAGATCTTTTTATCTACATTCTAATATAGGTGCTAGGGTTGTGTAGAGAGTGGTAGGAAATGAGGATTAAGATTGACAGGTATGCTCGGTTGAAAACAATATTGAGATTTAAATCTTTTTGCGCTGTGGATTTTCAAATATTAAAGAAGTCATAGTACTGATTAATAACCCTTTATCAAAATCTGTTTGTTGTTGTGTTGCATTAGTTTGGGAATATTCAGGTTCTGTTAATAGACTAACAGTGGACTTTTCCATTTGCAGAATATATTGAATGACCAGCAGAGGCAGTATTGCAGAAGATGATTTCTCGGAGTTGCTGAACACAAAAAAAAAGTTCCCCAGCTTTCGGCTATATTTACCAACTTACATGGTGAGTCAAACTTTCAATTTATCATTTTCCTTGTCCTTAAAAGAAGTTCAACGCATCTGATGGCTCTCAGCTCCTTTTAGTCGGGTGTTACGCATGAATAGTATTTGTCAAGTCTAAAGCGATATGGATGGCACTATGGCTATCAGGATAGCCTTTCAATGACGTTGACTGTCTACAAGGCTGACAATCCTACTTTAAATACTTGTGCTAACAATATGTCAACAGAGGAAATTAGTGTCTTTGAGGCTGAAAGGAGGTGTCTTATATTGGAGCAATTGGCTTACTCTCGCATGGAGGAAAGCTAATGTAACCTTCTTCCCTTCACACTGCAAGTGGGACTCTTATACTCAAGAAGGTTTACTCTTTCGGATACTCTGTGTTCTTGTACCTCCTGCCCCCCTTTCAAAAGGGGAGCCCAATGATTTCAATATTGCAGAGTCCTTTCCCATTACACCTCCCACTTGGCTTGCAGTCATAATTACAGATCGTTACCTAGTGCGGAATTCCTAATGCCTCATTGTTATGTGTAATTGTCACCCTTGGCGATTGGTCAAATGGTGCCCTGACATCATAATGCTACTTCAGGATGTCATCTGACATGAGGGCAAGCAATAGGATACATTTATCATGGTATTGAAATAGGTAGCAGGATAGACAGGACTCCCAGATGAAGAAAAGATTGTGAGATGAAATAAACAAGGGCATTATTTGAGACTTATTCATTAGTTTTATGGTGTCGGTGATCATGATATTCTCAGGTTCTCTATAGGTGAACTGATAGGGATTTGCAAGAATGAAGATGTCAGAATCTGTTGTTTATAGCCTTTCTCATTCCCACTAACTGTAGCATAAACCTTCCTCCTTAAACTTATCAGATCACTTAATGGTCATTGGTGTACCATCACCTAAAAGAATTGCAGTGAGCAGGGTATGCTGTCACTTGGATAGCAATGAGATCTTTTTATCTACATTCTAATATAGGTGCTAGGGTTGTGTAGAGAGTGGTAGGAAATGAGGATTAAGATTGACAGGTATGCTAGGTTGAAAACAATATTGAGATTTAAATCTTTTTGAGCTGTGGATTTTCAAATATTAAAGAAGTCATAGTACTGATTAATAACCCTTTATCAAAATCTGTTTGTTGTTGTGATGCATTAGTTTGGGAATATTCAGGTTCTGTTAATAGACTAACAGTGGACTTTTCCATTTGCAGAATATATTGAATGACCAGCAGAGGCAGTATTGCAGAAGATGATTTCTCGGAGTTGCTGAACACAAAAAAAAAGTTCCCCAGCTTTCGGCTATATTTACCAACTTACATGGTGAGTCAAACTTTCAATTTATCATTTTCCTTGTCCTTAAAAGAAGTTCAACGCATCTGATGGCTCTTAGCTCCTTTTAGTCGGGTGTTACGCATGAATAGTATTTGTCAAGTCTAAAGCGATATGGATGGCGCTATGGCTATCAGGATAGCCTTTCAATGACGTTGACTGTCTACAAGGCTGACAATCCTACTTTAAATACTTGTGCTAACAATATGTCAACAGAGGAAATTAGTGTCTTTGAGGCTGAAAGGAGGTGTCTTATATTGGAGCAATTGGCTTACTCTCGCTTGGAGGAAAGCTAATGTAACCTTCTTCCCTTCACACTGCATGTGGGACTTTTATACTCAAGAAGGTTTACTCTTTCGGATACTCTGTGTTCTTGTACCTCCTGCCCCCCTTTCAAAAGGGGAGCCCAATGATTTCAATATTGCAGAGTCCTTTCCCATTACACCTCCCACTTGGCTTGCAGTCATAATTACAGATCGTTACCTAGTGCGGAATTCCTAATGCCTCATTGTTATGTGTAATTGTCACCCATGGCGATTGGTCAAATGGTGCCCTGACATCATAATGCTACTGCAGGATGTCATCTGACATGAGGGCAAGCAATAGGATACATTTATCATGGTATTGAAATAGGTAGCAGGATAGACAGGACTCCCAGATGAAGAAAAGATTGTGAGATGAAATAAACAAGGGCATTATTTGAGACTTATTCATTAGTTTTATGGTGTCGGTGATCATGATATTCTCAGGTTCTCTATAGGTGAACTGAAAGGGATTTGCAAGAATGAAGATGTCAGAATCTGTTGTTTATAGCTTTTCTCATTCCCACTAACTGTAGCATAAACCTTCCTCCATAAACTTATCAGATCACTTAATGGTCATTGGTGTACCATCACCTAAAAGAATTGCAGTGAGCAGGGTATGCTGTCACTTGGATAGCAATGAGATCTTTTTATCTACATTCTAATATAGGTGCTAGGGTTGTGTAGAGAGTGGTAGGAAATGAGGATTAAGATTGACAGGTATGCTCGGTTGAAAACAATATTGAGATTTAAATCTTTTTGAGCTGTGGATTTTCAAATATTAAAGAAGTCATAGTACTGATTAATAACCCTTTATCAAAATCTGTTTGTTGTTGTGATGCATTAGTTTGGGAATATTCAGGTTCTGTTAATAGACTAACAGTGGACTTTTCCATTTGCAGAATATATTGAATGACCAGCAGAGGCAGTATTGCAGAAGATGATTTCTCGGAGTTGCTGAACACAAAAAAAAAGTTCCCCAGCTTTCGGCTATATTTACCAACTTACATGGTGAGTCAAACTTTCAATTTATCATTTTCCTTGTCCTTAAAAGAAGTTCAACGCATCTGATGGCTCTCAGCTCCTTTTAGTCGGGTGTTACGCATGAATAGTATTTGTCAAGTCTAAAGCGATATGGATGGCGCTATGGCTATCAGGATAGCCTTTCAATGACGTTGACTGTCTACAAGGCTGACAATCCTACTTTAAATACTTGTGCTAACAATATGTCAACAGAGGAAATTAGTGTCTTTGAGGCTGAAAGGAGGTGTCTTATATTGGAGCAATTGGCTTACTCTCGCTTGGAGGAAAGCTAATGTAACCTTCTTCCCTTCACACAGCATGTGGGACTTTTATACTCAAGAAGGTTTACTCTTTCGGATACTCTGTGTTCTTGTACCTCCTGCCCCCCTTTCAAAAGGGGAGCCCAATGATTTCAATATTGCAGAGTCCTTTCCCATTACACCTCCCACTTGGCTTGCAGTCATAATTACAGATCGTTACCTAGTGCGGAATTCCTAATGCCTCATTGTTATGTGTAATTGTCACCCTTGGCGATTGGTCAAATGGTGCCCTGACATCATAATGCTACTGCAGGATGTCATCTGACATGAGGGCAAGCAATAGGATACATTTATCATGGTATTGAAATAGGTAGCAGGATAGACAGGACTCCCAGATGAAGAAAAGATTGTGAGATGAAATAAACAAGGGCATTATTTGAGACTTATTCATTAGTTTTATGGTGTCGGTGATCATGATATTCTCAGGTTCTCTATAGGTGAACTGATAGGGATTTGCAAGAATGAAGATGTCAGAATCTGTTGTTTATAGCCTTTCTCATTCCCACTAACTGTAGCATAAACCTTCCTCCTTAAACTTATCAGATCACTTAATGGTCATTGGTGTACCATCACCTAAAAGAATTGCAGTGAGCAGGGTATGCTGTCACTTGGATAGCAATGAGATCTTTTTATCTACATTCTAATATAGGTGCTAGGGTTGTGTAGAGAGTGGTAGGAAATGAGGATTAAGATTGACAGGTATGCTAGGTTGAAAACAATATTGAGATTTAAATCTTTTTGAGCTGTGGATTTTCAAACATTATAGAAGTCATAGTACTGATTAATAGCCCTTTATCAAAATCTGTTTGTTGTTGTGTTGCATTAGTTTGGGAATATTCAGGTTCTGTTAATAGACAAACAGTGGACTTTTCCATTTGCAGAATATATTGAATGACCAGCAGAGGCAGTGTTGCAGAAGATGATTTCTCGGAGTTGCTGAACACAAAAAAAAAAGTTCACCAGCTTTCGGCTATATTTACCAACTTACATGGTGAGTCAAACTTTCAATTTATCATTTTCCTTGTCCTTAAAAGAAGTTCAACGCATCTGATGGCTCTCAGCTCCTTTTAGTCGGGTGTTACGCATGAATAGTATTTGTCAAGTCTAAAGCGATATGGATGGCACTATGGCTATCAGGATAGCCTTTCAATGACGTTGACTGTCTACAAGGCTGACAATCCTACTTTAAATACTTGTGCTAACAATATGTCAACAGAGGAAATTAGTGTCTTTGAGGCTGAAAGGAGGTGTCTTATATTGGAGCAATTGGCTTACTCTCGCATGGAGGAAAGCTAATGTAACCTTCTTCCCTTCACACTGCAAGTGGGACTCTTATACTCAAGAAGGTTTACTCTTTCGGATACTCTGTGTTCTTGTACCTCCTGCCCCCCTTTCAAAAGGGGAGCCCAATGATTTCAATATTGCAGAGTCCTTTCCCATTACACCTCCCACTTGGCTTGCAGTCATAATTACAGATCGTTACCTAGTGCGGAATTCCTAATGCCTCATTGTTATGTGTAATTGTCACCCTTGGCGATTGGTCAAATGGTGCCCTGACATCATAATGCTACTGCAGGATGTCATCTGACATGAGGGCAAGCAATAGGATACATTTATCATGGTATTGAAATAGGTAGCAGGATAGACAGGACTCCCAGATGAAGAAAAGATTGTGAGATGAAATAAACAAGGGCATTATTTGAGACTTATTCATTAGTTTTATGGTGTCGGTGATCATGATATTCTCAGGTTCTCTATAGGTGAACTGATAGGGATTTGCAAGAATGAAGATGTCAGAATCTGTTGTTTATAGCCTTTCTCATTCCCACTAACTGTAGCATAAACCTTCCTCCTTAAACTTATCAGATCACTTAATGGTCATTGGTGTACCATCACCTAAAAGAATTGCAGTGAGCAGGGTATGCTGTCACTTGGATAGCAATGAGATCTTTTTATCTACATTCTAATATAGGTGCTAGGGTTGTGTAGAGAGTGGTAGGAAATGAGGATTAAGATTGACAGGTATGCTAGGTTGAAAACAATATTGAGATTTAAATCTTTTTGAGCTGTGGATTTTCAAATATTATAGAAGTCATAGTACTGATTAATAACCCTTTATCAAAATCTGTTTGTTGTTGTGTTGCATTAGTTTGGGAATATTCAGGTTCTGTTAATAGACAAACAGTGGACTTTTCCATTTGCAGAATATATTGAATGACCAGCAGAGGCAGTGTTGCAGAAGATGATTTCTCGGAGTTGCTGAACACAAAAAAAAAGTTCACCAGCTTTCGGCTATATTTACCAACTTACATGGTGAGTCAAACTTTCAATTTATCATTTTCCTTGTCCTTAAAAGAAGTTCAACGCATCTGATGGCTCTTAGCTCCTTTTAGTCGGGTATTACGCATGAATAGTATTTGTCAAGTCTGAAGCGATATGGATGGCGCTATGGCTATCAGGATAGCCTTTCAATGACGTTGACTGTCTACAAGGCTGACAATCCTACTTTAAATACTTGTGCTAACAATATGTCAACAGAGGAAATTAGTGTCTTTGAGGCTGAAAGGAGGTGTCTTATATTGGAGCAATTGGCTTACTCTCGCATGGAGGAAAGCTAATGTAACCTTCTTCCCTTCACACTGCATGTGGGACTCTTATACTCAAGAAGGTTTACTCTTTCGGATACTCTGTGTTCTTGTACCTCCTGCCCCCCTTTGAAAAGGGGAGCCCAATGATTTCAATATTGCAGAGTCCTTTCCCATTACACCTCCCACTTGGCTTGCAGTCATAATTACAGATCGTTACCTAGTGCGGGATTCCTAATGCCTCATTGTTATGTGTAATTGTCACCCTTGGCGATTGGTCAAATGGTGCCCTGACATCATAATGCTACTGCAGGATGTCATCTGACATGAGGGCAAGCAATAGGATACATTTATCATGGTATTGAAATAGGTAGCAGGATAGACAGGACTCCCAGATGAAGAAAAGATTGTGAGATGAAATAAACAAGGGCATTATTTGAGACTTATTCATTAGTTTTATGGTGTCGGTGATCATGATATTCTCAGGTTCTCTATAGGTGAACTGATAGGGATTTGCAAGAATGAAGATGTCAGAATCTGTTGTTTATAGCCTTTCTCATTCCCACTAACTGTAGCATAAACCTTCCTCCTTAAACTTATCAGATCACTTAATGGTCATTGGTGTACCATCACCTAAAAGAATTGCAGTGAGCAGGGTATGCTGTCACTTGGATAGCAATGAGATCTTTTTATCTACATTCTAATATAGGTGCTAGGGTTGTGTAGAGAGTGGTAGGAAATGAGGATTAAGATTGACAGGTATGCTAGGTTGAAAACAATATTGAGATTTAAATCTTTTTGAGCTGTGGATTTTCAAATATTAAAGAAGTCATAGTACTGATTAATAACCCTTTATCAAAATCTGTTTGTTGTTGTGATGCATTAGTTTGGGAATATTCAGGTTCTGTTAATAGACTAACAGTGGACTTTTCCATTTGCAGAATATATTGAATGACCAGCAGAGGCAGTATTGCAGAAGATGATTTCTCGGAGTTGCTGAACACAAAAAAAAAGTTCCCCAGCTTTCGGCTATATTTACCAACTTACATGGTGAGTCAAACTTTCAATTTATCATTTTCCTTGTCCTTAAAAGAAGTTCAACGCATCTGATGGCTCTTAGCTCCTTTTAGTCGGGTGTTACGCATGAATAGTATTTGTCAAGTCTAAAGCGATATGGATGGCGCTATGGCTATCAGGATAGCCTTTCAATGACGTTGACTGTCTACAAGGCTGACAATCCTACTTTAAATACTTGTGCTAACAATATGTCAACAGAGGAAATTAGTGTCTTTGAGGCTGAAAGGAGGTGTCTTATATTGGAGCAATTGGCTTACTCTCGCTTGGAGGAAAGCTAATGTAACCTTCTTCCCTTCACACTGCATGTGGGACTTTTATACTCAAGAAGGTTTACTCTTTCGGATACTCTGTGTTCTTGTACCTCCTGCCCCCCTTTCAAAAGGGGAGCCCAATGATTTCAATATTGCAGAGTCCTTTCCCATTACACCTCCCACTTGGCTTGCAGTCATAATTACAGATCGTTACCTAGTGCGGAATACCTAATGCCTCATTGTTATGTGTAATTGTCACCCATGGCGATTGGTCAAATGGTGCCCTGACATCATAATGCTACTGCAGGATGTCATCTGACATGAGGGCAAGCAATAGGATACATTTATCATGGTATTGAAATAGGTAGCAGGATAGACAGGACTCCCAGATGAAGAAAAGATTGTGAGATGAAATAAACAAGGGCATTATTTGAGACTTATTCATTAGTTTTATGGTGTCGGTGATCATGATATTCTCAGGTTCTCTATAGGTGAACTGAAAGGGATTTGCAAGAATGAAGATGTCAGAATCTGTTGTTTATAGCTTTTCTCATTCCCACTAACTGTAGCATAAACCTTCCTCCATAAACTTATCAGATCACTTAATGGTCATTGGTGTACCATCACCTAAAAGAATTGCAGTGAGCAGGGTATGCTGTCACTTGGATAGCAATGAGATCTTTTTATCTACATTCTAATATAGGTGCTAGGGTTGTGTAGAGAGTGGTAGGAAATGAGGATTAAGATTGACAGGTATGCTCGGTTGAAAACAATATTGAGATTTAAATCTTTTTGCGCTGTGGATTTTCAAATATTAAAGAAGTCATAGTACTGATTAATAACCCTTTATCAAAATCTGTTTGTTGTTGTGTTGCATTAGTTTGGGAATATTCAGGTTCTGTTAATAGACTAACAGTGGACTTTTCCATTTGCAGAATATATTGAATGACCAGCAGAGGCAGTATTGCAGAAGATGATTTCTCGGAGTTGCTGAACACAAAAAAAAAGTTCCCCAGCTTTCGGCTATATTTACCAACTTACATGGTGAGTCAAACTTTCAATTTATCATTTTCCTTGTCCTTAAAAGAAGTTCAACGCATCTGATGGCTCTCAGCTCCTTTTAGTCGGGTGTTACGCATGAATAGTATTTGTCAAGTCTAAAGCGATATGGATGGCACTATGGCTATCAGGATAGCCTTTCAATGACGTTGACTGTCTACAAGGCTGACAATCCTACTTTAAATACTTGTGCTAACAATATGTCAACAGAGGAAATTAGTGTCTTTGAGGCTGAAAGGAGGTGTCTTATATTGGAGCAATTAGCTTACTCTCGCATGGAGGAAAGCTAATGTAACCTTCTTCCCTTCACACTGCAAGTGGGACTCTTATACTCAAGAAGGTTTACTCTTTCGGATACTCTGTGTTCTTGTACCTCCTGCCCCCCTTTCAAAAGGGGAGCCCAATGATTTCAATATTGCAGAGTCCTTTCCCATTACACCTCCCACTTGGCTTGCAGTCATAATTACAGATCGTTACCTAGTGCGGAATTCCTAATGCCTCATTGTTATGTGTAATTGTCACCCTTGGCGATTGGTCAAATGGTGCCCTGACATCATAATGCTACTGCAGGATGTCATCTGACATGAGGGCAAGCAATAGGATACATTTATCATGGTATTGAAATAGGTAGCAGGATAGACAGGACTCCCAGATGAAGAAAAGATTGTGAGATGAAATAAACAAGGGCATTATTTGAGACTTATTCATTAGTTTTATGGTGTCGGTGATCATGATATTCTCAGGTTCTCTATAGGTGAACTGATAGGGATTTGCAAGAATGAAGATGTCAGAATCTGTTGTTTATAGCCTTTCTCATTCCCACTAACTGTAGCATAAACCTTCCTCCTTAAACTTATCAGATCACTTAATGGTCATTGGTGTACCATCACCTAAAAGAATTGCAGTGAGCAGGGTATGCTGTCACTTGGATAGCAATGAGATCTTTTTATCTACATTCTAATATAGGTGCTAGGGTTGTGTAGAGAGTGGTAGGAAATGAGGATTAAGATTGACAGGTATGCTAGGTTGAAAACAATATTGAGATTTAAATCTTTTTGAGCTGTGGATTTTCAAATATTATAGAAGTCATAGTACTGATTAATAACCCTTTATCAAAATCTGTTTGTTGTTGTGTTGCATTAGTTTGGGAATATTCAGGTTCTGTTAATAGACAAACAGTGGACTTTTCCATTTGCAGAATATATTGAATGACCAGCAGAGGCAGTGTTGCAGAAGATGATTTCTCGGAGTTGCTGAACACAAAAAAAAAAGTTCACCAGCTTTCGGCTATATTTACCAACTTACATGGTGAGTCAAACTTTCAATTTATCATTTTCCTTGTCCTTAAAAGAAGTTCAACGCATCTGATGGCTCTTAGCTCCTTTTAGTCGGGTATTACGCATGAATAGTATTTGTCAAGTCTGAAGCGATATGGATGGCGCTATGGCTATCAGGATAGCCTTTCAATGACGTTGACTGTCTACAAGGCTGACAATCCTACTTTAAATACTTGTGCTAACAATATGTCAACAGAGGAAATTAGTGTCTTTGAGGCTGAAAGGAGGTGTCTTATATTGGAGCAATTGGCTTACTCTCGCATGGAGGAAAGCTAATGTAACCTTCTTCCCTTCACACTGCATGTGGGACTCTTATACTCAAGAAGGTTTACTCTTTCGGATACTCTGTGTTCTTGTACCTCCTGCCCCCCTTTCAAAAGGGGAGCCCAATGATTTCAATATTGCAGAGTCCTTTCCCATTACACCTCCCACTTGGCTTGCAGTCATAATTACAGATCGTTACCTAGTGCGGAATTCCTAATGCCTCATTTTTATGTGTAATTGTCACCCATGGCGATTGGTCAAATGGTGCCCTGACATCATAATGCTACTGCAGGATGTCATCTGACATGAGGGCAAGCAATAGGATACATTTATCATGGTATTGAAATAGGTAGCAGGATAGACAGGACTCCCAGATGAAGAAAAGATTGTGAGATGAAATAAACAAGGGCATTATTTGAGACTTATTCATTAGTTTTATGGTGTCGGTGATCATGATATTCTCAGGTTCTCTATAGGTGAACTGATAGGGATTTGCAAGAATGAAGATGTCAGAATCTGTTGTTTATAGCCTTTCTCATTCCCACTAACTGTAGCATAAACCTTCCTCCTTAAACTTATCAGATCACTTAATGGTCATTGGTGTACCATCACCTAAAAGAATTGCAGTGAGCAGGGTATGCTGTCACTTGGATAGCAATGAGATCTTTTTATCTACATTCTAATATAGGTTCTAGGGTTGTGTAGAGAGTGGTAGGAAATGAGGATTAAGATTGACAGGTATGCTCGGTTGAAAACAATATTGAGATTTAAATCTTTTTGAGCTGTGGATTTTCAAATATTAAAGAAGTCATAGTACTGATTAATAACCCTTTATCAAAATCTGTTTGTTGTTGTGATGCATTAGTTTGGGAATATTCAGGTTCTGTTAATAGACTAACAGTGGACTTTTCCATTTGCAGAATATATTGAATGACCAGCAGAGGCAGTATTGCAGAAGATGATTTCTCGGAGTTGCTGAACACAAAAAAAAAGTTCCCCAGCTTTCGGCTATATTTACCAACTTACATGGTGAGTCAAACTTTCAATTTATCATTTTCCTTGTCCTTAAAAGAAGTTCAACGCATCTGATGGCTCTCAGCTCCTTTTAGTCGGGTGTTACGCATGAATAGTATTTGTCAAGTCTAAAGCGATATGGATGGCGCTATGGCTATCAGGATAGCCTTTCAATGACGTTGACTGTCTACAAGGCTGACAATCCTACTTTAAATACTTGTGCTAACAATATGTCAACAGAGGAAATTAGTGTCTTTGAGGCTGAAAGGAGGTGTCTTATATTGGAGCAATTGGCTTACTCTCGCTTGGAGGAAAGCTAATGTAACCTTCTTCCCTTCACACTGCATGTGGGACTTTTATACTCAAGAAGGTTTACTCTTTCGGATACTCTGTGTTCTTGTACCTCCTGCCCCCCTTTCAAAAGGGGAGCCCAATGATTTCAATATTGCAGAGTCCTTTCCCATTACACCTCCCACTTGGCTTGCAGTCATAATTACAGATCGTTACCTAGTGCGGAATTCCTAATGCCTCATTGATATGTGTAATTGTCACCCTTGGCGATTGGTCAAATGGTGCCCTGACATCATAATGCTACTGCAGGATGTCATCTGACATGAGGGCAAGCAATAGGATACATTTATCATGGTATTGAAATAGGTAGCAGGATAGACAGGACTCCCAGATGAAGAAAAGATTGTGAGATGAAATAAACAAGGGCATTATTTGAGACTTATTCATTAGTTTTATGGTGTCGGTGATCATGATATTCTCAGGTTCTCTATAGGTGAACTGATAGGGATTTGAAAGAATGAAGATGTCAGAATCTGTTGTTTATAGCCTTTCTCATTCCCACTAACTGTAGCATAAACCTTCCTCCTTAAACTTATCAGATCACTTAATGGTCATTGGTGTACCATCACCTAAAAGAATTGCAGTGAGCAGGGTATGCTGTCACTTGGATAGCAATGAGATCTTTTTATCTACATTCTAATATAGGTGCTAGGGTTGTGTAGAGAGTGGTAGGAAATGAGGATTAAGATTGACAGGTATGCTCGGTTGAAAACAATATTGAGATTTAAATCTTTTTGAGCTGTGGATTTTCAAATATTAAAGAAGTCATAGTACTGATTAATAACCCTTTATCAAAATCTGTTTGTTGTTGTGATGCATTAGTTTGGGAATATTCAGGTTCTGTTAATAGACTAACAGTGGACTTTTCCATTTGCAGAATATATTGAATGACCAGCAGAGGCAGTATTGCAGAAGATGATTTCTCGGAGTTGCTGAACACAAAAAAAAAGTTCCCCAGCTTTCGGCTATATTTACCAACTTACATGGTGAGTCAAACTTTCAATTTATCATTTTCCTTGTCCTTAAAAGAAGTTCAACGCATCTGATGGCTCTCAGCTCCTTTTAGTCGGGTGTTACGCATGAATAGTATTTGTCAAGTCTAAAGCGATATGGATGGCGCTATGGCTATCAGGATAGCCTTTCAATGACGTTGACTGTCTACAAGGCTGACAATCCTACTTTAAATACTTGTGCTAACAATATGTCAACAGAGGAAATTAGTGTCTTTGAGGCTGAAAGGAGGTGTCTTATATTGGAGCAATTGGCTTACTCTCGCTTGGAGGAAAGCTAATGTAACCTTCTTCCCTTCACACTGCATGTGGGACTTTTATACTCAAGAAGGTTTACTCTTTCGGATACTCTGTGTTCTTGTACCTCCTGCCCCCCTTTCAAAAGGGGAGCCCAATGATTTCAATATTGCAGAGTCCTTTCCCATTACACCTCCCACTTGGCTTGCAGTCATAATTACAGATCGTTACCTAGTGCGGAATTCCTAATGCCTCATTGTTATGTGTAATTGTCACCCTTGGCGATTGGTCAAATGGTGCCCTGACATCATAATGCTACTGCAGGATGTCATCTGACATGAGGGCAAGCAATAGGATACATTTATCATGGTATTGAAATAGGTAGCAGGATAGACAGGACTCCCAGATGAAGAAAAGATTGTGAGATGAAATAAACAAGGGCATTATTTGAGACTTATTCATTAGTTTTATGGTGTCGGTGATCATGATATTCTCAGGTTCTCTATAGGTGAACTGATAGGGATTTGCAAGAATGAACATGTCAGAATCTGTTGTTTATAGCCTTTCTCATTCCCACTAACTGTAGCATAAACCTTCCTCCTTAAACTTATCAGATCACTTAATGGTCATTGGTGTACCATCACCTAAAAGAATTGCAGTGAGCAGGGTATGCTGTCACTTGGATAGCAATGAGATCTTTTTATCTACATTCTAATATAGGTGCTAGGGTTGTGTAGAGAGTGGTAGGAAATGAGGATTAAGATTGACAGGTATGCTAGGTTGAAAACAATATTGAGATTTAAATCTTTTTGAGCTGTGGATTTTCAAATATTAAAGAAGTCATAGTACTGATTAATAACCCTTTATCAAAATCTGTTTGTTGTTGTGATGCATTAGTTTGGGAATATTCAGGTTCTGTTAATAGACTAACAGTGGACTTTTCCATTTGCAGAATATATTGAATGACCAGCAGAGGCAGTGTTGCAGAAGATGATTTCTCGGAGTTGCTGAACACAAAAAAAAAAGTTCACCAGCTTTCGGCTATATTTACCAACTTACATGGTGAGTCAAACTTTCAATTTATCATTTTCCTTGTCCTTAAAAGAAGTTCAACGCATCTGATGGCTCTTAGCTCCTTTTAGTCGGGTATTACGCATGAATAGTATTTGTCAAGTCTGAAGCGATATGGATGGCGCTATGGCTATCAGGATAGCCTTTCAATGACGTTGACTGTCTACAAGGCTGACAATCCTACTTTAAATACTTGTGCTAACAATATGTCAACAGAGGAAATTAGTGTCTTTGAGGCTGAAAGGAGGTGTCTTATATTGGAGCAATTGGCTTACTCTCGCATGGAGGAAAGCTAATGTAACCTTCTTCCCTTCACACTGCATGTGGGACTCTTATACTCAAGAAGGTTTACTCTTTCGGATACTCTGTGTTCTTGTACCTCCTGCCCCCCTTTCAAAAGGGGAGCCCAATGATTTCAATATTGCAGAGTCCTTTCCCATTACACCTCCCACTTGGCTTGCAGTCATAATTACAGATCGTTACCTAGTGCGGAATTCCTAATGCCTCATTGTTATGTGTAATTGTCACCCATGGCGATTGGTCAAATGGTGCCCTGACATCATAATGCTACTGCAGGATGTCATCTGACATGAGGGCAAGCAATAGGATACATTTATCATGGTATTGAAATAGGTAGCAGGATAGACAGGACTCCCAGATGAAGAAAAGATTGTGAGATGAAATAAACAAGGGCATTATTTGAGACTTATTCATTAGTTTTATGGTGTCGGTGATCATGATATTCTCAGGTTCTCTATAGGTGAACTGAAAGGGATTTGCAAGAATGAAGATGTCAGAATCTGTTGTTTATAGCTTTTCTCATTCCCACTAACTGTAGCATAAACCTTCCTCCATAAACTTATCAGATCACTTAATGGTCATTGGTGTACCATCACCTAAAAGAATTGCAGTGAGCAGGGTATGCTGTCACTTGGATAGCAATGAGATCTTTTTATCTACATTCTAATATAGGTGCTAGGGTTGTGTAGAGAGTGGTAGGAAATGAGGATTAAGATTGACAGGTATGCTCGGTTGAAAACAATATTGAGATTTAAATCTTTTTGAGCTGTGGATTTTCAAATATTAAAGAAGTCATAGTACTGATTAATAACCCTTTATCAAAATCTGTTTGTTGTTGTGATGCATTAGTTTGGGAATATTCAGGTTCTGTTAATAGACTAACAGTGGACTTTTCCATTTGCAGAATATATTGAATGACCAGCAGAGGCAGTATTGCAGAAGATGATTTCTCGGAGTTGCTGAACACAAAAAAAAAGTTCCCCAGCTTTCGGCTATATTTACCAACTTACATGGTGAGTCAAACTTTCAATTTATCATTTTCCTTGTCCTTAAAAGAAGTTCAACGCATCTGATGGCTCTTAGCTCCTTTTAGTCGGGTGTTACGCATGAATAGTATTTGTCAAGTCTAAAGCGATATGGATGGCGCTATGGCTATCAGGATAGCCTTTCAATGACGTTGACTGTCTACAAGGCTGACAATCCTACTTTAAATACTTGTGCTAACAATATGTCAACAGAGGAAATTAGTGTCTTTGAGGCTGAAAGGAGGTGTCTTATATTGGAGCAATTGGCTTACTCTCGCTTGGAGGAAAGCTAATGTAACCTTCTTCCCTTCACACTGCATGTGGGACTTTTATACTCAAGAAGGTTTACTCTTTCGGATACTCTGTGTTCTTGTACCTCCTGCCCCCCTTTCAAAAGGGGAGCCCAATGATTTCAATATTGCAGAGTCCTTTCCCATTACACCTCCCACTTGGCTTGCAGTCATAATTACAGATCGTTACCTAGTGCGGAATTCCTAATGCCTCATTGTTATGTGTAATTGTCACCCATGGCGATTGGTCAAATGGTGCCCTGACATCATAATGCTACTGCAGGATGTCATCTGACATGAGGGCAAGCAATAGGATACATTTATCATGGTATTGAAATAGGTAGCAGGATAGACAGGACTCCCAGATGAAGAAAAGATTGTGAGATGAAATAAACAAGGGCATTATTTGAGACTTATTCATTAGTTTTATGGTGTCGGTGATCATGATATTCTCAGGTTCTCTATAGGTGAACTGATAGGGATTTGCAAGAATGAAGATGTCAGAATCTGTTGTTTATAGCCTTTCTCATTCCCACTAACTGTAGCATAAACCTTCCTCCTTAAACTTATCAGATCACTTAATGGTCATTGGTGTACCATCACCTAAAAGAATTGCAGTGAGCAGGGTATGCTGTCACTTGAATAGCAATGAGATCTTTTTATCTACATTCTAATATAGGTGCTAGGGTTGTGTAGAGAGTGGTAGGAAATGAGGATTAAGATTGACAGGTATGCTAGGTTGAAAACAATATTGAGATTTAAATCTTTTTGAGCTGTGGATTTTCAAATATTAAAGAAGTCATAGTACTGATTAATAACCCTTTATCAAAATCTGTTTGTTGTTGTGATGCATTAGTTTGGGAATATTCAGGTTCTGTTAATAGACTAACAGTGGACTTTTCCATTTGCAGAATATATTGAATGACCAGCAGAGGCAGTATTGCAGAAGATGATTTCTCGGAGTTGCTGAACACAAAAAAAAAGTTCCCCAGCTTTCGGCTATATTTACCAACTTACATGGTGAGTCAAACTTTCAATTTATCATTTTCCTTGTCCTTAAAAGAAGTTCAACGCATCTGATGGCTCTTAGCTCCTTTTAGTCGGGTGTTACGCATGAATAGTATTTGTCAAGTCTAAAGCGATATGGATGGCGCTATGGCTATCAGGATAGCCTTTCAATGACGTTGACTGTCTACAAGGCTGACAATCCTACTTTAAATACTTGTGCTAACAATATGTCAACAGAGGAAATTAGTGTCTTTGAGGCTGAAAGGAGGTGTCTTATATTGGAGCAATTGGCTTACTCTCGCATGGAGGAAAGCTAATGTAACCTTCTTCCCTTCACACTGCATGTGGGACTCTTATACTCAAGAAGGTTTACTCTTTCGGATACTCTGTGTTCTTGTACCTCCTGCCCCCCTTTCAAAAGGGGAGCCCAATGATTTCAATATTGCAGAGTCCTTTCCCATTACACCTCCCACTTGGCTTGCAGTCATAATTACAGATCGTTACCTAGTGCGGAATTCCTAATGCCTCATTGTTATGTGTAATTGTCACCCATGGCGATTGGTCAAATGGTGCCCTGACATCATAATGCTACTGCAGGATGTCATCTGACATGAGGGCAAGCAATAGGATACATTTATCATGGTATTGAAATAGGTAGCAGGATAGACAGGACTCCCAGATGAAGAAAAGATTGTGAGATGAAATAAACAAGGGCATTATTTGAGACTTATTCATTAGTTTTATGGTGTCGGTGATCATGATATTCTCAGGTTCTCTATAGGTGAACTGAAAGGGATTTGCAAGAATGAAGATGTCAGAATCTGTTGTTTATAGCTTTTCTCATTCCCACTAACTGTAGCATAAACCTTCCTCCATAAACTTATCAGATCACTTAATGGTCATTGGTGTACCATCACCTAAAAGAATTGCAGTGAGCAGGGTATGCTGTCACTTGGATAGCAATGAGATCTTTTTATCTACATTCTAATATAGGTGCTAGGGTTGTGTAGAGAGTGGTAGGAAATGAGGATTAAGATTGACAGGTATGCTCGGTTGAAAACAATATTGAGATTTAAATCTTTTTGAGCTGTGGATTTTCAAATATTAAAGAAGTCATAGTACTGATTAATAACCCTTTATCAAAATCTGTTTGTTGTTGTGATGCATTAGTTTGGGAATATTCAGGTTCTGTTAATAGACTAACAGTGGACTTTTCCATTTGCAGAATATATTGAATGACCAGCAGAGGCAGTATTGCAGAAGATGATTTCTCGGAGTTGCTGAACACAAAAAAAAAGTTCCCCAGCTTTCGGCTATATTTACCAACTTACATGGTGAGTCAAACTTTCAATTTATCATTTTCCTTGTCCTTAAAAGAAGTTCAACGCATCTGATGGCTCTTAGCTCCTTTTAGTCGGGTGTTACGCATGAATAGTATTTGTCAAGTCTAAAGCGATATGGATGGCGCTATGGCTATCAGGATAGCCTTTCAATGACGTTGACTGTCTACAAGGCTGACAATCCTACTTTAAATACTTGTGCTAACAATATGTCAACAGAGGAAATTAGTGTCTTTGAGGCTGAAAGGAGGTGTCTTATATTGGAGCAATTGGCTTACTCTCGCTTGGAGGAAAGCTAATGTAACCTTCTTCCCTTCACACTGCATGTGGGACTTTTATACTCAAGAAGGTTTACTCTTTCGGATACTCTGTGTTCTTGTACCTCCTGCCCCCCTTTCAAAAGGGGAGCCCAATGATTTCAATATTGCAGAGTCCTTTCCCATTACACCTCCCACTTGGCTTGCAGTCATAATTACAGATCGTTACCTAGTGCGGAATTCCTAATGCCTCATTGTTATGTGTAATTGTCACCCATGGCGATTGGTCAAATGGTGCCCTGACATCATAATGCTACTGCAGGATGTCATCTGACATGAGGGCAAGCAATAGGATACATTTATCATGGTATTGAAATAGGTAGCAGGATAGACAGGACTCCCAGATGAAGAAAAGATTGTGAGATGAAATAAACAAGGGCATTATTTGAGACTTATTCATTAGTTTTATGGTGTCGGTGATCATGATATTCTCAGGTTCTCTATAGGTGAACTGATAGGGATTTGCAAGAATGAAGATGTCAGAATCTGTTGTTTATAGCCTTTCTCATTCCCACTAACTGTAGCATAAACCTTCCTCCTTAAACTTATCAGATCACTTAATGGTCATTGGTGTACCATCACCTAAAAGAATTGCAGTGAGCAGGGTATGCTGTCACTTGGATAGCAATGAGATCTTTTTATCTACATTCTAATATAGGTGCTAGGGTTGTGTAGAGAGTGGTAGGAAATGAGGATTAAGATTGACAGGTATGCTAGGTTGAAAACAATATTGAGATTTAAATCTTTTTGAGCTGTGGATTTTCAAATATTAAAGAAGTCATAGTACTGATTAATAACCCTTTATCAAAATCTGTTTGTTGTTGTGATGCATTAGTTTGGGAATATTCAGGTTCTGTTAATAGACTAACAGTGGACTTTTCCATTTGCAGAATATATTGAATGACCAGCAGAGGCAGTATTGCAGAAGATGATTTCTCGGAGTTGCTGAACACAAAAAAAAAGTTCCCCAGCTTTCGGCTATATTTACCAACTTACATGGTGAGTCAAACTTTCAATTTATCATTTTCCTTGTCCTTAAAAGAAGTTCAACGCATCTGATGGCTCTTAGCTCCTTTTAGTCGGGTGTTACGCATGAATAGTATTTGTCAAGTCTAAAGCGATATGGATGGCGCTATGGCTATCAGGATAGCCTTTCAATGACGTTGACTGTCTACAAGGCTGACAATCCTACTTTAAATACTTGTGCTAACAATATGTCAACAGAGGAAATTAGTGTCTTTGAGGCTGAAAGGAGGTGTCTTATATTGGAGCAATTGGCTTACTCTCGCTTGGAGGAAAGCTAATGTAACCTTCTTCCCTTCACACTGCATGTGGGACTTTTATACTCAAGAAGGTTTACTCTTTCGGATACTCTGTGTTCTTGTACCTCCTGCCCCCCTTTCAAAAGGGGAGCCCAATGATTTCAATATTGCAGAGTCCTTTCCCATTACACCTCCCACTTGGCTTGCAGTCATAATTACAGATCGTTACCTAGTGCGGAATTCCTAATGCCTCATTGTTATGTGTAATTGTCACCCATGGCGATTGGTCAAATGGTGCCCTGACATCATAATGCTACTGCAGGATGTCATCTGACATGAGGGCAAGCAATAGGATACATTTATCATGGTATTGAAATAGGTAGCAGGATAGACAGGACTCCCAGATGAAGAAAAGATTGTGAGATGAAATAAACAAGGGCATTATTTGAGACTTATTCATTAGTTTTATGGTGTCGGTGATCATGATATTCTCAGGTTCTCTATAGGTGAACTGAAAGGGATTTGCAAGAATGAAGATGTCAGAATCTGTTGTTTATAGCTTTTCTCATTCCCACTAACTGTAGCATAAACCTTCCTCCATAAACTTATCAGATCACTTAATGGTCATTGGTGTACCATCACCTAAAAGAATTGCAGTGAGCAGGGTATGCTGTCACTTGGATAGCAATGAGATCTTTTTATCTACATTCTAATATAGGTGCTAGGGTTGTGTAGAGAGTGGTAGGAAATGAGGATTAAGATTGACAGGTATGCTCGGTTGAAAACAATATTGAGATTTAAATCTTTTTGAGCTGTGGATTTTCAAATATTAAAGAAGTCATAGTACTGATTAATAACCCTTTATCAAAATCTGTTTGTTGTTGTGATGCATTAGTTTGGGAATATTCAGGTTCTGTTAATAGACTAACAGTGGACTTTTCCATTTGCAGAATATATTGAATGACCAGCAGAGGCAGTATTGCAGAAGATGATTTCTCGGAGTTGATGAACTCAAAAAAAAAGTTCCCCAGCTTTCGGCTATATTTACCAACTTACATGGTGAGTCAAACTTTCAATTTATCATTTTCCTTGTCCTTAAAAGAAGTTCAACGCATCTGATGGCTCTCAGCTCCTTTTAGTCGGGTGTTACGCATGAATAGTATTTGTCAAGTCTAAAGCGATATGGATGGCGCTATGGCTATCAGGATAGCCTTTCAATGACGTTGACTGTCTACAAGGCTGACAATCCTACTTTAAATACTTGTGCTAACAATATGTCAACAGAGGAAATTAGTGTCTTTGAGGCTGAAAGGAGGTGTCTTATATTGGAGCAATTGGCTTACTCTCGCTTGGAGGAAAGCTAATGTAACCTTCTTCCCTTCACACTGCATGTGGGACTCTTATACTCAAGAAGGTTTACTCTTTCGGATACTCTGTGTTCTTGTACCTCCTGCCCCCCTTTCAAAAGGGGAGCCCAATGATTTCAATATTGCAGAGTCCTTTCCCATTACACCTCCCACTTGGCTTGCAGTCATAATTACAGATCGTTACCTAGTGCGGAATTCCTAATGCCTCATTGTTATGTGTAATTGTCACCCTTGGCGATTGGTCAAATGGTGCCCTGACATCATAATGCTACTGCAGGATGTCATCTGACATGAGGGCAAGCAATAGGATACATTTATCATGGTATTGAAATAGGTAGCAGGATAGACAGGACTCCCAGATGAAGAAAAGATTGTGAGATGAAATAAACAAGGGCATTATTTGAGACTTATTCATTAGTTTTATGGTGTCGGTGATCATGATATTCTCAGGTTCTCTATAGGTGAACTGATAGGGATTTGCAAGAATGAAGATGTCAGAATCTGTTGTTTATAGCCTTTCTCATTCCCACTAACTGTAGCATAAACCTTCCTCCTTAAACTTATCAGATCACTTAATGGTCATTGGTGTACCATCACCTAAAAGAATTGCAGTGAGCAGGGTATGCTGTCACTTGGATAGCAATGAGATCTTTTTATCTACATTCTAATATAGGTGCTAGGGTTGTGTAGAGAGTGGTAGGAAATGAGGATTAAGATTGACAGGTATGCTAGGTTGAAAACAATATTGAGATTTAAATCTTTTTGAGCTGTGGATTTTCAAATATTATAGAAGTCATAGTACTGATTAATAACCCTTTATCAAAATCTGTTTGTTGTTGTGTTGCATTAGTTTGGGAATATTCAGGTTCTGTTAATAGACAAACAGTGGACTTTTCCATTTGCAGAATATATTGAATGACCAGCAGAGGCAGTGTTGCAGAAGATGATTTCTCGGAGTTGCTGAACACAAAAAAAAAAGTTCACCAGCTTTCGGCTATATTTACCAACTTACATGGTGAGTCAAACTTTCAATTTATCATTTTCCTTGTCCTTAAAAGAAGTTCAACGCATCTGATGGCTCTTAGCTCCTTTTAGTCGGGTATTACGCATGAATAGTATTTGTCAAGTCTGAAGCGATATGGATGGCGCTATGGCTATCAGGATAGCCTTTCAATGACGTTGACTGTCTACAAGGCTGACAATCCTACTTTAAATACTTGTGCTAACAATATGTCAACAGAGGAAATTAGTGTCTTTGAGGCTGAAAGGAGGTGTCTTATATTGGAGCAATTGGCTTACTCTCGCATGGAGGAAAGCTAATGTAACCTTCTTCCCTTCACACTGCATGTGGGACTCTTATACTCAAGAAGGTTTACTCTTTCGGATACTCTGTGTTCTTGTACCTCCTGCCCCCCTTTCAAAAGGGGAGCCCAATGATTTCAATATTGCAGAGTCCTTTCCCATTACACCTCCCACTTGGCTTGCAGTCATAATTACAGATCGTTACCTAGTGCGGAATTCCTAATGCCTCATTGTTATGTGTAATTGTCACCCATGGCGATTGGTCAAATGGTGCCCTGACATCATAATGCTACTGCAGGATGTCATCTGA
Source organism: Lissotriton helveticus (assembly GCF_964261635.1). Classification (NCBI taxonomy): domain Eukaryota; kingdom Metazoa; phylum Chordata; class Amphibia; order Caudata; family Salamandridae; genus Lissotriton; species Lissotriton helveticus. The sequence continues at coordinate 456,128,904 of NC_136072.1, read as the reverse complement.
CATGAGGGCAAGCAATAGGATACATTTATCATGGTATTGAAATAGGTAGCAGGATAGACAGGACTCCCAGATGAAGAAAAGATTGTGAGATGAAATAAACAAGGGCATTATTTGAGACTTATTCATTAGTTTTATGGTGTCGGTGATCATGATATTCTCAGGTTCTCTATAGGTGAACTGAAAGGGATTTGCAAGAATGAAGATGTCAGAATCTGTTGTTTATAGCTTTTCTCATTCCCACTAACTGTAGCATAAACCTTCCTCCATAAACTTATCAGATCACTTAATGGTCATTGGTGTACCATCACCTAAAAGAATTGCAGTGAGCAGGGTATGCTGTCACTTGGATAGCAATGAGATCTTTTTATCTACATTCTAATATAGGTGCTAGGGTTGTGTAGAGAGTGGTAGGAAATGAGGATTAAGATTGACAGGTATGCTCGGTTGAAAACAATATTGATATTTAAATCTTTTTGAGCTGTGGATTTTCAAATATTAAAGAATTCATAGTACTGATTAATAACCCTTTATCAAAATCTGTTTGTTGTTGTGATGCATTAGTTTGGGAATATTCAGGTTCTGTTAATAGACTAACAGTGGACTTTTCCATTTGCAGAATATATTGAATGACCAGCAGAGGCAGTATTGCAGAAGATGATTTCTCGGAGTTGCTGAACACAAAAAAAAAGTTCCCCAGCTTTCGGCTATATTTACCAACTTACATGGTGAGTCAAACTTTCAATTTATCATTTTCCTTGTCCTTAAAAGAAGTTCAACGCATCTGATGGCTCTTAGCTCCTTTTAGTCGGGTGTTACGCATGAATAGTATTTGTCAAGTCTAAAGCGATATGGATGGCGCTATGGCTATCAGGATAGCCTTTCAATGACGTTGACTGTCTACAAGGCTGACAATCCTACTTTAAATACTTGTGCTAACAATATGTCAACAGAGGAAATTAGTGTCTTTGAGGCTGAAAGGAGGTGTCTTATATTGGAGCAATTGGCTTACTCTCGCTTGGAGGAAAGCTAATGTAACCTTCTTCCCTTCACACTGCATGTGGGACTTTTATACTCAAGAAGGTTTACTCTTTCGGATACTCTGTGTTCTTGTACCTCCTGCCCCCCTTTCAAAAGGGGAGCCCAATGATTTCAATATTGCAGAGTCCTTTCCCATTACACCTCCCACTTGGCTTGCAGTCATAATTACAGATCGTTACCTAGTGCGGAATTCCTAATGCCTCATTGTTATGTGTAATTGTCACCCATGGCGATTGGTCAAATGGTGCCCTGACATCATAATGCTACTGCAGGATGTCATCTGACATGAGGGCAAGCAATAGGATACATTTATCATGGTATTGAAATAGGTAGCAGGATAGACAGGACTCCCAGATGAAGAAAAGATTGTGAGATGAAATAAACAAGGGCATTATTTGAGACTTATTCATTAGTTTTATGGTGTCGGTGATCATGATATTCTCAGGTTCTCTATAGGTGAACTGAAAGGGATTTGCAAGAATGAAGATGTCAGAATCTGTTGTTTATAGCTTATCTCGTTCCCACTAACTGTAGCATAAACCTTTCTCCATAAACTTATCAGATCACTTAATGGTCATTGGTGTACCATCACCTAAAAGAATTGCAGTGAGCAGGGTATGCTGTCACTTGGATAGCAATGAGATCTTTTTATCTACATTCTAATATAGGTGCTAGGGTTGTGTAGAGAGTGGTAGGAAATGAGGATTAAGATTGACAGGTATGCTCGGTTGAAAACAATATTGAGATTTAAATCTTTTTGCGCTGTGGATTTTCAAATATTAAAGAAGTCATAGTACTGATTAATAACCCTTTATCAAAATCTGTTTGTTGTTGTGTTGCATTAGTTTGGGAATATTCAGGTTCTGTTAATAGACTAACAGTGGACTTTTCCATTTGCAGAATATATTGAATGACCAGCAGAGGCAGTATTGCAGAAGATGATTTCTCGGAGTTGCTGAACACAAAAAAAAAGTTCCCCAGCTTTCGGCTATATTTACCAACTTACATGGTGAGTCAAACTTTCAATTTATCATTTTCCTTGTCCTTAAAAGAAGTTCAACGCATCTGATGGCTCTCAGCTCCTTTTAGTCGGGTGTTACGCATGAATAGTATTTGTCAAGTCTAAAGCGATATGGATGGCACTATGGCTATCAGGATAGCCTTTCAATGACGTTGACTGTCTACAAGGCTGACAATCCTACTTTAAATACTTGTGCTAACAATATGTCAACAGAGGAAATTAGTGTCTTTGAGGCTGAAAGGAGGTGTCTTATATTGGAGCAATTAGCTTACTCTCGCATGGAGGAAAGCTAATGTAACCTTCTTCCCTTCACACTGCAAGTGGGACTCTTATACTCAAGAAGGTTTACTCTTTCGGATACTCTGTGTTCTTGTACCTCCTGCCCCCCTTTCAAAAGGGGAGCCCCATGATTTCAATATTGCAGAGTCCTTTCCCATTACACCTCCCACTTGGCTTGCAGTCATAATTACAGATAGTTACCTAGTGCGGAATTCCTAATGCCTCATTGTTATGTGTAATTGTCACCCTTGGCGATTGGTCAAATGGTGCCCTGACATCATAATGCTACTGCAGGATGTCATCTGACATGAGGGCAAGCAATAGGATACATTTATCATGGTATTGAAATAGGTAGCAGGATAGACAGGACTCCCAGATGAAGAAAAGATTGTGAGATGAAATAAACAAGGGCATTATTTGAGACTTATTCATTAGTTTTATGGTGTCGGTGATCATGATATTCTCAGGTTCTCTATAGGTGAACTGATAGGGATTTGCAAGAATGAAGATGTCAGAATCTGTTGTTTATAGCCTTTCTCATTCCCACTAACTGTAGCATAAACCTTCCTCCTTAAACTTATCAGATCACTTAATGGTCATTGGTGTACCATCACCTAAAAGAATTGCAGTGAGCAGGGTATGCTGTCACTTGGATAGCAATGAGATCTTTTTATCTACATTCTAATATAGGTGCTAGGGTTGTGTAGAGAGTGGTAGGAAATGAGGATTAAGATTGACAGGTATGCTAGGTTGAAAACAATATTGAGATTTAAATCTTTTTGAGCTGTGGATTTTCAAATATTATAGAAGTCATAGTACTGATTAATAACCCTTTATCAAAATCTGTTTGTTGTTGTGTTGCATTAGTTTGGGAATATTCAGGTTCTGTTAATAGACAAACAGTGGACTTTTCCATTTGCAGAATATATTGAATGACCAGCAGAGGCAGTGTTGCAGAAGATGATTTCTCGGAGTTGCTGAACACAAAAAAAAAAGTTCACCAGCTTTCGGCTATATTTACCAACTTACATGGTGAGTCAAACTTTCAATTTATCATTTTCCTTGTCCTTAAAAGAAGTTCAACGCATCTGATGGCTCTTAGCTCCTTTTAGTCGGGTATTACGCATGAATAGTATTTGTCAAGTCTGAAGCGATATGGATGGCGCTATGGCTATCAGGATAGCCTTTCAATGACGTTGACTGTCTACAAGGCTGACAATCCTACTTTAAATACTTGTGCTAACAATATGTCAACAGAGGAAATTAGTGTCTTTGAGGCTGAAAGGAGGTGTCTTATATTGGAGCAATTGGCTTACTCTCGCATGGAGGAAAGCTAATCTAACCTTCTTCCCTTCACACTGCATGTGGGACTCTTATACTCAAGAAGGTTTACTCTTTCGGATACTCTGTGTTCTTGTACCTCCTGCCCCCCTTTCAAAAGGGGAGCCCAATGATTTCAATATTGCAGAGTCCTTTCCCATTACACCTCCCACTTGGCTTGCAGTCATAATTACAGATCGTTACCTAGTGCGGAATTCCTAATGCCTCATTGTTATGTGTAATTGTCACCCATGGCGATTGGTCAAATGGTGCCCTGACATCATAATGCTACTGCAGGATGTCATCTGACATGAGGGCAAGCAATAGGATACATTTATCATGGTATTGAAATAGGTAGCAGGATAGACAGGACTCCCAGATGAAGAAAAGATTGTGAGATGAAATAAACAAGGGCATTATTTGAGACTTATTCATTAGTTTTATGGTGTCGGTGATCATGATATTCTCAGGTTCTCTATAGGTGAACTGAAAGGGATTTGCAAGAATGAAGATGTCAGAATCTGTTGTTTATAGCTTTTCTCATTCCCACTAACTGTAGCATAAACCTTCCTCCATAAACTTATCAGATCACTTAATGGTCATTGGTGTACCATCACCTAAAAGAATTGCAGTGAGCAGGGTATGCTGTCACTTGGATAGCAATGAGATCTTTTTATCTACATTCTAATATAGGTGCTAGGGTTGTGTAGAGAGTGGTAGGAAATGAGGATTAAGATTGACAGGTATGCTCGGTTGAAAACAATATTGAGATTTAAATCTTTTTGAGCTGTGGATTTTCAAATATTAAAGAATTCATAGTACTGATTAATAACCCTTTATCAAAATCTGTTTGTTGTTGTGATGCATTAGTTTGGGAATATTCAGGTTCTGTTAATAGACTAACAGTGGACTTTTCCATTTGCAGAATATATTGAATGACCAGCAGAGGCAGTATTGCAGAAGATGATTTCTCGGAGTTGCTGAACACAAAAAAAAAGTTCCCCAGCTTTCGGCTATATTTACCAACTTACATGGTGAGTCAAACTTTCAATTTATCATTTTCCTTGTCCTTAAAAGAAGTTCAACGCATCTGATGGCTCTTAGCTCCTTTTAGTCGGGTGTTACGCATGAATAGTATTTGTCAAGTCTAAAGCGATATGGATGGCGCTATGGCTATCAGGATAGCCTTTCAATGACGTTGAGTGTCTACAAGGCTGACAATCCTACTTTAAATACTTGTGCTAACAATATGTCAACAGAGGAAATTAGTGTCTTTGAGGCTGAAAGGAGGTGTCTTATATTGGAGCAATTGGCTTACTCTCGCTTGGAGGAAAGCTAATGTAACCTTCTTCCCTTCACACTGCATGTGGGACTTTTATACTCAAGAAGGTTTACTCTTTCGGATACTCTGTGTTCTTGTACCTCCTGCCCCCCTTTCAAAAGGGGAGCCCAATGATTTCAATATTGCAGAGTCCTTTCCCATTACACCTCCCACTTGGCTTGCAGTCATAATTACAGATCGTTACCTAGTGCGGAATTCCTAATGCCTCATTGTTATGTGTAATTGTCACCCATGGCGATTGGTCAAATGGTGCCCTGACATCATAATGCTACTGCAGGATGTCATCTGACATGAGGGCAAGCAATAGGATACATTTATCATGGTATTGAAATAGGTAGCAGGATAGACAGGACTCCCAGATGAAGAAAAGATTGTGAGATGAAATAAACAAGGGCATTATTTGAGACTTATTCATTAGTTTTATGGTGTCGGTGATCATGATATTCTCAGGTTCTCTATAGGTGAACTGATAGGGATTTGCAAGAATGAAGATGTCAGAATCTGTTGTTTATAGCCTTTCTCATTCCCACTAACTGTAGCATAAACCTTCCTCCTTAAACTTATCAGATCACTTAATGGTCATTGGTGTACCATCACCTAAAAGAATTGCAGTGAGCAGGGTATGCTGTCACTTGGATAGCAATGAGATCTTTTTATCTACATTCTAATATAGGTTCTAGGGTTGTGTAGAGAGTGGTAGGAAATGAGGATTAAGATTGACAGGTATGCTCGGTTGAAAACAATATTGAGATTTAAATCTTTTTGAGCTGTGGATTTTCAAATATTAAAGAAGTCATAGTACTGATTAATAACCCTTTATCAAAATCTGTTTGTTGTTGTGATGCATTAGTTTGGGAATATTCAGGTTCTGTTAATAGACTAACAGTGGACTTTTCCATTTGCAGAATATATTGAATGACCAGCAGAGGCAGTATTGCAGAAGATGATTTCTCGGAGTTGCTGAACACAAAAAAAAAGTTCCCCAGCTTTCGGCTATATTTACCAACTTACATGGTGAGTCAAACTTTCAATTTATCATTTTCCTTGTCCTTAAAAGAAGTTCAACGCATCTGATGGCTCTCAGCTCCTTTTAGTCGGGTGTTACGCATGAATAGTATTTGTCAAGTCTAAAGCGATATGGATGGCGCTATGGCTATCAGGATAGCCTTTCAATGACGTTGACTGTCTACAAGGCTGACAATCCTACTTTAAATACTTGTGCTAACAATATGTCAACAGAGGAAATTAGTGTCTTTGAGGCTGAAAGGAGGTGTCTTATATTGGAGCAATTGGCTTACTCTCGCTTGGAGGAAAGCTAATGTAACCTTCTTCCCTTCACACTGCATGTGGGACTTTTATACTCAAGAAGGTTTACTCTTTCGGATACTCTGTGTTCTTGTACCTCCTGCCCCCCTTTCAAAAGGGGAGCCCAATGATTTCAATATTGCAGAGTCCTTTCCCATTACACCTCCCACTTGGCTTGCAGTCATAATTACAGATCGTTACCTAGTGCGGAATTCCTAATGCCTCATTGATATGTGTAATTGTCACCCTTGGCGATTGGTCAAATGGTGCCCTGACATCATAATGCTACTGCAGGATGTCATCTGACATGAGGGCAAGCAATAGGATACATTTATCATGGTATTGAAATAGGTAGCAGGATAGACAGGACTCCCAGATGAAGAAAAGATTGTGAGATGAAATAAACAAGGGCATTATTTGAGACTTATTCATTAGTTTTATGGTGTCGGTGATCATGATATTCTCAGGTTCTCTATAGGTGAACTGATAGGGATTTGCAAGAATGAAGATGTCAGAATCTGTTGTTTATAGCCTTTCTCATTCCCACTAACTGTAGCATAAACCTTCCTCCTTAAACTTATCAGATCACTTAATGGTCATTGGTGTACCATCACCTAAAAGAATTGCAGTGAGCAGGGTATGCTGTCACTTGGATAGCAATGAGATCTTTTTATCTCCATTCTAATATAGGTGCTAGGGTTGTGTAGAGAGTGGTAGGAAATGAGGATTAAGATTGACAGGTATGCTAGGTTGAAAACAATATTGAGATTTAAATCTTTTTGAGCTGTGGATTTTCAAATATTATAGAAGTCATAGTACTGATTAATAACCCTTTATCAAAATCTGTTTGTTGTTGTGTTGCATTAGTTTGGGAATATTCAGGTTCTGTTAATAGACAAACAGTGGACTTTTCCATTTGCAGAATATATTGAATGACCAGCAGAGGCAGTGTTGCAGAAGATGATTTCTCGGAGTTGCTGAACACAAAAAAAAAAGTTCACCAGCTTTCGGCTATATTTACCAACTTACATGGTGAGTCAAACTTTCAATTTATCATTTTCCTTGTCCTTAAAAGAAGTTCAACGCATCTGATGGCTCTTAGCTCCTTTTAGTCGGGTATTACGCATGAATAGTATTTGTCAAGTCTGAAGCGATATGGATGGCGCTATGGCTATCAGGATAGCCTTTCAATGACGTTGACTGTCTACAAGGCTGACAATCCTACTTTAAATACTTGTGCTAACAATATGTCAACAGAGGAAATTAGTGTCTTTGAGGCTGAAAGGAGGTGTCTTATATTGGAGCAATTGGCTTACTCTCGCATGGAGGAAAGCTAATGTAACCTTCTTCCCTTCACACTGCATGTGGGACTCTTATACTCAAGAAGGTTTACTCTTTCGGATACTCTGTGTTCTTGTACCTCCTGCCCCCCTTTGAAAAGGGGAGCCCAATGATTTCAATATTGCAGAGTCCTTTCCCATTACACCTCCCACTTGGCTTGCAGTCATAATTACAGATCGTTACCTAGTGCGGGATTCCTAATGCCTCATTGTTATGTGTAATTGTCACCCTTGGCGATTGGTCAAATGGTGCCCTGACATCATAATGCTACTGCAGGATGTCATCTGACATGAGGGCAAGCAATAGGATACATTTATCATGGTATTGAAATAGGTAGCAGGATAGACAGGACTCCCAGATGAAGAAAAGATTGTGAGATGAAATAAACAAGGGCATTATTTGAGACTTATTCATTAGTTTTATGGTGTCGGTGATCATGATATTCTCAGGTTCTCTATAGGTGAACTGATAGGGATTTGCAAGAATGAAGATGTCAGAATCTGTTGTTTATAGCCTTTCTCATTCCCACTAACTGTAGCATAAACCTTCCTCCTTAAACTTATCAGATCACTTAATGGTCATTGGTGTACCATCACCTAAAAGAATTGCAGTGAGCAGGGTATGCTGTCACTTGGATAGCAATGAGATCTTTTTATCTACATTCTAATATAGGTGCTAGGGTTGTGTAGAGAGTGGTAGGAAATGAGGATTAAGATTGACAGGTATGCTAGGTTGAAAACAATATTGAGATTTAAATCTTTTTGAGCTGTGGATTTTCAAATATTAAAGAAGTCATAGTACTGATTAATAACCCTTTATCAAAATCTGTTTGTTGTTGTGATGCATTAGTTTGGGAATATTCAGGTTCTGTTAATAGACTAACAGTGGACTTTTCCATTTGCAGAATATATTGAATGACCAGCAGAGGCAGTATTGCAGAAGATGATTTCTCGGAGTTGCTGAACACAAAAAAAAAGTTCCCCAGCTTTCGGCTATATTTACCAACTTACATGGTGAGTCAAACTTTCAATTTATCATTTTCCTTGTCCTTAAAAGAAGTTCAACGCATCTGATGGCTCTTAGCTCCTTTTAGTCGGGTGTTACGCATGAATAGTATTTGTCAAGTCTAAAGCGATATGGATGGCGCTATGGCTATCAGGATAGCCTTTCAATGACGTTGACTGTCTACAAGGCTGACAATCCTACTTTAAATACTTGTGCTAACAATATGTCAACAGAGGAAATTAGTGTCTTTGAGGCTGAAAGGAGGTGTCTTATATTGGAGCAATTGGCTTACTCTCGCTTGGAGGAAAGCTAATGTAACCTTCTTCCCTTCACACTGCATGTGGGACTTTTATACTCAAGAAGGTTTACTCTTTCGGATACTCTGTGTTCTTGTACCTCCTGCCCCCCTTTCAAAAGGGGAGCCCAATGATTTCAATATTGCAGTGTCCTTTCCCATTACACCTCCCACTTGGCTTGCAGTCATAATTACAGATCGTTACCTAGTGCGGAATTCCTAATGCCTCATTGTTATGTGTAATTGTCACCCATGGCGATTGGTCAAATGGTGCCCTGACATCATAATGCTACTGCAGGATGTCATCTGACATGAGGGCAAGCAATAGGATACATTTATCATGGTATTGAAATAGGTAGCAGGATAGACAGGACTCCCAGATGAAGAAAAGATTGTGAGATGAAATAAACAAGGGCATTATTTGAGACTTATTCATTAGTTTTATGGTGTCGGTGATCATGATATTCTCAGGTTCTCTATAGGTGAACTGAAAGGGATTTGCAAGAATGAAGATGTCAGAATCTGTTGTTTATAGCTTATCTCGTTCCCACTAACTGTAGCATAAACCTTTCTCCATAAACTTATCAGATCACTTAATGGTCATTGGTGTACCATCACCTAAAAGAATTGCAGTGAGCAGGGTATGCTGTCACTTGGATAGCAATGAGATCTTTTTATCTACATTCTAATATAGGTGCTAGGGTTGTGTAGAGAGTGGTAGGAAATGAGGATTAAGATTGACAGGTATGCTCGGTTGAAAACAATATTGAGATTTAAATCTTTTTGCGCTGTGGATTTTCAAATATTAAAGAAGTCATAGTACTGATTAATAACCCTTTATCAAAATCTGTTTGTTGTTGTGTTGCATTAGTTTGGGAATATTCAGGTTCTGTTAATAGACTAACAGTGGACTTTTCCATTTGCAGAATATATTGAATGACCAGCAGAGGCAGTATTGCAGAAGATGATTTCTCGGAGTTGCTGAACACAAAAAAAAAGTTCCCCAGCTTTCGGCTATATTTACCAACTTACATGGTGAGTCAAACTTTCAATTTATCATTTTCCTTGTCCTTAAAAGAAGTTCAACGCATCTGATGGCTCTCAGCTCCTTTTAGTCGGGTGTTACGCATGAATAGTATTTGTCAAGTCTAAAGCGATATGGATGGCACTATGGCTATCAGGATAGCCTTTCAATGACGTTGACTGTCTACAAGGCTGACAATCCTACTTTAAATACTTGTGCTAACAATATGTCAACAGAGGAAATTAGTGTCTTTGAGGCTGAAAGGAGGTGTCTTATATTGGAGCAATTAGCTTACTCTCGCATGGAGGAAAGCTAATGTAACCTTCTTCCCTTCACACTGCAAGTGGGACTCTTATACTCAAGAAGGTTTACTCTTTCGGATACTCTGTGTTCTTGTACCTCCTGCCCCCCTTTCAAAAGGGGAGCCCAATGATTTCAATATTGCAGAGTCCTTTCCCATTACACCTCCCACTTGGCTTGCAGTCATAATTACAGATCGTTACCTAGTGCGGAATTCCTAATGCCTCATTGTTATGTGTAATTGTCACCCTTGGCGATTGGTCAAATGGTGCCCTGACATCATAATGCTACTGCAGGATGTCATCTGACATGAGGGCAAGCAATAGGATACATTTATCATGGTATTGAAATAGGTAGCAGGATAGACAGGACTCCCAGATGAAGAAAAGATTGTGAGATGAAATAAACAAGGGCATTATTTGAGACTTATTCATTAGTTTTATGGTGTCGGTGATCATGATATTCTCAGGTTCTCTATAGGTGAACTGATAGGGATTTGCAAGAATGAAGATGTCAGAATCTGTTGTTTATAGCCTTTCTCATTCCCACTAACTGTAGCATAAACCTTCCTCCTTAAACTTATCAGATCACTTAATGGTCATTGGTGTACCATCACCTAAAAGAATTGCAGTGAGCAGGGTATGCTGTCACTTGGATAGCAATGAGATCTTTTTATCTACATTCTAATATAGGTGCTAGGGTTGTGTAGAGAGTGGTAGGAAATGAGGATTAAGATTGACAGGTATGCTAGGTTGAAAACAATATTGAGATTTAAATCTTTTTGAGCTGTGGATTTTCAAATATTATAGAAGTCATAGTACTGATTAATAACCCTTTATCAAAATCTGTTTGTTGTTGTGTTGCATTAGTTTGGGAATATTCAGGTTCTGTTAATAGACAAACAGTGGACTTTTCCATTTGCAGAATATATTGAATGACCAGCAGAGGCAGTGTTGCAGAAGATGATTTCTCGGAGTTGCTGAACACAAAAAAAAAAGTTCACCAGCTTTCGGCTATATTTACCAACTTACATGGTGAGTCAAACTTTCAATTTATCATTTTCCTTGTCCTTAAAAGAAGTTCAACGCATCTGATGGCTCTTAGCTCCTTTTAGTCGGGTATTACGCATGAATAGTATTTGTCAAGTCTGAAGCGATATGGATGGCGCTATGGCTATCAGGATAGCCTTTCAATGACGTTGACTGTCTACAAGGCTGACAATCCTACTTTAAATACTTGTGCTAACAATATGTCAACAGAGGAAATTAGTGTCTTTGAGGCTGAAAGGAGGTGTCTTATATTGGAGCAATTGGCTTACTCTCGCATGGAGGAAAGCTAATGTAACCTTCTTCCCTTCACACTGCATGTGGGACTCTTATACTCAAGAAGGTTTACTCTTTCGGATACTCTGTGTTCTTGTACCTCCTGCCCCCCTTTCAAAAGGGGAGCCCAATGATTTCAATATTGCAGAGTCCTTTCCCATTACACCTCCCACTTGGCTTGCAGTCATAATTACAGATCGTTACCTAGTGCGGAATTCCTAATGCCTCATTGTTATGTGTAATTGTCACCCATGGCGATTGGTCAAATGGTGCCCTGACATCATAATGCTACTGCAGGATGTCATCTGACATGAGGGCAAGCAATAGGATACATTTATCATGGTATTGAAATAGGTAGCAGGATAGACAGGACTCCCAGATGAAGAAAAGATTGTGAGATGAAATAAACAAGGGCATTATTTGAGACTTATTCATTAGTTTTATGGTGTCGGTGATCATGATATTCTCAGGTTCTCTATAGGTGAACTGAAAGGGATTTGCAAGAATGAAGATGTCAGAATCTGTTGTTTATAGCTTTTCTCATTCCCACTAACTGTAGCATAAACCTTCCTCCATAAACTTATCAGATCACTTAATGGTCATTGGTGTACCATCACCTAAAAGAATTGCAGTGAGCAGGGTATGCTGTCACTTGGATAGCAATGAGATCTTTTTATCTACATTCTAATATAGGTGCTAGGGTTGTGTAGAGAGTGGTAGGAAATGAGGATTAAGATTGACAGGTATGCTCGGTTGAAAACAATATTGAGATTTAAATCTTTTTGAGCTGTGGATTTTCAAATATTAAAGAATTCATAGTACTGATTAATAACCCTTTATCAAAATCTGTTTGTTGTTGTGATGCATTAGTTTGGGAATATTCAGGTTCTGTTAATAGACTAACAGTGGACTTTTCCATTTGCAGAATATATTGAATGACCAGCAGAGGCAGTATTGCAGAAGATGATTTCTCGGAGTTGCTGAACACAAAAAAAAAGTTCCCCAGCTTTCGGCTATATTTACCAACTTACATGGTGAGTCAAACTTTCAATTTATCATTTTCCTTGTCCTTAAAAGAAGTTCAACGCATCTGATGGCTCTTAGCTCCTTTTAGTCGGGTGTTACGCATGAATAGTATTTGTCAAGTCTAAAGCGATATGGATGGCGCTATGGCTATCAGGATAGCCTTTCAATGACGTTGACTGTCTACAAGGCTGACAATCCTACTTTAAATACTTGTGCTAACAATATGTCAACAGAGGAAATTAGTGTCTTTGAGGCTGAAAGGAGGTGTCTTATATTGGAGCAATTGGCTTACTCTCGCTTGGAGGAAAGCTAATGTAACCTTCTTCCCTTCACACTGCATGTGGGACTTTTATACTCAAGAAGGTTTACTCTTTCGGATACTCTGTGTTCTTGTACCTCCTGCCCCCCTTTCAAAAGGGGAGCCCAATGATTTCAATATTGCAGAGTCCTTTCCCATTACACCTCCCACTTGGCTTGCAGTCATAATTACAGATCGTTACCTAGTGCGGAATTCCTAATGCCTCATTGTTATGTGTAATTGTCACCCATGGCGATTGGTCAAATGGTGCCCTGACATCATAATGCTACTGCAGGATGTCATCTGACATGAGGGCAAGCAATAGGATACATTTATCATGGTATTGAAATAGGTAGCAGGATAGACAGGACTCCCAGATGAAGAAAAGATTGTGAGATGAAATAAACAAGGGCATTATTTGAGACTTATTCATTAGTTTTATGGTGTCGGTGATCATGATATTCTCAGGTTCTCTATAGGTGAACTGATAGGGATTTGCAAGAATGAAGATGTCAGAATCTGTTGTTTATAGCCTTTCTCATTCCCACTAACTGTAGCATAAACCTTCCTCCTTAAACTTATCAGATCACTTAATGGTCATTGGTGTACCATCACCTAAAAGAATTGCAGTGAGCAGGGTATGCTGTCACTTGGATAGCAATGAGATCTTTTTATCTACATTCTAATATAGGTTCTAGGGTTGTGTAGAGAGTGGTAGGAAATGAGGATTAAGATTGACAGGTATGCTCGGTTGAAAACAATATTGAGATTTAAATCTTTTTGAGCTGTGGATTTTCAAATATTAAAGAAGTCATAGTACTGATTAATAACCCTTTATCAAAATCTGTTTGTTGTTGTGATGCATTAGTTTGGGAATATTCAGGTTCTGTTAATAGACTAACAGTGGACTTTTCCATTTGCAGAATATATTGAATGACCAGCAGAGGCAGTATTGCAGAAGATGATTTCTCGGAGTTGCTGAACACAAAAAAAAAGTTCCCCAGCTTTCGGCTATATTTACCAACTTACATGGTGAGTCAAACTTTCAATTTATCATTTTCCTTGTCCTTAAAAGAAGTTCAACGCATCTGATGGCTCTCAGCTCCTTTTAGTCGGGTGTTACGCATGAATAGTATTTGTCAAGTCTAAAGCGATATGGATGGCGCTATGGCTATCAGGATAGCCTTTCAATGACGTTGACTGTCTACAAGGCTGACAATCCTACTTTAAATACTTGTGCTAACAATATGTCAACAGAGGAAATTAGTGTCTTTGAGGCTGAAAGGAGGTGTCTTATATTGGAGCAATTGGCTTACTCTCGCTTGGAGGAAAGCTAATGTAACCTTCTTCCCTTCACACTGCATGTGGGACTTTTATACTCAAGAAGGTTTACTCTTTCGGATACTCTGTGTTCTTGTACCTCCTGCCCCCCTTTCAAAAGGGGAGCCCAATGATTTCAATATTGCAGAGTCCTTTCCCATTACACCTCCCACTTGGCTTGCAGTCATAATTACAGATCGTTACCTAGTGCGGAATTCCTAATGCCTCATTGATATGTGTAATTGTCACCCTTGGCGATTGGTCAAATGGTGCCCTGACATCATAATGCTACTGCAGGATGTCATCTGACATGAGGGCAAGCAATAGGATACATTTATCATGGTATTGAAATAGGTAGCAGGATAGACAGGACTCCCAGATGAAGAAAAGATTGTGAGATGAAATAAACAAGGGCATTATTTGAGACTTATTCATTAGTTTTATGGTGTCGGTGATCATGATATTCTCAGGTTCTCTATAGGTGAACTGATAGGGATTTGCAAGAATGAAGATGTCAGAATCTGTTGTTTATAGCCTTTCTCATTCCCACTAACTGTAGCATAAACCTTCCTCCTTAAACTTATCAGATCACTTAATGGTCATTGGTGTACCATCACCTAAAAGAATTGCAGTGAGCAGGGTATGCTGTCACTTGGATAGCAATGAGATCTTTTTATCTACATTCTAATATAGGTGCTAGGGTTGTGTAGAGAGTGGTAGGAAATGAGGATTAAGATTGACAGGTATGCTAGGTTGAAAACAATATTGAGATTTAAATCTTTTTGAGCTGTGGATTTTCAAATATTAAAGAAGTCATAGTACTGATTAATAACCCTTTATCAAAATCTGTTTGTTGTTGTGATGCATTAGTTTGGGAATATTCAGGTTCTGTTAATAGACTAACAGTGGACTTTTCCATTTGCAGAATATATTGAATGACCAGCAGAGGCAGTATTGCAGAAGATGATTTCTCGGAGTTGCTGAACACAAAAAAAAAGTTCCCCAGCTTTCGGCTATATTTACCAACTTACATGGTGAGTCAAACTTTCAATTTATCATTTTCCTTGTCCTTAAAAGAAGTTCAACGCATCTGATGGCTCTTAGCTCCTTTTAGTCGGGTGTTACGCATGAATAGTATTTGTCAAGTCTAAAGCGATATGGATGGCGCTATGGCTATCAGGATAGCCTTTCAATGACGTTGACTGTCTACAAGGCTGACAATCCTACTTTAAATACTTGTGCTAACAATATGTCAACAGAGGAAATTAGTGTCTTTGAGGCTGAAAGGAGGTGTCTTATATTGGAGCAATTGGCTTACTCTCGCTTGGAGGAAAGCTAATGTAACCTTCTTCCCTTCACACTGCATGTGGGACTTTTATACTCAAGAAGGTTTACTCTTTCGGATACTCTGTGTTCTTGTACCTCCTGCCCCCCTTTCAAAAGGGGAGCCCAATGATTTCAATATTGCAGTGTCCTTTCCCATTACACCTCCCACTTGGCTTGCAGTCATAATTACAGATCGTTACCTAGTGCGGAATTCCTAATGCCTCATTGTTATGTGTAATTGTCACCCATGGCGATTGGTCAAATGGTGCCCTGACATCATAATGCTACTGCAGGATGTCATCTGACATGAGGGCAAGCAATAGGATACATTTATCATGGTATTGAAATAGGTAGCAGGATAGACAGGACTCCCAGATGAAGAAAAGATTGTGAGATGAAATAAACAAGGGCATTATTTGAGACTTATTCATTAGTTTTATGGTGTCGGTGATCATGATATTCTCAGGTTCTCTATAGGTGAACTGAAAGGGATTTGCAAGAATGAAGATGTCAGAATCTGTTGTTTATAGCTTATCTCGTTCCCACTAACTGTAGCATAAACCTTTCTCCATAAACTTATCAGATCACTTAATGGTCATTGGTGTACCATCACCTAAAAGAATTGCAGTGAGCAGGGTATGCTGTCACTTGGATAGCAATGAGATCTTTTTATCTACATTCTAATATAGGTGCTAGGGTTGTGTAGAGAGTGGTAGGAAATGAGGATTAAGATTGACAGGTATGCTCGGTTGAAAACAATATTGAGATTTAAATCTTTTTGCGCTGTGGATTTTCAAATATTAAAGAAGTCATAGTACTGATTAATAACCCTTTATCAAAATCTGTTTGTTGTTGTGTTGCATTAGTTTGGGAATATTCAGGTTCTGTTAATAGACTAACAGTGGACTTTTCCATTTGCAGAATATATTGAATGACCAGCAGAGGCAGTATTGCAGAAGATGATTTCTCGGAGTTGCTGAACACAAAAAAAAAGTTCCCCAGCTTTCGGCTATATTTACCAACTTACATGGTGAGTCAAACTTTCAATTTATCATTTTCCTTGTCCTTAAAAGAAGTTCAACGCATCTGATGGCTCTCAGCTCCTTTTAGTCGGGTGTTACGCATGAATAGTATTTGTCAAGTCTAAAGCGATATGGATGGCACTATGGCTATCAGGATAGCCTTTCAATGACGTTGACTGTCTACAAGGCTGACAATCCTACTTTAAATACTTGTGCTAACAATATGTCAACAGAGGAAATTAGTGTCTTTGAGGCTGAAAGGAGGTGTCTTATATTGGAGCAATTAGCTTACTCTCGCATGGAGGAAAGCTAATGTAACCTTCTTCCCTTCACACTGCAAGTGGGACTCTTATACTCAAGAAGGTTTACTCTTTCGGATACTCTGTGTTCTTGTACCTCCTGCCCCCCTTTCAAAAGGGGAGCCCAATGATTTCAATATTGCAGAGTCCTTTCCCATTACACCTCCCACTTGGCTTGCAGTCATAATTACAGATCGTTACCTAGTGCGGAATTCCTAATGCCTCATTGTTATGTGTAATTGTCACCCTTGGCGATTGGTCAAATGGTGCCCTGACATCATAATGCTACTGCAGGATGTCATCTGACATGAGGGCAAGCAATAGGATACATTTATCATGGTATTGAAATAGGTAGCAGGATAGACAGGACTCCCAGATGAAGAAAAGATTGTGAGATGAAATAAACAAGGGCATTATTTGAGACTTATTCATTAGTTTTATGGTGTCGGTGATCATGATATTCTCAGGTTCTCTATAGGTGAACTGATAGGGATTTGCAAGAATGAAGATGTCAGAATCTGTTGTTTATAGCCTTTCTCATTCCCACTAACTGTAGCATAAACCTTCCTCCTTAAACTTATCAGATCACTTAATGGTCATTGGTGTACCATCACCTAAAAGAATTGCAGTGAGCAGGGTATGCTGTCACTTGGATAGCAATGAGATCTTTTTATCTACATTCTAATATAGGTGCTAGGGTTGTGTAGAGAGTGGTAGGAAATGAGGATTAAGATTGACAGGTATGCTAGGTTGAAAACAATATTGAGATTTAAATCTTTTTGAGCTGTGGATTTTCAAATATTATAGAAGTCATAGTACTGATTAATAACCCTTTATCAAAATCTGTTTGTTGTTGTGTTGCATTAGTTTGGGAATATTCAGGTTCTGTTAATAGACAAACAGTGGACTTTTCCATTTGCAGAATATATTGAATGACCAGCAGAGGCAGTGTTGCAGAAGATGATTTCTCGGAGTTGCTGAACACAAAAAAAAAAGTTCACCAGCTTTCGGCTATATTTACCAACTTACATGGTGAGTCAAACTTTCAATTTATCATTTTCCTTGTCCTTAAAAGAAGTTCAACGCATCTGATGGCTCTTAGCTCCTTTTAGTCGGGTATTACGCATGAATAGTATTTGTCAAGTCTGAAGCGATATGGATGGCGCTATGGCTATCAGGATAGCCTTTCAATGACGTTGACTGTCTACAAGGCTGACAATCCTACTTTAAATACTTGTGCTAACAATATGTCAACAGAGGAAATTAGTGTCTTTGAGGCTGAAAGGAGGTGTCTTATATTGGAGCAATTGGCTTACTCTCGCATGGAGGAAAGCTAATGTAACCTTCTTCCCTTCACACTGCATGTGGGACTCTTATACTCAAGAAGGTTTACTCTTTCGGATACTCTGTGTTCTTGTACCTCCTGCCCCCCTTTCAAAAGGGGAGCCCAATGATTTCAATATTGCAGAGTCCTTTCCCATTACACCTCCCACTTGGCTTGCAGTCATAATTACAGATCGTTACCTAGTGCGGAATTCCTAATGCCTCATTGTTATGTGTAATTGTCACCCATGGCGATTGGTCAAATGGTGCCCTGACATCATAATGCTACTGCAGGATGTCATCTGACATGAGGGCAAGCAATAGGATACATTTATCATGGTATTGAAATAGGTAGCAGGATAGACAGGACTCCCAGATGAAGAAAAGATTGTGAGATGAAATAAACAAGGGCATTATTTGAGACTTATTCATTAGTTTTATGGTGTCGGTGATCATGATATTCTCAGGTTCTCTATAGGTGAACTGAAAGGGATTTGCAAGAATGAAGATGTCAGAATCTGTTGTTTATAGCTTTTCTCATTCCCACTAACTGTAGCATAAACCTTCCTCCATAAACTTATCAGATCACTTAATGGTCATTGGTGTACCATCACCTAAAAGAATTGCAGTGAGCAGGGTATGCTGTCACTTGGATAGCAATGAGATCTTTTTATCTACATTCTAATATAGGTGCTAGGGTTGTGTAGAGAGTGGTAGGAAATGAGGATTAAGATTGACAGGTATGCTCGGTTGAAAACAATATTGAGATTTAAATCTTTTTGAGCTGTGGATTTTCAAATATTAAAGAATTCATAGTACTGATTAATAACCCTTTATCAAAATCTGTTTGTTGTTGTGATGCATTAGTTTGGGAATATTCAGGTTCTGTTAATAGACTAACAGTGGACTTTTCCATTTGCAGAATATATTGAATGACCAGCAGAGGCAGTATTGCAGAAGATGATTTCTCGGAGTTGCTGAACACAAAAAAAAAGTTCCCCAGCTTTCGGCTATATTTACCAACTTACATGGTGAGTCAAACTTTCAATTTATCATTTTCCTTGTCCTTAAAAGAAGTTCAACGCATCTGATGGCTCTTAGCTCCTTTTAGTCGGGTGTTACGCATGAATAGTATTTGTCAAGTCTAAAGCGATATGGATGGCGCTATGGCTATCAGGATAGCCTTTCAATGACGTTGACTGTCTACAAGGCTGACAATCCTACTTTAAATACTTGTGCTAACAATATGTCAACAGAGGAAATTAGTGTCTTTGAGGCTGAAAGGAGGTGTCTTATATTGGAGCAATTGGCTTACTCTCGCTTGGAGGAAAGCTAATGTAACCTTCTTCCCTTCACACTGCATGTGGGACTTTTATACTCAAGAAGGTTTACTCTTTCGGATACTCTGTGTTCTTGTACCTCCTGCCCCCCTTTCAAAAGGGGAGCCCAATGATTTCAATATTGCAGAGTCCTTTCCCATTACACCTCCCACTTGGCTTGCAGTCATAATTACAGATCGTTACCTAGTGCGGAATTCCTAATGCCTCATTGTTATGTGTAATTGTCACCCATGGCGATTGGTCAAATGGTGCCCTGACATCATAATGCTACTGCAGGATGTCATCTGACATGAGGGCAAGCAATAGGATACATTTATCATGGTATTGAAATAGGTAGCAGGATAGACAGGACTCCCAGATGAAGAAAAGATTGTGAGATGAAATAAACAAGGGCATTATTTGAGACTTATTCATTAGTTTTATGGTGTCGGTGATCATGATATTCTCAGGTTCTCTATAGGTGAACTGATAGGGATTTGCAAGAATGAAGATGTCAGAATCTGTTGTTTATAGCCTTTCTCATTCCCACTAACTGTAGCATAAACCTTCCTCCTTAAACTTATCAGATCACTTAATGGTCATTGGTGTACCATCACCTAAAAGAATTGCAGTGAGCAGGGTATGCTGTCACTTGGATAGCAATGAGATCTTTTTATCTACATTCTAATATAGGTTCTAGGGTTGTGTAGAGAGTGGTAGGAAATGAGGATTAAGATTGACAGGTATGCTCGGTTGAAAACAATATTGAGATTTAAATCTTTTTGAGCTGTGGATTTTCAAATATTAAAGAAGTCATAGTACTGATTAATAACCCTTTATCAAAATCTGTTTGTTGTTGTGATGCATTAGTTTGGGAATATTCAGGTTCTGTTAATAGACTAACAGTGGACTTTTCCATTTGCAGAATATATTGAATGACCAGCAGAGGCAGTATTGCAGAAGATGATTTCTCGGAGTTGCTGAACACAAAAAAAAAGTTCCCCAGCTTTCGGCTATATTTACCAACTTACATGGTGAGTCAAACTTTCAATTTATCATTTTCCTTGTCCTTAAAAGAAGTTCAACGCATCTGATGGCTCTCAGCTCCTTTTAGTCGGGTGTTACGCATGAATAGTATTTGTCAAGTCTAAAGCGATATGGATGGCGCTATGGCTATCAGGATAGCCTTTCAATGACGTTGACTGTCTACAAGGCTGACAATCCTACTTTAAATACTTGTGCTAACAATATGTCAACAGAGGAAATTAGTGTCTTTGAGGCTGAAAGGAGGTGTCTTATATTGGAGCAATTGGCTTACTCTCGCTTGGAGGAAAGCTAATGTAACCTTCTTCCCTTCACACTGCATGTGGGACTTTTATACTCAAGAAGGTTTACTCTTTCGGATACTCTGTGTTCTTGTACCTCCTGCCCCCCTTTCAAAAGGGGAGCCCAATGATTTCAATATTGCAGAGTCCTTTCCCATTACACCTCCCACTTGGCTTGCAGTCATAATTACAGATCGTTACCTAGTGCGGAATTCCTAATGCCTCATTGATATGTGTAATTGTCACCCTTGGCGATTGGTCAAATGGTGCCCTGACATCATAATGCTACTGCAGGATGTCATCTGACATGAGGGCAAGCAATAGGATACATTTATCATGGTATTGAAATAGGTAGCAGGATAGACAGGACTCCCAGATGAAGAAAAGATTGTGAGATGAAATAAACAAGGGCATTATTTGAGACTTATTCATTAGTTTTATGGTGTCGGTGATCATGATATTCTCAGGTTCTCTATAGGTGAACTGATAGGGATTTGAAAGAATGAAGATGTCAGAATCTGTTGTTTATAGCCTTTCTCATTCCCACTAACTGTAGCATAAACCTTCCTCCATAAACTTATCAGATCACTTAATGGTCATTGGGGTACCATCACCTAAAAGAATTGCAGTGAGCAGGGTATGCTGTCACTTGGATAGCAATGAGATCTTTTTATCTACATTCTAATATAGGTGCTAGGGTTGTGTAGAGAGTGGTAGGAAATGAGGATTAAGATTGACAGGTATGCTCGGTTGAAAACAATATTGAGATTTAAATCTTTTTGAGCTGTGGATTTTCAAATATTAAAGAAGTCATAGTACTGATTAATAACCCTTTATCAAAATCTGTTTGTTGTTGTGATGCATTAGTTTGGGAATATTCAGGTTCTGTTAATAGACTAACAGTGGACTTTTCCATTTGCAGAATATATTGAATGACCAGCAGAGGCAGTATTGCAGAAGATGATTTCTCGGAGTTGCTGAACACAAAAAAAAAGTTCCCCAGCTTTCGGCTATATTTACCAACTTACATGGTGAGTCAAACTTTCAATTTATCATTTTCCTTGTCCTTAAAAGAAGTTCAACGCATCTGATGGCTCTTAGCTCCTTTTAGTCGGGTGTTACGCATGAATAGTATTTGTCAAGTCTAAAGCGATATGGATGGCACTATGGCTATCAGGATAGCCTTTCAATGACGTTGACTGTCTACAAGGCTGACAATCCTACTTTAAATACTTGTGCTAACAATATGTCAACAGAGGAAATTAGTGTCTTTGAGGCTGAAAGGAGGTGTCTTATATTGGAGCAATTGGCTTACTCTCGCTTGGAGGAAAGCTAATGTAACCTTCTTCCCTTCACACTGCATGTGGGACTTTTATACTCAAGAAGGTTTACTCTTTCGGATACTCTGTGTTCTTGTACCTCCTGCCCCCCTTTCAAAAGGGGAGCCCAATGATTTCAATATTGCAGAGTCCTTTCCTATTACACCTCCCACTTGGCTTGCAGTCATAATTACAGATCGTTACCTAGTGCGGAATTCCTAATGCCTCATTGTTATGTGTAATTGTCACCCATGGCGATTGGTCAAATGGTGCCCTGACATCATAATGCTACTGCAGGATGTCATCTGACATGAGGGCAAGCAATAGGATACATTTATCATGGTATTGAAATAGGTAGCAGGATAGACAGGACTCCCAGATGAAGAAAAGATTGTGAGATGAAATAAACAAGGGCATTATTTGAGACTTATTCATTAGTTTTATGGTGTCGGTGATCATGATATTCTCAGGTTCTCTATAGGT
Source organism: Lissotriton helveticus (assembly GCF_964261635.1). Classification (NCBI taxonomy): domain Eukaryota; kingdom Metazoa; phylum Chordata; class Amphibia; order Caudata; family Salamandridae; genus Lissotriton; species Lissotriton helveticus. The sequence continues at coordinate 456,106,252 of NC_136072.1, read as the reverse complement.
GAACTGAAAGGGATTTGCAAGAATGAAGATGTCAGAATCTGTTGTTTATAGCTTTTCTCATTCCCACTAACTGTAGCATAAACCTTCCTCCATAAACTTATCAGATCACTTAATGGTCATTGGTGTACCATCACCTAAAAGAATTGCAGTGAGCAGGGTATGCTGTCACTTGGATAGCAATGAGATCTTTTTATCTACATTCTAATATAGGTGCTAGGGTTGTGTAGAGAGTGGTAGGAAATGAGGATTAAGATTGACAGGTATGCTCGGTTGAAAACAATATTGAGATTTAAATATTTTTGAGCTGTGGATTTTCAAATATTAAAGAAGTCATAGTACTGATTAATAACCCTTTATCAAAATCTGTTTGTTGTTGTGATGCATTAGTTTGGGAATATTCAGGTTCTGTTAATAGACTAACAGTGGACTTTTCCATTTGCAGAATATATTGAATGACCAGCAGAGGCAGTATTGCAGAAGATGATTTCTCGGAGTTGCTGAACACAAAAAAAAAGTTCCCCAGCTTTCGGCTATATTTACCAACTTACATGGTGAGTCAAACTTTCAATTTATCATTTTCCTTGTCCTTAAAAGAAGTTCAACGCATCTGATGGCTCTCAGCTCCTTTTAGTCGGGTGTTACGCATGAATAGTATTTGTCAAGTCTAAAGCGATATGGATGGCGCTATGGCTATCAGGATAGCCTTTCAATGACGTTGACTGTCTACAAGGCTGACAATCCTACTTTAAATACTTGTGCTAACAATATGTCAACAGAGGAAATTAGTGTCTTTGAGGCTGAAAGGAGGTGTCTTATATTGGAGCAATTGGCTTACTCTCGCTTGGAGGAAAGCTAATGTAACCTTCTTCCCTTCACACTGCATGTGGGACTTTTATACTCAAGAAGGTTTACTCTTTCGGATACTCTGTGTTCTTGTACCTCCTGCCCCCCTTTCAAAAGGGGAGCCCAATGATTTCAATATTGCAGAGTCCTTTCCCATTACACCTCCCACTTGGCTTGCAGTCATAATTACAGATCGTTACCTAGTGCGGAATTCCTAATGCCTCATTGTTATGTGTAATTGTCACCCTTGGCGATTGGTCAAATGGTGCCCTGACATCATAATGCTACTGCAGGATGTCATCTGACATGAGGGCAAGCAATAGGATACATTTATCATGGTATTGAAATAGGTAGCAGGATAGACAGGACTCCCAGATGAAGAAAAGATTGTGAGATGAAATAAACAAGGGCATTATTTGAGACTTATTCATTAGTTTTATGGTGTCGGTGATCATGATATTCTCAGGTTCTCTATAGGTGAACTGATAGGGATTTGCAAGAATGAAGATGTCAGAATCTGTTGTTTATAGCCTTTCTCATTCCCACTAACTGTAGCATAAACCTTCCTCCTTAAACTTATCAGATCACTTAATGGTCATTGGTGTACCATCACCTAAAAGAATTGCAGTGAGCAGGGTATGCTGTCACTTGGATAGCAATGAGATCTTTTTATCTACATTCTAATATAGGTGCTAGGGTTGTGTAGAGAGTGGTAGGAAATGAGGATTAAGATTGACAGGTATGCTAGGTTGAAAACAATATTGAGATTTAAATCTTTTTGAGCTGTGGATTTTCAAATATTAAAGAAGTCATAGTACTGATTAATAACCCTTTATCAAAATCTGTTTGTTGTTGTGATGCATTAGTTTGGGAATATTCAGGTTCTGTTAATAGACTAACAGTGGACTTTTCCATTTGCAGAATATATTGAATGACCAGCAGAGGCAGTATTGCAGAAGATGATTTCTCGGAGTTGCTGAACACAAAAAAAAAGTTCACCAGCTTTCGGCTATATTTACCAACTTACATGGTGAGTCAAACTTTCAATTTATCATTTTCCTTGTCCTTAAAAGAAGTTCAACGCATCTGATGGCTCTTAGCTCCTTTTAGTCGGGTATTACGCATGAATAGTATTTGTCAAGTCTGAAGCGATATGGATGGCGCTATGGCTATCAGGATAGCCTTTCAATGACGTTGACTGTCTACAAGGCTGACAATCCTACTTTAAATACTTGTGCTAACAATATGTCAACAGAGGAAATTAGTGTCTTTGAGGCTGAAAGGAGGTGTCTTATATTGGAGCAATTGGCTTACTCTCGCATGGAGGAAAGCTAATGTAACCTTCTTCCCTTCACACTGCATGTGGGACTCTTATACTCAAGAAGGTTTACTCTTTCGGATACTCTGTGTTCTTGTACCTCCTGCCCCCCTTTCAAAAGGGGAGCCCAATGATTTCAATATTGCAGAGTCCTTTCCCATTACACCTCCCACTTGGCTTGCAGTCATAATTACAGATCGTTACCTAGTGCGGAATTCCTAATGCCTCATTGTTATGTGTAATTGTCACCCATGGCGATTGGTCAAATGGTGCCCTGACATCATAATGCTACTGCAGGATGTCATCTGACATGAGGGCAAGCAATAGGATACATTTATCATGGTATTGAAATAGGTAGCAGGATAGACAGGACTCCCAGATGAAGAAAAGATTGTGAGATGAAATAAACAAGGGCATTATTTGAGACTTATTCATTAGTTTTATGGTGTCGGTGATCATGATATTCTCAGGTTCTCTATAGGTGAACTGAAAGGGATTTGCAAGAATGAAGATGTCAGAATCTGTTGTTTATAGCTTTTCTCATTCCCACTAACTGTAGCATAAACCTTCCTCCATAAACTTATCAGATCACTTAATGGTCATTGGTGTACCATCACCTAAAAGAATTGCAGTGAGCAGGGTATGCTGTCACTTGGATAGCAATGAGATCTTTTTATCTACATTCTAATATAGGTGCTAGGGTTGTGTAGAGAGTGGTAGGAAATGAGGATTAAGATTGACAGGTATGCTCGGTTGAAAACAATATTGAGATTTAAATCTTTTTGAGCTGTGGATTTTCAAATATTAAAGAAGTCATAGTACTGATTAATAACCCTTTATCAAAATCTGTTTGTTGTTGTGATGCATTAGTTTGGGAATATTCAGGTTCTGTTAATAGACTAACAGTGGACTTTTCCATTTGCAGAATATATTGAATGACCAGCAGAGGCAGTATTGCAGAAGATGATTTCTCGGAGTTGCTGAACACAAAAAAAAAGTTCCCCAGCTTTCGGCTATATTTACCAACTTACATGGTGAGTCAAACTTTCAATTTATCATTTTCCTTGTCCTTAAAAGAAGTTCAACGCATCTGATGGCTCTTAGCTCCTTTTAGTCGGGTGTTACGCATGAATAGTATTTGTCAAGTCTAAAGCGATATGGATGGCGCTATGGCTATCAGGATAGCCTTTCAATGACGTTGACTGTCTACAAGGCTGACAATCCTACTTTAAATACTTGTGCTAACAATATGTCAACAGAGGAAATTAGTGTCTTTGAGGCTGAAAGGAGGTGTCTTATATTGGAGCAATTGGCTTACTCTCGCTTGGAGGAAAGCTAATGTAACCTTCTTCCCTTCACACTGCATGTGGGACTTTTATACTCAAGAAGGTTTACTCTTTCGGATACTCTGTGTTCTTGTACCTCCTGCCCCCCTTTCAAAAGGGGAGCCCAATGATTTCAATATTGCAGAGTCCTTTCCCATTACACCTCCCACTTGGCTTGCAGTCATAATTACAGATCGTTACCTAGTGCGGAATTCCTAATGCCTCATTGTTATGTGTAATTGTCACCCATGGCGATTGGTCAAATGGTGCCCTGACATCATAATGCTACTGCAGGATGTCATCTGACATGAGGGCAAGCAATAGGATACATTTATCATGGTATTGAAATAGGTAGCAGGATAGACAGGACTCCCAGATGAAGAAAAGATTGTGAGATGAAATAAACAAGGGCATTATTTGAGACTTATTCATTAGTTTTATGGTGTCGGTGATCATGATATTCTCAGGTTCTCTATAGGTGAACTGATAGGGATTTGCAAGAATGAAGATGTCAGAATCTGTTGTTTATAGCCTTTCTCATTCCCACTAACTGTAGCATAAACCTTCCTCCTTAAACTTATCAGATCACTTAATGGTCATTGGTGTACCATCACCTAAAAGAATTGCAGTGAGCAGGGTATGCTGTCACTTGGATAGCAATGAGATCTTTTTATCTACATTCTAATATAGGTTCTAGGGTTGTGTAGAGAGTGGTAGGAAATGAGGATTAAGATTGACAGGTATGCTCGGTTGAAAACAATATTGAGATTTAAATCTTTTTGAGCTGTGGATTTTCAAATATTAAAGAAGTCATAGTACTGATTAATAACCCTTTATCAAAATCTGTTTGTTGTTGTGATGCATTAGTTTGGGAATATTCAGGTTCTGTTAATAGACTAACAGTGGACTTTTCCATTTGCAGAATATATTGAATGACCAGCAGAGGCAGTATTGCAGAAGATGATTTCTCGGAGTTGCTGAACACAAAAAAAAAGTTCCCCAGCTTTCGGCTATATTTACCAACTTACATGGTGAGTCAAACTTTCAATTTATCATTTTCCTTGTCCTTAAAAGAAGTTCAACGCATCTGATGGCTCTCAGCTCCTTTTAGTCGGGTGTTACGCATGAATAGTATTTGTCAAGTCTAAAGCGATATGGATGGCGCTATGGCTATCAGGATAGCCTTTCAATGACGTTGACTGTCTACAAGGCTGACAATCCTACTTTAAATACTTGTGCTAACAATATGTCAACAGAGGAAATTAGTGTCTTTGAGGCTGAAAGGAGGTGTCTTATATTGGAGCAATTGGCTTACTCTCGCTTGGAGGAAAGCTAATGTAACCTTCTTCCCTTCACACTGCATGTGGGACTTTTATACTCAAGAAGGTTTACTCTTTCGGATACTCTGTGTTCTTGTACCTCCTGCCCCCCTTTCAAAAGGGGAGCCCAATGATTTCAATATTGCAGAGTCCTTTCCAATTACACCTCCCACTTGGCTTGCAGTCATAATTACAGATCGTTACCTAGTGCGGAATTCCTAATGCCTCATTGTTATGTGTAATTGTCACCCATGGCGATTGGTCAAATGGTGCCCTGACATCATAATGCTACTGCAGGATGTCATCTGACATGAGGGCAAGCAATAGGATACATTTATCATGGTATTGAAATAGGTAGCAGGATAGACAGGACTCCCAGATGAAGAAAAGATTGTGAGATGAAATAAACAAGGGCATTATTTGAGACTTATTCATTAGTTTTATGGTGTCGGTGATCATGATATTCTCAGGTTCTCTATAGGTGAACTGAAAGGGATTTGCAAGAATGAAGATGTCAGAATCTGTTGTTTATAGCTTTTCTCATTCCCACTAACTGTAGCATAAACCTTCCTCCATAAACTTATCAGATCACTTAATGGTCATTGGGGTACCATCACCTAAAAGAATTGCAGTGAGCAGGGTATGCTGTCACTTGGATAGCAATGAGATCTTTTTATCTACATTCTAATATAGGTGCTAGGGTTGTGTAGAGAGTGGTAGGAAATGAGGATTAAGATTGACAGGTATGCTCGGTTGAAAACAATATTGAGATTTAAATCTTTTTGAGCTGTGGATTTTCAAATATTAAAGAAGTCATAGTACTGATTAATAACCCTTTATCAAAATCTGTTTGTTGTTGTGATGCATTAGTTTGGGAATATTCAGGTTCTGTTAATAGACTAACAGTGGACTTTTCCATTTGCAGAATATATTGAATGACCAGCAGAGGCAGTGTTGCAGAAGATGATTTCTCGGAGTTGCTGAACACAAAAAAAAAAGTTCACCAGCTTTCGGCTATATTTACCAACTTACATGGTGAGTCAAACTTTCAATTTATCATTTTCCTTGTCCTTAAAAGAAGTTCAACGCATCTGATGGCTCTTAGCTCCTTTTAGTCGGGTATTACGCATGAATAGTATTTGTCAAGTCTGAAGCGATATGGATGGCGCTATGGCTATCAGGATAGCCTTTCAATGACGTTGACTGTCTACAAGGCTGACAATCCTACTTTAAATACTTGTGCTAACAATATGTCAACAGAGGAAATTAGTGTCTTTGAGGCTGAAAGGAGGTGTCTTATATTGGAGCAATTGGCTTACTCTCGCATGGAGGAAAGCTAATGTAACCTTCTTCCCTTCACACTGCATGTGGGACTCTTATACTCAAGAAGGTTTACTCTTTCGGATACTCTGTGTTCTTGTACCTCCTGCCCCCCTTTCAAAAGGGGAGCCCAATGATTTCAATATTGCAGAGTCCTTTCCCATTACACCTCCCACTTGGCTTGCAGTCATAATTACAGATCGTTACCTAGTGCGGAATTCCTAATGCCTCATTGTTATGTGTAATTGTCACCCATGGCGATTGGTCAAATGGTGCCCTGACATCATAATGCTACTGCAGGATGTCATCTGACATGAGGGCAAGCAATAGGATACATTTATCATGGTATTGAAATAGGTAGCAGGATAGACAGGACTCCCAGATGAAGAAAAGATTGTGAGATGAAATAAACAAGGGCATTATTTGAGACTTATTCATTAGTTTTATGGTGTCGGTGATCATGATATTCTCAGGTTCTCTATAGGTGAACTGAAAGGGATTTGCAAGAATGAAGATGTCAGAATCTGTTGTTTATAGCTTTTCTCATTCCCACTAACTGTAGCATAAACCTTCCTCCATAAACTTATCAGATCACTTAATGGTCATTGGTGTACCATCACCTAAAAGAATTGCAGTGAGCAGGGTATGCTGTCACTTGGATAGCAATGAGATCTTTTTATCTACATTCTAATATAGGTGCTAGGGTTGTGTAGAGAGTGGTAGGAAATGAGGATTAAGATTGACAGGTATGCTCGGTTGAAAACAATATTGAGATTTAAATCTTTTTGAGCTGTGGATTTTCAAATATTAAAGAAGTCATAGTACTGATTAATAACCCTTTATCAAAATCTGTTTGTTGTTGTGATGCATTAGTTTGGGAATATTCAGGTTCTGTTAATAGACTAACAGTGGACTTTTCCATTTGCAGAATATATTGAATGACCAGCAGAGGCAGTATTGCAGAAGATGATTTCTCGGAGTTGCTGAACACAAAAAAAAAGTTCCCCAGCTTTCGGCTATATTTACCAACTTACATGGTGAGTCAAACTTTCAATTTATCATTTTCCTTGTCCTTAAAAGAAGTTCAACGCATCTGATGGCTCTTAGCTCCTTTTAGTCGGGTGTTACGCATGAATAGTATTTGTCAAGTCTAAAGCGATATGGATGGCGCTATGGCTATCAGGATAGCCTTTCAATGACGTTGACTGTCTACAAGGCTGACAATCCTACTTTAAATACTTGTGCTAACAATATGTCAACAGAGGAAATTAGTGTCTTTGAGGCTGAAAGGAGGTGTCTTATATTGGAGCAATTGGCTTACTCTCGCTTGGAGGAAAGCTAATGTAACCTTCTTCCCTTCACACTGCATGTGGGACTTTTATACTCAAGAAGGTTTACTCTTTCGGATACTCTGTGTTCTTGTACCTCCTGCCCCCCTTTCAAAAGGGGAGCCCAATGATTTCAATATTGCAGAGTCCTTTCCCATTACACCTCCCACTTGGCTTGCAGTCATAATTACAGATCGTTACCTAGTGCGGAATTCCTAATGCCTCATTGTTATGTGTAATTGTCACCCATGGCGATTGGTCAAATGGTGCCCTGACATCATAATGCTACTGCAGGATGTCATCTGACATGAGGGCAAGCAATAGGATACATTTATCATGGTATTGAAATAGGTAGCAGGATAGACAGGACTCCCAGATGAAGAAAAGATTGTGAGATGAAATAAACAAGGGCATTATTTGAGACTTATTCATTAGTTTTATGGTGTCGGTGATCATGATATTCTCAGGTTCTCTATAGGTGAACTGATAGGGATTTGCAAGAATGAAGATGTCAGAATCTGTTGTTTATAGCCTTTCTCATTCCCACTAACTGTAGCATAAACCTTCCTCCTTAAACTTATCAGATCACTTAATGGTCATTGGTGTACCATCACCTAAAAGAATTGCAGTGAGCAGGGTATGCTGTCACTTGGATAGCAATGAGATCTTTTTATCTACATTCTAATATAGGTTCTAGGGTTGTGTAGAGAGTGGTAGGAAATGAGGATTAAGATTGACAGGTATGCTCGGTTGAAAACAATATTGAGATTTAAATCTTTTTGAGCTGTGGATTTTCAAATATTAAAGAAGTCATAGTACTGATTAATAACCCTTTATCAAAATCTGTTTGTTGTTGTGATGCATTAGTTTGGGAATATTCAGGTTCTGTTAATAGACTAACAGTGGACTTTTCCATTTGCAGAATATATTGAATGACCAGCAGAGGCAGTATTGCAGAAGATGATTTCTCGGAGTTGCTGAACACAAAAAAAAAGTTCCCCAGCTTTCGGCTATATTTACTAACTTACATGGTGAGTCAAACTTTCAATTTATCATTTTCCTTGTCCTTAAAAGAAGTTCAACGCATCTGATGGCTCTCAGCTCCTTTTAGTCGGGTGTTACGCATGAATAGTATTTGTCAAGTCTAAAGCGATATGGATGGCGCTATGGCTATCAGGATAGCCTTTCAATGACGTTGACTGTCTACAAGGCTGACAATCCTACTTTAAATACTTGTGCTAACAATATGTCAACAGAGGAAATTAGTGTCTTTGAGGCTGAAAGGAGGTGTCTTATATTGGAGCAATTGGCTTACTCTCGCTTGGAGGAAAGCTAATGTAACCTTCTTCCCTTCACACTGCATGTGGGACTTTTATACTCAAGAAGGTTTACTCTTTCGGATACTCTGTGTTCTTGTACCTCCTGCCCCCCTTTCAAAAGGGGAGCCCAATGATTTCAATATTGCAGAGTCCTTTCCAATTACACCTCCCACTTGGCTTGCAGTCATAATTACAGATCGTTACCTAGTGCGGAATTCCTAATGCCTCATTGTTATGTGTAATTGTCACCCATGGCGATTGGTCAAATGGTGCCCTGACATCATAATGCTACTGCAGGATGTCATCTGACATGAGGGCAAGCAATAGGATACATTTATCATGGTATTGAAATAGGTAGCAGGATAGACAGGACTCCCAGATGAAGAAAAGATTGTGAGATGAAATAAACAAGGGCATTATTTGAGACTTATTCATTAGTTTTATGGTGTCGGTGATCATGATATTCTCAGGTTCTCTATAGGTGAACTGAAAGGGATTTGCAAGAATGAAGATGTCAGAATCTGTTGTTTATAGCTTTTCTCATTCCCACTAACTGTAGCATAAACCTTCCTCCATAAACTTATCAGATCACTTAATGGTCATTGGGGTACCATCACCTAAAAGAATTGCAGTGAGCAGGGTATGCTGTCACTTGGATAGCAATGAGATCTTTTTATCTACATTCTAATATAGGTGCTAGGGTTGTGTAGAGAGTGGTAGGAAATGAGGATTAAGATTGACAGGTATGCTCGGTTGAAAACAATATTGAGATTTAAATCTTTTTGAGCTGTGGATTTTCAAATATTAAAGAAGTCATAGTACTGATTAATAACCCTTTATCAAAATCTGTTTGTTGTTGTGATGCATTAGTTTGGGAATATTCAGGTTCTGTTAATAGACTAACAGTGGACTTTTCCATTTGCAGAATATATTGAATGACCAGCAGAGGCAGTATTGCAGAAGATGATTTCTCGGAGTTGCTGAACACAAAAAAAAAGTTCCCCAGCTTTCGGCTATATTTACCAACTTACATGGTGAGTCAAACTTTCAATTTATCATTTTCCTTGTCCTTAAAAGAAGTTCAACGCATCTGATGGCTCTTAGCTCCTTTTAGTCGGGTGTTACGCATGAATAGTATTTGTCAAGTCTAAAGCGATATGGATGGCACTATGGCTATCAGGATAGCCTTTCAATGACGTTGACTGTCTACAAGGCTGACAATCCTACTTTAAATACTTGTGCTAACAATATGTCAACAGAGGAAATTAGTGTCTTTGAGGCTGAAAGGAGGTGTCTTATATTGGAGCAATTGGCTTACTCTCGCTTGGAGGAAAGCTAATGTAACCTTCTTCCCTTCACACTGCATGTGGGACTTTTATACTCAAGAAGGTTTACTCTTTCGGATACTCTGTGTTCTTGTACCTCCTGCCCCCCTTTCAAAAGGGGAGCCCAATGATTTCAATATTGCAGAGTCCTTTCCCATTACACCTCCCACTTGGCTTGCAGTCATAATTACAGATCGTTACCTAGTGCGGAATTCCTAATGCCTCATTGTTATGTGTAATTGTCACCCATGGCGATTGGTCAAATGGTGCCCTGACATCATAATGCTACTGCAGGATGTCATCTGACATGAGGGCAAGCAATAGGATACATTTATCATGGTATTGAAATAGGTAGCAGGATAGACAGGACTCCCAGATGAAGAAAAGATTGTGAGATGAAATAAACAAGGGCATTATTTGAGACTTATTCATTAGTTTTATGGTGTCGGTGATCATGATATTCTCAGGTTCTCTATAGGTGAACTGAAAGGGATTTGCAAGAATGAAGATGTCAGAATCTGTTGTTTATAGCTTTTCTCATTCCCACTAACTGTAGCATAAACCTTCCTCCATAAACTTATCAGATCACTTAATGGTCATTGGTGTACCATCACCTAAAAGAATTGCAGTGAGCAGGGTATGCTGTCACTTGGATAGCAATGAGATCTTTTTATCTACATTCTAATATAGGTGCTAGGGTTGTGTAGAGAGTGGTAGGAAATGAGGATTAAGATTGACAGGTATGCTCGGTTGAAAACAATATTGAGATTTAAATCTTTTTGAGCTGTGGATTTTCAAATATTAAAGAAGTCATAGTACTGATTAATAACCCTTTATCAAAATCTGTTTGTTGTTGTGATGCATTAGTTTGGGAATATTCAGGTTCTGTTAATAGACTAACAGTGGACTTTTCCATTTGCAGAATATATTGAATGACCAGCAGAGGCAGTATTGCAGAAGATGATTTCTCGGAGTTGCTGAACACAAAAAAAAAGTTCCCCAGCTTTCGGCTATATTTACCAACTTACATGGTGAGTCAAACTTTCAATTTATCATTTTCCTTGTCCTTAAAAGAAGTTCAACGCATCTGATGGCTCTCAGCTCCTTTTAGTCGGGTGTTACGCATGAATAGTATTTGTCAAGTCTAAAGCGATATGGATGGCGCTATGGCTATCAGGATAGCCTTTCAATGACGTTGACTGTCTACAAGGCTGACAATCCTACTTTAAATACTTGTGCTAACAATATGTCAACAGAGGAAATTAGTGTCTTTGAGGCTGAAAGGAGGTGTCTTATATTGGAGCAATTGGCTTACTCTCGCTTGGAGGAAAGCTAATGTAACCTTCTTCCCTTCACACTGCATGTGGGACTTTTATACTCAAGAAGGTTTACTCTTTCGGATACTCTGTGTTCTTGTACCTCCTGCCCCCCTTTCAAAAGGGGAGCCCAATGATTTCAATATTGCAGAGTCCTTTCCCATTACACCTCCCACTTGGCTTGCAGTCATAATTACAGATCGTTACCTAGTGCGGAATTCCTAATGCCTCATTGTTATGTGTAATTGTCACCCTTGGCGATTGGTCAAATTGTGCCCTGACATCATAATGCTACTGCAGGATGTCATCTGACATGAGGGCAAGCAATAGGATACATTTATCATGGTATTGAAATAGGTAGCAGGATAGACAGGACTCCCAGATGAAGAAAAGATTGTGAGATGAAATAAACAAGGGCATTATTTGAGACTTATTCATTAGTTTTATGGTGTCGGTGATCATGATATTCTCAGGTTCTCTATAGGTGAACTGATAGGGATTTGCAAGAATGAAGATGTCAGAATCTGTTGTTTATAGCCTTTCTCATTCCCACTAACTGTAGCATAAACCTTCCTCCTTAAACTTATCAGATCACTTAATGGTCATTGGTGTACCATCACCTAAAAGAATTGCAGTGAGCAGGGTATGCTGTCACTTGGATAGCAATGAGATCTTTTTATCTACATTCTAATATAGGTGCTAGGGTTGTGTAGAGAGTGGTAGGAAATGAGGATTAAGATTGACAGGTATGCTAGGTTGAAAACAATATTGAGATTTAAATCTTTTTGAGCTGTGGATTTTCAAATATTAAAGAAGTCATAGTACTGATTAATAACCCTTTATCAAAATCTGTTTGTTGTTGTGATGCATTAGTTTGGGAATATTCAGGTTCTGTTAATAGACTAACAGTGGACTTTTCCATTTGCAGAATATATTGAATGACCAGCAGAGGCAGTATTGCAGAAGATGATTTCTCGGAGTTGCTGAACACAAAAAAAAAGTTCCCCAGCTTTCGGCTATATTTACCAACTTACATGGTGAGTCAAACTTTCAATTTATCATTTTCCTTGTCCTTAAAAGAAGTTCAACGCATCTGATGGCTCTTAGCTCCTTTTAGTCGGGTGTTACGCATGAATAGTATTTGTCAAGTCTAAAGCGATATGGATGGCGCTATGGCTATCAGGATAGCCTTTCAATGACGTTGACTGTCTACAAGGCTGACAATCCTACTTTAAATACTTGTGCTAACAATATGTCAACAGAGGAAATTAGTGTCTTTGAGGCTGAAAGGAGGTGTCTTATATTGGAGCAATTGGCTTACTCTCGCTTGGAGGAAAGCTAATGTAACCTTCTTCCCTTCACACTGCATGTGGGACTTTTATACTCAAGAAGGTTTACTCTTTCGGATACTCTGTGTTCTTGTACCTCCTGCCCCCCTTTCAAAAGGGGAGCCCAATGATTTCAATATTGCAGAGTCCTTTCCCATTACACCTCCCACTTGGCTTGCAGTCATAATTACAGATCGTTACCTAGTGCGGAATTCCTAATGCCTCATTGTTATGTGTAATTGTCACCCATGGCGATTGGTCAAATGGTGCCCTGACATCATAATGCTACTGCAGGATGTCATCTGACATGAGGGCAAGCAATAGGATACATTTATCATGGTATTGAAATAGGTAGCAGGATAGACAGGACTCCCAGATGAAGAAAAGATTGTGAGATGAAATAAACAAGGGCATTATTTGAGACTTATTCATTAGTTTTATGGTGTCGGTGATCATGATATTCTCAGGTTCTCTATAGGTGAACTGAAAGGGATTTGCAAGAATGAAGATGTCAGAATCTGTTGTTTATAGCTTTTCTCATTCCCACTAACTGTAGCATAAACCTTCCTCCATAAACTTATCAGATCACTTAATGGTCATTGGTGTACCATCACCTAAAAGAATTGCAGTGAGCAGGGTATGCTGTCACTTGGATAGCAATGAGATCTTTTTATCTACATTCTAATATAGGTGCTAGGGTTGTGTAGAGAGTGGTAGGAAATGAGGATTAAGATTGACAGGTATGCTCGGTTGAAAACAATATTGAGATTTAAATCTTTTTGAGCTGTGGATTTTCAAATATTAAAGAAGTCATAGTACTGATTAATAACCCTTTATCAAAATCTGTTTGTTGTTGTGATGCATTAGTTTGGGAATATTCAGGTTCTATTAATAGACTAACAGTGGACTTTTCCATTTGCAGAATATATTGAATGACCAGCAGAGGCAGTATTGCAGAAGATGATTTCTCGGAGTTGATGAACTCAAAAAAAAAAGTTCCCCAGCTTTCGGCTATATTTACCAACTTACATGGTGAGTCAAACTTTCAATTTATCATTTTCCTTGTCCTTAAAAGAAGTTCAACGCATCTGATGGCTCTCAGCTCCTTTTAGTCGGGTGTTACGCATGAATAGTATTTGTCAAGTCTAAAGCGATATGGATGGCACTATGGCTATCAGGATAGCCTTTCAATGACGTTGACTGTCTACAAGGCTGACAATCCTACTTTAAATACTTGTGCTAACAATATGTCAACAGAGGAAATTAGTGTCTTTGAGGCTGAAAGGAGGTGTCTTATATTGGAGCAATTAGCTTACTCTCGCATGGAGGAAAGCTAATGTAACCTTCTTCCCTTCACACTGCAAGTGGGACTCTTATACTCAAGAAGGTTTACTCTTTCGGATACTCTGTGTTCTTGTACCTCCTGCCCCCCTTTCAAAAGGGGAGCCCAATGATTTCAATATTGCAGAGTCCTTTCCCATTACACCTCCCACTTGGCTTGCAGTCATAATTACAGATCGTTACCTAGTGCGGAATTCCTAATGCCTCATTGTTATGTGTAATTGTCACCCTTGGCGATTGGTCAAATGGTGCCCTGACATCATAATGCTACTGCAGGATGTCATCTGACATGAGGGCAAGCAATAGGATACATTTATCATGGTATTGAAATAGGTAGCAGGATAGACAGGACTCCCAGATGAAGAAAAGATTGTGAGATGAAATAAACAAGGGCATTATTTGAGACTTATTCATTAGTTTTATGGTGTCGGTGATCATGATATTCTCAGGTTCTCTATAGGTGAACTGATAGGGATTTGCAAGAATGAAGATGTCAGAATCTGTTGTTTATAGCCTTTCTCATTCCCACTAACTGTAGCATAAACCTTCCTCCTTAAACTTATCAGATCGCTTAATGGTCATTGGTGTACCATCACCTAAAAGAATTGCAGTGAGCAGGGTATGCTGTCACTTGGATAGCAATGAGATCTTTTTATCTACATTCTAATATAGGTGCTAGGGTTGTGTAGAGAGTGGTAGGAAATGAGGATTAAGATTGACAGGAATGCTAGGTTGAAAACAATATTGAGATTTAAATCTTTTTGAGCTGTGGATTTTCAAATATTATAGAAGTCATAGTACTGATTAATAACCCTTTATCAAAATCTGTTTGTTGTTGTGTTGCATTAGTTTGGGAATATTCAGGTTCTGTTAATAGACAAACAGTGGACTTTTCCATTTGCAGAATATATTGAATGACCAGCAGAGGCAGTGTTGCAGAAGATGATTTCTCGGAGTTGCTGAACACAAAAAAAAAAGTTCACCAGCTTTCGGCTATATTTACCAACTTACATGGTGAGTCAAACTTTCAATTTATCATTTTCCTTGTCCTTAAAAGAAGTTCAACGCATCTGATGGTTCTTAGCTCCTTTTAGTCGGGTATTACGCATGAATAGTATTTGTCAAGTCTGAAGCGATATGGATGGCGCTATGGCTATCAGGATAGCCTTTCAATGACGTTGACTGTCTACAAGGCTGACAATCCTACTTTAAATACTTGTGCTAACAATATGTCAACAGAGGAAATTAGTGTCTTTGAGGCTGAAAGGAGGTGTCTTATATTGGAGCAATTGGCTTACTCTCGCATGGAGGAAAGCTAATGTAACCTTCTTCCCTTCACACTGCATGTGGGACTCTTATACTCAAGAAGGTTTACTCTTTCGGATACTCTGTGTTCTTGTACCTCCTGCCCCCCTTTCAAAAGGGGAGCCCAATGATTTCAATATTGCAGAGTCCTTTCCCATTACACCTCCCACTTGGCTTGCAGTCATAATTACAGATCGTTACCTAGTGCGGAATTCCTAATGCCTCATTGTTATGTGTAATTGTCACCCATGGCGATTGGTCAAATGGTGCCCTGACATCATAATGCTACTGCAGGATGTCATCTGACATGAGGGCAAGCAATAGGATACATTTATCATGGTATTGAAATAGGTAGCAGGATAGACAGGACTCCCAGATGAAGAAAAGATTGTGAGATGAAATAAACAAGGGCATTATTTGAGACTTATTCATTAGTTTTATGGTGTCGGTGATCATGATATTCTCAGGTTCTCTATAGGTGAACTGAAAGGGATTTGCAAGAATGAAGATGTCAGAATCTGTTGTTTATAGCTTTTCTCATTCCCACTAACTGTAGCATAAACCTTCCTCCATAAACTTATCAGATCACTTAATGGTCATTGGTGTACCATCACCTAAAAGAATTGCAGTGAGCAGGGTATGCTGTCACTTGGATAGCAATGAGATCTTTTTATCTACATTCTAATATAGGTGCTAGGGTTGTGTAGAGAGTGGTAGGAAATGAGGATTAAGATTGACAGGTATGCTCGGTTGAAAACAATATTGAGATTTAAATCTTTTTGAGCTGTGGATTTTCAAATATTAAAGAAGTCATAGTACTGATTAATAACCCTTTATCAAAATCTGTTTGTTGTTGTGATGCATTAGTTTGGGAATATTCAGGTTCTGTTAATAGACTAACAGTGGACTTTTCCATTTGCAGAATATATTGAATGACCAGCAGAGGCAGTATTGCAGAAGATGATTTCTCAGAGTTGCTGAACACAAAAAAAAAGTTCCCCAGCTTTCGGCTATATTTACCAACTTACATGGTGAGTCAAACTTTCAATTTATCATTTTCCTTGTCCTTAAAAGAAGTTCAACGCATCTGATGGCTCTTAGCTCCTTTTAGTCGGGTGTTACGCATGAATAGTATTTGTCAAGTCTAAAGCGATATGGATGGCGCTATGGCTATCAGGATAGCCTTTCAATGACGTTGACTGTCTACAAGGCTGACAATCCTACTTTAAATACTTGTGCTAACAATATGTCAACAGAGGAAATTAGTGTCTTTGAGGCTGAAAGGAGGTGTCTTATATTGGAGCAATTGGCTTACTCTCGCTTGGAGGAAAGCTAATGTAACCTTCTTCCCTTCACACTGCATGTGGGACTTTTATACTCAAGAAGGTTTACTCTTTCGGATACTCTGTGTTCTTGTACCTCCTGCCCCCCTTTCAAAAGGGGAGCCCAATGATTTCAATATTGCAGAGTCCTTTCCCATTACACCTCCCACTTGGCTTGCAGTCATAATTACAGATCGTTACCTAGTGCGGAATTCCTAATGCCTCATTGATATGTGTAATTGTCACCCTTGGCGATTGGTCAAATGGTGCCCTGACATCATAATGCTACTGCAGGATGTCATCTGACATGAGGGCAAGCAATAGGATACATTTATCATGGTATTGAAATAGGTAGCAGGATAGACAGGACTCCCAGATGAAGAAAAGATTGTGAGATGAAATAAACAAGGGCATTATTTGAGACTTATTCATTAGTTTTATGGTGTCGGTGATCATGATATTCTCAGGTTCTCTATAGGTGAACTGATAGGGATTTGAAAGAATGAAGATGTCAGAATCTGTTGTTTATAGCCTTTCTCATTCCCACTAACTGTAGCATAAACCTTCCTCCTTAAACTTATCAGATCACTTAATGGTCATTGGTGTACCATCACCTAAAAGAATTGCAGTGAGCAGGGTATGCTGTCACTTGGATAGCAATGAGATCTTTTTATCTACATTCTAATATAGGTGCTAGGGTTGTGTAGAGAGTGGTAGGAAATGAGGATTAAGATTGACAGGTATGCTCGGTTGAAAACAATATTGAGATTTAAATCTTTTTGAGCTGTGGATTTTCAAATATTAAAGAAGTCATAGTACTGATTAATAACCCTTTATCAAAATCTGTTTGTTGTTGTGATGCATTAGTTTGGGAATATTCAGGTTCTGTTAATAGACTAACAGTGGACTTTTCCATTTGCAGAATATATTGAATGACCAGCAGAGGCAGTATTGCAGAAGATGATTTCTCGGAGTTGCTGAACACAAAAAAAAAGTTCCCCAGCTTTCGGCTATATTTACCAACTTACATGGTGAGTCAAACTTTCAATTTATCATTTTCCTTGTCCTTAAAAGAAGTTCAACGCATCTGATGGCTCTTAGCTCCTTTTAGTCGGGTGTTACGCATGAATAGTATTTGTCAAGTCTAAAGCGATATGGATGGCGCTATGGCTATCAGGATAGCCTTTCAATGACGTTGACTGTCTACAAGGCTGACAATCCTACTTTAAATACTTGTGCTAACAATATGTCAACAGAGGAAATTAGTGTCTTTGAGGCTGAAAGGAGGTGTCTTATATTGGAGCAATTGGCTTACTCTCGCTTGGAGGAAAGCTAATGTAACCTTCTTCCCTTCACACTGCATGTGGGACTTTTATACTCAAGAAGGTTTACTCTTTCGGATACTCTGTGTTCTTGTACCTCCTGCCCCCCTTTCAAAAGGGGAGCCCAATGATTTCAATATTGCAGAGTCCTTTCCCATTACACCTCCCACTTGGCTTGCAGTCATAATTACAGATCGTTACCTAGTGCGGAATTCCTAATGCCTCATTGATATGTGTAATTGTCACCCTTGGCGATTGGTCAAATGGTGCCCTGACATCATAATGCTACTGCAGGATGTCATCTGACATGAGGGCAAGCAATAGGATACATTTATCATGGTATTGAAATAGGTAGCAGGATAGACAGGACTCCCAGATGAAGAAAAGATTGTGAGATGAAATAAACAAGGGCATTATTTGAGACTTATTCATTAGTTTTATGGTGTCGGTGATCATGATATTCTCAGGTTCTCTATAGGTGAACTGATAGGGATTTGAAAGAATGAAGATGTCAGAATCTGTTGTTTATAGCCTTTCTCATTCCCACTAACTGTAGCATAAACCTTCCTCCTTAAACTTATCAGATCACTTAATGGTCATTGGTGTACCATCACCTAAAAGAATTGCAGTGAGCAGGGTATGCTGTCACTTGGATAGCAATGAGATCTTTTTATCTACATTCTAATATAGGTGCTAGGGTTGTGTAGAGAGTGGTAGGAAATGAGGATTAAGATTGACAGGTATGCTAGGTTGAAAACAATATTGAGATTTAAATCTTTTTGAGCTGTGGATTTTCAAATATTATAGAAGTCATAGTACTGATTAATAACCCTTTATCAAAATCTGTTTGTTGTTGTGTTGCATTAGTTTGGGAATATTCAGGTTCTGTTAATAGACTAACAGTGGACTTTTCCATTTGCAGAATATATTGAATGACCAGCAGAGGCAGTATTGCAGAAGATGATTTCTCGGAGTTGCTGAACACAAAAAAAAAGTTCCCCAGCTTTCGGCTATATTTACCAACTTACATGGTGAGTCAAACTTTCAATTTATCATTTTCCTTGTCCTTAAAAGAAGTTCAACGCATCTGATGGCTCTTAGCTCCTTTTAGTCGGGTGTTACGCATGAATAGTATTTGTCAAGTCTAAAGCGATATGGATGGCACTATGGCTATCAGGATAGCCTTTCAATGACGTTGACTGTCTACAAGGCTGACAATCCTACTTTAAATACTTGTGCTAACAATATGTCAACAGAGGAAATTAGTGTCTTTGAGGCTGAAAGGAGGTGTCTTATATTGGAGCAATTGGCTTACTCTCGCTTGGAGGAAAGCTAATGTAACCTTCTTCCCTTCACACTGCATGTGGGACTTTTATACTCAAGAAGGTTTACTCTTTCGGATACTCTGTGTTCTTGTACCTCCTGCCCCCCTTTCAAAAGGGGAGCCCAATGATTTCAATATTGCAGAGTCCTTTCCCATTACACCTCCCACTTGGCTTGCAGTCATAATTACAGATCGTTACCTAGTGCGGAATTCCTAATGCCTCATTGTTATGTGTAATTGTCACCCATGGCGATTGGTCAAATGGTGCCCTGATATCATAATGCTACTGCAGGATGTCATCTGACATGAGGGAAAGCAATAGGATACATTTATCATGGTATTGAAATAGGTAGCAGGATAGACAGGACTCCCAGATGAAGAAAAGATTGTGAGATGAAATAAACAAGGGCATTATTTGAGACTTATTCATTAGTTTTATGGTGTCGATGATCATGATATTCTCAGGTTCTCTATAGGTGAACTGAAAGGGATTTGCAAGAATGAAGATGTCAGAATCTGTTGTTTATAGCTTATCTCGTTCCCACTAACTGTAGCATAAACCTTTCTCCATAAACTTATCAGATCACTTAATGGTCATTGGTGTACCATCACCTAAAAGAA
The DNA here is from genome assembly GCF_964261635.1 of Lissotriton helveticus. Lineage (NCBI taxonomy): Eukaryota > Metazoa > Chordata > Amphibia > Caudata > Salamandridae > Lissotriton > Lissotriton helveticus. The sequence continues at coordinate 456,086,276 of NC_136072.1, read as the reverse complement.
TTGCAGTGAGCAGGGTATGCTGTCACTTGGATAGCAATGAGATCTTTTTATCTACATTCTAATATAGGTGCTAGGGTTGTGTAGAGAGTGGTAGGAAATGAGGATTAAGATTGACAGGTATGCTCGGTTGAAAACAATATTGAGATTTAAATCTTTTTGCGCTGTGGATTTTCAAATATTAAAGAAGTCATAGTACTGATTAATAACCCTTTATCAAAATCTGTTTGTTGTTGTGTTGCATTAGTTTGGGAATATTCAGGTTCTGTTAATAGACTAACAGTGGACTTTTCCATTTGCAGAATATATTGAATGACCAGCAGAGGCAGTATTGCAGAAGATGATTTCTCGGAGTTGCTGAACACAAAAAAAAAGTTCCCCAGCTTTCGGCTATATTTACCAACTTACATGGTGAGTCAAACTTTCAATTTATCATTTTCCTTGTCCTTAAAAGAAGTTCAACGCATCTGATGGCTCTCAGCTCCTTTTAGTCGGGTGTTACGCATGAATAGTATTTGTCAAGTCTAAAGCGATATGGATGGCACTATGGCTATCAGGATAGCCTTTCAATGACGTTGACTGTCTACAAGGCTGACAATCCTACTTTAAATACTTGTGCTAACAATATGTCAACAGAGGAAATTAGTGTCTTTGAGGCTGAAAGGAGGTGTCTTATATTGGAGCAATTGGCTTACTCTCGCTTGGAGGAAAGCTAATGTAACCTTCTTCCCTTCACACTGCATGTGGGACTTTTATACTCAAGAAGGTTTACTCTTTCGGATACTCTGTGTTCTTGTACCTCCTGCCCCCCTTTCAAAAGGGGAGCCCAATGATTTCAATATTGCAGAGTCCTTTCCCATTACACCTCCCACTTGGCTTGCAGTCATAATTACAGATCGTTACCTAGTGCGGAATTCCTAATGCCTCATTGTTATTTGTAATTGTCACCCTTGGCGATTGGTCAAATGGTGCCCTGACATCATAATGCTACTGCAGGATGTCATCTGACATGAGGGCAAGCAATAGGATACATTTATCATGGTATTGAAATAGGTAGCAGGATAGACAGGACTCCCAGATGAAGAAAAGATTGTGAGATGAAATAAACAAGGGCATTATTTGAGACTTATTCATTAGTTTTATGGTGTCGGTGATCATGATATTCTCAGGTTCTCTATAGGTGAACTGATAGGGATTTGCAAGAATGAAGATGTCAGAATCTGTTGTTTATAGCCGTTCTCATTCCCACTAACTGTAGCATAAACCTTCCTCCTTAAACTTATCAGATCACTTAATGGTCATTGGTGTACCATCACCTAAAAGAATTGCAGTGAGCAGGGTATGCTGTCACTTGGATAGCTATGAGATCTTTTTATCTACATTCTAATATAGGTGCTAGGGTTGTGTAGAGAGTGGTAGGAAATGAGGATTAAGATTGACAGGTATGCTAGGTTGAAAACAATATTGAGATTTAAATCTTTTTGAGCTGTGGATTTTCAAATATTATAGAAGTCATAGTACTGATTAATAACCCTTTATCAAAATCTGTTTGTTGTTGTGTTGCATTAGTTTGGGAATATTCAGGTTCTGTTAATAGACAAACAGTGGACTTTTCCATTTGCAGAATATATTGAATGACCAGCAGAGGCAGTGTTGCAGAAGATGATTTCTCGGAGTTGCTGAACACAAAAAAAAAAGTTCACCAGCTTTCGGCTATATTTACCAACTTACATGGTGAGTCAAACTTTCAATTTATCATTTTCCTTGTCCTTAAAAGAAGTTCAACGCATCTGATGGCTCTTAGCTCCTTTTAGTCGGGTATTACGCATGAATAGTATTTGTCAAGTCTGAAGCGATATGGATGGCGCTATGGCTATCAGGATAGCCTTTCAATGACGTTGACTGTCTACAAGGCTGACAATCCTACTTTAAATACTTGTGCTAACAATATGTCAACAGAGGAAATTAGTGTCTTTGAGGCTGAAAGGAGGTGTCTTATATTGGAGCAATTGGCTTACTCTCGCATGGAGGAAAGCTAATGTAACCTTCTTCCCTTCACACTGCATGTGGGACTCTTATACTCAAGAAGGTTTACTCTTTCGGATACTCTGTGTTCTTGTACCTCCTGCCCCCCTTTCAAAAGGGGAGCCCAATGATTTCAATATTGCAGAGTCCTTTCCCATTACACCTCCCACTTGGCTTGCAGTCATAATTACAGATCGTTACCTAGTGCGGAATTCCTAATGCCTCATTGTTATGTGTAATTGTCACCCATGGCGATTGGTCAAATGGTGCCCTGACATCATAATGCTACTGCAGGATGTCATCTGACATGAGGGCAAGCAATAGGATACATTTATCATGGTATTGAAATAGGTAGCAGGATAGACAGGACTCCCAGATGAAGAAAAGATTGTGAGATGAAATAAACAAGGGCATTATTTGAGACTTATTCATTAGTTTTATGGTGTCGGTGATCATGATATTCTCAGGTTCTCTATAGGTGAACTGATAGGGATTTGCAAGAATGAAGATGTCAGAATCTGTTGTTTATAGCCTTTCTCATTCCCACTAACTGTAGCATAAACCTTCCTCCTTAAACTTATCAGATCACTTAATGGTCATTGGTGTACCATCACCTAAAAGAATTGCAGTGAGCAGGGTATGCTGTCACTTGGATAGCAATGAGATCTTTTTATCTACATTCTAATATAGGATCTAGGGTTGTGTAGAGAGTGGTAGGAAATGAGGATTAAGATTGACAGGTATGCTCGGTTGAAAACAATATTGAGATTTAAATCTTTTTGAGCTGTGGATTTTCAAATATTAAAGAAGTCATAGTACTGATTAATAACCCTTTATCAAAATCTGTTTGTTGTTGTGATGCATTAGTTTGGGAATATTCAGGTTCTGTTAATAGACTAACAGTGGACTTTTCCATTTGCAGAATATATTGAATGACCAGCAGAGGCAGTATTGCAGAAGATGATTTCTCGGAGTTGCTGAACACAAAAAAAAAGTTCCCCAGCTTTCGGCTATATTTACCAACTTACATGGTGAGTCAAACTTTCAATTTATCATTTTCCTTGTCCTTAAAAGAAGTTCAATGCATCTGATGGCTCTCAGCTCCTTTTAGTCGGGTGTTACGCATGAATAGTATTTGTCAAGTCTAAAGCGATATGGATGGCGCTATTGCTATCAGGATAGCCTTTCAATGACGTTGACTGTCTACAAGGCTGACAATCCTACTTTAAATACTTGTGCTAACAATATGTCAACAGAGGAAATTAGTGTCTTTGAGGCTGAAAGGAGGTGTCTTATATTGGAGCAATTGGCTTACTCTCGCTTGGAGGAAAGCTAATGTAACCTTCTTCCCTTCACACTGCATGTGGGACTTTTATACTCAAGAAGGTTTACTCTTTCGGATACTCTGTGTTCTTGTACCTCCTGCCCCCCTTTCAAAAGGGGAGCCCAATGATTTCAATATTGCAGAGTCCTTTCCCATTACACCTCCCACTTGGCTTGCAGTCATAATTACAGATCGTTACCTAGTGCGGAATTCCTAATGCCTCATTGATATGTGTAATTGTCACCCTTGGCGATTGGTCAAATGGTGCCCTGACATCATAATGCTACTGCAGGATGTCATCTGACATGAGGGCAAGCAATAGGATACATTTATCATGGTATTGAAATAGGTAGCAGGATAGACAGGACTCCCAGATGAAGAAAAGATTGTGAGATGAAATAAACAAGGGCATTATTTGAGACTTATTCATTAGTTTTATGGTGTCGGTGATCATGATATTCTCAGGTTCTCTATAGGTGAACTGATAGGGATTTGAAAGAATGAAGATGTCAGAATCTGTTGTTTATAGCCTTTCTCATTCCCACTAACTGTAGCATAAACCTTCCTCCTTAAACTTATCAGATCACTTAATGGTCATTGGTGTACCATCACCTAAAAGAATTGCAGTGAGCAGGGTATGCTGTCACTTGGATAGCAATGAGATCTTTTTATCTACATTCTAATATAGGTGCTAGGGTTGTGTAGAGAGTGGTAGGAAATGAGGATTAAGATTGACAGGTATGCTAGGTTGAAAACAATATTGAGATTTAAATCTTTTTGAGCTGTGGATTTTCAAATATTATAGAAGTCATAGTACTGATTAATAACCCTTTATCAAAATCTGTTTGTTGTTGTGTTGCATTAGTTTGGGAATATTCAGGTTCTGTTAATAGACTAACAGTGGACTTTTCCATTTGCAGAATATATTGAATGACCAGCAGAGGCAGTATTGCAGAAGATGATTTCTCGGAGTTGCTGAACACAAAAAAAAAGTTCCCCAGCTTTCGGCTATATTTACCAACTTACATGGTGAGTCAAACTTTCAATTTATCATTTTCCTTGTCCTTAAAAGAAGTTCAACGCATCTGATGGCTCTTAGCTCCTTTTAGTCGGGTGTTACGCATGAATAGTATTTGTCAAGTCTAAAGCGATATGGATGGCACTATGGCTATCAGGATAGCCTTTCAATGACGTTGACTGTCTACAAGGCTGACAATCCTACTTTAAATACTTGTGCTAACAATATGTCAACAGAGGAAATTAGTGTCTTTGAGGCTGAAAGGAGGTGTCTTATATTGGAGCAATTGGCTTACTCTCGCTTGGAGGAAAGCTAATGTAACCTTCTTCCCTTCACACTGCATGTGGGACTTTTATACTCAAGAAGGTTTACTCTTTCGGATACTCTGTGTTCTTGTACCTCCTGCCCCCCTTTCAAAAGGGGAGCCCAATGATTTCAATATTGCAGAGTCCTTTCCCATTACACCTCCCACTTGGCTTGCAGTCATAATTACAGATCGTTACCTAGTGCGGAATTCCTAATGCCTCATTGTTATGTGTAATTGTCACCCATGGCGATTGGTCAAATGGTGCCCTGACATCATAATGCTACTGCAGGATGTCATCTGACATGAGGGCAAGCAATAGGATACATTTATCATGGTATTGAAATAGGTAGCAGGATAGACAGGACTCCCAGATGAAGAAAAGATTGTGAGATGAAATAAACAAGGGCATTATTTGAGACTTATTCATTAGTTTTATGGTGTCGGTGATCATGATATTCTCAGGTTCTCTATAGGTGAACTGAAAGGGATTTGCAAGAATGAAGATGTCAGAATCTGTTGTTTATAGCTTTTCTCATTCCCACTAACTGTAGCATAAACCTTCCTCCATAAACTTATCAGATCACTTAATGGTCATTGGTGTACCATCACCTAAAAGAATTGCAGTGAGCAGGGTATGCTGTCACTTGGATAGCAATGAGATCTTTTTATCTACATTCTAATATAGGTGCTAGGGTTGTGTAGAGAGTGGTAGGAAATGAGGATTAAGATTGACCGGTATGCTCGGTTGAAAACAATATTGAGATTTAAATCTTTTTGAGCTGTGGATTTTCAAATATTAAAGAAGTCATAGTACTGATTAATAACCCTTTATCAAAATCTGTTTGTTGTTGTGATGCATTAGTTTGGGAATATTCAGGTTCTGTTAATAGACTAACAGTGGACTTTTCCATTTGCAGAATATATTGAATGACCAGCAGAGGCAGTATTGCAGAAGATGATTTCTCGGAGTTGCTGAACACAAAAAAAAAGTTCCCCAGCTTTCGGCTATATTTACCAACTTACATGGTGAGTCAAACTTTCAATTTATCATTTTCCTTGTCCTTAAAAGAAGTTCAACGCATCTGATGGCTCTCAGCTCCTTTTAGTCGGGTGTTACGCATGAATAGTATTTGTCAAGTCTAAAGCGATATGGATGGCGCTATGGCTATCAGGATAGCCTTTCAATGACGTTGACTGTCTACAAGGCTGACAATCCTACTTTAAATACTTGTGCTAACAATATGTCAACAGAGGAAATTAGTGTCTTTGAGGCTGAAAGGAGGTGTCTTATATTGGAGCAATTGGCTTACTCTCGCTTGGAGGAAAGCTAATGTAACCTTCTTCCCTTCACACTGCATGTGGGACTTTTATACTCAAGAAGGTTTACTCTTTCGGATACTCTGTGTTCTTGTACCTCCTGCCCCCCTTTCAAAAGGGGAGCCCAATGATTTCAATATTGCAGAGTCCTTTCCCATTACACCTCCCACTTGGCTTGCAGTCATAATTACAGATCGTTACCTAGTGCGGAATTCCTAATGCCTCATTGTTATGTGTAATTGTCACCCTTGGCGATTGGTCAAATGGTGCCCTGACATCATAATGCTACTGCAGGATGTCATCTGACATGAGGGCAAGCAATAGGATACATTTATCATGGTATTGAAATAGGTAGCAGGATAGACAGGACTCCCAGATGAAGAAAAGATTGTGAGATGAAATAAACAAGGGCATTATTTGAGACTTATTCATTAGTTTTATGGTGTCGGTGATCATGATATTCTCAGGTTCTCTATAGGTGAACTGATAGGGATTTGCAAGAATGAAGATGTCAGAATCTGTTGTTTATAGCCTTTCTCATTCCCACTAACTGTAGCATAAACCTTCCTCCTTAAACTTATCAGATCACTTAATGGTCATTGGTGTACCATCACCTAAAAGAATTGCAGTGAGCAGGGTATGCTGTCACTTGGATAGCAATGAGATCTTTTTATCTACATTCTAATATAGGTGCTAGGGTTGTGTAGAGAGTGGTAGGAAATGAGGATTAAGATTGACAGGTATGCTAGGTTGAAAACAATATTGAGATTTAAATCTTTTTGAGCTGTGGATTTTCAAATATTATAGAAGTCATAGTACTGATTAATAACCCTTTATCAAAATCTGTTTGTTGTTGTGTTGCATTAGTTTGGGAATATTCAGGTTCTGTTAATAGACTAACAGTGGACTTTTCCATTTGCAGAATATATTGAATGACCAGCAGAGGCAGTGTTGCAGAAGATGATTTCTCTGAGTTGCTGAACACAAAAAAAAAAGTTCACCAGCTTTCGGCTATATTTACCAACTTACATGGTGAGTCAAACTTTCAATTTATCATTTTCCTTGTCCTTAAAAGAAGTTCAACGCATCTGATGGCTCTTAGCTCCTTTTAGTCGGGTATTACGCATGAATAGTATTTGTCAAGTCTGAAGCGATATGGATGGCGCTATGGCTATCAGGATAGCCTTTCAATGACGTTGACTGTCTACAAGGCTGACAATCCTACTTTAAATACTTGTGCTAACAATATGTCAACAGAGGAAATTAGTGTCTTTGAGGCTGAAAGGAGGTGTCTTATATTGGAGCAATTGGCTTACTCTCGCATGGAGGAAAGCTAATGTAACCTTCTTCCCTTCACACTGCATGTGGGACTCTTATACTCAAGAAGGTTTACTCTTTCAGATACTCTGTGTTCTTGTACCTCCTGCCCCCCTTTCAAAAGGGGAGCCCAATGATTTCAATATTGCAGAGTCCTTTCCCATTACACCTCCCACTTGGCTTGCAGTCATAATTACAGATCGTTACCTAGTGCGGAATTCCTAATGCCTCATTGTTATGTGTAATTGTCACCCATGGCGATTGGTCAAATGGTGCCCTGACATCATAATGCTACTGCAGGATGTCATCTGACATGAGGGCAAGCAATAGGATACATTTATCATGGTATTGAAATAGGTAGCAGGATAGACAGGACTCCCAGATGAAGAAAAGATTGTGAGATGAAATAAACAAGGGCATTATTTGAGACTTATTCATTAGTTTTATGGTGTCGGTGATCATGATATTCTCAGGTTCTCTATAGGTGAACTGAAAGGGATTTGCAAGAATGAAGATGTCAGAATCTGTTGTTTATAGCTTTTCTCATTCCCACTAACTGTAGCATAAACCTTCCTCCATAAACTTATCAGATCACTTAATGGTCATTGGTGTACCATCACCTAAAAGAATTGCAGTGAGCAGGGTATGCTGTCACTTGGATAGCAATGAGATCTTTTTATCTACATTCTAATATAGGTGCTAGGGTTGTGTAGAGAGTGGTAGGAAATGAGGATTAAGATTGACAGGTATGCTCGGTTGAAAACAATATTGAGATTTAAATCTTTTTGAGCTGTGGATTTTCAAATATTAAAGAAGTCATAGTACTGATTAATAACCCTTTATCAAAATCTGTTTGTTGTTGTGATGCATTAGTTTGGGAATATTCAGGTTCTGTTAATAGACTAACAGTGGACTTTTCCATTTGCAGAATATATTGAATGACCAGCAGAGGCAGTATTGCAGAAGATGATTTCTCGGAGTTGCTGAACACAAAAAAAAAGTTCCCCAGCTTTCGGCTATATTTACCAACTTACATGGTGAGTCAAACTTTCAATTTATCATTTTCCTTGTCCTTAAAAGAAGTTCAACGCATCTGATGGCTCTCAGCTCCTTTTAGTCGGGTGTTACGCATGAATAGTATTTGTCAAGTCTAAAGCGATATGGATGGCGCTATGGCTATCAGGATAGCCTTTCAATGACGTTGACTGTCTACAAGGCTGACAATCCTACTTTAAATACTTGTGCTAACAATATGTCAACAGAGGAAATTAGTGTCTTTGAGGCTGAAAGGAGGTGTCTTATATTGGAGCAATTGGCTTACTCTCGCTTGGAGGAAAGCTAATGTAACCTTCTTCCCTTCACACTGCATGTGGGACTTTTATACTCAAGAAGGTTTACTCTTTCGGATACTCTGTGTTCTTGTACCTCCTGCCCCCCTTTCAAAAGGTGAGCCCAATGATTTCAATATTGCAGAGTCCTTTCCCATTACACCTCCCACTTGGCTTGCAGTCATAATTACAGATCGTTACCTAGTGCGGAATTCCTAATGCCTCATTGTTATGTGTAATTGTCACCCTTGGCGATTGGTCAAATGGTGCCCTGACATCATAATGCTACTGCAGGATGTCATCTGACATGAGGGCAAGCAATAGGATACATTTATCATGGTATTGAAATAGGTAGCAGGATAGACAGGACTCCCAGATGAAGAAAAGATTGTGAGATGAAATAAACAAGGGCATTATTTGAGACTTATTCATTAGTTTTATGGTGTCGGTGATCATGATATTCTCAGGTTCTCTATAGGTGAACTGATAGGGATTTGCAAGAATGAAGATGTCAGAATCTGTTGTTTATAGCCTTTCTCATTCCCACTAACTGTAGCATAAACCTTCCTCCTTAAACTTATCAGATCACTTAATGGTCATTGGTGTACCATCACCTAAAAGAATTGCAGTGAGCAGGGTATGCTGTCACTTGGATAGCAATGAGATCTTTTTATCTACATTCTAATATAGGTGCTAGGGTTGTGTAGAGAGTGGTAGGAAATGAGGATTAAGATTGACAGGTATGCTAGGTTGAAAACAATATTGAGATTTAAATCTTTTTGAGCTGTGGATTTTCAAATATTATAGAAGTCATAGTACTGATTAATAACCCTTTATCAAAATCTGTTTGTTGTTGTGTTGCATTAGTTTGGGAATATTCAGGTTCTGTTAATAGACTAACAGTGGACTTTTCCATTTGCAGAATATATTGAATGACCAGCAGAGGCAGTGTTGCAGAAGATGATTTCTCGGAGTTGCTGAACACAAAAAAAAAAGTTCACCAGCTTTCGGCTATATTTACCAACTTACATGGTGAGTCAAACTTTCAATTTATCATTTTCCTTGTCCTTAAAAGAAGTTCAACGCATCTGATGGCTCTTAGCTCCTTTTAGTCGGGTGTTACGCATGAATAGTATTTGTCAAGTCTGAAGCGATATGGATGGCGCTATGGCTATCAGGATAGCCTTTCAATGACGTTGACTGTCTACAAGGCTGACAATCCTACTTTAAATACTTGTGCTAACAATATGTCAACAGAGGAAATTAGTGTCTTTGAGGCTGAAAGGAGGTGTCTTATATTGGAGCAATTGGCTTACTCTCGCATGGAGGAAAGCTAATGTAACCTTCTTCCCTTCACACTGCATGTGGGACTCTTATACTCAAGAAGGTTTACTCTTTCGGATACTCTGTGTTCTTGTACCTCCTGCCCCCCTTTCAAAAGGGGAGCCCAATGATTTCAATATTGCAGAGTCCTTTCCCATTACACCTCCCACTTGGCTTGCAGTCATAATTACAGATCGTTACCTAGTGCGGAATTCCTAATGCCTCATTGTTATGTGTAATTGTCACCCATGGCGATTGGTCAAATGGTGCCCTGACATCATAATGCTACTGCAGGATGTCATCTGACATGAGGGCAAGCAATAGGATACATTTATCATGGTATTGAAATAGGTAGCAGGATAGACAGGACTCCCAGATGAAGAAAAGATTGTGAGATGAAATAAACAAGGGCATTATTTGAGACTTATTCATTAGTTTTATGGTGTCGGTGATCATGATATTCTCAGGTTCTCTATATGTGAACTGAAAGGGATTTGCAAGAATGAAGATGTCAGAATCTGTTGTTTATAGCTTTTCTCATTCCCACTAACTGTAGCATAAACCTTCCTCCATAAACTTATCAGATCACTTAATGGTCATTGGTGTACCATCACCTAAAAGAATTGCAGTGAGCAGGGTATGCTGTCACTTGGATAGCAATGAGATCTTTTTATCTACATTCTAATATAGGTGCTAGGGTTGTGTAGAGAGTGGTAGGAAATGAGGATTAAGATTGACAGGTATGCTCGGTTGAAAACAATATTGAGATTTAAATCTTTTTGAGCTGTGGATTTTCAAATATTAAAGAAGTCATAGTACTGATTAATAACCCTTTATCAAAATCTGTTTGTTGTTGTGATGCATTAGTTTGGGAATATTCAGGTTCTGTTAATAGACTAACAGTGGACTTTTCCATTTGCAGAATATATTGAATGACCAGCAGAGGCAGTATTGCAGAAGATGATTTCTCGGAGTTGCTGAACACAAAAAAAAAGTTCCCCAGCTTTCGGCTATATTTACCAACTTACATGGTGAGTCAAACTTTCAATTTATCATTTTCCTTGTCCTTAAAAGAAGTTCAACGCATCTGATGGCTCTCAGCTCCTTTTAGTCGGGTGTTACGCATGAATAGTATTTGTCAAGTCTAAAGCGATATGGATGGCGCTATGGCTATCAGGATAGCCTTTCAATGACGTTGACTGTCTACAAGGCTGACAATCCTACTTTAAATACTTGTGCTAACAATATGTCAACAGAGGAAATTAGTGTCTTTGAGGCTGAAAGGAGGTGTCTTATATTGGAGCAATTGGCTTACTCTCGCTTGGAGGAAAGCTAATGTAACCTTCTTCCCTTCACACTGCATGTGGGACTTTTATACTCAAGAAGGTTTACTCTTTCGGATACTCTGTGTTCTTGTACCTCCTGCCCCCCTTTCAAAAGGGGAGCCCAATGATTTCAATATTGCAGAGTCCTTTCCCATTACACCTCCCACTTGGCTTGCAGTCATAATTACAGATCGTTACCTAGTGCGGAATTCCTAATGCCTCATTGTTATGTGTAATTGTCACCCTTGGCGATTGGTCAAATGGTGCCCTGACATCATAATGCTACTGCAGGATGTCATCTGACATGAGGGCAAGCAATAGGATACATTTATCATGGTATTGAAATAGGTAGCAGGATAGACAGGACTCCCAGATGAAGAAAAGATTGTGAGATGAAATAAACAAGGGCATTATTTGAGACTTATTCATTAGTTTTATGGTGTCGGTGATCATGATATTCTCAGGTTCTCTATAGGTGAACTGATAGGGATTTGCAAGAATGAAGATGTCACAATCTGTTGTTTATAGCCTTTCTCATTCCCACTAACTGTAGCATAAACCTTCCTCCTTAAACTTATCAGATCACTTAATGGTCATTGGTGTACCATCACCTAAAAGAATTGCAGTGAGCAGGGTATGCTGTCACTTGGATAGCAATGAGATCTTTTTATCTACATTCTAATATAGGTGCTAGGGTTGTGTAGAGAGTGGTAGGAAATGAGGATTAAGATTGACAGGTATGCTCGGTTGAAAACAATATTGAGATTTAAATCTTTTTGAGCTGTGGATTTTCAAATATTAAAGAAGTCATAGTACTGATTAATAACCCTTTATCAAAATCTGTTTGTTGTTGTGATGCATTAGTTTGGGAATATTCAGGTTCTGTTAATAGACTAACAGTGGACTTTTCCATTTGCAGAATATATTGAATGACCAGCAGAGGCAGTATTGCAGAAGATGATTTCTCGGAGTTGCTGAACACAAAAAAAAAGTTCCCCAGCTTTCGGCTATATTTACCAACTTACATGGTGAGTCAAACTTTCAATTTATCATTTTCCTTGTCCTTAAAAGAAGTTCAACGCATCTGATGGCTCTCAGCTCCTTTTAGTCGGGTGTTACGCATGAATAGTATTTGTCAAGTCTAAAGCGATATGGATGGCGCTATGGCTATCAGGATAGCCTTTCAATGACGTTGACTGTCTACAAGGCTGACAATCCTACTTTAAATACTTGTGCTAACAATATGTCAACAGAGGAAATTAGTGTCTTTGAGGCTGAAAGGAGGTGTCTTATATTGGAGCAATTGGCTTACTCTCGCTTGGAGGAAAGCTAATGTAACCTTCTTCCCTTCACACTGCATGTGGGACTTTTATACTCAAGAAGGTTTACTCTTTCGGATACTCTGTGTTCTTGTACCTCCTGCCCCCCTTTCAAAAGGGGAGCCCAATGATTTCAATATTGCAGAGTCCTTTCCCATTACACCTCCCACTTGGCTTGCAGTCATAATTACAGATCGTTACCTAGTGCGGAATTCCTAATGCCTCATTGTTATGTGTAATTGTCACCCTTGGCGATTGGTCAAATGGTGCCCTGACATCATAATGCTACTGCAGGATGTCATCTGACATGAGGGCAAGCAATAGGATACATTTATCATGGTATTGAAATAGGTAGCAGGATAGACAGGACTCCCAGATGAAGAAAAGATTGTGAGATGAAATAAACAAGGGCATTATTTGAGACTTATTCATTAGTTTTATGGTGTCGGTGATCATGATATTCTCAGGTTCTCTATAGGTGAACTGATAGGGATTTGCAAGAATGAAGATGTCACAATCTGTTGTTTATAGCCTTTCTCATTCCCACTAACTGTAGCATAAACCTTCCTCCTTAAACTTATCAGATCACTTAATGGTCATTGGTGTACCATCACCTAAAAGAATTGCAGTGAGCAGGGTATGCTGTCACTTGGATAGCAATGAGATCTTTTTATCTACATTCTAATATAGGTGCTAGGGTTGTGTAGAGAGTGGTAGGAAATGAGGATTAAGATTGACAGGTATGCTAGGTTGAAAACAATATTGAGATTTAAATCTTTTTGAGCTGTGGATTTTCAAATATTATAGAAGTCATAGTACTGATTAATAACCCTTTATCAAAATCTGTTTGTTGTTGTGTTGCATTAGTTTGGGAATATTCAGGTTCTGTTAATAGACTAACAGTGGACTTTTCCATTTGCAGAATATATTGAATGACCAGCAGAGGCAGTGTTGCAGAAGATGATTTCTCGGAGTTGCTGAACACAAAAAAAAAAGTTCACCAGCTTTCGGCTATATTTACCAACTTACATGGTGAGTCAAACTTTCAATTTATCATTTTCCTTGTCCTTAAAAGAAGTTCAACGCATCTGATGGCTCTTAGCTCCTTTTAGTCGGGTATTACGCATGAATAGTATTTGTCAAGTCTGAAGCGATATGGATGGCGCTATGGCTATCAGGATAGCCTTTCAATGACGTTGACTGTCTACAAGGCTGACAATCCTACTTTAAATACTTGTGCTAACAATATGTCAACAGAGGAAATTAGTGTCTTTGAGGCTGAAAGGAGGTGTCTTATATTGGAGCAATTGGCTTACTCTCGCATGGAGGAAAGCTAATGTAACCTTCTTCCCTTCACACTGCATGTGGGACTCTTATACTCAAGAAGGTTTACTCTTTCAGATACTCTGTGTTCTTGTACCTCCTGCCCCCCTTTCAAAAGGGGAGCCCAATGATTTCAATATTGCAGAGTCCTTTCCCATTACACCTCCCACTTGGCTTGCAGTCATAATTACAGATCGTTACCTAGTGCGGAATTCCTAATGCCTCATTGTTATGTGTAATTGTCACCCATGGCGATTGGTCAAATGGTGCCCTGACATCATAATGCTACTGCAGGATGTCATCTGACATGAGGGCAAGCAATAGGATACATTTATCATGGTATTGAAATAGGTAGCAGGATAGACAGGACTCCCAGATGAAGAAAAGATTGTGAGATGAAATAAACAAGGGCATTATTTGAGACTTATTCATTAGTTTTATGGTGTCGGTGATCATGATATTCTCAGGTTCTCTATAGGTGAACTGATAGGGATTTGCAAGAATGAAGATGTCACAATCTGTTGTTTATAGCCTTTCTCATTCCCACTAACTGTAGCATAAACCTTCCTCCTTAAACTTATCAGATCACTTAATGGTCATTGGTGTACCATCACCTAAAAGAATTGCAGTGAGCAGGGTATGCTGTCACTTGGATAGCAATGAGATCTTTTTATCTACATTCTAATATAGGTGCTAGGGTTGTGTAGAGAGTGGTAGGAAATGAGGATTAAGATTGACAGGTATGCTCGGTTGAAAACAATATTGAGATTTAAATCTTTTTGAGCTGTGGATTTTCAAATATTAAAGAAGTCATAGTACTGATTAATAACCCTTTATCAAAATCTGTTTGTTGTTGTGATGCATTAGTTTGGGAATATTCAGGTTCTGTTAATAGACTAACAGTGGACTTTTCCATTTGCAGAATATATTGAATGACCAGCAGAGGCAGTATTGCAGAAGATGATTTCTCGGAGTTGCTGAACACAAAAAAAAAGTTCCCCAGCTTTCGGCTATATTTACCAACTTACATGGTGAGTCAAACTTTCAATTTATCATTTTCCTTGTCCTTAAAAGAAGTTCAACGCATCTGATGGCTCTCAGCTCCTTTTAGTCGGGTGTTACGCATGAATAGTATTTGTCAAGTCTAAAGCGATATGGATGGCGCTATGGCTATCAGGATAGCCTTTCAATGACGTTGACTGTCTACAAGGCTGACAATCCTACTTTAAATACTTGTGCTAACAATATGTCAACAGAGGAAATTAGTGTCTTTGAGGCTGAAAGGAGGTGTCTTATATTGGAGCAATTGGCTTACTCTCGCTTGGAGGAAAGCTAATGTAACCTTCTTCCCTTCACACTGCATGTGGGACTTTTATACTCAAGAAGGTTTACTCTTTCGGATACTCTGTGTTCTTGTACCTCCTGCCCCCCTTTCAAAAGGGGAGCCCAATGATTTCAATATTGCAGAGTCCTTTCCCATTACACCTCCCACTTGGCTTGCAGTCATAATTACAGATCGTTACCTAGTGCGGAATTCCTAATGCCTCATTGTTATGTGTAATTGTCACCCTTGGCGATTGGTCAAATGGTACCCTGACATCATAATGCTACTGCAGGATGTCATCTGACATGAGGGCAAGCAATAGGATACATTTATCATGGTATTGAAATAGGTAGCAGGATAGACAGGACTCCCAGATGAAGAAAAGATTGTGAGATGAAATAAACAAGGGCATTATTTGAGACTTATTCATTAGTTTTATGGTGTCGGTGATCATGATATTCTCAGGTTCTCTATAGGTGAACTGATAGGGATTTGCAAGAATGAAGATGTCACAATCTGTTGTTTATAGCCTTTCTCATTCCCACTAACTGTAGCATAAACCTTCCTCCTTAAACTTATCAGATCACTTAATGGTCATTGGTGTACCATCACCTAAAAGAATTGCAGTGAGCAGGGTATGCTGTCACTTGGATAGCAATGAGATCTTTTTATCTACATTCTAATATAGGTGCTAGGGTTGTGTAGAGAGTGGTAGGAAATGAGGATTAAGATTGACAGGTATGCTAGGTTGAAAACAATATTGAGATTTAAATCTTTTTGAGCTGTGGATTTTCAAATATTATAGAAGTCATAGTACTGATTAATAACCCTTTATCAAAATCTGTTTGTTGTTGTGTTGCATTAGTTTGGGAATATTCAGGTTCTGTTAATAGACTAACAGTGGACTTTTCCATTTGCAGAATATATTGAATGACCAGCAGAGGCAGTGTTGCAGAAGATGATTTCTCGGAGTTGCTGAACACAAAAAAAAAAGTTCACCAGCTTTCGGCTATATTTACCAACTTACATGGTGAGTCAAACTTTCAATTTATCATTTTCCTTGTCCTTAAAAGAAGTTCAACGCATCTGATGGCTCTTAGCTCCTTTTAGTCGGGTATTACGCATGAATAGTATTTGTCAAGTCTGAAGCGATATGGATGGCGCTATGGCTATCAGGATAGCCTTTCAATGACGTTGACTGTCTACAAGGCTGACAATCCTACTTTAAATACTTGTGCTAACAATATGTCAACAGAGGAAATTAGTGTCTTTGAGGCTGAAAGGAGGTGTCTTATATTGGAGCAATTGGCTTACTCTCGCATGGAGGAAAGCTAATGTAACCTTCTTCCCTTCACACTGCATGTGGGACTCTTATACTCAAGAAGGTTTACTCTTTCAGATACTCTGTGTTCTTGTACCTCCTGCCCCCCTTTCAAAAGGGGAGCCCAATGATTTCAATATTGCAGAGTCCTTTCCCATTACACCTCCCACTTGGCTTGCAGTCATAATTACAGATCGTTACCTAGTGCGGAATTCCTAATGCCTCATTGTTATGTGTAATTGTCACCCATGGCGATTGGTCAAATGGTGCCCTGACATCATAATGCTACTGCAGGATGTCATCTGACATGAGGGCAAGCAATAGGATACATTTATCATGGTATTGAAATAGGTAGCAGGATAGACAGGACTCCCAGATGAAGAAAAGATTGTGAGATGAAATAAACAAGGGCATTATTTGAGACTTATTCATTAGTTTTATGGTGTCGGTGATCATGATATTCTCAGGTTCTCTATAGGTGAACTGAAAGGGATTTGCAAGAATGAAGATGTCAGAATCTGTTGTTTATAGCTTTTCTCATTCCCACTAACTGTAGCATAAACCTTCCTCCATAAACTTATCAGATCACTTAATGGTCATTGGTGTACCATCACCTAAAAGAATTGCAGTGAGCAGGGTATGCTGTCACTTGGATAGCAATGAGATCTTTTTATCTACATTCTAATATAGGTGCTAGGGTTGTGTAGAGAGTGGTAGGAAATGAGGATTAAGATTGACAGGTATGCTCGGTTGAAAACAATATTGAGATTTAAATCTTTTTGAGCTGTGGATTTTCAAATATTAAAGAAGTCATAGTACTGATTAATAACCCTTTATCAAAATCTGTTTGTTGTTGTGATGCATTAGTTTGGGAATATTCAGGTTCTGTTAATAGACTAACAGTGGACTTTTCCATTTGCAGAATATATTGAATGACCAGCAGAGGCAGTATTGCAGAAGATGATTTCTCGGAGTTGCTGAACACAAAAAAAAAGTTCCCCAGCTTTCGGCTATATTTACCAACTTACATGGTGAGTCAAACTTTCAATTTATCATTTTCCTTGTCCTTAAAAGAAGTTCAACGCATCTGATGGCTCTTAGCTCCTTTTAGTCGGGTGTTACGCATGAATAGTATTTGTCAAGTCTAAAGCGATATGGATGGCGCTATGGCTATCAGGATAGCCTTTCAATGACGTTGACTGTCTACAAGGCTGACAATCCTACTTTAAATACTTGTGCTAACAATATGTCAACAGAGGAAATTAGTGTCTTTGAGGCTGAAAGGAGGTGTCTTATATTGGAGCAATTGGCTTACTCTCGCTTGGAGGAAAGCTAATGTAACCTTCTTCCCTTCACACTGCATGTGGGACTTTTATACTCAAGAAGGTTTACTCTTTCGGATACTCTGTGTTCTTGTACCTCCTGCCCCCCTTTCAAAAGGGGAGCCCAATGATTTCAATATTGCAGAGTCCTTTCCCATTACACCTCCCACTTGGCTTGCAGTCATAATTACAGATCGTTACCTAGTGCGGAATTCCTAATGCCTCATTGTTATGTGTAATTGTCACCCTTGGCGATTGGTCAAATGGTGCCCTGACATCATAATGCTACTGCAGGATGTCATCTGACATGAGGGCAAGCAATAGGATACATTTATCATGGTATTGAAATAGGTAGCAGGATAGACAGGACTCCCAGATGAAGAAAAGATTGTGAGATGAAATAAACAAGGGCATTATTTGAGACTTATTCATTAGTTTTATGGTGTCGGTGATCATGATATTCTCAGGTTCTCTATAGGTGAACTGATAGGGATTTGCAAGAATGAAGATGTCACAATCTGTTGTTTATAGCCTTTCTCATTCCCACTAACTGTAGCATAAACCTTCCTCCTTAAACTTATCAGATCACTTAATGGTCATTGGTGTACCATCACCTAAAAGAATTGCAGTGAGCAGGGTATGCTGTCACTTGGATAGCAATGAGATCTTTTTATCTACATTCTAATATAGGTGCTAGGGTTGTGTAGAGAGTGGTAGGAAATGAGGATTAAGATTGACAGGTATGCTAGGTTGAAAACAATATTGAGATTTAAATCTTTTTGAGCTGTGGATTTTCAAATATTATAGAAGTCATAGTACTGATTAATAACCCTTTATCAAAATCTGTTTGTTGTTGTGTTGCATTAGTTTGGGAATATTCAGGTTCTGTTAATAGACTAACAGTGGACTTTTCCATTTGCAGAATATATTGAATGACCAGCAGAGGCAGTGTTGCAGAAGATGATTTCTCGGAGTTGCTGAACACAAAAAAAAAAGTTCACCAGCTTTCGGCTATATTTACCAACTTACATGGTGAGTCAAACTTTCAATTTATCATTTTCCTTGTCCTTAAAAGAAGTTCAACGCATCTGATGGCTCTTAGCTCCTTTTAGTCGGGTATTACGCATGAATAGTATTTGTCAAGTCTGAAGCGATATGGATGGCGCTATGGCTATCAGGATAGCCTTTCAATGACGTTGACTGTCTACAAGGCTGACAATCCTACTTTAAATACTTGTGCTAACAATATGTCAACAGAGGAAATTAGTGTCTTTGAGGCTGAAAGGAGGTGTCTTATATTGGAGCAATTGGCTTACTCTCGCATGGAGGAAAGCTAATGTAACCTTCTTCCCTTCACACTGCATGTGGGACTCTTATACTCAAGAAGGTTTACTCTTTCAGATACTCTGTGTTCTTGTACCTCCTGCCCCCCTTTCAAAAGGGGAGCCCAATGATTTCAATATTGCAGAGTCCTTTCCCATTACACCTCCCACTTGGCTTGCAGTCATAATTACAGATCGTTACCTAGTGCGGAATTCCTAATGCCTCATTGTTATGTGTAATTGTCACCCATGGCGATTGGTCAAATGGTGCCCTGACATCATAATGCTACTGCAGGATGTCATCTGACATGAGGGCAAGCAATAGGATACATTTATCATGGTATTGAAATAGGTAGCAGGATAGACAGGACTCCCAGATGAAGAAAAGATTGTGAGATGAAATAAACAAGGGCATTATTTGAGACTTATTCATTAGTTTTATGGTGTCGGTGATCATGATATTCTCAGGTTCTCTATAGGTGAACTGAAAGGGATTTGCAAGAATGAAGATGTCAGAATCTGTTGTTTATAGCTTTTCTCATTCCCACTAACTGTAGCATAAACCTTCCTCCATAAACTTATCAGATCACTTAATGGTCATTGGTGTACCATCACCTAAAAGAATTGCAGTGAGCAGGGTATGCTGTCACTTGGATAGCAATGAGATCTTTTTATCTACATTCTAATATAGGTGCTAGGGTTGTGTAGAGAGTGGTAGGAAATGAGGATTAAGATTGACAGGTATGCTCGGTTGAAAACAATATTGAGATTTAAATCTTTTTGAGCTGTGGATTTTCAAATATTAAAGAAGTCATAGTACTGATTAATAACCCTTTATCAAAATCTGTTTGTTGTTGTGATGCATTAGTTTGGGAATATTCAGGTTCTGTTAATAGACTAACAGTGGACTTTTCCATTTGCAGAATATATTGAATGACCAGCAGAGGCAGTATTGCAGAAGATGATTTCTCGGAGTTGCTGAACACAAAAAAAAAGTTCCCCAGCTTTCGGCTATATTTACCAACTTACATGGTGAGTCAAACTTTCAATTTATCATTTTCCTTGTCCTTAAAAGAAGTTCAACGCATCTGATGGCTCTTAGCTCCTTTTAGTCGGGTGTTACGCATGAATAGTATTTGTCAAGTCTAAAGCGATATGGATGGCGCTATGGCTATCAGGATAGCCTTTCAATGACGTTGACTGTCTACAAGGCTGACAATCCTACTTTAAATACTTGTGCTAACAATATGTCAACAGAGGAAATTAGTGTCTTTGAGGCTGAAAGGAGGTGTCTTATATTGGAGCAATTGGCTTACTCTCGCTTGGAGGAAAGCTAATGTAACCTTCTTCCCTTCACACTGCATGTGGGACTTTTATACTCAAGAAGGTTTACTCTTTCGGATACTCTGTGTTCTTGTACCTCCTGCCCCCCTTTCAAAAGGGGAGCCCAATGATTTCAATATTGCAGAGTCCTTTCCCATTACACCTCCCACTTGGCTTGCAGTCATAATTACAGATCGTTACCTAGTGCGGAATTCCTAATGCCTCATTGTTATGTGTAATTGTCACCCTTGGCGATTGGTCAAATGGTGCCCTGACATCATAATGCTACTGCAGGATGTCATCTGACATGAGGGCAAGCAATAGGATACATTTATCATGGTATTGAAATAGGTAGCAGGATAGACAGGACTCCCAGATGAAGAAAAGATTGTGAGATGAAATAAACAAGGGCATTATTTGAGACTTATTCATTAGTTTTATGGTGTCGGTGATCATGATATTCTCAGGTTCTCTATAGGTGAACTGAAAGGGATTTGCAAGAATGAAGATGTCAGAATCTGTTGTTTATAGCTTTTCTCATTCCCACTAACTGTAGCATAAACCTTCCTCCATAAACTTATCAGATCACTTAATGGTCATTGGTGTACCATCACCTAAAAGAATTGCAGTGAGCAGGGTATGCTGTCACTTGGATAGCAATGAGATCTTTTTATCTACATTCTAATATAGGTGCTAGGGTTGTGTAGAGAGTGGTAGGAAATGAGGATTAAGATTGACAGGTATGCTCGGTTGAAAACAATATTGAGATTTAAATCTTTTTGAGCTGTGGATTTTCAAATATTAAAGAAGTCATAGTACTGATTAATAACCCTTTATCAAAATCTGTTTGTTGTTGTGATGCATTAGTTTGGGAATATTCAGGTTCTGTTAATAGACTAACAGTGGACTTTTCCATTTGCAGAATATATTGAATGACCAGCAGAGGCAGTATTGCAGAAGATGATTTCTCGGAGTTGCTGAACACAAAAAAAAAGTTCCCCAGCTTTCGGCTATATTTACCAACTTACATGGTGAGTCAAACTTTCAATTTATCATTTTCCTTGTCCTTAAAAGAAGTTCAACGCATCTGATGGCTCTTAGCTCCTTTTAGTCGGGTGTTACGCATGAATAGTATTTGTCAAGTCTAAAGCGATATGGATGGCGCTATGGCTATCAGGATAGCCTTTCAATGACGTTGACTGTCTACAAGGCTGACAATCCTACTTTAAATACTTGTGCTAACAATATGTCAACAGAGGAAATTAGTGTCTTTGAGGCTGAAAGGAGGTGTCTTATATTGGAGCAATTGGCTTACTCTCGCTTGGAGGAAAGCTAATGTAACCTTCTTCCCTTCACACTGCATGTGGGACTTTTATACTCAAGAAGGTTTACTCTTTCGGATACTCTGTGTTCTTGTACCTCCTGCCCCCCTTTCAAAAGGGGAGCCCAATGATTTCAATATTGCAGAGTCCTTTCCCATTACACCTCCCACTTGGCTTGCAGTCATAATTACAGATCGTTACCTAGTGCGGAATTCCTAATGCCTCATTGTTATGTGTAATTGTCACCCTTGGCGATTGGTCAAATGGTGCCCTGACATCATAATGCTACTGCAGGATGTCATCTGACATGAGGGCAAGCAATAGGATACATTTATCATGGTATTGAAATAGGTAGCAGGATAGACAGGACTCCCAGATGAAGAAAAGATTGTGAGATGAAATAAACAAGGGCATTATTTGAGACTTATTCATTAGTTTTATGGTGTCGGTGATCATGATATTCTCAGGTTCTCTATAGGTGAACTGATAGGGATTTGCAAGAATGAAGATGTCAGAATCTGTTGTTTATAGCCTTTCTCATTCCCACTAACTGTAGCATAAACCTTCCTCCTTAAACTTATCAGATCACTTAATGGTCATTGGTGTACCATCACCTAAAAGAATTGCAGTGAGCAGGGTATGCTGTCACTTGGATAGCAATGAGATCTTTTTATCTACATTCTAATATAGGTGCTAGGGTTGTGTAGAGAGTGGTAGGAAATGAGGATTAAGATTGACAGGTATGCTAGGTTGAAAACAATATTGAGATTTAAATCTTTTTGAGCTGTGGATTTTCAAATATTATAGAAGTCATAGTACTGATTAATAACCCTTTATCAAAATCTGTTTGTTGTTGTGTTGCATTAGTTTGGGAATATTCAGGTTCTGTTAATAGACTAACAGTGGACTTTTCCATTTGCAGAATATATTGAATGACCAGCAGAGGCAGTGTTGCAGAAGATGATTTCTCGGAGTTGCTGAACACAAAAAAAAAAGTTCACCAGCTTTCGGCTATATTTACCAACTTACATGGTGAGTCAAACTTTCAATTTATCATTTTCCTTGTCCTTAAAAGAAGTTCAACGCATCTGATGGCTCTTAGCTCCTTTTAGTCGGGTGTTACGCATGAATAGTATTTGTCAAGTCTGAAGCGATATGGATGGCGCTATGGCTATCAGGATAGCCTTTCAATGACGTTGACTGTCTACAAGGCTGACAATCCTACTTTAAATACTTGTGCTAACAATATGTCAACAGAGGAAATTAGTGTCTTTGAGGCTGAAAGGAGGTGTCTTATATTGGAGCAATTGGCTTACTCTCGCATGGAGGAAAGCTAATGTAACCTTCTTCCCTTCACACTGCATGTGGGACTCTTATACTCAAGAAGGTTTACTCTTTCGGATACTCTGTGTTCTTGTACCTCCTGCCCCCCTTTCAAAAGGGGAGCCCAATGATTTCAATATTGCAGAGTCCTTTCCCATTACACCTCCCACTTGGCTTGCAGTCATAATTACAGATCGTTACCTAGTGCGGAATTCCTAATGCCTCATTGTTATGTGTAATTGTCACCCATGGCGATTGGTCAAATGGTGCCCTGACATCATAATGCTACTGCAGGATGTCATCTGACATGAGGGCAAGCAATAGGATACATTTATCATGGTATTGAAATAGGTAGCAGGATAGACAGGACTCCCAGATGAAGAAAAGATTGTGAGATGAAATAAACAAGGGCATTATTTGAGACTTATTCATTAGTTTTATGGTGTCGGTGATCATGATATTCTCAGGTTCTCTATAGGTGAACTGAAAGGGATTTGCAAGAATGAAGATGTCAGAATCTGTTGTTTATAGCTTTTCTCATTCCCACTAACTGTAGCATAAACCTTCCTCCATAAACTTATCAGATCACTTAATGGTCATTGGTGTACCATCACCTAAAAGAATTGCAGTGAGCAGGGTATGCTGTCACTTGGATAGCAATGAGATCTTTTTATCTACATTCTAATATAGGTGCTAGGGTTGTGTAGAGAGTGGTAGGAAATGAGGATTAAGATTGACAGGTATGCTCGGTTGAAAACAATATTGAGATTTAAATCTTTTTGAGCTGTGGATTTTCAAATATTAAAGAAGTCATAGTACTGATTAATAACCCTTTATCAAAATCTGTTTGTTGTTGTGATGCATTAGTTTGGGAATATTCAGGTTCTGTTAATAGACTAACAGTGGACTTTTCCATTTGCAGAATATATTGAATGACCAGCAGAGGCAGTATTGCAGAAGATGATTTCTCGGAGTTGCTGAACACAAAAAAAAAGTTCCCCAGCTTTCGGCTATATTTACCAACTTACATGGTGAGTCAAACTTTCAATTTATCATTTTCCTTGTCCTTAAAAGAAGTTCAACGCATCTGATGGCTCTCAGCTCCTTTTAGTCGGGTGTTACGCATGAATAGTATTTGTCAAGTCTAAAGCGATATGGATGGCGCTATGGCTATCAGGATAGCCTTTCAATGACGTTGACTGTCTACAAGGCTGACAATCCTACTTTAAATACTTGTGCTAACAATATGTCAACAGAGGAAATTAGTGTCTTTGAGGCTGAAAGGAGGTGTCTTATATTGGAGCAATTGGCTTACTCTCGCTTGGAGGAAAGCTAATGTAACCTTCTTCCCTTCACACTGCATGTGGGACTTTTATACTCAAGAAGGTTTACTCTTTCGGATACTCTGTGTTCTTGTACCTCCTGCCCCCCTTTCAAAAGGGGAGCCCAATGATTTCAATATTGCAGAGTCCTTTCCCATTACACCTCCCACTTGGCTTGCAGTCATAATTACAGATCGTTACCTAGTGCGGAATTCCTAATGCCTCATTGTTATGTGTAATTGTCACCCTTGGCGATTGGTCAAATGGTGCCCTGACATCATAATGCTACTGCAGGATGTCATCTGACATGAGGGCAAGCAATAGGATACATTTATCATGGTATTGAAATAGGTAGCAGGATAGACAGGACTCCCAGATGAAGAAAAGATTGTGAGATGAAATAAACAAGGGCATTATTTGAGACTTATTCATTAGTTTTATGGTGTCGGTGATCATGATATTCTCAGGTTCTCTATAGGTGAACTGATAGGGATTTGCAAGAATGAAGATGTCACAATCTGTTGTTTATAGCCTTTCTCATTCCCACTAACTGTAGCATAAACCTTCCTCCTTAAACTTATCAGATCACTTAATGGTCATTGGTGTACCATCACCTAAAAGAATTGCAGTGAGCAGGGTATGCTGTCACTTGGATAGCAATGAGATCTTTTTATCTACATTCTAATATAGGTGCTAGGGTTGTGTAGAGAGTGGTAGGAAATGAGGATTAAGATTGACAGGTATGCTCGGTTGAAAACAATATTGAGATTTAAATCTTTTTGAGCTGTGGATTTTCAAATATTAAAGAAGTCATAGTACTGATTAATAACCCTTTATCAAAATCTGTTTGTTGTTGTGATGCATTAGTTTGGGAATATTCAGGTTCTGTTAATAGACTAACAGTGGACTTTTCCATTTGCAGAATATATTGAATGACCAGCAGAGGCAGTATTGCAGAAGATGATTTCTCGGAGTTGCTGAACACAAAAAAAAAGTTCCCCAGCTTTCGGCTATATTTACCAACTTACATGGTGAGTCAAACTTTCAATTTATCATTTTCCTTGTCCTTAAAAGAAGTTCAACGCATCTGATGGCTCTCAGCTCCTTTTAGTCGGGTGTTACGCATGAATAGTATTTGTCAAGTCTAAAGCGATATGGATGGCGCTATGGCTATCAGGATAGCCTTTCAATGACGTTGACTGTCTACAAGGCTGACAATCCTACTTTAAATACTTGTGCTAACAATATGTCAACAGAGGAAATTAGTGTCTTTGAGGCTGAAAGGAGGTGTCTTATATTGGAGCAATTGGCTTACTCTCGCTTGGAGGAAAGCTAATGTAACCTTCTTCCCTTCACACTGCATGTGGGACTTTTATACTCAAGAAGGTTTACTCTTTCGGATACTCTGTGTTCTTGTACCTCCTGCCCCCCTTTCAAAAGGGGAGCCCAATGATTTCAATATTGCAGAGTCCTTTCCCATTAAACCTCCCACTTGGCTTGCAGTCATAATTACAGATCGTTACCTAGTGCGGAATTCCTAATGCCTCATTGTTATGTGTAATTGTCACCCTTGGCGATTGGTCAAATGGTGCCCTGACATCATAATGCTACTGCAGGATGTCATCTGACATGAGGGCAAGCAATAGGATACATTTATCATGGTATTGAAATAGGTAGCAGGATAGACAGGACTCCCAGATGAAGAAAAGATTGTGAGATGAAATAAACAAGGGCATTATTTGAGACTTATTCATTAGTTTTATGGTGTCGGTGATCATGATATTCTCAGGTTCTCTATAGGTGAACTGATAGGGATTTGCAAGAATGAAGATGTCACAATCTGTTGTTTATAGCCTTTCTCATTCCCACTAACTGTAGCATAAACCTTCCTCCTTAAACTTATCAGATCACTTAATGGTCATTGGTGTACCATCACCTAAAAGAATTGCAGTGAGCAGGGTATGCTGTCACTTGGATAGCAATGAGATCTTTTTATCTACATTCTAATATAGGTGCTAGGGTTGTGTAGAGAGTGGTAGGAAATGAGGATTAAGATTGACAGGTATGCTAGGTTGAAAACAATATTGAGATTTAAATCTTTTTGAGCTGTGGATTTTCAAATATTATAGAAGTCATAGTACTGATTAATAACCCTTTATCAAAATCTGTTTGTTGTTGTGTTGCATTAGTTTGGGAATATTCAGGTTCTGTTAATAGACTAACAGTGGACTTTTCCATTTGCAGAATATATTGAATGACCAGCAGAGGCAGTGTTGCAGAAGATGATTTCTCGGAGTTGCTGAACACAAAAAAAAAAGTTCACCAGCTTTCGGCTATATTTACCAACTTACATGGTGAGTCAAACTTTCAATTTATCATTTTCCTTGTCCTTAAAAGAAGTTCAACGCATCTGATGGCTCTTAGCCCCTTTTAGTCGGGTATTACGCATGAATAGTATTTGTCAAGTCTGAAGCGATATGGATGGCGCTATGGCTATCAGGATAGCCTTTCAATGACGTTGACTGTCTACAAGGCTGACAATCCTACTTTAAATACTTGTGCTAACAATATGTCAACAGAGGAAATTAGTGTCTTTGAGGCTGAAAGGAGGTGTCTTATATTGGAGCAATTGGCTTACTCTCGCTTGGAGGAAAGCTAATGTAACCTTCTTCCCTTCACACTGCATGTGGGACTTTTATACTCAAGAAGGTTTACTCTTTCGGATACTCTGTGTTCTTGTACCTCCTGCCCCCCTTTCAAAAGGGGAGCCCAATGATTTCAATATTGCAGAGTCCTTTCCCATTACACC
Organism: Lissotriton helveticus; assembly: GCF_964261635.1. Lineage (NCBI taxonomy): Eukaryota > Metazoa > Chordata > Amphibia > Caudata > Salamandridae > Lissotriton > Lissotriton helveticus. The sequence goes on along the minus strand of NC_136072.1, from coordinate 456,058,965 downwards.
TCCCACTTGGCTTGCAGTCATAATTACAGATCGTTACCTAGTGCGGAATTCCTAATGCCTCATTGTTATGTGTAATTGTCACCCTTGGCGATTGGTCAAATGGTGCCCTGACATCATACTGCTACTGCAGGATGTCATCTGACATGAGGGCAAGCAATAGGATACATTTATCATGGTATTGAAATAGGTAGCAGGATAGACAGGACTCCCAGATGAAGAAAAGATTGTGAGATGAAATAAACAAGGGCATTATTTGAGACTTATTCATTAGTTTTATGGTGTCGGTGATCATGATATTCTCAGGTTCTCTATAGGTGAACTGATAGGGATTTGCAAGAATGAAGATGTCAGAATCTGTTGTTTATAGCCTTTCTCATTCCCACTAACTGTAGCATAAACCTTCCTCCTTAAACTTATCAGATCACTTAATGGTCATTGGTGTACCATCACCTAAAAGAATTGCAGTGAGCAGGGTATGCTGTCACTTGGATAGCAATGAGATCTTTTTATCTACATTCTAATATAGGTGCTAGGGTTGTGTAGAGAGTGGTAGGAAATGAGGATTAAGATTGACAGGTATGCTAGGTTGAAAACAATATTGAGATTTAAATCTTTTTGAGCTGTGGATTTTCAAATATTATAGAAGTCATAGTACTGATTAATAACCCTTTATCAAAATCTGTTTGTTGTTGTGTTGCATTAGTTTGGGAATATTCAGGTTCTGTTAATAGACTAACAGTGGACTTTTCCATTTGCAGAATATATTGAATGACCAGCAGAGGCAGTGTTGCAGAAGATGATTTCTCGGAGTTGCTGAACACAAAAAAAAAAGTTCACCAGCTTTCGGCTATATTTACCAACTTACATGGTGAGTCAAACTTTCAATTTATCATTTTCCTTGTCCTTAAAAGAAGTTCAATGCATCTGATGGCTCTTAGCTCCTTTTAGTCGGGTATTACGCATGAATAGTATTTGTCAAGTCTGAAGCGATATGGATGGTGAGTCAAACTTTCAATTTATCATTTTCCTTGTCCTTAAAAGAAGTTCAACGCATCTGATGGCTCTTAGCTCCTTTTAGTCGGGTATTACGCATGAATAGTATTTGTCAAGTCTGAAGCGATATGGATGGCGCTATGGCTATCAGGGTAGCCTTTCAATGACGTTGACTGTCTACAAGGCTGACAATCCTACTTTAAATACTTGTGCTAACAATATGTCAACAGAGGAAATTAGTGTCTTTGAGGCTGAAAGGAGGTGTCTTATATTGGAGCAATTGGCTTACTCTCGCATGGAGGAAAGCTAATGTAACCTTCTTCCCTTCACACTGCATGTGGGACTCTTATACTCAAGAAGGTTTACTCTTTCAGATACTCTGTGTTCTTGTACCTCCTGCCCCCCTTTCAAAAGGGGAGCCCAATGATTTCAATATTGCAGAGTCCTTTCCCATTACACCTCCCACTTGGCTTGCAGTCATAATTACAGATCGTTACCTAGTGCGGAATTCCTAATGCCTCATTGTTATGTGTAATAGTCACCCATGGCGATTGGTCAAATGGTGCCCTGACATCATAATGCTACTGCAGGATGTCATCTGACATGAGGGCAAGCAATAGGATACATTTATCATGGTATTGAAATAGGTAGCAGGATAGACAGGACTCCCAGATGAAGAAAAGATTGTGAGATGAAATAAACAAGGGCATTATTTGAGACTTATTCATTAGTTTTATGGTGTCGGTGATCATGATATTCTCAGGTTCTCTATAGGTGAACTGAAAGGGATTTGCAAGAATGAAGATGTCAGAATCTGTTGTTTATAGCTTTTCTCATTCCCACTAACTGTAGCATAAACCTTCCTCCATAAACTTATCAGATCACTTAATGGTCATTGGTGTACCATCACCTAAAAGAATTGCAGTGAGCAGGGTATGCTGTCACTTGGATAGCAATGAGATCTTTTTATCTACATTCTAATATAGGTGCTAGGGTTGTGTAGAGAGTGGTAGGAAATGAGGATTAAGATTGACAGGTATGCTCGGTTGAAAACAATATTGAGATTTAAATCTTTTTGAGCTGTGGATTTTCAAATATTAAAGAAGTCATAGTACTGATTAATAACCCTTTATCAAAATCTGTTTGTTGTTGTGATGCATTAGTTTGGGAATATTCAGGTTCTGTTAATAGACTAACAGTGGACTTTTCCATTTGCAGAATATATTGAATGACCAGCAGAGGCAGTATTGCAGAAGATGATTTCTCGGAGTTGCTGAACACAAAAAAAAAGTTCCCCAGCTTTCGGCTATATTTACCAACTTACATGGTGAGTCAAACTTTCAATTTATCATTTTCCTTGTCCTTAAAAGAAGTTCAACGCATCTGATGGCTCTTAGCTCCTTTTAGTCGGGTGTTACGCATGAATAGTATTTGTCAAGTCTAAAGCGATATGGATGGCGCTATGGCTATCAGGATAGCCTTTCAATGACGTTGACTGTCTACAAGGCTGACAATCCTACTTTAAATACTTGTGCTAACAATATGTCAACAGAGGAAATTAGTGTCTTTGAGGCTGAAAGGAGGTGTCTTATATTGGAGCAATTGGCTTACTCTCGCTTGGAGGAAAGCTAATGTAACCTTCTTCCCTTCACACTGCATGTGGGACTTTTATACTCAAGAAGGTTTACTCTTTCGAATACTCTGTGTTCTTGTACCTCCTGCCCCCCTTTCAAAAGGGGAGCCCAATGATTTCAATATTGCAGAGTCCTTTCCCATTACACCTCCCACTTGGCTTGCAGTCATAATTACAGATCGTTACCTAGTGCGGAATTCCTAATGCCTCATTGTTATGTGTAATTGTCACCCATGGCGATTGGTCAAATGGTGCCCTGACATCATAATGCTACTGCAGGATGTCATCTGACATGAGGGCAAGCAATAGGATACATTTATCATGGTATTGAAATAGGTAGCAGGATAGACAGGACTCCCAGATGAAGAAAAGATTGTGAGATGAAATAAACAAGGGCATTATTTGAGACTTATTCATTAGTTTTATGGTGTCGGTGATCATGATATTCTCAGGTTCTCTATAGGTGAACTGAAAGGGTTTTGCAAGAATGAAGATGTCAGAATCTGTTGTTTATAGCTTTTCTCATTCCCACTAACTGTAGCATAAACCTTCCTCCATAAACTTATCAGATCACTTAATGGTCATTGGTGTACCATCACCTAAAAGAATTGCAGTGAGCAGGGTATGCTGTCACTTGGATAGCAATGAGATCTTTTTATCTACATTCTAATATAGGTGCTAGGGTTGTGTAGAGAGTGGTAGGAAATGAGGATTAAGATTGACAGGTATGCTAGGTTGAAAACAATATTGAGATTTAAATCTTTTTGAGCTGTGGATTTTCAAATATTATAGAAGTCATAGTACTGATTAATAACCCTTTATCAAAATCTGTTTGTTGTTGTGTTGCATTAGTTTGGGAATATTCAGGTTCTGTTAATAGACTAACAGTGGACTTTTCCATTTGCAGAATATATTGAATGACCAGCAGAGGCAGTATTGCAGAAGATGATTTCTCGGAGTTGCTGAACACAAAAAAAAAGTTCCCCAGCTTTCGGCTATATTTACCAACTTACATGGTGAGTCAAACTTTCAATTTATCATTTTCCTTGTCCTTAAAAGAAGTTCAACGCATCTGATGGCTCTTAGCTCCTTTTAGTCGGGTGTTACGCATGAATAGTATTTGTCAAGTCTAAAGCGATATGGATGGCGCTATGGCTATCAGGATAGCCTTTCAATGACGTTGACTGTCTACAAGGCTGACAATCCTACTTTAAATACTTGTGCTAACAATATGTCAACAGAGGAAATTAGTGTCTTTGAGGCTGAAAGGAGGTGTCTTATATTGGAGCAATTGGCTTACTCTCGCTTGGAGGAAAGCTAATGTAACCTTCTTCCCTTCACACTGCATGTGGGACTTTTATACTCAAGAAGGTTTACTCTTTCGGATACTCTGTGTTCTTGTACCTCCTGCCCCCCTTTCAAAAGGGGAGCCCAATGATTTCAATATTGCAGAGTCCTTTCCCATTACACCTCCCACTTGGCTTGCAGTCATAATTACAGATCGTTACCTAGTGCCGAATTCCTAATGCCTCATTGTTATGTGTAATTGTCACCCATGGCGATTGGTCAAATGGTGCCCTGACATCATAATGCTACTGCAGGATGTCATCTGACATGAGGGCAAGCAATAGGATACATTTATCATGGTATTGAAATAGGTAGCAGGATAGACAGGACTCCCAGATGAAGAAAAGATTGTGAGATGAAATAAACAAGGGCATTATTTGAGACTTATTCATTAGTTTTATGGTGTCGGTGATCATGATATTCTCAGGTTCTCTATAGGTGAACTGAAAGGGATTTGCAAGAATGAAGATGTCAGAATCTGTTGTTTATAGCTTTTCTCATTCCCACTAACTGTAGCATAAACCTTCCTCCATAAACTTATCAGATCACTTAATGGTCATTGGTGTACCATCACCTAAAAGAATTGCAGTGAGCAGGGTATGCTGTCACTTGGATAGCAATGAGATCTTTTTATCTACATTCTAATATAGGTGCTAGGGTTGTGTAGAGAGTGGTAGGAAATGAGGATTAAGATTGACAGGTATGCTCGGTTGAAAACAATATTGAGATTTAAATCTTTTTGAGCTGTGGATTTTCAAATATTAAAGAAGTCATAGTACTGATTAATAACCCTTTATCAAAATCTGTTTGTTGTTGTGATGCATTAGTTTGGGAATATTCAGGTTCTGTTAATAGACTAACAGTGGACTTTTCCATTTGCAGAATATATTGAATGACCAGCAGAGGCAGTATTGCAGAAGATGATTTCTCGGAGTTGCTGAACACAAAAAAAAAGTTCCCCAGCTTTCGGCTATATTTACCAACTTACATGGTGAGTCAAACTTTCAATTTATCATTTTCCTTGTCCTTAAAAGAAGTTCAACGCATCTGATGGCTCTTAGCTCCTTTTAGTCGGGTGTTATGCATGAATAGTATTTGTCAAGTCTAAAGCGATATGGATGGCGCTATGGCTATCAGGATAGCCTTTCAATGACGTTGACTGTCTACAAGGCTGACAATCCTACTTTAAATACTTGTGCTAACAATATGTCAACAGAGGAAATTAGTGTCTTTGAGGCTGAAAGGAGGTGTCTTATATTGGAGCAATTGGCTTACTCTCGCTTGGAGGAAAGCTAATGTAACCTTCTTCCCTTCACACTGCATGTGGGACATTTATACTCAAGAAGGTTTACTCTTTCGGATACTCTGTGTTCTTGTACCTCCTGCCCCCCTTTCAAAAGGGGAGCCCAATGATTTCAATATTGCAGAGTCCTTTCCCATTACACCTCCCACTTGGCTTGCAGTCATAATTACAGATCGTTACCTAGTGCGGAATTCCTAATGCCTCATTGTTATGTGTAATTGTCACCCATGGCGATTGGTCAAATGGTGCCCTGACATCATAATGCTACTGCAGGATGTCATCTGACATGAGGGCAAGCAATAGGATACATTTATCATGATATTGAAATAGGTAGCAGGATAGACAGGACTCCCAGATGAAGAAAAGATTGTGAGATGAAATAAACAAGGGCATTATTTGAGACTTATTCATTAGTTTTATGGTGTCGGTGATCATGATATTCTCAGGTTCTCTATAGGTGAACTGATAGGGATTTGCAAGAATGAAGATGTCAGAATCTGTTGTTTATAGCCTTTCTCATTCCCACTAACTGTAGCATAAACCTTCCTCCTTAAACTTATCAGATCACTTAATGGTCATTGGTGTACCATCACCTAAAAGAATTGCAGTGAGCAGGGTATGCTGTCACTTGGATAGCAATGAGATCTTTTTATCTACATTCTAATATAGGTGCTAGGGTTGTGTAGAGAGTGGTAGGAAATGAGGATTAAGATTGACAGGTATGCTCGGTTGAAAACAATATTGAGATTTAAATCTTTTTGAGCTGTGGATTTTCAAATATTAAAGAAGTCATAGTACTGATTAATAACCCTTTATCAAAATCTGTTTGTTGTTGTGATGCATTAGTTTGGGAATATTCAGGTTCTGTTAATAGACTAACAGTGGACTTTTCCATTTGCAGAATATATTGAATGACCAGCAGAGGCAGTATTGCAGAAGATGATTTCTCGGAGTTGCTGAACACAAAAAAAAAGTTCCCCAGCTTTCGGCTATATTTACCAACTTACATGGTGAGTCAAACTTTCAATTTATCATTTTCCTTGTCCTTAAAAGAAGTTCAACGCATCTGATGGCTCTTAGCTCCTTTTAGTCGGGTGTTACGCATGAATAGTATTTGTCAAGTCTAAAGCGATATGGATGGCGCTATGGCTATCAGGATAGCCTTTCAATGACGTTGACTGTCTACAAGGCTGACAATCCTACTTTAAATACTTGTGCTAACAATATGTCAACAGAGGAAATTAGTGTCTTTGAGGCTGAAAGGAGGTGTCTTATATTGGAGCAATTGGCTTACTCTCGCTTGGAGGAAAGCTAATGTAACCTTCTTCCCTTCACACTGCATGTGGGACTTTTATACTCAAGAAGGTTTACTCTTTCGGATACTCTGTGTTCTTGTACCTCCTGCCCCCCTTTCAAAAGGGGAGCCCAATGATTTCAATATTGCAGAGTCCTTTCCCATTACACCTCCCACTTGGCTTGCAGTCATAATTACAGATCGTTACCTAGTGCGGAATTCCTAATGCCTCATTGTTATGTGTAATTGTCACCCATGGCGATTGGTCAAATGGTGCCCTGACATCATAATGCTACTGCAGGATGTCATCTGACATGAGGGCAAGCAATAGGATACATTTATCATGGTATTGAAATAGGTAGCAGGATAGACAGGACTCCCAGATGAAGAAAAGATTGTGAGATGAAATAAACAAGGGCATTATTTGAGACTTATTCATTAGTTTTATGGTGTCGGTGATCATGATATTCTCAGGTTCTCTATAGGTGAACTGATAGGGATTTGCAAGAATGAAGATGTCAGAATCTGTTGTTTATAGCCTTTCTCATTCCCACTAACTGTAGCATAAACCTTCCTCCTTAAACTTATCAGATCACTTAATGGTCATTGGTGTACCATCACCTAAAAGAATTGCAGTGAGCAGGGTATGCTGTCACTTGGATAGCAATGAGATCTTTTTATCTACATTCTAATATAGGTGCTAGGGTTGTGTAGAGAGTGGTAGGAAATGAGGATTAAGATTGACAGGTATGCTAGGTTGAAAACAATATTGAGATTTAAATCTTTTTGAGCTGTGGATTTTCAAATATTATAGAAGTCATAGTACTGATTAATAACCCTTTATCAAAATCTGTTTGTTGTTGTGTTGCATTAGTTTGGGAATATTCAGGTTCTGTTAATAGACTAACAGTGGACTTTTCCATTTGCAGAATATATTGAATGACCAGCAGAGGCAGTGTTGCAGAAGATGATTTCTCGGAGTTGCTGAACACAAAAAAAAAAGTTCACCAGCTTTCGGCTATATTTACCAACTTACATGGTGAGTCAAACTTTCAATTTATCATTTTGCTTGTCCTTAAAAGAAGTTCAACGCATCTGATGGCTCTTAGCTCCTTTTAGTCGGGTATTACGCATGAATAGTATTTGTCAAGTCTGAAGCGATATGGATGGCGCTATGGCTATCAGGATAGCCTTTCAATGACGTTGACTGTCTACAAGGCTGACAATCCTACTTTAAATACTTGTGCTAACAATATGTCAACAGAGGAAATTAGTGTCTTTGAGGCTGAAAGGAGGTGTCTTATATTGGAGCAATTGGCTTACTCTCGCATGGAGGAAAGCTAATGTAACCTTCTTCCCTTCACACTGCATGTGGGACTCTTATACTCAAGAAGGTTTACTCTTTCGGATACTCTGTGTTCTTGTACCTCCTGCCCCCCTTTCAAAAGGGGAGCCCAATGATTTCAATATTGCAGAGTCCTTTCCCATTACACCTCCCACTTGGCTTGCAGTCATAATTACAGATCGTTACCTAGTGCGGAATTCCTAATGCCTCATTGTTATGTGTAATTGTCACCCATGGCGATTGGTCAAATGGTGCCCTGACATCATAATGCTACTGCAGGATGTCATCTGACATGAGGGCAAGCAATAGGATACATTTATCATGGTATTGAAATAGGTAGCAGGATAGACAGGACTCCCAGATGAAGAAAAGATTGTGAGATGAAATAAACAAGGGCATTATTTGAGACTTATTCATTAGTTTTATGGTGTCGGTGATCATGATATTCTCAGGTTCTCTATAGGTGAACTGAAAGGGATTTGTAAGAATGAAGATGTCAGAATCTGTTGTTTATAGCTTTTCTCATTCCCACTAACTGTAGCATAAACCTTCCTCCATAAACTTATCAGATCACTTAATGGTCATTGGTGTACCATCACCTAAAAGAATTGCAGTGAGCAGGGTATGCTGTCACTTGGATAGCAATGAGATCTTTTTATCTACATTCTAATATAGGTGCTAGGGTTGTGTAGAGAGTGGTAGGAAATGAGGATTAAGATTGACAGGTATGCTCGGTTGAAAACAATATTGAGATTTAAATCTTTTTGAGCTGTGGATTTTCAAATATTAAAGAAGTCATAGTACTGATTAATAACCCTTTATCAAAATCTGTTTGTTGTTGTGATGCATTAGTTTGGGAATATTCAGGTTCTGTTAATAGACTAACAGTGGACTTTTCCATTTGCAGAATATATTGAATGACCAGCAGAGGCAGTATTGCAGAAGATGATTTCTCGGAGTTGCTGAACACAAAAAAAAAGTTCCCCAGCTTTCGGCTATATTTACCAACTTACATGGTGAGTCAAACTTTCAATTTATCATTTTCCTTGTCCTTAAAAGAAGTTCAACGCATCTGATGGCTCTTAGCTCCTTTTAGTCGGGTGTTACGCATGAATAGTATTTGTCAAGTCTAAAGCGATATGGATGGCGCTATGGCTATCAGGATAGCCTTTCAATGACGTTGACTGTCTACAAAGCTGACAATCCTACTTTAAATACTTGTGCTAACAATATGTCAACAGAGGAAATTAGTGTCTTTGAGGCTGAAAGGAGGTGTCTTATATTGGAGCAATTGGCTTACTCTCGCTTGGAGGAAAGCTAATGTAACCTTCTTCCCTTCACACTGCATGTGGGACTTTTATACTCAAGAAGGTTTACTCTTTCGGATACTCTGTGTTCTTGTACCTCCTGCCCCCCTTTCAAAAGGGGAGCCCAATGATTTCAATATTGCAGAGTCCTTTCCCATTACACCTCCCACTTGGCTTGCAGTCATAATTACAGATCGTTACCTAGTGCGGAATTCCTAATGCCTCATTGTTATGTGTAATTGTCACCCATGGCGATTGGTCAAATGGTGCCCTGACATCATAATGCTACTGCAGGATGTCATCTGACATGAGGGCAAGCAATAGGATACATTTATCATGGTATTGAAATAGGTAGCAGGATAGACAGGACTCCCAGATGAAGAAAAGATTGTGAGATGAAATAAACAAGGGCATTATTTGAGACTTATTCATTAGTTTTATGGTGTCGGTGATCATGATATTCTCAGGTTCTCTATAGGTGAACTGAAAGGGATTTGCAAGAATGAAGATGTCAGAATCTGTTGTTTATAGCTTTTCTCATTCCCACTAACTGTAGCATAAACCTTCCTCCATAAACTTATCAGATCACTTAATGGTCATTGGTGTACCATCACCTAAAAGAATTGCAGTGAGCAGGGTATGCTGTCACTTGGATAGCAATGAGATCTTGTTATCTACATTCTAATATAGGTGCTAGGGTTGTGTAGAGAGTGGTAGGAAATGAGGATTAAGATTGACAGGTATGCTCGGTTGAAAACAATATTGAGATTTAAATCTTTTTGAGCTGTGGATTTTCAAATATTAAAGAAGTCATAGTACTGATTAATAACCCTTTATCAAAATCTGTTTGTTGTTGTGATGCATTAGTTTGGGAATATTCAGGTTCTGTTAATAGACTAACAGTGGACTTTTCCATTTGCAGAATATATTGAATGACCAGCAGAGGCAGTATTGCAGAAGATGATTTCTCGGAGTTGCTGAACACAAAAAAAAAGTTCCCCAGCTTTCGGCTATATTTACCAACTTACATGGTGAGTCAAACTTTCAATTTATCATTTTCCTTGTCCTTAAAAGAAGTTCAACGCATCTGATGGCTCTCAGCTCCTTTTAGTCGGGTGTTACGCATGAATAGTATTTGTCAAGTCTAAAGCGATATGGATGGCGCTATGGCTATCAGGATAGCCTTTCAATGACGTTGACTGTCTACAAGGCTGACAATCCTACTTTAAATACTTGTGCTAACAATATGTCAACAGAGGAAATTACTGTCTTTGAGGCTGAAAGGAGGTGTCTTATATTGGAGCAATTGGCTTACTCTCGCTTGGAGGAAAGCTAATGTAACCTTCTTCCCTTCACACTGCATGTGGGACTTTTATACTCAAGAAGGTTTACTCTTTCGGATACTCTGTGTTCTTGTACCTCCTGCCCCCCTTTCAAAAGGGGAGCCCAATGATTTCAATATTGCAGAGTCCTTTCCCATTACACCTCCCACTTGGCTTGCAGTCATAATTACAGATCGTTACCTAGTGCGGAATTCCTAATGCCTCATTGTTATGTGTAATTGTCACCCTTGGCGATTGGTCAAATGGTGCCCTGACATCATAATGCTACTGCAGGATGTCATCTGACATGAGGGCAAGCAATAGGATACATTTATCATGGTATTGAAATAGGTAGCAGGATAGACAGGACTCCCAGATGAAGAAAAGATTGTGAGATGAAATAAACAAGGGCATTATTTGAGACTTATTCATTAGTTTTATGGTGTCGGTGATCATGATATTCTCAGGTTCTCTATAGGTGAACTGATAGGGATTTGCAAGAATGAAGATGTCAGAATCTGTTGTTTATAGCCTTTCTCATTCCCACTAACTGTAGCATAAACCTTCCTCCTTAAACTTATCAGATCACTTAATGGTCATTGGTGTACCATCACCTAAAAGAATTGCAGTGAGCAGGGTATGCTGGCACTTGGATAGCAATGAGATCTTTTTATCTACATTCTAATATAGGTGCTAGGGTTGTGTAGAGAGTGGTAGGAAATGAGGATTAAGATTGACAGGTATGCTAGGTTGAAAACAATATTGAGATTTAAATCTTTTTGAGCTGTGGATTTTCAAATATTATAGAAGTCATAGTACTGATTAATAACCCTTTATCAAAATCTGTTTGTTGTTGTGTTGCATTAGTTTGGGAATATTCAGGTTCTGTTAATAGACTAACAGTGGACTTTTCCATTTGCAGAATATATTGAATGACCAGCAGAGGCAGTGTTGCAGAAGATGATTTCTCGGAGTTGCTGAACACAAAAAAAAAAGTTCACCAGCTTTCGGCTATATTTACCAACTTACATGGTGAGTCAAACTTTCAATTTATCATTTTCCTTGTCCTTAAAAGAAGTTCAACGCATCTGATGGCTCTTAGCTCCTTTTAGTCGGGTATTACGCATGAATAGTATTTGTCAAGTCTGAAGCGATATGGATGGCGCTATGGCTATCAGGATAGCCTTTCAATGACGTTGACTGTCTACAAGGCTGACAATCCTACTTTAAATACTTGTGCTAACAATATGTCAACAGAGGAAATTAGTGTCTTTGAGGCTGAAAGGAGGTGTCTTATATTGGAGCAATTGGCTTACTCTCGCATGGAGGAAAGCTAATGTAACCTTCTTCCCTTCACACTGCATGTGGGACTCTTATACTCAAGAAGGTTTACTCTTTCGGATACTCTGTGTTCTTGTACCTCCTGCCCCCCTTTCAAAAGGGGAGCCCAATGATTTCAATATTGCAGAGTCCTTTCCCATTACACCTCCCACTTGGCTTGCAGTCATAATTACAGATCGTTACCTAGTGCGGAATTCCTAATGCCTCATTGTTATGTGTAATTGTCACCCATGGCGATTGGTCAAATGGTGCCCTGACATCATAATGCTACTGCAGGATGTCACCTGACATGAGGGCAAGCAATAGGATACATTTATCATGGTATTGAAATAGGTAGCAGGATAGACAGGACTCCCAGATGAAGAAAAGATTGTGAGATTAAATAAACAAGGGCATTATTTGAGACTTATTCATTAGTTTTATGGTGTCGGTGATCATGATATTCTCAGGTTCTCTATAGGTGAACTGAAAGGGATTTGCAAGAATGAAGATGTCAGAATCTGTTGTTTATAGCTTTTCTCATTCCCACTAACTGTAGCATAAACCTTCCTCCATAAACTTATCAGATCACTTAATGGTCATTGGTGTACCATCACCTAAAAGAATTGCAGTGAGCAGGGTATGCTGTCACTTGGATAGCAATGAGATCTTTTTATCTACATTCTAATATAGGTGCTAGGGTTGTGTAGAGAGTGGTAGGAAATGAGGATTAAGATTGACAGGTATGCTCGGTTGAAAACAATATTGAGATTTAAATCTTTTTGAGCTGTGGATTTTCAAATATTAAAGAAGTCATAGTACTGATTAATAACCCTTTATCAAAATCTGTTTGTTGTTGTGATGCATTAGTTTGGGAATATTCAGGTTCTGTTAATAGACTAACAGTGGACTTTTCCATTTGCAGAATATATTGAATGACCAGCAGAGGCAGTATTGCAGAAGATGATTTCTCGGAGTTGCTGAACACAAAAAAAAAGTTCCCCAGCTTTCGGCTATATTTACCAACTTACATGGTGAGTCAAACTTTCAATTTATCATTTTCCTTGTCCTTAAAAGAAGTTCAACGCATCTGATGGCTCTTAGCTCCTTTTAGTCGGGTGTTACGCATGAATAGTATTTGTCAAGTCTAAAGCGATATGGATGGCGCTATGGCTATCAGGATAGCCTTTCAATGACGTTGACTGTCTACAAGGCTGACAATCCTACTTTAAATACTTGTGCTAACAATATGTCAACAGAGGAAATTAGTGTCTTTGAGGCTGAAAGGAGGTGTCTTATATTGGAGCAATTGGCTTACTCTCGCTTGGAGGAAAGCTAATGTAACCTTCTTCCCTTCACACTGCATGTGGGACTTTTATACTCAAGAAGGTTTACTCTTTCGGATACTCTGTGTTCTTGTACCTCCTGCCCCCCTTTCAAAAGGGGAGCCCAATGATTTCAATATTGCAGAGTCCTTTCCCATTACACCTCCCACTTGGCTTGCAGTCATAATTACAGATCGTTACCTAGTGCGGAATTCCTAATGCCTCATTGTTATGTGTAATTGTCACCCATGGCGATTGGTCAAATGGTGCCCTGACATCATAATGCTACTGCAGGATGTCATCTGACATGAGGGCAAGCAATAGGATACATTTATCATGGTATTGAAATAGGTAGCAGGATAGACAGGACTCCCAGATGAAGAAAAGATTGTGAGATGAAATAAACAAGGGCATTATTTGAGACTTATTCATTAGTTTTATGGTGTCGGTGATCATGATATTCTCAGGTTCTCTATAGGTGAACTGAAAGGGATTTGCAAGAATGAAGATGTCAGAATCTGTTGTTTATAGCTTTTCTCATTCCCACTAACTGTAGCATAAACCTTCCTCCATAAACTTATCAGATCACTTAATGGTCATTGGTGTACCATCACCTAAAAGAATTGCAGTGAGCAGGGTATGCTGTCACTTGGATAGCAATGAGATCTTTTTATCTACATTCTAATATAGGTGCTAGGGTTGTGTAGAGAGTGGTAGGAAATGAGGATTAAGATTGACAGGTATGCTCGGTTGAAAACAATATTGAGATTTAAATCTTTTTGAGCTGTGGATTTTCAAATATTAAAGAAGTCATAGTACTGATTAATAACCCTTTATCAAAATCTGTTTGTTGTTGTGATGCATTAGTTTGGGAATATTCAGGTTCTGTTAATAGACTAACAGTGGACTTTTCCATTTGCAGAATATATTGAATGACCAGCAGAGGCAGTATTGCAGAAGATGATTTCTCGGAGTTGCTGAACACAAAAAAAAAGTTCCCCAGCTTTCGGCTATATTTACCAACTTACATGGTGAGTCAAACTTTCAATTTATCATTTTCCTTGTCCTTAAAAGAAGTTCAACGCATCTGATGGCTCTTAGCTCCTTTTAGTCGGGTGTTACGCATGAATAGTATTTGTCAAGTCTAAAGCGATATGGATGGCGCTATGGCTATCAGGATAGCCTTTCAATGACGTTGACTGTCTACAAGGCTGACAATCCTACTTTAAATACTTGTGCTAACAATATGTCAACAGAGGAAATTAGTGTCTTTGAGGCTGAAAGGAGGTGTCTTATATTGGAGCAATTGGCTTACTCTCGCTTGGAGGAAAGCTAATGTAACCTTCTTCCCTTCACACTGCATGTGGGACATTTATACTCAAGAAGGTTTACTCTTTCGGATACTCTGTGTTCTTGTACCTCCTGCCCCCCTTTCAAAAGGGGAGCCCAATGATTTCAATATTGCAGAGTCCTTTCCCATTACACCTCCCACTTGGCTTGCAGTCATAATTACAGATCGTTACCTAGTGCGGAATTCCTAATGCCTCATTGTTATGTGTAATTGTCACCCATGGCGATTGGTCAAATGGTGCCCTGACATCATAATGCTACTGCAGGATGTCATCTGACATGAGGGCAAGCAATAGGATACATTTATCATGATATTGAAATAGGTAGCAAGATAGACAGGACTCCCAGATGAAGAAAAGATTGTGAGATGAAATAAACAAGGGCATTATTTGAGACTTATTCATTAGTTTTATGGTGTCGGTGATCATGATATTCTCAGGTTCTCTATAGGTGAACTGATAGGGATTTGCAAGAATGAAGATGTCAGAATCTGTTGTTTATAGCCTTTCTCATTCCCACTAACTGTAGCATAAACCTTCCTCCTTAAACTTATCAGATCACTTAATGGTCATTGGTGTACCATCACCTAAAAGAATTGCAGTGAGCAGGGTATGCTGTCACTTGGATAGCAATGAGATCTTTTTATCTACATTCTAATATAGGTGCTAGGGTTGTGTAGAGAGTGGTAGGAAATGAGGATTAAGATTGACAGGTATGCTAGGTTGAAAACAATATTGAGATTTAAATCTTTTTGAGCTGTGGATTTTCAAATATTATAGAAGTCATAGTACTGATTAATAACCCTTTATCAAAATCTGTTTGTTGTTGTGTTGCATTAGTTTGGGAATATTCAGGTTCTGTTAATAGACTAACAGTGGACTTTTCCATTTGCAGAATATATTGAATGACCAGCAGAGGCAGTGTTGCAGAAGATGATTTCTCGGAGTTGCTGAACACAAAAAAAAAAAGTTCACCAGCTTTCGGCTATATTTACCAACTTACATGGTGAGTCAAACTTTCAATTTATCATTTTCCTTGTCCTTAAAAGAAGTTCAACGCATCTGATGGCTCTTAGCTCCTTTTAGTCGGGTATTACGCATGAATAGTATTTGTCAAGTCTGAAGCGATATGGATGGCGCTATGGCTATCAGGATAGCCTTTCAATGACGTTGACTGTCTACAAGGCTGACAATCCTACTTTAAATACTTGTGCTAACAATATGTCAACAGAGGAAAGTAGTGTCTTTGAGGCTGAAAGGAGGTGTCTTATATTGGAGCAATTGGCTTACTCTCGCATGGAGGAAAGCTAATGTAACCTTCTTCCCTTCACACTGCATGTGGGACTCTTATACTCAAGAAGGTTTACTCTTTCGGATACTCTGTGTTCTTGTACCTCCTGCCCCCCTTTCAAAAGGGGAGCCCAATGATTTCAATATTGCAGAGTCCTTTCCCATTACACCTCCCACTTGGCTTGCAGTCATAATTACAGATCGTTACCTAGTGCGGAATTCCTAATGCCTCATTGTTATGTGTAATTGTCACCCATGGCGATTGGTCAAATGGTGCCCTGACATCATAATGCTACTGCAGGATGTCATCTGACATGAGGGCAAGCAATAGGATACATTTATCATGGTATTGAAATAGGTAGCAGGATAGACAGGACTCCCAGATGAAGAAAAGATTGTGAGATGAAATAAACAAGGGCATTATTTGAGACTTATTCATTAGTTTTATGGTGTCGGTGATCATGATATTCTCAGGTTCTCTATAGGTGAACTGAAAGGGATTTGCAAGAATGAAGATGTCAGAATCTGTTGTTTATAGCTTTTCTCATTCCCACTAACTGTAGCATAAACCTTCCTCCATAAACTTATCAGATCACTTAATGGTCATTGGTGTACCATCACCTAAAAGAATTGCAGTGAGCAGGGTATGCTGTCACTTGGATAGCAATGAGATCTTTTTATCTACATTCTAATATAGGTGCTAGGGTTGTGTAGAGAGTGGTAGGAAATGAGGATTAAGATTGACAGGTATGCTCGGTTGAAAACAATATTGAGATTTAAATCTTTTTGAGCTGTGGATTTTCAAATATTAAAGAAGTCATAGTACTGATTAATAACCCTTTATCAAAATCTGTTTGTTGTTGTGATGCATTAGTTTGGGAATATTCAGGTTCTGTTAATAGACTAACAGTGGACTTTTCCATTTGCAGAATATATTGAATGACCAGCAGAGGCAGTATTGCAGAAGATGATTTCTCGGAGTTGCTGAACACAAAAAAAAAGTTCCCCAGCTTTCGGCTATATTTACCAACTTACATGGTGAGTCAAACTTTCAATTTATCATTTTCCTTGTCCTTAAAAGAAGTTCAACGCATCTGATGGCTCTTAGCTCCTTTTAGTCGGGTGTTACGCATGAATAGTATTTGTCAAGTCTAAAGCGATATGGATGGCGCTATGGCTATCAGGATAGCCTTTCAATGACGTTGACTGTCTACAAGGCTGACAATCCTACTTTAAATACTTGTGCTAACAATATGTCAACAGAGGAAATTAGTGTCTTTGAGGCTGAAAGGAGGTGTCTTATATTGGAGCAATTGGCTTACTCTCGCTTGGAGGAAAGCTAATGTAACCTTCTTCCCTTCACACTGCATGTGGGACTTTTATACTCAAGAAGGTTTACTCTTTCGGATACTCTGTGTTCTTGTACCTCCTGCCCCCCTTTCAAAAGGGGAGCCCAATGATTTCAATATTGCAGAGTCCTTTCCCATTACACCTCCCACTTGGCTTGCAGTCATAATTACAGATCGTTACCTAGTGCGGAATTCCTAATGCCTCATTGTTATGTGTAATTGTCACCCATGGCGATTGGTCAAATGGTGCCCTGACATCATAATGCTACTGCAGGATGTCATCTGACATGAGGGCAAGCAATAGGATACATTTATCATGGTATTGAAATAGGTAGCAGGATAGACAGGACTCCCAGATGAAGAAAAGATTGTGAGATGAAATAAACAAGGGCATTATTTGAGACTTATTCATTAGTTTTATGGTGTCGGTGATCATGATATTCTCAGGTTCTCTATAGGTGAACTGAAAGGGATTTGCAAGAATGAAGATGTCAGAATCTGTTGTTTATAGCTTTTCTCATTCCCACTAACTGTAGCATAAACCTTCCTCCATAAACTTATCAGATCACTTAATGGTCATTGGTGTACCATCACCTAAAAGAATTGCAGTGAGCAGGGTATGCTGTCACTTGGATAGCAATGAGATCTTTTTATCTACATTCTAATATAGGTGCTAGGGTTGTGTAGAGAGTGGTAGGAAATGAGGATTAAGATTGACAGGTATGCTCGGTTGAAAACAATATTGAGATTTAAATCTTTTTGAGCTGTGGATTTTCAAATATTAAAGAAGTCATAGTACTGATTAATAACCCTTTATCAAAATCTGTTTGTTGTTGTGATGCATTAGTTTGGGAATATTCAGGTTCTGTTAATAGACTAACAGTGGACTTTTCCATTTGCAGAATATATTGAATGACCAGCAGAGGCAGTATTGCAGAAGATGATTTCTCGGAGTTGCTGAACACAAAAAAAAAGTTCCCCAGCTTTCGGCTATATTTACCAACTTACATGGTGAGTCAAACTTTCAATTTATCATTTTCCTTGTCCTTAAAAGAAGTTCAACGCATCTGATGGCTCTTAGCTCCTTTTAGTCGGGTGTTACGCATGAATAGTATTTGTCAAGTCTAAAGCGATATGGATGGCGCTATGGCTATCAGGATAGCCTTTCAATGACGTTGACTGTCTACAAGGCTGACAATCCTACTTTAAATACTTGTGCTAACAATATGTCAACAGAGGAAATTAGTGTCTTTGAGGCTGAAAGGAGGTGTCTTATATTGGAGCAATTGGCTTACTCTCGCTTGGAGGAAAGCTAATGTAACCTTCTTCCCTTCACACTGCATGTGGGACATTTATACTCAAGAAGGTTTACTCTTTCGGATACTCTGTGTTCTTGTACCTCCTGCCCCCCTTTCAAAAGGGGAGCCCAATGATTTCAATATTGCAGAGTCCTTTCCCATTACACCTCCCACTTGGCTTGCAGTCATAATTACAGATCGTTACCTAGTGCGGAATTCCTAATGCCTCATTGTTATGTGTAATTGTCACCCATGGCGATTGGTCAAATGGTGCCCTGACATCATAATGCTACTGCAGGATGTCATCTGACATGAGGGCAAGCAATAGGATACATTTATCATGATATTGAAATAGGTAGCAAGATAGACAGGACTCCCAGATGAAGAAAAGATTGTGAGATGAAATAAACAAGGGCATTATTTGAGACTTATTCATTAGTTTTATGGTGTCGGTGATCATGATATTCTCAGGTTCTCTATAGGTGAACTGATAGGGATTTGCAAGAATGAAGATGTCAGAATCTGTTGTTTATAGCCTTTCTCATTCCCACTAACTGTAGCATAAACCTTCCTCCTTAAACTTATCAGATCACTTAATGGTCATTGGTGTACCATCACCTAAAAGAATTGCAGTGAGCAGGGTATGCTGTCACTTGGATAGCAATGAGATCTTTTTATCTACATTCTAATATAGGTGCTAGGGTTGTGTAGAGAGTGGTAGGAAATGAGGATTAAGATTGACAGGTATGCTAGGTTGAAAACAATATTGAGATTTAAATCTTTTTGAGCTGTGGATTTTCAAATATTATAGAAGTCATAGTACTGATTAATAACCCTTTATCAAAATCTGTTTGTTGTTGTGTTGCATTAGTTTGGGAATATTCAGGTTCTGTTAATAGACTAACAGTGGACTTTTCCATTTGCAGAATATATTGAATGACCAGCAGAGGCAGTGTTGCAGAAGATGATTTCTCGGAGTTGCTGAACACAAAAAAAAAAAGTTCACCAGCTTTCGGCTATATTTACCAACTTACATGGTGAGTCAAACTTTCAATTTATCATTTTCCTTGTCCTTAAAAGAAGTTCAACGCATCTGATGGCTCTTAGCTCCTTTTAGTCGGGTATTACGCATGAATAGTATTTGTCAAGTCTGAAGCGATATGGATGGCGCTATGGCTATCAGGATAGCCTTTCAATGACGTTGACTGTCTACAAGGCTGACAATCCTACTTTAAATACTTGTGCTAACAATATGTCAACAGAGGAAAGTAGTGTCTTTGAGGCTGAAAGGAGGTGTCTTATATTGGAGCAATTGGCTTACTCTCGCATGGAGGAAAGCTAATGTAACCTTCTTCCCTTCACACTGCATGTGGGACTCTTATACTCAAGAAGGTTTACTCTTTCGGATACTCTGTGTTCTTGTACCTCCTGCCCCCCTTTCAAAAGGGGAGCCCAATGATTTCAATATTGCAGAGTCCTTTCCCATTACACCTCCCACTTGGCTTGCAGTCATAATTACAGATCGTTACCTAGTGCGGAATTCCTAATGCCTCATTGTTATGTGTAATTGTCACCCATGGCGATTGGTCAAATGGTGCCCTGACATCATAATGCTACTGCAGGATGTCATCTGACATGAGGGCAAGCAATAGGATACATTTATCATGGTATTGAAATAGGTAGCAGGATAGACAGGACTCCCAGATGAAGAAAAGATTGTGAGATGAAATAAACAAGGGCATTATTTGAGACTTATTCATTAGTTTTATGGTGTCGGTGATCATGATATTCTCAGGTTCTCTATAGGTGAACTGAAAGGGATTTGCAAGAATGAAGATGTCAGAATCTGTTGTTTATAGCTTTTCTCATTCCCACTAACTGTAGCATAAACCTTCCTCCATAAACTTATCAGATCACTTAATGGTCATTGGTGTACCATCACCTAAAAGAATTGCAGTGAGCAGGGTATGCTGTCACTTGGATAGCAATGAGATCTTTTTATCTACATTCTAATATAGGTGCTAGGGTTGTGTAGAGAGTGGTAGGAAATGAGGATTAAGATTGACAGGTATGCTCGGTTGAAAACAATATTGAGATTTAAATCTTTTTGAGCTGTGGATTTTCAAATATTAAAGAAGTCATAGTACTGATTAATAACCCTTTATCAAAATCTGTTTGTTGTTGTGATGCATTAGTTTGGGAATATTCAGGTTCTGTTAATAGACTAACAGTGGACTTTTCCATTTGCAGAATATATTGAATGACCAGCAGAGGCAGTATTGCAGAAGATGATTTCTCGGAGTTGCTGAACACAAAAAAAAAGTTCCCCAGCTTTCGGCTATATTTACCAACTTACATGGTGAGTCAAACTTTCAATTTATCATTTTCCTTGTCCTTAAAAGAAGTTCAACGCATCTGATGGCTCTTAGCTCCTTTTAGTCGGGTGTTACGCATGAATAGTATTTGTCAAGTCTAAAGCGATATGGATGGCGCTATGGCTATCAGGATAGCCTTTCAATGACGTTGACTGTCTACAAGGCTGACAATCCTACTTTAAATACTTGTGCTAACAATATGTCAACAGAGGAAATTAGTGTCTTTGAGGCTGAAAGGAGGTGTCTTATATTGGAGCAATTGGCTTACTCTCGCTTGGAGGAAAGCTAATGTAACCTTCTTCCCTTCACACTGCATGTGGGACTTTTATACTCAAGAAGGTTTACTCTTTCGGATACTCTGTGTTCTTGTACCTCCTGCCCCCCTTTCAAAAGGGGAGCCCAATGATTTCAATATTGCAGAGTCCTTTCCCATTACACCTCCCACTTGGCTTGCAGTCATAATTACAGATCGTTACCTAGTGCGGAATTCCTAATGCCTCATTGTTATGTGTAATTGTCACCCATGGCGATTGGTCAAATGGTGCCCTGACATCATAATGCTACTGCAGGATGTCATCTGACATGAGGGCAAGCAATAGGATACATTTATCATGGTATTGAAATAGGTAGCAGGATAGACAGGACTCCCAGATGAAGAAAAGATTGTGAGATGAAATAAACAAGGGCATTATTTGAGACTTATTCATTAGTTTTATGGTGTCGGTGATCATGATATTCTCAGGTTCTCTATAGGTGAACTGATAGGGATTTGCAAGAATGAAGATGTCAGAATCTGTTGTTTATAGCCTTTCTCATTCCCACTAACTGTAGCATAAACCTTCCTCCTTAAACTTATCAGATCACTTAATGGTCATTGGTGTACCATCACCTAAAAGAATTGCAGTGAGCAGGGTATGCTGTCACTTGGATAGCAATGAGATCTTTTTATCTACATTCTAATATAGGTGCTAGGGTTGTGTAGAGAGTGGTAGGAAATGAGGATTAAGATTGACAGGTATGCTAGGTTGAAAACAATATTGAGATTTAAATCTTTTTGAGCTGTGGATTTTCAAATATTATAGAAGTCATAGTACTGATTAATAACCCTTTATCAAAATCTGTTTGTTGTTGTGTTGCATTAGTTTGGGAATATTCAGGTTCTGTTAATAGACTAACAGTGGACTTTTCCATTTGCAGAATATATTGAATGACCAGCAGAGGCAGTGTTGCAGAAGATGATTTCTCGGAGTTGCTGAACACAAAAAAAAAAGTTCACCAGCTTTCGGCTATATTTACCAACTTACATGGTGAGTCAAACTTTCAATTTATCATTTTGCTTGTCCTTAAAAGAAGTTCAACGCATCTGATGGCTCTTAGCTCCTTTTAGTCGGGTATTACGCATGAATAGTATTTGTCAAGTCTGAAGCGATATGGATGGCGCTATGGCTATCAGGATAGCCTTTCAATGACGTTGACTGTCTACAAGGCTGACAATCCTACTTTAAATACTTGTGCTAACAATATGTCAACAGAGGAAAGTAGTGTCTTTGAGGCTGAAAGGAGGTGTCTTATATTGGAGCAATTGGCTTACTCTCGCATGGAGGAAAGCTAATGTAACCTTCTTCCCTTCACACTGCATGTGGGACTCTTATACTCAAGAAGGTTTACTCTTTCGGATACTCTGTGTTCTTGTACCTCCTGCCCCCCTTTCAAAAGGGGAGCCCAATGATTTCAATATTGCAGAGTCCTTTCCCATTACACCTCCCACTTGGCTTGCAGTCATAATTACAGATCGTTACCTAGTGCGGAATTCCTAATGCCTCATTGTTATGTGTAATTGTCACCCATGGCGATTGGTCAAATGGTGCCCTGACATCATAATGCTACTGCAGGATGTCATCTGACATGAGGGCAAGCAATAGGATACATTTATCATGGTATTGAAATAGGTAGCAGGATAGACAGGACTCCCAGATGAAGAAAAGATTGTGAGATGAAATAAACAAGGGCATTATTTGAGACTTATTCATTAGTTTTATGGTGTCGGTGATCATGATATTCTCAGGTTCTCTATAGGTGAACTGAAAGGGATTTGCAAGAATGAAGATGTCAGAATCTGTTGTTTATAGCTTTTCTCATTCCCACTAACTGTAGCATAAACCTTCCTCCATAAACTTATCAGATCACTTAATGGTCATTGGTGTACCATCACCTAAAAGAATTGCAGTGAGCAGGGTATGTTGTCACTTGGATAGCAATGAGATCTTTTTATCTACATTCTAATATAGGTGCTAGGGTTGTGTAGAGAGTGGTAGGAAATGAGGATTAAGATTGACAGGTATGCTCGGTTGAAAACAATATTGAGATTTAAATCTTTTTGAGCTGTGGATTTTCAAATATTAAAGAAGTCATAGTACTGATTAATAACCCTTTATCAAAATCTGTTTGTTGTTGTGATGCATTAGTTTGGGAATATTCAGGTTCTGTTAATAGACTAACAGTGGACTTTTCCATTTGCAGAATATATTGAATGACCAGCAGAGGCAGTATTGCAGAAGATGATTTCTCGGAGTTGCTGAACACAAAAAAAAAGTTCCCCAGCTTTCGGCTATATTTACCAACTTACATGGTGAGTCAAACTTTCAATTTATCATTTTCCTTGTCCTTAAAAGAAGTTCAACGCATCTGATGGCTCTTAGCTCCTTTTAGTCGGGTGTTACGCATGAATAGTATTTGTCAAGTCTAAAGCGATATGGATGGCGCTATGGCTATCAGGATAGCCTTTCAATGACGTTGACTGTCTACAAGGCTGACAATCCTACTTTAAATACTTGTGCTAACAATATGTCAACAGAGGAAATTAGTGTCTTTGAGGCTGAAAGGAGGTGTCTTATATTGGAGCAATTGGCTTACTCTCGCTTGGAGGAAAGCTAATGTAACCTTCTTCCCTTCACACTGCATGTGGGACTTTTATACTCAAGAAGGTTTACTCTTTCGGATACTCTGTGTTCTTGTACCTCCTGCCCCCCTTTCAAAAGGGGAGCCCAATGATTTCAATATTGCAGAGTCCTTTCCCATTACACCTCCCACTTGGCTTGCAGTCATAATTACAGATCGTTACCTAGTGCGGAATTCCTAATGCCTCATTGTTATGTGTAATTGTCACCCATGGCGATTGGTCAAATGGTGCCCTGACATCATAATGCTACTGCAGGATGTCATCTGACATGAGGGCAAGCAATAGGATACATTTATCATGGTATTGAAATAGGTAGCAGGATAGACAGGACTCCCAGATGAAGAAAAGATTGTGAGATGAAATAAACAAGGGCATTATTTGAGACTTATTCATTAGTTTTATGGTGTCGGTGATCATGATATTCTCAGGTTCTCTATAGGTGAACTGATAGGGATTTGCAAGAATGAAGATGTCAGAATCTGTTGTTTATAGCCTTTCTCATTCCCACTAACTGTAGCATAAACCTTCCTCCTTAAACTTATCAGATCACTTAATGGTCATTGGTGTACCATCACCTAAAAGAATTGCAGTGAGCAGGGTATGCTGTCACTTGGATAGCAATGAGATCTTTTTATCTACATTCTAATATAGGTGCTAGGGTTGTGTAGAGAGTGGTAGGAAATGAGGATTAAGATTGACAGGTATGCTAGGTTGAAAACAATATTGAGATTTAAATCTTTTTGAGCTGTGGATTTTCAAATATTATAGAAGTCATAGTACTGATTAATAACCCTTTATCAAAATCTGTTTGTTGTTGTGTTGCATTAGTTTGGGAATATTCAGGTTCTGTTAATAGACTAACAGTGGACTTTTCCATTTGCAGAATATATTGAATGACCAGCAGAGGCAGTGTTGCAGAAGATGATTTCTCGGAGTTGCTGAACACAAAAAAAAAAGTTCACCAGCTTTCGGCTATATTTACCAACTTACATGGTGAGTCAAACTTTCAATTTATCATTTTGCTTGTCCTTAAAAGAAGTTCAACGCATCTGATGGCTCTTAGCTCCTTTTAGTCGGGTATTACGCATGAATAGTATTTGTCAAGTCTGAAGCGATATGGATGGCGCTATGGCTATCAGGATAGCCTTTCAATGACGTTGACTGTCTACAAGGCTGACAATCCTACTTTAAATACTTGTGCTAACAATATGTCAACAGAGGAAAGTAGTGTCTTTGAGGCTGAAAGGAGGTGTCTTATATTGGAGCAATTGGCTTACTCTCGCATGGAGGAAAGCTAATGTAACCTTCTTCCCTTCACACTGCATGTGGGACTCTTATACTCAAGAAGGTTTACTCTTTCGGATACTCTGTGTTCTTGTACCTCCTGCCCCCCTTTCAAAAGGGGAGCCCAATGATTTCAATATTGCAGAGTCCTTTCCCATTACACCTCCCACTTGGCTTGCAGTCATAATTACAGATCGTTACCTAGTGCGGAATTCCTAATGCCTCATTGTTATGTGTAATTGTCACCCATGGCGATTGGTCAAATGGTGCCCTGACATCATAATGCTACTGCAGGATGTCATCTGACATGAGGGCAAGCAATAGGATACATTTATCATGGTATTGAAATAGGTAGCAGGATAGACAGGACTCCCAGATGAAGAAAAGATTGTGAGATGAAATAAACAAGGGCATTATTTGAGACTTATTCATTAGTTTTATGGTGTCGGTGATCATGATATTCTCAGGTTCTCTATAGGTGAACTGAAAGGGATTTGCAAGAATGAAGATGTCAGAATCTGTTGTTTATAGCTTTTCTCATTCCCACTAACTGTAGCATAAACCTTCCTCCATAAACTTATCAGATCACTTAATGGTCATTGGTGTACCATCACCTAAAAGAATTGCAGTGAGCAGGGTATGTTGTCACTTGGATAGCAATGAGATCTTTTTATCTACATTCTAATATAGGTGCTAGGGTTGTGTAGAGAGTGGTAGGAAATGAGGATTAAGATTGACAGGTATGCTCGGTTGAAAACAATATTGAGATTTAAATCTTTTTGAGCTGTGGATTTTCAAATATTAAAGAAGTCATAGTACTGATTAATAACCCTTTATCAAAATCTGTTTGTTGTTGTGATGCATTAGTTTGGGAATATTCAGGTTCTGTTAATAGACTAACAGTGGACTTTTCCATTTGCAGAATATATTGAATGACCAGCAGAGGCAGTATTGCAGAAGATGATTTCTCGGAGTTGCTGAACACAAAAAAAAAGTTCCCCAGCTTTCGGCTATATTTACCAACTTACATGGTGAGTCAAACTTTCAATTTATCATTTTCCTTGTCCTTAAAAGAAGTTCAACGCATCTGATGGCTCTTAGCTCCTTTTAGTCGGGTGTTACGCATGAATAGTATTTGTCAAGTCTAAAGCGATATGGATGGCGCTATGGCTATCAGGATAGCCTTTCAATGACGTTGACTGTCTACAAGGCTGACAATCCTACTTTAAATACTTGTGCTAACAATATGTCAACAGAGGAAATTAGTGTCTTTGAGGCTGAAAGGAGGTGTCTTATATTGGAGCAATTGGCTTACTCTCGCTTGGAGGAAAGCTAATGTAACCTTCTTCCCTTCACACTGCATGTGGGACTTTTATACTCAAGAAGGTTTACTCTTTCGGATACTCTGTGTTCTTGTACCTCCTGCCCCCCTTTCAAAAGGGGAGCCCAATGATTTCAATATTGCAGAGTCCTTTCCCATTACACCTCCCACTTGGCTTGCAGTCATAATTACAGATCGTTACCTAGTGCGGAATTCCTAATGCCTCATTGTTATGTGTAATTGTCACCCATGGCGATTGGTCAAATGGTGCCCTGACATCATAATGCTACTGCAGGATGTCATCTGACATGAGGGCAAGCAATAGGATACATTTATCATGGTATTGAAATAGGTAGCAGGATAGACAGGACTCCCAGATGAAGAAAAGATTGTGAGATGAAATAAACAAGGGCATTATTTGAGACTTATTCATTAGTTTTATGGTGTCGGTGATCATGATATTCTCAGGTTCTCTATAGGTGAACTGAAAGGGATTTGCAAGAATGAAGATGTCAGAATCTGTTGTTTATAGCTTTTCTCATTCCCACTAACTGTAGCATAAACCTTCCTCCATAAACTTATCAGATCACTTAATGGTCATTGGTGTACCATCACCTAAAAGAATTGCAGTGAGCAGGGTATGCTGTCACTTGGATAGCAATGAGATCTTTTTATCTACATTCTAATATAGG
This sequence comes from Lissotriton helveticus, assembly GCF_964261635.1. NCBI lineage: Eukaryota > Metazoa > Chordata > Amphibia > Caudata > Salamandridae > Lissotriton > Lissotriton helveticus. The sequence goes on along the minus strand of NC_136072.1, from coordinate 456,031,859 downwards.
TGCTAGGGTTGTGTAGAGAGTGGTAGGAAATGAGGATTAAGATTGACAGGTATGCTCGGTTGAAAACAATATTGAGATTTAAATCTTTTTGAGCTGTGGATTTTCAAATATTAAAGAAGTCATAGTACTGATTAATAACCCTTTATCAAAATCTGTTTGTTGTTGTGATGCATTAGTTTGGGAATATTCAGGTTCTGTTAATAGACTAACAGTGGACTTTTCCATTTGCAGAATATATTGAATGACCAGCAGAGGCAGTATTGCAGAAGATGATTTCTCGGAGTTGCTGAACACAAAAAAAAAGTTCCCCAGCTTTCGGCTATATTTACCAACTTACATGGTGAGTCAAACTTTCAATTTATCATTTTCCTTGTCCTTAAAAGAAGTTCAACGCATCTGATGGCTCTTAGCTCCTTTTAGTCGGGTGTTACGCATGAATAGTATTTGTCAAGTCTAAAGCGATATGGATGGCGCTATGGCTATCAGGATAGCCTTTCAATGACGTTGACTGTCTACAAGGCTGACAATCCTACTTTAAATACTTGTGCTAACAATATGTCAACAGAGGAAATTAGTGTCTTTGAGGCTGAAAGGAGGTGTCTTATATTGGAGCAATTGGCTTACTCTCGCTTGGAGGAAAGCTAATGTAACCTTCTTCCCTTCACACTGCATGTGGGACTTTTATACTCAAGAAGGTTTACTCTTTCGGATACTCTGTGTTCTTGTACCTCCTGCCCCCCTTTCAAAAGGGGAGCCCAATGATTTCAATATTGCAGAGTCCTTTCCCATTACACCTCCCACTTGGCTTGCAGTCATAATTACAGATCGTTACCTAGTGCGGAATTCCTAATGCCTCATTGTTATGTGTAATTGTCACCCATGGCGATTGGTCAAATGGTGCCCTGACATCATAATGCTACTGCAGGATGTCATCTGACATGAGGGCAAGCAATAGGATACATTTATCATGATATTGAAATAGGTAGCAGGATAGACAGGACTCCCAGATGAAGAAAAGATTGTGAGATGAAATAAACAAGGGCATTATTTGAGACTTATTCATTAGTTTTATGGTGTCGGTGATCATGATATTCTCAGGTTCTCTATAGGTGAACTGATAGGGATTTGCAAGAATGAAGATGTCAGAATCTGTTGTTTATAGCCTTTCTCATTCCCACTAACTGTAGCATAAACCTTCCTCCTTAAACTTATCAGATCACTTAATGGTCATTGGTGTACCATCACCTAAAAGAATTGCAGTGAGCAGGGTATGCTGTCACTTGGATAGCAATGAGATCTTTTTATCTACATTCTAATATAGGTGCTAGGGTTGTGTAGAGAGTGGTAGGAAATGAGGATTAAGATTGACAGGTATGCTAGGTTGAAAACAATATTGAGATTTAAATCTTTTTGAGCTGTGGATTTTCAAATATTATAGAAGTCATAGTACTGATTAATAACCCTTTATCAAAATCTGTTTGTTGTTGTGTTGCATTAGTTTGGGAATATTCAGGTTCTGTTAATAGACTAACAGTGGACTTTTCCATTTGCAGAATATATTGAATGACCAGCAGAGGCAGTGTTGCAGAAGATGATTTCTCGGAGTTGCTGAACACAAAAAAAAAAAGTTCACCAGCTTTCGGCTATATTTACCAACTTACATGGTGAGTCAAACTTTCAATTTATCATTTTCCTTGTCCTTAAAAGAAGTTCAACGCATCTGATGGCTCTTAGCTCCTTTTAGTCGGGTATTACGCATGAATAGTATTTGTCAAGTCTGAAGCGATATGGATGGCGCTATGGCTATCAGGATAGCCTTTCAATGACGTTGACTGTCTACAAGGCTGACAATCCTACTTTAAATACTTGTGCTAACAATATGTCAACAGAGGAAATTAGTGTCTTTGAGGCTGAAAGGAGGTGTCTTATATTGGAGCAATTGGCTTACTCTCGCATGGAGGAAAGCTAATGTAACCTTCTTCCCTTCACACTGCATGTGGGACTCTTATACTCAAGAAGGTTTACTCTTTCGGATACTCTGTGTTCTTGTACCTCCTGCCCCCCTTTCAAAAGGGGAGCCCAATGATTTCAATATTGCAGAGTCCTTTCCCATTACACCTCCCACTTGGCTTGCAGTCATAATTACAGATCGTTACCTAGTGCGGAATTCCTAATGCCTCATTGTTATGTGTAATTGTCACCCATGGCGATTGGTCAAATGGTGCCCTGACATCATAATGCTACTGCAGGATGTCATCTGACATGAGGGCAAGCAATAGGATACATTTATCATGGTATTGAAATAGGTAGCAGGATAGACAGGACTCCCAGATGAAGAAAAGATTGTGAGATGAAATAAACAAGGGCATTATTTGAGACTTATTCATTAGTTTTATGGTGTCGGTGATCATGATATTCTCAGGTTCTCTATAGGTGAACTGAAAGGGATTTGCAAGAATGAAGATGTCAGAATCTGTTGTTTATAGCTTTTCTCATTCCCACTAACTGTAGCATAAACCTTCCTCCATAAACTTATCAGATCACTTAATGGTCATTGGTGTACCATCACCTAAAAGAATTGCAGTGAGCAGGGTATGCTGTCACTTGGATAGCAATGAGATCTTTTTATCTACATTCTAATATAGGTGCTAGGGTTGTGTAGAGAGTGGTAGGAAATGAGGATTAAGATTGACAGGTATGCTCGGTTGAAAACAATATTGAGATTTAAATCTTTTTGAGCTGTGGATTTTCAAATATTAAAGAAGTCATAGTACTGATTAATAACCCTTTATCAAAATCTGTTTGTTGTTGTGATGCATTAGTTTGGGAATATTCAGGTTCTGTTAATAGACTAACAGTGGACTTTTCCATTTGCAGAATATATTGAATGACCAGCAGAGGCAGTATTGCAGAAGATGATTTCTCGGAGTTGCTGAACACAAAAAAAAAGTTCCCCAGCTTTCGGCTATATTTACCAACTTACATGGTGAGTCAAACTTTCAATTTATCATTTTCCTTGTCCTTAAAAGAAGTTCAACGCATCTGATGGCTCTTAGCTCCTTTTAGTCGGGTGTTACGCATGAATAGTATTTGTCAAGTCTAAAGCGATATGGATGGCGCTATGGCTATCAGGATAGCCTTTCAATGACGTTGACTGTCTACAAGGCTGACAATCCTACTTTAAATACTTGTGCTAACAATATGTCAACAGAGGAAATTAGTGTCTTTGAGGCTGAAAGGAGGTGTCTTATATTGGAGCAATTGGCTTACTCTCGCTTGGAGGAAAGCTAATGTAACCTTCTTCCCTTCACACTGCATGTGGGACTTTTATACTCAAGAAGGTTTACTCTTTCGGATACTCTGTGTTCTTGTACCTCCTGCCCCCCTTTCAAAAGGGGAGCCCAATGATTTCAATATTGCAGAGTCCTTTCCCATTACACCTCCCACTTGGCTTGCAGTCATAATTACAGATCGTTACCTAGTGCGGAATTCCTAATGCCTCATTGTTATGTGTAATTGTCACCCATGGCGATTGGTCAAATGGTGCCCTGACATCATAATGCTACTGCAGGATGTCATCTGACATGAGGGCAAGCAATAGGATACATTTATCATGGTATTGAAATAGGTAGCAGGATAGACAGGACTCCCAGATGAAGAAAAGATTGTGAGATGAAATAAACAAGGGCATTATTTGAGACTTATTCATTAGTTTTATGGTGTCGGTGATCATGATATTCTCAGGTTCTCTATAGGTGAACTGATAGGGATTTGCAAGAATGAAGATGTCAGAATCTGTTGTTTATAGCCTTTCTCATTCCCACTAACTGTAGCATAAACCTTCCTCCTTAAACTTATCAGATCACTTAATGGTCATTGGTGTACCATCACCTAAAAGAATTGCAGTGAGCAGGGTATGCTGTCACTTGGATAGCAATGAGATCTTTTTATCTACATTCTAATATAGGTGCTAGGGTTGTGTAGAGAGTGGTAGGAAATGAGGATTAAGATTGACAGGTATGCTAGGTTGAAAACAATATTGAGATTTAAATCTTTTTGAGCTGTGGATTTTCAAATATTATAGAAGTCATAGTACTGATTAATAACCCTTTATCAAAATCTGTTTGTTGTTGTGTTGCATTAGTTTGGGAATATTCAGGTTCTGTTAATAGACTAACAGTGGACTTTTCCATTTGCAGAATATATTGAATGACCAGCAGAGGCAGTGTTGCAGAAGATGATTTCTCGGAGTTGCTGAACACAAAAAAAAAAGTTCACCAGCTTTCGGCTATATTTACCAACTTACATGGTGAGTCAAACTTTCAATTTATCATTTTGCTTGTCCTTAAAAGAAGTTCAACGCATCTGATGGCTCTTAGCTCCTTTTAGTCGGGTATTACGCATGAATAGTATTTGTCAAGTCTGAAGCGATATGGATGGCGCTATGGCTATCAGGATAGCCTTTCAATGACGTTGACTGTCTACAAGGCTGACAATCCTACTTTAAATACTTGTGCTAACAATATGTCAACAGAGGAAATTAGTGTCTTTGAGGCTGAAAGGAGGTGTCTTATATTGGAGCAATTGGCTTACTCTCGCATGGAGGAAAGCTAATGTAACCTTCTTCCCTTCACACTGCATGTGGGACTCTTATACTCAAGAAGGTTTACTCTTTCGGATACTCTGTGTTCTTGTACCTCCTGCCCCCCTTTCAAAAGGGGAGCCCAATGATTTCAATATTGCAGAGTCCTTTCCCATTACACCTCCCACTTGGCTTGCAGTCATAATTACAGATCGTTACCTAGTGCGGAATTCCTAATGCCTCATTGTTATGTGTAATTGTCACCCATGGCGATTGGTCAAATGGTGCCCTGACATCATAATGCTACTGCAGGATGTCATCTGACATGAGGGCAAGCAATAGGATACATTTATCATGGTATTGAAATAGGTAGCAGGATAGACAGGACTCCCAGATGAAGAAAAGATTGTGAGATGAAATAAACAAGGGCATTATTTGAGACTTATTCATTAGTTTTATGGTGTCGGTGATCATGATATTCTCAGGTTCTCTATAGGTGAACTGAAAGGGATTTGCAAGAATGAAGATGTCAGAATCTGTTGTTTATAGCTTTTCTCATTCCCACTAACTGTAGCATAAACCTTCCTCCATAAACTTATCAGATCACTTAATGGTCATTGGTGTACCATCACCTAAAAGAATTGCAGTGAGCAGGGTATGCTGTCACTTGGATAGCAATGAGATCTTTTTATCTACATTCTAATATAGGTGCTAGGGTTGTGTAGAGAGTGGTAGGAAATGAGGATTAAGATTGACAGGTATGCTCGGTTGAAAACAATATTGAGATTTAAATCTTTTTGAGCTGTGGATTTTCAAATATTAAAGAAGTCATAGTACTGATTAATAACCCTTTATCAAAATCTGTTTGTTGTTGTGATGCATTAGTTTGGGAATATTCAGGTTCTGTTAATAGACTAACAGTGGACTTTTCCATTTGCAGAATATATTGAATGACCAGCAGAGGCAGTATTGCAGAAGATGATTTCTCGGAGTTGCTGAACACAAAAAAAAAGTTCCCCAGCTTTCGGCTATATTTACCAACTTACATGGTGAGTCAAACTTTCAATTTATCATTTTCCTTGTCCTTAAAAGAAGTTCAACGCATCTGATGGCTCTTAGCTCCTTTTAGTCGGGTGTTACGCATGAATAGTATTTGTCAAGTCTAAAGCGATATGGATGGCGCTATGGCTATCAGGATAGCCTTTCAATGACGTTGACTGTCTACAAGGCTGACAATCCTACTTTAAATACTTGTGCTAACAATATGTCAACAGAGGAAATTAGTGTCTTTGAGGCTGAAAGGAGGTGTCTTATATTGGAGCAATTGGCTTACTCTCGCTTGGAGGAAAGCTAATGTAACCTTCTTCCCTTCACACTGCATGTGGGACTTTTATACTCAAGAAGGTTTACTCTTTCAGATACTCTGTGTTCTTGTACCTCCTGCCCCCCTTTCAAAAGGGGAGCCCAATGATTTCAATATTGCAGAGTCCTTTCCCATTACACCTCCCACTTGGCTTGCAGTCATAATTACAGATCGTTACCTAGTGCGGAATTCCTAATGCCTCATTGTTATGTGTAATTGTCACCCATGGCGATTGGTCAAATGGTGCCCTGACATCATAATGCTACTGCAGGATGTCATCTGACATGAGGGCAAGCAATAGGATACATTTATCATGGTATTGAAATAGGTAGCAGGATAGACAGGACTCCCAGATGAAGAAAAGATTGTGAGATGAAATAAACAAGGGCATTATTTGAGACTTATTCATTAGTTTTATGGTGTCGGTGATCATGATATTCTCAGGTTCTCTATAGGTGAACTGATAGGGATTTGCAAGAATGAAGATGTCAGAATCTGTTGTTTATAGCCTTTCTCATTCCCACTAACTGTAGCATAAACCTTCCTCCTTAAACTTATCAGATCACTTAATGGTCATTGGTGTACCATCACCTAAAAGAATTGCAGTGAGCAGGGTATGCTGTCACTTGGATAGCAATGAGATCTTTTTATCTACATTCTAATATAGGTGCTAGGGTTGTGTAGAGAGTGGTAGGAAATGAGGATTAAGATTGACAGGTATGCTAGGTTGAAAACAATATTGAGATTTAAATCTTTTTGAGCTGTGGATTTTCAAATATTATAGAAGTCATAGTACTGATTAATAACCCTTTATCAAAATCTGTTTGTTGTTGTGTTGCATTAGTTTGGGAATATTCAGGTTCTGTTAATAGACTAACAGTGGACTTTTCCATTTGCAGAATATATTGAATGACCAGCAGAGGCAGTGTTGCAGAAGATGATTTCTCGGAGTTGCTGAACACAAAAAAAAAAGTTCACCAGCTTTCGGCTATATTTACCAACTTACATGGTGAGTCAAACTTTCAATTTATCATTTTGCTTGTCCTTAAAAGAAGTTCAACGCATCTGATGGCTCTTAGCTCCTTTTAGTCGGGTATTACGCATGAATAGTATTTGTCAAGTCTGAAGCGATATGGATGGCGCTATGGCTATCAGGATAGCCTTTCAATGACGTTGACTGTCTACAAGGCTGACAATCCTACTTTAAATACTTGTGCTAACAATATGTCAACAGAGGAAATTAGTGTCTTTGAGGCTGAAAGGAGGTGTCTTATATTGGAGCAATTGGCTTACTCTCGCATGGAGGAAAGCTAATGTAACCTTCTTCCCTTCACACTGCATGTGGGACTCTTATACTCAAGAAGGTTTACTCTTTCGGATACTCTGTGTTCTTGTACCTCCTGCCCCCCTTTCAAAAGGGGAGCCCAATGATTTCAATATTGCAGAGTCCTTTCCCATTACACCTCCCACTTGGCTTGCAGTCATAATTACAGATCGTTACCTAGTGCGGAATTCCTAATGCCTCATTGTTATGTGTAATTGTCACCCATGGCGATTGGTCAAATGGTGCCCTGACATCATAATGCTACTGCAGGATGTCATCTGACATGAGGGCAAGCAATAGGATACATTTATCATGGTATTGAAATAGGTAGCAGGATAGACAGGACTCCCAGATGAAGAAAAGATTGTGAGATGAAATAAACAAGGGCATTATTTGAGACTTATTCATTAGTTTTATGGTGTCGGTGATCATGATATTCTCAGGTTCTCTATAGGTGAACTGAAAGGGATTTGCAAGAATGAAGATGTCAGAATCTGTTGTTTATAGCTTTTCTCATTCCCACTAACTGTAGCATAAACCTTCCTCCATAAACTTATCAGATCACTTAATGGTCATTGGTGTACCATCACCTAAAAGAATTGCAGTGAGCAGGGTATGCTGTCACTTGGATAGCAATGAGATCTTTTTATCTACATTCTAATATAGGTGCTAGGGTTGTGTAGAGAGTGGTAGGAAATGAGGATTAAGATTGACAGGTATGCTCGGTTGAAAACAATATTGAGATTTAAATCTTTTTGAGCTGTGGATTTTCAAATATTAAAGAAGTCATAGTACTGATTAATAACCCTTTATCAAAATCTGTTTGTTGTTGTGATGCATTAGTTTGGGAATATTCAGGTTCTGTTAATAGACTAACAGTGGACTTTTCCATTTGCAGAATATATTGAATGACCAGCAGAGGCAGTATTGCAGAAGATGATTTCTCGGAGTTGCTGAACACAAAAAAAAAGTTCCCCAGCTTTCGGCTATATTTACCAACTTACATGGTGAGTCAAACTTTCAATTTATCATTTTCCTTGTCCTTAAAAGAAGTTCAACGCATCTGATGGCTCTTAGCTCCTTTTAGTCGGGTGTTACGCATGAATAGTATTTGTCAAGTCTAAAGCGATATGGATGGCGCTATGGCTATCAGGATAGCCTTTCAATGACGTTGACTGTCTACAAGGCTGACAATCCTACTTTAAATACTTGTGCTAACAATATGTCAACAGAGGAAATTAGTGTCTTTGAGGCTGAAAGGAGGTGTCTTATATTGGAGCAATTGGCTTACTCTCGCTTGGAGGAAAGCTAATGTAACCTTCTTCCCTTCACACTGCATGTGGGACTTTTATACTCAAGAAGGTTTACTCTTTCGGATACTCTGTGTTCTTGTACCTCCTGCCCCCCTTTCAAAAGGGGAGCCCAATGATTTCAATATTGCAGAGTCCTTTCCCATTACACCTCCCACTTGGCTTGCAGTCATAATTACAGATCGTTACCTAGTGCGGAATTCCTAATGCCTCATTGTTATGTGTAATTGTCACCCATGGCGATTGGTCAAATGGTGCCCTGACATCATAATGCTACTGCAGGATGTCATCTGACATGAGGGCAAGCAATAGGATACATTTATCATGGTATTGAAATAGGTAGCAGAATAGACAGGACTCCCAGATGAAGAAAAGATTGTGAGATGAAATAAACAAGGGCATTATTTGAGACTTATTCATTAGTTTTATGGTGTCGGTGATCATGATATTCTCAGGTTCTCTATAGGTGAACTGAAAGGGATTTGCAAGAATGAAGATGTCAGAATCTGTTGTTTATAGCTTTTCTCATTCCCACTAACTGTAGCATAAACCTTCCTCCATAAACTTATCAGATCACTTAATGGTCATTGGTGTACCATCACCTAAAAGAATTGCAGTGAGCAGGGTATGCTGTCACTTGGATAGCAATGAGATCTTTTTATCTACATTCTAATATAGGTGCTAGGGTTGTGTAGAGAGTGGTAGGAAATGAGGATTAAGATTGACAGGTATGCTCGGTTGAAAACAATATTGAGATTTAAATCTTTTTGAGCTGTGGATTTTCAAATATTAAAGAAGTCATAGTACTGATTAATAACCCTTTATCAAAATCTGTTTGTTGTTGTGATGCATTAGTTTGGGAATATTCAGGTTCTGTTAATAGACTAACAGTGGACTTTTCCATTTGCAGAATATATTGAATGACCAGCAGAGGCAGTATTGCAGAAGATGATTTCTCGGAGTTGCTGAACACAAAAAAAAAGTTCCCCAGCTTTCGGCTATATTTACCAACTTACATGGTGAGTCAAACTTTCAATTTATCATTTTCCTTGTCCTTAAAAGAAGTTCAACGCATCTGATGGCTCTTAGCTCCTTTTAGTCGGGTGTTACGCATGAATAGTATTTGTCAAGTCTAAAGCGATATGGATGGCGCTATGGCTATCAGGATAGCCTTTCAATGACGTTGACTGTCTACAAGGCTGACAATCCTACTTTAAATACTTGTGCTAACAATATGTCAACAGAGGAAATTAGTGTCTTTGAGGCTGAAAGGAGGTGTCTTATATTGGAGCAATTGGCTTACTCTCGCTTGGAGGAAAGCTAATGTAACCTTCTTCCCTTCACACTGCATGTGGGACTTTTATACTCAAGAAGGTTTACTCTTTCGGATACTCTGTGTTCTTGTACCTCCTGCCCCCCTTTCAAAAGGGGAGCCCAATGATTTCAATATTGCAGAGTCCTTTCCCATTACACCTCCCACTTGGCTTGCAGTCATAATTACAGATCGTTACCTAGTGCGGAATTCCTAATGCCTCATTGTTATGTGTAATTGTCACCCATGGCGATTGGTCAAATGGTGCCCTGACATCATAATGCTACTGCAGGATGTCATCTGACATGAGGGCAAGCAATAGGATACATTTATCATGGTATTGAAATAGGTAGCAGGATAGACAGGACTCCCAGATGAAGAAAAGATTGTGAGATGAAATAAACAAGGGCATTATTTGAGACTTATTCATTAGTTTTATGGTGTCGGTGATCATGATATTCTCAGGTTCTCTATAGGTGAACTGAAAGGGATTTGCAAGAATGAAGATGTCAGAATCTGTTGTTTATAGCTTTTCTCATTCCCACTAACTGTAGCATAAACCTTCCTCCATAAACTTATCAGATCACTTAATGGTCATTGGTGTACCATCACCTAAAAGAATTGCAGTGAGCAGGGTATGCTGTCACTTGGATAGCAATGAGATCTTGTTATCTACATTCTAATATAGGTGCTAGGGTTGTGTAGAGAGTGGTAGGAAATGAGGATTAAGATTGACAGGTATGCTCGGTTGAAAACAATATTGAGATTTAAATCTTTTTGAGCTGTGGATTTTCAAATATTAAAGAAGTCATAGTACTGATTAATAACCCTTTATCAAAATCTGTTTGTTGTTGTGATGCATTAGTTTGGGAATATTCAGGTTCTGTTAATAGACTAACAGTGGACTTTTCCATTTGCAGAATATATTGAATGACCAGCAGAGGCAGTATTGCAGAAGATGATTTCTCGGAGTTGCTGAACACAAAAAAAAAGTTCCCCAGCTTTCGGCTATATTTACCAACTTACATGGTGAGTCAAACTTTCAATTTATCATTTTCCTTGTCCTTAAAAGAAGTTCAACGCATCTGATGGCTCTCAGCTCCTTTTAGTTGGGTGTTACGCATGAATAGTATTTGTCAAGTCTAAAGCGATATGGATGGCGCTATGGCTATCAGGATAGTCTTTCAATGACGTTGACTGTCTACAAGGCTGACAATCCTACTTTAAATACTTGTGCTAACAATATGTCAACAGAGGAAATTACTGTCTTTGAGGCTGAAAGGAGGTGTCTTATATTGGAGCAATTGGCTTACTCTCGCTTGGAGGAAAGCTAATGTAACCTTCTTCCCTTCACACTGCATGTGGGACTTTTATACTCAAGAAGGTTTACTCTTTCGGATACTCTGTGTTCTTGTACCTCCTGCCCCCCTTTCAAAAGGGGAGCCCAATGATTTCAATATTGCAGAGTCCTTTCCCATTACACCTCCCACTTGGCTTGCAGTCATAATTACAGATCGTTACCTAGTGCGGAATTCCTAATGCCTCATTGTTATGTGTAATTGTCACCCATGGCGATTGGTCAAATGGTGCCCTGACATCATAATGCTACTGCAGGATGTCACCTGACATGAGGGCAAGCAATAGGATACATTTATCATGGTATTGAAATAGGTAGCAGGATAGACAGGACTCCCAGATGAAGAAAAGATTGTGAGATTAAATAAACAAGGGCATTATTTGAGACTTATTCATTAGTTTTATGGTGTCGGTGATCATGATATTCTCAGGTTCTCTATAGGTGAACTGAAAGGGATTTGCAAGAATGAAGATGTCAGAATCTGTTGTTTATAGCTTTTCTCATTCCCACTAACTGTAGCATAAACCTTCCTCCATAAACTTATCAGATCACTTAATGGTCATTGGTGTACCATCACCTAAAAGAATTGCAGTGAGCAGGGTATGCTGTCACTTGGATAGCAATGAGATCTTTTTATCTACATTCTAATATAGGTGCTAGGGTTGTGTAGAGAGTGGTAGGAAATGAGGATTAAGATTGACAGGTATGCTCGGTTGAAAACAATATTGAGATTTAAATCTTTTTGAGCTGTGGATTTTCAAATATTAAAGAAGTCATAGTACTGATTAATAACCCTTTATCAAAATCTGTTTGTTGTTGTGATGCATTAGTTTGGGAATATTCAGGTTCTGTTAATAGACTAACAGTGGACTTTTCCATTTGCAGAATATATTGAATGACCAGCAGAGGCAGTATTGCAGAAGATGATTTCTCGGAGTTGCTGAACACAAAAAAAAAGTTCCCCAGCTTTCGGCTATATTTACCAACTTACATGGTGAGTCAAACTTTCAATTTATCATTTTCCTTGTCCTTAAAAGAAGTTCAACGCATCTGATGGCTCTTAGCTCCTTTTAGTCGGGTGTTACGCATGAATAGTATTTGTCAAGTCTAAAGCGATATGGATGGCGCTATGGCTATCAGGATAGCCTTTCAATGACGTTGACTGTCTACAAGGCTGACAATCCTACTTTAAATACTTGTGCTAACAATATGTCAACAGAGGAAATTAGTGTCTTTGAGGCTGAAAGGAGGTGTCTTATATTGGAGCAATTGGCTTACTCTCGCTTGGAGGAAAGCTAATGTAACCTTCTTCCCTTCACACTGCATGTGGGACTTTTATACTCAAGAAGGTTTACTCTTTCGGATACTCTGTGTTCTTGTACCTCCTGCCCCCCTTTCAAAAGGGGAGCCCAATGATTTCAATATTGCAGAGTCCTTTCCCATTACACCTCCCACTTGGCTTGCAGTCATAATTACAGATCGTTACCTAGTGCGGAATTCCTAATGCCTCATTGTTATGTGTAATTGTCACCCATGGCGATTGGTCAAATGGTGCCCTGACATCATAATGCTACTGCAGGATGTCATCTGACATGAGGGCAAGCAATAGGATACATTTATCATGGTATTGAAATAGGTAGCAGGATAGACAGGACTCCCAGATGAAGAAAAGATTGTGAGATGAAATAAACAAGGGCATTATTTGAGACTTATTCATTAGTTTTATGGTGTCGGTGATCATGATATTCTCAGGTTCTCTATAGGTGAACTGAAAGGGATTTGCAAGAATGAAGATGTCAGAATCTGTTGTTTATAGCTTTTCTCATTCCCACTAACTGTAGCATAAACCTTCCTCCATAAACTTATCAGATCACTTAATGGTCATTGGTGTACCATCACCTAAAAGAATTGCAGTGAGCAGGGTATGCTGTCACTTGGATAGCAATGAGATCTTGTTATCTACATTCTAATATAGGTGCTAGGGTTGTGTAGAGAGTGGTAGGAAATGAGGATTAAGATTGACAGGTATGCTCGGTTGAAAACAATATTGAGATTTAAATCTTTTTGAGCTGTGGATTTTCAAATATTAAAGAAGTCATAGTACTGATTAATAACCCTTTATCAAAATCTGTTTGTTGTTGTGATGCATTAGTTTGGGAATATTCAGGTTCTGTTAATAGACTAACAGTGGACTTTTCCATTTGCAGAATATATTGAATGACCAGCAGAGGCAGTATTGCAGAAGATGATTTCTCGGAGTTGCTGAACACAAAAAAAAAGTTCCCCAGCTTTCGGCTATATTTACCAACTTACATGGTGAGTCAAACTTTCAATTTATCATTTTCCTTGTCCTTAAAAGAAGTTCAACGCATCTGATGGCTCTCAGCTCCTTTTAGTTGGGTGTTACGCATGAATAGTATTTGTCAAGTCTAAAGCGATATGGATGGCGCTATGGCTATCAGGATAGCCTTTCAATGACGTTGACTGTCTACAAGGCTGACAATCCTACTTTAAATACTTGTGCTAACAATATGTCAACAGAGGAAATTACTGTCTTTGAGGCTGAAAGGAGGTGTCTTATATTGGAGCAATTGGCTTACTCTCGCTTGGAGGAAAGCTAATGTAACCTTCTTCCCTTCACACTGCATGTGGGACTTTTATACTCAAGAAGGTTTACTCTTTCGGATACTCTGTGTTCTTGTACCTCCTGCCCCCCTTTCAAAAGGGGAGCCCAATGATTTCAATATTGCAGAGTCCTTTCCCATTACACCTCCCACTTGGCTTGCAGTCATAATTACAGATCGTTACCTAGTGCGGAATTCCTAATGCCTCATTGTTATGTGTAATTGTCACCCATGGCGATTGGTCAAATGGTGCCCTGACATCATAATGCTACTGCAGGATGTCACCTGACATGAGGGCAAGCAATAGGATACATTTATCATGGTATTGAAATAGGTAGCAGGATAGACAGGACTCCCAGATGAAGAAAAGATTGTGAGATTAAATAAACAAGGGCATTATTTGAGACTTATTCATTAGTTTTATGGTGTCGGTGATCATGATATTCTCAGGTTCTCTATAGGTGAACTGAAAGGGATTTGCAAGAATGAAGATGTCAGAATCTGTTGTTTATAGCTTTTCTCATTCCCACTAACTGTAGCATAAACCTTCCTCCATAAACTTATCAGATCACTTAATGGTCATTGGTGTACCATCACCTAAAAGAATTGCAGTGAGCAGGGTATGCTGTCACTTGGATAGCAATGAGATCTTTTTATCTACATTCTAATATAGGTGCTAGGGTTGTGTAGAGAGTGGTAGGAAATGAGGATTAAGATTGACAGGTATGCTCGGTTGAAAACAATATTGAGATTTAAATCTTTTTGAGCTGTGGATTTTCAAATATTAAAGAAGTCATAGTACTGATTAATAACCCTTTATCAAAATCTGTTTGTTGTTGTGATGCATTAGTTTGGGAATATTCAGGTTCTGTTAATAGACTAACAGTGGACTTTTCCATTTGCAGAATATATTGAATGACCAGCAGAGGCAGTATTGCAGAAGATGATTTCTCGGAGTTGCTGAACACAAAAAAAAAGTTCCCCAGCTTTCGGCTATATTTACCAACTTACATGGTGAGTCAAACTTTCAATTTATCATTTTCCTTGTCCTTAAAAGAAGTTCAACGCATCTGATGGCTCTTAGCTCCTTTTAGTCGGGTGTTACGCATGAATAGTATTTGTCAAGTCTAAAGCGATATGGATGGCGCTATGGCTATCAGGATAGCCTTTCAATGACGTTGACTGTCTACAAGGCTGACAATCCTACTTTAAATACTTGTGCTAACAATATGTCAACAGAGGAAATTAGTGTCTTTGAGGCTGAAAGGAGGTGTCTTATATTGGAGCAATTGGCTTACTCTCGCTTGGAGGAAAGCTAATGTAACCTTCTTCCCTTCACACTGCATGTGGGACTTTTATACTCAAGAAGGTTTACTCTTTCGGATACTCTGTGTTCTTGTACCTCCTGCCCCCCTTTCAAAAGGGGAGCCCAATGATTTCAATATTGCAGAGTCCTTTCCCATTACACCTCCCACTTGGCTTGCAGTCATAATTACAGATCGTTACCTAGTGCGGAATTCCTAATGCCTCATTGTTATGTGTAATTGTCACCCATGGCGATTGGTCAAATGGTGCCCTGACATCATAATGCTACTGCAGGATGTCATCTGACATGAGGGCAAGCAATAGGATACATTTATCATGGTATTGAAATAGGTAGCAGGATAGACAGGACTCCCAGATGAAGAAAAGATTGTGAGATGAAATAAACAAGGGCATTATTTGAGACTTATTCATTAGTTTTATGGTGTCGGTGATCATGATATTCTCAGGTTCTCTATAGGTGAACTGAAAGGGATTTGCAAGAATGAAGATGTCAGAATCTGTTGTTTATAGCTTTTCTCATTCCCACTAACTGTAGCATAAACCTTTCTCCATAAACTTATCAGATCACTTAATGGTCATTGGTGTACCATCACCTAAAAGAATTGCAGTGAGCAGGGTATGCTGTCACTTGGATAGCAATGAGATCTTTTTATCTACATTGTAATATAGGTGCTAGGGTTGTGTAGAGAGTGGTAGGAAATGAGGATTAAGATTGACAGGTATGCTAGGTTGAAAACAATATTGAGATTTAAATCTTTTTGAGCTGTGGATTTTCAAATATTATAGAAGTCATAGTACTGATTAATAACCCTTTATCAAAATCTGTTTGTTGTTGTGTTGCATTAGTTTGGGAATATTCAGGTTCTGTTAATAGACTAACAGTGGACTTTTCCATTTGCAGAATATATTGAATGACCAGCAGAGGCAGTATTGCAGAAGATGATTTCTCGGAGTTGCTGAACACAAAAAAAAAGTTCCCCAGCTTTCGGCTATATTTACCAACTTACATGGTGAGTCAAACTTTCAATTTATCATTTTCCTTGTCCTTAAAAGAAGTTCAACGCATCTGATGGCTCTCAGCTCCTTTTAGTTGGGTGTTACGCATGAATAGTATTTGTCAAGTCTAAAGCGATATGGATGGCGCTATGGCTATCAGGATAGTCTTTCAATGACGTTGACTGTCTACAAGGCTGACAATCCTACTTTAAATACTTGTGCTAACAATATGTCAACAGAGGAAATTACTGTCTTTGAGGCTGAAAGGAGGTGTCTTATATTGGAGCAATTGGCTTACTCTCGCTTGGAGGAAAGCTAATGTAACCTTCTTCCCTTCACACTGCATGTGGGACTTTTATACTCAAGAAGGTTTACTCTTTCGGATACTCTGTGTTCTTGTACCTCCTGCCCCCCTTTCAAAAGGGGAGCCCAATGATTTCAATATTGCAGAGTCCTTTCCCATTACACCTCCCACTTGGCTTGCAGTCATAATTACAGATCGTTACCTAGTGCGGAATTCCTAATGCCTCATTGTTATGTGTAATTGTCACCCATGGCGATTGGTCAAATGGTGCCCTGACATCATAATGCTACTGCAGGATGTCACCTGACATGAGGGCAAGCAATAGGATACATTTATCATGGTATTGAAATAGGTAGCAGGATAGACAGGACTCCCAGATGAAGAAAAGATTGTGAGATTAAATAAACAAGGGCATTATTTGAGACTTATTCATTAGTTTTATGGTGTCGGTGATCATGATATTCTCAGGTTCTCTATAGGTGAACTGAAAGGGATTTGCAAGAATGAAGATGTCAGAATCTGTTGTTTATAGCTTTTCTCATTCCCACTAACTGTAGCATAAACCTTCCTCCATAAACTTATCAGATCACTTAATGGTCATTGGTGTACCATCACCTAAAAGAATTGCAGTGAGCAGGGTATGCTGTCACTTGGATAGCAATGAGATCTTTTTATCTACATTCTAATATAGGTGCTAGGGTTGTGTAGAGAGTGGTAGGAAATGAGGATTAAGATTGACAGGTATGCTCGGTTGAAAACAATATTGAGATTTAAATCTTTTTGAGCTGTGGATTTTCAAATATTAAAGAAGTCATAGTACTGATTAATAACCCTTTATCAAAATCTGTTTGTTGTTGTGATGCATTAGTTTGGGAATATTCAGGTTCTGTTAATAGACTAACAGTGGACTTTTCCATTTGCAGAATATATTGAATGACCAGCAGAGGCAGTATTGCAGAAGATGATTTCTCGGAGTTGCTGAACACAAAAAAAAAGTTCCCCAGCTTTCGGCTATATTTACCAACTTACATGGTGAGTCAAACTTTCAATTTATCATTTTCCTTGTCCTTAAAAGAAGTTCAACGCATCTGATGGCTCTTAGCTCCTTTTAGTCGGGTGTTACGCATGAATAGTATTTGTCAAGTCTAAAGCGATATGGATGGCGCTATGGCTATCAGGATAGCCTTTCAATGACGTTGACTGTCTACAAGGCTGACAATCCTACTTTAAATACTTGTGCTAACAATATGTCAACAGAGGAAATTAGTGTCTTTGAGGCTGAAAGGAGGTGTCTTATATTGGAGCAATTGGCTTACTCTCGCTTGGAGGAAAGCTAATGTAACCTTCTTCCCTTCACACTGCATGTGGGACTTTTATACTCAAGAAGGTTTACTCTTTCGGATACTCTGTGTTCTTGTACCTCCTGCCCCCCTTTCAAAAGGGGAGCCCAATGATTTCAATATTGCAGAGTCCTTTCCCATTACACCTCCCACTTGGCTTGCAGTCATAATTACAGATCGTTACCTAGTGCGGAATTCCTAATGCCTCATTGTTATGTGTAATTGTCACCCATGGCGATTGGTCAAATGGTGCCCTGACATCATAATGCTACTGCAGGATGTCATCTGACATGAGGGCAAGCAATAGGATACATTTATCATGGTATTGAAATAGGTAGCAGGATAGACAGGACTCCCAGATGAAGAAAAGATTGTGAGATGAAATAAACAAGGGCATTATTTGAGACTTATTCATTAGTTTTATGGTGTCGGTGATCATGATATTCTCAGGTTCTCTATAGGTGAACTGAAAGGGATTTGCAAGAATGAAGATGTCAGAATCTGTTGTTTATAGCTTTTCTCATTCCCACTAACTGTAGCATAAACCTTCCTCCATAAACTTATCAGATCACTTAATGGTCATTGGTGTACCATCACCTAAAAGAATTGCAGTGAGCAGGGTATGCTGTCACTTGGATAGCAATGAGATCTTGTTATCTACATTCTAATATAGGTGCTAGGGTTGTGTAGAGAGTGGTAGGAAATGAGGATTAAGATTGACAGGTATGCTCGGTTGAAAACAATATTGAGATTTAAATCTTTTTGAGCTGTGGATTTTCAAATATTAAAGAAGTCATAGTACTGATTAATAACCCTTTATCAAAATCTGTTTGTTGTTGTGATGCATTAGTTTGGGAATATTCAGGTTCTGTTAATAGACTAACAGTGGACTTTTCCATTTGCAGAATATATTGAATGACCAGCAGAGGCAGTATTGCAGAAGATGATTTCTCGGAGTTGCTGAACACAAAAAAAAAGTTCCCCAGCTTTCGGCTATATTTACCAACTTACATGGTGAGTCAAACTTTCAATTTATCATTTTCCTTGTCCTTAAAAGAAGTTCAACGCATCTGATGGCTCTCAGCTCCTTTTAGTTGGGTGTTACGCATGAATAGTATTTGTCAAGTCTAAAGCGATATGGATGGCGCTATGGCTATCAGGATAGCCTTTCAATGACGTTGACTGTCTACAAGGCTGACAATCCTACTTTAAATACTTGTGCTAACAATATGTCAACAGAGGAAATTACTGTCTTTGAGGCTGAAAGGAGGTGTCTTATATTGGAGCAATTGGCTTACTCTCGCTTGGAGGAAAGCTAATGTAACCTTCTTCCCTTCACACTGCATGTGGGACTTTTATACTCAAGAAGGTTTACTCTTTCGGATACTCTGTGTTCTTGTACCTCCTGCCCCCCTTTCAAAAGGGGAGCCCAATGATTTCAATATTGCAGAGTCCTTTCCCATTACACCTCCCACTTGGCTTGCAGTCATAATTACAGATCGTTACCTAGTGCGGAATTCCTAATGCCTCATTGTTATGTGTAATTGTCACCCATGGCGATTGGTCAAATGGTGCCCTGACATCATAATGCTACTGCAGGATGTCACCTGACATGAGGGCAAGCAATAGGATACATTTATCATGGTATTGAAATAGGTAGCAGGATAGACAGGACTCCCAGATGAAGAAAAGATTGTGAGATTAAATAAACAAGGGCAT
Source organism: Lissotriton helveticus (assembly GCF_964261635.1). NCBI lineage: Eukaryota > Metazoa > Chordata > Amphibia > Caudata > Salamandridae > Lissotriton > Lissotriton helveticus. The sequence goes on along the minus strand of NC_136072.1, from coordinate 456,012,302 downwards.
TATTTGAGACTTATTCATTAGTTTTATGGTGTCGGTGATCATGATATTCTCAGGTTCTCTATAGGTGAACTGAAAGGGATTTGCAAGAATGAAGATGTCAGAATCTGTTGTTTATAGCTTTTCTCATTCCCACTAACTGTAGCATAAACCTTCCTCCATAAACTTATCAGATCACTTAATGGTCATTGGTGTACCATCACCTAAAAGAATTGCAGTGAGCAGGGTATGCTGTCACTTGGATAGCAATGAGATCTTTTTATCTACATTCTAATATAGGTGCTAGGGTTGTGTAGAGAGTGGTAGGAAATGAGGATTAAGATTGACAGGTATGCTCGGTTGAAAACAATATTGAGATTTAAATCTTTTTGAGCTGTGGATTTTCAAATATTAAAGAAGTCATAGTACTGATTAATAACCCTTTATCAAAATCTGTTTGTTGTTGTGATGCATTAGTTTGGGAATATTCAGGTTCTGTTAATAGACTAACAGTGGACTTTTCCATTTGCAGAATATATTGAATGACCAGCAGAGGCAGTATTGCAGAAGATGATTTCTCGGAGTTGCTGAACACAAAAAAAAAGTTCCCCAGCTTTCGGCTATATTTACCAACTTACATGGTGAGTCAAACTTTCAATTTATCATTTTCCTTGTCCTTAAAAGAAGTTCAACGCATCTGATGGCTCTTAGCTCCTTTTAGTCGGGTGTTACGCATGAATAGTATTTGTCAAGTCTAAAGCGATATGGATGGCGCTATGGCTATCAGGATAGCCTTTCAATGACGTTGACTGTCTACAAGGCTGACAATCCTACTTTAAATACTTGTGCTAACAATATGTCAACAGAGGAAATTAGTGTCTTTGAGGCTGAAAGGAGGTGTCTTATATTGGAGCAATTGGCTTACTCTCGCTTGGAGGAAAGCTAATGTAACCTTCTTCCCTTCACACTGCATGTGGGACTTTTATACTCAAGAAGGTTTACTCTTTCGGATACTCTGTGTTCTTGTACCTCCTGCCCCCCTTTCAAAAGGGGAGCCCAATGATTTCAATATTGCAGAGTCCTTTCCCATTACACCTCCCACTTGGCTTGCAGTCATAATTACAGATCGTTACCTAGTGCGGAATTCCTAATGCCTCATTGTTATGTGTAATTGTCACCCATGGCGATTGGTCAAATGGTGCCCTGACATCATAATGCTACTGCAGGATGTCATCTGACATGAGGGCAAGCAATAGGATACATTTATCATGGTATTGAAATAGGTAGCAGGATAGACAGGACTCCCAGATGAAGAAAAGATTGTGAGATGAAATAAACAAGGGCATTATTTGAGACTTATTCATTAGTTTTATGGTGTCGGTGATCATGATATTCTCAGGTTCTCTATAGGTGAACTGAAAGGGATTTGCAAGAATGAAGATGTCAGAATCTGTTGTTTATAGCTTTTCTCATTCCCACTAACTGTAGCATAAACCTTTCTCCATAAACTTATCAGATCACTTAATGGTCATTGGTGTACCATCACCTAAAAGAATTGCAGTGAGCAGGGTATGCTGTCACTTGGATAGCAATGAGATCTTTTTATCTACATTGTAATATAGGTGCTAGGGTTGTGTAGAGAGTGGTAGGAAATGAGGATTAAGATTGACAGGTATGCTAGGTTGAAAACAATATTGAGATTTAAATCTTTTTGAGCTGTGGATTTTCAAATATTATAGAAGTCATAGTACTGATTAATAACCCTTTATCAAAATCTGTTTGTTGTTGTGTTGCATTAGTTTGGGAATATTCAGGTTCTGTTAATAGACTAACAGTGGACTTTTCCATTTGCAGAATATATTGAATGACCAGCAGAGGCAGTGTTGCAGAAGATGATTTCTCGGAGTTGCTGAACACAAAAAAAAAAGTTCACCAGCTTTCGGCTATATTTACCAACTTACATGGTGAGTCAAACTTTCAATTTATCATTTTCCTTGTCCTTAAAAGAAGTTCAACGCATCTGATGGCTCTTAGCTCCTTTTAGTCGGGTATTACGCATGAATAGTATTTGTCAAGTCTGAAGCGATATGGATGGCGCTATGGCTATCAGGATAGCCTTTCAATGACGTTGACTGTCTACAAGGCTGACAATCCTACTTTAAATACTTGTGCTAACAATATGTCAACAGAGGAAATTAGTGTCTTTGAGGCTGAAAGGAGGTGTCTTATATTGGAGCAATTGGCTTACTCTCGCATGGAGGAAAGCTAATGTAACCTTCTTCCCTTCACACTGCATGTGGGACTCTTATACTCAAGAAGGTTTACTCTTTCGGATACTCTGTGTTCTTGTACCTCCTGCCCCCCTTTCAAAAGGGGAGCCCAATGATTTCAATATTGCAGAGTCCTTTCCCATTACACCTCCCACTTGGCTTGCAGTCATAATTACAGATCGTTACCTAGTGCGGAATTCCTAATGCCTCATTGTTATGTGTAATTGTCACCCTTGGCGATTGGTCAAATGGTGCCCTGACATCATAATGCTACTGCAGGATGTCATCTGACATGAGGGCAAGCAATAGGATACATTTATCATGGTATTGAAATAGGTAGCAGGATAGACAGGACTCCCAGATGAAGAAAAGATTGTGAGATGAAATAAACAAGGGCATTATTTGAGACTTATTCATTAGTTTTATGGTGTCGGTGATCATGATATTCTCAGGTTCTCTATAGGTGAACTGATAGGGATTTGCAAGAATGAAGATGTCAGAATCTGTTGTTTATAGCCTTTCTCATTCCCACTAACTGTAGCATAAACCTTCCTCCTTAAACTTATCAGATCACTTAATGGTCATTGGTGTACCATCACCTAAAAGAATTGCAGTGAGCAGGGTATGCTGTCACTTGGATAGCAATGAGATATTTTTATCTACATTCTAATATAGGTGCTAGGGTTGTGTAGAGAGTGGTAGGAAATGAGGATTAAGATTGACAGGTATGCTAGGTTGAAAACAATATTGAGATTTAAATCTTTTTGAGCTGTGGATTTTCAAATATTATAGAAGTCATAGTACTGATTAATAACCCTTTATCAAAATCTGTTTGTTGTTGTGTTGCATTAGTTTGGGAATATTCAGGTTCTGTTAATAGACTAACAGTGGACTTTTCCATTTGCAGAATATATTGAATGACCAGCAGAGGCAGTATTGCAGAAGATGATTTCTCGGAGTTGCTGAACACAAAAAAAAAGTTCCCCAGCTTTCGGCTATATTTACCAACTTACATGGTGAGTCAAACTTTCAATTTATCATTTTCCTTGTCCTTAAAAGAAGTTCAACGCATCTGATGGCTCTTAGCTCCTTTTAGTCGGGTGTTACGCATGAATAGTATTTGTCAAGTCTAAAGCGATATGGATGGCGCTATGGCTATCAGGATAGCCTTTCAATGACGTTGACTGTCTACAAGGCTGACAATCCTACTTTAAATACTTGTGCTAACAATATGTCAACAGAGGAAATTAGTGTCTTTGAGGCTGAAAGGAGGTGTCTTATATTGGAGCAATTGGCTTACTCTCGCTTGGAGGAAAGCTAATGTAACCTTCTTCCCTTCACACTGCATGTGGGACTTTTATACTCAAGAAGGTTTACTCTTTCGGATACTCTGTGTTCTTGTACCTCCTGCCCCCCTTTCAAAAGGGGAGCCCAATGATTTCAATATTGCAGAGTCCTTTCCCATTACACCTCCCACTTGGCTTGCAGTCATAATTACAGATCGTTACCTAGTGCGGAATTCCTAATGCCTCATTGTTATGTGTAATTGTCACCCATGGCGATTGGTCAAATGGTGCCCTGACATCATAATGCTACTGCAGGATGTCACCTGACATGAGGGCAAGCAATAGGATACATTTATCATGGTATTGAAATAGGTAGCAGGATAGACAGGACTCCCAGATGAAGAAAAGATTGTGAGATTAAATAAACAAGGGCATTATTTGAGACTTATTCATTAGTTTTATGGTGTCGGTGATCATGATATTCTCAGGTTCTCTATAGGTGAACTGAAAGGGATTTGCAAGAATGAAGATGTCAGAATCTGTTGTTTATAGCTTTTCTCATTCCCACTAACTGTAGCATAAACCTTCCTCCATAAACTTATCAGATCACTTAATGGTCATTGGTGTACCATCACCTAAAAGAATTGCAGTGAGCAGGGTATGCTGTCACTTGGATAGCAATGAGATCTTTTTATCTACATTCTAATATAGGTGCTAGGGTTGTGTAGAGAGTGGTAGGAAATGAGGATTAAGATTGACAGGTATGCTCGGTTGAAAACAATATTGAGATTTAAATCTTTTTGAGCTGTGGATTTTCAAATATTAAAGAAGTCATAGTACTGATTAATAACCCTTTATCAAAATCTGTTTGTTGTTGTGATGCATTAGTTTGGGAATATTCAGGTTCTGTTAATAGACTAACAGTGGACTTTTCCATTTGCAGAATATATTGAATGACCAGCAGAGGCAGTATTGCAGAAGATGATTTCTCGGAGTTGCTGAACACAAAAAAAAAGTTCCCCAGCTTTCGGCTATATTTACCAACTTACATGGTGAGTCAAACTTTCAATTTATCATTTTCCTTGTCCTTAAAAGAAGTTCAACGCATCTGATGGCTCTTAGCTCCTTTTAGTCGGGTGTTACGCATGAATAGTATTTGTCAAGTCTAAAGCGATATGGATGGCGCTATGGCTATCAGGATAGCCTTTCAATGACGTTGACTGTCTACAAGGCTGACAATCCTACTTTAAATACTTGTGCTAACAATATGTCAACAGAGGAAATTAGTGTCTTTGAGGCTGAAAGGAGGTGTCTTATATTGGAGCAATTGGCTTACTCTCGCTTGGAGGAAAGCTAATGTAACCTTCTTCCCTTCACACTGCATGTGGGACTTTTATACTCAAGAAGGTTTACTCTTTCGGATACTCTGTGTTCTTGTACCTCCTGCCCCCCTTTCAAAAGGGGAGCCCAATGATTTCAATATTGCAGAGTCCTTTCCCATTACACCTCCCACTTGGCTTGCAGTCATAATTACAGATCGTTACCTAGTGCGGAATTCCTAATGCCTCATTGTTATGTGTAATTGTCACCCATGGCGATTGGTCAAATGGTGCCCTGACATCATAATGCTACTGCAGGATGTCACCTGACATGAGGGCAAGCAATAGGATACATTTATCATGGTATTGAAATAGGTAGCAGGATAGACAGGACTCCCAGATGAAGAAAAGATTGTGAGATTAAATAAACAAGGGCATTATTTGAGACTTATTCATTAGTTTTATGGTGTCGGTGATCATGATATTCTCAGGTTCTCTATAGGTGAACTGAAAGGGATTTGCAAGAATGAAGATGTCAGAATCTGTTGTTTATAGCTTTTCTCATTCCCACTAACTGTAGCATAAACCTTCCTCCATAAACTTATCAGATCACTTAATGGTCATTGGTGTACCATCACCTAAAAGAATTGCAGTGAGCAGGGTATGCTGTCACTTGGATAGCAATGAGATCTTTTTATCTACATTCTAATATAGGTGCTAGGGTTGTGTAGAGAGTGGTAGGAAATGAGGATTAAGATTGACAGGTATGCTCGGTTGAAAACAATATTGAGATTTAAATCTTTTTGAGCTGTGGATTTTCAAATATTAAAGAAGTCATAGTACTGATTAATAACCCTTTATCAAAATCTGTTTGTTGTTGTGATGCATTAGTTTGGGAATATTCAGGTTCTGTTAATAGACTAACAGTGGACTTTTCCATTTGCAGAATATATTGAATGACCAGCAGAGGCAGTATTGCAGAAGATGATTTCTCGGAGTTGCTGAACACAAAAAAAAAGTTCCCCAGCTTTCGGCTATATTTACCAACTTACATGGTGAGTCAAACTTTCAATTTATCATTTTCCTTGTCCTTAAAAGAAGTTCAACGCATCTGATGGCTCTTAGCTCCTTTTAGTCGGGTGTTACGCATGAATAGTATTTGTCAAGTCTAAAGCGATATGGATGGCGCTATGGCTATCAGGATAGCCTTTCAATGACGTTGACTGTCTACAAGGCTGACAATCCTACTTTAAATACTTGTGCTAACAATATGTCAACAGAGGAAATTAGTGTCTTTGAGGCTGAAAGGAGGTGTCTTATATTGGAGCAATTGGCTTACTCTCGCTTGGAGGAAAGCTAATGTAACCTTCTTCCCTTCACACTGCATGTGGGACTTTTATACTCAAGAAGGTTTACTCTTTCGGATACTCTGTGTTCTTGTACCTCCTGCCCCCCTTTCAAAAGGGGAGCCCAATGATTTCAATATTGCAGAGTCCTTTCCCATTACACCTCCCACTTGGCTTGCAGTCATAATTACAGATCGTTACCTAGTGCGGAATTCCTAATGCCTCATTGTTATGTGTAATTGTCACCCATGGCGATTGGTCAAATGGTGCCCTGACATCATAATGCTACTGCAGGATGTCATCTGACATGAGGGCAAGCAATAGGATACATTTATCATGGTATTGAAATAGGTAGCAGGATAGACAGGACTCCCAGATGAAGAAAAGATTGTGAGATGAAATAAACAAGGGCATTATTTGAGACTTATTCATTAGTTTTATGGTGTCGGTGATCATGATATTCTCAGGTTCTCTATAGGTGAACTGAAAGGGATTTGCAAGAATGAAGATGTCAGAATCTGTTGTTTATAGCTTTTCTCATTCCCACTAACTGTAGCATAAACCTTTCTCCATAAACTTATCAGATCACTTAATGGTCATTGGTGTACCATCACCTAAAAGAATTGCAGTGAGCAGGGTATGCTGTCACTTGGATAGCAATGAGATCTTTTTATCTACATTGTAATATAGGTGCTAGGGTTGTGTAGAGAGTGGTAGGAAATGAGGATTAAGATTGACAGGTATGCTAGGTTGAAAACAATATTGAGATTTAAATCTTTTTGAGCTGTGGATTTTCAAATATTATAGAAGTCATAGTACTGATTAATAACCCTTTATCAAAATCTGTTTGTTGTTGTGTTGCATTAGTTTGGGAATATTCAGGTTCTGTTAATAGACTAACAGTGGACTTTTCCATTTGCAGAATATATTGAATGACCAGCAGAGGCAGTGTTGCAGAAGATGATTTCTCGGAGTTGCTGAACACAAAAAAAAAAGTTCACCAGCTTTCGGCTATATTTACCAACTTACATGGTGAGTCAAACTTTCAATTTATCATTTTCCTTGTCCTTAAAAGAAGTTCAACGCATCTGATGGCTCTTAGCTCCTTTTAGTCGGGTATTACGCATGAATAGTATTTGTCAAGTCTGAAGCGATATGGATGGCGCTATGGCTATCAGGATAGCCTTTCAATGACGTTGACTGTCTACAAGGCTGACAATCCTACTTTAAATACTTGTGCTAACAATATGTCAACAGAGGAAATTAGTGTCTTTGAGGCTGAAAGGAGGTGTCTTATATTGGAGCAATTGGCTTACTCTCGCATGGAGGAAAGCTAATGTAACCTTCTTCCCTTCACACTGCATGTGGGACTCTTATACTCAAGAAGGTTTACTCTTTCGGATACTCTGTGTTCTTGTACCTCCTGCCCCCCTTTCAAAAGGGGAGCCCAATGATTTCAATATTGCAGAGTCCTTTCCCATTACACCTCCCACTTGGCTTGCAGTCATAATTACAGATCGTTACCTAGTGCGGAATTCCTAATGCCTCATTGTTATGTGTAATTGTCACCCTTGGCGATTGGTCAAATGGTGCCCTGACATCATAATGCTACTGCAGGATGTCATCTGACATGAGGGCAAGCAATAGGATACATTTATCATGGTATTGAAATAGGTAGCAGGATAGACAGGACTCCCAGATGAAGAAAAGATTGTGAGATGAAATAAACAAGGGCATTATTTGAGACTTATTCATTAGTTTTATGGTGTCGGTGATCATGATATTCTCAGGTTCTCTATAGGTGAACTGATAGGGATTTGCAAGAATGAAGATGTCAGAATCTGTTGTTTATAGCCTTTCTCATTCCCACTAACTGTAGCATAAACCTTCCTCCTTAAACTTATCAGATCACTTAATGGTCATTGGTGTACCATCACCTAAAAGAATTGCAGTGAGCAGGGTATGCTGTCACTTGGATAGCAATGAGATATTTTTATCTACATTCTAATATAGGTGCTAGGGTTGTGTAGAGAGTGGTAGGAAATGAGGATTAAGATTGACAGGTATGCTAGGTTGAAAACAATATTGAGATTTAAATCTTTTTGAGCTGTGGATTTTCAAATATTATAGAAGTCATAGTACTGATTAATAACCCTTTATCAAAATCTGTTTGTTGTTGTGTTGCATTAGTTTGGGAATATTCAGGTTCTGTTAATAGACTAACAGTGGACTTTTCCATTTGCAGAATATATTGAATGACCAGCAGAGGCAGTGTTGCAGAAGATGATTTCTCGGAGTTGCTGAACACAAAAAAAAAAGTTCACCAGCTTTCGGCTATATTTACCAACTTACATGGTGAGTCAAACTTTCAATTTATCATTTTCCTTGTCCTTAAAAGAAGTTCAACGCATCTGATGGGCTCTTAGCTCCTTTTAGTCGGGTATTACGCATGAATAGTATTTGTCAAGTCTGAAGCGATATGGATGGCGCTATGGCTATCAGGATAGCCTTTCAATGACGTTGACTGTCTACAAGGCTGACAATCCTACTTTAATTACTTGTGCTAACAATATGTCAACAGAGGAAATTAGTGTCTTTGAGGCTGAAAGGAGGTGTCTTATATTGGAGCAATTGGCTTACTCTCGCATGGAGGAAAGCTAATGTAACCTTCTTCCCTTCACACTGCATGTGGGACTCTTATACTCAAGAAGGTTTACTCTTTCGGATACTCTGTGTTCTTGTACCTCCTGCCCCCCTTTCAAAAGGGGAGCCCAATGATTTCAATATTGCAGAGTCCTTTCCCATTACACCTCCCACTTGGCTTGCAGTCATAATTACAGATCGTTACCTAGTGCGGAATTCCTAATGCCTCATTGTTATGTGTAATTGTCACCCATGGCGATTGGTCAAATGGTGCCCTGACATCATAATGCTACTGCAGGATGTCATCTGACATGAGGGCAAGCAATAGGATACATTTATCATGGTATTGAAATAGGTAGCAGGATAGACAGGACTCCCAGATGAAGAAAAGATTGTGAGATGAAATAAACAAGGGCATTATTTGAGACTTATTCATTAGTTTTATGGTGTCGGTGATCATGATATTCTCAGGTTCTCTATAGGTGAACTGAAAGGGATTTGCAAGAATGAAGATGTCAGAATCTGTTGTTTATAGCTTTTCTCATTCCCACTAACTGTAGCATAAACCTTTCTCCATAAACTTATCAGATCACTTAATGGTCATTGGTGTACCATCACCTAAAAGAATTGCAGTGAGCAGGGTATGCTGTCACTTGGATAGCAATGAGATCTTTTTATCTACATTCTAATATAGGTGCTAGGGTTGTGTAGAGAGTGGTAGGAAATGAGGATTAAGATTGACAGGTATGCTCGGTTGAAAACAATATTGAGATTTAAATCTTTTTGAGCTGTGGATTTTCAAATATTAAAGAAGTCATAGTACTGATTAATAACCCTTTATCAAAATCTGTTTGTTGTTGTGATGCATTAGTTTGGGAATATTCAGGTTCTGTTAATAGACTAACAGTGGACTTTTCCATTTGCAGAATATATTGAATGACCAGCAGAGGCAGTATTGCAGAAGATGATTTCTCGGAGTTGCTGAACACAAAAAAAAAGTTCCCCAGCTTTCGGCTATATTTACCAACTTACATGGTGAGTCAAACTTTCAATTTATCATTTTCCTTGTCCTTAAAAGAAGTTCAACGCATCTGATGGCTCTTAGCTCCTTTTAGTCGGGTGTTACGCATGAATAGTATTTGTCAAGTCTAAAGCGATATGGATGGCGCTATGGCTATCAGGATAGCCTTTCAATGACGTTGACTGTCTACAAGGCTGACAATCCTACTTTAAATACTTGTGCTAACAATATGTCAACAGAGGAAATTAGTGTCTTTGAGGCTGAAAGGAGGTGTCTTATATTGGAGCAATTGGCTTACTCTCGCTTGGAGGAAAGCTAATGTAACCTTCTTCCCTTCACACTGCATGTGGGACTTTTATACTCAAGAAGGTTTACTCTTTCGGATACTCTGTGTTCTTGTACCTCCTGCCCCCCTTTCAAAAGGGGAGCCCAATGATTTCAATATTGCAGAGTCCTTTCCCATTACACCTCCCACTTGGCTTGCAGTCATAATTACAGATCGTTACCTAGTGCGGAATTCCTAATGCCTCATTGTTATGTGTAATTGTCACCCATGGCGATTGGTCAAATGGTGCCCTGACATCATAATGCTACTGCAGGATGTCATCTGACATGAGGGCAAGCAATAGGATACATTTATCATGGTATTGAAATAGGTAGCAGGATAGACAGGACTCCCAGATGAAGAAAAGATTGTGAGATGAAATAAACAAGGGCATTATTTGAGACTTATTCATTAGTTTTATGGTGTCGGTGATCATGATATTCTCAGGTTCTCTATAGGTGAACTGAAAGGGATTTGCAAGAATGAAGATGTCAGAATCTGTTGTTTATAGCTTTTCTCATTCCCACTAACTGTAGCATAAACCTTTCTCCATAAACTTATCAGATCACTTAATGGTCATTGGTGTACCATCACCTAAAAGAATTGCAGTGAGCAGGGTATGCTGTCACTTGGATAGCAATGAGATCTTTTTATCTACATTCTAATATAGGTGCTAGGGTTGTGTAGAGAGTGGTAGGAAATGAGGATTAAGATTGACAGGTATGCTCGGTTGAAAACAATATTGAGATTTAAATCTTTTTGAGCTGTGGATTTTCAAATATTAAAGAAGTCATAGTACTGATTAATAACCCTTTATCAAAATCTGTTTGTTGTTGTGATGCATTAGTTTGGGAATATTCAGGTTCTGTTAATAGACTAACAGTGGACTTTTCCATTTGCAGAATATATTGAATGACCAGCAGAGGCAGTATTGCAGAAGATGATTTCTCGGAGTTGCTGAACACAAAAAAAAAGTTCCCCAGCTTTCGGCTATATTTACCAACTTACATGGTGAGTCAAACTTTCAATTTATCATTTTCCTTGTCCTTAAAAGAAGTTCAACGCATCTGATGGCTCTTAGCTCCTTTTAGTCGGGTGTTACGCATGAATAGTATTTGTCAAGTCTAAAGCGATATGGATGGCGCTATGGCTATCAGGATAGCCTTTCAATGACGTTGACTGTCTACAAGGCTGACAATCCTACTTTAAATACTTGTGCTAACAATATGTCAACAGAGGAAATTAGTGTCTTTGAGGCTGAAAGGAGGTGTCTTATATTGGAGCAATTGGCTTACTCTCGCTTGGAGGAAAGCTAATGTAACCTTCTTCCCTTCACACTGCATGTGGGACTTTTATACTCAAGAAGGTTTACTCTTTCGGATACTCTGTGTTCTTGTACCTCCTGCCCCCCTTTCAAAAGGGGAGCCCAATGATTTCAATATTGCAGAGTCCTTTCCCATTACACCTCCCACTTGGCTTGCAGTCATAATTACAGATCGTTACCTAGTGCGGAATTCCTAATGCCTCATTGTTATGTGTAATTGTCACCCATGGCGATTGGTCAAATGGTGCCCTGACATCATAATGCTACTGCAGGATGTCATCTGACATGAGGGCAAGCAATAGGATACATTTATCATGGTATTGAAATAGGTAGCAGGATAGACAGGACTCCCAGATGAAGAAAAGATTGTGAGATGAAATAAACAAGGGCATTATTTGAGACTTATTCATTAGTTTTATGGTGTCGGTGATCATGATATTCTCAGGTTCTCTATAGGTGAACTGATAGGGATTTGCAAGAATGAAGATGTCAGAATCTGTTGTTTATAGCCTTTCTCATTCCCACTAACTGTAGCATAAACCTTCCTCCTTAAACTTATCAGATCACTTAATGGTCATTGGTGTACCATCACCTAAAAGAATTGCAGTGAGCAGGGTATGCTGGCACTTGGATAGCAATGAGATCTTTTTATCTACATTCTAATATAGGTGCTAGGGTTGTGTAGAGAGTGGTAGGAAATGAGGATTAAGATTGACAGGTATGCTAGGTTGAAAACAATATTGAGATTTAAATCTTTTTGAGCTGTGGATTTTCAAATATTATAGAAGTCATAGTACTGATTAATAACCCTTTATCAAAATCTGTTTGTTGTTGTGTTGCATTAGTTTGGGAATATTCAGGTTCTGTTAATAGACTAACAGTGGACTTTTCCATTTGCAGAATATATTGAATGACCAGCAGAGGCAGTGTTGCAGAAGATGATTTCTCGGAGTTGCTGAACACAAAAAAAAAAGTTCACCAGCTTTCGGCTATATTTACCAACTTACATGGTGAGTCAAACTTTCAATTTATCATTTTCCTTGTCCTTAAAAGAAGTTCAACGCATCTGATGGCTCTTAGCTCCTTTTAGTCGGGTATTACGCATGAATAGTATTTGTCAAGTCTGAAGCGATATGGATGGCGCTATGGCTATCAGGATAGCCTTTCAATGACGTTGACTGTCTACAAGGCTGACAATCCTACTTTAAATACTTGTGCTAACAATATGTCAACAGAGGAAATTAGTGTCTTTGAGGCTGAAAGGAGGTGTCTTATATTGGAGCAATTGGCTTACTCTCGCATGGAGGAAGGCTAATGTAACCTTCTTCCCTTCACACTGCATGTGGGACTCTTATACTCAAGAAGGTTTACTCTTTCGGATACTCTGTGTTCTTGTACCTCCTGCCCCCCTTTCAAAAGGGGAGCCCAATGATTTCAATATTGCAGAGTCCTTTCCCATTACACCTCCCACTTGGCTTGCAGTCATAATTACAGATCGTTACCTAGTGCGGAATTCCTAATGCCTCATTGTTATGTGTAATTGTCACCCATGGCGATTGGTCAAATGGTGCCCTGACATCATAATGCTACTGCAGGATGTCATCTGACATGAGGGCAAGCAATAGGATACATTTATCATGGTATTGAAATAGGTAGCAGGATAGACAGGACTCCCAGATGAAGAAAAGATTGTGAGATGAAATAAACAAGGGCATTATTTGAGACTTATTCATTAGTTTTATGGTGTCGGTGATCATGATATTTTCAGGTTCTCTATAGGTGAACTGAAAGGGATTTGCAAGAATGAAGATGTCAGAATCTGTTGTTTATAGCTTTTCTCATTCCCACTAACTGTAGCATAAACCTTTCTCCATAAACTTATCAGATCACTTAATGGTCATTGGTGTACCATCACCTAAAAGAATTGCAGTGAGCAGGGTATGCTGTCACTTGGATAGCAATGAGATCTTTTTATCTACATTCTAATATAGGTGCTAGGGTTGTGTAGAGAGTGGTAGGAAATGAGGATTAAGATTGACAGGTATGCTAGGTTGAAAACAATATTGAGATTTAAATCTTTTTGAGCTGTGGATTTTCAAATATTATAGAAGTCATAGTACTGATTAATAACCCTTTATCAAAATCTGTTTGTTGTTGTGTTGCATTAGTTTGGGAATATTCAGGTTCTGTTAATAGACTAACAGTGGACTTTTCCATTTGCAGAATATATTGAATGACCAGCAGAGGCAGTGTTGCAGAAGATGATTTCTCGGAGTTGCTGAACACAAAAAAAAAAGTTCACCAGCTTTCGGCTATATTTACCAACTTACATGGTGAGTCAAACTTTCAATTTATCATTTTCCTTGTCCTTAAAAGAAGTTCAACGCATCTGATGGCTCTTAGCTCCTTTTAGTCGGGTATTACGCATGAATAGTATTTGTCAAGTCTGAAGCGATATGGATGGCGCTATGGCTATCAGGATAGCCTTTCAATGACGTTGACTGTCTACAAGGCTGACAATCCTACTTTAAATACTTGTGCTAACAATATGTCAACAGAGGAAATTAGTGTCTTTGAGGCTGAAAGGAGGTGTCTTATATTGGAGCAATTGGCTTACTCTCGCATGGAGGAAAGCTAATGTAACCTTCTTCCCTTCACACTGCATGTGGGACTCTTATACTCAAGAAGGTTTACTCTTTCGGATACTCTGTGTTCTTGTACCTCCTGCCCCCCTTTCAAAAGGGGAGCCCAATGATTTCAATATTGCAGAGTCCTTTCCCATTACACCTCCCACTTGGCTTGCAGTCATAATTACAGATCGTTACCTAGTGCGGAATTCCTAATGCCTCATTGTTATGTGTAATTGTCACCCATGGCGATTGGTCAAATGGTGCCCTGACATCATAATGCTACTGCAGGATGTCATCTGACATGAGGGCAAGCAATAGGATACATTTATCATGGTATTGAAATAGGTAGCAGGATAGACAGGACTCCCAGATGAAGAAAAGATTGTGAGATGAAATAAACAAGGGCATTATTTGAGACTTATTCATTAGTTTTATGGTGTCGGTGATCATGATATTCTCAGGTTCTCTATAGGTGAACTGAAAGGGATTTGCAAGAATGAAGATGTCAGAATCTGTTGTTTATAGCTTTTCTCATTCCCACTAACTGTAGCATAAACCTTTCTCCATAAACTTATCAGATCACTTAATGGTCATTGGTGTACCATCACCTAAAAGAATTGCAGTGAGCAGGGTATGCTTTCACTTGGATAGCAATGAGATCTTTTTATCTACATTCTAATATAGGTGCTAGGGTTGTGTAGAGAGTGGTAGGAAATGAGGATTAAGATTGACAGGTATGCTCGGTTGAAAACAATATTGAGATTTAAATCTTTTTGAGCTGTGGATTTTCAAATATTAAAGAAGTCATAGTACTGATTAATAACCCTTTATCAAAATCTGTTTGTTGTTGTGATGCATTAGTTTGGGAATATTCAGGTTCTGTTAATAGACTAACAGTGGACTTTTCCATTTGCAGAATATATTGAATGACCAGCAGAGGCAGTATTGCAGAAGATGATTTCTCGGAGTTGCTGAACACAAAAAAAAAGTTCCCCAGCTTTCGGCTATATTTACCAACTTACATGGTGAGTCAAACTTTCAATTTATCATTTTCCTTGTCCTTAAAAGAAGTTCAACGCATCTGATGGCTCTTAGCTCCTTTTAGTCGGGTGTTACGCATGAATAGTATTTGTCAAGTCTAAAGCGATATGGATGGCGCTATGGCTATCAGGATAGCCTTTCAATGACGTTGACTGTCTACAAGGCTGACAATCCTACTTTAAATACTTGTGCTAACAATATGTCAACAGAGGAAATTAGTGTCTTTGAGGCTGAAAGGAGGTGTCTTATATTGGAGCAATTGGCTTACTCTCGCATGGAGGAAGGCTAATGTAACCTTCTTCCCTTCACACTGCATGTGGGACTCTTATACTCAAGAAGGTTTACTCTTTCGGATACTCTGTGTTCTTGTACCTCCTGCCCCCCTTTCAAAAGGGGAGCCCAATGATTTCAATATTGCAGAGTCCTTTCCCATTACACCTCCCACTTGGCTTGCAGTCATAATTACAGATCGTTACCTAGTGCGGAATTCCTAATGCCTCATTGTTATGTGTAATTGTCACCCATGGCGATTGGTCAAATGGTGCCCTGACATCATAATGCTACTGCAGGATGTCATCTGACATGAGGGCAAGCAATAGGATACATTTATCATGGTATTGAAATAGGTAGCAGGATAGACAGGACTCCCAGATGAAGAAAAGATTGTGAGATGAAATAAACAAGGGCATTATTTGAGACTTATTCATTAGTTTTATGGTGTCGGTGATCATGATATTTTCAGGTTCTCTATAGGTGAACTGAAAGGGATTTGCAAGAATGAAGATGTCAGAATCTGTTGTTTATAGCTTTTCTCATTCCCACTAACTGTAGCATAAACCTTTCTCCATAAACTTATCAGATCACTTAATGGTCATTGGTGTACCATCACCTAAAAGAATTGCAGTGAGCAGGGTATGCTGTCACTTGGATAGCAATGAGATCTTTTTATCTACATTCTAATATAGGTGCTAGGGTTGTGTAGAGAGTGGTAGGAAATGAGGATTAAGATTGACAGGTATGCTCGGTTGAAAACAATATTGAGATTTAAATCTTTTTGAGCTGTGGATTTTCAAATATTAAAGAAGTCATAGTACTGATTAATAACCCTTTATCAAAATCTGTTTGTTGTTGTGATGCATTAGTTTGGGAATATTCAGGTTCTGTTAATAGACTAACAGTGGACTTTTCCATTTGCAGAATATATTGAATGACCAGCAGAGGCAGTATTGCAGAAGATGATTTCTCGGAGTTGCTGAACACAAAAAAAAAGTTCCCCAGCTTTCGGCTATATTTACCAACTTACATGGTGAGTCAAACTTTCAATTTATCATTTTCCTTGTCCTTAAAAGAAGTTCAACGCATCTGATGGCTCTTAGCTCCTTTTAGTCGGGTGTTACGCATGAATAGTATTTGTCAAGTCTAAAGCGATATGGATGGCGCTATGGCTATCAGGATAGCCTTTCAATGACGTTGACTGTCTACAAGGCTGACAATCCTACTTTAAATACTTGTGCTAACAATATGTCAACAGAGGAAATTAGTGTCTTTGAGGCTGAAAGGAGGTGTCTTATATTGGAGCAATTGGCTTACTCTCGCTTGGAGGAAAGCTAATGTAACCTTCTTCCCTTCACACTGCATGTGGGACTTTTATACTCAAGAAGGTTTACTCTTTCGGATACTCTGTGTTCTTGTACCTCCTGCCCCCCTTTCAAAAGGGGAGCCCAATGATTTCAATATTGCAGAGTCCTTTCCCATTACACCTCCCACTTGGCTTGCAGTCATAATTACAGATCGTTACCTAGTGCGGAATTCCTAATGCCTCATTGTTATGTGTAATTGTCACCCATGGCGATTGGTCAAATGGTGCCCTGACATCATAATGCTACTGCAGGATGTCATCTGACATGAGGGCAAGCAATAGGATACATTTATCATGGTATTGAAATAGGTAGCAGGATAGACAGGACTCCCAGATGAAGAAAAGATTGTGAGATGAAATAAACAAGGGCATTATTTGAGACTTATTCATTAGTTTTATGGTGTCGGTGATCATGATATTCTCAGGTTCTCTATAGGTGAACTGATAGGGATTTGCAAGAATGAAGATGTCAGAATCTGTTGTTTATAGCCTTTCTCATTCCCACTAACTGTAGCATAAACCTTCCTCCTTAAACTTATCAGATCACTTAATGGTCATTGGTGTACCATCACCTAAAAGAATTGCAGTGAGCAGGGTATGCTGGCACTTGGATAGCAATGAGATCTTTTTATCTACATTCTAATATAGGTGCTAGGGTTGTGTAGAGAGTGGTAGGAAATGAGGATTAAGATTGACAGGTATGCTAGGTTGAAAACAATATTGAGATTTAAATCTTTTTGAGCTGTGGATTTTCAAATATTATAGAAGTCATAGTACTGATTAATAACCCTTTATCAAAATCTGTTTGTTGTTGTGTTGCATTCGTTTGGGAATATTCAGGTTCTGTTAATAGACTAACAGTGGACTTTTCCATTTGCAGAATATATTGAATGACCAGCAGAGGCAGTGTTGCAGAAGATGATTTCTCGGAGTTGCTGAACACAAAAAAAAAAGTTCACCAGCTTTCGGCTATATTTACCAACTTACATGGTGAGTCAAACTTTCAATTTATCATTTTCCTTGTCCTTAAAAGAAGTTCAACGCATCTGATGGCTCTTAGCTCCTTTTAGTCGGGTATTACGCATGAATAGTATTTGTCAAGTCTGAAGCGATATGGATGGCGCTATGGCTATCAGGATAGCCTTTCAATGACGTTGACTGTCTACAAGGCTGACAATCCTACTTTAAATACTTGTGCTAACAATATGTCAACAGAGGAAATTAGTGTCTTTGAGGCTGAAAGGAGGTGTCTTATATTGGAGCAATTGGCTTACTCTCGCATGGAGGAAGGCTAATGTAACCTTCTTCCCTTCACACTGCATGTGGGACTCTTATACTCAAGAAGGTTTACTCTTTCGGATACTCTGTGTTCTTGTACCTCCTGCCCCCCTTTCAAAAGGGGAGCCCAATGATTTCAATATTGCAGAGTCCTTTCCCATTACACCTCCCACTTGGCTTGCAGTCATAATTACAGATCGTTACCTAGTGCGGAATTCCTAATGCCTCATTGTTATGTGTAATTGTCACCCATGGCGATTGGTCAAATGGTGCCCTGACATCATAATGCTACTGCAGGATGTCATCTGACATGAGGGCAAGCAATAGGATACATTTATCATGGTATTGAAATAGGTAGCAGGATAGACAGGACTCCCAGATGAAGAAAAGATTGTGAGATGAAATAAACAAGGGCATTATTTGAGACTTATTCATTAGTTTTATGGTGTCGGTGATCATGATATTCTCAGGTTCTCTATAGGTGAACTGAAAGGGATTTGCAAGAATGAAGATGTCAGAATCTGTTGTTTATAGCTTTTCTCATTCCCACTAACTGTAGCATAAACCTTTCTCCATAAACTTATCAGATCACTTAATGGTCATTGGTGTACCATCACCTAAAAGAATTGCAGTGAGCAGGGTATGCTGTCACTTGGATAGCAATGAGATCTTTTTATCTACATTCTAATATAGGTGCTAGGGTTGTGTAGAGAGTGGTAGGAAATGAGGATTAAGATTGACAGGTATGCTAGGTTGAAAACAATATTGAGATTTAAATCTTTTTGAGCTGTGGATTTTCAAATATTATAGAAGTCATAGTACTGATTAATAACCCTTTATCAAAATCTGTTTGTTGTTGTGTTGCATTAGTTTGGGAATATTCAGGTTCTGTTAATAGACTAACAGTGGACTTTTCCATTTGCAGAATATATTGAATGACCAGCAGAGGCAGTGTTGCAGAAGATGATTTCTCGGAGTTGCTGAACACAAAAAAAAAAGTTCACCAGCTTTCGGCTATATTTACCAACTTACATGGTGAGTCAAACTTTCAATTTATCATTTTCCTTGTCCTTAAAAGAAGTTCAACGCATCTGATGGCTCTTAGCTCCTTTTAGTCGGGTATTACGCATGAATAGTATTTGTCAAGTCTGAAGCGATATGGATGGCGCTATGGCTATCAGGATAGCCTTTCAATGACGTTGACTGTCTACAAGGCTGACAATCCTACTTTAAATACTTGTGCTAACAATATGTCAACAGAGGAAATTAGTGTCTTTGAGGCTGAAAGGAGGTGTCTTATATTGGAGCAATTGGCTTACTCTCGCATGGAGGAAAGCTAATGTAACCTTCTTCCCTTCACACTGCATGTGGGACTCTTATACTCAAGAAGGTTTACTCTTTCGGATACTCTGTGTTCTTGTACCTCCTGCCCCCCTTTCAAAAGGGGAGCCCAATGATTTCAATATTGCAGAGTCCTTTCCCATTACACCTCCCACTTGGCTTGCAGTCATAATTACAGATCGTTACCTAGTGCGGAATTCCTAATGCCTCATTGTTATGTGTAATTGTCACCCTTGGCGATTGGTCAAATGGTGCCCTGACATCATAATGCTACTGCAGGATGTCATCTGACATGAGGGCAAGCAATAGGATACATTTATCATGGTATTGAAATAGGTAGCAGGATAGACAGGACTCCCAGATGAAGAAAAGATTGTGAGATGAAATAAACAAGGGCATTATTTGAGACTTATTCATTAGTTTTATGGTGTCGGTGATCATGATATTCTCAGGTTCTCTATAGGTGAACTGATAGGGATTTGCAAGAATGAAGATGTCAGAATCTGTTGTTTATAGCCTTTCTCATTCCCACTAACTGTAGCATAAACCTTCCTCCTTAAACTTATCAGATCACTTAATGGTCATTGGTGTACCATCACCTAAAAGAATTGCAGTGAGCAGGGTATGCTGTCACTTGGATAGCAATGAGATCTTTTTATCTACATTGTAATATAGGTGCTAGGGTTGTGTAGAGAGTGGTAGGAAATGAGGATTAAGATTGACAGGTATGCTAGGTTGAAAACAATATTGAGATTTAAATCTTTTTGAGCTGTGGATTTTCAAATATTATAGAAGTCATAGTACTGATTAATAACCCTTTATCAAAATCTGTTTGTTGTTGTGTTGCATTAGTTTGGGAATATTCAGGTTCTGTTAATAGACTAACAGTGGACTTTTCCATTTGCAGAATATATTGAATGACCAGCAGAGGCAGTGTTGCAGAAGATGATTTCTCGGAGTTGCTGAACACAAAAAAAAAAGTTCACCAGCTTTCGGCTATATTTACCAACTTACATGGTGAGTCAAACTTTCAATTTATCATTTTCCTTGTCCTTAAAAGAAGTTCAACGCATCTGATGGCTCTTAGCTCCTTTTAGTCGGGTATTACGCATGAATAGTATTTGTCAAGTCTGAAGCGATATGGATGGCGCTATGGCTATCAGGATAGCCTTTCAATGACGTTGACTGTCTACAAGGCTGACAATCCTACTTTAAATACTTGTGCTAACAATATGTCAACAGAGGAAATTAGTGTCTTTGAGGCTGAAAGGAGGTGTCTTATATTGGAGCAATTGGCTTACTCTCGCATGGAGGAAAGCTAATGTAACCTTCTTCCCTTCACACTGCATGTGGGACTCTTATACTCAAGAAGGTTTACTCTTTCGGATACTCTGTGTTCTTGTACCTCCTGCCCCCCTTTCAAAAGGGGAGCCCAATGATTTCAATATTGCAGAGTCCTTTCCCATTACACCTCCCACTTGGCTTGCAGTCATAATTACAGATCGTTACCTAGTGCGGAATTCCTAATGCCTCATTGTTATGTGTAATTGTCACCCATGGCGATTGGTCAAATGGTGCCCTGACATCATAATGCTACTGCAGGATGTCATCTGACATGAGGGCAAGCAATAGGATACATTTATCATGGTATTGAAATAGGTAGCAGGATAGACAGGACTCCCAGATGAAGAAAAGATTGTGAGATGAAATAAACAAGGGCATTATTTGAGACTTATTCATTAGTTTTATGGTGTCGGTGATCATGATATTCTCAGGTTCTCTATAGGTGAACTGAAAGGGATTTGCAAGAATGAAGATGTCAGAATCTGTTGTTTATAGCTTTTCTCATTCCCACTAACTGTAGCATAAACCTTTCTCCATAAACTTATCAGATCACTTAATGGTCATTGGTGTACCATCACCTAAAAGAATTGCAGTGAGCAGGGTATGCTGTCACTTGGATAGCAATGAGATCTTTTTATCTACATTCTAATATAGGTGCTAGGGTTGTGTAGAGAGTGGTAGGAAATGAGGATTAAGATTGACAGGTATGCTAGGTTGAAAACAATATTGAGATTTAAATCTTTTTGAGCTGTGGATTTTCAAATATTATAGAAGTCATAGTACTGATTAATAACCCTTTATCAAAATCTGTTTGTTGTTGTGTTGCATTAGTTTGGGAATATTCAGGTTCTGTTAATAGACTAACAGTGGACTTTTCCATTTGCAGAATATATTGAATGACCAGCAGAGGCAGTGTTGCAGAAGATGATTTCTCGGAGTTGCTGAACACAAAAAAAAAAGTTCACCAGCTTTCGGCTATATTTACCAACTTACATGGTGAGTCAAACTTTCAATTTATCATTTTCCTTGTCCTTAAAAGAAGTTCAATGCATCTGATGGCTCTTAGCTCCTTTTAGTCGGGTATTACGCATGAATAGTATTTGTCAAGTCTGAAGCGATATGGATGGCGCTATGGCTATCAGGATAGCCTTTCAATGACGTTGACTGTCTACAAGGCTGACAATCCTACTTTAAATACTTGTGCTAACAATATGTCAACAGAGGAAATTAGTGTCTTTGAGGCTGAAAGGAGGTGTCTTATATTGGAGCAATTGGCTTACTCTCGCATGGAGGAAAGCTAATGTAACCTTCTTCCCTTCACACTGCATGTGGGACTCTTATACTCAAGAAGGTTTACTCTTTCGGATACTCTGTGTTCTTGTACCTCCTGCCCCCCTTTCAAAAGGGGAGCCCGATGATTTCAATATTGCAGAGTCCTTTCCCATTACACCTCCCACTTGGCTTGCAGTCATAATTACAGATCGTTACCTAGTGCGGAATTCCTAATGCCTCATTGTTATGTGTAATTGTCACCCATGGCGATTGGTCAAATGGTGCCCTGACATCATAATGCTACTGCAGGATGTCATCTGACATGAGGGCAAGCAATAGGATACATTTATCATGGTATTGAAATAGGTAGCAGGATAGACAGGACTCCCAGATGAAGAAAAGATTGTGAGATGAAATAAACAAGGGCATTATTTGAGACTTATTCATTAGTTTTATGGTGTCGGTGATCATGATATTCTCAGGTTCTCTATAGGTGAACTGAAAGGGATTTGCAAGAATGAAGATGTCAGAATCTGTTGTTTATAGCTTTTCTCATTCCCACTAACTGTAGCATAAACCTTTCTCCATAAACTTATCAGATCACTTAATGGTCATTGGTGTACCATCACCTAAAAGAATTGCAGTGAGCAGGGTATGCTGTCACTTGGATAGCAATGAGATCTTTTTATCTACATTCTAATATAGGTGCTAGGGTTGTGTAGAGAGTGGTAGGAAATGAGGATTAAGATTGACAGGTATGCTAGGTTGAAAACAATATTGAGATTTAAATCTTTTTGAGCTGTGGATTTTCAAATATTATAGAAGTCATAGTACTGATTAATAACCCTTTATCAAAATCTGTTTGTTGTTGTGTTGCATTAGTTTGGGAATATTCAGGTTCTGTTAATAGACTAACAGTGGACTTTTCCATTTGCAGAATATATTGAATGACCAGCAGAGGCAGTGTTGCAGAAGATGATTTCTCGGAGTTGCTGAACACAAAAAAAAAAGTTCACCAGCTTTCGGCTATATTTACCAACTTACATGGTGAGTCAAACTTTCAATTTATCATTTTCCTTGTCCTTAAAAGAAGTTCAACGCATCTGATGGCTCTTAGCTCCTTTTAGTCGGGTATTACGCATGAATAGTATTTGTCAAGTCTGAAGCGATATGGATGGCGCTATGGCTATCAGGATAGCCTTTCAATGACGTTGACTGTCTACAAGGCTGACAATCCTACTTTAAATACTTGTGCTAACAATATGTCAACAGAGGAAATTAGTGTCTTTGAGGCTGAAAGGAGGTGTCTTATATTGGAGCAATTGGCTTACTCTCGCATGGAGGAAAGCTAATGTAACCTTCTTCCCTTCACACTGCATGTGGGACTCTTATACTCAAGAAGGTTTACTCTTTCGGATACTCTGTGTTCTTGTACCTCCTGCCCCCCTTTCAAAAGGGGAGCCCAATGATTTCAATATTGCAGAGTCCTTTCCCATTACACCTCCCACTTGGCTTGCAGTCATAATTACAGATCGTTACCTAGTGCGGAATTCCTAATGCCTCATTGTTATGTGTAATTGTCACCCTTGGCGATTGGTCAAATGGTGCCCTGACATCATAATGCTACTGCAGGATGTCATCTGACATGAGGGCAAGCAATAGGATACATTTATCATGGTATTGAAATAGGTAGCAGGATAGACAGGACTCCCAGATGAAGAAAAGATTGTGAGATGAAATAAACAAGGGCATTATTTGAGACTTATTCATTAGTTTTATGGTGTCGGTGATCATGATATTCTCAGGTTCTCTATAGGTGAACTGATAGGGATTTGCAAGAATGAAGATGTCAGAATCTGTTGTTTATAGCCTTTCTCATTCCCACTAACTGTAGCATAAACCTTCCTCCTTAAACTTATCAGATCACTTAATGGTCATTGGTGTACCATCACCTAAAAGAATTGCAGTGAGCAGGGTATGCTGTCACTTGGATAGCAATGAGATCTTTTTATCTACATTCTAATATAGGTGCTAGGGTTGTGTAGAGAGTGGTAGGAAATGAGGATTAAGATTGACAGGTATGCTAGGTTGAAAACAATATTGAGATTTAAATCTTTTTGAGCTGTGGATTTTCAAATATTATAGAAGTCATAGTACTGATTAATAACCCTTTATCAAAATCTGTTTGTTGTTGTGTTGCATTAGTTTGGGAATATTCAGGTTCTGTTAATAGACTAACAGTGGACTTTTCCATTTGCAGAATATATTGAATGACCAGCAGAGGCAGTGTTGCAGAAGATGATTTCTCGGAGTTGCTGAACACAAAAAAAAAAGTTCACCAGCTTTCGGCTATATTTACCAACTTACATGGTGAGTCAAACTTTCAATTTATCATTTTCCTTGTCCTTAAAAGAAGTTCAACGCATCTGATGGGCTCTTAGCTCCTTTTAGTCGGGTATTACGCATGAATAGTATTTGTCAAGTCTGAAGCGATATGGATGGCGCTATGGCTATCAGGATAGCCTTTCAATGACGTTGACTGTCTACAAGGCTGACAATCCTACTTTAATTACTTGTGCTAACAATATGTCAACAGAGGAAATTAGTGTCTTTGAGGCTGAAAGGAGGTGTCTTATATTGGAGCAATTGGCTTACTCTCGCATGGAGGAAAGCTAATGTAACCTTCTTCCCTTCACACTGCATGTGGGACTCTTATACTCAAGAAGGTTTACTCTTTCGGATACTCTGTGTTCTTGTACCTCCTGCCCCCCTTTCAAAAGGGGAGCCCAATGATTTCAATATTGCAGAGTCCTTTCCCATTACACCTCCCACTTGGCTTGCAGTCATAATTACAGATCGTTACCTAGTGCGGAATTCCTAATGCCTCATTGTTATGTGTAATTGTCACCCATGGCGATTGGTCAAATGGTGCCCTGACATCATAATGCTACTGCAGGATGTCATCTGACATGAGGGCAAGCAATAGGATACATTTATCATGGTATTGAAATAGGTAGCAGGATAGACAGGACTCCCAGATGAAGAAAAGATTGTGAGATGAAATAAACAAGGGCATTATTTGAGACTTATTCATTAGTTTTATGGTGTCGGTGATCATGATATTCTCAGGTTCTCTATAGGTGAACTGAAAGGGATTTGCAAGAATGAAGATGTCAGAATCTGTTGTTTATAGCTTTTCTCATTCCCACTAACTGTAGCATAAACCTTTCTCCATAAACTTATCAGATCACTTAATGGTCATTGGTGTACCATCACCTAAAAGAATTGCAGTGAGCAGGGTATGCTGTCACTTGGATAGCAATGAGATCTTTTTATCTACATTCTAATATAGGTGCTAGGGTTGTGTAGAGAGTGGTAGGAAATGAGGATTAAGATTGACAGGTATGCTCGGTTGAAAACAATATTGAGATTTAAATCTTTTTGAGCTGTGGATTTTCAAATATTAAAGAAGTCATAGTACTGATTAATAACCCTTTATCAAAATCTGTTTGTTGTTGTGATGCATTAGTTTGGGAATATTCAGGTTCTGTTAATAGACTAACAGTGGACTTTTCCATTTGCAGAATATATTGAATGACCAGCAGAGGCAGTATTGCAGAAGATGATTTCTCGGAGTTGCTGAACACAAAAAAAAAGTTCCCCAGCTTTCGGCTATATTTA
The DNA here is from genome assembly GCF_964261635.1 of Lissotriton helveticus. Lineage (NCBI taxonomy): Eukaryota > Metazoa > Chordata > Amphibia > Caudata > Salamandridae > Lissotriton > Lissotriton helveticus. Next base: position 455,986,566 of record NC_136072.1, on the reverse strand, counting down.
CCAACTTACATGGTGAGTCAAACTTTCAATTTATCATTTTCCTTGTCCTTAAAAGAAGTTCAACGCATCTGATGGCTCTTAGCTCCTTTTAGTCGGGTGTTACGCATGAATAGTATTTGTCAAGTCTAAAGCGATATGGATGGCGCTATGGCTATCAGGATAGCCTTTCAATGACGTTGACTGTCTACAAGGCTGACAATCCTACTTTAAATACTTGTGCTAACAATATGTCAACAGAGGAAATTAGTGTCTTTGAGGCTGAAAGGAGGTGTCTTATATTGGAGCAATTGGCTTACTCTCGCTTGGAGGAAAGCTAATGTAACCTTCTTCCCTTCACACTGCATGTGGGACTTTTATACTCAAGAAGGTTTACTCTTTCGGATACTCTGTGTTCTTGTACCTCCTGCCCCCCTTTCAAAAGGGGAGCCCAATGATTTCAATATTGCAGAGTCCTTTCCCATTACACCTCCCACTTGGCTTGCAGTCATAATTACAGATCGTTACCTAGTGCGGAATTCCTAATGCCTCATTGTTATGTGTAATTGTCACCCATGGCGATTGGTCAAATGGTGCCCTGACATCATAATGCTACTGCAGGATGTCATCTGACATGAGGGCAAGCAATAGGATACATTTATCATGGTATTGAAATAGGTAGCAGGATAGACAGGACTCCCAGATGAAGAAAAGATTGTGAGATGAAATAAACAAGGGCATTATTTGAGACTTATTCATTAGTTTTATGGTGTCGGTGATCATGATATTCTCAGGTTCTCTATAGGTGAACTGAAAGGGATTTGCAAGAATGAAGATGTCAGAATCTGTTGTTTATAGCTTTTCTCATTCCCACTAACTGTAGCATAAACCTTTCTCCATAAACTTATCAGATCACTTAATGGTCATTGGTGTACCATCACCTAAAAGAATTGCAGTGAGCAGGGTATGCTGTCACTTGGATAGCAATGAGATCTTTTTATCTACATTCTAATATAGGTGCTAGGGTTGTGTAGAGAGTGGTAGGAAATGAGGATTAAGATTGACAGGTATGCTCGGTTGAAAACAATATTGAGATTTAAATCTTTTTGAGCTGTGGATTTTCAAATATTAAAGAAGTCATAGTACTGATTAATAACCCTTTATCAAAATCTGTTTGTTGTTGTGATGCATTAGTTTGGGAATATTCAGGTTCTGTTAATAGACTAACAGTGGACTTTTCCATTTGCAGAATATATTGAATGACCAGCAGAGGCAGTATTGCAGAAGATGATTTCTCGGAGTTGCTGAACACAAAAAAAAAGTTCCCCAGCTTTCGGCTATATTTACCAACTTACATGGTGAGTCAAACTTTCAATTTATCATTTTCCTTGTCCTTAAAAGAAGTTCAACGCATCTGATGGCTCTTAGCTCCTTTTAGTCGGGTGTTACGCATGAATAGTATTTGTCAAGTCTAAAGCGATATGGATGGCGCTATGGCTATCAGGATAGCCTTTCAATGACGTTGACTGTCTACAAGGCTGACAATCCTACTTTAAATACTTGTGCTAACAATATGTCAACAGAGGAAATTAGTGTCTTTGAGGCTGAAAGGAGGTGTCTTATATTGGAGCAATTGGCTTACTCTCGCTTGGAGGAAAGCTAATGTAACCTTCTTCCCTTCACACTGCATGTGGGACTTTTATACTCAAGAAGGTTTACTCTTTCGGATACTCTGTGTTCTTGTACCTCCTGCCCCCCTTTCAAAAGGGGAGCCCAATGATTTCAATATTGCAGAGTCCTTTCCCATTACACCTCCCACTTGGCTTGCAGTCATAATTACAGATCGTTACCTAGTGCGGAATTCCTAATGCCTCATTGTTATGTGTAATTGTCACCCATGGCGATTGGTCAAATGGTGCCCTGACATCATAATGCTACTGCAGGATGTCATCTGACATGAGGGCAAGCAATAGGATACATTTATCATGGTATTGAAATAGGTAGCAGGATAGACAGGACTCCCAGATGAAGAAAAGATTGTGAGATGAAATAAACAAGGGCATTATTTGAGACTTATTCATTAGTTTTATGGTGTCGGTGATCATGATATTCTCAGGTTCTCTATAGGTGAACTGATAGGGATTTGCAAGAATGAAGATGTCAGAATCTGTTGTTTATAGCCTTTCTCATTCCCACTAACTGTAGCATAAACCTTCCTCCTTAAACTTATCAGATCACTTAATGGTCATTGGTGTACCATCACCTAAAAGAATTGCAGTGAGCAGGGTATGCTGGCACTTGGATAGCAATGAGATCTTTTTATCTACATTCTAATATAGGTGCTAGGGTTGTGTAGAGAGTGGTAGGAAATGAGGATTAAGATTGACAGGTATGCTAGGTTGAAAACAATATTGAGATTTAAATCTTTTTGAGCTGTGGATTTTCAAATATTATAGAAGTCATAGTACTGATTAATAACCCTTTATCAAAATCTGTTTGTTGTTGTGTTGCATTAGTTTGGGAATATTCAGGTTCTGTTAATAGACTAACAGTGGACTTTTCCATTTGCAGAATATATTGAATGACCAGCAGAGGCAGTGTTGCAGAAGATGATTTCTCGGAGTTGCTGAACACAAAAAAAAAAGTTCACCAGCTTTCGGCTATATTTACCAACTTACATGGTGAGTCAAACTTTCAATTTATCATTTTCCTTGTCCTTAAAAGAAGTTCAACGCATCTGATGGCTCTTAGCTCCTTTTAGTCGGGTATTACGCATGAATAGTATTTGTCAAGTCTGAAGCGATATGGATGGCGCTATGGCTATCAGGATAGCCTTTCAATGACGTTGACTGTCTACAAGGCTGACAATCCTACTTTAAATACTTGTGCTAACAATATGTCAACAGAGGAAATTAGTGTCTTTGAGGCTGAAAGGAGGTGTCTTATATTGGAGCAATTGGCTTACTCTCGCATGGAGGAAGGCTAATGTAACCTTCTTCCCTTCACACTGCATGTGGGACTCTTATACTCAAGAAGGTTTACTCTTTCGGATACTCTGTGTTCTTGTACCTCCTGCCCCCCTTTCAAAAGGGGAGCCCAATGATTTCAATATTGCAGAGTCCTTTCCCATTACACCTCCCACTTGGCTTGCAGTCATAATTACAGATCGTTACCTAGTGCGGAATTCCTAATGCCTCATTGTTATGTGTAATTGTCACCCATGGCGATTGGTCAAATGGTGCCCTGACATCATAATGCTACTGCAGGATGTCATCTGACATGAGGGCAAGCAATAGGATACATTTATCATGGTATTGAAATAGGTAGCAGGATAGACAGGACTCCCAGATGAAGAAAAGATTGTGAGATGAAATAAACAAGGGCATTATTTGAGACTTATTCATTAGTTTTATGGTGTCGGTGATCATGATATTTTCAGGTTCTCTATAGGTGAACTGAAAGGGATTTGCAAGAATGAAGATGTCAGAATCTGTTGTTTATAGCTTTTCTCATTCCCACTAACTGTAGCATAAACCTTTCTCCATAAACTTATCAGATCACTTAATGGTCATTGGTGTACCATCACCTAAAAGAATTGCAGTGAGCAGGGTATGCTGTCACTTGGATAGCAATGAGATCTTTTTATCTACATTCTAATATAGGTGCTAGGGTTGTGTAGAGAGTGGTAGGAAATGAGGATTAAGATTGACAGGTATGCTAGGTTGAAAACAATATTGAGATTTAAATCTTTTTGAGCTGTGGATTTTCAAATATTATAGAAGTCATAGTACTGATTAATAACCCTTTATCAAAATCTGTTTGTTGTTGTGTTGCATTAGTTTGGGAATATTCAGGTTCTGTTAATAGACTAACAGTGGACTTTTCCATTTGCAGAATATATTGAATGACCAGCAGAGGCAGTGTTGCAGAAGATGATTTCTCGGAGTTGCTGAACACAAAAAAAAAAGTTCACCAGCTTTCGGCTATATTTACCAACTTACATGGTGAGTCAAACTTTCAATTTATCATTTTCCTTGTCCTTAAAAGAAGTTCAACGCATCTGATGGCTCTTAGCTCCTTTTAGTCGGGTATTACGCATGAATAGTATTTGTCAAGTCTGAAGCGATATGGATGGCGCTATGGCTATCAGGATAGCCTTTCAATGACGTTGACTGTCTACAAGGCTGACAATCCTACTTTAAATACTTGTGCTAACAATATGTCAACAGAGGAAATTAGTGTCTTTGAGGCTGAAAGGAGGTGTCTTATATTGGAGCAATTGGCTTACTCTCGCATGGAGGAAAGCTAATGTAACCTTCTTCCCTTCACACTGCATGTGGGACTCTTATACTCAAGAAGGTTTACTCTTTCGGATACTCTGTGTTCTTGTACCTCCTGCCCCCCTTTCAAAAGGGGAGCCCAATGATTTCAATATTGCAGAGTCCTTTCCCATTACACCTCCCACTTGGCTTGCAGTCATAATTACAGATCGTTACCTAGTGCGGAATTCCTAATGCCTCATTGTTATGTGTAATTGTCACCCATGGCGATTGGTCAAATGGTGCCCTGACATCATAATGCTACTGCAGGATGTCATCTGACATGAGGGCAAGCAATAGGATACATTTATCATGGTATTGAAATAGGTAGCAGGATAGACAGGACTCCCAGATGAAGAAAAGATTGTGAGATGAAATAAACAAGGGCATTATTTGAGACTTATTCATTAGTTTTATGGTGTCGGTGATCATGATATTCTCAGGTTCTCTATAGGTGAACTGAAAGGGATTTGCAAGAATGAAGATGTCAGAATCTGTTGTTTATAGCTTTTCTCATTCCCACTAACTGTAGCATAAACCTTTCTCCATAAACTTATCAGATCACTTAATGGTCATTGGTGTACCATCACCTAAAAGAATTGCAGTGAGCAGGGTATGCTTTCACTTGGATAGCAATGAGATCTTTTTATCTACATTCTAATATAGGTGCTAGGGTTGTGTAGAGAGTGGTAGGAAATGAGGATTAAGATTGACAGGTATGCTCGGTTGAAAACAATATTGAGATTTAAATCTTTTTGAGCTGTGGATTTTCAAATATTAAAGAAGTCATAGTACTGATTAATAACCCTTTATCAAAATCTGTTTGTTGTTGTGATGCATTAGTTTGGGAATATTCAGGTTCTGTTAATAGACTAACAGTGGACTTTTCCATTTGCAGAATATATTGAATGACCAGCAGAGGCAGTATTGCAGAAGATGATTTCTCGGAGTTGCTGAACACAAAAAAAAAGTTCCCCAGCTTTCGGCTATATTTACCAACTTACATGGTGAGTCAAACTTTCAATTTATCATTTTCCTTGTCCTTAAAAGAAGTTCAACGCATCTGATGGCTCTTAGCTCCTTTTAGTCGGGTGTTACGCATGAATAGTATTTGTCAAGTCTAAAGCGATATGGATGGCGCTATGGCTATCAGGATAGCCTTTCAATGACGTTGACTGTCTACAAGGCTGACAATCCTACTTTAAATACTTGTGCTAACAATATGTCAACAGAGGAAATTAGTGTCTTTGAGGCTGAAAGGAGGTGTCTTATATTGGAGCAATTGGCTTACTCTCGCTTGGAGGAAAGCTAATGTAACCTTCTTCCCTTCACACTGCATGTGGGACTTTTATACTCAAGAAGGTTTACTCTTTCGGATACTCTGTGTTCTTGTACCTCCTGCCCCCCTTTCAAAAGGGGAGCCCAATGATTTCAATATTGCAGAGTCCTTTCCCATTACACCTCCCACTTGGCTTGCAGTCATAATTACAGATCGTTACCTAGTGCGGAATTCCTAATGCCTCATTGTTATGTGTAATTGTCACCCATGGCGATTGGTCAAATGGTGCCCTGACATCATAATGCTACTGCAGGATGTCATCTGACATGAGGGCAAGCAATAGGATACATTTATCATGGTATTGAAATAGGTAGCAGGATAGACAGGACTCCCAGATGAAGAAAAGATTGTGAGATGAAATAAACAAGGGCATTATTTGAGACTTATTCATTAGTTTTATGGTGTCGGTGATCATGATATTCTCAGGTTCTCTATAGGTGAACTGAAAGGGATTTGCAAGAATGAAGATGTCAGAATCTGTTGTTTATAGCTTTTCTCATTCCCACTAACTGTAGCATAAACCTTTCTCCATAAACTTATCAGATCACTTAATGGTCATTGGTGTACCATCACCTAAAAGAATTGCAGTGAGCAGGGTATGCTGTCACTTGGATAGCAATGAGATCTTTTTATCTACATTCTAATATAGGTGCTAGGGTTGTGTAGAGAGTGGTAGGAAATGAGGATTAAGATTGACAGGTATGCTCGGTTGAAAACAATATTGAGATTTAAATCTTTTTGAGCTGTGGATTTTCAAATATTAAAGAAGTCATAGTACTGATTAATAACCCTTTATCAAAATCTGTTTGTTGTTGTGATGCATTAGTTTGGGAATATTCAGGTTCTGTTAATAGACTAACAGTGGACTTTTCCATTTGCAGAATATATTGAATGACCAGCAGAGGCAGTATTGCAGAAGATGATTTCTCGGAGTTGCTGAACACAAAAAAAAAGTTCCCCAGCTTTCGGCTATATTTACCAACTTACATGGTGAGTCAAACTTTCAATTTATCATTTTCCTTGTCCTTAAAAGAAGTTCAACGCATCTGATGGCTCTTAGCTCCTTTTAGTCGGGTGTTACGCATGAATAGTATTTGTCAAGTCTAAAGCGATATGGATGGCGCTATGGCTATCAGGATAGCCTTTCAATGACGTTGACTGTCTACAAGGCTGACAATCCTACTTTAAATACTTGTGCTAACAATATGTCAACAGAGGAAATTAGTGTCTTTGAGGCTGAAAGGAGGTGTCTTATATTGGAGCAATTGGCTTACTCTCGCTTGGAGGAAAGCTAATGTAACCTTCTTCCCTTCACACTGCATGTGGGACTTTTATACTCAAGAAGGTTTACTCTTTCGGATACTCTGTGTTCTTGTACCTCCTGCCCCCCTTTCAAAAGGGGAGCCCAATGATTTCAATATTGCAGAGTCCTTTCCCATTACACCTCCCACTTGGCTTGCAGTCATAATTACAGATCGTTACCTAGTGCGGAATTCCTAATGCCTCATTGTTATGTGTAATTGTCACCCATGGCGATTGGTCAAATGGTGCCCTGACATCATAATGCTACTGCAGGATGTCATCTGACATGAGGGCAAGCAATAGGATACATTTATCATGGTATTGAAATAGGTAGCAGGATAGACAGGACTCCCAGATGAAGAAAAGATTGTGAGATGAAATAAACAAGGGCATTATTTGAGACTTATTCATTAGTTTTATGGTGTCGGTGATCATGATATTCTCAGGTTCTCTATAGGTGAACTGATAGGGATTTGCAAGAATGAAGATGTCAGAATCTGTTGTTTATAGCCTTTCTCATTCCCACTAACTGTAGCATAAACCTTCCTCCTTAAACTTATCAGATCACTTAATGGTCATTGGTGTACCATCACCTAAAAGAATTGCAGTGAGCAGGGTATGCTGGCACTTGGATAGCAATGAGATCTTTTTATCTACATTCTAATATAGGTGCTAGGGTTGTGTAGAGAGTGGTAGGAAATGAGGATTAAGATTGACAGGTATGCTAGGTTGAAAACAATATTGAGATTTAAATCTTTTTGAGCTGTGGATTTTCAAATATTATAGAAGTCATAGTACTGATTAATAACCCTTTATCAAAATCTGTTTGTTGTTGTGTTGCATTCGTTTGGGAATATTCAGGTTCTGTTAATAGACTAACAGTGGACTTTTCCATTTGCAGAATATATTGAATGACCAGCAGAGGCAGTGTTGCAGAAGATGATTTCTCGGAGTTGCTGAACACAAAAAAAAAAGTTCACCAGCTTTCGGCTATATTTACCAACTTACATGGTGAGTCAAACTTTCAATTTATCATTTTCCTTGTCCTTAAAAGAAGTTCAACGCATCTGATGGCTCTTAGCTCCTTTTAGTCGGGTATTACGCATGAATAGTATTTGTCAAGTCTGAAGCGATATGGATGGCGCTATGGCTATCAGGATAGCCTTTCAATGACGTTGACTGTCTACAAGGCTGACAATCCTACTTTAAATACTTGTGCTAACAATATGTCAACAGAGGAAATTAGTGTCTTTGAGGCTGAAAGGAGGTGTCTTATATTGGAGCAATTGGCTTACTCTCGCATGGAGGAAGGCTAATGTAACCTTCTTCCCTTCACACTGCATGTGGGACTCTTATACTCAAGAAGGTTTACTCTTTCGGATACTCTGTGTTCTTGTACCTCCTGCCCCCCTTTCAAAAGGGGAGCCCAATGATTTCAATATTGCAGAGTCCTTTCCCATTACACCTCCCACTTGGCTTGCAGTCATAATTACAGATCGTTACCTAGTGCGGAATTCCTAATGCCTCATTGTTATGTGTAATTGTCACCCATGGCGATTGGTCAAATGGTGCCCTGACATCATAATGCTACTGCAGGATGTCATCTGACATGAGGGCAAGCAATAGGATACATTTATCATGGTATTGAAATAGGTAGCAGGATAGACAGGACTCCCAGATGAAGAAAAGATTGTGAGATGAAATAAACAAGGGCATTATTTGAGACTTATTCATTAGTTTTATGGTGTCGGTGATCATGATATTCTCAGGTTCTCTATAGGTGAACTGAAAGGGATTTGCAAGAATGAAGATGTCAGAATCTGTTGTTTATAGCTTTTCTCATTCCCACTAACTGTAGCATAAACCTTTCTCCATAAACTTATCAGATCACTTAATGGTCATTGGTGTACCATCACCTAAAAGAATTGCAGTGAGCAGGGTATGCTGTCACTTGGATAGCAATGAGATCTTTTTATCTACATTCTAATATAGGTGCTAGGGTTGTGTAGAGAGTGGTAGGAAATGAGGATTAAGATTGACAGGTATGCTAGGTTGAAAACAATATTGAGATTTAAATCTTTTTGAGCTGTGGATTTTCAAATATTATAGAAGTCATAGTACTGATTAATAACCCTTTATCAAAATCTGTTTGTTGTTGTGTTGCATTAGTTTGGGAATATTCAGGTTCTGTTAATAGACTAACAGTGGACTTTTCCATTTGCAGAATATATTGAATGACCAGCAGAGGCAGTGTTGCAGAAGATGATTTCTCGGAGTTGCTGAACACAAAAAAAAAAGTTCACCAGCTTTCGGCTATATTTACCAACTTACATGGTGAGTCAAACTTTCAATTTATCATTTTCCTTGTCCTTAAAAGAAGTTCAACGCATCTGATGGCTCTTAGCTCCTTTTAGTCGGGTATTACGCATGAATAGTATTTGTCAAGTCTGAAGCGATATGGATGGCGCTATGGCTATCAGGATAGCCTTTCAATGACGTTGACTGTCTACAAGGCTGACAATCCTACTTTAAATACTTGTGCTAACAATATGTCAACAGAGGAAATTAGTGTCTTTGAGGCTGAAAGGAGGTGTCTTATATTGGAGCAATTGGCTTACTCTCGCATGGAGGAAAGCTAATGTAACCTTCTTCCCTTCACACTGCATGTGGGACTCTTATACTCAAGAAGGTTTACTCTTTCGGATACTCTGTGTTCTTGTACCTCCTGCCCCCCTTTCAAAAGGGGAGCCCAATGATTTCAATATTGCAGAGTCCTTTCCCATTACACCTCCCACTTGGCTTGCAGTCATAATTACAGATCGTTACCTAGTGCGGAATTCCTAATGCCTCATTGTTATGTGTAATTGTCACCCTTGGCGATTGGTCAAATGGTGCCCTGACATCATAATGCTACTGCAGGATGTCATCTGACATGAGGGCAAGCAATAGGATACATTTATCATGGTATTGAAATAGGTAGCAGGATAGACAGGACTCCCAGATGAAGAAAAGATTGTGAGATGAAATAAACAAGGGCATTATTTGAGACTTATTCATTAGTTTTATGGTGTCGGTGATCATGATATTCTCAGGTTCTCTATAGGTGAACTGATAGGGATTTGCAAGAATGAAGATGTCAGAATCTGTTGTTTATAGCCTTTCTCATTCCCACTAACTGTAGCATAAACCTTCCTCCTTAAACTTATCAGATCACTTAATGGTCATTGGTGTACCATCACCTAAAAGAATTGCAGTGAGCAGGGTATGCTGTCACTTGGATAGCAATGAGATCTTTTTATCTACATTGTAATATAGGTGCTAGGGTTGTGTAGAGAGTGGTAGGAAATGAGGATTAAGATTGACAGGTATGCTAGGTTGAAAACAATATTGAGATTTAAATCTTTTTGAGCTGTGGATTTTCAAATATTATAGAAGTCATAGTACTGATTAATAACCCTTTATCAAAATCTGTTTGTTGTTGTGTTGCATTAGTTTGGGAATATTCAGGTTCTGTTAATAGACTAACAGTGGACTTTTCCATTTGCAGAATATATTGAATGACCAGCAGAGGCAGTGTTGCAGAAGATGATTTCTCGGAGTTGCTGAACACAAAAAAAAAAGTTCACCAGCTTTCGGCTATATTTACCAACTTACATGGTGAGTCAAACTTTCAATTTATCATTTTCCTTGTCCTTAAAAGAAGTTCAACGCATCTGATGGCTCTTAGCTCCTTTTAGTCGGGTATTACGCATGAATAGTATTTGTCAAGTCTGAAGCGATATGGATGGCGCTATGGCTATCAGGATAGCCTTTCAATGACGTTGACTGTCTACAAGGCTGACAATCCTACTTTAAATACTTGTGCTAACAATATGTCAACAGAGGAAATTAGTGTCTTTGAGGCTGAAAGGAGGTGTCTTATATTGGAGCAATTGGCTTACTCTCGCATGGAGGAAAGCTAATGTAACCTTCTTCCCTTCACACTGCATGTGGGACTCTTATACTCAAGAAGGTTTACTCTTTCGGATACTCTGTGTTCTTGTACCTCCTGCCCCCCTTTCAAAAGGGGAGCCCAATGATTTCAATATTGCAGAGTCCTTTCCCATTACACCTCCCACTTGGCTTGCAGTCATAATTACAGATCGTTACCTAGTGCGGAATTCCTAATGCCTCATTGTTATGTGTAATTGTCACCCATGGCGATTGGTCAAATGGTGCCCTGACATCATAATGCTACTGCAGGATGTCATCTGACATGAGGGCAAGCAATAGGATACATTTATCATGGTATTGAAATAGGTAGCAGGATAGACAGGACTCCCAGATGAAGAAAAGATTGTGAGATGAAATAAACAAGGGCATTATTTGAGACTTATTCATTAGTTTTATGGTGTCGGTGATCATGATATTCTCAGGTTCTCTATAGGTGAACTGAAAGGGATTTGCAAGAATGAAGATGTCAGAATCTGTTGTTTATAGCTTTTCTCATTCCCACTAACTGTAGCATAAACCTTTCTCCATAAACTTATCAGATCACTTAATGGTCATTGGTGTACCATCACCTAAAAGAATTGCAGTGAGCAGGGTATGCTGTCACTTGGATAGCAATGAGATCTTTTTATCTACATTCTAATATAGGTGCTAGGGTTGTGTAGAGAGTGGTAGGAAATGAGGATTAAGATTGACAGGTATGCTAGGTTGAAAACAATATTGAGATTTAAATCTTTTTGAGCTGTGGATTTTCAAATATTATAGAAGTCATAGTACTGATTAATAACCCTTTATCAAAATCTGTTTGTTGTTGTGTTGCATTAGTTTGGGAATATTCAGGTTCTGTTAATAGACTAACAGTGGACTTTTCCATTTGCAGAATATATTGAATGACCAGCAGAGGCAGTGTTGCAGAAGATGATTTCTCGGAGTTGCTGAACACAAAAAAAAAAGTTCACCAGCTTTCGGCTATATTTACCAACTTACATGGTGAGTCAAACTTTCAATTTATCATTTTCCTTGTCCTTAAAAGAAGTTCAATGCATCTGATGGCTCTTAGCTCCTTTTAGTCGGGTATTACGCATGAATAGTATTTGTCAAGTCTGAAGCGATATGGATGGCGCTATGGCTATCAGGATAGCCTTTCAATGACGTTGACTGTCTACAAGGCTGACAATCCTACTTTAAATACTTGTGCTAACAATATGTCAACAGAGGAAATTAGTGTCTTTGAGGCTGAAAGGAGGTGTCTTATATTGGAGCAATTGGCTTACTCTCGCATGGAGGAAAGCTAATGTAACCTTCTTCCCTTCACACTGCATGTGGGACTCTTATACTCAAGAAGGTTTACTCTTTCGGATACTCTGTGTTCTTGTACCTCCTGCCCCCCTTTCAAAAGGGGAGCCCGATGATTTCAATATTGCAGAGTCCTTTCCCATTACACCTCCCACTTGGCTTGCAGTCATAATTACAGATCGTTACCTAGTGCGGAATTCCTAATGCCTCATTGTTATGTGTAATTGTCACCCATGGCGATTGGTCAAATGGTGCCCTGACATCATAATGCTACTGCAGGATGTCATCTGACATGAGGGCAAGCAATAGGATACATTTATCATGGTATTGAAATAGGTAGCAGGATAGACAGGACTCCCAGATGAAGAAAAGATTGTGAGATGAAATAAACAAGGGCATTATTTGAGACTTATTCATTAGTTTTATGGTGTCGGTGATCATGATATTCTCAGGTTCTCTATAGGTGAACTGAAAGGGATTTGCAAGAATGAAGATGTCAGAATCTGTTGTTTATAGCTTTTCTCATTCCCACTAACTGTAGCATAAACCTTTCTCCATAAACTTATCAGATCACTTAATGGTCATTGGTGTACCATCACCTAAAAGAATTGCAGTGAGCAGGGTATGCTGTCACTTGGATAGCAATGAGATCTTTTTATCTACATTCTAATATAGGTGCTAGGGTTGTGTAGAGAGTGGTAGGAAATGAGGATTAAGATTGACAGGTATGCTAGGTTGAAAACAATATTGAGATTTAAATCTTTTTGAGCTGTGGATTTTCAAATATTATAGAAGTCATAGTACTGATTAATAACCCTTTATCAAAATCTGTTTGTTGTTGTGTTGCATTAGTTTGGGAATATTCAGGTTCTGTTAATAGACTAACAGTGGACTTTTCCATTTGCAGAATATATTGAATGACCAGCAGAGGCAGTGTTGCAGAAGATGATTTCTCGGAGTTGCTGAACACAAAAAAAAAAGTTCACCAGCTTTCGGCTATATTTACCAACTTACATGGTGAGTCAAACTTTCAATTTATCATTTTCCTTGTCCTTAAAAGAAGTTCAACGCATCTGATGGCTCTTAGCTCCTTTTAGTCGGGTATTACGCATGAATAGTATTTGTCAAGTCTGAAGCGATATGGATGGCGCTATGGCTATCAGGATAGCCTTTCAATGACGTTGACTGTCTACAAGGCTGACAATCCTACTTTAAATACTTGTGCTAACAATATGTCAACAGAGGAAATTAGTGTCTTTGAGGCTGAAAGGAGGTGTCTTATATTGGAGCAATTGGCTTACTCTCGCATGGAGGAAAGCTAATGTAACCTTCTTCCCTTCACACTGCATGTGGGACTCTTATACTCAAGAAGGTTTACTCTTTCGGATACTCTGTGTTCTTGTACCTCCTGCCCCCCTTTCAAAAGGGGAGCCCAATGATTTCAATATTGCAGAGTCCTTTCCCATTACACCTCCCACTTGGCTTGCAGTCATAATTACAGATCGTTACCTAGTGCGGAATTCCTAATGCCTCATTGTTATGTGTAATTGTCACCCTTGGCGATTGGTCAAATGGTGCCCTGACATCATAATGCTACTGCAGGATGTCATCTGACATGAGGGCAAGCAATAGGATACATTTATCATGGTATTGAAATAGGTAGCAGGATAGACAGGACTCCCAGATGAAGAAAAGATTGTGAGATGAAATAAACAAGGGCATTATTTGAGACTTATTCATTAGTTTTATGGTGTCGGTGATCATGATATTCTCAGGTTCTCTATAGGTGAACTGATAGGGATTTGCAAGAATGAAGATGTCAGAATCTGTTGTTTATAGCCTTTCTCATTCCCACTAACTGTAGCATAAACCTTCCTCCTTAAACTTATCAGATCACTTAATGGTCATTGGTGTACCATCACCTAAAAGAATTGCAGTGAGCAGGGTATGCTGTCACTTGGATAGCAATGAGATCTTTTTATCTACATTGTAATATAGGTGCTAGGGTTGTGTAGAGAGTGGTAGGAAATGAGGATTAAGATTGACAGGTATGCTAGGTTGAAAACAATATTGAGATTTAAATCTTTTTGAGCTGTGGATTTTCAAATATTATAGAAGTCATAGTACTGATTAATAACCCTTTATCAAAATCTGTTTGTTGTTGTGTTGCATTAGTTTGGGAATATTCAGGTTCTGTTAATAGACTAACAGTGGACTTTTCCATTTGCAGAATATATTGAATGACCAGCAGAGGCAGTGTTGCAGAAGATGATTTCTCGGAGTTGCTGAACACAAAAAAAAAAGTTCACCAGCTTTCGGCTATATTTACCAACTTACATGGTGAGTCAAACTTTCAATTTATCATTTTCCTTGTCCTTAAAAGAAGTTCAACGCATCTGATGGCTCTTAGCTCCTTTTAGTCGGGTATTACGCATGAATAGTATTTGTCAAGTCTGAAGCGATATGGATGGCGCTATGGCTATCAGGATAGCCTTTCAATGACGTTGACTGTCTACAAGGCTGACAATCCTACTTTAAATACTTGTGCTAACAATATGTCAACAGAGGAAATTAGTGTCTTTGAGGCTGAAAGGAGGTGTCTTATATTGGAGCAATTGGCTTACTCTCGCATGGAGGAAAGCTAATGTAACCTTCTTCCCTTCACACTGCATGTGGGACTCTTATACTCAAGAAGGTTTACTCTTTCGGATACTCTGTGTTCTTGTACCTCCTGCCCCCCTTTCAAAAGGGGAGCCCAATGATTTCAATATTGCAGAGTCCTTTCCCATTACACCTCCCACTTGGCTTGCAGTCATAATTACAGATCGTTACCTAGTGCGGAATTCCTAATGCCTCATTGTTATGTGTAATTGTCACCCATGGCGATTGGTCAAATGGTGCCCTGACATCATAATGCTACTGCAGGATGTCATCTGACATGAGGGCAAGCAATAGGATACATTTATCATGGTATTGAAATAGGTAGCAGGATAGACAGGACTCCCAGATGAAGAAAAGATTGTGAGATGAAATAAACAAGGGCATTATTTGAGACTTATTCATTAGTTTTATGGTGTCGGTGATCATGATATTCTCAGGTTCTCTATAGGTGAACTGAAAGGGATTTGCAAGAATGAAGATGTCAGAATCTGTTGTTTATAGCTTTTCTCATTCCCACTAACTGTAGCATAAACCTTTCTCCATAAACTTATCAGATCACTTAATGGTCATTGGTGTACCATCACCTAAAAGAATTGCAGTGAGCAGGGTATGCTGTCACTTGGATAGCAATGAGATCTTTTTATCTACATTCTAATATAGGTGCTAGGGTTGTGTAGAGAGTGGTAGGAAATGAGGATTAAGATTGACAGGTATGCTAGGTTGAAAACAATATTGAGATTTAAATCTTTTTGAGCTGTGGATTTTCAAATATTATAGAAGTCATAGTACTGATTAATAACCCTTTATCAAAATCTGTTTGTTGTTGTGTTGCATTAGTTTGGGAATATTCAGGTTCTGTTAATAGACTAACAGTGGACTTTTCCATTTGCAGAATATATTGAATGACCAGCAGAGGCAGTGTTGCAGAAGATGATTTCTCGGAGTTGCTGAACACAAAAAAAAAAGTTCACCAGCTTTCGGCTATATTTACCAACTTACATGGTGAGTCAAACTTTCAATTTATCATTTTCCTTGTCCTTAAAAGAAGTTCAATGCATCTGATGGCTCTTAGCTCCTTTTAGTCGGGTATTACGCATGAATAGTATTTGTCAAGTCTGAAGCGATATGGATGGCGCTATGGCTATCAGGATAGCCTTTCAATGACGTTGACTGTCTACAAGGCTGACAATCCTACTTTAAATACTTGTGCTAACAATATGTCAACAGAGGAAATTAGTGTCTTTGAGGCTGAAAGGAGGTGTCTTATATTGGAGCAATTGGCTTACTCTCGCATGGAGGAAAGCTAATGTAACCTTCTTCCCTTCAC
Organism: Lissotriton helveticus; assembly: GCF_964261635.1. Classification (NCBI taxonomy): domain Eukaryota; kingdom Metazoa; phylum Chordata; class Amphibia; order Caudata; family Salamandridae; genus Lissotriton; species Lissotriton helveticus. The sequence continues at coordinate 455,970,356 of NC_136072.1, read as the reverse complement.
ACTGCATGTGGGACTCTTATACTCAAGAAGGTTTACTCTTTCGGATACTCTGTGTTCTTGTACCTCCTGCCCCCCTTTCAAAAGGGGAGCCCAATGATTTCAATATTGCAGAGTCCTTTCCCATTACACCTCCCACTTGGCTTGCAGTCATAATTACAGATCGTTACCTAGTGCGGAATTCCTAATGCCTCATTGTTATGTGTAATTGTCACCCATGGCGATTGGTCAAATGGTGCCCTGACATCATAATGCTACTGCAGGATGTCATCTGACATGAGGGCAAGCAATAGGATACATTTATCATGGTATTGAAATAGGTAGCAGGATAGACAGGACTCCCAGATGAAGAAAAGATTGTGAGATGAAATAAACAAGGGCATTATTTGAGACTTATTCATTAGTTTTATGGTGTCGGTGATCATGATATTCTCAGGTTCTCTATAGGTGAACTGAAAGGGATTTGCAAGAATGAAGATGTCAGAATCTGTTGTTTATAGCTTTTCTCATTCCCACTAACTGTAGCATAAACCTTTCTCCATAAACTTATCAGATCACTTAATGGTCATTGGTGTACCATCACCTAAAAGAATTGCAGTGAGCAGGGTATGCTGTCACTTGGATAGCATTGAGATCTTTTTATCTACATTCTAATATAGGTGCTAGGGTTGTGTAGAGAGTGGTAGGAAATGAGGATTAAGATTGACAGGTATGCTAGGTTGAAAACAATATTGAGATTTAAATCTTTTTGAGCTGTGGATTTTCAAATATTATAGAAGTCATAGTACTGATTAATAACCCTTTATCAAAATCTGTTTGTTGTTGTGTTGCATTAGTTTGGGAATATTCAGGTTCTGTTAATAGACTAACAGTGGACTTTTCCATTTGCAGAATATATTGAATGACCAGCAGAGGCAGTGTTGCAGAAGATGATTTCTCGGAGTTGCTGAACACAAAAAAAAAAGTTCACCAGCTTTCGGCTATATTTACCAACTTACATGGTGAGTCAAACTTTCAATTTATCATTTTCCTTGTCCTTAAAAGAAGTTCAACGCATCTGATGGCTCTTAGCTCCTTTTAGTCGGGTATTACGCATGAATAGTATTTGTCAAGTCTGAAGCGATATGGATGGCGCTATGGCTATCAGGATAGCCTTTCAATGACGTTGACTGTCTACAAGGCTGACAATCCTACTTTAAATACTTGTGCTAACAATATGTCAACAGAGGAAATTAGTGTCTTTGAGGCTGAAAGGAGGTGTCTTATATTGGAGCAATTGGCTTACTCTCGCATGGAGGAAAGCTAATGTAACCTTCTTCCCTTCACACTGCATGTGGGACTCTTATACTCAAGAAGGTTTACTCTTTCGGATACTCTGTGTTCTTGTACCTCCTGCCCCCCTTTCAAAAGGGGAGCCCAATGATTTCAATATTGCAGAGTCCTTTCCCATTACACCTCCCACTTGGCTTGCAGTCATAATTACAGATCGTTACCTAGTGCGGAATTCCTAATGCCTCATTGTTATGTGTAATTGTCACCCTTGGCGATTGGTCAAATGGTGCCCTGACATCATAATGCTACTGCAGGATGTCATCTGACATGAGGGCAAGCAATAGGATACATTTATCATGGTATTGAAATAGGTAGCAGGATAGACAGGACTCCCAGATGAAGAAAAGATTGTGAGATGAAATAAACAAGGGCATTATTTGAGACTTATTCATTAGTTTTATGGTGTCGGTGATCATGATATTCTCAGGTTCTCTATAGGTGAACTGATAGGGATTTGCAAGAATGAAGATGTCAGAATCTGTTGTTTATAGCCTTTCTCATTCCCACTAACTGTAGCATAAACCTTCCTCCTTAAACTTATCAGATCACTTAATGGTCATTGGTGTACCATCACCTAAAAGAATTGCAGTGAGCAGGGTATGCTGTCACTTGGATAGCAATGAGATCTTTTTATCTACATTCTAATATAGGTGCTAGGGTTGTGTAGAGAGTGGTAGGAAATGAGGATTAAGATTGACAGGTATGCTAGGTTGAAAACAATATTGAGATTTAAATCTTTTTGAGCTGTGGATTTTCAAATATTATAGAAGTCATAGTACTGATTAATAACCCTTTATCAAAATCTGTTTGTTGTTGTGTTGCATTAGTTTGGGAATATTCAGGTTCTGTTAATAGACTAACAGTGGACTTTTCCATTTGCAGAATATATTGAATGACCAGCAGAGGCAGTGTTGCAGAAGATGATTTCTCGGAGTTGCTGAACACAAAAAAAAAAGTTCACCAGCTTTCGGCTATATTTACCAACTTACATGGTGAGTCAAACTTTCAATTTATCATTTTCCTTGTCCTTAAAAGAAGTTCAACGCATCTGATGGGCTCTTAGCTCCTTTTAGTCGGGTATTACGCATGAATAGTATTTGTCAAGTCTGAAGCGATATGGATGGCGCTATGGCTATCAGGATAGCCTTTCAATGACGTTGACTGTCTACAAGGCTGACAATCCTACTTTAAATACTTGTGCTAACAATATGTCAACAGAGGAAATTAGTGTCTTTGAGGCTGAAAGGAGGTGTCTTATATTGGAGCAATTGGCTTACTCTCGCATGGAGGAAAGCTAATGTAACCTTCTTCCCTTCACACTGCATGTGGGACTCTTATACTCAAGAAGGTTTACTCTTTCGGATACTCTGTGTTCTTGTACCTCCTGCCCCCCTTTCAAAAGGGGAGCCCAATGATTTCAATATTGCAGAGTCCTTTCCCATTACACCTCCCACTTGGCTTGCAGTCATAATTACAGATCGTTACCTAGTGCGGAATTCCTAATGCCTCATTGTTATGTGTAATTGTCACCCATGGCGATTGGTCAAATGGTGCCCTGACATCATAATGCTACTGCAGGATGTCATCTGACATGAGGGCAAGCAATAGGATACATTTATCATGGTATTGAAATAGGTAGCAGGATAGACAGGACTCCCAGATGAAGAAAAGATTGTGAGATGAAATAAACAAGGGCATTATTTGAGACTTATTCATTAGTTTTATGGTGTCGGTGATCATGATATTCTCAGGTTCTCTATAGGTGAACTGAAAGGGATTTGCAAGAATGAAGATGTCAGAATCTGTTGTTTATAGCTTTTCTCATTCCCAGTAACTGTAGCATAAACCTTTCTCCATAAACTTATCAGATCACTTAATGGTCATTGGTGTACCATCACCTAAAAGAATTGCAGTGAGCAGGGTATGCTGTCACTTGGATAGCAATGAGATCTTTTTATCTACATTGTAATATAGGTGCTAGGGTTGTGTAGAGAGTGGTAGGAAATGAGGATTAAGATTGACAGGTATGCTCGGTTGAAAACAATATTGAGATTTAAATCTTTTTGAGCTGTGGATTTTCAAATATTATAGAAGTCATAGTACTGATTAATAACCCTTTATCAAAATCTGTTTGTTGTTGTGTTGCATTAGTTTGGGAATATTCAGGTTCTGTTAATAGACTAACAGTGGACTTTTCCATTTGCAGAATATATTGAATGACCAGCAGAGGCAGTGTTGCAGAAGATGATTTCTCGGAGTTGCTGAACACAAAAAAAAAGGTTCACCAGCTTTCGGCTATATTTACCAACTTACATGGTGAGTCAAACTTTCAATTTATCATTTTCCTTGTCCTTAAAAGAAGTTCAACGCATCTGATGGCTCTTAGCTCCTTTTAGTCGGGTATTACGCATGAATAGTATTTGTCAAGTCTGAAGCGATATGGATGGCGCTATGGCTATCAGGATAGCCTTTCAATGACGTTGACTGTCTACAAGGCTGACAATCCTACTTTAAATACTTGTGCTAACAATATGTCAACAGAGGAAATTAGTGTCTTTGAGGCTGAAAGGAGGTGTCTTATATTGGAGCAATTGGCTTACTCTCGCATGGAGGAAAGCTAATGTAACCTTCTTCCCTTCACACTGCATGTGGGACTCTTATACTCAAGAAGGTTTACTCTTTCGGATACTCTGTGTTCTTGTACCTCCTGCCCCCCTTTCAAAAGGGGAGCCCAATGATTTCAATATTGCAGAGTCCTTTCCCATTACACCTCCCACTTGGCTTGCAGTCATAATTACAGATCGTTACCTAGTGCGGAATTCCTAATGCCTCATTGTTATGTGTAATTGTCACCCATGGCGATTGGTCAAATGGTGCCCTGACATCATAATGCTACTGCAGGATGTCATCTGACATGAGGGCAAGCAATAGGATACATTTATCATGGTATTGAAATAGGTAGCAGGATAGACAGGACTCCCAGATGAAGAAAAGATTGTGAGATGAAATAAACAAGGGCATTATTTGAGACTTATTCATTAGTTTTATGGTGTCGGTGATCATGATATTCTCAGGTTCTCTATAGGTGAACTGAAAGGGATTTGCAAGAATGAAGATGTCAGAATCTGTTGTTTATAGCTTTTCTCATTCCCACTAACTGTAGCATAAACCTTTCTCCATAAACTTATCAGATCACTTAATGGTCATTGGTGTACCATCACCTAAAAGAATTGCAGTGAGCAGGGTATGCTGTCACTTGGATAGCAATGAGATCTTTTTATCTACATTCTAATATAGGTGCTAGGGTTGTGTAGAGAGTGGTAGGAAATGAGGATTAAGATTGACAGGTATGCTAGGTTGAAAACAATATTGAGATTTAAATCTTTTTGAGCTGTGGATTTTCAAATATTATAGAAGTCATAGTACTGATTAATAACCCTTTATCAAAATCTGTTTGTTGTTGTGTTGCATTAGTTTGGGAATATTCAGGTTCTGTTAATAGACTAACAGTGGACTTTTCCATTTGCAGAATATATTGAATGACCAGCAGAGGCAGTGTTGCAGAAGATGATTTCTCGGAGTTGCTGAACACAAAAAAAAAAGTTCACCAGCTTTCGGCTATATTTACCAACTTACATGGTGAGTCAAACTTTCAATTTATCATTTTCCTTGTCCTTAAAAGAAGTTCAACGCATCTGATGGCTCTTAGCTCCTTTTAGTCGGGTATTACGCATGAATAGTATTTGTCAAGTCTGAAGCGATATGGATGGCGCTATGGCTATCAGGATAGCCTTTCAATGACGTTGACTGTCTACAAGGCTGACAATCCTACTTTAAATACTTGTGCTAACAATATGTCAACAGAGGAAATTAGTGTCTTTGAGGCTGAAAGGAGGTGTCTTATATTGGAGCAATTGGCTTACTCTCGCATGGAGGAAAGCTAATGTAACCTTCTTCCCTTCACACTGCATGTGGGACTCTTATACTCAAGAAGGTTTACTCTTTCGGATACTCTGTGTTCTTGTACCTCCTGCCCCCCTTTCAAAAGGGGAGCCCAATGATTTCAATATTGCAGAGTCCTTTCCCATTACACCTCCCACTTGGCTTGCAGTCATAATTACAGATCGTTACCTAGTGCGGAATTCCTAATGCCTCATTGTTATGTGTAATTGTCACCCTTGGCGATTGGTCAAATGGTGCCCTGACATCATAATGCTACTGCAGGATGTCATCTGACATGAGGGCAAGCAATAGGATACATTTATCATGGTATTGAAATAGGTAGCAGGATAGACAGGACTCCCAGATGAAGAAAAGATTGTGAGATGAAATAAACAAGGGCATTATTTGAGACTTATTCATTAGTTTTATGGTGTCGGTGATCATGATATTCTCAGGTTCTCTATAGGTGAACTGATAGGGATTTGCAAGAATGAAGATGTCAGAATCTGTTGTTTATAGCCTTTCTCATTCCCACTAACTGTAGCATAAACCTTCCTCCTTAAACTTATCAGATCACTTAATGGTCATTGGTGTACCATCACCTAAAAGAATTGCAGTGAGCAGGGTATGCTGTCACTTGGATAGCAATGAGATCTTTTTATCTACATTCTAATATAGGTGCTAGGGTTGTGTAGAGAGTGGTAGGAAATGAGGATTAAGATTGACAGGTATGCTAGGTTGAAAACAATATTGAGATTTAAATCTTTTTGAGCTGTGGATTTTCAAATATTATAGAAGTCATAGTACTGATTAATAACCCTTTATCAAAATCTGTTTGTTGTTGTGTTGCATTAGTTTGGGAATATTCAGGTTCTGTTAATAGACTAACAGTGGACTTTTCCATTTGCAGAATATATTGAATGACCAGCAGAGGCAGTGTTGCAGAAGATGATTTCTCGGAGTTGCTGAACACAAAAAAAAAAGTTCACCAGCTTTCGGCTATATTTACCAACTTACATGGTGAGTCAAACTTTCAATTTATCATTTTCCTTGTCCTTAAAAGAAGTTCAACGCATCTGATGGGCTCTTAGCTCCTTTTAGTCGGGTATTACGCATGAATAGTATTTGTCAAGTCTGAAGCGATATGGATGGCGCTATGGCTATCAGGATAGCCTTTCAATGACGTTGACTGTCTACAAGGCTGACAATCCTACTTTAAATACTTGTGCTAACAATATGTCAACAGAGGAAATTAGTGTCTTTGAGGCTGAAAGGAGGTGTCTTATATTGGAGCAATTGGCTTACTCTCGCATGGAGGAAAGCTAATGTAACCTTCTTCCCTTCACACTGCATGTGGGACTCTTATACTCAAGAAGGTTTACTCTTTCGGATACTCTGTGTTCTTGTACCTCCTGCCCCCCTTTCAAAAGGGGAGCCCAATGATTTCAATATTGCAGAGTCCTTTCCCATTACACCTCCCACTTGGCTTGCAGTCATAATTACAGATCGTTACCTAGTGCGGAATTCCTAATGCCTCATTGTTATGTGTAATTGTCACCCATGGCGATTGGTCAAATGGTGCCCTGACATCATAATGCTACTGCAGGATGTCATCTGACATGAGGGCAAGCAATAGGATACATTTATCATGGTATTGAAATAGGTAGCAGGATAGACAGGACTCCCAGATGAAGAAAAGATTGTGAGATGAAATAAACAAGGGCATTATTTGAGACTTATTCATTAGTTTTATGGTGTCGGTGATCATGATATTCTCAGGTTCTCTATAGGTGAACTGAAAGGGATTTGCAAGAATGAAGATGTCAGAATCTGTTGTTTATAGCTTTTCTCATTCCCAGTAACTGTAGCATAAACCTTTCTCCATAAACTTATCAGATCACTTAATGGTCATTGGTGTACCATCACCTAAAAGAATTGCAGTGAGCAGGGTATGCTGTCACTTGGATAGCAATGAGATCTTTTTATCTACATTGTAATATAGGTGCTAGGGTTGTGTAGAGAGTGGTAGGAAATGAGGATTAAGATTGACAGGTAGGCTCGGTTGAAAACAATATTGAGATTTAAATCTTTTTGAGCTGTGGATTTTCAAATATTATAGAAGTCATAGTACTGATTAATAACCCTTTATCAAAATCTGTTTGTTGTTGTGTTGCATTAGTTTGGGAATATTCAGGTTCTGTTAATAGACTAACAGTGGACTTTTCCATTTGCAGAATATATTGAATGACCAGCAGAGGCAGTGTTGCAGAAGATGATTTCTCGGAGTTGCTGAACACAAAAAAAAAAGTTCACCAGCTTTCGGCTATATTTACCAACTTACATGGTGAGTCAAACTTTCAATTTATCATTTTCCTTGTCCTTAAAAGAAGTTCAACGCATCTGATGGCTCTTAGCTCCTTTTAGTCGGGTATTACGCATGAATAGTATTTGTCAAGTCTGAAGCGATATGGATGGCGCTATGGCTATCAGGATAGCCTTTCAATGACGTTGACTGTCTACAAGGCTGACAATCCTACTTTAAATACTTGTGCTAACAATATGTCAACAGAGGAAATTAGTGTCTTTGAGGCTGAAAGGAGGTGTCTTATATTGGAGCAATTGGCTTACTCTCGCATGGAGGAAAGCTAATGTAACCTTCTTCCCTTCACACTGCATGTGGGACTCTTATACTCAAGAAGGTTTACTCTTTCGGATACTCTGTGTTCTTGTACCTCCTGCCCCCCTTTCAAAAGGGGAGCCCAATGATTTCAATATTGCAGAGTCCTTTCCCATTACACCTCCCACTTGGCTTGCAGTCATAATTACAGATCGTTACCTAGTGCGGAATTCCTAATGCCTCATTGTTATGTGTAATTGTCACCCTTGGCGATTGGTCAAATGGTGCCCTGACATCATAATGCTACTGCAGGATGTCATCTGACATGAGGGCAAGCAATAGGATACATTTATCATGGTATTGAAATAGGTAGCAGGATAGACAGGACTCCCAGATGAAGAAAAGATTGTGAGATGAAATAAACAAGGGCATTATTTGAGACTTATTCATTAGTTTTATGGTGTCGGTGATCATGATATTCTCAGGTTCTCTATAGGTGAACTGATAGGGATTTGCAAGAATGAAGATGTCAGAATCTGTTGTTTATAGCCTTTCTCATTCCCACTAACTGTAGCATAAACCTTCCTCCTTAAACTTATCAGATCACTTAATGGTCATTGGTGTACCATCACCTAAAAGAATTGCAGTGAGCAGGGTATGCTGTCACTTGGATAGCAATGAGATCTTTTTATCTACATTCTAATATAGGTGCTAGGGTTGTGTAGAGAGTGGTAGGAAATGAGGATTAAGATTGACAGGTATGCTAGGTTGAAAACAATATTGAGATTTAAATCTTTTTGAGCTGTGGATTTTCAAATATTATAGAAGTCATAGTACTGATTAATAACCCTTTATCAAAATCTGTTTGTTGTTGTGTTGCATTAGTTTGGGAATATTCAGGTTCTGTTAATAGACTAACAGTGGACTTTTCCATTTGCAGAATATATTGAATGACCAGCAGAGGCAGTGTTGCAGAAGATGATTTCTCGGAGTTGCTGAACACAAAAAAAAAAGTTCACCAGCTTTCGGCTATATTTACCAACTTACATGGTGAGTCAAACTTTCAATTTATCATTTTCCTTGTCCTTAAAAGAAGTTCAACGCATCTGATGGCTCTTAGCTCCTTTTAGTCGGGTATTACGCATGAATAGTATTTGTCAAGTCTGAAGCGATATGGATGGCGCTATGGCTATCAGGATAGCCTTTCAATGACGTTGACTGTCTACAAGGCTGACAATCCTACTTTAAATACTTGTGCTAACAATATGTCAACAGAGGAAATTAGTGTCTTTGAGGCTGAAAGGAGGTGTCTTATATTGGAGCAATTGGCTTACTCTCGCATGGAGGAAAGCTAATGTAACCTTCTTCCCTTCACACTGCATGTGGGACTCTTATACTCAAGAAGGTTTACTCTTTCGGATACTCTGTGTTCTTGTACCTCCTGCCCCCCTTTCAAAAGGGGAGCCCAATGATTTCAATATTGCAGAGTCCTTTCCCATTACACCTCCCACTTGGCTTGCAGTCATAATTACAGATCGTTACCTAGTGCGGAATTCCTAATGCCTCATTGTTATGTGTAATTGTCACCCATGGCGATTGGTCAAATGGTGCCCTGACATCATAATGCTACTGCAGGATGTCATCTGACATGAGGGCAAGCAATAGGATACATTTATCATGGTATTGAAATAGGTAGCAGGATAGACAGGACTCCCAGATGAAGAAAAGATTGTGAGATGAAATAAACAAGGGCATTATTTGAGACTTATTCATTAGTTTTATGGTGTCGGTGATCATGATATTCTCAGGTTCTCTATAGGTGAACTGAAAGGGATTTGCAAGAATGAAGATGTCAGAATCTGTTGTTTATAGCTTTTCTCATTCCCACTAACTGTAGCATAAACCTTTCTCCATAAACTTATCAGATCACTTAATGGTCATTGGTGTACCATCACCTAAAAGAATTGCAGTGAGCAGGGTATGCTGTCACTTGGATAGCAATGAGATCTTTTTATCTACATTCTAATATAGGTGCTAGGGTTGTGTAGAGAGTGGTAGGAAATGAGGATTAAGATTGACAGGTATGCTCGGTTGAAAACAATATTGAGATTTAAATCTTTTTGAGCTGTGGATTTTCAAATATTAAAGAAGTCATAGTACTGATTAATAACCCTTTATCAAAATCTGTTTGTTGTTGTGTTGCATTAGTTTGGGAATATTCAGGTTCTGTTAATAGACTAACAGTGGACTTTTCCATTTGCAGAATATATTGAATGACCAGCAGAGGCAGTATTGCAGAAGATGATTTCTCGGAGTTGCTGAACACAAAAAAAAAGTTCCCCAGCTTTCGGCTATATTTACCAACTTACATGGTGAGGCAAACTTTCAATTTATCATTTTCCTTGTCCTTAAAAGAAGTTCAACGCATCTGATGGCTCTCAGCTCCTTTTAGTCGGGTATTACGCATGAATAGTATTTGTCAAGTCTAAAGCGATATGGATGGCGCTATGGCTATCAGGATAGCCTTTCAATGACGTTGACTGTCTACAAGGCTGACAATCCTACTTTAAATACTTGTGCTAACAATATGTCAACAGAGGAAATTAGTGTCTTTGAGGCTGAAAGGAGGTGTCTTATATTGGAGCAATTGGCTTACTCTCGCATGGAGGAAAGCTAATGTAACCTTCTTCCCTTCACACTGCAAGTGGGACTCTTATACTCAAGAAGGTTTACTCTTTCGGATACTCTGTGTTCTTGTACCTCCTGCCCCCCTTTCAAAAGGGGAGCCCAATGATTTCAATATTGCAGAGTCCTTTCCCATTACACCTCCCACTTGGCTTGCAGTCATAATTACAGATCGTTACCTAGTGCGGAATTCCTAATGCCTCATTGTTATGTGTAATTGTCACCCTTGGCGATTGGTCAAATGGTGCCCTGACATCATAATGCTACTGCAGGATGTCATCTGACATGAGGGCAAGCAATAGGATACATTTATCATGGTATTGAAATAGGTAGCAGGATAGACAGGACTCCCAGATGAAGAAAAGATTGTGAGATGAAATAAACAAGGACATTATTTGAGACTTATTCATTAGTTTTATGGTGTCGGTGATCATGATATTCCCAGGTTCTCTATAGGTGAACTGATAGGGATTTGCAAGAATGAAGATGTCAGAATCTGTTGTTTATAGCCTTTCTCATTCCCACTAACTGTAGCATAAACCTTCCTCCTTAAACTTATCAGATCACTTAATGGTCATTGGTGTACCATCACCTAAAAGAATTGCAGTGAGCAGGGTATGCTGTCACTTGGATAGCAATGAGATCTTTTTATCTACATTCTAATATAGGTGCTAGGGTTGTGTAGAGAGTGGTAGGAAATGAGGATTAAGATTGACAGGTATGCTAGGTTGAAAACAATATTGAGATTTAAATCTTTTTGAGCTGTGGATTTTCAAATATTATAGAAGTCATAGTACTGATTAATAACCCTTTATCAAAATCTGTTTGTTGTTGTGTTGCATTAGTTTGGGAATATTCAGGTTCTGTTAATAGACTAACAGTGGACTTTTCCATTTGCAGAATATATTGAATGACCAGCAGAGGCAGTGTTGCAGAAGATGATTTCTCGGAGTTGCTGAACACAAAAAAAAAAGTTCACCAGCTTTCGGCTATATTTACCAACTTACATGGTGAGTCAAACTTTCAATTTATCATTTTCCTTGTCCTTAAAAGAAGTTCAATGCATCTGATGGCTCTTAGCTCCTTTTAGTCGGGTATTACGCATGAATAGTATTTGTCAAGTCTGAAGCGATATGGATGGCGCTATGGCTATCAGGATAGCCTTTCAATGACGTTGACTGTCTACAAGGCTGACAATCCTACTTTAAATACTTGTGCTAACAATATGTCAACAGAGGAAATTAGTGTCTTTGAGGCTGAAAGGAGGTGTCTTATATTGGAGCAATTGGCTTACTCTCGCATGGAGGAAAGCTAATGTAACCTTCTTCCCTTCACACTGCATGTGGGACTCTTATACTCAAGAAGGTTTACTCTTTCGGATACTCTGTGTTCTTGTACCTCCTGCCCCCCTTTCAAAAGGGGAGCCCAATGATTTCAATATTGCAGAGTCCTTTCCCATTACACCTCCCACTTGGCTTGCAGTCATAATTACAGATCGTTACCTAGTGCGGAATTCCTAATGCCTCATTGTTATGTGTAATTGTCACCCATGGCGATTGGTCAAATGGTGCCCTGACATCATAATGCTACTGCAGGATGTCATCTGACATGAGGGCAAGCAATAGGATACATTTATCATGGTATTGAAATAGGTAGCAGGATAGACAGGACTCCCAGATGAAGAAAAGATTGTGAGATGAAATAAACAAGGGCATTATTTGAGACTTATTCATTAGTTTTATGGTGTCGGTGATCATGATATTCTCAGGTTCTCTATAGGTGAACTGAAAGGGATTTGCAAGAATGAAGATGTCAGAATCTGTTGTTTATAGCTTTTCTCATTCCCACTAACTGTAGCATAAACCTTTCTCCATAAACTTATCAGATCACTTAATGGTCATTGGTGTACCATCACCTAAAAGAATTGCAGTGAGCAGGGTATGCTGTCACTTGGATAGCAATGAGATCTTTTTATCTACATTCTAATATAGGTGCTAGGGTTGTGTAGAGAGTGGTAGGAAATGAGGATTAAGATTGACAGGTATGCTAGGTTGAAAACAATATTGAGATTTAAATCTTTTTGAGCTGTGGATTTTCAAATATTATAGAAGTCATAGTACTGATTAATAACCCTTTATCAAAATCTGTTTGTTGTTGTGTTGCATTAGTTTGGGAATATTCAGGTTCTGTTAATAGACTAACAGTGGACTTTTCCATTTGCAGAATATATTGAATGACCAGCAGAGGCAGTGTTGCAGAAGATGATTTCTCGGAGTTGCTGAACACAAAAAAAAAAGTTCACCAGCTTTCGGCTATATTTACCAACTTACATGGTGAGTCAAACTTTCAATTTATCATTTTCCTTGTCCTTAAAAGAAGTTCAACGCATCTGATGGCTCTTAGCTCCTTTTAGTCGGGTATTACGCATGAATAGTATTTGTCAAGTCTGAAGCGATATGGATGGCGCTATGGCTATCAGGATAGCCTTTCAATGACGTTGACTGTCTACAAGGCTGACAATCCTACTTTAAATACTTGTGCTAACAATATGTCAACAGAGGAAATTAGTTTTTTTGAGGCTGAAAGGAGGTGTCTTATATTGGAGCAATTGGCTTACTCTCGCATGGAGGAAAGCTAATGTAACCTTCTTCCCTTCACACTGCATGTGGGACTCTTATACTCAAGAAGGTTTACTCTTTCGGATACTCTGTGTTCTTGTACCTCCTGCCCCCCTTTCAAAAGGGGAGCCCAATGATTTCAATATTGCAGAGTCCTTTCCCATTACACCTCCCACTTGGCTTGCAGTCATAATTACAGATCGTTACCTAGTGCGGAATTCCTAATGCCTCATTGTTATGTGTAATTGTCACCCTTGGCGATTGGTCAAATGGTGCCCTGACATCATAATGCTACTGCAGGATGTCATCTGACATGAGGGCAAGCAATAGGATACATTTATCATGGTATTGAAATAGGTAGCAGGATAGACAGGACTCCCAGATGAAGAAAAGATTGTGAGATGAAATAAACAAGGGCATTATTTGAGACTTATTCATTAGTTTTATGGTGTCGGTGATCATGATATTCTCAGGTTCTCTATAGGTGAACTGATAGGGATTTGCAAGAATGAAGATGTCAGAATCTGTTGTTTATAGCCTTTCTCATTCCCACTAACTGTAGCATAAACCTTCCTCCTTAAACTTATCAGATCACTTAATGGTCATTGGTGTACCATCACCTAAAAGAATTGCAGTGAGCAGGGTATGCTGTCACTTGGATAGCAATGAGATCTTTTTATCTACATTCTAATATAGGTGCTAGGGTTGTGTAGAGAGTGGTAGGAAATGAGGATTAAGATTGACAGGTATGCTAGGTTGAAAACAATATTGAGATTTAAATCTTTTTGAGCTGTGGATTTTCAAATATTATAGAAGTCATAGTACTGATTAATAACCCTTTATCAAAATCTGTTTGTTGTTGTGTTGCATTAGTTTGGGAATATTCAGGTTCTGTTAATAGACTAACAGTGGACTTTTCCATTTGCAGAATATATTGAATGACCAGCAGAGGCAGTGTTGCAGAAGATGATTTCTCGGAGTTGCTGAACACAAAAAAAAAAGTTCACCAGCTTTCGGCTATATTTACCAACTTACATGGTGAGTCAAACTTTCAATTTATCATTTTCCTTGTCCTTAAAAGAAGTTCAACGCATCTGATGGGCTCTTAGCTCCTTTTAGTCGGGTATTACGCATGAATAGTATTTGTCAAGTCTGAAGCGATATGGATGGCGCTATGGCTATCAGGATAGCCTTTCAATGACGTTGACTGTCTACAAGGCTGACAATCCTACTTTAAATACTTGTGCTAACAATATGTCAACAGAGGAAATTAGTGTCTTTGAGGCTGAAAGGAGGTGTCTTATATTGGAGCAATTGGCTTACTCTCGCATGGAGGAAAGCTAATGTAACCTTCTTCCCTTCACACTGCATGTGGGACTCTTATACTCAAGAAGGTTTACTCTTTCGGATACTCTGTGTTCTTGTACCTCCTGCCCCCCTTTCAAAAGGGGAGCCCAATGATTTCAATATTGCAGAGTCCTTTCCCATTACACCTCCCACTTGGCTTGCAGTCATAATTACAGATCGTTACCTAGTGCGGAATTCCTAATGCCTCATTGTTATGTGTAATTGTCACCCATGGCGATTGGTCAAATGGTGCCCTGACATCATAATGCTACTGCAGGATGTCATCTGACATGAGGGCAAGCAATAGGATACATTTATCATGGTATTGAAATAGGTAGCAGGATAGACAGGACTCCCAGATGAAGAAAAGATTGTGAGATGAAATAAACAAGGGCATTATTTGAGACTTATTCATTAGTTTTATGGTGTCGGTGATCATGATATTCTCAGGTTCTCTATAGGTGAACTGAAAGGGATTTGCAAGAATGAAGATGTCAGAATCTGTTGTTTATAGCTTTTCTCATTCCCAGTAACTGTAGCATAAACCTTTCTCCATAAACTTATCAGATCACTTAATGGTCATTGGTGTACCATCACCTAAAAGAATTGCAGTGAGCAGGGTATGCTGTCACTTGGATAGCAATGAGATCTTTTTATCTACATTGTAATATAGGTGCTAGGGTTGTGTAGAGAGTGGTAGGAAATGAGGATTAAGATTGACAGGTATGCTCGGTTGAAAACAATATTGAGATTTAAATCTTTTTGAGCTGTGGATTTTCAAATATTATAGAAGTCATAGTACTGATTAATAACCCTTTATCAAAATCTGTTTGTTGTTGTGTTGCATTAGTTTGGGAATATTCAGGTTCTGTTAATAGACTAACAGTGGACTTTTCCATTTGCAGAATATATTGAATGACCAGCAGAGGCAGTGTTGCAGAAGATGATTTCTCGGAGTTGCTGAACACAAAAAAAAAAGTTCACCAGCTTTCGGCTATATTTACCAACTTACATGGTGAGTCAAACTTTCAATTTATCATTTTCCTTGTCCTTAAAAGAAGTTCAACGCATCTGATGGCTCTTAGCTCCTTTTAGTCGGGTATTACGCATGAATAGTATTTGTCAAGTCTGAAGCGATATGGATGGCGCTATGGCTATCAGGATAGCCTTTCAATGACGTTGACTGTCTACAAGGCTGACAATCCTACTTTAAATACTTGTGCTAACAATATGTCAACAGAGGAAATTAGTGTCTTTGAGGCTGAAAGGAGGTGTCTTATATTGGAGCAATTGGCTTACTCTCGCATGGAGGAAAGCTAATGTAACCTTCTTCCCTTCACACTGCATGTGGGACTCTTATACTCAAGAAGGTTTACTCTTTCGGATACTCTGTGTTCTTGTACCTCCTGCCCCCCTTTCAAAAGGGGAGCCCAATGATTTCAATATTGCAGAGTCCTTTCCCATTACACCTCCCACTTGGCTTGCAGTCATAATTACAGATCGTTACCTAGTGCGGAATTCCTAATGCCTCATTGTTATGTGTAATTGTCACCCATGGCGATTGGTCAAATGGTGCCCTGACATCATAATGCTACTGCAGGATGTCATCTGACATGAGGGCAAGCAATAGGATACATTTATCATGGTATTGAAATAGGTAGCAGGATAGACAGGACTCCCAGATGAAGAAAAGATTGTGAGATGAAATAAACAAGGGCATTATTTGAGACTTATTCATTAGTTTTATGGTGTCGGTGATCATGATATTCTCAGGTTCTCTATAGGTGAACTGAAAGGGATTTGCAAGAATGAAGATGTCAGAATCTGTTGTTTATAGCTTTTCTCATTCCCACTAACTGTAGCATAAACCTTTCTCCATAAACTTATCAGATCACTTAATGGTCATTGGTGTACCATCACCTAAAAGAATTGCAGTGAGCAGGGTATGCTGTCACTTGGATAGCAATGAGATCTTTTTATCTACATTCTAATATAGGTGCTAGGGTTGTGTAGAGAGTGGTAGGAAATGAGGATTAAGATTGACAGGTATGCTAGGTTGAAAACAATATTGAGATTTAAATCTTTTTGAGCTGTGGATTTTCAAATATTATAGAAGTCATAGTACTGATTAATAACCCTTTATCAAAATCTGTTTGTTGTTGTGTTGCATTAGTTTGGGAATATTCAGGTTCTGTTAATAGACTAACAGTGGACTTTTCCATTTGCAGAATATATTGAATGACCAGCAGAGGCAGTGTTGCAGAAGATGATTTCTCGGAGTTGCTGAACACAAAAAAAAAAGTTCACCAGCTTTCGGCTATATTTACCAACTTACATGGTGAGTCAAACTTTCAATTTATCATTTTCCTTGTCCTTAAAAGAAGTTCAACGCATCTGATGGCTCTTAGCTCCTTTTAGTCGGGTATTACGCATGAATAGTATTTGTCAAGTCTGAAGCGATATGGATGGCGCTATGGCTATCAGGATAGCCTTTCAATGACGTTGACTGTCTACAAGGCTGACAATCCTACTTTAAATACTTGTGCTAACAATATGTCAACAGAGGAAATTAGTGTCTTTGAGGCTGAAAGGAGGTGTCTTATATTGGAGCAATTGGCTTACTCTCGCATGGAGGAAAGCTAATGTAACCTTCTTCCCTTCACACTGCATGTGGGACTCTTATACTCAAGAAGGTTTACTCTTTCGGATACTCTGTGTTCTTGTACCTCCTGCCCCCCTTTCAAAAGGGGAGCCCAATGATTTCAATATTGCAGAGTCCTTTCCCATTACACCTCCCACTTGGCTTGCAGTCATAATTACAGATCGTTACCTAGTGCGGAATTCCTAATGCCTCATTGTTATGTGTAATTGTCACCCATGGCGATTGGTCAAATGGTGCCCTGACATCATAATGCTACTGCAGGATGTCATCTGACATGAGGGCAAGCAATAGGATACATTTATCATGGTATTGAAATAGGTAGCAGGATAGACAGGACTCCCAGATGAAGAAAAGATTGTGAGATGAAATAAACAAGGGCATTATTTGAGACTTATTCATTAGTTTTATGGTGTCGGTGATCATGATATTCTCAGGTTCTCTATAGGTGAACTGAAAGGGATTTGCAAGAATGAAGATGTCAGAATCTGTTGTTTATAGCTTTTCTCATTCCCAGTAACTGTAGCATAAACCTTTCTCCATAAACTTATCAGATCACTTAATGGTCATTGGTGTACCATCACCTAAAAGAATTGCAGTGAGCAGGGTATGCTGTCACTTGGATAGCAATGAGATCTTTTTATCTACATTGTAATATAGGTGCTAGGGTTGTGTAGAGAGTGGTAGGAAATGAGGATTAAGATTGACAGGTAGGCTCGGTTGAAAACAATATTGAGATTTAAATCTTTTTGAGCTGTGGATTTTCAAATATTATAGAAGTCATAGTACTGATTAATAACCCTTTATCAAAATCTGTTTGTTGTTGTGTTGCATTAGTTTGGGAATATTCAGGTTCTGTTAATAGACTAACAGTGGACTTTTCCATTTGCAGAATATATTGAATGACCAGCAGAGGCAGTGTTGCAGAAGATGATTTCTCGGAGTTGCTGAACACAAAAAAAAAAGTTCACCAGCTTTCGGCTATATTTACCAACTTACATGGTGAGTCAAACTTTCAATTTATCATTTTCCTTGTCCTTAAAAGAAGTTCAACGCATCTGATGGCTCTTAGCTCCTTTTAGTCGGGTATTACGCATGAATAGTATTTGTCAAGTCTGAAGCGATATGGATGGCGCTATGGCTATCAGGATAGCCTTTCAATGACGTTGACTGTCTACAAGGCTGACAATCCTACTTTAAATACTTGTGCTAACAATATGTCAACAGAGGAAATTAGTGTCTTTGAGGCTGAAAGGAGGTGTCTTATATTGGAGCAATTGGCTTACTCTCGCATGGAGGAAAGCTAATGTAACCTTCTTCCCTTCACACTGCATGTGGGACTCTTATACTCAAGAAGGTTTACTCTTTCGGATACTCTGTGTTCTTGTACCTCCTGCCCCCCTTTCAAAAGGGGAGCCCAATGATTTCAATATTGCAGAGTCCTTTCCCATTACACCTCCCACTTGGCTTGCAGTCATAATTACAGATCGTTACCTAGTGCGGAATTCCTAATGCCTCATTGTTATGTGTAATTGTCACCCTTGGCGATTGGTCAAATGGTGCCCTGACATCATAATGCTACTGCAGGATGTCATCTGACATGAGGGCAAGCAATAGGATACATTTATCATGGTATTGAAATAGGTAGCAGGATAGACAGGACTCCCAGATGAAGAAAAGATTGTGAGATGAAATAAACAAGGGCATTATTTGAGACTTATTCATTAGTTTTATGGTGTCGGTGATCATGATATTCTCAGGTTCTCTATAGGTGAACTGATAGGGATTTGCAAGAATGAAGATGTCAGAATCTGTTGTTTATAGCCTTTCTCATTCCCACTAACTGTAGCATAAACCTTCCTCCTTAAACTTATCAGATCACTTAATGGTCATTGGTGTACCATCACCTAAAAGAATTGCAGTGAGCAGGGTATGCTGTCACTTGGATAGCAATGAGATCTTTTTATCTACATTCTAATATAGGTGCTAGGGTTGTGTAGAGAGTGGTAGGAAATGAGGATTAAGATTGACAGGTATGCTAGGTTGAAAACAATATTGAGATTTAAATCTTTTTGAGCTGTGGATTTTCAAATATTATAGAAGTCATAGTACTGATTAATAACCCTTTATCAAAATCTGTTTGTTGTTGTGTTGCATTAGTTTGGGAATATTCAGGTTCTGTTAATAGACTAACAGTGGACTTTTCCATTTGCAGAATATATTGAATGACCAGCAGAGGCAGTGTTGCAGAAGATGATTTCTCGGAGTTGCTGAACACAAAAAAAAAAGTTCACCAGCTTTCGGCTATATTTACCAACTTACATGGTGAGTCAAACTTTCAATTTATCATTTTCCTTGTCCTTAAAAGAAGTTCAACGCATCTGATGGCTCTTAGCTCCTTTTAGTCGGGTATTACGCATGAATAGTATTTGTCAAGTCTGAAGCGATATGGATGGCGCTATGGCTATCAGGATAGCCTTTCAATGACGTTGACTGTCTACAAGGCTGACAATCCTACTTTAAATACTTGTGCTAACAATATGTCAACAGAGGAAATTAGTGTCTTTGAGGCTGAAAGGAGGTGTCTTATATTGGAGCAATTGGCTTACTCTCGCATGGAGGAAAGCTAATGTAACCTTCTTCCCTTCACACTGCATGTGGGACTCTTATACTCAAGAAGGTTTACTCTTTCGGATACTCTGTGTTCTTGTACCTCCTGCCCCCCTTTCAAAAGGGGAGCCCAATGATTTCAATATTGCAGAGTCCTTTCCCATTACACCTCCCACTTGGCTTGCAGTCATAATTACAGATCGTTACCTAGTGCGGAATTCCTAATGCCTCATTGTTATGTGTAATTGTCACCCATGGCGATTGGTCAAATGGTGCCCTGACATCATAATGCTACTGCAGGATGTCATCTGACATGAGGGCAAGCAATAGGATACATTTATCATGGTATTGAAATAGGTAGCAGGATAGACAGGACTCCCAGATGAAGAAAAGATTGTGAGATGAAATAAACAAGGGCATTATTTGAGACTTATTCATTAGTTTTATGGTGTCGGTGATCATGATATTCTCAGGTTCTCTATAGGTGAACTGAAAGGGATTTGCAAGAATGAAGATGTCAGAATCTGTTGTTTATAGCTTTTCTCATTCCCACTAACTGTAGCATAAACCTTTCTCCATAAACTTATCAGATCACTTAATGGTCATTGGTGTACCATCACCTAAAAGAATTGCAGTGAGCAGGGTATGCTGTCACTTGGATAGCAATGAGATCTTTTTATCTACATTCTAATATAGGTGCTAGGGTTGTGTAGAGAGTGGTAGGAAATGAGGATTAAGATTGACAGGTATGCTCGGTTGAAAACAATATTGAGATTTAAATCTTTTTGAGCTGTGGATTTTCAAATATTAAAGAAGTCATAGTACTGATTAATAACCCTTTATCAAAATCTGTTTGTTGTTGTGTTGCATTAGTTTGGGAATATTCAGGTTCTGTTAATAGACTAACAGTGGACTTTTCCATTTGCAGAATATATTGAATGACCAGCAGAGGCAGTATTGCAGAAGATGATTTCTCGGAGTTGCTGAACACAAAAAAAAAGTTCCCCAGCTTTCGGCTATATTTACCAACTTACATGGTGAGGCAAACTTTCAATTTATCATTTTCCTTGTCCTTAAAAGAAGTTCAACGCATCTGATGGCTCTCAGCTCCTTTTAGTCGGGTGTTACGCATGAATAGTATTTGTCAAGTCTAAAGCGATATGGATGGCGCTATGGCTATCAGGATAGCCTTTCAATGACGTTGACTGTCTACAAGGCTGACAATCCTACTTTAAATACTTGTGCTAACAATATGTCAACAGAGGAAATTAGTGTCTTTGAGGCTGAAAGGAGGTGTCTTATATTGGAGCAATTGGCTTACTCTCGCATGGAGGAAAGCTAATGTAACCTTCTTCCCTTCACACTGCAAGTGGGACTCTTATACTCAAGAAGGTTTACTCTTTCGGATACTCTGTGTTCTTGTACCTCCTGCCCCCCTTTCAAAAGGGGAGCCCAATGATTTCAATATTGCAGAGTCCTTTCCCATTACACCTCCCACTTGGCTTGCAGTCATAATTACAGATCGTTACCTAGTGCGGAATTCCTAATGCCTCATTGTTATGTGTAATTGTCACCCTTGGCGATTGGTCAAATGGTGCCCTGACATCATAATGCTACTGCAGGATGTCATCTGACATGAGGGCAAGCAATAGGATACATTTATCATGGTATTGAAATAGGTAGCAGGATAGACAGGACTCCCAGATGAAGAAAAGATTGTGAGATGAAATAAACAAGGACATTATTTGAGACTTATTCATTAGTTTTATGGTGTCGGTGATCATGATATTCCCAGGTTCTCTATAGGTGAACTGATAGGGATTTGCAAGAATGAAGATGTCAGAATCTGTTGTTTATAGCCTTTCTCATTCCCACTAACTGTAGCATAAACCTTCCTCCTTAAACTTATCAGATCACTTAATGGTCATTGGTGTACCATCACCTAAAAGAATTGCAGTGAGCAGGGTATGCTGTCACTTGGATAGCAATGAGATCTTTTTATCTACATTCTAATATAGGTGCTAGGGTTGTGTAGAGAGTGGTAGGAAATGAGGATTAAGATTGACAGGTATGCTAGGTTGAAAACAATATTGAGATTTAAATCTTTTTGAGCTGTGGATTTTCAAATATTATAGAAGTCATAGTACTGATTAATAACCCTTTATCAAAATCTGTTTGTTGTTGTGTTGCATTAGTTTGGGAATATTCAGGTTCTGTTAATAGACTAACAGTGGACTTTTCCATTTGCAGAATATATTGAATGACCAGCAGAGGCAGTGTTGCAGAAGATGATTTCTCGGAGTTGCTGAACACAAAAAAAAAAGTTCACCAGCTTTCGGCTATATTTACCAACTTACATGGTGAGTCAAACTTTCAATTTATCATTTTCCTTGTCCTTAAAAGAAGTTCAATGCATCTGATGGCTCTTAGCTCCTTTTAGTCGGGTATTACGCATGAATAGTATTTGTCAAGTCTGAAGCGATATGGATGGCGCTATGGCTATCAGGATAGCCTTTCAATGACGTTGACTGTCTACAAGGCTGACAATCCTACTTTAAATACTTGTGCTAACAATATGTCAACAGAGGAAATTAGTGTCTTTGAGGCTGAAAGGAGGTGTCTTATATTGGAGCAATTGGCTTACTCTCGCATGGAGGAAAGCTAATGTAACCTTCTTCCCTTCACACTGCATGTGGGACTCTTATACTCAAGAAGGTTTACTCTTTCGGATACTCTGTGTTCTTGTACCTCCTGCCCCCCTTTCAAAAGGGGAGCCCAATGATTTCAATATTGCAGAGTCCTTTCCCATTACACCTCCCACTTGGCTTGCAGTCATAATTACAGATCGTTACCTAGTGCGGAATTCCTAATGCCTCATTGTTATGTGTAATTGTCACCCATGGCGATTGGTCAAATGGTGCCCTGACATCATAATGCTACTGCAGGATGTCATCTGACATGAGGGCAAGCAATAGGATACATTTATCATGGTATTGAAATAGGTAGCAGGATAGACAGGACTCCCAGATGAAGAAAAGATTGTGAGATGAAATAAACAAGGGCATTATTTGAGACTTATTCATTAGTTTTATGGTGTCGGTGATCATGATATTCTCAGGTTCTCTATAGGTGAACTGAAAGGGATTTGCAAGAATGAAGATGTCAGAATCTGTTGTTTATAGCTTTTCTCATTCCCACTAACTGTAGCATAAACCTTTCTCCATAAACTTATCAGATCACTTAATGGTCATTGGTGTACCATCACCTAAAAGAATTGCAGTGAGCAGGGTATGCTGTCACTTGGATAGCAATGAGATCTTTTTATCTACATTCTAATATAGGTGCTAGGGTTGTGTAGAGAGTGGTAGGAAATGAGGATTAAGATTGACAGGTATGCTAGGTTGAAAACAATATTGAGATTTAAATCTTTTTGAGCTGTGGATTTTCAAATATTATAGAAGTCATAGTACTGATTAATAACCCTTTATCAAAATCTGTTTGTTGTTGTGTTGCATTAGTTTGGGAATATTCAGGTTCTGTTAATAGACTAACAGTGGACTTTTCCATTTGCAGAATATATTGAATGACCAGCAGAGGCAGTGTTGCAGAAGATGATTTCTCGGAGTTGCTGAACACAAAAAAAAAAGTTCACCAGCTTTCGGCTATATTTACCAACTTACATGGTGAGTCAAACTTTCAATTTATCATTTTCCTTGTCCTTAAAAGAAGTTCAACGCATCTGATGGCTCTTAGCTCCTTTTAGTCGGGTATTACGCATGAATAGTATTTGTCAAGTCTGAAGCGATATGGATGGCGCTATGGCTATCAGGATAGCCTTTCAATGACGTTGACTGTCTACAAGGCTGACAATCCTACTTTAAATACTTGTGCTAACAATATGTCAACAGAGGAAATTAGTGTCTTTGAGGCTGAAAGGAGGTGTCTTATATTGGAGCAATTGGCTTACTCTCGCATGGAGGAAAGCTAATGTAACCTTCTTCCCTTCACACTGCATGTGGGACTCTTATACTCAAGAAGGTTTACTCTTTCGGATACTCTGTGTTCTTGTACCTCCTGCCCCCCTTTCAAAAGGGGAGCCCAATGATTTCAATATTGCAGAGTCCTTTCCCATTACACCTCCCACTTGGCTTGCAGTCATAATTACAGATCGTTACCTAGTGCGGAATTCCTAATGCCTCATTGTTATGTGTAATTGTCACCCTTGGCGATTGGTCAAATGGTGCCCTGACATCATAATGCTACTGCAGGATGTCATCTGACATGAGGGCAAGCAATAGGATACATTTATCATGGTATTGAAATAGGTAGCAGGATAGACAGGACTCCCAGATGAAGAAAAGATTGTGAGATGAAATAAACAAGGACATTATTTGAGACTTATTCATTAGTTTTATGGTGTCGGTGATCATGATATTCCCAGGTTCTCTATAGGTGAACTGATAGGGATTTGCAAGAATGAAGATGTCAGAATCTGTTGTTTATAGCCTTTCTCATTCCCACTAACTGTAGCATAAACCTTCCTCCTTAAACTTATCAGATCACTTAATGGTCATTGGTGTACCATCACCTAAAAGAATTGCAGTGAGCAGGGTATGCTGTCACTTGGATAGCAATGAGATCTTTTTATCTACATTCTAATATAGGTGCTAGGGTTGTGTAGAGAGTGGTAGGAAATGAGGATTAAGATTGACAGGTATGCTAGGTTGAAAACAATATTGAGATTTAAATCTTTTTGAGCTGTGGATTTTCAAATATTATAGAAGTCATAGTACTGATTAATAACCCTTTATCAAAATCTGTTTGTTGTTGTGTTGCATTAGTTTGGGAATATTCAGGTTCTGTTAATAGACTAACAGTGGACTTTTCCATTTGCAGAATATATTGAATGACCAGCAGAGGCAGTGTTGCAGAAGATGATTTCTCGGAGTTGCTGAACACAAAAAAAAAAGTTCACCAGCTTTCGGCTATATTTACCAACTTACATGGTGAGTCAAACTTTCAATTTATCATTTTCCTTGTCCTTAAAAGAAGTTCAATGCATCTGATGGCTCTTAGCTCCTTTTAGTCGGGTATTACGCATGAATAGTATTTGTCAAGTCTGAAGCGATATGGATGGCGCTATGGCTATCAGGATAGCCTTTCAATGACGTTGACTGTCTACAAGGCTGACAATCCTACTTTAAATACTTGTGCTAACAATATGTCAACAGAGGAAATTAGTGTCTTTGAGGCTGAAAGGAGGTGTCTTATATTGGAGCAATTGGCTTACTCTCGCATGGAGGAAAGCTAATGTAACCTTCTTCCCTTCACACTGCATGTGGGACTCTTATACTCAAGAAGGTTTACTCTTTCGGATACTCTGTGTTCTTGTACCTCCTGCCCCCCTTTCAAAAGGGGAGCCCAATGATTTCAATATTGCAGAGTCCTTTCCCATTACACCTCCCACTTGGCTTGCAGTCATAATTACAGATCGTTACCTAGTGCGGAATTCCTAATGCCTCATTGTTATGTGTAATTGTCACCCATGGCGATTGGTCAAATGGTGCCCTGACATCATAATGCTACTGCAGGATGTCATCTGACATGAGGGCAAGCAATAGGATACATTTATCATGGTATTGAAATAGGTAGCAGGATAGACAGGACTCCCAGATGAAGAAAAGATTGTGAGATGAAATAAACAAGGGCATTATTTGAGACTTATTCATTAGTTTTATGGTGTCGGTGATCATGATATTCTCAGGTTCTCTATAGGTGAACTGAAAGGGATTTGCAAGAATGAAGATGTCAGAATCTGTTGTTTATAGCTTTTCTCATTCCCACTAACTGTAGCATAAACCTTTCTCCATAAACTTATCAGATCACTTAATGGTCATTGGTGTACCATCACCTAAAAGAATTGCAGTGAGCAGGGTATGCTGTCACTTGGATAGCAATGAGATCTTTTTATCTACATTCTAATATAGGTGCTAGGGTTGTGTAGAGAGTGGTAGGAAATGAGGATTAAGATTGACAGGTATGCTAGGTTGAAAACAATATTGAGATTTAAATCTTTTTGAGCTGTGGATTTTCAAATATTATAGAAGTCATAGTACTGATTAATAACCCTTTATCAAAATCTGTTTGTTGTTGTGTTGCATTAGTTTGGGAATATTCAGGTTCTGTTAATAGACTAACAGTGGACTTTTCCATTTGCAGAATATATTGAATGACCAGCAGAGGCAGTGTTGCAGAAGATGATTTCTCGGAGTTGCTGAACACAAAAAAAAAAGTTCACCAGCTTTCGGCTATATTTACCAACTTACATGGTGAGTCAAACTTTCAATTTATCATTTTCCTTGTCCTTAAAAGAAGTTCAACGCATCTGATGGCTCTTAGCTCCTTTTAGTCGGGTATTACGCATGAATAGTATTTGTCAAGTCTGAAGCGATATGGATGGCGCTATGGCTATCAGGATAGCCTTTCAATGACGTTGACTGTCTACAAGGCTGACAATCCTACTTTAAATACTTGTGCTAACAATATGTCAACAGAGGAAATTAGTGTCTTTGAGGCTGAAAGGAGGTGTCTTATATTGGAGCAATTGGCTTACTCTCGCATGGAGGAAAGCTAATGTAACCTTCTTCCCTTCACACTGCATGTGGGACTCTTATACTCAAGAAGGTTTACTCTTTCGGATACTCTGTGTTCTTGTACCTCCTGCCCCCCTTTCAAAAGGGGAGCCCAATGATTTCAATATTGCAGAGTCCTTTCCCATTACACCTCCCACTTGGCTTGCAGTCATAATTACAGATCGTTACCTAGTGCGGAATTCCTAATGCCTCATTGTTATGTGTAATTGTCACCCTTGGCGATTGGTCAAATGGTGCCCTGACATCATAATGCTACTGCAGGATGTCATCTGACATGAGGGCAAGCAATAGGATACATTTATCATGGTATTGAAATAGGTAGCAGGATAGACAGGACTCCCAGATGAAGAAAAGATTGTGAGATGAAATAAACAAGGGCATTATTTGAGACTTATTCATTAGTTTTATGGTGTCGGTGATCATGATATTCTCAGGTTCTCTATAGGTGAACTGATAGGGATTTGCAAGAATGAAGATGTCAGAATCTGTTGTTTATAGCCTTTCTCATTCCCACTAACTGTAGCATAAACCTTCCTCCTTAAACTTATCAGATCACTTAATGGTCATTGGTGTACCATCACCTAAAAGAATTGCAGTGAGCAGGGTATGCTGTCACTTGGATAGCAATGAGATCTTTTTATCTACATTCTAATATAGGTGCTAGGGTTGTGTAGAGAGTGGTAGGAAATGAGGATTAAGATTGACAGGTATGCTAGGTTGAAAACAATATTGAGATTTAAATCTTTTTGAGCTGTGGATTTTCAAATATTATAGAAGTCATAGTACTGATTAATAACCCTTTATCAAAATCTGTTTGTTGTTGTGTTGCATTAGTTTGGGAATATTCAGGTTCTGTTAATAGACTAACAGTGGACTTTTCCATTTGCAGAATATATTGAATGACCAGCAGAGGCAGTGTTGCAGAAGATGATTTCTCGGAGTTGCTGAACACAAAAAAAAAAGTTCACCAGCTTTCGGTTATATTTACCAACTTACATGGTGAGTCAAACTTTCAATTTATCATTTTCCTTGTCCTTAAAAGAAGTTCAACGCATCTGATGGGCTCTTAGCTCCTTTTAGTCGGGTATTACGCATGAATAGTATTTGTCAAGTCTGAAGCGATATGGATGGCGCTATGGCTATCAGGATAGCCTTTCAATGACGTTGACTGTCTACAAGGCTGACAATCCTACTTTAAATACTTGTGCTAACAATATGTCAACAGAGGAAATTAGTGTCTTTGAGGCTGAAAGGAGGTGTCTTATATTGGAGCAATTGGCTTACTCTCGCATGGAGGAAAGCTAATGTAACCTTCTTCCCTTCACACTGCATGTGGGACTCTTATACTCAAGAAGGTTTACTCTTTCGGATACTCTGTGTTCTTGTACCTCCTGCCCCCCTTTCAAAAGGGGAGCCCAATGATTTCAATATTGCAGAGTCCTTTCCCATTACACCTCCCACTTGGCTTGCAGTCATAATTACAGATCGTTACCTAGTGCGGAATTCCTAATGCCTCATTGTTATGTGTAATTGTCACCCTTGGCGATTGGTCAAATGGTGCCCTGACATCATAATGCTACTGCAGGATGTCATCTGACATGAGGGCAAGCAATAGGATACATTTATCATGGTATTGAAATAGGTAGCAGGATAGACAGGACTCCCAGATGAAGAAAAGATTGTGAGATGAAATAAACAAGGGCATTATTTGAGACTTATTCATTAGTTTTATGGTGTCGGTGATCATGATATTCTCAGGTTCTCTATAGGTGAACTGATAGGGATTTGCAAGAATGAAGATGTCAGAATCTGTTGTTTATAGCCTTTCTCATTCCCACTAACTGTAGCATAAACCTTCCTCCTTAAACTTATCAGATCACTTAATGGTCATTGGTGTACCATCACCTAAAAGAATTGCAGTGAGCAGGGTATGCTGTCACTTGGATAGCAATGAGATCTTTTTATCTACATTCTAATATAGGTGCTAGGGTTGTGTAGAGAGTGGTAGGAAATGAGGATTAAGATTGACAGGTATGCTAGGTTGAAAACAATATTGAGATTTAAATCTTTTTGAGCTGTGGATTTTCAAATATTATAGAAGTCATAGTACTGATTAATAACCCTTTATCAAAATCTGTTTGTTGTTGTGTTGCATTAGTTTGGGAATATTCAGGTTCTGTTAATAGACTAACAGTGGACTTTTCCATTTGCAGAATATATTGAATGACCAGCAGAGGCAGTGTTGCAGAAGATGATTTCTCGGAGTTGCTGAACACAAAAAAAAAAGTTCACCAGCTTTCGGCTATATTTACCAACTTACATGGTGAGTCAAACTTTCAATTTATCATTTTCCTTGTCCTTAAAAGAAGTTCAACGCATCTGATGGCTCTTAGCTCCTTTTAGTCGGGTATTACGCATGAATAGTATTTGTCAAGTCTGAAGCGATATGGATGGCGCTATGGCTATCAGGATAGCCTTTCAATGACGTTGACTGTCTACAAGGCTGACAATCCTACTTTAAATACTTGTGCTAACAATATGTCAACAGAGGAAATTAGTGTCTTTGAGGCTGAAAGGAGGTGTCTTATATTGGAGCAATTGGCTTACTCTCGCATGGAGGAAAGCTAATGTAACCTTCTTCCCTTCACACTGCATGTGGGACTCTTATACTCAAGAAGGTTTACTCTTTCGGATACTCTGTGTTCTTGTACCTCCTGCCCCCCTTTCAAAAGGGGAGCCCAATGATTTCAATATTGCAGAGTCCTTTCCCATTACACCTCCCACTTGGCTTGCAGTCATAATTACAGATCGTTACCTAGTGCGGAATTCCTAATGCCTCATTGTTATGTGTAATTGTCACCCTTGGCGATTGGTCAAATGGTGCCCTGACATCATAATGCTACTGCAGGATGTCATCTGACATGAGGGCAAGCAATAGGATACATTTATCATGGTATTGAAATAGGTAGCAGGATAGACAGGACTCCCAGATGAAGAAAAGATTGTGAGATGAAATAAACAAGGGCATTATTTGAGACTTATTCATTAGTTTTATGGTGTCGGTGATCATGATATTCTCAGGTTCTCTATAGGTGAACTGATAGGGATTTGCAAGAATGAAGATGTCAGAATCTGTTGTTTATAGCCTTTCTCATTCCCACTAACTGTAGCATAAACCTTCCTCCTTAAACTTATCAGATCACTTAATGGTCATTGGTGTACCATCACCTAAAAGAATTGCAGTGAGCAGGGTATGCTGTCACTTGGATAGCAATGAGATCTTTTTATCTACATTCTAATATAGGTGCTAGGGTTGTGTAGAGAGTGGTAGGAAATGAGGATTAAGATTGACAGGTATGCTAGGTTGAAAACAATATTGAGATTTAAATCTTTTTGAGCTGTGGATTTTCAAATATTATAGAAGTCATAGTACTGATTAATAACCCTTTATCAAAATCTGTTTGTTGTTGTGTTGCATTAGTTTGGGAATATTCAGGTTCTGTTAATAGACTAACAGTGGACTTTTCCATTTGCAGAATATATTGAATGACCAGCAGAGGCAGTGTTGCAGAAGATGATTTCTCGGAGTTGCTGAACACAAAAAAAAAAGTTCACCAGCTTTCGGCTATATTTACCAACTTACATGGTGAGTCAAACTTTCAATTTATCATTTTCCTTGTCCTTAAAAGAAGTTCAACGCATCTGATGGCTCTTAGCTCCTTTTAGTCGGGTATTACGCATGAATAGTATTTGTCAAGTCTGAAGCGATATGGATGGCGCTATGGCTATCAGGATAGCCTTTCAATGACGTTGACTGTCTACAAGGCTGACAATCCTACTTTAAATACTTGTGCTAACAATATGTCAACAGAGGAAATTAGTGTCTTTGAGGCTGAAAGGAGGTGTCTTATATTGGAGCAATTGGCTTACTCTCGCATGGAGGAAAGCTAATGTAACCTTCTTCCCTTCACACTGCATGTGGGACTCTTATACTCAAGAAGGTTTACTCTTTCGGATACTCTGTGTTCTTGTACCTCCTGCCCCCCTTTCAAAAGGGGAGCCCAATGATTTCAATATTGCAGAGTCCTTTCCCATTACACCTCCCACTTGGCTTGCAGTCATAATTACAGATCGTTACCTAGTGCGGAATTCCTAATGCCTCATTGTTATGTGTAATTGTCACCCATGGCGATTGGTCAAATGGTGCCCTGACATCATAATGCTACTGCAGGATGTCATCTGACATGAGGGCAAGCAATAGGATACATTTATCATGGTATTGAAATAGGTAGCAGGATAGACAGGACTCCCAGATGAAGAAAAGATTGTGAGATGAAATAAACAAGGGCATTATTTGAGACTTATTCATTAGTTTTATGGTGTCGGTGATCATGATATTCTCAGGTTCTCTATAGGTGAACTGAAAGGGATTTGCAAGAATGAAGATGTCAGAATCTGTTGTTTATAGCTTTTCTCATTCCCACTAACTGTAGCATAAACCTTTCTCCATAAACTTATCAGATCACTTAATGGTCATTGGTGTACCATCACCTAAAAGAATTGCAGTGAGCAGGGTATGCTGTCACTTGGATAGCAATGAGATCTTTTTATCTACATTCTAATATAGGTGCTAGGGTTGTGTAGAGAGTGGTAGGAAATGAGGATTAAGATTGACAGGTATGCTCGGTTGAAAACAATATTGAGATTTAAATCTTTTTGAGCTGTGGATTTTCAAATATTAAAGAAGTCATAGTACTGATTAATAACCCTTTATCAAAATCTGTTTGTTGTTGTGTTGCATTAGTTTGGGAATATTCAGGTTCTGTTAATAGACTAACAGTGGACTTTTCCATTTGCAGAATATATTGAATGACCAGCAGAGGCAGTATTGCAGAAGATGATTTCTCGGAGTTGCTGAACACAAAAAAAAAGTTCCCCAGCTTTCGGCTATATTTACCAACTTACATGGTGAGGCAAACTTTCAATTTATCATTTTCCTTGTCCTTAAAAGAAGTTCAACGCATCTGATGGCTCTCAGCTCCTTTTAGTCGGGTGTTACGCATGAATAGTATTTGTCAAGTCTAAAGCGATATGGATGGCGCTATGGCTATCAGGATAGCCTTTCAATGACGTTGACTGTCTACAAGGCTGACAATCCTACTTTAAATACTTGTGCTAACAATATGTCAACAGAGGAAATTAGTGTCTTTGAGGCTGAAAGGAGGTGTCTTATATTGGAGCAATTGGCTTACTCTCGCATGGAGGAAAGCTAATGTAACCTTCTTCCCTTCACACTGCAAGTGGGACTCTTATACTCAAGAAGGTTTACTCTTTCGGATACTCTGTGTTCTTGTACCTCCTGCCCCCCTTTCAAAAGGGGAGCCCAATGATTTCAATATTGCAGAGTCCTTTCCCATTACACCTCCCACTTGGCTTGCAGTCATAATTACAGATCGTTACCTAGTGCGGAATTCCTAATGCCTCATTGTTATGTGTAATTGTCACCCTTGGCGATTGGTCAAATGGTGCCCTGACATCATAATGCTACTGCAGGATGTCATCTGACATGAGGGCAAGCAATAGGATACATTTATCATGGTATTGAAATAGGTAGCAGGATAGACAGGACTCCCAGATGAAGAAAAGATTGTGAGATGAAATAAACAAGGACATTATTTGAGACTTATTCATTAGTTTTATGGTGTCGGTGATCATGATATTCCCAGGTTCTCTATAGGTGAACTGATAGGGATTTGCAAGAATGAAGATGTCAGAATCTGTTGTTTATAGCCTTTCTCATTCCCACTAACTGTAGCATAAACCTTCCTCCTTAAACTTATCAGATCACTTAATGGTCATTGGTGTACCATCACCTAAAAGAATTGCAGTGAGCAGGGTATGCTGTCACTTGGATAGCAATGAGATCTTTTTATCTACATTCTAATATAGGTGCTAGGGTTGTGTAGAGAGTGGTAGGAAATGAGGATTAAGATTGACAGGTATGCTAGGTTGAAAACAATATTGAGATTTAAATCTTTTTGAGCTGTGGATTTTCAAATATTATAGAAGTCATAGTACTGATTAATAACCCTTTATCAAAATCTGTTTGTTGTTGTGTTGCATTAGTTTGGGAATATTCAGGTTCTGTTAATAGACTAACAGTGGACTTTTCCATTTGCAGAATATATTGAATGACCAGCAGAGGCAGTGTTGCAGAAGATGATTTCTCGGAGTTGCTGAACACAAAAAAAAAAGTTCACCAGCTTTCGGCTATATTTACCAACTTACATGGTGAGTCAAACTTTCAATTTATCATTTTCCTTGTCCTTAAAAGAAGTTCAATGCATCTGATGGCTCTTAGCTCCTTTTAGTCGGGTATTACGCATGAATAGTATTTGTCAAGTCTGAAGCGATATGGATGGCGCTATGGCTATCAGGATAGCCTTTCAATGACGTTGACTGTCTACAAGGCTGACAATCCTACTTTAAATACTTGTGCTAACAATATGTCAACAGAGGAAATTAGTGTCTTTGAGGCTGAAAGGAGGTGTCTTATATTGGAGCAATTGGCTTACTCTCGCATGGAGGAAAGCTAATGTAACCTTCTTCCCTTCACACTGCATGTGGGACTCTTATACTCAAGAAGGTTTACTCTTTCGGATACTCTGTGTTCTTGTACCTCCTGCCCCCCTTTCAAAAGGGGAGCCCAATGATTTCAATATTGCAGAGTCCTTTCCCATTACACCTCCCACTTGGCTTGCAGTCATAATTACAGATCGTTACCTAGTGCGGAATTCCTAATGCCTCATTGTTATGTGTAATTGTCACCCATGGCGATTGGTCAAATGGTGCCCTGACATCATAATGCTACTGCAGGATGTCATCTGACATGAGGGCAAGCAATAGGATACATTTATCATGGTATTGAAATAGGTAGCAGGATAGACAGGACTCCCAGATGAAGAAAAGATTGTGAGATGAAATAAACAAGGGCATTATTTGAGACTTATTCATTAGTTTTATGGTGTCGGTGATCATGATATTCTCAGGTTCTCTATAGGTGAACTGAAAGGGATTTGCAAGAATGAAGATGTCAGAATCTGTTGTTTATAGCTTTTCTCATTCCCACTAACTGTAGCATAAACCTTTCTCCATAAACTTATCAGATCACTTAATGGTCATTGGTGTACCATCACCTAAAAGAATTGCAGTGAGCAGGGTATGCTGTCACTTGGATAGCAATGAGATCTTTTTATCTACATTCTAATATAGGTGCTAGGGTTGTGTAGAGAGTGGTAGGAAATGAGGAT
This sequence comes from Lissotriton helveticus, assembly GCF_964261635.1. Taxonomy (NCBI): domain Eukaryota; kingdom Metazoa; phylum Chordata; class Amphibia; order Caudata; family Salamandridae; genus Lissotriton; species Lissotriton helveticus. Next base: position 455,936,586 of record NC_136072.1, on the reverse strand, counting down.
TAAGATTGACAGGTATGCTAGGTTGAAAACAATATTGAGATTTAAATCTTTTTGAGCTGTGGATTTTCAAATATTATAGAAGTCATAGTACTGATTAATAACCCTTTATCAAAATCTGTTTGTTGTTGTGTTGCATTAGTTTGGGAATATTCAGGTTCTGTTAATAGACTAACAGTGGACTTTTCCATTTGCAGAATATATTGAATGACCAGCAGAGGCAGTGTTGCAGAAGATGATTTCTCGGAGTTGCTGAACACAAAAAAAAAAGTTCACCAGCTTTCGGCTATATTTACCAACTTACATGGTGAGTCAAACTTTCAATTTATCATTTTCCTTGTCCTTAAAAGAAGTTCAACGCATCTGATGGCTCTTAGCTCCTTTTAGTCGGGTATTACGCATGAATAGTATTTGTCAAGTCTGAAGCGATATGGATGGCGCTATGGCTATCAGGATAGCCTTTCAATGACGTTGACTGTCTACAAGGCTGACAATCCTACTTTAAATACTTGTGCTAACAATATGTCAACAGAGGAAATTAGTGTCTTTGAGGCTGAAAGGAGGTGTCTTATATTGGAGCAATTGGCTTACTCTCGCATGGAGGAAAGCTAATGTAACCTTCTTCCCTTCACACTGCATGTGGGACTCTTATACTCAAGAAGGTTTACTCTTTCGGATACTCTGTGTTCTTGTACCTCCTGCCCCCCTTTCAAAAGGGGAGCCCAATGATTTCAATATTGCAGAGTCCTTTCCCATTACACCTCCCACTTGGCTTGCAGTCATAATTACAGATCGTTACCTAGTGCGGAATTCCTAATGCCTCATTGTTATGTGTAATTGTCACCCTTGGCGATTGGTCAAATGGTGCCCTGACATCATAATGCTACTGCAGGATGTCATCTGACATGAGGGCAAGCAATAGGATACATTTATCATGGTATTGAAATAGGTAGCAGGATAGACAGGACTCCCAGATGAAGAAAAGATTGTGAGATGAAATAAACAAGGGCATTATTTGAGACTTATTCATTAGTTTTATGGTGTCGGTGATCATGATATTCTCAGGTTCTCTATAGGTGAACTGAAAGGGATTTGCAAGAATGAAGATGTCAGAATCTGTTGTTTATAGCTTTTCTCATTCCCACTAACTGTAGCATAAACCTTTCTCCATAAACTTATCAGATCACTTAATGGTCATTGGTGTACCATCACCTAAAAGAATTGCAGTGAGCAGGGTATGCTGTCACTTGGATAGCAATGAGATCTTTTTATCTACATTCTAATATAGGTGCTAGGGTTGTGTAGAGAGTGGTAGGAAATGAGGATTAAGATTGACAGGTATGCTAGGTTGAAAACAATATTGAGATTTAAATCTTTTTGAGCTGTGGATTTTCAAATATTATAGAAGTCATAGTACTGATTAATAACCCTTTATCAAAATCTGTTTGTTGTTGTGTTGCATTAGTTTGGGAATATTCAGGTTCTGTTAATAGACTAACAGTGGACTTTTCCATTTGCAGAATATATTGAATGACCAGCAGAGGCAGTGTTGCAGAAGATGATTTCTCGGAGTTGCTGAACACAAAAAAAAAAGTTCACCAGCTTTCGGCTATATTTACCAACTTACATGGTGAGTCAAACTTTCAATTTATCATTTTCCTTGTCCTTAAAAGAAGTTCAACGCATCTGATGGGCTCTTAGCTCCTTTTAGTCGGGTATTACGCATGAATAGTATTTGTCAAGTCTGAAGCGATATGGATGGCGCTATGGCTATCAGGATAGCCTTTCAATGACGTTGACTGTCTACAAGGCTGACAATCCTACTTTAAATACTTGTGCTAACAATATGTCAACAGAGGAAATTAGTGTCTTTGAGGCTGAAAGGAGGTGTCTTATATTGGAGCAATTGGCTTACTCTCGCATGGAGGAAAGCTAATGTAACCTTCTTCCCTTCACACTGCATGTGGGACTCTTATACTCAAGAAGGTTTACTCTTTCGGATACTCTGTGTTCTTGTACCTCCTGCCCCCCTTTCAAAAGGGGAGCCCAATGATTTCAATATTGCAGAGTCCTTTCCCATTACACCTCCCACTTGGCTTGCAGTCATAATTACAGATCGTTACCTAGTGCGGAATTCCTAATGCCTCATTGTTATGTGTAATTGTCACCCATGGCGATTGGTCAAATGGTGCCCTGACATCATAATGCTACTGCAGGATGTCATCTGACATGAGGGCAAGCAATAGGATACATTTATCATGGTATTGAAATAGGTAGCAGGATAGACAGGACTCCCAGATGAAGAAAAGATTGTGAGATGAAATAAACAAGGGCATTATTTGAGACTTATTCATTAGTTTTATGGTGTCGGTGATCATGATATTCTCAGGTTCTCTATAGGTGAACTGAAAGGGATTTGCAAGAATGAAGATGTCAGAATCTGTTGTTTATAGCTTTTCTCATTCCCACTAACTGTAGCATAAACCTTTCTCCATAAACTTATCAGATCACTTAATGGTCATTGGTGTACCATCACCTAAAAGAATTGCAGTGAGCAGGGTATGCTGTCACTTGGATAGCAATGAGATCTTTTTATCTACATTCTAATATAGGTGCTAGGGTTGTGTAGAGAGTGGTAGGAAATGAGGATTAAGATTGACAGGTATGCTAGGTTGAAAACAATATTGAGATTTAAATCTTTTTGAGCTGTGGATTTTCAAATATTATAGAAGTCATAGTACTGATTAATAACCCTTTATCAAAATCTGTTTGTTGTTGTGTTGCATTAGTTTGGGAATATTCAGGTTCTGTTAATAGACTAACAGTGGACTTTTCCATTTGCAGAATATATTGAATGACCAGCAGAGGCAGTGTTGCAGAAGATGATTTCTCGGAGTTGCTGAACACAAAAAAAAAAGTTCACCAGCTTTCGGCTATATTTACCAACTTACATGGTGAGTCAAACTTTCAATTTATCATTTTCCTTGTCCTTAAAAGAAGTTCAACGCATCTGATGGCTCTTAGCTCCTTTTAGTCGGGTATTACGCATGAATAGTATTTGTCAAGTCTGAAGCGATATGGATGGCGCTATGGCTATCAGGATAGCCTTTCAATGACGTTGACTGTCTACAAGGCTGACAATCCTACTTTAAATACTTGTGCTAACAATATGTCAACAGAGGAAATTAGTGTCTTTGAGGCTGAAAGGAGGTGTCTTATATTGGAGCAATTGGCTTACTCTCGCATGGAGGAAAGCTAATGTAACCTTCTTCCCTTCACACTGCATGTGGGACTCTTATACTCAAGAAGGTTTACTCTTTCGGATACTCTGTGTTCTTGTACCTCCTGCCCCCCTTTCAAAAGGGGAGCCCAATGATTTCAATATTGCAGAGTCCTTTCCCATTACACCTCCCACTTGGCTTGCAGTCATAATTACAGATCGTTACCTAGTGCGGAATTCCTAATGCCTCATTGTTATGTGTAATTGTCACCCATGGCGATTGGTCAAATGGTGCCCTGACATCATAATGCTACTGCAGGATGTCATCTGACATGAGGGCAAGCAATAGGATACATTTATCATGGTATTGAAATAGGTAGCAGGATAGACAGGACTCCCAGATGAAGAAAAGATTGTGAGATGAAATAAACAAGGGCATTATTTGAGACTTATTCATTAGTTTTATGGTGTCGGTGATCATGATATTCTCAGGTTCTCTATAGGTGAACTGAAAGGGATTTGCAAGAATGAAGATGTCAGAATCTGTTGTTTATAGCTTTTCTCATTCCCAGTAACTGTAGCATAAACCTTTCTCCATAAACTTATCAGATCACTTAATGGTCATTGGTGTACCATCACCTAAAAGAATTGCAGTGAGCAGGGTATGCTGTCACTTGGATAGCAATGAGATCTTTTTATCTACATTGTAATATAGGTGCTAGGGTTGTGTAGAGAGTGGTAGGAAATGAGGATTAAGATTGACAGGTAGGCTCGGTTGAAAACAATATTGAGATTTAAATCTTTTTGAGCTGTGGATTTTCAAATATTATAGAAGTCATAGTACTGATTAATAACCCTTTATCAAAATCTGTTTGTTGTTGTGTTGCATTAGTTTGGGAATATTCAGGTTCTGTTAATAGACTAACAGTGGACTTTTCCATTTGCAGAATATATTGAATGACCAGCAGAGGCAGTGTTGCAGAAGATGATTTCTCGGAGTTGCTGAACACAAAAAAAAAAGTTCACCAGCTTTCGGCTATATTTACCAACTTACATGGTGAGTCAAACTTTCAATTTATCATTTTCCTTGTCCTTAAAAGAAGTTCAACGCATCTGATGGCTCTTAGCTCCTTTTAGTCGGGTATTACGCATGAATAGTATTTGTCAAGTCTGAAGCGATATGGATGGCGCTATGGCTATCAGGATAGCCTTTCAATGACGTTGACTGTCTACAAGGCTGACAATCCTACTTTAAATACTTGTGCTAACAATATGTCAACAGAGGAAATTAGTGTCTTTGAGGCTGAAAGGAGGTGTCTTATATTGGAGCAATTGGCTTACTCTCGCATGGAGGAAAGCTAATGTAACCTTCTTCCCTTCACACTGCATGTGGGACTCTTATACTCAAGAAGGTTTACTCTTTCGGATACTCTGTGTTCTTGTACCTCCTGCCCCCCTTTCAAAAGGGGAGCCCAATGATTTCAATATTGCAGAGTCCTTTCCCATTACACCTCCCACTTGGCTTGCAGTCATAATTACAGATCGTTACCTAGTGCGGAATTCCTAATGCCTCATTGTTATGTGTAATTGTCACCCTTGGCGATTGGTCAAATGGTGCCCTGACATCATAATGCTACTGCAGGATGTCATCTGACATGAGGGCAAGCAATAGGATACATTTATCATGGTATTGAAATAGGTAGCAGGATAGACAGGACTCCCAGATGAAGAAAAGATTGTGAGATGAAATAAACAAGGGCATTATTTGAGACTTATTCATTAGTTTTATGGTGTCGGTGATCATGATATTCTCAGGTTCTCTATAGGTGAACTGAAAGGGATTTGCAAGAATGAAGATGTCAGAATCTGTTGTTTATAGCTTTTCTCATTCCCACTAACTGTAGCATAAACCTTTCTCCATAAACTTATCAGATCACTTAATGGTCATTGGTGTACCATCACCTAAAAGAATTGCAGTGAGCAGGGTATGCTGTCACTTGGATAGCAATGAGATCTTTTTATCTACATTCTAATATAGGTGCTAGGGTTGTGTAGAGAGTGGTAGGAAATGAGGATTAAGATTGACAGGTATGCTAGGTTGAAAACAATATTGAGATTTAAATCTTTTTGAGCTGTGGATTTTCAAATATTATAGAAGTCATAGTACTGATTAATAACCCTTTATCAAAATCTGTTTGTTGTTGTGTTGCATTAGTTTGGGAATATTCAGGTTCTGTTAATAGACTAACAGTGGACTTTTCCATTTGCAGAATATATTGAATGACCAGCAGAGGCAGTGTTGCAGAAGATGATTTCTCGGAGTTGCTGAACACAAAAAAAAAAGTTCACCAGCTTTCGGCTATATTTACCAACTTACATGGTGAGTCAAACTTTCAATTTATCATTTTCCTTGTCCTTAAAAGAAGTTCAACGCATCTGATGGGCTCTTAGCTCCTTTTAGTCGGGTATTACGCATGAATAGTATTTGTCAAGTCTGAAGCGATATGGATGGCGCTATGGCTATCAGGATAGCCTTTCAATGACGTTGACTGTCTACAAGGCTGACAATCCTACTTTAAATACTTGTGCTAACAATATGTCAACAGAGGAAATTAGTGTCTTTGAGGCTGAAAGGAGGTGTCTTATATTGGAGCAATTGGCTTACTCTCGCATGGAGGAAAGCTAATGTAACCTTCTTCCCTTCACACTGCATGTGGGACTCTTATACTCAAGAAGGTTTACTCTTTCGGATACTCTGTGTTCTTGTACCTCCTGCCCCCCTTTCAAAAGGGGAGCCCAATGATTTCAATATTGCAGAGTCCTTTCCCATTACACCTCCCACTTGGCTTGCAGTCATAATTACAGATCGTTACCTAGTGCGGAATTCCTAATGCCTCATTGTTATGTGTAATTGTCACCCATGGCGATTGGTCAAATGGTGCCCTGACATCATAATGCTACTGCAGGATGTCATCTGACATGAGGGCAAGCAATAGGATACATTTATCATGGTATTGAAATAGGTAGCAGGATAGACAGGACTCCCAGATGAAGAAAAGATTGTGAGATGAAATAAACAAGGGCATTATTTGAGACTTATTCATTAGTTTTATGGTGTCGGTGATCATGATATTCTCAGGTTCTCTATAGGTGAACTGAAAGGGATTTGCAAGAATGAAGATGTCAGAATCTGTTGTTTATAGCTTTTCTCATTCCCACTAACTGTAGCATAAACCTTTCTCCATAAACTTATCAGATCACTTAATGGTCATTGGTGTACCATCACCTAAAAGAATTGCAGTGAGCAGGGTATGCTGTCACTTGGATAGCAATGAGATCTTTTTATCTACATTCTAATATAGGTGCTAGGGTTGTGTAGAGAGTGGTAGGAAATGAGGATTAAGATTGACAGGTATGCTAGGTTGAAAACAATATTGAGATTTAAATCTTTTTGAGCTGTGGATTTTCAAATATTATAGAAGTCATAGTACTGATTAATAACCCTTTATCAAAATCTGTTTGTTGTTGTGTTGCATTAGTTTGGGAATATTCAGGTTCTGTTAATAGACTAACAGTGGACTTTTCCATTTGCAGAATATATTGAATGACCAGCAGAGGCAGTGTTGCAGAAGATGATTTCTCGGAGTTGCTGAACACAAAAAAAAAAGTTCACCAGCTTTCGGCTATATTTACCAACTTACATGGTGAGTCAAACTTTCAATTTATCATTTTCCTTGTCCTTAAAAGAAGTTCAACGCATCTGATGGCTCTTAGCTCCTTTTAGTCGGGTATTACGCATGAATAGTATTTGTCAAGTCTGAAGCGATATGGATGGCGCTATGGCTATCAGGATAGCCTTTCAATGACGTTGACTGTCTACAAGGCTGACAATCCTACTTTAAATACTTGTGCTAACAATATGTCAACAGAGGAAATTAGTGTCTTTGAGGCTGAAAGGAGGTGTCTTATATTGGAGCAATTGGCTTACTCTCGCATGGAGGAAAGCTAATGTAACCTTCTTCCCTTCACACTGCATGTGGGACTCTTATACTCAAGAAGGTTTACTCTTTCGGATACTCTGTGTTCTTGTACCTCCTGCCCCCCTTTCAAAAGGGGAGCCCAATGATTTCAATATTGCAGAGTCCTTTCCCATTACACCTCCCACTTGGCTTGCAGTCATAATTACAGATCGTTACCTAGTGCGGAATTCCTAATGCCTCATTGTTATGTGTAATTGTCACCCATGGCGATTGGTCAAATGGTGCCCTGACATCATAATGCTACTGCAGGATGTCATCTGACATGAGGGCAAGCAATAGGATACATTTATCATGGTATTGAAATAGGTAGCAGGATAGACAGGACTCCCAGATGAAGAAAAGATTGTGAGATGAAATAAACAAGGGCATTATTTGAGACTTATTCATTAGTTTTATGGTGTCGGTGATCATGATATTCTCAGGTTCTCTATAGGTGAACTGAAAGGGATTTGCAAGAATGAAGATGTCAGAATCTGTTGTTTATAGCTTTTCTCATTCCCAGTAACTGTAGCATAAACCTTTCTCCATAAACTTATCAGATCACTTAATGGTCATTGGTGTACCATCACCTAAAAGAATTGCAGTGAGCAGGGTATGCTGTCACTTGGATAGCAATGAGATCTTTTTATCTACATTGTAATATAGGTGCTAGGGTTGTGTAGAGAGTGGTAGGAAATGAGGATTAAGATTGACAGGTAGGCTCGGTTGAAAACAATATTGAGATTTAAATCTTTTTGAGCTGTGGATTTTCAAATATTATAGAAGTCATAGTACTGATTAATAACCCTTTATCAAAATCTGTTTGTTGTTGTGTTGCATTAGTTTGGGAATATTCAGGTTCTGTTAATAGACTAACAGTGGACTTTTCCATTTGCAGAATATATTGAATGACCAGCAGAGGCAGTGTTGCAGAAGATGATTTCTCGGAGTTGCTGAACACAAAAAAAAAAGTTCACCAGCTTTCGGCTATATTTACCAACTTACATGGTGAGTCAAACTTTCAATTTATCATTTTCCTTGTCCTTAAAAGAAGTTCAACGCATCTGATGGCTCTTAGCTCCTTTTAGTCGGGTATTACGCATGAATAGTATTTGTCAAGTCTGAAGCGATATGGATGGCGCTATGGCTATCAGGATAGCCTTTCAATGACGTTGACTGTCTACAAGGCTGACAATCCTACTTTAAATACTTGTGCTAACAATATGTCAACAGAGGAAATTAGTGTCTTTGAGGCTGAAAGGAGGTGTCTTATATTGGAGCAATTGGCTTACTCTCGCATGGAGGAAAGCTAATGTAACCTTCTTCCCTTCACACTGCATGTGGGACTCTTATACTCAAGAAGGTTTACTCTTTCGGATACTCTGTGTTCTTGTACCTCCTGCCCCCCTTTCAAAAGGGGAGCCCAATGATTTCAATATTGCAGAGTCCTTTCCCATTACACCTCCCACTTGGCTTGCAGTCATAATTACAGATCGTTACCTAGTGCGGAATTCCTAATGCCTCATTGTTATGTGTAATTGTCACCCTTGGCGATTGGTCAAATGGTGCCCTGACATCATAATGCTACTGCAGGATGTCATCTGACATGAGGGCAAGCAATAGGATACATTTATCATGGTATTGAAATAGGTAGCAGGATAGACAGGACTCCCAGATGAAGAAAAGATTGTGAGATGAAATAAACAAGGGCATTATTTGAGACTTATTCATTAGTTTTATGGTGTCGGTGATCATGATATTCTCAGGTTCTCTATAGGTGAACTGATAGGGATTTGCAAGAATGAAGATGTCAGAATCTGTTGTTTATAGCCTTTCTCATTCCCACTAACTGTAGCATAAACCTTCCTCCTTAAACTTATCAGATCACTTAATGGTCATTGGTGTACCATCACCTAAAAGAATTGCAGTGAGCAGGGTATGCTGTCACTTGGATAGCAATGAGATCTTTTTATCTACATTCTAATATAGGTGCTAGGGTTGTGTAGAGAGTGGTAGGAAATGAGGATTAAGATTGACAGGTATGCTAGGTTGAAAACAATATTGAGATTTAAATCTTTTTGAGCTGTGGATTTTCAAATATTATAGAAGTCATAGTACTGATTAATAACCCTTTATCAAAATCTGTTTGTTGTTGTGTTGCATTAGTTTGGGAATATTCAGGTTCTGTTAATAGACTAACAGTGGACTTTTCCATTTGCAGAATATATTGAATGACCAGCAGAGGCAGTGTTGCAGAAGATGATTTCTCGGAGTTGCTGAACACAAAAAAAAAAGTTCACCAGCTTTCGGCTATATTTACCAACTTACATGGTGAGTCAAACTTTCAATTTATCATTTTCCTTGTCCTTAAAAGAAGTTCAACGCATCTGATGGCTCTTAGCTCCTTTTAGTCGGGTATTACGCATGAATAGTATTTGTCAAGTCTGAAGCGATATGGATGGCGCTATGGCTATCAGGATAGCCTTTCAATGACGTTGACTGTCTACAAGGCTGACAATCCTACTTTAAATACTTGTGCTAACAATATGTCAACAGAGGAAATTAGTGTCTTTGAGGCTGAAAGGAGGTGTCTTATATTGGAGCAATTGGCTTACTCTCGCATGGAGGAAAGCTAATGTAACCTTCTTCCCTTCACACTGCATGTGGGACTCTTATACTCAAGAAGGTTTACTCTTTCGGATACTCTGTGTTCTTGTACCTCCTGCCCCCCTTTCAAAAGGGGAGCCCAATGATTTCAATATTGCAGAGTCCTTTCCCATTACACCTCCCACTTGGCTTGCAGTCATAATTACAGATCGTTACCTAGTGCGGAATTCCTAATGCCTCATTGTTATGTGTAATTGTCACCCATGGCGATTGGTCAAATGGTGCCCTGACATCATAATGCTACTGCAGGATGTCATCTGACATGAGGGCAAGCAATAGGATACATTTATCATGGTATTGAAATAGGTAGCAGGATAGACAGGACTCCCAGATGAAGAAAAGATTGTGAGATGAAATAAACAAGGGCATTATTTGAGACTTATTCATTAGTTTTATGGTGTCGGTGATCATGATATTCTCAGGTTCTCTATAGGTGAACTGAAAGGGATTTGCAAGAATGAAGATGTCAGAATCTGTTGTTTATAGCTTTTCTCATTCCCACTAACTGTAGCATAAACCTTTCTCCATAAACTTATCAGATCACTTAATGGTCATTGGTGTACCATCACCTAAAAGAATTGCAGTGAGCAGGGTATGCTGTCACTTGGATAGCAATGAGATCTTTTTATCTACATTCTAATATAGGTGCTAGGGTTGTGTAGAGAGTGGTAGGAAATGAGGATTAAGATTGACAGGTATGCTCGGTTGAAAACAATATTGAGATTTAAATCTTTTTGAGCTGTGGATTTTCAAATATTAAAGAAGTCATAGTACTGATTAATAACCCTTTATCAAAATCTGTTTGTTGTTGTGTTGCATTAGTTTGGGAATATTCAGGTTCTGTTAATAGACTAACAGTGGACTTTTCCATTTGCAGAATATATTGAATGACCAGCAGAGGCAGTATTGCAGAAGATGATTTCTCGGAGTTGCTGAACACAAAAAAAAAGTTCCCCAGCTTTCGGCTATATTTACCAACTTACATGGTGAGGCAAACTTTCAATTTATCATTTTCCTTGTCCTTAAAAGAAGTTCAACGCATCTGATGGCTCTCAGCTCCTTTTAGTCGGGTGTTACGCATGAATAGTATTTGTCAAGTCTAAAGCGATATGGATGGCGCTATGGCTATCAGGATAGCCTTTCAATGACGTTGACTGTCTACAAGGCTGACAATCCTACTTTAAATACTTGTGCTAACAATATGTCAACAGAGGAAATTAGTGTCTTTGAGGCTGAAAGGAGGTGTCTTATATTGGAGCAATTGGCTTACTCTCGCATGGAGGAAAGCTAATGTAACCTTCTTCCCTTCACACTGCAAGTGGGACTCTTATACTCAAGAAGGTTTACTCTTTCGGATACTCTGTGTTCTTGTACCTCCTGCCCCCCTTTCAAAAGGGGAGCCCAATGATTTCAATATTGCAGAGTCCTTTCCCATTACACCTCCCACTTGGCTTGCAGTCATAATTACAGATCGTTACCTAGTGCGGAATTCCTAATGCCTCATTGTTATGTGTAATTGTCACCCTTGGCGATTGGTCAAATGGTGCCCTGACATCATAATGCTACTGCAGGATGTCATCTGACATGAGGGCAAGCAATAGGATACATTTATCATGGTATTGAAATAGGTAGCAGGATAGACAGGACTCCCAGATGAAGAAAAGATTGTGAGATGAAATAAACAAGGACATTATTTGAGACTTATTCATTAGTTTTATGGTGTCGGTGATCATGATATTCCCAGGTTCTCTATAGGTGAACTGATAGGGATTTGCAAGAATGAAGATGTCAGAATCTGTTGTTTATAGCCTTTCTCATTCCCACTAACTGTAGCATAAACCTTCCTCCTTAAACTTATCAGATCACTTAATGGTCATTGGTGTACCATCACCTAAAAGAATTGCAGTGAGCAGGGTATGCTGTCACTTGGATAGCAATGAGATCTTTTTATCTACATTCTAATATAGGTGCTAGGGTTGTGTAGAGAGTGGTAGGAAATGAGGATTAAGATTGACAGGTATGCTAGGTTGAAAACAATATTGAGATTTAAATCTTTTTGAGCTGTGGATTTTCAAATATTATAGAAGTCATAGTACTGATTAATAACCCTTTATCAAAATCTGTTTGTTGTTGTGTTGCATTAGTTTGGGAATATTCAGGTTCTGTTAATAGACTAACAGTGGACTTTTCCATTTGCAGAATATATTGAATGACCAGCAGAGGCAGTGTTGCAGAAGATGATTTCTCGGAGTTGCTGAACACAAAAAAAAAAGTTCACCAGCTTTCGGCTATATTTACCAACTTACATGGTGAGTCAAACTTTCAATTTATCATTTTCCTTGTCCTTAAAAGAAGTTCAATGCATCTGATGGCTCTTAGCTCCTTTTAGTCGGGTATTACGCATGAATAGTATTTGTCAAGTCTGAAGCGATATGGATGGCGCTATGGCTATCAGGATAGCCTTTCAATGACGTTGACTGTCTACAAGGCTGACAATCCTACTTTAAATACTTGTGCTAACAATATGTCAACAGAGGAAATTAGTGTCTTTGAGGCTGAAAGGAGGTGTCTTATATTGGAGCAATTGGCTTACTCTCGCATGGAGGAAAGCTAATGTAACCTTCTTCCCTTCACACTGCATGTGGGACTCTTATACTCAAGAAGGTTTACTCTTTCGGATACTCTGTGTTCTTGTACCTCCTGCCCCCCTTTCAAAAGGGGAGCCCAATGATTTCAATATTGCAGAGTCCTTTCCCATTACACCTCCCACTTGGCTTGCAGTCATAATTACAGATCGTTACCTAGTGCGGAATTCCTAATGCCTCATTGTTATGTGTAATTGTCACCCATGGCGATTGGTCAAATGGTGCCCTGACATCATAATGCTACTGCAGGATGTCATCTGACATGAGGGCAAGCAATAGGATACATTTATCATGGTATTGAAATAGGTAGCAGGATAGACAGGACTCCCAGATGAAGAAAAGATTGTGAGATGAAATAAACAAGGGCATTATTTGAGACTTATTCATTAGTTTTATGGTGTCGGTGATCATGATATTCTCAGGTTCTCTATAGGTGAACTGAAAGGGATTTGCAAGAATGAAGATGTCAGAATCTGTTGTTTATAGCTTTTCTCATTCCCACTAACTGTAGCATAAACCTTTCTCCATAAACTTATCAGATCACTTAATGGTCATTGGTGTACCATCACCTAAAAGAATTGCAGTGAGCAGGGTATGCTGTCACTTGGATAGCAATGAGATCTTTTTATCTACATTCTAATATAGGTGCTAGGGTTGTGTAGAGAGTGGTAGGAAATGAGGATTAAGATTGACAGGTATGCTAGGTTGAAAACAATATTGAGATTTAAATCTTTTTGAGCTGTGGATTTTCAAATATTATAGAAGTCATAGTACTGATTAATAACCCTTTATCAAAATCTGTTTGTTGTTGTGTTGCATTAGTTTGGGAATATTCAGGTTCTGTTAATAGACTAACAGTGGACTTTTCCATTTGCAGAATATATTGAATGACCAGCAGAGGCAGTGTTGCAGAAGATGATTTCTCGGAGTTGCTGAACACAAAAAAAAAAGTTCACCAGCTTTCGGCTATATTTACCAACTTACATGGTGAGTCAAACTTTCAATTTATCATTTTCCTTGTCCTTAAAAGAAGTTCAACGCATCTGATGGCTCTTAGCTCCTTTTAGTCGGGTATTACGCATGAATAGTATTTGTCAAGTCTGAAGCGATATGGATGGCGCTATGGCTATCAGGATAGCCTTTCAATGACGTTGACTGTCTACAAGGCTGACAATCCTACTTTAAATACTTGTGCTAACAATATGTCAACAGAGGAAATTAGTGTCTTTGAGGCTGAAAGGAGGTGTCTTATATTGGAGCAATTGGCTTACTCTCGCATGGAGGAAAGCTAATGTAACCTTCTTCCCTTCACACTGCATGTGGGACTCTTATACTCAAGAAGGTTTACTCTTTCGGATACTCTGTGTTCTTGTACCTCCTGCCCCCCTTTCAAAAGGGGAGCCCAATGATTTCAATATTGCAGAGTCCTTTCCCATTACACCTCCCACTTGGCTTGCAGTCATAATTACAGATCGTTACCTAGTGCGGAATTCCTAATGCCTCATTGTTATGTGTAATTGTCACCCTTGGCGATTGGTCAAATGGTGCCCTGACATCATAATGCTACTGCAGGATGTCATCTGACATGAGGGCAAGCAATAGGATACATTTATCATGGTATTGAAATAGGTAGCAGGATAGACAGGACTCCCAGATGAAGAAAAGATTGTGAGATGAAATAAACAAGGGCATTATTTGAGACTTATTCATTAGTTTTATGGTGTCGGTGATCATGATATTCTCAGGTTCTCTATAGGTGAACTGATAGGGATTTGCAAGAATGAAGATGTCAGAATCTGTTGTTTATAGCCTTTCTCATTCCCACTAACTGTAGCATAAACCTTCCTCCTTAAACTTATCAGATCACTTAATGGTCATTGGTGTACCATCACCTAAAAGAATTGCAGTGAGCAGGGTATGCTGTCACTTGGATAGCAATGAGATCTTTTTATCTACATTCTAATATAGGTGCTAGGGTTGTGTAGAGAGTGGTAGGAAATGAGGATTAAGATTGACAGGTATGCTAGGTTGAAAACAATATTGAGATTTAAATCTTTTTGAGCTGTGGATTTTCAAATATTATAGAAGTCATAGTACTGATTAATAACCCTTTATCAAAATCTGTTTGTTGTTGTGTTGCATTAGTTTGGGAATATTCAGGTTCTGTTAATAGACTAACAGTGGACTTTTCCATTTGCAGAATATATTGAATGACCAGCAGAGGCAGTGTTGCAGAAGATGATTTCTCGGAGTTGCTGAACACAAAAAAAAAAGTTCACCAGCTTTCGGTTATATTTACCAACTTACATGGTGAGTCAAACTTTCAATTTATCATTTTCCTTGTCCTTAAAAGAAGTTCAACGCATCTGATGGGCTCTTAGCTCCTTTTAGTCGGGTATTACGCATGAATAGTATTTGTCAAGTCTGAAGCGATATGGATGGCGCTATGGCTATCAGGATAGCCTTTCAATGACGTTGACTGTCTACAAGGCTGACAATCCTACTTTAAATACTTGTGCTAACAATATGTCAACAGAGGAAATTAGTGTCTTTGAGGCTGAAAGGAGGTGTCTTATATTGGAGCAATTGGCTTACTCTCGCATGGAGGAAAGCTAATGTAACCTTCTTCCCTTCACACTGCATGTGGGACTCTTATACTCAAGAAGGTTTACTCTTTCGGATACTCTGTGTTCTTGTACCTCCTGCCCCCCTTTCAAAAGGGGAGCCCAATGATTTCAATATTGCAGAGTCCTTTCCCATTACACCTCCCACTTGGCTTGCAGTCATAATTACAGATCGTTACCTAGTGCGGAATTCCTAATGCCTCATTGTTATGTGTAATTGTCACCCTTGGCGATTGGTCAAATGGTGCCCTGACATCATAATGCTACTGCAGGATGTCATCTGACATGAGGGCAAGCAATAGGATACATTTATCATGGTATTGAAATAGGTAGCAGGATAGACAGGACTCCCAGATGAAGAAAAGATTGTGAGATGAAATAAACAAGGGCATTATTTGAGACTTATTCATTAGTTTTATGGTGTCGGTGATCATGATATTCTCAGGTTCTCTATAGGTGAACTGATAGGGATTTGCAAGAATGAAGATGTCAGAATCTGTTGTTTATAGCCTTTCTCATTCCCACTAACTGTAGCATAAACCTTCCTCCTTAAACTTATCAGATCACTTAATGGTCATTGGTGTACCATCACCTAAAAGAATTGCAGTGAGCAGGGTATGCTGTCACTTGGATAGCAATGAGATCTTTTTATCTACATTCTAATATAGGTGCTAGGGTTGTGTAGAGAGTGGTAGGAAATGAGGATTAAGATTGACAGGTATGCTAGGTTGAAAACAATATTGAGATTTAAATCTTTTTGAGCTGTGGATTTTCAAATATTATAGAAGTCATAGTACTGATTAATAACCCTTTATCAAAATCTGTTTGTTGTTGTGTTGCATTAGTTTGGGAATATTCAGGTTCTGTTAATAGACTAACAGTGGACTTTTCCATTTGCAGAATATATTGAATGACCAGCAGAGGCAGTGTTGCAGAAGATGATTTCTCGGAGTTGCTGAACACAAAAAAAAAAGTTCACCAGCTTTCGGCTATATTTACCAACTTACATGGTGAGTCAAACTTTCAATTTATCATTTTCCTTGTCCTTAAAAGAAGTTCAACGCATCTGATGGCTCTTAGCTCCTTTTAGTCGGGTATTACGCATGAATAGTATTTGTCAAGTCTGAAGCGATATGGATGGCGCTATGGCTATCAGGATAGCCTTTCAATGACGTTGACTGTCTACAAGGCTGACAATCCTACTTTAAATACTTGTGCTAACAATATGTCAACAGAGGAAATTAGTGTCTTTGAGGCTGAAAGGAGGTGTCTTATATTGGAGCAATTGGCTTACTCTCGCATGGAGGAAAGCTAATGTAACCTTCTTCCCTTCACACTGCATGTGGGACTCTTATACTCAAGAAGGTTTACTCTTTCGGATACTCTGTGTTCTTGTACCTCCTGCCCCCCTTTCAAAAGGGGAGCCCAATGATTTCAATATTGCAGAGTCCTTTCCCATTACACCTCCCACTTGGCTTGCAGTCATAATTACAGATCGTTACCTAGTGCGGAATTCCTAATGCCTCATTGTTATGTGTAATTGTCACCCTTGGCGATTGGTCAAATGGTGCCCTGACATCATAATGCTACTGCAGGATGTCATCTGACATGAGGGCAAGCAATAGGATACATTTATCATGGTATTGAAATAGGTAGCAGGATAGACAGGACTCCCAGATGAAGAAAAGATTGTGAGATGAAATAAACAAGGGCATTATTTGAGACTTATTCATTAGTTTTATGGTGTCGGTGATCATGATATTCTCAGGTTCTCTATAGGTGAACTGATAGGGATTTGCAAGAATGAAGATGTCAGAATCTGTTGTTTATAGCCTTTCTCATTCCCACTAACTGTAGCATAAACCTTCCTCCTTAAACTTATCAGATCACTTAATGGTCATTGGTGTACCATCACCTAAAAGAATTGCAGTGAGCAGGGTATGCTGTCACTTGGATAGCAATGAGATCTTTTTATCTACATTCTAATATAGGTGCTAGGGTTGTGTAGAGAGTGGTAGGAAATGAGGATTAAGATTGACAGGTATGCTAGGTTGAAAACAATATTGAGATTTAAATCTTTTTGAGCTGTGGATTTTCAAATATTATAGAAGTCATAGTACTGATTAATAACCCTTTATCAAAATCTGTTTGTTGTTGTGTTGCATTAGTTTGGGAATATTCAGGTTCTGTTAATAGACTAACAGTGGACTTTTCCATTTGCAGAATATATTGAATGACCAGCAGAGGCAGTGTTGCAGAAGATGATTTCTCGGAGTTGCTGAACACAAAAAAAAAAGTTCACCAGCTTTCGGCTATATTTACCAACTTACATGGTGAGTCAAACTTTCAATTTATCATTTTCCTTGTCCTTAAAAGAAGTTCAACGCATCTGATGGCTCTTAGCTCCTTTTAGTCGGGTATTACGCATGAATAGTATTTGTCAAGTCTGAAGCGATATGGATGGCGCTATGGCTATCAGGATAGCCTTTCAATGACGTTGACTGTCTACAAGGCTGACAATCCTACTTTAAATACTTGTGCTAACAATATGTCAACAGAGGAAATTAGTGTCTTTGAGGCTGAAAGGAGGTGTCTTATATTGGAGCAATTGGCTTACTCTCGCATGGAGGAAAGCTAATGTAACCTTCTTCCCTTCACACTGCATGTGGGACTCTTATACTCAAGAAGGTTTACTCTTTCGGATACTCTGTGTTCTTGTACCTCCTGCCCCCCTTTCAAAAGGGGAGCCCAATGATTTCAATATTGCAGAGTCCTTTCCCATTACACCTCCCACTTGGCTTGCAGTCATAATTACAGATCGTTACCTAGTGCGGAATTCCTAATGCCTCATTGTTATGTGTAATTGTCACCCATGGCGATTGGTCAAATGGTGCCCTGACATCATAATGCTACTGCAGGATGTCATCTGACATGAGGGCAAGCAATAGGATACATTTATCATGGTATTGAAATAGGTAGCAGGATAGACAGGACTCCCAGATGAAGAAAAGATTGTGAGATGAAATAAACAAGGGCATTATTTGAGACTTATTCATTAGTTTTATGGTGTCGGTGATCATGATATTCTCAGGTTCTCTATAGGTGAACTGAAAGGGATTTGCAAGAATGAAGATGTCAGAATCTGTTGTTTATAGCTTTTCTCATTCCCACTAACTGTAGCATAAACCTTTCTCCATAAACTTATCAGATCACTTAATGGTCATTGGTGTACCATCACCTAAAAGAATTGCAGTGAGCAGGGTATGCTGTCACTTGGATAGCAATGAGATCTTTTTATCTACATTCTAATATAGGTGCTAGGGTTGTGTAGAGAGTGGTAGGAAATGAGGATTAAGATTGACAGGTATGCTCGGTTGAAAACAATATTGAGATTTAAATCTTTTTGAGCTGTGGATTTTCAAATATTAAAGAAGTCATAGTACTGATTAATAACCCTTTATCAAAATCTGTTTGTTGTTGTGTTGCATTAGTTTGGGAATATTCAGGTTCTGTTAATAGACTAACAGTGGACTTTTCCATTTGCAGAATATATTGAATGACCAGCAGAGGCAGTATTGCAGAAGATGATTTCTCGGAGTTGCTGAACACAAAAAAAAAGTTCCCCAGCTTTCGGCTATATTTACCAACTTACATGGTGAGGCAAACTTTCAATTTATCATTTTCCTTGTCCTTAAAAGAAGTTCAACGCATCTGATGGCTCTCAGCTCCTTTTAGTCGGGTGTTACGCATGAATAGTATTTGTCAAGTCTAAAGCGATATGGATGGCGCTATGGCTATCAGGATAGCCTTTCAATGACGTTGACTGTCTACAAGGCTGACAATCCTACTTTAAATACTTGTGCTAACAATATGTCAACAGAGGAAATTAGTGTCTTTGAGGCTGAAAGGAGGTGTCTTATATTGGAGCAATTGGCTTACTCTCGCATGGAGGAAAGCTAATGTAACCTTCTTCCCTTCACACTGCAAGTGGGACTCTTATACTCAAGAAGGTTTACTCTTTCGGATACTCTGTGTTCTTGTACCTCCTGCCCCCCTTTCAAAAGGGGAGCCCAATGATTTCAATATTGCAGAGTCCTTTCCCATTACACCTCCCACTTGGCTTGCAGTCATAATTACAGATCGTTACCTAGTGCGGAATTCCTAATGCCTCATTGTTATGTGTAATTGTCACCCTTGGCGATTGGTCAAATGGTGCCCTGACATCATAATGCTACTGCAGGATGTCATCTGACATGAGGGCAAGCAATAGGATACATTTATCATGGTATTGAAATAGGTAGCAGGATAGACAGGACTCCCAGATGAAGAAAAGATTGTGAGATGAAATAAACAAGGACATTATTTGAGACTTATTCATTAGTTTTATGGTGTCGGTGATCATGATATTCCCAGGTTCTCTATAGGTGAACTGATAGGGATTTGCAAGAATGAAGATGTCAGAATCTGTTGTTTATAGCCTTTCTCATTCCCACTAACTGTAGCATAAACCTTCCTCCTTAAACTTATCAGATCACTTAATGGTCATTGGTGTACCATCACCTAAAAGAATTGCAGTGAGCAGGGTATGCTGTCACTTGGATAGCAATGAGATCTTTTTATCTACATTCTAATATAGGTGCTAGGGTTGTGTAGAGAGTGGTAGGAAATGAGGATTAAGATTGACAGGTATGCTAGGTTGAAAACAATATTGAGATTTAAATCTTTTTGAGCTGTGGATTTTCAAATATTATAGAAGTCATAGTACTGATTAATAACCCTTTATCAAAATCTGTTTGTTGTTGTGTTGCATTAGTTTGGGAATATTCAGGTTCTGTTAATAGACTAACAGTGGACTTTTCCATTTGCAGAATATATTGAATGACCAGCAGAGGCAGTGTTGCAGAAGATGATTTCTCGGAGTTGCTGAACACAAAAAAAAAAGTTCACCAGCTTTCGGCTATATTTACCAACTTACATGGTGAGTCAAACTTTCAATTTATCATTTTCCTTGTCCTTAAAAGAAGTTCAATGCATCTGATGGCTCTTAGCTCCTTTTAGTCGGGTATTACGCATGAATAGTATTTGTCAAGTCTGAAGCGATATGGATGGCGCTATGGCTATCAGGATAGCCTTTCAATGACGTTGACTGTCTACAAGGCTGACAATCCTACTTTAAATACTTGTGCTAACAATATGTCAACAGAGGAAATTAGTGTCTTTGAGGCTGAAAGGAGGTGTCTTATATTGGAGCAATTGGCTTACTCTCGCATGGAGGAAAGCTAATGTAACCTTCTTCCCTTCACACTGCATGTGGGACTCTTATACTCAAGAAGGTTTACTCTTTCGGATACTCTGTGTTCTTGTACCTCCTGCCCCCCTTTCAAAAGGGGAGCCCAATGATTTCAATATTGCAGAGTCCTTTCCCATTACACCTCCCACTTGGCTTGCAGTCATAATTACAGATCGTTACCTAGTGCGGAATTCCTAATGCCTCATTGTTATGTGTAATTGTCACCCATGGCGATTGGTCAAATGGTGCCCTGACATCATAATGCTACTGCAGGATGTCATCTGACATGAGGGCAAGCAATAGGATACATTTATCATGGTATTGAAATAGGTAGCAGGATAGACAGGACTCCCAGATGAAGAAAAGATTGTGAGATGAAATAAACAAGGGCATTATTTGAGACTTATTCATTAGTTTTATGGTGTCGGTGATCATGATATTCTCAGGTTCTCTATAGGTGAACTGAAAGGGATTTGCAAGAATGAAGATGTCAGAATCTGTTGTTTATAGCTTTTCTCATTCCCACTAACTGTAGCATAAACCTTTCTCCATAAACTTATCAGATCACTTAATGGTCATTGGTGTACCATCACCTAAAAGAATTGCAGTGAGCAGGGTATGCTGTCACTTGGATAGCAATGAGATCTTTTTATCTACATTCTAATATAGGTGCTAGGGTTGTGTAGAGAGTGGTAGGAAATGAGGATTAAGATTGACAGGTATGCTAGGTTGAAAACAATATTGAGATTTAAATCTTTTTGAGCTGTGGATTTTCAAATATTATAGAAGTCATAGTACTGATTAATAACCCTTTATCAAAATCTGTTTGTTGTTGTGTTGCATTAGTTTGGGAATATTCAGGTTCTGTTAATAGACTAACAGTGGACTTTTCCATTTGCAGAATATATTGAATGACCAGCAGAGGCAGTGTTGCAGAAGATGATTTCTCGGAGTTGCTGAACACAAAAAAAAAAGTTCACCAGCTTTCGGCTATATTTACCAACTTACATGGTGAGTCAAACTTTCAATTTATCATTTTCCTTGTCCTTAAAAGAAGTTCAACGCATCTGATGGCTCTTAGCTCCTTTTAGTCGGGTATTACGCATGAATAGTATTTGTCAAGTCTGAAGCGATATGGATGGCGCTATGGCTATCAGGATAGCCTTTCAATGACGTTGACTGTCTACAAGGCTGACAATCCTACTTTAAATACTTGTGCTAACAATATGTCAACAGAGGAAATTAGTGTCTTTGAGGCTGAAAGGAGGTGTCTTATATTGGAGCAATTGGCTTACTCTCGCATGGAGGAAAGCTAATGTAACCTTCTTCCCTTCACACTGCATGTGGGACTCTTATACTCAAGAAGGTTTACTCTTTCGGATACTCTGTGTTCTTGTACCTCCTGCCCCCCTTTCAAAAGGGGAGCCCAATGATTTCAATATTGCAGAGTCCTTTCCCATTACACCTCCCACTTGGCTTGCAGTCATAATTACAGATCGTTACCTAGTGCGGAATTCCTAATGCCTCATTGTTATGTGTAATTGTCACCCTTGGCGATTGGTCAAATGGTGCCCTGACATCATAATGCTACTGCAGGATGTCATCTGACATGAGGGCAAGCAATAGGATACATTTATCATGGTATTGAAATAGGTAGCAGGATAGACAGGACTCCCAGATGAAGAAAAGATTGTGAGATGAAATAAACAAGGGCATTATTTGAGACTTATTCATTAGTTTTATGGTGTCGGTGATCATGATATTCTCAGGTTCTCTATAGGTGAACTGATAGGGATTTGCAAGAATGAAGATGTCAGAATCTGTTGTTTATAGCCTTTCTCATTCCCACTAACTGTAGCATAAACCTTCCTCCTTAAACTTATCAGATCACTTAATGGTCATTGGTGTACCATCACCTAAAAGAATTGCAGTGAGCAGGGTATGCTGTCACTTGGATAGCAATGAGATCTTTTTATCTACATTCTAATATAGGTGCTAGGGTTGTGTAGAGAGTGGTAGGAAATGAGGATTAAGATTGACAGGTATGCTAGGTTGAAAACAATATTGAGATTTAAATCTTTTTGAGCTGTGGATTTTCAAATATTATAGAAGTCATAGTACTGATTAATAACCCTTTATCAAAATCTGTTTGTTGTTGTGTTGCATTAGTTTGGGAATATTCAGGTTCTGTTAATAGACTAACAGTGGACTTTTCCATTTGCAGAATATATTGAATGACCAGCAGAGGCAGTGTTGCAGAAGATGATTTCTCGGAGTTGCTGAACACAAAAAAAAAAGTTCACCAGCTTTCGGTTATATTTACCAACTTACATGGTGAGTCAAACTTTCAATTTATCATTTTCCTTGTCCTTAAAAGAAGTTCAACGCATCTGATGGGCTCTTAGCTCCTTTTAGTCGGGTATTACGCATGAATAGTATTTGTCAAGTCTGAAGCGATATGGATGGCGCTATGGCTATCAGGATAGCCTTTCAATGACGTTGACTGTCTACAAGGCTGACAATCCTACTTTAAATACTTGTGCTAACAATATGTCAACAGAGGAAATTAGTGTCTTTGAGGCTGAAAGGAGGTGTCTTATATTGGAGCAATTGGCTTACTCTCGCATGGAGGAAAGCTAATGTAACCTTCTTCCCTTCACACTGCATGTGGGACTCTTATACTCAAGAAGGTTTACTCTTTCGGATACTCTGTGTTCTTGTACCTCCTGCCCCCCTTTCAAAAGGGGAGCCCAATGATTTCAATATTGCAGAGTCCTTTCCCATTACACCTCCCACTTGGCTTGCAGTCATAATTACAGATCGTTACCTAGTGCGGAATTCCTAATGCCTCATTGTTATGTGTAATTGTCACCCTTGGCGATTGGTCAAATGGTGCCCTGACATCATAATGCTACTGCAGGATGTCATCTGACATGAGGGCAAGCAATAGGATACATTTATCATGGTATTGAAATAGGTAGCAGGATAGACAGGACTCCCAGATGAAGAAAAGATTGTGAGATGAAATAAACAAGGGCATTATTTGAGACTTATTCATTAGTTTTATGGTGTCGGTGATCATGATATTCTCAGGTTCTCTATAGGTGAACTGATAGGGATTTGCAAGAATGAAGATGTCAGAATCTGTTGTTTATAGCCTTTCTCATTCCCACTAACTGTAGCATAAACCTTCCTCCTTAAACTTATCAGATCACTTAATGGTCATTGGTGTACCATCACCTAAAAGAATTGCAGTGAGCAGGGTATGCTGTCACTTGGATAGCAATGAGATCTTTTTATCTACATTCTAATATAGGTGCTAGGGTTGTGTAGAGAGTGGTAGGAAATGAGGATTAAGATTGACAGGTATGCTAGGTTGAAAACAATATTGAGATTTAAATCTTTTTGAGCTGTGGATTTTCAAATATTATAGAAGTCATAGTACTGATTAATAACCCTTTATCAAAATCTGTTTGTTGTTGTGTTGCATTAGTTTGGGAATATTCAGGTTCTGTTAATAGACTAACAGTGGACTTTTCCATTTGCAGAATATATTGAATGACCAGCAGAGGCAGTGTTGCAGAAGATGATTTCTCGGAGTTGCTGAACACAAAAAAAAAAGTTCACCAGCTTTCGGCTATATTTACCAACTTACATGGTGAGTCAAACTTTCAATTTATCATTTTCCTTGTCCTTAAAAGAAGTTCAACGCATCTGATGGGCTCTTAGCTCCTTTTAGTCGGGTATTACGCATGAATAGTATTTGTCAAGTCTGAAGCGATATGGATGGCGCTATGGCTATCAGGATAGCCTTTCAATGACGTTGACTGTCTACAAGGCTGACAATCCTACTTTAAATACTTGTGCTAACAATATGTCAACAGAGGAAATTAGTGTCTTTGAGGCTGAAAGGAGGTGTCTTATATTGGAGCAATTGGCTTACTCTCGCATGGAGGAAAGCTAATGTAACCTTCTTCCCTTCACACTGCATGTGGGACTCTTATACTCAAGAAGGTTTACTCTTTCGGATACTCTGTGTTCTTGTACCTCCTGCCCCCCTTTCAAAAGGGGAGCCCAATGATTTCAATATTGCAGAGTCCTTTCCCATTACACCTCCCACTTGGCTTGCAGTCATAATTACAGATCGTTACCTAGTGCGGAATTCCTAATGCCTCATTGTTATGTGTAATTGTCACCCATGGCGATTGGTCAAATGGTGCCCTGACATCATAATGCTACTGCAGGATGTCATCTGACATGAGGGCAAGCAATAGGATACATTTATCATGGTATTGAAATAGGTAGCAGGATAGACAGGACTCCCAGATGAAGAAAAGATTGTGAGATGAAATAAACAAGGGCATTATTTGAGACTTATTCATTAGTTTTATGGTGTCGGTGATCATGATATTCTCAGGTTCTCTATAGGTGAACTGAAAGGGATTTGCAAGAATGAAGATGTCAGAATCTGTTGTTTATAGCTTTTCTCATTCCCAGTAACTGTAGCATAAACCTTTCTCCATAAACTTATCAGATCACTTAATGGTCATTGGTGTACCATCACCTAAAAGAATTGCAGTGAGCAGGGTATGCTGTCACTTGGATAGCAATGAGATCTTTTTATCTACATTGTAATATAGGTGCTAGGGTTGTGTAGAGAGTGGTAGGAAATGAGGATTAAGATTGACAGGTATGCTCGGTTGAAAACAATATTGAGATTTAAATCTTTTTGAGCTGTGGATTTTCAAATATTATAGAAGTCATAGTACTGATTAATAACCCTTTATCAAAATCTGTTTGTTGTTGTGTTGCATTAGTTTGGGAATATTCAGGTTCTGTTAATAGACTAACAGTGGACTTTTCCATTTGCAGAATATATTGAATGACCAGCAGAGGCAGTGTTGCAGAAGATGATTTCTCGGAGTTGCTGAACACAAAAAAAAAAGTTCACCAGCTTTCGGCTATATTTACCAACTTACATGGTGAGTCAAACTTTCAATTTATCATTTTCCTTGTCCTTAAAAGAAGTTCAACGCATCTGATGGCTCTTAGCTCCTTTTAGTCGGGTATTACGCATGAATAGTATTTGTCAAGTCTGAAGCGATATGGATGGCGCTATGGCTATCAGGATAGCCTTTCAATGACGTTGACTGTCTACAAGGCTGACAATCCTACTTTAAATACTTGTGCTAACAATATGTCAACAGAGCAAATTAGTGTCTTTGAGGCTGAAAGGAGGTGTCTTATATTGGAGCAATTGGCTTACTCTCGCATGGAGGAAAGCTAATGTAACCTTCTTCCCTTCACACTGCATGTGGGACTCTTATACTCAAGAAGGTTTACTCTTTCGGATACTCTGTGTTCTTGTACCTCCTGCCCCCCTTTCAAAAGGGGAGCCCAATGATTTCAATATTGCAGAGTCCTTTCCCATTACACCTCCCACTTGGCTTGCAGTCATAATTACAGATCGTTACCTAGTGCGGAATTCCTAATGCCTCATTGTTATGTGTAATTGTCACCCTTGGCGATTGGTCAAATGGTGCCCTGACATCATAATGCTACTGCAGGATGTCATCTGACATGAGGGCAAGCAATAGGATACATTTATCATGGTATTGAAATAGGTAGCAGGATAGACAGGACTCCCAGATGAAGAAAAGATTGTGAGATGAAATAAACAAGGGCATTATTTGAGACTTATTCATTAGTTTTATGGTGTCGGTGATCATGATATTCTCAGGTTCTCTATAGGTGAACTGATAGGGATTTGCAAGAATGAAGATGTCAGAATCTGTTGTTTATAGCCTTTCTCATTCCCACTAACTGTAGCATAAACCTTCCTCCTTAAACTTATCAGATCACTTAATGGTCATTGGTGTACCATCACCTAAAAGAATTGCAGTGAGCAGGGTATGCTGTCACTTGGATAGCAATGAGATCTTTTTATCTACATTCTAATATAGGTGCTAGGGTTGTGTAGAGAGTGGTAGGAAATGAGGATTAAGATTGACAGGTATGCTCGGTTGAAAACAATATTGAGATTTAAATCTTTTTGAGCTGTGGATTTTCAAATATTAAAGAAGTCATAGTACTGATTAATAACCCTTTATCAAAATCTGTTTGTTGTTGTGTTGCATTAGTTTGGGAATATTCAGGTTCTGTTAATAGACTAACAGTGGACTTTTCCATTTGCAGAATATATTGAATGACCAGCAGAGGCAGTATTGCAGAAGATGATTTCTCGGAGTTGCTGAACACAAAAAAAAAGTTCCCCAGCTTTCGGCTATATTTACCAACTTACATGGTGAGGCAAACTTTCAATTTATCATTTTCCTTGTCCTTAAAAGAAGTTCAACGCATCTGATGGCTCTCAGCTCCTTTTAGTCGGGTGTTACGCATGAATAGTATTTGTCAAGTCTAAAGCGATATGGATGGCGCTATGGCTATCAGGATAGCCTTTCAATGACGTTGACTGTCTACAAGGCTGACAATCCTACTTTAAATACTTGTGCTAACAATATGTCAACAGAGGAAATTAGTGTCTTTGAGGCTGAAAGGACGTGTCTTATATTGGAGCAATTGGCTTACTCTCGCATGGAGGAAAGCTAATGTAACCTTCTTCCCTTCACACTGCAAGTGGGACTCTTATACTCAAGAAGGTTTACTCTTTCGGATACTCTGTGTTCTTGTACCTCCTGCCCCCCTTTCAAAAGGGGAGCCCAATGATTTCAATATTGCAGAGTCCTTTCCCATTACACCTCCCACTTGGCTTGCAGTCATAATTACAGATCGTTACCTAGTGCGGAATTCCTAATGCCTCATTGTTATGTGTAATTGTCACCCTTGGCGATTGGTCAAATGGTGCCCTGACATCATAATGCTACTGCAGGATGTCATCTGACATGAGGGCAAGCAATAGGATACATTTATCATGGTATTGAAATAGGTAGCAGGATAGACAGGACTCCCAGATGAAGAAAAGATTGTGAGATGAAATAAACAAGGACATTATTTGAGACTTATTCATTAGTTTTATGGTGTCGGTGATCATGATATTCCCAGGTTCTCTATAGGTGAACTGATAGGGATTTGCAAGAATGAAGATGTCAGAATCTGTTGTTTATAGCCTTTCTCATTCCCACTAACTGTAGCATAAACCTTCCTCCTTAAACTTATCAGATCACTTAATGGTCATTGGTGTACCATCACCTAAAAGAATTGCAGTGAGCAGGGTATGCTGTCACTTGGATAGCAATGAGATCTTTTTATCTACATTCTAATATAGGTGCTAGGGTTGTGTAGAGAGTGGTAGGAAATGAGGATTAAGATTGACAGGTATGCTAGGTTGAAAACAATATTGAGATTTAAATCTTTTTGAGCTGTGGATTTTCAAATATTATAGAAGTCATAGTACTGATTAATAACCCTTTATCAAAATCTGTTTGTTGTTGTGTTGCATTAGTTTGGGAATATTCAGGTTCTGTTAATAGACTAACAGTGGACTTTTCCATTTGCAGAATATATTGAATGACCAGCAGAGGCAGTGTTGCAGAAGATGATTTCTCGGAGTTGCTGAACACAAAAAAAAAAGTTCACCAGCTTTCGGCTATATTTACCAACTTACATGGTGAGTCAAACTTTCAATTTATCATTTTCCTTGTCCTTAAAAGAAGTTCAACGCATCTGATGGCTCTTAGCTCCTTTTAGTCGGGTATTACGCATGAATAGTATTTGTCAAGTCTGAAGCGATATGGATGGCGCTATGGCTATCAGGATAGCCTTTCAATGACGTTGACTGTCTACAAGGCTGACAATCCTACTTTAAATACTTGTGCTAACAATATGTCAACAGAGGAAATTAGTGTCTTTGAGGCTGAAAGGAGGTGTCTTATATTGGAGCAATTGGCTTACTCTCGCATGGAGGAAAGCTAATGTAACCTTCTTCCCTTCACACTGCATGTGGGACTCTTATACTCAAGAAGGTTTACTCTTTCGGATACTCTGTGTTCTTGTACCTCCTGCCCCCCTTTCAAAAGGGGAGCCCAATGATTTCAATATTGCAGAGTCCTTTCCCATTACACCTCCCACTTGGCTTGCAGTCATAATTACAGATCGTTACCTAGTGCGGAATTCCTAATGCCTCATTGTTATGTGTAATTGTCACCCTTGGCGATTGGTCAAATGGTGCCCTGACATCATAATGCTACTGCAGGATGTCATCTGACATGAGGGCAAGCAATAGGATACATTTATCATGGTATTGAAATAGGTAGCAGGATAGACAGGACTCCCAGATGAAGAAAAGATTGTGAGATGAAATAAACAAGGGCATTATTTGAGACTTATTCATTAGTTTTATGGTGTCGGTGATCATGATATTCTCAGGTTCTCTATAGGTGAACTGATAGGGATTTGCAAGAATGAAGATGTCAGAATCTGTTGTTTATAGCCTTTCTCATTCCCACTAACTGTAGCATAAACCTTCCTCCTTAAACTTATCAGATCACTTAATGGTCATTGGTGTACCATCACCTAAAAGAATTGCAGTGAGCAGGGTATGCTGTCACTTGGATAGCAATGAGATCTTTTTATCTACATTCTAATATAGGTGCTAGGGTTGTGTAGAGAGTGGTAGGAAATGAGGATTAAGATTGACAGGTATGCTAGGTTGAAAACAATATTGAGATTTAAATCTTTTTGAGCTGTGGATTTTCAAATATTATAGAAGTCATAGTACTGATTAATAACCCTTTATCAAAATCTGTTTGTTGTTGTGTTGCATTAGTTTGGGAATATTCAGGTTCTGTTAATAGACTAACAGTGGACTTTTCCATTTGCAGAATATATTGAATGACCAGCAGAGGCAGTGTTGCAGAAGATGATTTCTCGGAGTTGCTGAACACAAAAAAAAAAGTTCACCAGCTTTCGGCTATATTTACCAACTTACATGGTGAGTCAAACTTTCAATTTATCATTTTCCTTGTCCTTAAAAGAAGTTCAATGCATCTGATGGCTCTTAGCTCCTTTTAGTCGGGTATTACGCATGAATAGTATTTGTCAAGTCTGAAGCGATATGGATGGCGCTATGGCTATCAGGATAGCCTTTCAATGACGTTGACTGTCTACAAGGCTGACAATCCTACTTTAAATACTTGTGCTAACAATATGTCAACAGAGGAAATTAGTGTCTTTGAGGCTGAAAGGAGGTGTCTTATATTGGAGCAATTGGCTTACTCTCGCATGGAGGAAAGCTAATGTAACCTTCTTCCCTTCACACTGCATGTGGGACTCTTATACTCAAGAAGGTTTACTCTTTCGGATACTCTGTGTTCTTGTACCTCCTGCCCCCCTTTCAAAAGGGGAGCCCAATGATTTCAATATTGCAGAGTCCTTTCCCATTACACCTCCCACTTGGCTTGCAGTCATAATTACAGATCGTTACCTAGTGCGGAATTCCTAATGCCTCATTGTTATGTGTAATTGTCACCCATGGCGATTGGTCAAATGGTGCCCTGAAATCATAATGCTACTGCAGGATGTCATCTGACATGAGGGCAAGCAATAGGATACATTTATCATGGTATTGAAATAGGTAGCAGGATAGACAGGACTCCCAGATGAAGAAAAGATTGTGAGATGAAATAAACAAGGGCATTATTTGAGACTTATTCATTAGTTTTATGGTGTCGGTGATCATGATATTCTCAGGTTCTCTATAGGTGAACTGAAAGGGATTTGCAAGAATGAAGATGTCAGAATCTGTTGTTTATAGCTTTTCTCATTCCCACTAACTGTAGCATAAACCTTTCTCCATAAACTTATCAGATCACTTAATGGTCATTGGTGTACCATCACCTAAAAGAATTGCAGTGAGCAGGGTATGCTGTCACTTGGATAGCAATGAGATCTTTTTATCTACATTCTAATATAGGTGCTAGGGTTGTGTAGAGAGTGGTAGGAAATGAGGATTAAGATTGACAGGTATGCTAGGTTGAAAACAATATTGAGATTTAAATCTTTTTGAGCTGTGGATTTTCAAATATTATAGAAGTCATAGTACTGATTAATAACCCTTTATCAAAATCTGTTTGTTGTTGTGTTGCATTAGTTTGGGAATATTCAGGTTCTGTTAATAGACTAACAGTGGACTTTTCCATTTGCAGAATATATTGAATGACCAGCAGAGGCAGTGTTGCAGAAGATGATTTCTCGGAGTTGCTGAACACAAAAAAAAAAGTTCACCAGCTTTCGGCTATATTTACCAACTTACATGGTGAGTCAAACTTTCAATTTATCATTTTCCTTGTCCTTAAAAGAAGTTCAACGCATCTGATGGCTCTTAGCTCCTTTTAGTCGGGTATTACGCATGAATAGTATTTGTCAAGTCTGAAGCGATATGGATGGCGCTATGGCTATCAGGATAGCCTTTCAATGACGTTGACTGTCTACAAGGCTGACAATCCTACTTTAAATACTTGTGCTAACAATATGTCAACAGAGGAAATTAGTGTCTTTGAGGCTGAAAGGAGGTGTCTTATATTGGAGCAATTGGCTTACTCTCGCATGGAGGAAAGCTAATGTAACCTTCTTCCCTTCACACTGCATGTGGGACTCTTATACTCAAGAAGGTTTACTCTTTCGGATACTCTGTGTTCTTGTACCTCCTGCCCCCCTTTCAAAAGGGGAGCCCAATGATTTCAATATTGCAGAGTCCTTTCCCATTACACCTCCCACTTGGCTTGCAGTCATAATTACAGATCGTTACCTAGTGCGGAATTCCTAATGCCTCATTGTTATGTGTAATTGTCACCCTTGGCGATTGGTCAAATGGTGCCCTGACATCATAATGCTACTGCAGGATGTCATCTGACATGAGGGCAAGCAATAGGATACATTTATCATGGTATTGAAATAGGTAGCAGGATAGACAGGACTCCCAGATGAAGAAAAGATTGTGAGATGAAATAAACAAGGGCATTATTTGAGACTTATTCATTAGTTTTATGGTGTCGGTGATCATGATATTCTCAGGTTCTCTATAGGTGAACTGATAGGGATTTGCAAGAATGAAGATGTCAGAATCTGTTGTTTATAGCCTTTCTCATTCCCACTAACTGTAGCATAAACCTTCCTCCTTAAACTTATCAGATCACTTAATGGTCATTGGTGTACCATCACCTAAAAGAATTGCAGTGAGCAGGGTATGCTGTCACTTGGATAGCAATGAGATCTTTTTATCTACATTCTAATATAGGTGCTAGGGTTGTGTAGAGAGTGGTAGGAAATGAGGATTAAGATTGACAGGTATGCTAGGTTGAAAACAATATTGAGATTTAAATCTTTTTGAGCTGTGGATTTTCAAATATTATAGAAGTCATAGTACTGATTAATAACCCTTTATCAAAATCTGTTTGTTGTTGTGTTGCATTAGTTTGGGAATATTCAGGTTCTGTTAATAGACTAACAGTGGACTTTTCCATTTGCAGAATATATTGAATGACCAGCAGAGGCAGTGTTGCAGAAGATGATTTCTCGGAGTTGCTGAACACAAAAAAAAAAGTTCACCAGCTTTCGGCTATATTTACCAACTTACATGGTGAGTCAAACTTTCAATTTATCATTTTCCTTGTCCTTAAAAGAAGTTCAACGCATCTGATGGGCTCTTAGCTCCTTTTAGTCGGGTATTACGCATGAATAGTATTTGTCAAGTCTGAAGCGATATGGATGGCGCTATGGCTATCAGGATAGCCTTTCAATGACGTTGACTGTCTACAAGGCTGACAATCCTACTTTAAATACTTGTGCTAACAATATGTCAACAGAGGAAATTAGTGTCTTTGAGGCTGAAAGGAGGTGTCTTATATTGGAGCAATTGGCTTACTCTCGCATGGAGGAAAGCTAATGTAACCTTCTTCCCTTCACACTGCATGTGGGACTCTTATACTCAAGAAGGTTTACTCTTTCGGATACTCTGTGTTCTTGTACCTCCTGCCCCCCTTTCAAAAGGGGAGCCCAATGATTTCAATATTGCAGAGTCCTTTCCCATTACACCTCCCACTTGGCTTGCAGTCATAATTACAGATCGTTACCTAGTGCGGAATTCCTAATGCCTCATTGTTATGTGTAATTGTCACCCATGGCGATTGGTCAAATGGTGCCCTGACATCATAATGCTACTGCAGGATGTCATCTGACATGAGGGCAAGCAATAGGATACATTTATCATGGTATTGAAATAGGTAGCAGGATAGACAGGACTCCCAGATGAAGAAAAGATTGTGAGATGAAATAAACAAGGGCATTATTTGAGACTTATTCATTAGTTTTATGGTGTCGGTGATCATGATATTCTCAGGTTCTCTATAGGTGAACTGATAGGGATTTGCAAGAATGAAGATGTCAGAATCTGTTGTTTATAGCCTTTCTCATTCCCACTAACTGTAGCATAAACCTTCCTCCTTAAACTTATCAGATCACTTAATGGTCATTGGTGTACCATCACCTAAAAGAATTGCAGTGAGCAGGGTATGCTGTCACTTGGATAGCAATGAGATCTTTTTATCTACATTCTAATATAGGTGCTAGGGTTGTGTAGAGAGTGGTAGGAAATGAGGATTAAGATTGACAGGTATGCTAGGTTGAAAACAATATTGAGATTTAAATCTTTTTGAGCTGTGGATTTTCAAATATTATAGAAGTCATAGTACTGATTAATAACCCTTTATCAAAATCTGTTTGTTGTTGTGTTGCATTAGTTTGGGAATATTCAGGTTCTGTTAATAGACTAACAGTGGACTTTTCCATTTGCAGAATATATTGAATGACCAGCAGAGGCAGTGTTGCAGAAGATGATTTCTCGGAGTTGCTGAACACCAAAAAAAAAGTTCACCAGCTTTCGGCTATATTTACCAACTTACATGGTGAGTCAAACTTTCAATTTATCATTTTCCTTGTCCTTAAAAGAAGTTCAACGCATCTGATGGGCTCTTAGCTCCTTTTAGTCGGGTATTACGCATGAATAGTATTTGTCAAGTCTGAAGCGATATGGATGGCGCTATGGCTATCAGGATAGCCTTTCAATGACGTTGACTGTCTACAAGGCTGACAATCCTACTTTAAATACTTGTGCTAACAATATGTCAACAGAGGAAATTAGTGTCTTTGAGGCTGAAAGGAGGTGTCTTATATTGGAGCAATTGGCTTACTCTCGCATGGAGGAAAGCTAATGTAACCTTCTTCCCTTCACACTGCATGTGGGACTCTTATACTCAAGAAGGTTTACTCTTTCGGATACTCTGTGTTCTTGTACCTCCTGCCCCCCTTTCAAAAGGGGAGCCCAATGATTTCAATATTGCAGAGTCCTTTCCCATTACACCTCCCACTTGGCTTGCAGTCATAATTACAGATCGTTACCTAGTGCGGAATTCCTAATGCCTCATTGTTATGTGTAATTGTCACCCATGGCGATTGGTCAAATGGTGCCCTGACATCATAATGCTACTGCAGGATGTCATCTGACATGAGGGCAAGCAATAGGATACATTTATCATGGTATTGAAATAGGTAGCAGGATAGACAGGACTCCCAGATGAAGAAAAGATTGTGAGATGAAATAAACAAGGGCATTATTTGAGACTTATTCATTAGTTTTATGGTGTCGGTGATCATGATATTCTCAGGTTCTCTATAGGTGAACTGAAAGGGATTTGCAAGAATGAAGATGTCAGAATCTGTTGTTTATAGCTTTTCTCATTCCCAGTAACTGTAGCATAAACCTTTCTCCATAAACTTATCAGATCACTTAATGGTCATTGGTGTACCATCACCTAAAAGAATTGCAGTGAGCAGGGTATGCTGTCACTTGGATAGCAATGAGATCTTTTTATCTACATTCTAATATAGGTGCTAGGGTTGTGTAGAGAGTGGTAGGAAATGAGGATTAAGATTGACAGGTATGCTAGGTTGAAAACAATATTGAGATTTAAATCTTTTTGAGCTGTGGATTTTCAAATATTATAGAAGTCATAGTACTGATTAATAACCCTTTATCAAAATCTGTTTGTTGTTGTGTTGCATTAGTTTGGGAATATTCAGGTTCTGTTAATAGACTAACAGTGGACTTTTCCATTTGCAGAATATATTGAATGACCAGCAGAGGCAGTGTTGCAGAAGATGATTTCTCGGAGTTGCTGAACACAAAAAAAAAAGTTCACCAGCTTTCGGCTATATTTACCAACTTACATGGTGAGTCAAACTTTCAATTTATCATTTTCCTTGTCCTTAAAAGAAGTTCAACGCATCTGATGGGCTCTTAGCTCCTTTTAGTCGGGTATTACGCATGAATAGTATTTGTCAAGTCTGAAGCGATATGGATGGCGCTATGGCTATCAGGATAGCCTTTCAATGACGTTGACTGTCTACAAGGCTGACAATCCTACTTTAAATACTTGTGCTAACAATATGTCAACAGAGGAAATTAGTGTCTTTGAGGCTGAAAGGAGGTGTCTTATATTGGAGCAATTGGCTTACTCTCGCATGGAGGAAAGCTAATGTAACCTTCTTCCCTTCACACTGCATGTGGGACTCTTATACTCAAGAAGGTTTACTCTTTCGGATACTCTGTGTTCTTGTACCTCCTGCCCCCCTTTCAAAAGGGGAGCCCAATGATTTCAATATTGCAGAGTCCTTTCCCATTACACCTCCCACTTGGCTTGCAGTCATAATTACAGATCGTTACCTAGTGCGGAATTCCTAATGCCTCATTGTTATGTGTAATTGTCACCCATGGCGATTGGTCAAATGGTGCCCTGACATCATAATGCTACTGCAGGATGTCATCTGACATGAGGGCAAGCAATAGGATACATTTATCATGGTATTGAAATAGGTAGCAGGATAGACAGGACTCCCAGATGAAGAAAAGATTGTGAGATGAAATAAACAAGGGCATTATTTGAGACTTATTCATTAGTTTTATGGTGTCGGTGATCATGATATTCTCAGGTTCTCTATAGGTGAACTGAAAGGGATTTGCAAGAATGAAGATGTCAGAATCTGTTGTTTATAGCTTTTCTCATTCCCAGTAACTGTAGCATAAACCTTTCTCCATAAACTTATCAGATCACTTAATGGTCATTGGTGTACCATCACCTAAAAGAATTGCAGTGAGCAGGGTATGCTGTCACTTGGATAGCAATGAGATCTTTTTATCTACATTGTAATATAGGTGCTAGGGTTGTGTAGAGAGTGGTAGGAAATGAGGATTAAGATTGACAGGTATGCTCGGTTGAAAACAATATTGAGATTTAAATCTTTTTGAGCT
Source organism: Lissotriton helveticus (assembly GCF_964261635.1). NCBI lineage: Eukaryota > Metazoa > Chordata > Amphibia > Caudata > Salamandridae > Lissotriton > Lissotriton helveticus. The sequence continues at coordinate 455,900,802 of NC_136072.1, read as the reverse complement.
GTGGATTTTCAAATATTATAGAAGTCATAGTACTGATTAATAACCCTTTATCAAAATCTGTTTGTTGTTGTGTTGCATTAGTTTGGGAATATTCAGGTTCTGTTAATAGACTAACAGTGGACTTTTCCATTTGCAGAATATATTGAATGACCAGCAGAGGCAGTGTTGCAGAAGATGATTTCTCGGAGTTGCTGAACACAAAAAAAAAAGTTCACCAGCTTTCGGCTATATTTACCAACTTACATGGTGAGTCAAACTTTCAATTTATCATTTTCCTTGTCCTTAAAAGAAGTTCAACGCATCTGATGGCTCTTAGCTCCTTTTAGTCGGGTATTACGCATGAATAGTATTTGTCAAGTCTGAAGCGATATGGATGGCGCTATGGCTATCAGGATAGCCTTTCAATGACGTTGACTGTCTACAAGGCTGACAATCCTACTTTAAATACTTGTGCTAACAATATGTCAACAGAGGAAATTAGTGTCTTTGAGGCTGAAAGGAGGTGTCTTATATTGGAGCAATTGGCTTACTCTCGCATGGAGGAAAGCTAATGTAACCTTCTTCCCTTCACACTGCATGTGGGACTCTTATACTCAAGAAGGTTTACTCTTTCGGATACTCTGTGTTCTTGTACCTCCTGCCCCCCTTTCAAAAGGGGAGCCCAATGATTTCAATATTGCAGAGTCCTTTCCCATTACACCTCCCACTTGGCTTGCAGTCATAATTACAGATCGTTACCTAGTGCGGAATTCCTAATGCCTCATTGTTATGTGTAATTGTCACCCTTGGCGATTGGTCAAATGGTGCCCTGACATCATAATGCTACTGCAGGATGTCATCTGACATGAGGGCAAGCAATAGGATACATTTATCATGGTATTGAAATAGGTAGCAGGATAGACAGGACTCCCAGATGAAGAAAAGATTGTGAGATGAAATAAACAAGGGCATTATTTGAGACTTATTCATTAGTTTTATGGTGTCGGTGATCATGATATTCTCAGGTTCTCTATAGGTGAACTGATAGGGATTTGCAAGAATGAAGATGTCAGAATCTGTTGTTTATAGCCTTTCTCATTCCCACTAACTGTAGCATAAACCTTCCTCCTTAAACTTATCAGATCACTTAATGGTCATTGGTGTACCATCACCTAAAAGAATTGCAGTGAGCAGGGTATGCTGTCACTTGGATAGCAATGAGATCTTTTTATCTACATTCTAATATAGGTGCTAGGGTTGTGTAGAGAGTGGTAGGAAATGAGGATTAAGATTGACAGGTATGCTAGGTTGAAAACAATATTGAGATTTAAATCTTTTTGAGCTGTGGATTTTCAAATATTATAGAAGTCATAGTACTGATTAATAACCCTTTATCAAAATCTGTTTGTTGTTGTGTTGCATTAGTTTGGGAATATTCAGGTTCTGTTAATAGACTAACAGTGGACTTTTCCATTTGCAGAATATATTGAATGACCAGCAGAGGCAGTGTTGCAGAAGATGATTTCTCGGAGTTGCTGAACACAAAAAAAAAAGTTCACCAGCTTTCGGCTATATTTACCAACTTACATGGTGAGTCAAACTTTCAATTTATCATTTTCCTTGTCCTTAAAAGAAGTTCAACGCATCTGATGGCTCTTAGCTCCTTTTAGTCGGGTATTACGCATGAATAGTATTTGTCAAGTCTGAAGCGATATGGATGGCGCTATGGCTATCAGGATAGCCTTTCAATGACGTTGACTGTCTACAAGGCTGACAATCCTACTTTAAATACTTGTGCTAACAATATGTCAACAGAGGAAATTAGTGTCTTTGAGGCTGAAAGGAGGTGTCTTATATTGGAGCAATTGGCTTACTCTCGCATGGAGGAAAGCTAATGTAACCTTCTTCCCTTCACACTGCATGTGGGACTCTTATACTCAAGAAGGTTTACTCTTTCGGATACTCTGTGTTCTTGTACCTCCTGCCCCCCTTTCAAAAGGGGAGCCCAATGATTTCAATATTGCAGAGTCCTTTCCCATTACACCTCCCACTTGGCTTGCAGTCATAATTACAGATCGTTACCTAGTGCGGAATTCCTAATGCCTCATTGTTATGTGTAATTGTCACCCATGGCGATTGGTCAAATGGTGCCCTGACATCATAATGCTACTGCAGGATGTCATCTGACATGAGGGCAAGCAATAGGATACATTTATCATGGTATTGAAATAGGTAGCAGGATAGACAGGACTCCCAGATGAAGAAAAGATTGTGAGATGAAATAAACAAGGGCATTATTTGAGACTTATTCATTAGTTTTATGGTGTCGGTGATCATGATATTCTCAGGTTCTCTATAGGTGAACTGAAAGGGATTTGCAAGAATGAAGATGTCAGAATCTGTTGTTTATAGCTTTTCTCATTCCCACTAACTGTAGCATAAACCTTTCTCCATAAACTTATCAGATCACTTAATGGTCATTGGTGTACCATCACCTAAAAGAATTGCAGTGAGCAGGGTATGCTGTCACTTGGATAGCAATGAGATCTTTTTATCTACATTCTAATATAGGTGCTAGGGTTGTGTAGAGAGTGGTAGGAAATGAGGATTAAGATTGACAGGTATGCTCGGTTGAAAACAATATTGAGATTTAAATCTTTTTGAGCTGTGGATTTTCAAATATTAAAGAAGTCATAGTACTGATTAATAACCCTTTATCAAAATCTGTTTGTTGTTGTGTTGCATTAGTTTGGGAATATTCAGGTTCTGTTAATAGACTAACAGTGGACTTTTCCATTTGCAGAATATATTGAATGACCAGCCGAGGCAGTATTGCAGAAGATGATTTCTCGGAGTTGCTGAACACAAAAAAAAAGTTCCCCAGCTTTCGGCTATATTTACCAACTTACATGGTGAGGCAAACTTTCAATTTATCATTTTCCTTGTCCTTAAAAGAAGTTCAACGCATCTGATGGCTCTCAGCTCCTTTTAGTCGGGTGTTACGCATGAATAGTATTTGTCAAGTCTAAAGCGATATGGATGGCGCTATGGCTATCAGGATAGCCTTTCAATGACGTTGACTGTCTACAAGGCTGACAATCCTACTTTAAATACTTGTGCTAACAATATGTCAACAGAGGAAATTAGTGTCTTTGAGGCTGAAAGGAGGTGTCTTATATTGGAGCAATTGGCTTACTCTCGCATGGAGGAAAGCTAATGTAACCTTCTTCCCTTCACACTGCAAGTGGGACTCTTATACTCAAGAAGGTTTACTCTTTCGGATACTCTGTGTTCTTGTACCTCCTGCCCCCCTTTCAAAAGGGGAGCCCAATGATTTCAATATTGCAGAGTCCTTTCCCATTACACCTCCCACTTGGCTTGCAGTCATAATTACAGATCGTTACCTAGTGCGGAATTCCTAATGCCTCATTGTTATGTGTAATTGTCACCCTTGGCGATTGGTCAAATGGTGCCCTGACATCATAATGCTACTGCAGGATGTCATCTGACATGAGGGCAAGCAATAGGATACATTTATCATGGTATTGAAATAGGTAGCAGGATAGACAGGACTCCCAGATGAAGAAAAGATTGTGAGATGAAATAAACAAGGACATTATTTGAGACTTATTCATTAGTTTTATGGTGTCGGTGATCATGATATTCCCAGGTTCTCTATAGGTGAACTGATAGGGATTTGCAAGAATGAAGATGTCAGAATCTGTTGTTTATAGCCTTTCTCATTCCCACTAACTGTAGCATAAACCTTCCTCCTTAAACTTATCAGATCACTTAATGGTCATTGGTGTACCATCACCTAAAAGAATTGCAGTGAGCAGGGTATGCTGTCACTTGGATAGCAATGAGATCTTTTTATCTACATTCTAATATAGGTGCTAGGGTTGTGTAGAGAGTGGTAGGAAATGAGGATTAAGATTGACAGGTATGCTAGGTTGAAAACAATATTGAGATTTAAATCTTTTTGAGCTGTGGATTTTCAAATATTATAGAAGTCATAGTACTGATTAATAACCCTTTATCAAAATCTGTTTGTTGTTGTGTTGCATTAGTTTGGGAATATTCAGGTTCTGTTAATAGACTAACAGTGGACTTTTCCATTTGCAGAATATATTGAATGACCAGCAGAGGCAGTGTTGCAGAAGATGATTTCTCGGAGTTGCTGAACACAAAAAAAAAAGTTCACCAGCTTTCGGCTATATTTACCAACTTACATGGTGAGTCAAACTTTCAATTTATCATTTTCCTTGTCCTTAAAAGAAGTTCAACGCATCTGATGGCTCTTAGCTCCTTTTAGTCGGGTATTACGCATGAATAGTATTTGTCAAGTCTGAAGCGATATGGATGGCGCTATGGCTATCAGGATAGCCTTTCAATGACGTTGACTGTCTACAAGGCTGACAATCCTACTTTAAATACTTGTGCTAACAATATGTCAACAGAGGAAATTAGTGTCTTTGAGGCTGAAAGGAGGTGTCTTATATTGGAGCAATTGGCTTACTCTCGCATGGAGGAAAGCTAATGTAACCTTCTTCCCTTCACACTGCATGTGGGACTCTTATACTCAAGAAGGTTTACTCTTTCGGATACTCTGTGTTCTTGTACCTCCTGCCCCCCTTTCAAAAGGGGAGCCCAATGATTTCAATATTGCAGAGTCCTTTCCCATTACACCTCCCACTTGGCTTGCAGTCATAATTACAGATCGTTACCTAGTGCGGAATTCCTAATGCCTCATTGTTATGTGTAATTGTCACCCTTGGCGATTGGTCAAATGGTGCCCTGACATCATAATGCTACTGCAGGATGTCATCTGACATGAGGGCAAGCAATAGGATACATTTATCATGGTATTGAAATAGGTAGCAGGATAGACAGGACTCCCAGATGAAGAAAAGATTGTGAGATGAAATAAACAAGGGCATTATTTGAGACTTATTCATTAGTTTTATGGTGTCGGTGATCATGATATTCTCAGGTTCTCTATAGGTGAACTGATAGGGATTTGCAAGAATGAAGATGTCAGAATCTGTTGTTTATAGCCTTTCTCATTCCCACTAACTGTAGCATAAACCTTCCTCCTTAAACTTATCAGATCACTTAATGGTCATTGGTGTACCATCACCTAAAAGAATTGCAGTGAGCAGGGTATGCTGTCACTTGGATAGCAATGAGATCTTTTTATCTACATTCTAATATAGGTGCTAGGGTTGTGTAGAGAGTGGTAGGAAATGAGGATTAAGATTGACAGGTATGCTAGGTTGAAAACAATATTGAGATTTAAATCTTTTTGAGCTGTGGATTTTCAAATATTATAGAAGTCATAGTACTGATTAATAACCCTTTATCAAAATCTGTTTGTTGTTGTGTTGCATTAGTTTGGGAATATTCAGGTTCTGTTAATAGACTAACAGTGGACTTTTCCATTTGCAGAATATATTGAATGACCAGCAGAGGCAGTGTTGCAGAAGATGATTTCTCGGAGTTGCTGAACACAAAAAAAAAAGTTCACCAGCTTTCGGCTATATTTACCAACTTACATGGTGAGTCAAACTTTCAATTTATCATTTTCCTTGTCCTTAAAAGAAGTTCAACGCATCTGATGGCTCTTAGCTCCTTTTAGTCGGGTATTACGCATGAATAGTATTTGTCAAGTCTGAAGCGATATGGATGGCGCTATGGCTATCAGGATAGCCTTTCAATGACGTTGACTGTCTACAAGGCTGACAATCCTACTTTAAATACTTGTGCTAACAATATGTCAACAGAGGAAATTAGTGTCTTTGAGGCTGAAAGGAGGTGTCTTATATTGGAGCAATTGGCTTACTCTCGCATGGAGGAAAGCTAATGTAACCTTCTTCCCTTCACACTGCATGTGGGACTCTTATACTCAAGAAGGTTTACTCTTTCGGATACTCTGTGTTCTTGTACCTCCTGCCCCCCTTTCAAAAGGGGAGCCCAATGATTTCAATATTGCAGAGTCCTTTCCCATTACACCTCCCACTTGGCTTGCAGTCATAATTACAGATCGTTACCTAGTGCGGAATTCCTAATGCCTCATTGTTATGTGTAATTGTCACCCATGGCGATTGGTCAAATGGTGCCCTGACATCATAATGCTACTGCAGGATGTCATCTGACATGAGGGCAAGCAATAGGATACATTTATCATGGTATTGAAATAGGTAGCAGGATAGACAGGACTCCCAGATGAAGAAAAGATTGTGAGATGAAATAAACAAGGGCATTATTTGAGACTTATTCATTAGTTTTATGGTGTCGGTGATCATGATATTCTCAGGTTCTCTATAGGTGAACTGAAAGGGATTTGCAAGAATGAAGATGTCAGAATCTGTTGTTTATAGCTTTTCTCATTCCCACTAACTGTAGCATAAACCTTTCTCCATAAACTTATCAGATCACTTAATGGTCATTGGTGTACCATCACCTAAAAGAATTGCAGTGAGCAGGGTATGCTGTCACTTGGATAGCAATGAGATCTTTTTATCTACATTCTAATATAGGTGCTAGGGTTGTGTAGAGAGTGGTAGGAAATGAGGATTAAGATTGACAGGTATGCTCGGTTGAAAACAATATTGAGATTTAAATCTTTTTGAGCTGTGGATTTTCAAATATTAAAGAAGTCATAGTACTGATTAATAACCCTTTATCAAAATCTGTTTGTTGTTGTGTTGCATTAGTTTGGGAATATTCAGGTTCTGTTAATAGACTAACAGTGGACTTTTCCATTTGCAGAATATATTGAATGACCAGCAGAGGCAGTATTGCAGAAGATGATTTCTCGGAGTTGCTGAACACAAAAAAAAAGTTCCCCAGCTTTCGGCTATATTTACCAACTTACATGGTGAGGCAAACTTTCAATTTATCATTTTCCTTGTCCTTAAAAGAAGTTCAACGCATCTGATGGCTCTCAGCTCCTTTTAGTCGGGTGTTACGCATGAATAGTATTTGTCAAGTCTAAAGCGATATGGATGGCGCTATGGCTATCAGGATAGCCTTTCAATGACGTTGACTGTCTACAAGGCTGACAATCCTACTTTAAATACTTGTGCTAACAATATGTCAACAGAGGAAATTAGTGTCTTTGAGGCTGAAAGGAGGTGTCTTATATTGGAGCAATTGGCTTACTCTCGCATGGAGGAAAGCTAATGTAACCTTCTTCCCTTCACACTGCAAGTGGGACTCTTATACTCAAGAAGGTTTACTCTTTCGGATACTCTGTGTTCTTGTACCTCCTGCCCCCCTTTCAAAAGGGGAGCCCAATGATTTCAATATTGCAGAGTCCTTTCCCATTACACCTCCCACTTGGCTTGCAGTCATAATTACAGATCGTTACCTAGTGCGGAATTCCTAATGCCTCATTGTTATGTGTAATTGTCACCCTTGGCGATTGGTCAAATGGTGCCCTGACATCATAATGCTACTGCAGGATGTCATCTGACATGAGGGCAAGCAATAGGATACATTTATCATGGTATTGAAATAGGTAGCAGGATAGACAGGACTCCCAGATGAAGAAAAGATTGTGAGATGAAATAAACAAGGACATTATTTGAGACTTATTCATTAGTTTTATGGTGTCGGTGATCATGATATTCCCAGGTTCTCTATAGGTGAACTGATAGGGATTTGCAAGAATGAAGATGTCAGAATCTGTTGTTTATAGCCTTTCTCATTCCCACTAACTGTAGCATAAACCTTCCTCCTTAAACTTATCAGATCACTTAATGGTCATTGGTGTACCATCACCTAAAAGAATTGCAGTGAGCAGGGTATGCTGTCACTTGGATAGCAATGAGATCTTTTTATCTACATTCTAATATAGGTGCTAGGGTTGTGTAGAGAGTGGTAGGAAATGAGGATTAAGATTGACAGGTATGCTAGGTTGAAAACAATATTGAGATTTAAATCTTTTTGAGCTGTGGATTTTCAAATATTATAGAAGTCATAGTACTGATTAATAACCCTTTATCAAAATCTGTTTGTTGTTGTGTTGCATTAGTTTGGGAATATTCAGGTTCTGTTAATAGACTAACAGTGGACTTTTCCATTTGCAGAATATATTGAATGACCAGCAGAGGCAGTGTTGCAGAAGATGATTTCTCGGAGTTGCTGAACACAAAAAAAAAAGTTCACCAGCTTTCGGCTATATTTACCAACTTACATGGTGAGTCAAACTTTCAATTTATCATTTTCCTTGTCCTTAAAAGAAGTTCAATGCATCTGATGGCTCTTAGCTCCTTTTAGTCGGGTATTACGCATGAATAGTATTTGTCAAGTCTGAAGCGATATGGATGGCGCTATGGCTATCAGGATAGCCTTTCAATGACGTTGACTGTCTACAAGGCTGACAATCCTACTTTAAATACTTGTGCTAACAATATGTCAACAGAGGAAATTAGTGTCTTTGAGGCTGAAAGGAGGTGTCTTATATTGGAGCAATTGGCTTACTCTCGCATGGAGGAAAGCTAATGTAACCTTCTTCCCTTCACACTGCATGTGGGACTCTTATACTCAAGAAGGTTTACTCTTTCGGATACTCTGTGTTCTTGTACCTCCTGCCCCCCTTTCAAAAGGGGAGCCCAATGATTTCAATATTGCAGAGTCCTTTCCCATTACACCTCCCACTTGGCTTGCAGTCATAATTACAGATCGTTACCTAATGCGGAATTCCTAATGCCTCATTGTTATGTGTAATTGTCACCCATGGCGATTGGTCAAATGGTGCCCTGACATCATAATGCTACTGCAGGATGTCATCTGACATGAGGGCAAGCAATAGGATACATTTATCATGGTATTGAAATAGGTAGCAGGATAGACAGGACTCCCAGATGAAGAAAAGATTGTGAGATGAAATAAACAAGGGCATTATTTGAGACTTATTCATTAGTTTTATGGTGTCGGTGATCATGATATTCTCAGGTTCTCTATAGGTGAACTGAAAGGGATTTGCAAGAATGAAGATGTCAGAATCTGTTGTTTATAGCTTTTCTCATTCCCACTAACTGTAGCATAAACCTTCCTCCTTAAACTTATCAGATCACTTAATGGTCATTGGTGTACCATCACCTAAAAGAATTGCAGTGAGCAGGGTATGCTGTCACTTGGATAGCAATGAGATCTTTTTATCTACATTCTAATATAGGTGCTAGGGTTGTGTAGAGAGTGGTAGGAAATGAGGATTAAGATTGACAGGTATGCTAGGTTGAAAACAATATTGAGATTTAAATCTTTTTGAGCTGTGGATTTTCAAATATTATAGAAGTCATAGTACTGATTAATAACCCTTTATCAAAATCTGTTTGTTGTTGTGTTGCATTAGTTTGGGAATATTCAGGTTCTGTTAATAGACTAACAGTGGACTTTTCCATTTGCAGAATATATTGAATGACCAGCAGAGGCAGTGTTGCAGAAGATGATTTCTCGGAGTTGCTGAACACAAAAAAAAAAGTTCACCAGCTTTCGGCTATATTTACCAACTTACATGGTGAGTCAAACTTTCAATTTATCATTTTCCTTGTCCTTAAAAGAAGTTCAACGCATCTGATGGCTCTTAGCTCCTTTTAGTCGGGTATTACGCATGAATAGTATTTGTCAAGTCTGAAGCGATATGGATGGCGCTATGGCTATCAGGATAGCCTTTCAATGACGTTGACTGTCTACAAGGCTGACAATCCTACTTTAAATACTTGTGCTAACAATATGTCAACAGAGGAAATTAGTGTCTTTGAGGCTGAAAGGAGGTGTCTTATATTGGAGCAATTGGCTTACTCTCGCATGGAGGAAAGCTAATGTAACCTTCTTCCCTTCACACTGCATGTGGGACTCTTATACTCAAGAAGGTTTACTCTTTCGGATACTCTGTGTTCTTGTACCTCCTGCCCCCCTTTCAAAAGGGGAGCCCAATGATTTCAATATTGCAGAGTCCTTTCCCATTACACCTCCCACTTGGCTTGCAGTCATAATTACAGATCGTTACCTAGTGCGGAATTCCTAATGCCTCATTGTTATGTGTAATTGTCACCCATGGCGATTGGTCAAATGGTGCCCTGACATCATAATGCTACTGCAGGATGTCATCTGACATGAGGGCAAGCAATAGGATACATTTATCATGGTATTGAAATAGGTAGCAGGATAGACAGGACTCCCAGATGAAGAAAAGATTGTGAGATGAAATAAACAAGGGCATTATTTGAGACTTATTCATTAGTTTTATGGTGTCGGTGATCATGATATTCTCAGGTTCTCTATAGGTGAACTGAAAGGGATTTGCAAGAATGAAGATGTCAGAATCTGTTGTTTATAGCTTTTCTCATTCCCACTAACTGTAGCATAAACCTTTCTCCATAAACTTATCAGATCACTTAATGGTCATTGGTGTACCATCACCTAAAAGAATTGCAGTGAGCAGGGTATGCTGTCACTTGGATAGCAATGAGATCTTTTTATCTACATTCTAATATAGGTGCTAGGGTTGTGTAGAGAGTGGTAGGAAATGAGGATTAAGATTGACAGGTATGCTCGGTTGAAAACAATATTGAGATTTAAATCTTTTTGAGCTGTGGATTTTCAAATATTAAAGAAGTCATAGTACTGATTAATAACCCTTTATCAAAATCTGTTTGTTGTTGTGTTGCATTAGTTTGGGAATATTCAGGTTCTGTTAATAGACTAACAGTGGACTTTTCCATTTGCAGAATATATTGAATGACCAGCAGAGGCAGTATTGCAGAAGATGATTTCTCGGAGTTGCTGAACACAAAAAAAAAGTTCCCCAGCTTTCGGCTATATTTACCAACTTACATGGTGAGGCAAACTTTCAATTTATCATTTTCCTTGTCCTTAAAAGAAGTTCAACGCATCTGATGGCTCTCAGCTCCTTTTAGTCGGGTGTTACGCATGAATAGTATTTGTCAAGTCTAAAGCGATATGGATGGCGCTATGGCTATCAGGATAGCCTTTCAATGACGTTGACTGTCTACAAGGCTGACAATCCTACTTTAAATACTTGTGCTAACAATATGTCAACAGAGGAAATTAGTGTCTTTGAGGCTGAAAGGAGGTGTCTTATATTGGAGCAATTGGCTTACTCTCGCATGGAGGAAAGCTAATGTAACCTTCTTCCCTTCACACTGCAAGTGGGACTCTTATACTCAAGAAGGTTTACTCTTTCGGATACTCTGTGTTCTTGTACCTCCTGCCCCCCTTTCAAAAGGGGAGCCCAATGATTTCAATATTGCAGAGTCCTTTCCCATTACACCTCCCACTTGGCTTGCAGTCATAATTACAGATCGTTACCTAGTGCGGAATTCCTAATGCCTCATTGTTATGTGTAATTGTCACCCTTGGCGATTGGTCAAATGGTGCCCTGACATCATAATGCTACTGCAGGATGTCATCTGACATGAGGGCAAGCAATAGGATACATTTATCATGGTATTGAAATAGGTAGCAGGATAGACAGGACTCCCAGATGAAGAAAAGATTGTGAGATGAAATAAACAAGGACATTATTTGAGACTTATTCATTAGTTTTATGGTGTCGGTGATCATGATATTCCCAGGTTCTCTATAGGTGAACTGATAGGGATTTGCAAGAATGAAGATGTCAGAATCTGTTGTTTATAGCCTTTCTCATTCCCACTAACTGTAGCATAAACCTTCCTCCTTAAACTTATCAGATCACTTAATGGTCATTGGTGTACCATCACCTAAAAGAATTGCAGTGAGCAGGGTATGCTGTCACTTGGATAGCAATGAGATCTTTTTATCTACATTCTAATATAGGTGCTAGGGTTGTGTAGAGAGTGGTAGGAAATGAGGATTAAGATTGACAGGTATGCTAGGTTGAAAACAATATTGAGATTTAAATCTTTTTGAGCTGTGGATTTTCAAATATTATAGAAGTCATAGTACTGATTAATAACCCTTTATCAAAATCTGTTTGTTGTTGTGTTGCATTAGTTTGGGAATATTCAGGTTCTGTTAATAGACTAACAGTGGACTTTTCCATTTGCAGAATATATTGAATGACCAGCAGAGGCAGTGTTGCAGAAGATGATTTCTCGGAGTTGCTGAACACAAAAAAAAAAGTTCACCAGCTTTCGGCTATATTTACCAACTTACATGGTGAGTCAAACTTTCAATTTATCATTTTCCTTGTCCTTAAAAGAAGTTCAATGCATCTGATGGCTCTTAGCTCCTTTTAGTCGGGTATTACGCATGAATAGTATTTGTCAAGTCTGAAGCGATATGGATGGCGCTATGGCTATCAGGATAGCCTTTCAATGACGTTGACTGTCTACAAGGCTGACAATCCTACTTTAAATACTTGTGCTAACAATATGTCAACAGAGGAAATTAGTGTCTTTGAGGCTGAAAGGAGGTGTCTTATATTGGAGCAATTGGCTTACTCTCGCATGGAGGAAAGCTAATGTAACCTTCTTCCCTTCACACTGCATGTGGGACTCTTATACTCAAGAAGGTTTACTCTTTCGGATACTCTGTGTTCTTGTACCTCCTGCCCCCCTTTCAAAAGGGGAGCCCAATGATTTCAATATTGCAGAGTCCTTTCCCATTACACCTCCCACTTGGCTTGCAGTCATAATTACAGATCGTTACCTAGTGCGGAATTCCTAATGCCTCATTGTTATGTGTAATTGTCACCCATGGCGATTGGTCAAATGGTGCCCTGACATCATAATGCTACTGCAGGATGTCATCTGACATGAGGGCAAGCAATAGGATACATTTATCATGGTATTGAAATAGGTAGCAGGATAGACAGGACTCCCAGATGAAGAAAAGATTGTGAGATGAAATAAACAAGGGCATTATTTGAGACTTATTCATTAGTTTTATGGTGTCGGTGATCATGATATTCTCAGGTTCTCTATAGGTGAACTGAAAGGGATTTGCAAGAATGAAGATGTCAGAATCTGTTGTTTATAGCTTTTCTCATTCCCACTAACTGTAGCATAAACCTTCCTCCTTAAACTTATCAGATCACTTAATGGTCATTGGTGTACCATCACCTAAAAGAATTGCAGTGAGCAGGGTATGCTGTCACTTGGATAGCAATGAGATCTTTTTATCTACATTCTAATATAGGTGCTAGGGTTGTGTAGAGAGTGGTAGGAAATGAGGATTAAGATTGACAGGTATGCTAGGTTGAAAACAATATTGAGATTTAAATCTTTTTGAGCTGTGGATTTTCAAATATTATAGAAGTCATAGTACTGATTAATAACCCTTTATCAAAATCTGTTTGTTGTTGTGTTGCATTAGTTTGGGAATATTCAGGTTCTGTTAATAGACTAACAGTGGACTTTTCCATTTGCAGAATATATTGAATGACCAGCAGAGGCAGTGTTGCAGAAGATGATTTCTCGGAGTTGCTGAACACAAAAAAAAAAGTTCACCAGCTTTCGGCTATATTTACCAACTTACATGGTGAGTCAAACTTTCAATTTATCATTTTCCTTGTCCTTAAAAGAAGTTCAACGCATCTGATGGCTCTTAGCTCCTTTTAGTCGGGTATTACGCATGAATAGTATTTGTCAAGTCTGAAGCGATATGGATGGCGCTATGGCTATCAGGATAGCCTTTCAATGACGTTGACTGTCTACAAGGCTGACAATCCTACTTTAAATACTTGTGCTAACAATATGTCAACAGAGGAAATTAGTGTCTTTGAGGCTGAAAGGAGGTGTCTTATATTGGAGCAATTGGCTTACTCTCGCATGGAGGAAAGCTAATGTAACCTTCTTCCCTTCACACTGCATGTGGGACTCTTATACTCAAGAAGGTTTACTCTTTCGGATACTCTGTGTTCTTGTACCTCCTGCCCCCCTTTCAAAAGGGGAGCCCAATGATTTCAATATTGCAGAGTCCTTTCCCATTACACCTCCCACTTGGCTTGCAGTCATAATTACAGATCGTTACCTAGTGCGGAATTCCTAATGCCTCATTGTTATGTGTAATTGTCACCCATGGCGATTGGTCAAATGGTGCCCTGACATCATAATGCTACTGCAGGATGTCATCTGACATGAGGGCAAGCAATAGGATACATTTATCATGGTATTGAAATAGGTAGCAGGATAGACAGGACTCCCAGATGAAGAAAAGATTGTGAGATGAAATAAACAAGGGCATTATTTGAGACTTATTCATTAGTTTTATGGTGTCGGTGATCATGATATTCTCAGGTTCTCTATAGGTGAACTGAAAGGGATTTGCAAGAATGAAGATGTCAGAATCTGTTGTTTATAGCTTTTCTCATTCCCACTAACTGTAGCATAAACCTTTCTCCATAAACTTATCAGATCACTTAATGGTCATTGGTGTACCATCACCTAAAAGAATTGCAGTGAGCAGGGTATGCTGTCACTTGGATAGCAATGAGATCTTTTTATCTACATTCTAATATAGGTGCTAGGGTTGTGTAGAGAGTGGTAGGAAATGAGGATTAAGATTGACAGGTATGCTCGGTTGAAAACAATATTGAGATTTAAATCTTTTTGAGCTGTGGATTTTCAAATATTAAAGAAGTCATAGTACTGATTAATAACCCTTTATCAAAATCTGTTTGTTGTTGTGTTGCATTAGTTTGGGAATATTCAGGTTCTGTTAATAGACTAACAGTGGACTTTTCCATTTGCAGAATATATTGAATGACCAGCAGAGGCAGTATTGCAGAAGATGATTTCTCGGAGTTGCTGAACACAAAAAAAAAGTTCCCCAGCTTTCGGCTATATTTACCAACTTACATGGTGAGGCAAACTTTCAATTTATCATTTTCCTTGTCCTTAAAAGAAGTTCAACGCATCTGATGGCTCTCAGCTCCTTTTAGTCGGGTGTTACGCATGAATAGTATTTGTCAAGTCTAAAGCGATATGGATGGCGCTATGGCTATCAGGATAGCCTTTCAATGACGTTGACTGTCTACAAGGCTGACAATCCTACTTTAAATACTTGTGCTAACAATATGTCAACAGAGGAAATTAGTGTCTTTGAGGCTGAAAGGAGGTGTCTTATATTGGAGCAATTGGCTTACTCTCGCATGGAGGAAAGCTAATGTAACCTTCTTCCCTTCACACTGCAAGTGGGACTCTTATACTCAAGAAGGTTTACTCTTTCGGATACTCTGTGTTCTTGTACCTCCTGCCCCCCTTTCAAAAGGGGAGCCCAATGATTTCAATATTGCAGAGTCCTTTCCCATTACACCTCCCACTTGGCTTGCAGTCATAATTACAGATCGTTACCTAGTGCGGAATTCCTAATGCCTCATTGTTATGTGTAATTGTCACCCTTGGCGATTGGTCAAATGGTGCCCTGACATCATAATGCTACTGCAGGATGTCATCTGACATGAGGGCAAGCAATAGGATACATTTATCATGGTATTGAAATAGGTAGCAGGATAGACAGGACTCCCAGATGAAGAAAAGATTGTGAGATGAAATAAACAAGGACATTATTTGAGACTTATTCATTAGTTTTATGGTGTCGGTGATCATGATATTCCCAGGTTCTCTATAGGTGAACTGATAGGGATTTGCAAGAATGAAGATGTCAGAATCTGTTGTTTATAGCCTTTCTCATTCCCACTAACTGTAGCATAAACCTTCCTCCTTAAACTTATCAGATCACTTAATGGTCATTGGTGTACCATCACCTAAAAGAATTGCAGTGAGCAGGGTATGCTGTCACTTGGATAGCAATGAGATCTTTTTATCTACATTCTAATATAGGTGCTAGGGTTGTGTAGAGAGTGGTAGGAAATGAGGATTAAGATTGACAGGTATGCTAGGTTGAAAACAATATTGAGATTTAAATCTTTTTGAGCTGTGGATTTTCAAATATTATAGAAGTCATAGTACTGATTAATAACCCTTTATCAAAATCTGTTTGTTGTTGTGTTGCATTAGTTTGGGAATATTCAGGTTCTGTTAATAGACTAACAGTGGACTTTTCCATTTGCAGAATATATTGAATGACCAGCAGAGGCAGTGTTGCAGAAGATGATTTCTCGGAGTTGCTGAACACAAAAAAAAAAGTTCACCAGCTTTCGGCTATATTTACCAACTTACATGGTGAGTCAAACTTTCAATTTATCATTTTCCTTGTCCTTAAAAGAAGTTCAATGCATCTGATGGCTCTTAGCTCCTTTTAGTCGGGTATTACGCATGAATAGTATTTGTCAAGTCTGAAGCGATATGGATGGCGCTATGGCTATCAGGATAGCCTTTCAATGACGTTGACTGTCTACAAGGCTGACAATCCTACTTTAAATACTTGTGCTAACAATATGTCAACAGAGGAAATTAGTGTCTTTGAGGCTGAAAGGAGGTGTCTTATATTGGAGCAATTGGCTTACTCTCGCATGGAGGAAAGCTAATGTAACCTTCTTCCCTTCACACTGCATGTGGGACTCTTATACTCAAGAAGGTTTACTCTTTCGGATACTCTGTGTTCTTGTACCTCCTGCCCCCCTTTCAAAAGGGGAGCCCAATGATTTCAATATTGCAGAGTCCTTTCCCATTACACCTCCCACTTGGCTTGCAGTCATAATTACAGATCGTTACCTAGTGCGGAATTCCTAATGCCTCATTGTTATGTGTAATTGTCACCCATGGCGATTGGTCAAATGGTGCCCTGACATCATAATGCTACTGCAGGATGTCATCTGACATGAGGGCAAGCAATAGGATACATTTATCATGGTATTGAAATAGGTAGCAGGATAGACAGGACTCCCAGATGAAGAAAAGATTGTGAGATGAAATAAACAAGGGCATTATTTGAGACTTATTCATTAGTTTTATGGTGTCGGTGATCATGATATTCTCAGGTTCTCTATAGGTGAACTGAAAGGGATTTGCAAGAATGAAGATGTCAGAATCTGTTGTTTATAGCTTTTCTCATTCCCACTAACTGTAGCATAAACCTTCCTCCTTAAACTTATCAGATCACTTAATGGTCATTGGTGTACCATCACCTAAAAGAATTGCAGTGAGCAGGGTATGCTGTCACTTGGATAGCAATGAGATCTTTTTATCTACATTCTAATATAGGTGCTAGGGTTGTGTAGAGAGTGGTAGGAAATGAGGATTAAGATTGACAGGTATGCTCGGTTGAAAACAATATTGAGATTTAAATCTTTTTGAGCTGTGGATTTTCAAATATTAAAGAAGTCATAGTACTGATTAATAACCCTTTATCAAAATCTGTTTGTTGTTGTGTTGCATTAGTTTGGGAATATTCAGGTTCTGTTAATAGACTAACAGTGGACTTTTCCATTTGCAGAATATATTGAATGACCAGCAGAGGCAGTATTGCAGAAGATGATTTCTCGGAGTTGCTGAACACAAAAAAAAAGTTCCCCAGCTTTCGGCTATATTTACCAACTTACATGGTGAGGCAAACTTTCAATTTATCATTTTCCTTGTCCTTAAAAGAAGTTCAACGCATCTGATGGCTCTCAGCTCCTTTTAGTCGGGTGTTACGCATGAATAGTATTTGTCAAGTCTAAAGCGATATGGATGGCGCTATGGCTATCAGGATAGCCTTTCAATGACGTTGACTGTCTACAAGGCTGACAATCCTACTTTAAATACTTGTGCTAACAATATGTCAACAGAGGAAATTAGTGTCTTTGAGGCTGAAAGGAGGTGTCTTATATTGGAGCAATTGGCTTACTCTCGCATGGAGGAAAGCTAATGTAACCTTCTTCCCTTCACACTGCAAGTGGGACTCTTATACTCAAGAAGGTTTACTCTTTCGGATACTCTGTGTTCTTGTACCTCCTGCCCCCCTTTCAAAAGGGGAGCCCAATGATTTCAATATTGCAGAGTCCTTTCCCATTACACCTCCCACTTGGCTTGCAGTCATAATTACAGATCGTTACCTAGTGCGGAATTCCTAATGCCTCATTGTTATGTGTAATTGTCACCCTTGGCGATTGGTCAAATGGTGCCCTGACATCATAATGCTACTGCAGGATGTCATCTGACATGAGGGCAAGCAATAGGATACATTTATCATGGTATTGAAATAGGTAGCAGGATAGACAGGACTCCCAGATGAAGAAAAGATTGTGAGATGAAATAAACAAGGACATTATTTGAGACTTATTCATTAGTTTTATGGTGTCGGTGATCATGATATTCCCAGGTTCTCTATAGGTGAACTGATAGGGATTTGCAAGAATGAAGATGTCAGAATCTGTTGTTTATAGCCTTTCTCATTCCCACTAACTGTAGCATAAACCTTCCTCCTTAAACTTATCAGATCACTTAATGGTCATTGGTGTACCATCACCTAAAAGAATTGCAGTGAGCAGGGTATGCTGTCACTTGGATAGCAATTAGATCTTTTTATCTACATTCTAATATAGGTGCTAGGGTTGTGTAGAGAGTGGTAGGAAATGAGGATTAAGATTGACAGGTATGCTAGGTTGAAAACAATATTGAGATTTAAATCTTTTTGAGCTGTGGATTTTCAAATATTATAGAAGTCATAGTACTGATTAATAACCCTTTATCAAAATCTGTTTGTTGTTGTGTTGCATTAGTTTGGGAATATTCAGGTTCTGTTAATAGACTAACAGTGGACTTTTCCATTTGCAGAATATATTGAATGACCAGCAGAGGCAGTGTTGCAGAAGATGATTTCTCGGAGTTGCTGAACACAAAAAAAAAAGTTCACCAGCTTTCGGCTATATTTACCAACTTACATGGTGAGTCAAACTTTCAATTTATCATTTTCCTTGTCCTTAAAAGAAGTTCAACGCATCTGATGGCTCTTAGCTCCTTTTAGTCGGGTATTACGCATGAATAGTATTTGTCAAGTCTGAAGCGATATGGATGGCGCTATGGCTATCAGGATAGCCTTTCAATGACGTTGACTGTCTACAAGGCTGACAATCCTACTTTAAATACTTGTGCTAACAATATGTCAACAGAGGAAATTAGTGTCTTTGAGGCTGAAAGGAGGTGTCTTATATTGGAGCAATTGGCTTACTCTCGCATGGAGGAAAGCTAATGTAACCTTCTTCCCTTCACACTGCATGTGGGACTCTTATACTCAAGAAGGTTTACTCTTTCGGATACTCTGTGTTCTTGTACCTCCTGCCCCCCTTTCAAAAGGGGAGCCCAATGATTTCAATATTGCAGAGTCCTTTCCCATTACACCTCCCACTTGGCTTGCAGTCATAATTACAGATCGTTACCTAGTGCGGAATTCCTAATGCCTCATTGTTATGTGTAATTGTCACCCATGGCGATTGGTCAAATGGTGCCCTGACATCATAATGCTACTGCAGGATGTCATCTGACATGAGGGCAAGCAATAGGATACATTTATCATGGTATTGAAATAGGTAGCAGGATAGACAGGACTCCCAGATGAAGAAAAGATTGTGAGATGAAATAAACAAGGGCATTATTTGAGACTTATTCATTAGTTTTATGGTGTCGGTGATCATGATATTCTCAGGTTCTCTATAGGTGAACTGAAAGGGATTTGCAAGAATGAAGATGTCAGAATCTGTTGTTTATAGCTTTTCTCATTCCCACTAACTGTAGCATAAACCTTTCTCCATAAACTTATCAGATCACTTAATGGTCATTGGTGTACCATCACCTAAAAGAATTGCAGTGAGCAGGGTATGCTGTCACTTGGATAGCAATGAGATCTTTTTATCTACATTCTAATATAGGTGCTAGGGTTGTGTAGAGAGTGGTAGGAAATGAGGATTAAGATTGACAGGTATGCTCGGTTGAAAACAATATTGAGATTTAAATCTTTTTGAGCTGTGGATTTTCAAATATTAAAGAAGTCATAGTACTGATTAATAACCCTTTATCAAAATCTGTTTGTTGTTGTGTTGCATTAGTTTGGGAATATTCAGGTTCTGTTAATAGACTAACAGTGGACTTTTCCATTTGCAGAATATATTGAATGACCAGCAGAGGCAGTATTGCAGAAGATGATTTCTCGGAGTTGCTGAACACAAAAAAAAAGTTCCCCAGCTTTCGGCTATATTTACCAACTTACATGGTGAGGCAAACTTTCAATTTATCATTTTCCTTGTCCTTAAAAGAAGTTCAACGCATCTGATGGCTCTCAGCTCCTTTTAGTCGGGTGTTACGCATGAATAGTATTTGTCAAGTCTAAAGCGATATGGATGGCGCTATGGCTATCAGGATAGCCTTTCAATGACGTTGACTGTCTACAAGGCTGACAATCCTACTTTAAATACTTGTGCTAACAATATGTCAACAGAGGAAATTAGTGTCTTTGAGGCTGAAAGGAGGTGTCTTATATTGGAGCAATTGGCTTACTCTCGCATGGAGGAAAGCTAATGTAACCTTCTTCCCTTCACACTGCAAGTGGGACTCTTATACTCAAGAAGGTTTACTCTTTCGGATACTCTGTGTTCTTGTACCTCCTGCCCCCCTTTCAAAAGGGGAGCCCAATGATTTCAATATTGCAGAGTCCTTTCCCATTACACCTCCCACTTGGCTTGCAGTCATAATTACAGATCGTTACCTAGTGCGGAATTCCTAATGCCTCATTGTTATGTGTAATTGTCACCCTTGGCGATTGGTCAAATGGTGCCCTGACATCATAATGCTACTGCAGGATGTCATCTGACATGAGGGCAAGCAATAGGATACATTTATCATGGTATTGAAATAGGTAGCAGGATAGACAGGACTCCCAGATGAAGAAAAGATTGTGAGATGAAATAAACAAGGACATTATTTGAGACTTATTCATTAGTTTTATGGTGTCGGTGATCATGATATTCCCAGGTTCTCTATAGGTGAACTGATAGGGATTTGCAAGAATGAAGATGTCAGAATCTGTTGTTTATAGCCTTTCTCATTCCCACTAACTGTAGCATAAACCTTCCTCCTTAAACTTATCAGATCACTTAATGGTCATTGGTGTACCATCACCTAAAAGAATTGCAGTGAGCAGGGTATGCTGTCACTTGGATAGCAATGAGATCTTTTTATCTACATTCTAATATAGGTGCTAGGGTTGTGTAGAGAGTGGTAGGAAATGAGGATTAAGATTGACAGGTATGCTAGGTTGAAAACAATATTGAGATTTAAATCTTTTTGAGCTGTGGATTTTCAAATATTATAGAAGTCATAGTACTGATTAATAACCCTTTATCAAAATCTGTTTGTTGTTGTGTTGCATTAGTTTGGGAATATTCAGGTTCTGTTAATAGACTAACAGTGGACTTTTCCATTTGCAGAATATATTGAATGACCAGCAGAGGCAGTGTTGCAGAAGATGATTTCTCGGAGTTGCTGAACACAAAAAAAAAAGTTCACCAGCTTTCGGCTATATTTACCAACTTACATGGTGAGTCAAACTTTCAATTTATCATTTTCCTTGTCCTTAAAAGAAGTTCAATGCATCTGATGGCTCTTAGCTCCTTTTAGTCGGGTATTACGCATGAATAGTATTTGTCAAGTCTGAAGCGATATGGATGGCGCTATGGCTATCAGGATAGCCTTTCAATGACGTTGACTGTCTACAAGGCTGACAATCCTACTTTAAATACTTGTGCTAACAATATGTCAACAGAGGAAATTAGTGTCTTTGAGGCTGAAAGGAGGTGTCTTATATTGGAGCAATTGGCTTACTCTCGCATGGAGGAAAGCTAATGTAACCTTCTTCCCTTCACACTGCATGTGGGACTCTTATACTCAAGAAGGTTTACTCTTTCGGATACTCTGTGTTCTTGTACCTCCTGCCCCCTTTCAAAAGGGGAGCCCAATGATTTCAATATTGCAGAGTCCTTTCCCATTACACCTCCCACTTGGCTTGCAGTCATAATTACAGATCGTTACCTAGTGCGGAATTCCTAATGCCTCATTGTTATGTGTAATTGTCACCCATGGCGATTGGTCAAATGGTGCCCTGACATCATAATGCTACTGCAGGATGTCATCTGACATGAGGGCAAGCAATAGGATACATTTATCATGGTATTGAAATAGGTAGCAGGATAGACAGGACTCCCAGATGAAGAAAAGATTGTGAGATGAAATAAACAAGGGCATTATTTGAGACTTATTCATTAGTTTTATGGTGTCGGTGATCATGATATTCTCAGGTTCTCTATAGGTGAACTGAAAGGGATTTGCAAGAATGAAGATGTCAGAATCTGTTGTTTATAGCTTTTCTCATTCCCACTAACTGTAGCATAAACCTTTCTCCATAAACTTATCAGATCACTTAATGGTCATTGGTGTACCATCACCTAAAAGAATTGCAGTGAGCAGGGTATGCTGTCACTTGGATAGCAATGAGATCTTTTTATCTACATTCTAATATAGGTGCTAGGGTTGTGTAGAGAGTGGTAGGAAATGAGGATTAAGATTGACAGGTATGCTAGGTTGAAAACAATATTGAGATTTAAATCTTTTTGAGCTGTGGATTTTCAAATATTATAGAAGTCATAGTACTGATTAATAACCCTTTATCAAAATCTGTTTGTTGTTGTGTTGCATTAGTTTGGGAATATTCAGGTTCTGTTAATAGACTAACAGTGGACTTTTCCATTTGCAGAATATATTGAATGACCAGCAGAGGCAGTGTTGCAGAAGATGATTTCTCGGAGTTGCTGAACACAAAAAAAAAAGTTCACCAGCTTTCGGCTATATTTACCAACTTACATGGTGAGTCAAACTTTCAATTTATCATTTTCCTTGTCCTTAAAAGAAGTTCAACGCATCTGATGGGCTCTTAGCTCCTTTTAGTCGGGTATTACGCATGAATAGTATTTGTCAAGTCTGAAGCGATATGGATGGCGCTATGGCTATCAGGATAGCCTTTCAATGACGTTGACTGTCTACAAGGCTGACAATCCTACTTTAAATACTTGTGCTAACAATATGTCAACAGAGGAAATTAGTGTCTTTGAGGCTGAAAGGAGGTGTCTTATATTGGAGCAATTGGCTTACTCTCGCATGGAGGAAAGCTAATGTAACCTTCTTCCCTTCACACTGCATGTGGGACTCTTATACTCAAGAAGGTTTACTCTTTCGGATACTCTGTGTTCTTGTACCTCCTGCCCCCCTTTCAAAAGGGGAGCCCAATGATTTCAATATTGCAGAGTCCTTTCCCATTACACCTCCCACTTGGCTTGCAGTCATAATTACAGATCGTTACCTAGTGCGGAATTCCTAATGCCTCATTGTTATGTGTAATTGTCACCCATGGCGATTGGTCAAATGGTGCCCTGACATCATAATGCTACTGCAGGATGTCATCTGACATGAGGGCAAGCAATAGGATACATTTATCATGGTATTGAAATAGGTAGCAGGATAGACAGGACTCCCAGATGAAGAAAAGATTGTGAGATGAAATAAACAAGGGCATTATTTGAGACTTATTCATTAGTTTTATGGTGTCGGTGATCATGATATTCTCAGGTTCTCTATAGGTGAACTGAAAGGGATTTGCAAGAATGAAGATGTCAGAATCTGTTGTTTATAGCTTTTCTCATTCCCACTAACTGTAGCATAAACCTTTCTCCATAAACTTATCAGATCACTTAATGGTCATTGGTGTACCATCACCTAAAAGAATTGCAGTGAGCAGGGTATGCTGTCACTTGGATAGCAATGAGATCTTTTTATCTACATTGTAATATAGGTGCTAGGGTTGTGTAGAGAGTGGTAGGAAATGAGGATTAAGATTGACAGGTATGCTCGGTTGAAAACAATATTGAGATTTAAATCTTTTTGAGCTGTGGATTTTCAAATATTAAAGAAGTCATAGTACTGATTAATAACCCTTTATCAAAATCTGTTTGTTGTTGTGTTGCATTAGTTTGGGAATATTCAGGTTCTGTTAATAGACTAACAGTGGACTTTTCCATTTGCAGAATATATTGAATGACCAGCAGAGGCAGTATTGCAGAAGATGATTTCTCGGAGTTGCTGAACACAAAAAAAAAGTTCCCCAGCTTTCGGCTATATTTACCAACTTACATGGTGAGGCAAACTTTCAATTTATCATTTTCCTTGTCCTTAAAAGAAGTTCAACGCATCTGATGGCTCTCAGCTCCTTTTAGTCGGGTGTTACGCATGAATAGTATTTGTCAAGTCTAAAGCGATATGGATGGCGCTATGGCTATCAGGATAGCCTTTCAATGACGTTGACTGTCTACAAGGCTGACAATCCTACTTTAAATACTTGTGCTAACAATATGTCAACAGAGGAAATTAGTGTCTTTGAGGCTGAAAGGAGGTGTCTTATATTGGAGCAATTGGCTTACTCTCGCATGGAGGAAAGCTAATGTAACCTTCTTCCCTTCACACTGCAAGTGGGACTCTTATACTCAAGAAGGTTTACTCTTTCGGATACTCTGTGTTCTTGTACCTCCTGCCCCCCTTTCAAAAGGGGAGCCCAATGATTTCAATATTGCAGAGTCCTTTCCCATTACACCTCCCACTTGGCTTGCAGTCATAATTACAGATCGTTACCTAGTGCGGAATTCCTAATGCCTCATTGTTATGTGTAATTGTCACCCTTGGCGATTGGTCAAATGGTGCCCTGACATCATAATGCTACTGCAGGATGTCATCTGACATGAGGGCAAGCAATAGGATACATTTATCATGGTATTGAAATAGGTAGCAGGATAGACAGGACTCCCAGATGAAGAAAAGATTGTGAGATGAAATAAACAAGGACATTATTTGAGACTTATTCATTAGTTTTATGGTGTCGGTGATCATGATATTCCCAGGTTCTCTATAGGTGAACTGATAGGGATTTGCAAGAATGAAGATGTCAGAATCTGTTGTTTATAGCCTTTCTCATTCCCACTAACTGTAGCATAAACCTTCCTCCTTAAACTTATCAGATCACTTAATGGTCATTGGTGTACCATCACCTAAAAGAATTGCAGTGAGCAGGGTATGCTGTCACTTGGATAGCAATGAGATCTTTTTATCTACATTCTAATATAGGTGCTAGGGTTGTGTAGAGAGTGGTAGGAAATGAGGATTAAGATTGACAGGTATGCTAGGTTGAAAACAATATTGAGATTTAAATCTTTTTGAGCTGTGGATTTTCAAATATTATAGAAGTCATAGTACTGATTAATAACCCTTTATCAAAATCTGTTTGTTGTTGTGTTGCATTAGTTTGGGAATATTCAGGTTCTGTTAATAGACTAACAGTGGACTTTTCCATTTGCAGAATATATTGAATGACCAGCAGAGGCAGTGTTGCAGAAGATGATTTCTCGGAGTTGCTGAACACAAAAAAAAAAAGTTCACCAGCTTTCGGCTATATTTACCAACTTACATGGTGAGTCAAACTTTCAATTTATCATTTTCCTTGTCCTTAAAAGAAGTTCAATGCATCTGATGGCTCTTAGCTCCTTTTAGTCGGGTATTACGCATGAATAGTATTTGTCAAGTCTGAAGCGATATGGATGGCGCTATGGCTATCAGGATAGCCTTTCAATGACGTTGACTGTCTACAAGGCTGACAATCCTACTTTAAATACTTGTGCTAACAATATGTCAACAGAGGAAATTAGTGTCTTTGAGGCTGAAAGGAGGTGTCTTATATTGGAGCAATTGGCTTACTCTCGCATGGAGGAAAGCTAATGTAACCTTCTTCCCTTCACACTGCATGTGGGACTCTTATACTCAAGAAGGTTTACTCTTTCGGATACTCTGTGTTCTTGTACCTCCTGCCCCCCTTTCAAAAGGGGAGCCCAATGATTTCAATATTGCAGAGTCCTTTCCCATTACACCTCCCACTTGGCTTGCAGTCATAATTACAGATCGTTACCTAGTGCGGAATTCCTAATGCCTCATTGTTATGTGTAATTGTCACCCATGGCGATTGGTCAAATGGTGCCCTGACATCATAATGCTACTGCAGGATGTCATCTGACATGAGGGCAAGCAATAGGATACATTTATCATGGTATTGAAATAGGTAGCAGGATAGACAGGACTCCCAGATGAAGAAAAGATTGTGAGATGAAATAAACAAGGGCATTATTTGAGACTTATTCATTAGTTTTATGGTGTCGGTGATCATGATATTCTCAGGTTCTCTATAGGTGAACTGAAAGGGATTTGCAAGAATGAAGATGTCAGAATCTGTTGTTTATAGCTTTTCTCATTCCCACTAACTGTAGCATAAACCTTTCTCCATAAACTTATCAGATCACTTAATGGTCATTGGTGTACCATCACCTAAAAGAATTGCAGTGAGCAGGGTATGCTGTCACTTGGATAGCAATGAGATCTTTTTATCTACATTCTAATATAGGTGCTAGGGTTGTGTAGAGAGTGGTAGGAAATGAGGATTAAGATTGACAGGTATGCTAGGTTGAAAACAATATTGAGATTTAAATCTTTTTGAGCTGTGGATTTTCAAATATTATAGAAGTCATAGTACTGATTAATAACCCTTTATCAAAATCTGTTTGTTGTTGTGTTGCATTAGTTTGGGAATATTCAGGTTATGTTAATAGACTAACAGTGGACTTTTCCATTTGCAGAATATATTGAATGACCAGCAGAGGCAGTGTTGCAGAAGATGATTTCTCGGAGTTGCTGAACACAAAAAAAAAAGTTCACCAGCTTTCGGCTATATTTACCAACTTACATGGTGAGTCAAACTTTCAATTTATCATTTTCCTTGTCCTTAAAAGAAGTTCAACGCATCTGATGGCTCTTAGCTCCTTTTAGTCGGGTATTACGCATGAATAGTATTTGTCAAGTCTGAAGCGATATGGATGGCGCTATGGCTATCAGGATAGCCTTTCAATGACGTTGACTGTCTACAAGGCTGACAATCCTACTTTAAATACTTGTGCTAACAATATGTCAACAGAGGAAATTAGTGTCTTTGAGGCTGAAAGGAGGTGTCTTATATTGGAGCAATTGGCTTACTCTCGCATGGAGGAAAGCTAATGTAACCTTCTTCCCTTCACACTGCATGTGGGACTCTTATACTCAAGAAGGTTTACTCTTTCGGATACTCTGTGTTCTTGTACCTCCTGCCCCCCTTTCAAAAGGGGAGCCCAATGATTTCAATATTGCAGAGTCCTTTCCCATTACACCTCCCACTTGGCTTGCAGTCATAATTACAGATCGTTACCTAGTGCGGAATTCCTAATGCCTCATTGTTATGTGTAATTGTCACCCATGGCGATTGGTCAAATGGTGCCCTGACATCATAATGCTACTGCAGGATGTCATCTGACATGAGGGCAAGCAATAGGATACATTTATCATGGTATTGAAATAGGTAGCAGGATAGACAGGACTCCCAGATGAAGAAAAGATTGTGAGATGAAATAAACAAGGGCATTATTTGAGACTTATTCATTAGTTTTATGGTGTCGGTGATCATGATATTCTCAGGTTCTCTATAGGTGAACTGAAAGGGATTTGCAAGAATGAAGATGTCAGAATCTGTTGTTTATAGCTTTTCTCATTCCCAGTAACTGTAGCATAAACCTTTCTCCATAAACTTATCAGATCACTTAATGGTCATTGGTGTACCATCACCTAAAAGAATTGCAGTGAGCAGGGTATGCTGTCACTTGGATAGCAATGAGATCTTTTTATCTACATTGTAATATATGTGCTAGGGTTGTGTAGAGAGTGGTAGGAAATGAGGATTAAGATTGACAGGTATGCTCGGTTGAAAACAATATTGAGATTTAAATCTTTTTGAGCTGTGGATTTTCAAATATTAAAGAAGTCATAGTACTGATTAATAACCCTTTATCAAAATCTGTTTGTTGTTGTGTTGCATTAGTTTGGGAATATTCAGGTTCTGTTAATAGACTAACAGTGGACTTTTCCATTTGCAGAATATATTGAATGACCAGCAGAGGCAGTATTGCAGAAGATGATTTCTCGGAGTTGCTGAACACAAAAAAAAAGTTCCCCAGCTTTCGGCTATATTTACCAACTTACATGGTGAGGCAAACTTTCAATTTATCATTTTCCTTGTCCTTAAAAGAAGTTCAACGCATCTGATGGCT
This sequence comes from Lissotriton helveticus, assembly GCF_964261635.1. Classification (NCBI taxonomy): domain Eukaryota; kingdom Metazoa; phylum Chordata; class Amphibia; order Caudata; family Salamandridae; genus Lissotriton; species Lissotriton helveticus. The sequence continues at coordinate 455,872,715 of NC_136072.1, read as the reverse complement.
CTCAGCTCCTTTTAGTCGGGTGTTACGCATGAATAGTATTTGTCAAGTCTAAAGCGATATGGATGGCGCTATGGCTATCAGGATAGCCTTTCAATGACGTTGACTGTCTACAAGGCTGACAATCCTACTTTAAATACTTGTGCTAACAATATGTCAACAGAGGAAATTAGTGTCTTTGAGGCTGAAAGGAGGTGTCTTATATTGGAGCAATTGGCTTACTCTCGCATGGAGGAAAGCTAATGTAACCTTCTTCCCTTCACACTGCAAGTGGGACTCTTATACTCAAGAAGGTTTACTCTTTCGGATACTCTGTGTTCTTGTACCTCCTGCCCCCCTTTCAAAAGGGGAGCCCAATGATTTCAATATTGCAGAGTCCTTTCCCATTACACCTCCCACTTGGCTTGCAGTCATAATTACAGATCGTTACCTAGTGCGGAATTCCTAATGCCTCATTGTTATGTGTAATTGTCACCCTTGGCGATTGGTCAAATGGTGCCCTGACATCATAATGCTACTGCAGGATGTCATCTGACATGAGGGCAAGCAATAGGATACATTTATCATGGTATTGAAATAGGTAGCAGGATAGACAGGACTCCCAGATGAAGAAAAGATTGTGAGATGAAATAAACAAGGACATTATTTGAGACTTATTCATTAGTTTTATGGTGTCGGTGATCATGATATTCCCAGGTTCTCTATAGGTGAACTGATAGGGATTTGCAAGAATGAAGATGTCAGAATCTGTTGTTTATAGCCTTTCTCATTCCCACTAACTGTAGCATAAACCTTCCTCCTTAAACTTATCAGATCACTTAATGGTCATTGGTGTACCATCACCTAAAAGAATTGCAGTGAGCAGGGTATGCTGTCACTTGGATAGCAATGAGATCTTTTTATCTACATTCTAATATAGGTGCTAGGGTTGTATAGAGAGTGGTAGGAAATGAGGATTAAGATTGACAGGTATGCTAGGTTGAAAACAATATTGAGATTTAAATCTTTTTGAGCTGTGGATTTTCAAATATTATAGAAGTCATAGTACTGATTAATAACCCTTTATCAAAATCTGTTTGTTGTTGTGATGCATTAGTTTGGGAATATTCAGGTTCTGTTAATAGACTAACAGTGGACTTTTCCATTTGCAGAATATATTGAATGACCAGCAGAGGCAGTATTGCAGAAGATGATTTCTCGGAGTTGCTGAACACAAAAAAAAAGTTCCCCAGCTTTCGGCTATATTTACCAACTTACATGGTGAGTCAAACTTTCAATTTATCATTTTCCTTGTCCTTAAAAGAAGTTCAACGCATCTGATGGCTCTCAGCTCCTTTTAGTCGGGTGTTACGCATGAATAGTATTTGTCAAGTCTAAAGCGATATGGATGGCGCTATGGCTATCAGGATAGCCTTTCAATGACGTTGACTGTCTACAAGGCTGACAATCCTACTTTAAATACTTGTGCTAACAATATGTCAACAGAGGAAATTAGTGTCTTTGAGGCTGAAAGGAGGTGTCTTATATTGGAGCAATTGGCTTACTCTCGCATGGAGGAAAGCTAATGTAACCTTCTTCCCTTCACACTGCATGTGGGACTCTTATACTCAAGAAGGTTTACTCTTTCGGATACTCTGTGTTCTTGTACCTCCTGCCCCCCTTTCAAAAGGGGAGCCCAATGATTTCAATATTGCAGAGTCCTTTCCCATTACACCTCCCACTTGGCTTGCAGTCATAATTACAGATCGTTACCTAGTGCGGAATTCCTAATGCCTCATTGTTATGTGTAATTGTCACCCATGGCGATTGGTCAAATGGTGCCCTGACATCATAATTCTACTGCAGGATGTCATCTGACATGAGGGCAAGCAATAGGATACATTTATCATGGTATTGAAATAGGTAGCAGGATAGACAGGACTCCCAGATGAAGAAAAGATTGTGAGATGAAATAAACAAGGGCATTATTTGAGACTTATTCATTAGTTTTATGGTGTCGGTGATCATGATATTCTCAGGTTCTCTATAGGTGAACTGAAAGGGATTTGCAAGAATGAAGATGTCAGAATCTGTTGTTTATAGCTTTTCTCATTCCCACTAACTGTAGCATAAACCTTCCTCCATAAACTTATCAGATCACTTAATGGTCATTGGTGTACCATCACCTAAAAGAATTGCAGTGAGCAGGGTATGCTGTCACTTGGATAGCAATGAGATCTTTTTATCTACATTCTAATATAGGTGCTAGGGTTGTGTAGAGAGTGGTAGGAAATGAGGATTAAGATTGACAGGTATGCTCGGTTGAAAACAATATTGAGATTTAAATCTTTTTGAGCTGTGGATTTTCAAATATTAAAGAAGTCATAGTACTGATTAATAACCCTTTATCAAAATCTGTTTGTTGTTGTGATGCATTAGTTTGGGAATATTCAGGTTCTGTTAATAGACTAACAGTGGACTTTTCCATTTGCAGAATATATTGAATGACCAGCAGAGGCAGTATTGCAGAAGATGATTTCTCGGAGTTGCTGAACACAAAAAAAAAGTTCCCCAGCTTTCGGCTATATTTACCAACTTACATGGTGAGTCAAACTTTCAATTTATCATTTTCCTTGTCCTTAAAAGAAGTTCAACGCATCTGATGGCTCTCAGCTCCTTTTAGTCGGGTGTTACGCATGAATAGTATTTGTCAAGTCTAAAGCGATATGGATGGCGCTATGGCTATCAGGATAGCCTTTCAATGACGTTGACTGTCTACAAGGCTGACAATCCTACTTTAAATACTTGTGCTAACAATATGTCAACAGAGGAAATTAGTGTCTTTGAGGCTGAAAGGAGGTGTCTTATATTGGAGCAATTGGCTTACTCTCGCTTGGAGGAAAGCTAATGTAACCTTCTTCCCTTCACACTGCATGTGGGACTTTTATACTCAAGAAGGTTTACTCTTTCGGATACTCTGTGTTCTTGTACCTCCTGCCCCCCTTTCAAAAGGGGAGCCCAATGATTTCAATATTGCAGAGTCCTTTCCCATTACACCTCCCACTTGGCTTGCAGTCATAATTACAGATCGTTACCTAGTGCGGAATTCCTAATGCCTCATTGTTATGTGTAATTGTCACCCTTGGCGATTGGTCAAATGGTGCCCTGACATCATAATGCTACTGCAGGATGTCATCTGACATGAGGGCAAGCAATAGGATACATTTATCATGGTATTGAAATAGGTAGCAGGATAGACAGGACTCCCAGATGAAGAAAAGATTGTGAGATGAAATAAACAAGGACATTATTTGAGACTTATTCATTAGTTTTATGGTGTCGGTGATCATGATATTCCCAGGTTCTCTATAGGTGAACTGATAGGGATTTGCAAGAATGAAGATGTCAGAATCTGTTGTTTATAGCCTTTCTCATTCCCACTAACTGTAGCATAAACCTTCCTCCTTAAACTTATCAGATCACTTAATGGTCATTGGTGTACCATCACCTAAAAGAATTGCAGTGAGCAGGGTATGCTGTCACTTGGATAGCAATGAGATCTTTTTATCTACATTCTAATATAGGTGCTAGGGTTGTGTAGAGAGTGGTAGGAAATGAGGATTAAGATTGACAGGTATGCTAGGTTGAAAACAATATTGAGATTTAAATCTTTTTGAGCTGTGGATTTTCAAATATTATAGAAGTCATAGTACTGATTAATAACCCTTTATCAAAATCTGTTTGTTGTTGTGTTGCATTAGTTTGGGAATATTCAGGTTCTGTTAATAGACTAACAGTGGACTTTTCCATTTGCAGAATATATTGAATGACCAGCAGAGGCAGTGTTGCAGAAGATGATTTCTCGGAGTTGCTGAACACAAAAAAAAAAGTTCACCAGCTTTCGGCTATATTTACCAACTTACATGGTGAGTCAAACTTTCAATTTATCATTTTCCTTGTCCTTAAAAGAAGTTCAATGCATCTGATGGCTCTTAGCTCCTTTTAGTCGGGTATTACGCATGAATAGTATTTGTCAAGTCTGAAGCGATATGGATGGCGCTATGGCTATCAGGATAGCCTTTCAATGACGTTGACTGTCTACAAGGCTGACAATCCTACTTTAAATACTTGTGCTAACAATATGTCAACAGAGGAAATTAGTGTCTTTGAGGCTGAAAGGAGGTGTCTTATATTGGAGCAATTGGCTTACTCTCGCATGGAGGAAAGCTAATGTAACCTTCTTCCCTTCACACTGCATGTGGGACTCTTATACTCAAGAAGGTTTACTCTTTCGGATACTCTGTGTTCTTGTACCTCCTGCCCCCTTTCAAAAGGGGAGCCCAATGATTTCAATATTGCAGAGTCCTTTCCCATTACACCTCCCACTTGGCTTGCAGTCATAATTACAGATCGTTACCTAGTGCGGAATTCCTAATGCCTCATTGTTATGTGTAATTGTCACCCATGGCGATTGGTCAAATGGTGCCCTGACATCATAATGCTACTGCAGGATGTCATCTGACATGAGGGCAAGCAATAGGATACATTTATCATGGTATTGAAATAGGTAGCAGGATAGACAGGACTCCCAGATGAAGAAAAGATTGTGAGATGAAATAAACAAGGGCATTATTTGAGACTTATTCATTAGTTTTATGGTGTCGGTGATCATGATATTCTCAGGTTCTCTATAGGTGAACTGAAAGGGATTTGCAAGAATGAAGATGTCAGAATCTGTTGTTTATAGCTTTTCTCATTCCCACTAACTGTAGCATAAACCTTTCTCCATAAACTTATCAGATCACTTAATGGTCATTGGTGTACCATCACCTAAAAGAATTGCAGTGAGCAGGGTATGCTGTCACTTGGATAGCAATGAGATCTTTTTATCTACATTCTAATATAGGTGCTAGGGTTGTGTAGAGAGTGGTAGGAAATGAGGATTAAGATTGACAGGTATGCTAGGTTGAAAACAATATTGAGATTTAAATCTTTTTGAGCTGTGGATTTTCAAATATTATAGAAGTCATAGTACTGATTAATAACCCTTTATCAAAATCTGTTTGTTGTTGTGTTGCATTAGTTTGGGAATATTCAGGTTCTGTTAATAGACTAACAGTGGACTTTTCCATTTGCAGAATATATTGAATGACCAGCAGAGGCAGTGTTGCAGAAGATGATTTCTCGGAGTTGCTGAACACAAAAAAAAAAGTTCACCAGCTTTCGGCTATATTTACCAACTTACATGGTGAGTCAAACTTTCAATTTATCATTTTCCTTGTCCTTAAAAGAAGTTCAACGCATCTGATGGGCTCTTAGCTCCTTTTAGTCGGGTATTACGCATGAATAGTATTTGTCAAGTCTGAAGCGATATGGATGGCGCTATGGCTATCAGGATAGCCTTTCAATGACGTTGACTGTCTACAAGGCTGACAATCCTACTTTAAATACTTGTGCTAACAATATGTCAACAGAGGAAATTAGTGTCTTTGAGGCTGAAAGGAGGTGTCTTATATTGGAGCAATTGGCTTACTCTTGCATGGAGGAAAGCTAATGTAACCTTCTTCCCTTCACACTGCATGTGGGACTCTTATACTCAAGAAGGTTTACTCTTTCGGATACTCTGTGTTCTTGTACCTCCTGCCCCCCTTTCAAAAGGGGAGCCCAATGATTTCAATATTGCAGAGTCCTTTCCCATTACACCTCCCACTTGGCTTGCAGTCATAATTACAGATCGTTACCTAGTGCGGAATTCCTAATGCCTCATTGTTATGTGTAATTGTCACCCATGGCGATTGGTCAAATGGTGCCCTGACATCATAATGCTACTGCAGGATGTCATCTGACATGAGGGCAAGCAATAGGATACATTTATCATGGTATTGAAATAGGTAGCAGGATAGACAGGACTCCCAGATGAAGAAAAGATTGTGAGATGAAATAAACAAGGGCATTATTTGAGACTTATTCATTAGTTTTATGGTGTCGGTGATCATGATATTCTCAGGTTCTCTATAGGTGAACTGAAAGGGATTTGCAAGAATGAAGATGTCAGAATCTGTTGTTTATAGCTTTTCTCATTCCCACTAACTGTAGCATAAACCTTTCTCCATAAACTTATCAGATCACTTAATGGTCATTGGTGTACCATCACCTAAAAGAATTGCAGTGAGCAGGGTATGCTGTCACTTGGATAGCAATGAGATCTTTTTATCTACATTGTAATATAGGTGCTAGGGTTGTGTAGAGAGTGGTAGGAAATGAGGATTAAGATTGACAGGTATGCTCGGTTGAAAACAATATTGAGATTTAAATCTTTTTGAGCTGTGGATTTTCAAATATTAAAGAAGTCATAGTACTGATTAATAACCCTTTATCAAAATCTGTTTGTTGTTGTGTTGCATTAGTTTGGGAATATTCAGGTTCTGTTAATAGACTAACAGTGGACTTTTCCATTTGCAGAATATATTGAATGACCAGCAGAGGCAGTATTGCAGAAGATGATTTCTCGGAGTTGCTGAACACAAAAAAAAAGTTCCCCAGCTTTCGGCTATATTTACCAACTTACATGGTGAGGCAAACTTTCAATTTATCATTTTCCTTGTCCTTAAAAGAAGTTCAACGCATCTGATGGCTCTCAGCTCCTTTTAGTCGGGTGTTACGCATGAATAGTATTTGTCAAGTCTAAAGCGATATGGATGGCGCTATGGCTATCAGGATAGCCTTTCAATGACGTTGACTGTCTACAAGGCTGACAATCCTACTTTAAATACTTGTGCTAACAATATGTCAACAGAGGAAATTAGTGTCTTTGAGGCTGAAAGGAGGTGTCTTATATTGGAGCAATTGGCTTACTCTCGCATGGAGGAAAGCTAATGTAACCTTCTTCCCTTCACACTGCAAGTGGGACTCTTATACTCAAGAAGGTTTACTCTTTCGGATACTCTGTGTTCTTGTACCTCCTGCCCCCCTTTAAAAAGGGGAGCCCAATGATTTCAATATTGCAGAGTCCTTTCCCATTACACCTCCCACTTGGCTTGCAGTCATAATTACAGATCGTTACCTAGTGCGGAATTCCTAATGCCTCATTGTTATGTGTAATTGTCACCCTTGGCGATTGGTCAAATGGTGCCCTGACATCATAATGCTACTGCAGGATGTCATCTGACATGAGGGCAAGCAATAGGATACATTTATCATGGTATTGAAATAGGTAGCAGGATAGACAGGACTCCCAGATGAAGAAAAGATTGTGAGATGAAATAAACAAGGACATTATTTGAGACTTATTCATTAGTTTTATGGTGTTGGTGATCATGATATTCCCAGGTTCTCTATAGGTGAACTGATAGGGATTTGCAAGAATGAAGATGTCAGAATCTGTTGTTTATAGCCTTTCTCATTCCCACTAACTGTAGCATAAACCTTCCTCCTTAAACTTATCAGATCACTTAATGGTCATTGGTGTACCATCACCTAAAAGAATTGCAGTGAGCAGGGTATGCTGTCACTTGGATAGCAATGAGATCTTTTTATCTACATTCTAATATAGGTGCTAGGGTTGTGTAGAGAGTGGTAGGAAATGAGGATTAAGATTGACAGGTATGCTAGGTTGAAAACAATATTGAGATTTAAATCTTTTTGAGCTGTGGATTTTCAAATATTATAGAAGTCATAGTACTGATTAATAACCCTTTATCAAAATCTGTTTGTTGTTGTGTTGCATTAGTTTGGGAATATTCAGGTTCTGTTAATAGACTAACAGTGGACTTTTCCATTTGCAGAATATATTGAATGACCAGCAGAGGCAGTGTTGCAGAAGATGATTTCTCGGAGTTGCTGAACACAAAAAAAAAAGTTCACCAGCTTTCGGCTATATTTACCAACTTACATGGTGAGTCAAACTTTCAATTTATCATTTTCCTTGTCCTTAAAAGAAGTTCAATGCATCTGATGGCTCTTAGCTCCTTTTAGTCGGGTATTACGCATGAATAGTATTTGTCAAGTCTGAAGCGATATGGATGGCGCTATGGCTATCAGGATAGCCTTTCAATGACGTTGACTGTCTACAAGGCTGACAATCCTACTTTAAATACTTGTGCTAACAATATGTCAACAGAGGAAATTAGTGTCTTTGAGGCTGAAAGGAGGTGTCTTATATTGGAGCAATTGGCTTACTCTCGCATGGAGGAAAGCTAATGTAACCTTCTTCCCTTCACACTGCATGTGGGACTCTTATACTCAAGAAGGTTTACTCTTTCGGATACTCTGTGTTCTTGTACCTCCTGCCCCCCTTTCAAAAGGGGAGCCCAATGATTTCAATATTGCAGAGTCCTTTCCCATTACACCTCCCACTTGGCTTGCAGTCATAATTACAGATCGTTACCTAGTGCGGAATTCCTAATGCCTCATTGTTATGTGTAATTGTCACCCATGGCGATTGGTCAAATGGTGCCCTGACATCATAATGCTACTGCAGGATGTCATCTGACATGAGGGCAAGCAATAGGATACATTTATCATGGTATTGAAATAGGTAGCAGGATAGACAGGACTCCCAGATGAAGAAAAGATTGTGAGATGAAATAAACAAGGGCATTATTTGAGACTTATTCATTAGTTTTATGGTGTCGGTGATCATGATATTCTCAGGTTCTCTATAGGTGAACTGAAAGGGATTTGCAAGAATGAAGATGTCAGAATCTGTTGTTTATAGCTTTTCTCATTCCCACTAACTGTAGCATAAACCTTTCTCCATAAACTTATCAGATCACTTAATGGTCATTGGTGTACCATCACCTAAAAGAATTGCAGTGAGCAGGGTATGCTGTCACTTGGATAGCAATGAGATCTTTTTATCTACATTCTAATATAGGTGCTAGGGTTGTGTAGAGAGTGGTAGGAAATGAGGATTAAGATTGACAGGTATGCTAGGTTGAAAACAATATTGAGATTTAAATCTTTTTGAGCTGTATTTTCAAATATTATAGAAGTCATAGTACTGATTAATAACCCTTTATCAAAATCTGTTTGTTGTTGTGTTGCATTAGTTTGGGAATATTCAGGTTCTGTTAATAGACTAACAGTGGACTTTTCCATTTGCAGAATATATTGAATGACCAGCAGAGGCAGTGTTGCAGAAGATGATTTCTCGGAGTTGCTGAACACAAAAAAAAAAGTTCACCAGCTTTCGGCTATATTTACCAACTTACATGGTGAGTCAAACTTTCAATTTATCATTTTCCTTGTCCTTAAAAGAAGTTCAACGCATCTGATGGCTCTTAGCTCCTTTTAGTCGGGTATTACGCATGAATAGTATTTGTCAAGTCTGAAGCGATATGGATGGCGCTATGGCTATCAGGATAGCCTTTCAATGACGTTGACTGTCTACAAGGCTGACAATCCTACTTTAAATACTTGTGCTAACAATATGTCAACAGAGGAAATTAGTGTCTTTGAGGCTGAAAGGAGGTGTCTTATATTGGAGCAATTGGCTTACTCTCGCATGGAGGAAAGCTAATGTAACCTTCTTCCCTTCACACTGCATGTGGGACTCTTATACTCAAGAAGGTTTACTCTTTCGGATACTCTGTGTTCTTGTACCTCCTGCCCCCCTTTCAAAAGGGGAGCCCAATGATTTCAATATTGCAGAGTCCTTTCCCATTACACCTCCCACTTGGCTTGCAGTCATAATTACAGATCGTTACCTAGTGCGGAATTCCTAATGCCTCATTGTTATGTGTAATTGTCACCCATGGCGATTGGTCAAATGGTGCCCTGACATCATAATGCTACTGCAGGATGTCATCTGACATGAGGGCAAGCAATAGGATACATTTATCATGGTATTGAAATAGGTAGCAGGATAGACAGGACTCCCAGATGAAGAAAAGATTGTGAGATGAAATAAACAAGGGCATTATTTGAGACTTATTCATTAGTTTTATGGTGTCGGTGATCATGATATTCTCAGGTTCTCTATAGGTGAACTGAAAGGGATTTGCAAGAATGAAGATGTCAGAATCTGTTGTTTATAGCTTTTCTCATTCCCAGTAACTGTAGCATAAACCTTTCTCCATAAACTTATCAGATCACTTAATGGTCATTGGTGTACCATCACCTAAAAGAATTGCAGTGAGCAGGGTATGCTGTCACTTGGATAGCAATGAGATCTTTTTATCTACATTGTAATATATGTGCTAGGGTTGTGTAGAGAGTGGTAGGAAATGAGGATTAAGATTGACAGGTATGCTCGGTTGAAAACAATATTGAGATTTAAATCTTTTTGAGCTGTGGATTTTCAAATATTAAAGAAGTCATAGTACTGATTAATAACCCTTTATCAAAATCTGTTTGTTGTTGTGTTGCATTAGTTTGGGAATATTCAGGTTCTGTTAATAGACTAACAGTGGACTTTTCCATTTGCAGAATATATTGAATGACCAGCAGAGGCAGTATTGCAGAAGATGATTTCTCGGAGTTGCTGAACACAAAAAAAAAGTTCCCCAGCTTTCGGCTATATTTACCAACTTACATGGTGAGGCAAACTTTCAATTTATCATTTTCCTTGTCCTTAAAAGAAGTTCAACGCATCTGATGGCTCTCAGCTCCTTTTAGTCGGGTGTTACGCATGAATAGTATTTGTCAAGTCTAAAGCGATATGGATGGCGCTATGGCTATCAGGATAGCCTTTCAATGACGTTGACTGTCTACAAGGCTGACAATCCTACTTTAAATACTTGTGCTAACAATATGTCAACAGAGGAAATTAGTGTCTTTGAGGCTGAAAGGAGGTGTCTTATATTGGAGCAATTGGCTTACTCTCGCATGGAGGAAAGCTAATGTAACCTTCTTCCCTTCACACTGCAAGTGGGACTCTTATACTCAAGAAGGTTTACTCTTTCGGATACTCTGTGTTCTTGTACCTCCTGCCCCCCTTTCAAAAGGGGAGCCCAATGATTTCAATATTGCAGAGTCCTTTCCCATTACACCTCCCACTTGGCTTGCAGTCATAATTACAGATCGTTACCTAGTGCGGAATTCCTAATGCCTCATTGTTATGTGTAATTGTCACCCTTGGCGATTGGTCAAATGGTGCCCTGACATCATAATGCTACTGCAGGATGTCATCTGACATGAGGGCAAGCAATAGGATACATTTATCATGGTATTGAAATAGGTAGCAGGATAGACAGGACTCCCAGATGAAGAAAAGATTGTGAGATGAAATAAACAAGGACATTATTTGAGACTTATTCATTAGTTTTATGGTGTCGGTGATCATGATATTCCCAGGTTCTCTATAGGTGAACTGATAGGGATTTGCAAGAATGAAGATGTCAGAATCTGTTGTTTATAGCCTTTCTCATTCCCACTAACTGTAGCATAAACCTTCCTCCTTAAACTTATCAGATCACTTAATGGTCATTGGTGTACCATCACCTAAAAGAATTGCAGTGAGCAGGGTATGCTGTCACTTGGATAGCAATGAGATCTTTTTATCTACATTCTAATATAGGTGCTAGGGTTGTATAGAGAGTGGTAGGAAATGAGGATTAAGATTGACAGGTATGCTAGGTTGAAAACAATATTGAGATTTAAATCTTTTTGAGCTGTGGATTTTCAAATATTATAGAAGTCATAGTACTGATTAATAACCCTTTATCAAAATCTGTTTGTTGTTGTGATGCATTAGTTTGGGAATATTCAGGTTCTGTTAATAGACTAACAGTGGACTTTTCCATTTGCAGAATATATTGAATGACCAGCAGAGGCAGTATTGCAGAAGATGATTTCTCGGAGTTGCTGAACACAAAAAAAAAGTTCCCCAGCTTTCGGCTATATTTACCAACTTACATGGTGAGTCAAACTTTCAATTTATCATTTTCCTTGTCCTTAAAAGAAGTTCAACGCATCTGATGGCTCTCAGCTCCTTTTAGTCGGGTGTTACGCATGAATAGTATTTGTCAAGTCTAAAGCGATATGGATGGCGCTATGGCTATCAGGATAGCCTTTCAATGACGTTGACTGTCTACAAGGCTGACAATCCTACTTTAAATACTTGTGCTAACAATATGTCAACAGAGGAAATTAGTGTCTTTGAGGCTGAAAGGAGGTGTCTTATATTGGAGCAATTGGCTTACTCTCGCATGGAGGAAAGCTAATGTAACCTTCTTCCCTTCACACTGCATGTGGGACTCTTATACTCAAGAAGGTTTACTCTTTCGGATACTCTGTGTTCTTGTACCTCCTGCCCCCCTTTCAAAAGGGGAGCCCAATGATTTCAATATTGCAGAGTCCTTTCCCATTACACCTCCCACTTGGCTTGCAGTCATAATTACAGATCGTTACCTAGTGCGGAATTCCTAATGCCTCATTGTTATGTGTAATTGTCACCCATGGCGATTGGTCAAATGGTGCCCTGACATCATAATTCTACTGCAGGATGTCATCTGACATGAGGGCAAGCAATAGGATACATTTATCATGGTATTGAAATAGGTAGCAGGATAGACAGGACTCCCAGATGAAGAAAAGATTGTGAGATGAAATAAACAAGGGCATTATTTGAGACTTATTCATTAGTTTTATGGTGTCGGTGATCATGATATTCTCAGGTTCTCTATAGGTGAACTGAAAGGGATTTGCAAGAATGAAGATGTCAGAATCTGTTGTTTATAGCTTTTCTCATTCCCACTAACTGTAGCATAAACCTTCCTCCATAAACTTATCAGATCACTTAATGGTCATTGGTGTACCATCACCTAAAAGAATTGCAGTGAGCAGGGTATGCTGTCACTTGGATAGCAATGAGATCTTTTTATCTACATTCTAATATAGGTGCTAGGGTTGTGTAGAGAGTGGTAGGAAATGAGGATTAAGATTGACAGGTATGCTAGGTTGAAAACAATATTGAGATTTAAATCTTTTTGAGCTGTGGATTTTCAAATATTATAGAAGTCATAGTACTGATTAATAACCCTTTATCAAAATCTGTTTGTTGTTGTGTTGCATTAGTTTGGGAATATTCAGGTTCTGTTAATAGACTAACAGTGGACTTTTCCATTTGCAGAATATATTGAATGACCAGCAGAGGCAGTGTTGCAGAAGATGATTTCTCGGAGTTGCTGAACACAAAAAAAAAAGTTCACCAGCTTTCGGCTATATTTACCAACTTACATGGTGAGTCAAACTTTCAATTTATCATTTTCCTTGTCCTTAAAAGAAGTTCAATGCATCTGATGGCTCTTAGCTCCTTTTAGTCGGGTATTACGCATGAATAGTATTTGTCAAGTCTGAAGCGATATGGATGGCGCTATGGCTATCAGGATAGCCTTTCAATGACGTTGACTGTCTACAAGGCTGACAATCCTACTTTAAATACTTGTGCTAACAATATGTCAACAGAGGAAATTAGTGTCTTTGAGGCTGAAAGGAGGTGTCTTATATTGGAGCAATTGGCTTACTCTCGCATGGAGGAAAGCTAATGTAACCTTCTTCCCTTCACACTGCATGTGGGACTCTTATACTCAAGAAGGTTTACTCTTTCGGATACTCTGTGTTCTTGTACCTCCTGCCCCCTTTCAAAAGGGGAGCCCAATGATTTCAATATTGCAGAGTCCTTTCCCATTACACCTCCCACTTGGCTTGCAGTCATAATTACAGATCGTTACCTAGTGCGGAATTCCTAATGCCTCATTGTTATGTGTAATTGTCACCCATGGCGATTGGTCAAATGGTGCCCTGACATCATAATGCTACTGCAGGATGTCATCTGACATGAGGGCAAGCAATAGGATACATTTATCATGGTATTGAAATAGGTAGCAGGATAGACAGGACTCCCAGATGAAGAAAAGATTGTGAGATGAAATAAACAAGGGCATTATTTGAGACTTATTCATTAGTTTTATGGTGTCGGTGATCATGATATTCTCAGGTTCTCTATAGGTGAACTGAAAGGGATTTGCAAGAATGAAGATGTCAGAATCTGTTGTTTATAGCTTTTCTCATTCCCACTAACTGTAGCATAAACCTTTCTCCATAAACTTATCAGATCACTTAATGGTCATTGGTGTACCATCACCTAAAAGAATTGCAGTGAGCAGGGTATGCTGTCACTTGGATAGCAATGAGATCTTTTTATCTACATTCTAATATAGGTGCTAGGGTTGTGTAGAGAGTGGTAGGAAATGAGGATTAAGATTGACAGGTATGCTAGGTTGAAAACAATATTGAGATTTAAATCTTTTTGAGCTGTGGATTTTCAAATATTATAGAAGTCATAGTACTGATTAATAACCCTTTATCAAAATCTGTTTGTTGTTGTGTTGCATTAGTTTGGGAATATTCAGGTTCTGTTAATAGACTAACAGTGGACTTTTCCATTTGCAGAATATATTGAATGACCAGCAGAGGCAGTGTTGCAGAAGATGATTTCTCGGAGTTGCTGAACACAAAAAAAAAAGTTCACCAGCTTTCGGCTATATTTACCAACTTACATGGTGAGTCAAACTTTCAATTTATCATTTTCCTTGTCCTTAAAAGAAGTTCAACGCATCTGATGGGCTCTTAGCTCCTTTTAGTCGGGTATTACGCATGAATAGTATTTGTCAAGTCTGAAGCGATATGGATGGCGCTATGGCTATCAGGATAGCCTTTCAATGACGTTGACTGTCTACAAGGCTGACAATCCTACTTTAAATACTTGTGCTAACAATATGTCAACAGAGGAAATTAGTGTCTTTGAGGCTGAAAGGAGGTGTCTTATATTGGAGCAATTGGCTTACTCTCGCATGGAGGAAAGCTAATGTAACCTTCTTCCCTTCACACTGCATGTGGGACTCTTATACTCAAGAAGGTTTACTCTTTCGGATACTCTGTGTTCTTGTACCTCCTGCCCCCCTTTCAAAAGGGGAGCCCAATGATTTCAATATTGCAGAGTCCTTTCCCATTACACCTCCCACTTGGCTTGCAGTCATAATTACAGATCGTTACCTAGTGCGGAATTCCTAATGCCTCATTGTTATGTGTAATTGTCACCCATGGCGATTGGTCAAATGGTGCCCTGACATCATAATGCTACTGCAGGATGTCATCTGACATGAGGGCAAGCAATAGGATACATTTATCATGGTATTGAAATAGGTAGCAGGATAGACAGGACTCCCAGATGAAGAAAAGATTGTGAGATGAAATAAACAAGGGCATTATTTGAGACTTATTCATTAGTTTTATGGTGTCGGTGATCATGATATTCTCAGGTTCTCTATAGGTGAACTGAAAGGGATTTGCAAGAATGAAGATGTCAGAATCTGTTGTTTATAGCTTTTCTCATTCCCACTAACTGTAGCATAAACCTTTCTCCATAAACTTATCAGATCACTTAATGGTCATTGGTGTACCATCACCTAAAAGAATTGCAGTGAGCAGGGTATGCTGTCACTTGGATAGCAATGAGATCTTTTTATCTACATTGTAATATAGGTGCTAGGGTTGTGTAGAGAGTGGTAGGAAATGAGGATTAAGATTGACAGGTATGCTCGGTTGAAAACAATATTGAGATTTAAATCTTTTTGAGCTGTGGATTTTCAAATATTAAAGAAGTCATAGTACTGATTAATAACCCTTTATCAAAATCTGTTTGTTGTTGTGTTGCATTAGTTTGGGAATATTCAGGTTCTGTTAATAGACTAACAGTGGACTTTTCCATTTGCAGAATATATTGAATGACCAGCAGAGGCAGTATTGCAGAAGATGATTTCTCGGAGTTGCTGAACACAAAAAAAAAGTTCCCCAGCTTTCGGCTATATTTACCAACTTACATGGTGAGGCAAACTTTCAATTTATCATTTTCCTTGTCCTTAAAAGAAGTTCAACGCATCTGATGGCTCTCAGCTCCTTTTAGTCGGGTGTTACGCATGAATAGTATTTGTCAAGTCTAAAGCGATATGGATGGCGCTATGGCTATCAGGATAGCCTTTCAATGACGTTGACTGTCTACAAGGCTGACAATCCTACTTTAAATACTTGTGCTAACAATATGTCAACAGAGGAAATTAGTGTCTTTGAGGCTGAAAGGAGGTGTCTTATATTGGAGCAATTGGCTTACTCTCGCATGGAGGAAAGCTAATGTAACCTTCTTCCCTTCACACTGCAAGTGGGACTCTTATACTCAAGAAGGTTTACTCTTTCGGATACTCTGTGTTCTTGTACCTCCTGCCCCCCTTTCAAAAGGGGAGCCCAATGATTTCAATATTGCAGAGTCCTTTCCCATTACACCTCCCACTTGGCTTGCAGTCATAATTACAGATCGTTACCTAGTGCGGAATTCCTAATGCCTCATTGTTATGTGTAATTGTCACCCTTGGCGATTGGTCAAATGGTGCCCTGACATCATAATGCTACTGCAGGATGTCATCTGACATGAGGGCAAGCAATAGGATACATTTATCATGGTATTGAAATAGGTAGCAGGATAGACAGGACTCCCAGATGAAGAAAAGATTGTGAGATGAAATAAACAAGGACATTATTTGAGACTTATTCATTAGTTTTATGGTGTCGGTGATCATGATATTCCCAGGTTCTCTATAGGTGAACTGATAGGGATTTGCAAGAATGAAGATGTCAGAATCTGTTGTTTATAGCCTTTCTCATTCCCACTAACTGTAGCATAAACCTTCCTCCTTAAACTTATCAGATCACTTAATGGTCATTGGTGTACCATCACCTAAAAGAATTGCAGTGAGCAGGGTATGCTGTCACTTGGATAGCAATGAGATCTTTTTATCTACATTCTAATATAGGTGCTAGGGTTGTGTAGAGAGTGGTAGGAAATGAGGATTAAGATTGACAGGTATGCTAGGTTGAAAACAATATTGAGATTTAAATCTTTTTGAGCTGTGGATTTTCAAATATTATAGAAGTCATAGTACTGATTAATAACCCTTTATCAAAATCTGTTTGTTGTTGTGTTGCATTAGTTTGGGAATATTCAGGTTCTGTTAATAGACTAACAGTGGACTTTTCCATTTGCAGAATATATTGAATGACCAGCAGAGGCAGTGTTGCAGAAGATGATTTCTCGGAGTTGCTGAACACAAAAAAAAAAGTTCACCAGCTTTCGGCTATATTTACCAACTTACATGGTGAGTCAAACTTTCAATTTATCATTTTCCTTGTCCTTAAAAGAAGTTCAATGCATCTGATGGCTCTTAGCTCCTTTTAGTCGGGTATTACGCATGAATAGTATTTGTCAAGTCTGAAGCGATATGGATGGCGCTATGGCTATCAGGATAGCCTTTCAATGACGTTGACTGTCTACAAGGCTGACAATCCTACTTTAAATACTTGTGCTAACAATATGTCAACAGAGGAAATTAGTGTCTTTGAGGCTGAAAGGAGGTGTCTTATATTGGAGCAATTGGCTTACTCTCGCATGGAGGAAAGCTAATGTAACCTTCTTCCCTTCACACTGCATGTGGGACTCTTATACTCAAGAAGGTTTACTCTTTCGGATACTCTGTGTTCTTGTACCTCCTGCCCCCCTTTCAAAAGGGGAGCCCAATGATTTCAATATTGCAGAGTCCTTTCCCATTACACCTCCCACTTGGCTTGCAGTCATAATTACAGATCGTTACCTAGTGCGGAATTCCTAATGCCTCATTGTTATGTGTAATTGTCACCCATGGCGATTGGTCAAATGGTGCCCTGACATCATAATGCTACTGCAGGATGTCATCTGACATGAGGGCAAGCAATAGGATACATTTATCATGGTATTGAAATAGGTAGCAGGATAGACAGGACTCCCAGATGAAGAAAAGATTGTGAGATGAAATAAACAAGGGCATTATTTGAGACTTATTCATTAGTTTTATGGTGTCGGTGATCATGATATTCTCAGGTTCTCTATAGGTGAACTGAAAGGGATTTGCAAGAATGAAGATGTCAGAATCTGTTGTTTATAGCTTTTCTCATTCCCACTAACTGTAGCATAAACCTTTCTCCATAAACTTATCAGATCACTTAATGGTCATTGGTGTACCATCACCTAAAAGAATTGCAGTGAGCAGGGTATGCTGTCACTTGGATAGCAATGAGATCTTTTTATCTACATTCTAATATAGGTGCTAGGGTTGTGTAGAGAGTGGTAGGAAATGAGGATTAAGATTGACAGGTATGCTAGGTTGAAAACAATATTGAGATTTAAATCTTTTTGAGCTGTGGATTTTCAAATATTATAGAAGTCATAGTACTGATTAATAACCCTTTATCAAAATCTGTTTGTTGTTGTGTTGCATTAGTTTGGGAATATTCAGGTTCTGTTAATAGACTAACAGTGGACTTTTCCATTTGCAGAATATATTGAATGACCAGCAGAGGCAGTGTTGCAGAAGATGATTTCTCGGAGTTGCTGAACACAAAAAAAAAAGTTCACCAGCTTTCGGCTATATTTACCAACTTACATGGTGAGTCAAACTTTCAATTTATCATTTTCCTTGTCCTTAAAAGAAGTTCAACGCATCTGATGGCTCTTAGCTCCTTTTAGTCGGGTATTACGCATGAATAGTATTTGTCAAGTCTGAAGCGATATGGATGGCGCTATGGCTATCAGGATAGCCTTTCAATGACGTTGACTGTCTACAAGGCTGACAATCCTACTTTAAATACTTGTGCTAACAATATGTCAACAGAGGAAATTAGTGTCTTTGAGGCTGAAAGGAGGTGTCTTATATTGGAGCAATTGGCTTACTCTCGCATGGAGGAAAGCTAATGTAACCTTCTTCCCTTCACACTGCATGTGGGACTCTTATACTCAAGAAGGTTTACTCTTTCGGATACTCTGTGTTCTTGTACCTCCTGCCCCCCTTTCAAAAGGGGAGCCCAATGATTTCAATATTGCAGAGTCCTTTCCCATTACACCTCCCACTTGGCTTGCAGTCATAATTACAGATCGTTACCTAGTGCGGAATTCCTAATGCCTCATTGTTATGTGTAATTGTCACCCATGGCGATTGGTCAAATGGTGCCCTGACATCATAATGCTACTGCAGGATGTCATCTGACATGAGGGCAAGCAATAGGATACATTTATCATGGTATTGAAATAGGTAGCAGGATAGACAGGACTCCCAGATGAAGAAAAGATTGTGAGATGAAATAAACAAGGGCATTATTTGAGACTTATTCATTAGTTTTATGGTGTCGGTGATCATGATATTCTCAGGTTCTCTATAGGTGAACTGAAAGGGATTTGCAAGAATGAAGATGTCAGAATCTGTTGTTTATAGCTTTTCTCATTCCCAGTAACTGTAGCATAAACCTTTCTCCATAAACTTATCAGATCACTTAATGGTCATTGGTGTACCATCACCTAAAAGAATTGCAGTGAGCAGGGTATGCTGTCACTTGGATAGCAATGAGATCTTTTTATCTACATTGTAATATATGTGCTAGGGTTGTGTAGAGAGTGGTAGGAAATGAGGATTAAGATTGACAGGTATGCTCGGTTGAAAACAATATTGAGATTTAAATCTTTTTGAGCTGTGGATTTTCAAATATTAAAGAAGTCATAGTACTGATTAATAACCCTTTATCAAAATCTGTTTGTTGTTGTGTTGCATTAGTTTGGGAATATTCAGGTTCTGTTAATAGACTAACAGTGGACTTTTCCATTTGCAGAATATATTGAATGACCAGCAGAGGCAGTATTGCAGAAGATGATTTCTCGGAGTTGCTGAACACAAAAAAAAAGTTCCCCAGCTTTCGGCTATATTTACCAACTTACATGGTGAGGCAAACTTTCAATTTATCATTTTCCTTGTCCTTAAAAGAAGTTCAACGCATCTGATGGCTCTCAGCTCCTTTTAGTCGGGTGTTACGCATGAATAGTATTTGTCAAGTCTAAAGCGATATGGATGGCGCTATGGCTATCAGGATAGCCTTTCAATGACGTTGACTGTCTACAAGGCTGACAATCCTACTTTAAATACTTGTGCTAACAATATGTCAACAGAGGAAATTAGTGTCTTTGAGGCTGAAAGGAGGTGTCTTATATTGGAGCAATTGGCTTACTCTCGCATGGAGGAAAGCTAATGTAACCTTCTTCCCTTCACACTGCAAGTGGGACTCTTATACTCAAGAAGGTTTACTCTTTCGGATACTCTGTGTTCTTGTACCTCCTGCCCCCCTTTCAAAAGGGGAGCCCAATGATTTCAATATTGCAGAGTCCTTTCCCATTACACCTCCCACTTGGCTTGCAGTCATAATTACAGATCGTTACCTAGTGCGGAATTCCTAATGCCTCATTGTTATGTGTAATTGTCACCCTTGGCGATTGGTCAAATGGTGCCCTGACATCATAATGCTACTGCAGGATGTCATCTGACATGAGGGCAAGCAATAGGATACATTTATCATGGTATTGAAATAGGTAGCAGGATAGACAGGACTCCCAGATGAAGAAAAGATTGTGAGATGAAATAAACAAGGACATTATTTGAGACTTATTCATTAGTTTTATGGTGTCGGTGATCATGATATTCCCAGGTTCTCTATAGGTGAACTGATAGGGATTTGCAAGAATGAAGATGTCAGAATCTGTTGTTTATAGCCTTTCTCATTCCCACTAACTGTAGCATAAACCTTCCTCCTTAAACTTATCAGATCACTTAATGGTCATTGGTGTACCATCACCTAAAAGAATTGCAGTGAGCAGGGTATGCTGTCACTTGGATAGCAATGAGATCTTTTTATCTACATTCTAATATAGGTGCTAGGGTTGTATAGAGAGTGGTAGGAAATGAGGATTAAGATTGACAGGTATGCTAGGTTGAAAACAATATTGAGATTTAAATCTTTTTGAGCTGTGGATTTTCAAATATTATAGAAGTCATAGTACTGATTAATAACCCTTTATCAAAATCTGTTTGTTGTTGTGATGCATTAGTTTGGGAATATTCAGGTTCTGTTAATAGACTAACAGTGGACTTTTCCATTTGCAGAATATATTGAATGACCAGCAGAGGCAGTATTGCAGAAGATGATTTCTCGGAGTTGCTGAACACAAAAAAAAAGTTCCCCAGCTTTCGGCTATATTTACCAACTTACATGGTGAGTCAAACTTTCAATTTATCATTTTCCTTGTCCTTAAAAGAAGTTCAACGCATCTGATGGCTCTCAGCTCCTTTTAGTCGGGTGTTACGCATGAATAGTATTTGTCAAGTCTAAAGCGATATGGATGGCGCTATGGCTATCAGGATAGCCTTTCAATGACGTTGACTGTCTACAAGGCTGACAATCCTACTTTAAATACTTGTGCTAACAATATGTCAACAGAGGAAATTAGTGTCTTTGAGGCTGAAAGGAGGTGTCTTATATTGGAGCAATTGGCTTACTCTCGCATGGAGGAAAGCTAATGTAACCTTCTTCCCTTCACACTGCATGTGGGACTCTTATACTCAAGAAGGTTTACTCTTTCGGATACTCTGTGTTCTTGTACCTCCTGCCCCCCTTTCAAAAGGGGAGCCCAATGATTTCAATATTGCAGAGTCCTTTCCCATTACACCTCCCACTTGGCTTGCAGTCATAATTACAGATCGTTACCTAGTGCGGAATTCCTAATGCCTCATTGTTATGTGTAATTGTCACCCATGGCGATTGGTCAAATGGTGCCCTGACATCATAATTCTACTGCAGGATGTCATCTGACATGAGGGCAAGCAATAGGATACATTTATCATGGTATTGAAATAGGTAGCAGGATAGACAGGACTCCCAGATGAAGAAAAGATTGTGAGATGAAATAAACAAGGGCATTATTTGAGACTTATTCATTAGTTTTATGGTGTCGGTGATCATGATATTCTCAGGTTCTCTATAGGTGAACTGAAAGGGATTTGCAAGAATGAAGATGTCAGAATCTGTTGTTTATAGCTTTTCTCATTCCCACTAACTGTAGCATAAACCTTCCTCCATAAACTTATCAGATCACTTAATGGTCATTGGTGTACCATCACCTAAAAGAATTGCAGTGAGCAGGGTATGCTGTCACTTGGATAGCAATGAGATCTTTTTATCTACATTCTAATATAGGTGCTAGGGTTGTGTAGAGAGTGGTAGGAAATGAGGATTAAGATTGACAGGTATGCTCGGTTGAAAACAATATTGAGATTTAAATCTTTTTGAGCTGTGGATTTTCAAATATTAAAGAAGTCATAGTACTGATTAATAACCCTTTATCAAAATCTGTTTGTTGTTGTGATGCATTAGTTTGGGAATATTCAGGTTCTGTTAATAGACTAACAGTGGACTTTTCCATTTGCAGAATATATTGAATGACCAGCAGAGGCAGTATTGCAGAAGATGATTTCTCGGAGTTGCTGAACACAAAAAAAAAGTTCCCCAGCTTTCGGCTATATTTACCAACTTACATGGTGAGTCAAACTTTCAATTTATCATTTTCCTTGTCCTTAAAAGAAGTTCAACGCATCTGATGGCTCTCAGCTCCTTTTAGTCGGGTGTTACGCATGAATAGTATTTGTCAAGTCTGAAGCGATATGGATGGCGCTATTGCTATCAGGATAGCCTTTCAATGACGTTGACTGTCTACAAGGCTGACAATCCTACTTTAAATACTTGTGCTAACAATATGTCAACAGAGGAAATTAGTGTCTTTGAGGCTGAAAGGAGGTGTCTTATATTGGAGCAATTGGCTTACTCTCGCATGGAGGAAAGCTAATGTAACCTTCTTCCCTTCACACTGCATGTGGGACTCTTATACTCAAGAAGGTTTACTCTTTCGGATACTCTGTGTTCTTGTACCTCCTGCCCCCCTTTCAAAAGGGGAGCCCAATGATTTCAATATTGCAGAGTCCTTTCCCATTACACCTCCCACTTGGCTTGCAGTCATAATTACAGATCGTTACCTAGTGCGGAATTCCTAATGCCTCATTGTTATGTGTAATTGTCACCCATGGCGATTGGTCAAATGGTGCCCTGACATCATAATGCTACTGCAGGCTGTCATCTGACATGAGGGCAAGCAATAGGATACATTTATCATGGTATTGAAATAGGTAGCAGGATAGACAGGACTCCCAGATGAAGAAAAGATTGTGAGATGAAATAAACAAGGGCATTATTTGAGACTTATTCATTAGTTTTATGGTGTCGGTGATCATGATATTCTCAGGTTCTCTATAGGTGAACTGATAGGGATTTGCAAGAATGAAGATGTCAGAATCTGTTGTTTATAGCCTTTCTCATTCCCACTAACTGTAGCATAAACCTTCCTCCTTAAACTTATCAGATCACTTAATGGTCATTGGTGTACCATCACCTAAAAGAATTGCAGTGAGCAGGGTATGCTGGCACTTGGATAGCAATGAGATCTTTTTATCTACATTCTAATATAGGTGCTAGGGTTGTGTAGAGAGTGGTAGGAAATGAGGATTAAGATTGACAGGTATGCTAGGTTGAAAACAATATTGAGATTTAAATCTTTTTGAGCTGTGGATTTTCAAATATTATAGAAGTCATAGTACTGATTAATAACCCTTTATCAAAATCTGTTTGTTGTTGTGTTGCATTAGTTTGGGAATATTCAGGTTCTGTTAATAGACTAACAGTGGACTTTTCCATTTGCAGAATATATTGAATGACCAGCAGAGGCAGTGTTGCAGAAGATGATTTCTCGGAGTTGCTGAACACAAAAAAAAAAGTTCACCAGCTTTCGGCTATATTTACCAACTTACATGGTGAGTCAAACTTTCAATTTATCATTTTCCTTGTCCTTAAAAGAAGTTCAACGCATCTGATGGCTCTTAGCTCCTTTTAGTCGGGTATTACGCATGAATAGTATTTGTCAAGTTTGAAGCGATATGGATGGCGCTATGGCTATCAGGATAGCCTTTCAATGACGTTGACTGTCTACAAGGGTGACAATCCTACTTTAAATACTTGTGCTAACAATATGTCAACAGAGGAAATTAGTGTCTTTGAGGCTGAAAGGAGGTGTCTTATATTGGAGCAATTGGCTTACTCTCGCATGGAGGAAAGCTAATGTAACCTTCTTCCCTTCACACTGCATGTGGGACTCTTATACTCAAGAAGGTTTACTCTTTCGGATACTCTGTGTTCTTGTACCTCCTGCCCCCCTTTCAAAAGGGGAGCCCAATGATTTCAATATTGCAGAGTCCTTTCCCATTACACCTCCCACTTGGCTTGCAGTCATAATTACAGATCGTTACCTAGTGCGGAATTCCTAATGCCTCATTGTTATGTGTAATTGTCACCCATGGCGATTGGTCAAATGGTGCCCTGACATCATAATGCTACTGCAGGATGTCATCTGACATGAGGGCAAGCAATAGGATACATTTATCATGGTATTGAAATAGGTAGCAGGATAGACAGGACTCCCAGATGAAGAAAAGATTGTGAGATGAAATAAACAAGGGCATTATTTGAGACTTATTCATTAGTTTTATGGTGTCGGTGATCATGATATTCTCAGGTTCTCTATAGGTGAACTGAAAGGGATTTGCAAGAATGAAGATGTCAGAATCTGTTGTTTATAGCTTTTCTCATTCCCACTAACTGTAGCATAAACCTTCCTCCATAAACTTATCAGATCACTTAATGGTCATTGGTGTACCATCACCTAAAAGAATTGCAGTGAGCAGGGTATGCTGTCACTTGGATAGCAATGAGATCTTTTTATCTACATTCTAATATAGGTGCTAGGGTTGTGTAGAGAGTGGTAGGAAATGAGGATTAAGATTGACAGGTATGCTCGGTTGAAAACAATATTGAGATTTAAATCTTTTTGAGCTGTGGATTTTCAAATATTAAAGAAGTCATAGTACTGATTAATAACCCTTTATCAAAATCTGTTTGTTGTTGTGATGCATTAGTTTGGAAATATTCAGGTTCTGTTAATAGACTAACAGTGGACTTTTCCATTTGCAGAATATATTGAATGACCAGCAGAGGCAGTATTGCAGAAGATGATTTCTCGGAGTTGCTGAACACAAAAAAAAAGTTCCCCAGCTTTCGGCTATATTTACCAACTTACATGGTGAGTCAAACTTTCAATTTATCATTTTCCTTGTCCTTAAAAGAAGTTCAACGCATCTGATGGCTCTCAGCTCCTTTTAGTCGGGTGTTACGCATGAATAGTATTTGTCAAGTCTAAAGCGATATGGATGGCGCTATGGCTATCAGGATAGCCTTTCAATGACGTTGACTGTCTACAAGGCTGACAATCCTACTTTAAATACTTGTGCTAACAATATGTCAACAGAGGAAATTAGTGTCTTTGAGGCTGAAAGGAGGTGTCTTATATTGGAGCAATTGGCTTACTCTCGCTTGGAGGAAAGCTAATGTAACCTTCTTCCCTTCACACTGCATGTGGGACTTTTATACTCAAGAAGGTTTACTCTTTCGGATACTCTGTGTTCTTGTACCTCCTGCCCCCCTTTCAAAAGGGGAGCCCAATGATTTCAATATTGCAGAATCCTTTCCCATTACACCTCCCACTTGGCTTGCAGTCATAATTACAGATCGTTACCTAGTGCGGAATTCCTAATGCCTCATTGTTATGTGTAATTGTCACCCTTGGCGATTGGTCAAATGGTGCCCTGACATCATAATGCTACTGCAGGATGTCATCTGACATGAGGGCAAGCAATAGGATACATTTATCATGGTATTGAAATAGGTAGCAGGATAGACAGGACTCCCAGATGAAGAAAAGATTGTGAGATGAAATAAACAAGGGCATTATTTGAGACTTATTCATTAGTTTTATGGTGTCGGTGATCATGATATTCTCAGGTTCTCTATAGGTGAACTGATAGGGATTTGCAAGAATGAAGATGTCAGAATCTGTTGTTTATAGCCTTTCTCATTCCCACTAACTGTAGCATAAACCTTCCTCCTTAAAATTATCAGATCACTTAATGGTCATTGGTGTACCATCACCTAAAAGAATTGCAATGAGCAGGGTATGCTGTCACTTGGATAGCAATGAGATCTTTTTATCTACATTCTAATATAGGTGCTAGGGTTGTGTAGAGAGTGGTAGGAAATGAGGATTAAGATTGACAGGTATGCTAGGTTGAAAACAATATTGAGATTTAAATCTTTTTGAGCTGTGGATTTTCAAATATTATAGAAGTCATAGTACTGATTAATAACCCTTTATCAAAATCTGTTTGTTGTTGTGTTGCATTAGTTTGGGAATATTCAGGTTCTGTTAATAGACTAACAGTGGACTTTTCCATTTGCAGAATATATTGAATGACCAGCAGAGGCAGTGTTGCAGAAGATGATTTCTCGGAGTTGCTGAACACAAAAAAAAAAGTTCACCAGCTTTTGGCTATATTTACCAACTTACATGGTGAGTCAAACTTTCAATTTATCATTTTCCTTGTCCTTTAAAGAAGTTCAACGCATCTGATGGCTCTTAGCTCCTTTTAGTCGGGTATTACGCATGAATAGTATTTGTCAAGTCTGAAGCGATATGGATGGCGCTATGGCTATCAGGATAGCCTTTCAATGACGTTGACTGTCTACAAGGCTGACAATCCTACTTTAAATACTTGTGCTAACAATATGTCAACAGAGGAAATTAGTGTCTTTGAGGCTGAAAGGAGGTGTCTTATATTGGAGCAATTGGCTTACTCTCGCATGGAGGAAAGCTAATGTAACCTTCTTCCCTTCACACTGCATGTGGGACTCTTATACTCAAGAAGGTTTACTCTTTCGGATACTCTGTGTTCTTGTACCTCCTGCCCCCCTTTCAAAAGGGGAGCCCAATGATTTCAATATTGCAGAGTCCTTTCCCATTACACCTCCCACTTGGCTTGCAGTCATAATTACAGATCGTTACCTAGTGCGGAATTCCTAATGCCTCATTGTTATGTGTAATTGTCACCCATGGCGATTGGTCAAATGGTGCCCTGACATCATAATGCTACTGCAGGCTGTCATCTGACATGAGGGCAAGCAATAGGATACATTTATCATGGTATTGAAATAGGTAGCGGGATAGACAGGACTCCCAGATGAAGAAAAGATTGTGAGATGAAATAAACAAGGGCATTATTTGAGACTTATTCATTAGTTTTATGGTGTCGGTGATCATGATATTCTCAGGTTCTCTATAGGTGAACTGATAGGGATTTGCAAGAATGAAGATGTCAGAATCTGTTGTTTATAGCCTTTCTCATTCCCACTAACTGTAGCATAAACCTTCCTCCTTAAACTTATCAGATCACTTAATGGTCATTGGTGTACCATCACCTAAAAGAATTGCAGTGAGCAGGGTATGCTGTCACTTGGATAGCAATGAGATCTTTTTATCTACATTCTAATATAGGTGCTAGGGTTGTGTAGAGAGTGGTAGGAAATGAGGATTAAGATTGACAGGTATGCTCGGTTGAAAACAATATTGAGATTTAAATCTTTTTGAGCTGTGGATTTTCAAATATTAAAGAAGTCATAGTACTGATTAATAACCCTTTATCAAAATCTGTTTGTTGTTGTGATGCATTAGTTTGGAAATATTCAGGTTCTGTTAATAGACTAACAGTGGACTTTTCCATTTGCAGAATATATTGAATGACCAGCAGAGGCAGTATTGCAGAAGATGATTTCTCGGAGTTGCTGAACACAAAAAAAAAGTTCCCCAGCTTTCGGCTATATTTACCAACTTACATGGTGAGTCAAACTTTCAATTTATCATTTTCCTTGTCCTTAAAAGAAGTTCAACGCATCTGATGGCTCTCAGCTCCTTTTAGTCGGGTGTTACGCATGAATAGTATTTGTCAAGTCTAAAGCGATATGGATGGCGCTATGGCTATCAGGATAGCCTTTCAATGACGTTGACTGTCTACAAGGCTGACAATCCTACTTTAAATACTTGTGCTAACAATATGTCAACAGAGGAAATTAGTGTCTTTGAGGCTGAAAGGAGGTGTCTTATATTGGAGCAATTGGCTTACTCTCGCTTGGAGGAAAGCTAATGTAACCTTCTTCCCTTCACACTGCATGTGGGACTTTTATACTCAAGAAGGTTTACTCTTTCGGATACTCTGTGTTCTTGTACCTCCTGCCCCCCTTTCAAAAGGGGAGCCCAATGATTTCAATATTGCAGAATCCTTTCCCATTACACCTCCCACTTGGCTTGCAGTCATAATTACAGATCGTTACCTAGTGCGGAATTCCTAATGCCTCATTGTTATGTGTAATTGTCACCCTTGGCGATTGGTCAAATGGTGCCCTGACATCATAATGCTACTGCAGGATGTCATCTGACATGAGGGCAAGCAATAGGATACATTTATCATGGTATTGAAATAGGTAGCAGGATAGACAGGACTCCCAGATGAAGAAAAGATTGTGAGATGAAATAAACAAGGGCATTATTTGAGACTTATTCATTAGTTTTATGGTGTCGGTGATCATGATATTCTCAGGTTCTCTATAGGTGAACTGATAGGGATTTGCAAGAATGAAGATGTCAGAATCTGTTGTTTATAGCCTTTCTCATTCCCACTAACTGTAGCATAAACCTTCCTCCTTAAAATTATCAGATCACTTAATGGTCATTGGTGTACCATCACCTAAAAGAATTGCAATGAGCAGGGTATGCTGTCACTTGGATAGCAATGAGATCTTTTTATCTACATTCTAATATAGGTGCTAGGGTTGTGTAGAGAGTGGTAGGAAATGAGGATTAAGATTGACAGGTATGCTAGGTTGAAAACAATATTGAGATTTAAATCTTTTTGAGCTGTGGATTTTCAAATATTATAGAAGTCATAGTACTGATTAATAACCCTTTATCAAAATCTGTTTGTTGTTGTGTTGCATTAGTTTGGGAATATTCAGGTTCTGTTAATAGACTAACAGTGGACTTTTCCATTTGCAGAATATATTGAATGACCAGCAGAGGCAGTGTTGCAGAAGATGATTTCTCGGAGTTGCTGAACACAAAAAAAAAAGTTCACCAGCTTTTGGCTATATTTACCAACTTACATGGTGAGTCAAACTTTCAATTTATCATTTTCCTTGTCCTTTAAAGAAGTTCAACGCATCTGATGGCTCTTAGCTCCTTTTAGTCGGGTATTACGCATGAATAGTATTTGTCAAGTCTGAAGCGATATGGATGGCGCTATGGCTATCAGGATAGCCTTTCAATGACGTTGACTGTCTACAAGGCTGACAATCCTACTTTAAATACTTGTGCTAACAATATGTCAACAGAGGAAATTAGTGTCTTTGAGGCTGAAAGGAGGTGTCTTATATTGGAGCAATTGGCTTACTCTCGCATGGAGGAAAGCTAATGTAACCTTCTTCCCTTCACACTGCATGTGGGACTCTTATACTCAAGAAGGTTTACTCTTTCGGATACTCTGTGTTCTTGTACCTCCTGCCCCCCTTTCAAAAGGGGAGCCCAATGATTTCAATATTGCAGAGTCCTTTCCCATTACACCTCCCACTTGGCTTGCAGTCATAATTACAGATCGTTACCTAGTGCGGAATTCCTAATGCCTCATTGTTATGTGTAATTGTCACCCATGGCGATTGGTCAAATGGTGCCCTGACATCATAATGCTACTGCAGGCTGTCATCTGACATGAGGGCAAGCAATAGGATACATTTATCATGGTATTGAAATAGGTAGCAGGATAGACAGGACTCCCAGATGAAGAAAAGATTGTGAGATGAAATAAACAAGGGCATTATTTGAGACTTATTCATTAGTTTTATGGTGTCGGTGATCATGATATTCTCAGGTTCTCTATAGGTGAACTGATAGGGATTTGCAAGAATGAAGATGTCAGAATCTGTTGTTTATAGCCTTTCTCATTCCCACTAACTGTAGCATAAACCTTCCTCCTTAAACTTATCAGATCACTTAATGGTCATTGGTGTACCATCACCTAAAAGAATTGCAGTGAGCAGGGTATGCTGGCACTTGGATAGCAATGAGATCTTTTTATCTACATTCTAATATAGGTGCTAGGGTTGTGTAGAGAGTGGTAGGAAATGAGGATTAAGATTGACAGGTATGCTAGGTTGAAAACAATATTGAGATTTAAATCTTTTTGAGCTGTGGATTTTCAAATATTATAGAAGTCATAGTACTGATTAATAACCCTTTATCAAAATCTGTTTGTTGTTGTGTTGCATTAGTTTGGGAATATTCAGGTTCTGTTAATAGACTAACAGTGGACTTTTCCATTTGCAGAATATATTGAATGACCAGCAGAGGCAGTGTTGCAGAAGATGATTTCTCGGAGTTGCTGAACACAAAAAAAAAAGTTCACCAGCTTTCGGCTATATTTACCAACTTACATGGTGAGTCAAACTTTCAATTTATCATTTTCCTTGTCCTTAAAAGAAGTTCAACGCATCTGATGGCTCTTAGCTCCTTTTAGTCGGGTATTACGCATGAATAGTATTTGTCAAGTCTGAAGCGATATGGATGGCGCTATGGCTATCAGGATAGCCTTTCAATGACGTTGACTGTCTACAAGGGTGACAATCCTACTTTAAATACTTGTGCTAACAATATGTCAACAGAGGAAATTAGTGTCTTTGAGGCTGAAAGGAGGTGTCTTATATTGGAGCAATTGGCTTACTCTCGCATGGAGGAAAGCTAATGTAACCTTCTTCCCTTCACACTGCATGTGGGACTCTTATACTCAAGAAGGTTTACTCTTTCGGATACTCTGTGTTCTTGTACCTCCTGCCCCCCTTTCAAAAGGGGAGCCCAATGATTTCAATATTGCAGAGTCCTTTCCCATTACACCTCCCACTTGGCTTGCAGTCATAATTACAGATCGTTACCTAGTGCGGAATTCCTAATGCCTCATTGTTATGTGTAATTGTCACCCATGGCGATTGGTCAAATGGTGCCCTGACATCATAATGCTACTGCAGGATGTCATCTGACATGAGGGCAAGCAATAGGATACATTTATCATGGTATTGAAATAGGTAACAGGATAGACAGGACTCCCAGATGAAGAAAAGATTGTGAGATGAAATAAACAAGGGCATTATTTGAGACTTATTCATTCGTTTTATGGTGTCGGTGATCATGATATTCTCAGGTTCTCTATAGGTGAACTGAAAGGGATTTGCAAGAATGAAGATATCAGAATCTGTTGTTTATAGCTTTTCTCATTCCCACTAACTGTAGCATAAACCTTTCTCCATAAACTTATCAGATCACTTAATGGTCATTGGTGTACCATCACCTAAAAGAATTGCAGTGAGCAGGGTATGCTGTCACTTGGATAGCAATGAGATCTTTTTATCTACATTCTAATATAGGTGCTAGGGTTGTGTAGAGAGTGGTAGGAAATGAGGATTAAGATTGACAGGTATGCTAGGTTGAAAACAATATTGAGATTTAAATCTTTTTGAGCTGTGGATTTTCAAATATTATAGAAGTCATAGTACTGATTAATAACCCTTTATCAAAATCTGTTTGTTGTTGTGTTGCATTAGTTTGGGAATATTCAGGTTCTGTTAATAGACTAACAGTGGACTTTTCCATTTGCAGAATATATTGAATGACCAGCAGAGGCAGTATTGCAGAAGATGATTTCTCGGAGTTGCTGAACACAAAAAAAAAGTTCCCCAGCTTTCGGCTATATTTACCAACTTACATGGTGAGTCAAACTTTCAATTTATCATTTTCCTTGTCCTTAAAAGAAGTTCAACGCATCTGATGGCTCTCAGCTCCTTTTAGTCGGGTGTTACGCATGAATAGTATTTGTCAAGTCTAAAGCGATATGGATGGCGCTATGGCTATCAGGATAGCCTTTCAATGACGTTGACTGTCTACAAGGCTGACAATCCTACTTTAAATACTTGTGCTAACAATATGTCAACAGAGGAAATTAGTGTCTTTGAGGCTGAAAGGAGGTGTCTTATATTGGAGCAATTGGCTTACTCTCGCATGGAGGAAAGCTAATGTAACCTTCTTCCCTTCACACTGCATGTGGGACTCTTATACTCAAGAAGGTTTACTCTTTCGGATACTCTGTGTTCTTGTACCTCCTGCCCCCCTTTCAAAAGGGGAGCCCAATGATTTCAATATTGCAGAGTCCTTTCCCATTACACCTCCCACTTGGCTTGCAGTCATAATTACAGATCGTTACCTAGTGCGGAATTCCTAATGCCTCATTGTTATGTGTAATTGTCACCCATGGCGATTGGTCAAATGGTGCCCTGACATCATAATTCTACTGCAGGATGTCATCTGACATGAGGGCAAGCAATAGGATACATTTATCATGGTATTGAAATAGGTAGCAGGATAGACAGGACTCCCAGATGAAGAAAAGATTGTGAGATGAAATAAACAAGGGCATTATTTGAGACTTATTCATTAGTTTTATGGTGTCGGTGATCATGATATTCTCAGGTTCTCTATAGGTGAACTGAAAGGGATTTGCAAGAATGAAGATGTCAGAATCTGTTGTTTATAGCTTTTCTCATTCCCACTAACTGTAGCATAAACCTTCCTCCATAAACTTATCAGATCACTTAATGGTCATTGGTGTACCATCACCTAAAAGAATTGCAGTGAGCAGGGTATGCTGTCACTTGGATAGCAATGAGATCTTTTTATCTACATTCTAATATAGGTGCTAGGGTTGTGTAGAGAGTGGTAGGAAATGAGGATTAAGATTGACAGGTATGCTCGGTTGAAAACAATATTGAGATTTAAATCTTTTTGAGCTGTGGATTTTCAAATATTAAAGAAGTCATAGTACTGATTAATAACCCTTTATCAAAATCTGTTTGTTGTTGTGATGCATTAGTTTGGGAATATTCAGGTTCTGTTAATAGACTAACAGTGGACTTTTCCATTTGCAGAATATATTGAATGACCAGCAGAGGCAGTATTGCAGAAGATGATTTCTCGGAGTTGCTGAACACAAAAAAAAAGTTCCCCAGCTTTCGGCTATATTTACCAACTTACATGGTGAGTCAAACTTTCAATTTATCATTTTCCTTGTCCTTAAAAGAAGTTCAACGCATCTGATGGCTCTCAGCTCCTTTTAGTCGGGTGTTACGCATGAATAGTATTTGTCAAGTCTAAAGCGATATGGATGGCGCTATGGCTATCAGGATAGCCTTTCAATGACGTTGACTGTCTACAAGGCTGACAATCCTACTTTAAATACTTGTGCTAACAATATGTCAACAGAGGAAATTAGTGTCTTTGAGGCTGAAAGGAGGTGTCTTATATTGGAGCAATTGGCTTACTCTCGCTTGGAGGAAAGCTAATGTAACCTTCTTCCCTTCACACTGCATGTGGGACTTTTATACTCAAGAAGGTTTACTCTTTCGGATACTCTGTGTTCTTGTACCTCCTGCCCCCCTTTCAAAAGGGGAGCCCAATGATTTCAATATTGCAGAATCCTTTCCCATTACACCTCCCACTTGGCTTGCAGTCATAATTACAGATCGTTACCTAGTGCGGAATTCCTAATGCCTCATTGTTATGTGTAATTGTCACCCTTGGCGATTGGTCAAATGGTGCCCTGACATCATAATGCTACTGCAGGATGTCATCTGACATGAGGGCAAGCAATAGGATACATTTATCATGGTATTGAAATAGGTAGCAGGATAGACAGGACTCCCAGATGAAGAAAAGATTGTGAGATGAAATAAACAAGGGCATTATTTGAGACTTATTCATTAGTTTTATGGTGTCGGTGATCATGATATTCTCAGGTTCTCTATAGGTGAACTGATAGGGATTTGCAAGAATGAAGATGTCAGAATCTGTTGTTTATAGCCTTTCTCATTCCCACTAACTGTAGCATAAACCTTCCTCCTTAAAATTATCAGATCACTTAATGGTCATTGGTGTACCATCACCTAAAAGAATTGCAATGAGCAGGGTATGCTGTCACTTGGATAGCAATGAGATCTTTTTATCTACATTCTAATATAGGTGCTAGGGTTGTGTAGAGAGTGGTAGGAAATGAGGATTAAGATTGACAGGTATGCTAGGTTGAAAACAATATTGAGATTTAAATCTTTTTGAGCTGTGGATTTTCAAATATTATAGAAGTCATAGTACTGATTAATAACCCTTTATCAAAATCTGTTTGTTGTTGTGTTGCATTAGTTTGGGAATATTCAGGTTCTGTTAATAGACTAACAGTGGACTTTTCCATTTGCAGAATATATTGAATGACCAGCAGAGGCAGTGTTGCAGAAGATGATTTCTCGGAGTTGCTGAACACAAAAAAAAAAGTTCACCAGCTTTTGGCTATATTTACCAACTTACATGGTGAGTCAAACTTTCAATTTATCATTTTCCTTGTCCTTTAAAGAAGTTCAACGCATCTGATGGCTCTTAGCTCCTTTTAGTCGGGTATTACGCATGAATAGTATTTGTCAAGTCTGAAGCGATATGGATGGCGCTATTGCTATCAGGATAGCCTTTCAATGACGTTGACTGTCTACAAGGCTGACAATCCTACTTTAAATACTTGTGCTAACAATATGTCAACAGAGGAAATTAGTGTCTTTGAGGCTGAAAGGAGGTGTCTTATATTGGAGCAATTGGCTTACTCTCGCATGGAGGAAAGCTAATGTAACCTTCTTCCCTTCACACTGCATGTGGGACTCTTATACTCAAGAAGGTTTACTCTTTCGGATACTCTGTGTTCTTGTACCTCCTGCCCCCCTTTCAAAAGGGGAGCCCAATGATTTCAATATTGCAGAGTCCTTTCCCATTACACCTCCCACTTGGCTTGCAGTCATAATTACAGATCGTTACCTAGTGCGGAATTCCTAATGCCTCATTGTTATGTGTAATTGTCACCCATGGCGATTGGTCAAATGGTGCCCTGACATCATAATGCTACTGCAGGCTGTCATCTGACATGAGGGCAAGCAATAGGATACATTTATCATGGTATTGAAATAGGTAGCAGGATAGACAGGACTCCCAGATGAAGAAAAGATTGTGAGATGAAATAAACAAGGGCATTATTTGAGACTTATTCATTAGTTTTATGGTGTCGGTGATCATGATATTCTCAGGTTCTCTATAGGTGAACTGATAGGGATTTGCAAGAATGAAGATGTCAGAATCTGTTGTTTATAGCCTTTCTCATTCCCACTAACTGTAGCATAAACCTTCCTCCTTAAACTTATCAGATCACTTAATGGTCATTGGTGTACCATCACCTAAAAGAATTGCAGTGAGCAGGGTATGCTGGCACTTGGATAGCAATGAGATCTTTTTATCTACATTCTAATATAGGTGCTAGGGTTGTGTAGAGAGTGGTAGGAAATGAGGATTAAGATTGACAGGTATGCTAGGTTGAAAACAATATTGAGATTTAAATCTTTTTGAGCTGTGGATTTTCAAATATTATAGAAGTCATAGTACTGATTAATAACCCTTTATCAAAATCTGTTTGTTGTTGTGTTGCATTAGTTTGGGAATATTCAGGTTCTGTTAATAGACTAACAGTGGACTTTTCCATTTGCAGAATATATTGAATGACCAGCAGAGGCAGTGTTGCAGAAGATGATTTCTCGGAGTTGCTGAACACAAAAAAAAAAGTTCACCAGCTTTCGGCTATATTTACCAACTTACATGGTGAGTCAAACTTTCAATTTATCATTTTCCTTGTCCTTAAAAGAAGTTCAACGCATCTGATGGCTCTTAGCTCCTTTTAGTCGGGTATTACGCATGAATAGTATTTGTCAAGTCTGAAGCGATATGGATGGCGCTATGGCTATCAGGATAGCCTTTCAATGACGTTGACTGTCTACAAGGGTGACAATCCTACTTTAAATACTTGTGCTAACAATATGTCAACAGAGGAAATTAGTGTCTTTGAGGCTGAAAGGAGGTGTCTTATATTGGAGCAATTGGCTTACTCTCGCATGGAGGAAAGCTAATGTAACCTTCTTCCCTTCACACTGCATGTGGGACTCTTATACTCAAGAAGGTTTACTCTTTCGGATACTCTGTGTTCTTGTACCTCCTGCCCCCCTTTCAAAAGGGGAGCCCAATGATTTCAATATTGCAGAGTCCTTTCCCATTACACCTCCCACTTGGCTTGCAGTCATAATTACAGATCGTTACCTAGTGCGGAATTCCTAATGCCTCATTGTTATGTGTAATTGTCACCCATGGCGATTGGTCAAATGGTGCCCTGACATCATAATGCTACTGCAGGATGTCATCTGACATGAGGGCAAGCAATAGGATACATTTATCATGGTATTGAAATAGGTAGCAGGATAGACAGGACTCCCAGATGAAGAAAAGATTGTGAGATGAAATAAACAAGGGCATTATTTGAGACTTATTCATTAGTTTTATGGTGTCGGTGATCATGATATTCTCAGGTTCTCTATAGGTGAACTGAAAGGGATTTGCAAGAATGAAGATGTCAGAATCTGTTGTTTATAGCTTTTCTCATTCCCACTAACTGTAGCATAAACCTTCCTCCATAAACTTATCAGATCACTTAATGGTCATTGGTGTACCATCACCTAAAAGAATTGCAGTGAGCAGGGTATGCTGTCACTTGGATAGCAATGAGATCTTTTTATCTACATTCTAATATAGGTGCTAGGGTTGTGTAGAGAGTGGTAGGAAATGAGGATTAAGATTGACAGGTATGCTCGGTTGAAAACAATATTGAGATTTAAATCTTTTTGAGCTGTGGATTTTCAAATATTAAAGAAGTCATAGTACTGATTAATAACCCTTTATCAAAATCTGTTTGTTGTTGTGATGCATTAGTTTGGGAATATTCAGGTTCTGTTAATAGACTAACAGTGGACTTTTCCATTTGCAGAATATATTGAATGACCAGCAGAGGCAGTATTGCAGAAGATGATTTCTCGGAGTTGCTGAACACAAAAAAAAAGTTCCCCAGCTTTCGGCTATATTTACCAACTTACATGGTGAGTCAAACTTTCAATTTATCATTTTCCTTGTCCTTAAAAGAAGTTCAACGCATCTGATGGCTCTCAGCTCCTTTTAGTCGGGTGTTACGCATGAATAGTATTTGTCAAGTCTAAAGCGATATGGATGGCGCTATGGCTATCAGGATAGCCTTTCAATGACGTTGACTGTCTACAAGGCTGACAATCCTACTTTAAATACTTGTGCTAACAATATGTCAACAGAGGAAATTAGTGTCTTTGAGGCTGAAAGGAGGTGTCTTATATTGGAGCAATTGGCTTACTCTCGCATGGAGGAAAGCTAATGTAACCTTCTTCCCTTCACACTGCATGTGGGACTCTTATACTCAAGAAGGTTTACTCTTTCGGATACTCTGTGTTCTTGTACCTCCTGCCCCCCTTTCAAAAGGGGAGCCCAATGATTTCAATATTGCAGAGTCCTTTCCCATTACACCTCCCACTTGGCTTGCAGTCATAATTACAGATCGTTACCTAGTGCGGAATTCCTAATGCCTCATTGTTATGTGTAATTGTCACCCATGGCGATTGGTCAAATGGTGCCCTGACATCATAATTCTACTGCAGGATGTCATCTGACATGAGGGCAAGCAATAGGATACATTTATCATGGTATTGAAATAGGTAGCAGGATAGACAGGACTCCCAGATGAAGAAAAGATTGTGAGATGAAATAAACAAGGGCATTATTTGAGACTTATTCATTAGTTTTATGGTGTCGGTGATCATGATATTCTCAGGTTCTCTATAGGTGAACTGAAAGGGATTTGCAAGAATGAAGATGTCAGAATCTGTTGTTTATAGCTTTTCTCATTCCCACTAACTGTAGCATAAACCTTCCTCCATAAACTTATCAGATCACTTAATGGTCATTGGTGTACCATCACCTAAAAGAATTGCAGTGAGCAGGGTATGCTGTCACTTGGATAGCAATGAGATCTTTTTATCTACATTCTAATATAGGTGCTAGGGTTGTGTAGAGAGTGGTAGGAAATGAGGATTAAGATTGACAGGTATGCTCGGTTGAAAACAATATTGAGATTTAAATCTTTTTGAGCTGTGGATTTTCAAATATTAAAGAAGTCATAGTACTGATTAATAACCCTTTATCAAAATCTGTTTGTTGTTGTGATGCATTAGTTTGGGAATATTCAGGTTCTGTTAATAGACTAACAGTGGACTTTTCCATTTGCAGAATATATTGAATGACCAGCAGAGGCAGTATTGCAGAAGATGATTTCTCGGAGTTGCTGAACACAAAAAAAAAGTTCCCCAGCTTTCGGCTATATTTACCAACTTACATGGTGAGTCAAACTTTCAATTTATCATTTTCCTTGTCCTTAAAAGAAGTTCAACGCATCTGATGGCTCTCAGCTCCTTTTAGTCGGGTGTTACGCATGAATAGTATTTGTCAAGTCTGAAGCGATATGGATGGCGCTATTGCTATCAGGATAGCCTTTCAATGACGTTGACTGTCTACAAGGCTGACAATCCTACTTTAAATACTTGTGCTAACAATATGTCAACAGAGGAAATTAGTGTCTTTGAGGCTGAAAGGAGGTGTCTTATATTGGAGCAATTGGCTTACTCTCGCATGGAGGAAAGCTAATGTAACCTTCTTCCCTTCACACTGCATGTGGGACTCTTATACTCAAGAAGGTTTACTCTTTCGGATACTCTGTGTTCTTGTACCTCCTGCCCCCCTTTCAAAAGGGGAGCCCAATGATTTCAATATTGCAGAGTCCTTTCCCATTACACCTCCCACTTGGCTTGCAGTCATAATTACAGATCGTTACCTAGTGCGGAATTCCTAATGCCTCATTGTTATGTGTAATTGTCACCCATGGCGATTGGTCAAATGGTGCCCTGACATCATAATGCTACTGCAGGCTGTCATCTGACATGAGGGCAAGCAATAGGATACATTTATCATGGTATTGAAATAGGTAGCAGGATAGACAGGACTCCCAGATGAAGAAAAGATTGTGAGATGAAATAAACAAGGGCATTATTTGAGACTTATTCATTAGTTTTATGGTGTCGGTGATCATGATATTCTCAGGTTCTCTATAGGTGAACTGATAGGGATTTGCAAGAATGAAGATGTCAGAATCTGTTGTTTATAGCCTTTCTCATTCCCACTAACTGTAGCATAAACCTTCCTCCTTAAACTTATCAGATCACTTAATGGTCATTGGTGTACCATCACCTAAAAGAATTGCAGTGAGCAGGGTATGCTGG
Source organism: Lissotriton helveticus (assembly GCF_964261635.1). Lineage (NCBI taxonomy): Eukaryota > Metazoa > Chordata > Amphibia > Caudata > Salamandridae > Lissotriton > Lissotriton helveticus. Next base: position 455,833,493 of record NC_136072.1, on the reverse strand, counting down.
CACTTGGATAGCAATGAGATCTTTTTATCTACATTCTAATATAGGTGCTAGGGTTGTGTAGAGAGTGGTAGGAAATGAGGATTAAGATTGACAGGTATGCTAGGTTGAAAACAATATTGAGATTTAAATCTTTTTGAGCTGTGGATTTTCAAATATTATAGAAGTCATAGTACTGATTAATAACCCTTTATCAAAATCTGTTTGTTGTTGTGTTGCATTAGTTTGGGAATATTCAGGTTCTGTTAATAGACTAACAGTGGACTTTTCCATTTGCAGAATATATTGAATGACCAGCAGAGGCAGTGTTGCAGAAGATGATTTCTCGGAGTTGCTGAACACAAAAAAAAAAGTTCACCAGCTTTCGGCTATATTTACCAACTTACATGGTGAGTCAAACTTTCAATTTATCATTTTCCTTGTCCTTAAAAGAAGTTCAACGCATCTGATGGCTCTTAGCTCCTTTTAGTCGGGTATTACGCATGAATAGTATTTGTCAAGTTTGAAGCGATATGGATGGCGCTATGGCTATCAGGATAGCCTTTCAATGACGTTGACTGTCTACAAGGGTGACAATCCTACTTTAAATACTTGTGCTAACAATATGTCAACAGAGGAAATTAGTGTCTTTGAGGCTGAAAGGAGGTGTCTTATATTGGAGCAATTGGCTTACTCTCGCATGGAGGAAAGCTAATGTAACCTTCTTCCCTTCACACTGCATGTGGGACTCTTATACTCAAGAAGGTTTACTCTTTCGGATACTCTGTGTTCTTGTACCTCCTGCCCCCCTTTCAAAAGGGGAGCCCAATGATTTCAATATTGCAGAGTCCTTTCCCATTACACCTCCCACTTGGCTTGCAGTCATAATTACAGATCGTTACCTAGTGCGGAATTCCTAATGCCTCATTGTTATGTGTAATTGTCACCCATGGCGATTGGTCAAATGGTGCCCTGACATCATAATGCTACTGCAGGATGTCATCTGACATGAGGGCAAGCAATAGGATACATTTATCATGGTATTGAAATAGGTAGCAGGATAGACAGGACTCCCAGATGAAGAAAAGATTGTGAGATGAAATAAACAAGGGCATTATTTGAGACTTATTCATTAGTTTTATGGTGTCGGTGATCATGATATTCTCAGGTTCTCTATAGGTGAACTGAAAGGGATTTGCAAGAATGAAGATGTCAGAATCTGTTGTTTATAGCTTTTCTCATTCCCACTAACTGTAGCATAAACCTTCCTCCATAAACTTATCAGATCACTTAATGGTCATTGGTGTACCATCACCTAAAAGAATTGCAGTGAGCAGGGTATGCTGTCACTTGGATAGCAATGAGATCTTTTTATCTACATTCTAATATAGGTGCTAGGGTTGTGTAGAGAGTGGTAGGAAATGAGGATTAAGATTGACAGGTATGCTCGGTTGAAAACAATATTGAGATTTAAATCTTTTTGAGCTGTGGATTTTCAAATATTAAAGAAGTCATAGTACTGATTAATAACCCTTTATCAAAATCTGTTTGTTGTTGTGATGCATTAGTTTGGAAATATTCAGGTTCTGTTAATAGACTAACAGTGGACTTTTCCATTTGCAGAATATATTGAATGACCAGCAGAGGCAGTATTGCAGAAGATGATTTCTCGGAGTTGCTGAACACAAAAAAAAAGTTCCCCAGCTTTCGGCTATATTTACCAACTTACATGGTGAGTCAAACTTTCAATTTATCATTTTCCTTGTCCTTAAAAGAAGTTCAACGCATCTGATGGCTCTCAGCTCCTTTTAGTCGGGTGTTACGCATGAATAGTATTTGTCAAGTCTAAAGCGATATGGATGGCGCTATGGCTATCAGGATAGCCTTTCAATGACGTTGACTGTCTACAAGGCTGACAATCCTACTTTAAATACTTGTGCTAACAATATGTCAACAGAGGAAATTAGTGTCTTTGAGGCTGAAAGGAGGTGTCTTATATTGGAGCAATTGGCTTACTCTCGCTTGGAGGAAAGCTAATGTAACCTTCTTCCCTTCACACTGCATGTGGGACTTTTATACTCAAGAAGGTTTACTCTTTCGGATACTCTGTGTTCTTGTACCTCCTGCCCCCCTTTCAAAAGGGGAGCCCAATGATTTCAATATTGCAGAATCCTTTCCCATTACACCTCCCACTTGGCTTGCAGTCATAATTACAGATCGTTACCTAGTGCGGAATTCCTAATGCCTCATTGTTATGTGTAATTGTCACCCTTGGCGATTGGTCAAATGGTGCCCTGACATCATAATGCTACTGCAGGATGTCATCTGACATGAGGGCAAGCAATAGGATACATTTATCATGGTATTGAAATAGGTAGCAGGATAGACAGGACTCCCAGATGAAGAAAAGATTGTGAGATGAAATAAACAAGGGCATTATTTGAGACTTATTCATTAGTTTTATGGTGTCGGTGATCATGATATTCTCAGGTTCTCTATAGGTGAACTGATAGGGATTTGCAAGAATGAAGATGTCAGAATCTGTTGTTTATAGCCTTTCTCATTCCCACTAACTGTAGCATAAACCTTCCTCCTTAAAATTATCAGATCACTTAATGGTCATTGGTGTACCATCACCTAAAAGAATTGCAATGAGCAGGGTATGCTGTCACTTGGATAGCAATGAGATCTTTTTATCTACATTCTAATATAGGTGCTAGGGTTGTGTAGAGAGTGGTAGGAAATGAGGATTAAGATTGACAGGTATGCTAGGTTGAAAACAATATTGAGATTTAAATCTTTTTGAGCTGTGGATTTTCAAATATTATAGAAGTCATAGTACTGATTAATAACCCTTTATCAAAATCTGTTTGTTGTTGTGTTGCATTAGTTTGGGAATATTCAGGTTCTGTTAATAGACTAACAGTGGACTTTTCCATTTGCAGAATATATTGAATGACCAGCAGAGGCAGTGTTGCAGAAGATGATTTCTCGGAGTTGCTGAACACAAAAAAAAAAGTTCACCAGCTTTTGGCTATATTTACCAACTTACATGGTGAGTCAAACTTTCAATTTATCATTTTCCTTGTCCTTTAAAGAAGTTCAACGCATCTGATGGCTCTTAGCTCCTTTTAGTCGGGTATTACGCATGAATAGTATTTGTCAAGTCTGAAGCGATATGGATGGCGCTATGGCTATCAGGATAGCCTTTCAATGACGTTGACTGTCTACAAGGCTGACAATCCTACTTTAAATACTTGTGCTAACAATATGTCAACAGAGGAAATTAGTGTCTTTGAGGCTGAAAGGAGGTGTCTTATATTGGAGCAATTGGCTTACTCTCGCATGGAGGAAAGCTAATGTAACCTTCTTCCCTTCACACTGCATGTGGGACTCTTATACTCAAGAAGGTTTACTCTTTCGGATACTCTGTGTTCTTGTACCTCCTGCCCCCCTTTCAAAAGGGGAGCCCAATGATTTCAATATTGCAGAGTCCTTTCCCATTACACCTCCCACTTGGCTTGCAGTCATAATTACAGATCGTTACCTAGTGCGGAATTCCTAATGCCTCATTGTTATGTGTAATTGTCACCCATGGCGATTGGTCAAATGGTGCCCTGACATCATAATGCTACTGCAGGCTGTCATCTGACATGAGGGCAAGCAATAGGATACATTTATCATGGTATTGAAATAGGTAGCGGGATAGACAGGACTCCCAGATGAAGAAAAGATTGTGAGATGAAATAAACAAGGGCATTATTTGAGACTTATTCATTAGTTTTATGGTGTCGGTGATCATGATATTCTCAGGTTCTCTATAGGTGAACTGATAGGGATTTGCAAGAATGAAGATGTCAGAATCTGTTGTTTATAGCCTTTCTCATTCCCACTAACTGTAGCATAAACCTTCCTCCTTAAACTTATCAGATCACTTAATGGTCATTGGTGTACCATCACCTAAAAGAATTGCAGTGAGCAGGGTATGCTGTCACTTGGATAGCAATGAGATCTTTTTATCTACATTCTAATATAGGTGCTAGGGTTGTGTAGAGAGTGGTAGGAAATGAGGATTAAGATTGACAGGTATGCTCGGTTGAAAACAATATTGAGATTTAAATCTTTTTGAGCTGTGGATTTTCAAATATTAAAGAAGTCATAGTACTGATTAATAACCCTTTATCAAAATCTGTTTGTTGTTGTGATGCATTAGTTTGGAAATATTCAGGTTCTGTTAATAGACTAACAGTGGACTTTTCCATTTGCAGAATATATTGAATGACCAGCAGAGGCAGTATTGCAGAAGATGATTTCTCGGAGTTGCTGAACACAAAAAAAAAGTTCCCCAGCTTTCGGCTATATTTACCAACTTACATGGTGAGTCAAACTTTCAATTTATCATTTTCCTTGTCCTTAAAAGAAGTTCAACGCATCTGATGGCTCTCAGCTCCTTTTAGTCGGGTGTTACGCATGAATAGTATTTGTCAAGTCTAAAGCGATATGGATGGCGCTATGGCTATCAGGATAGCCTTTCAATGACGTTGACTGTCTACAAGGCTGACAATCCTACTTTAAATACTTGTGCTAACAATATGTCAACAGAGGAAATTAGTGTCTTTGAGGCTGAAAGGAGGTGTCTTATATTGGAGCAATTGGCTTACTCTCGCTTGGAGGAAAGCTAATGTAACCTTCTTCCCTTCACACTGCATGTGGGACTTTTATACTCAAGAAGGTTTACTCTTTCGGATACTCTGTGTTCTTGTACCTCCTGCCCCCCTTTCAAAAGGGGAGCCCAATGATTTCAATATTGCAGAATCCTTTCCCATTACACCTCCCACTTGGCTTGCAGTCATAATTACAGATCGTTACCTAGTGCGGAATTCCTAATGCCTCATTGTTATGTGTAATTGTCACCCTTGGCGATTGGTCAAATGGTGCCCTGACATCATAATGCTACTGCAGGATGTCATCTGACATGAGGGCAAGCAATAGGATACATTTATCATGGTATTGAAATAGGTAGCAGGATAGACAGGACTCCCAGATGAAGAAAAGATTGTGAGATGAAATAAACAAGGGCATTATTTGAGACTTATTCATTAGTTTTATGGTGTCGGTGATCATGATATTCTCAGGTTCTCTATAGGTGAACTGATAGGGATTTGCAAGAATGAAGATGTCAGAATCTGTTGTTTATAGCCTTTCTCATTCCCACTAACTGTAGCATAAACCTTCCTCCTTAAAATTATCAGATCACTTAATGGTCATTGGTGTACCATCACCTAAAAGAATTGCAATGAGCAGGGTATGCTGTCACTTGGATAGCAATGAGATCTTTTTATCTACATTCTAATATAGGTGCTAGGGTTGTGTAGAGAGTGGTAGGAAATGAGGATTAAGATTGACAGGTATGCTAGGTTGAAAACAATATTGAGATTTAAATCTTTTTGAGCTGTGGATTTTCAAATATTATAGAAGTCATAGTACTGATTAATAACCCTTTATCAAAATCTGTTTGTTGTTGTGTTGCATTAGTTTGGGAATATTCAGGTTCTGTTAATAGACTAACAGTGGACTTTTCCATTTGCAGAATATATTGAATGACCAGCAGAGGCAGTGTTGCAGAAGATGATTTCTCGGAGTTGCTGAACACAAAAAAAAAAGTTCACCAGCTTTTGGCTATATTTACCAACTTACATGGTGAGTCAAACTTTCAATTTATCATTTTCCTTGTCCTTTAAAGAAGTTCAACGCATCTGATGGCTCTTAGCTCCTTTTAGTCGGGTATTACGCATGAATAGTATTTGTCAAGTCTGAAGCGATATGGATGGCGCTATGGCTATCAGGATAGCCTTTCAATGACGTTGACTGTCTACAAGGCTGACAATCCTACTTTAAATACTTGTGCTAACAATATGTCAACAGAGGAAATTAGTGTCTTTGAGGCTGAAAGGAGGTGTCTTATATTGGAGCAATTGGCTTACTCTCGCATGGAGGAAAGCTAATGTAACCTTCTTCCCTTCACACTGCATGTGGGACTCTTATACTCAAGAAGGTTTACTCTTTCGGATACTCTGTGTTCTTGTACCTCCTGCCCCCCTTTCAAAAGGGGAGCCCAATGATTTCAATATTGCAGAGTCCTTTCCCATTACACCTCCCACTTGGCTTGCAGTCATAATTACAGATCGTTACCTAGTGCGGAATTCCTAATGCCTCATTGTTATGTGTAATTGTCACCCATGGCGATTGGTCAAATGGTGCCCTGACATCATAATGCTACTGCAGGCTGTCATCTGACATGAGGGCAAGCAATAGGATACATTTATCATGGTATTGAAATAGGTAGCAGGATAGACAGGACTCCCAGATGAAGAAAAGATTGTGAGATGAAATAAACAAGGGCATTATTTGAGACTTATTCATTAGTTTTATGGTGTCGGTGATCATGATATTCTCAGGTTCTCTATAGGTGAACTGATAGGGATTTGCAAGAATGAAGATGTCAGAATCTGTTGTTTATAGCCTTTCTCATTCCCACTAACTGTAGCATAAACCTTCCTCCTTAAACTTATCAGATCACTTAATGGTCATTGGTGTACCATCACCTAAAAGAATTGCAGTGAGCAGGGTATGCTGGCACTTGGATAGCAATGAGATCTTTTTATCTACATTCTAATATAGGTGCTAGGGTTGTGTAGAGAGTGGTAGGAAATGAGGATTAAGATTGACAGGTATGCTAGGTTGAAAACAATATTGAGATTTAAATCTTTTTGAGCTGTGGATTTTCAAATATTATAGAAGTCATAGTACTGATTAATAACCCTTTATCAAAATCTGTTTGTTGTTGTGTTGCATTAGTTTGGGAATATTCAGGTTCTGTTAATAGACTAACAGTGGACTTTTCCATTTGCAGAATATATTGAATGACCAGCAGAGGCAGTGTTGCAGAAGATGATTTCTCGGAGTTGCTGAACACAAAAAAAAAAGTTCACCAGCTTTCGGCTATATTTACCAACTTACATGGTGAGTCAAACTTTCAATTTATCATTTTCCTTGTCCTTAAAAGAAGTTCAACGCATCTGATGGCTCTTAGCTCCTTTTAGTCGGGTATTACGCATGAATAGTATTTGTCAAGTCTGAAGCGATATGGATGGCGCTATGGCTATCAGGATAGCCTTTCAATGACGTTGACTGTCTACAAGGGTGACAATCCTACTTTAAATACTTGTGCTAACAATATGTCAACAGAGGAAATTAGTGTCTTTGAGGCTGAAAGGAGGTGTCTTATATTGGAGCAATTGGCTTACTCTCGCATGGAGGAAAGCTAATGTAACCTTCTTCCCTTCACACTGCATGTGGGACTCTTATACTCAAGAAGGTTTACTCTTTCGGATACTCTGTGTTCTTGTACCTCCTGCCCCCCTTTCAAAAGGGGAGCCCAATGATTTCAATATTGCAGAGTCCTTTCCCATTACACCTCCCACTTGGCTTGCAGTCATAATTACAGATCGTTACCTAGTGCGGAATTCCTAATGCCTCATTGTTATGTGTAATTGTCACCCATGGCGATTGGTCAAATGGTGCCCTGACATCATAATGCTACTGCAGGATGTCATCTGACATGAGGGCAAGCAATAGGATACATTTATCATGGTATTGAAATAGGTAACAGGATAGACAGGACTCCCAGATGAAGAAAAGATTGTGAGATGAAATAAACAAGGGCATTATTTGAGACTTATTCATTCGTTTTATGGTGTCGGTGATCATGATATTCTCAGGTTCTCTATAGGTGAACTGAAAGGGATTTGCAAGAATGAAGATATCAGAATCTGTTGTTTATAGCTTTTCTCATTCCCACTAACTGTAGCATAAACCTTTCTCCATAAACTTATCAGATCACTTAATGGTCATTGGTGTACCATCACCTAAAAGAATTGCAGTGAGCAGGGTATGCTGTCACTTGGATAGCAATGAGATCTTTTTATCTACATTCTAATATAGGTGCTAGGGTTGTGTAGAGAGTGGTAGGAAATGAGGATTAAGATTGACAGGTATGCTAGGTTGAAAACAATATTGAGATTTAAATCTTTTTGAGCTGTGGATTTTCAAATATTATAGAAGTCATAGTACTGATTAATAACCCTTTATCAAAATCTGTTTGTTGTTGTGTTGCATTAGTTTGGGAATATTCAGGTTCTGTTAATAGACTAACAGTGGACTTTTCCATTTGCAGAATATATTGAATGACCAGCAGAGGCAGTATTGCAGAAGATGATTTCTCGGAGTTGCTGAACACAAAAAAAAAGTTCCCCAGCTTTCGGCTATATTTACCAACTTACATGGTGAGTCAAACTTTCAATTTATCATTTTCCTTGTCCTTAAAAGAAGTTCAACGCATCTGATGGCTCTCAGCTCCTTTTAGTCGGGTGTTACGCATGAATAGTATTTGTCAAGTCTAAAGCGATATGGATGGCGCTATGGCTATCAGGATAGCCTTTCAATGACGTTGACTGTCTACAAGGCTGACAATCCTACTTTAAATACTTGTGCTAACAATATGTCAACAGAGGAAATTAGTGTCTTTGAGGCTGAAAGGAGGTGTCTTATATTGGAGCAATTGGCTTACTCTCGCATGGAGGAAAGCTAATGTAACCTTCTTCCCTTCACACTGCATGTGGGACTCTTATACTCAAGAAGGTTTACTCTTTCGGATACTCTGTGTTCTTGTACCTCCTGCCCCCCTTTCAAAAGGGGAGCCCAATGATTTCAATATTGCAGAGTCCTTTCCCATTACACCTCCCACTTGGCTTGCAGTCATAATTACAGATCGTTACCTAGTGCGGAATTCCTAATGCCTCATTGTTATGTGTAATTGTCACCCATGGCGATTGGTCAAATGGTGCCCTGACATCATAATTCTACTGCAGGATGTCATCTGACATGAGGGCAAGCAATAGGATACATTTATCATGGTATTGAAATAGGTAGCAGGATAGACAGGACTCCCAGATGAAGAAAAGATTGTGAGATGAAATAAACAAGGGCATTATTTGAGACTTATTCATTAGTTTTATGGTGTCGGTGATCATGATATTCTCAGGTTCTCTATAGGTGAACTGAAAGGGATTTGCAAGAATGAAGATGTCAGAATCTGTTGTTTATAGCTTTTCTCATTCCCACTAACTGTAGCATAAACCTTCCTCCATAAACTTATCAGATCACTTAATGGTCATTGGTGTACCATCACCTAAAAGAATTGCAGTGAGCAGGGTATGCTGTCACTTGGATAGCAATGAGATCTTTTTATCTACATTCTAATATAGGTGCTAGGGTTGTGTAGAGAGTGGTAGGAAATGAGGATTAAGATTGACAGGTATGCTCGGTTGAAAACAATATTGAGATTTAAATCTTTTTGAGCTGTGGATTTTCAAATATTAAAGAAGTCATAGTACTGATTAATAACCCTTTATCAAAATCTGTTTGTTGTTGTGATGCATTAGTTTGGGAATATTCAGGTTCTGTTAATAGACTAACAGTGGACTTTTCCATTTGCAGAATATATTGAATGACCAGCAGAGGCAGTATTGCAGAAGATGATTTCTCGGAGTTGCTGAACACAAAAAAAAAGTTCCCCAGCTTTCGGCTATATTTACCAACTTACATGGTGAGTCAAACTTTCAATTTATCATTTTCCTTGTCCTTAAAAGAAGTTCAACGCATCTGATGGCTCTCAGCTCCTTTTAGTCGGGTGTTACGCATGAATAGTATTTGTCAAGTCTAAAGCGATATGGATGGCGCTATGGCTATCAGGATAGCCTTTCAATGACGTTGACTGTCTACAAGGCTGACAATCCTACTTTAAATACTTGTGCTAACAATATGTCAACAGAGGAAATTAGTGTCTTTGAGGCTGAAAGGAGGTGTCTTATATTGGAGCAATTGGCTTACTCTCGCTTGGAGGAAAGCTAATGTAACCTTCTTCCCTTCACACTGCATGTGGGACTTTTATACTCAAGAAGGTTTACTCTTTCGGATACTCTGTGTTCTTGTACCTCCTGCCCCCCTTTCAAAAGGGGAGCCCAATGATTTCAATATTGCAGAATCCTTTCCCATTACACCTCCCACTTGGCTTGCAGTCATAATTACAGATCGTTACCTAGTGCGGAATTCCTAATGCCTCATTGTTATGTGTAATTGTCACCCTTGGCGATTGGTCAAATGGTGCCCTGACATCATAATGCTACTGCAGGATGTCATCTGACATGAGGGCAAGCAATAGGATACATTTATCATGGTATTGAAATAGGTAGCAGGATAGACAGGACTCCCAGATGAAGAAAAGATTGTGAGATGAAATAAACAAGGGCATTATTTGAGACTTATTCATTAGTTTTATGGTGTCGGTGATCATGATATTCTCAGGTTCTCTATAGGTGAACTGATAGGGATTTGCAAGAATGAAGATGTCAGAATCTGTTGTTTATAGCCTTTCTCATTCCCACTAACTGTAGCATAAACCTTCCTCCTTAAAATTATCAGATCACTTAATGGTCATTGGTGTACCATCACCTAAAAGAATTGCAATGAGCAGGGTATGCTGTCACTTGGATAGCAATGAGATCTTTTTATCTACATTCTAATATAGGTGCTAGGGTTGTGTAGAGAGTGGTAGGAAATGAGGATTAAGATTGACAGGTATGCTAGGTTGAAAACAATATTGAGATTTAAATCTTTTTGAGCTGTGGATTTTCAAATATTATAGAAGTCATAGTACTGATTAATAACCCTTTATCAAAATCTGTTTGTTGTTGTGTTGCATTAGTTTGGGAATATTCAGGGTTCTGTTAATAGACTAACAGTGGACTTTTCCATTTGCAGAATATATTGAATGACCAGCAGAGGCAGTGTTGCAGAAGATGATTTCTCGGAGTTGCTGAACACAAAAAAAAAAGTTCACCAGCTTTTGGCTATATTTACCAACTTACATGGTGAGTCAAACTTTCAATTTATCATTTTCCTTGTCCTTTAAAGAAGTTCAACGCATCTGATGGCTCTTAGCTCCTTTTAGTCGGGTATTACGCATGAATAGTATTTGTCAAGTCTGAAGCGATATGGATGGCGCTATTGCTATCAGGATAGCCTTTCAATGACGTTGACTGTCTACAAGGCTGACAATCCTACTTTAAATACTTGTGCTAACAATATGTCAACAGAGGAAATTAGTGTCTTTGAGGCTGAAAGGAGGTGTCTTATATTGGAGCAATTGGCTTACTCTCGCATGGAGAAAGCTAATGTAACCTTCTTCCCTTCACACTGCATGTGGGACTCTTATACTCAAGAAGGTTTACTCTTTCGGATACTCTGTGTTCTTGTACCTCCTGCCCCCCTTTCAAAAGGGGAGCCCAATGATTTCAATATTGCAGAGTCCTTTCCCATTACACCTCCCACTTGGCTTGCAGTCATAATTACAGATCGTTACCTAGTGCGGAATTCCTAATGCCTCATTGTTATGTGTAATTGTCACCCATGGCGATTGGTCAAATGGTGCCCTGACATCATAATGCTACTGCAGGCTGTCATCTGACATGAGGGCAAGCAATAGGATACATTTATCATGGTATTGAAATAGGTAGCAGGATAGACAGGACTCCCAGATGAAGAAAAGATTGTGAGATGAAATAAACAAGGGCATTATTTGAGACTTATTCATTAGTTTTATGGTGTCGGTGATCATGATATTCTCAGGTTCTCTATAGGTGAACTGATAGGGATTTGCAAGAATGAAGATGTCAGAATCTGTTGTTTATAGCCTTTCTCATTCCCACTAACTGTAGCATAAACCTTCCTCCTTAAACTTATCAGATCACTTAATGGTCATTGGTGTACCATCACCTAAAAGAATTGCAGTGAGCAGGGTATGCTGGCACTTGGATAGCAATGAGATCTTTTTATCTACATTCTAATATAGGTGCTAGGGTTGTGTAGAGAGTGGTAGGAAATGAGGATTAAGATTGACAGGTATGCTAGGTTGAAAACAATATTGAGATTTAAATCTTTTTGAGCTGTGGATTTTCAAATATTATAGAAGTCATAGTACTGATTAATAACCCTTTATCAAAATCTGTTTGTTGTTGTGTTGCATTAGTTTGGGAATATTCAGGTTCTGTTAATAGACTAACAGTGGACTTTTCCATTTGCAGAATATATTGAATGACCAGCAGAGGCAGTGTTGCAGAAGATGATTTCTCGGAGTTGCTGAACACAAAAAAAAAAGTTCACCAGCTTTCGGCTATATTTACCAACTTACATGGTGAGTCAAACTTTCAATTTATCATTTTCCTTGTCCTTAAAAGAAGTTCAACGCATCTGATGGCTCTTAGCTCCTTTTAGTCGGGTATTACGCATGAATAGTATTTGTCAAGTCTGAAGCGATATGGATGGCGCTATGGCTATCAGGATAGCCTTTCAATGACGTTGACTGTCTACAAGGGTGACAATCCTACTTTAAATACTTGTGCTAACAATATGTCAACAGAGGAAATTAGTGTCTTTGAGGCTGAAAGGAGGTGTCTTATATTGGAGCAATTGGCTTACTCTCGCATGGAGGAAAGCTAATGTAACCTTCTTCCCTTCACACTGCATGTGGGACTCTTATACTCAAGAAGGTTTACTCTTTCGGATACTCTGTGTTCTTGTACCTCCTGCCCCCTTTCAAAAGGGGAGCCCAATGATTTCAATATTGCAGAGTCCTTTCCCATTACACCTCCCACTTGGCTTGCAGTCATAATTACAGATCGTTACCTAGTGCGGAATTCCTAATGCCTCATTGTTATGTGTAATTGTCACCCATGGCGATTGGTCAAATGGTGCCCTGACATCATAATGCTACTGCAGGATGTCATCTGACATGAGGGCAAGCAATAGGATACATTTATCATGGTATTGAAATAGGTAGCAGGATAGACAGGACTCCCAGATGAAGAAAAGATTGTGAGATGAAATAAACAAGGGCATTATTTGAGACTTATTCATTAGTTTTATGGTGTCGGTGATCATGATATTCTCAGGTTCTCTATAGGTGAACTGAAAGGGATTTGCAAGAATGAAGATGTCAGAATCTGTTGTTTATAGCTTTTCTCATTCCCACTAACTGTAGCATAAACCTTCCTCCATAAACTTATCAGATCACTTAATGGTCATTGGTGTACCATCACCTAAAAGAATTGCAGTGAGCAGGGTATGCTGTCACTTGGATAGCAATGAGATCTTTTTATCTACATTCTAATATAGGTGCTAGGGTTGTGTAGAGAGTGGTAGGAAATGAGGATTAAGATTGACAGGTATGCTCGGTTGAAAACAATATTGAGATTTAAATCTTTTTGAGCTGTGGATTTTCAAATATTAAAGAAGTCATAGTACTGATTAATAACCCTTTATCAAAATCTGTTTGTTGTTGTGATGCATTAGTTTGGAAATATTCAGGTTCTGTTAATAGACTAACAGTGGACTTTTCCATTTGCAGAATATATTGAATGACCAGCAGAGGCAGTATTGCAGAAGATGATTTCTCGGAGTTGCTGAACACAAAAAAAAAGTTCCCCAGCTTTCGGCTATATTTACCAACTTACATGGTGAGTCAAACTTTCAATTTATCATTTTCCTTGTCCTTAAAAGAAGTTCAACGCATCTGATGGCTCTCAGCTCCTTTTAGTCGGGTGTTACGCATGAATAGTATTTGTCAAGTCTAAAGCGATATGGATGGCGCTATGGCTATCAGGATAGCCTTTCAATGACGTTGACTGTCTACAAGGCTGACAATCCTACTTTAAATACTTGTGCTAACAATATGTCAACAGAGGAAATTAGTGTCTTTGAGGCTGAAAGGAGGTGTCTTATATTGGAGCAATTGGCTTACTCTCGCTTGGAGGAAAGCTAATGTAACCTTCTTCCCTTCACACTGCATGTGGGACTTTTATACTCAAGAAGGTTTACTCTTTCGGATACTCTGTGTTCTTGTACCTCCTGCCCCCCTTTCAAAAGGGGAGCCCAATGATTTCAATATTGCAGAATCCTTTCCCATTACACCTCCCACTTGGCTTGCAGTCATAATTACAGATCGTTACCTAGTGCGGAATTCCTAATGCCTCATTGTTATGTGTAATTGTCACCCTTGGCGATTGGTCAAATGGTGCCCTGACATCATAATGCTACTGCAGGATGTCATCTGACATGAGGGCAAGCAATAGGATACATTTATCATGGTATTGAAATAGGTAGCAGGATAGACAGGACTCCCAGATGAAGAAAAGATTGTGAGATGAAATAAACAAGGGCATTATTTGAGACTTATTCATTAGTTTTATGGTGTCGGTGATCATGATATTCTCAGGTTCTCTATAGGTGAACTGATAGGGATTTGCAAGAATGAAGATGTCAGAATCTGTTGTTTATAGCCTTTCTCATTCCCACTAACTGTAGCATAAACCTTCCTCCTTAAAATTATCAGATCACTTAATGGTCATTGGTGTACCATCACCTAAAAGAATTGCAATGAGCAGGGTATGCTGTCACTTGGATAGCAATGAGATCTTTTTATCTACATTCTAATATAGGTGCTAGGGTTGTGTAGAGAGTGGTAGGAAATGAGGATTAAGATTGACAGGTATGCTAGGTTGAAAACAATATTGAGATTTAAATCTTTTTGAGCTGTGGATTTTCAAATATTATAGAAGTCATAGTACTGATTAATAACCCTTTATCAAAATCTGTTTGTTGTTGTGTTGCATTAGTTTGGGAATATTCAGGTTCTGTTAATAGACTAACAGTGGACTTTTCCATTTGCAGAATATATTGAATGACCAGCAGAGGCAGTGTTGCAGAAGATGATTTCTCGGAGTTGCTGAACACAAAAAAAAAAGTTCACCAGCTTTTGGCTATATTTACCAACTTACATGGTGAGTCAAACTTTCAATTTATCATTTTCCTTGTCCTTTAAAGAAGTTCAACGCATCTGATGGCTCTTAGCTCCTTTTAGTCGGGTATTACGCATGAATAGTATTTGTCAAGTCTGAAGCGATATGGATGGCGCTATGGCTATCAGGATAGCCTTTCAATGACGTTGACTGTCTACAAGGCTGACAATCCTACTTTAAATACTTGTGCTAACAATATGTCAACAGAGGAAATTAGTGTCTTTGAGGCTGAAAGGAGGTGTCTTATATTGGAGCAATTGGCTTACTCTCGCATGGAGGAAAGCTAATGTAACCTTCTTCCCTTCACACTGCATGTGGGACTCTTATACTCAAGAAGGTTTACTCTTTCGGATACTCTGTGTTCTTGTACCTCCTGCCCCCCTTTCAAAAGGGGAGCCCAATGATTTCAATATTGCAGAGTCCTTTCCCATTACACCTCCCACTTGGCTTGCAGTCATAATTACAGATCGTTACCTAGTGCGGAATTCCTAATGCCTCATTGTTATGTGTAATTGTCACCCATGGCGATTGGTCAAATGGTGCCCTGACATCATAATGCTACTGCAGGCTGTCATCTGACATGAGGGCAAGCAATAGGATACATTTATCATGGTATTGAAATAGGTAGCAGGATAGACAGGACTCCCAGATGAAGAAAAGATTGTGAGATGAAATAAACAAGGGCATTATTTGAGACTTATTCATTAGTTTTATGGTGTCGGTGATCATGATATTCTCAGGTTCTCTATAGGTGAACTGATAGGGATTTGCAAGAATGAAGATGTCAGAATCTGTTGTTTATAGCCTTCTCATTCCCACTAACTGTAGCATAAACCTTCCTCCTTAAACTTATCAGATCACTTAATGGTCATTGGTGTACCATCACCTAAAAGAATTGCAGTGAGCAGGGTATGCTGTCACTTGGATAGCAATGAGATCTTTTTATCTACATTCTAATATAGGTGCTAGGGTTGTGTAGAGAGTGGTAGGAAATGAGGATTAAGATTGACAGGTATGCTCGGTTGAAAACAATATTGAGATTTAAATCTTTTTGAGCTGTGGATTTTCAAATATTAAAGAAGTCATAGTACTGATTAATAACCCTTTATCAAAATCTGTTTGTTGTTGTGATGCATTAGTTTGGAAATATTCAGGTTCTGTTAATAGACTAACAGTGGACTTTTCCATTTGCAGAATATATTGAATGACCAGCAGAGGCAGTATTGCAGAAGATGATTTCTCGGAGTTGCTGAACACAAAAAAAAAGTTCCCCAGCTTTCGGCTATATTTACCAACTTACATGGTGAGTCAAACTTTCAATTTATCATTTTCCTTGTCCTTAAAAGAAGTTCAACGCATCTGATGGCTCTCAGCTCCTTTTAGTCGGGTGTTACGCATGAATAGTATTTGTCAAGTCTAAAGCGATATGGATGGCGCTATGGCTATCAGGATAGCCTTTCAATGACGTTGACTGTCTACAAGGCTGACAATCCTACTTTAAATACTTGTGCTAACAATATGTCAACAGAGGAAATTAGTGTCTTTGAGGCTGAAAGGAGGTGTCTTATATTGGAGCAATTGGCTTACTCTCGCTTGGAGGAAAGCTAATGTAACCTTCTTCCCTTCACACTGCATGTGGGACTTTTATACTCAAGAAGGTTTACTCTTTCGGATACTCTGTGTTCTTGTACCTCCTGCCCCCCTTTCAAAAGGGGAGCCCAATGATTTCAATATTGCAGAATCCTTTCCCATTACACCTCCCACTTGGCTTGCAGTCATAATTACAGATCGTTACCTAGTGCGGAATTCCTAATGCCTCATTGTTATGTGTAATTGTCACCCTTGGCGATTGGTCAAATGGTGCCCTGACATCATAATGCTACTGCAGGATGTCATCTGACATGAGGGCAAGCAATAGGATACATTTATCATGGTATTGAAATAGGTAGCAGGATAGACAGGACTCCCAGATGAAGAAAAGATTGTGAGATGAAATAAACAAGGGCATTATTTGAGACTTATTCATTAGTTTTATGGTGTCGGTGATCATGATATTCTCAGGTTCTCTATAGGTGAACTGATAGGGATTTGCAAGAATGAAGATGTCAGAATCTGTTGTTTATAGCCTTTCTCATTCCCACTAACTGTAGCATAAACCTTCCTCCTTAAAATTATCAGATCACTTAATGGTCATTGGTGTACCATCACCTAAAAGAATTGCAATGAGCAGGGTATGCTGTCACTTGGATAGCAATGAGATCTTTTTATCTACATTCTAATATAGGTGCTAGGGTTGTGTAGAGAGTGGTAGGAAATGAGGATTAAGATTGACAGGTATGCTAGGTTGAAAACAATATTGAGATTTAAATCTTTTTGAGCTGTGGATTTTCAAATATTATAGAAGTCATAGTACTGATTAATAACCCTTTATCAAAATCTGTTTGTTGTTGTGTTGCATTAGTTTGGGAATATTCAGGTTCTGTTAATAGACTAACAGTGGACTTTTCCATTTGCAGAATATATTGAATGACCAGCAGAGGCAGTGTTGCAGAAGATGATTTCTCGGAGTTGCTGAACACAAAAAAAAAAGTTCACCAGCTTTTGGCTATATTTACCAACTTACATGGTGAGTCAAACTTTCAATTTATCATTTTCCTTGTCCTTTAAAGAAGTTCAACGCATCTGATGGCTCTTAGCTCCTTTTAGTCGGGTATTACGCATGAATAGTATTTGTCAAGTCTGAAGCGATATGGATGGCGCTATGGCTATCAGGATAGCCTTTCAATGACGTTGACTGTCTACAAGGCTGACAATCCTACTTTAAATACTTGTGCTAACAATATGTCAACAGAGGAAATTAGTGTCTTTGAGGCTGAAAGGAGGTGTCTTATATTGGAGCAATTGGCTTACTCTCGCATGGAGGAAAGCTAATGTAACCTTCTTCCCTTCACACTGCATGTGGGACTCTTATACTCAAGAAGGTTTACTCTTTCGGATACTCTGTGTTCTTGTACCTCCTGCCCCCCTTTCAAAAGGGGAGCCCAATGATTTCAATATTGCAGAGTCCTTTCCCATTACACCTCCCACTTGGCTTGCAGTCATAATTACAGATCGTTACCTAGTGCGGAATTCCTAATGCCTCATTGTTATGTGTAATTGTCACCCATGGCGATTGGTCAAATGGTGCCCTGACATCATAATGCTACTGCAGGCTGTCATCTGACATGAGGGCAAGCAATAGGATACATTTATCATGGTATTGAAATAGGTAGCAGGATAGACAGGACTCCCAGATGAAGAAAAGATTGTGAGATGAAATAAACAAGGGCATTATTTGAGACTTATTCATTAGTTTTATGGTGTCGGTGATCATGATATTCTCAGGTTCTCTATAGGTGAACTGATAGGGATTTGCAAGAATGAAGATGTCAGAATCTGTTGTTTATAGCCTTTCTCATTCCCACTAACTGTAGCATAAACCTTCCTCCTTAAACTTATCAGATCACTTAATGGTCATTGGTGTACCATCACCTAAAAGAATTGCAGTGAGCAGGGTATGCTGGCACTTGGATAGCAATGAGATCTTTTTATCTACATTCTAATATAGGTGCTAGGGTTGTGTAGAGAGTGGTAGGAAATGAGGATTAAGATTGACAGGTATGCTAGGTTGAAAACAATATTGAGATTTAAATCTTTTTGAGCTGTGGATTTTCAAATATTATAGAAGTCATAGTACTGATTAATAACCCTTTATCAAAATCTGTTTGTTGTTGTGTTGCATTAGTTTGGGAATATTCAGGTTCTGTTAATAGACTAACAGTGGACTTTTCCATTTGCAGAATATATTGAATGACCAGCAGAGGCAGTGTTGCAGAAGATGATTTCTCGGAGTTGCTGAACACAAAAAAAAAAGTTCACCAGCTTTCGGCTATATTTACCAACTTACATGGTGAGTCAAACTTTCAATTTATCATTTTCCTTGTCCTTAAAAGAAGTTCAACGCATCTGATGGCTCTTAGCTCCTTTTAGTCGGGTATTACGCATGAATAGTATTTGTCAAGTCTGAAGCGATATGGATGGCGCTATGGCTATCAGGATAGCCTTTCAATGACGTTGACTGTCTACAAGGGTGACAATCCTACTTTAAATACTTGTGCTAACAATATGTCAACAGAGGAAATTAGTGTCTTTGAGGCTGAAAGGAGGTGTCTTATATTGGAGCAATTGGCTTACTCTCGCATGGAGGAAAGCTAATGTAACCTTCTTCCCTTCACACTGCATGTGGGACTCTTATACTCAAGAAGGTTTACTCTTTCGGATACTCTGTGTTCTTGTACCTCCTGCCCCCCTTTCAAAAGGGGAGCCCAATGATTTCAATATTGCAGAGTCCTTTCCCATTACACCTCCCACTTGGCTTGCAGTCATAATTACAGATCGTTACCTAGTGCGGAATTCCTAATGCCTCATTGTTATGTGTAATTGTCACCCATGGCGATTGGTCAAATGGTGCCCTGACATCATAATGCTACTGCAGGCTGTCATCTGACATGAGGGCAAGCAATAGGATACATTTATCATGGTATTGAAATAGGTAGCAGGATAGACAGGACTCCCAGATGAAGAAAAGATTGTGAGATGAAATAAACAAGGGCATTATTTGAGACTTATTCATTAGTTTTATGGTGTCGGTGATCATGATATTCTCAGGTTCTCTATAGGTGAACTGATAGGGATTTGCAAGAATGAAGATGTCAGAATCTGTTGTTTATAGCCTTCTCATTCCCACTAACTGTAGCATAAACCTTCCTCCTTAAACTTATCAGATCACTTAATGGTCATTGGTGTACCATCACCTAAAAGAATTGCAGTGAGCAGGGTATGCTGTCACTTGGATAGCAATGAGATCTTTTTATCTACATTCTAATATAGGTGCTAGGGTTGTGTAGAGAGTGGTAGGAAATGAGGATTAAGATTGACAGGTATGCTCGGTTGAAAACAATATTGAGATTTAAATCTTTTTGAGCTGTGGATTTTCAAATATTAAAGAAGTCATAGTACTGATTAATAACCCTTTATCAAAATCTGTTTGTTGTTGTGATGCATTAGTTTGGAAATATTCAGGTTCTGTTAATAGACTAACAGTGGACTTTTCCATTTGCAGAATATATTGAATGACCAGCAGAGGCAGTATTGCAGAAGATGATTTCTCGGAGTTGCTGAACACAAAAAAAAAGTTCCCCAGCTTTCGGCTATATTTACCAACTTACATGGTGAGTCAAACTTTCAATTTATCATTTTCCTTGTCCTTAAAAGAAGTTCAACGCATCTGATGGCTCTCAGCTCCTTTTAGTCGGGTGTTACGCATGAATAGTATTTGTCAAGTCTAAAGCGATATGGATGGCGCTATGGCTATCAGGATAGCCTTTCAATGACGTTGACTGTCTACAAGGCTGACAATCCTACTTTAAATACTTGTGCTAACAATATGTCAACAGAGGAAATTAGTGTCTTTGAGGCTGAAAGGAGGTGTCTTATATTGGAGCAATTGGCTTACTCTCGCTTGGAGGAAAGCTAATGTAACCTTCTTCCCTTCACACTGCATGTGGGACTTTTATACTCAAGAAGGTTTACTCTTTCGGATACTCTGTGTTCTTGTACCTCCTGCCCCCCTTTCAAAAGGGGAGCCCAATGATTTCAATATTGCAGAATCCTTTCCCATTACACCTCCCACTTGGCTTGCAGTCATAATTACAGATCGTTACCTAGTGCGGAATTCCTAATGCCTCATTGTTATGTGTAATTGTCACCCTTGGCGATTGGTCAAATGGTGCCCTGACATCATAATGCTACTGCAGGATGTCATCTGACATGAGGGCAAGCAATAGGATACATTTATCATGGTATTGAAATAGGTAGCAGGATAGACAGGACTCCCAGATGAAGAAAAGATTGTGAGATGAAATAAACAAGGGCATTATTTGAGACTTATTCATTAGTTTTATGGTGTCGGTGATCATGATATTCTCAGGTTCTCTATAGGTGAACTGATAGGGATTTGCAAGAATGAAGATGTCAGAATCTGTTGTTTATAGCCTTTCTCATTCCCACTAACTGTAGCATAAACCTTCCTCCTTAAAATTATCAGATCACTTAATGGTCATTGGTGTACCATCACCTAAAAGAATTGCAATGAGCAGGGTATGCTGTCACTTGGATAGCAATGAGATCTTTTTATCTACATTCTAATATAGGTGCTAGGGTTGTGTAGAGAGTGGTAGGAAATGAGGATTAAGATTGACAGGTATGCTAGGTTGAAAACAATATTGAGATTTAAATCTTTTTGAGCTGTGGATTTTCAAATATTATAGAAGTCATAGTACTGATTAATAACCCTTTATCAAAATCTGTTTGTTGTTGTGTTGCATTAGTTTGGGAATATTCAGGTTCTGTTAATAGACTAACAGTGGACTTTTCCATTTGCAGAATATATTGAATGACCAGCAGAGGCAGTGTTGCAGAAGATGATTTCTCGGAGTTGCTGAACACAAAAAAAAAAGTTCACCAGCTTTTGGCTATATTTACCAACTTACATGGTGAGTCAAACTTTCAATTTATCATTTTCCTTGTCCTTTAAAGAAGTTCAACGCATCTGATGGCTCTTAGCTCCTTTTAGTCGGGTATTACGCATGAATAGTATTTGTCAAGTCTGAAGCGATATGGATGGCGCTATGGCTATCAGGATAGCCTTTCAATGACGTTGACTGTCTACAAGGCTGACAATCCTACTTTAAATACTTGTGCTAACAATATGTCAACAGAGGAAATTAGTGTCTTTGAGGCTGAAAGGAGGTGTCTTATATTGGAGCAATTGGCTTACTCTCGCATGGAGGAAAGCTAATGTAACCTTCTTCCCTTCACACTGCATGTGGGACTCTTATACTCAAGAAGGTTTACTCTTTCGGATACTCTGTGTTCTTGTACCTCCTGCCCCCCTTTCAAAAGGGGAGCCCAATGATTTCAATATTGCAGAGTCCTTTCCCATTACACCTCCCACTTGGCTTGCAGTCATAATTACAGATCGTTACCTAGTGCGGAATTCCTAATGCCTCATTGTTATGTGTAATTGTCACCCATGGCGATTGGTCAAATGGTGCCCTGACATCATAATGCTACTGCAGGCTGTCATCTGACATGAGGGCAAGCAATAGGATACATTTATCATGGTATTGAAATAGGTAGCAGGATAGACAGGACTCCCAGATGAAGAAAAGATTGTGAGATGAAATAAACAAGGGCATTATTTGAGACTTATTCATTAGTTTTATGGTGTCGGTGATCATGATATTCTCAGGTTCTCTATAGGTGAACTGATAGGGATTTGCAAGAATGAAGATGTCAGAATCTGTTGTTTATAGCCTTTCTCATTCCCACTAACTGTAGCATAAACCTTCCTCCTTAAACTTATCAGATCACTTAATGGTCATTGGTGTACCATCACCTAAAAGAATTGCAGTGAGCAGGGTATGCTGGCACTTGGATAGCAATGAGATCTTTTTATCTACATTCTAATATAGGTGCTAGGGTTGTGTAGAGAGTGGTAGGAAATGAGGATTAAGATTGACAGGTATGCTAGGTTGAAAACAATATTGAGATTTAAATCTTTTTGAGCTGTGGATTTTCAAATATTATAGAAGTCATAGTACTGATTAATAACCCTTTATCAAAATCTGTTTGTTGTTGTGTTGCATTAGTTTGGGAATATTCAGGTTCTGTTAATAGACTAACAGTGGACTTTTCCATTTGCAGAATATATTGAATGACCAGCAGAGGCAGTGTTGCAGAAGATGATTTCTCGGAGTTGCTGAACACAAAAAAAAAAGTTCACCAGCTTTCGGCTATATTTACCAACTTACATGGTGAGTCAAACTTTCAATTTATCATTTTCCTTGTCCTTAAAAGAAGTTCAACGCATCTGATGGCTCTTAGCTCCTTTTAGTCGGGTATTACGCATGAATAGTATTTGTCAAGTCTGAAGCGATATGGATGGCGCTATGGCTATCAGGATAGCCTTTCAATGACGTTGACTGTCTACAAGGGTGACAATCCTACTTTAAATACTTGTGCTAACAATATGTCAACAGAGGAAATTAGTGTCTTTGAGGCTGAAAGGAGGTGTCTTATATTGGAGCAATTGGCTTACTCTCGCATGGAGGAAAGCTAATGTAACCTTCTTCCCTTCACACTGCATGTGGGACTCTTATACTCAAGAAGGTTTACTCTTTCGGATACTCTGTGTTCTTGTACCTCCTGCCCCCCTTTCAAAAGGGGAGCCCAATGATTTCAATATTGCAGAGTCCTTTCCCATTACACCTCCCACTTGGCTTGCAGTCATAATTACAGATCGTTACCTAGTGCGGAATTCCTAATGCCTCATTGTTATGTGTAATTGTCACCCATGGCGATTGGTCAAATGGTGCCCTGACATCATAATGCTACTGCAGGATGTCATCTGACATGAGGGCAAGCAATAGGATACATTTATCATGGTATTGAAATAGGTAACAGGATAGACAGGACTCCCAGATGAAGAAAAGATTGTGAGATGAAATAAACAAGGGCATTATTTGAGACTTATTCATTAGTTTTATGGTGTCGGTGATCATGATATTCTCAGGTTCTCTATAGGTGAACTGAAAGGGATTTGCAAGAATGAAGATATCAGAATCTGTTGTTTATAGCTTTTCTCATTCCCACTAACTGTAGCATAAACCTTTCTCCATAAACTTATCAGATCACTTAATGGTCATTGGTGTACCATCACCTAAAAGAATTGCAGTGAGCAGGGTATGCTGTCACTTGGATAGCAATGAGATCTTTTTATCTACATTCTAATATAGGTGCTAGGGTTGTGTAGAGAGTGGTAGGAAATGAGGATTAAGATTGACAGGTATGCTAGGTTGAAAACAATATTGAGATTTAAATCTTTTTGAGCTGTGGATTTTCAAATATTATAGAAGTCATAGTACTGATTAATAACCCTTTATCAAAATCTGTTTGTTGTTGTGTTGCATTAGTTTGGGAATATTCAGGTTCTGTTAATAGACTAACAGTGGACTTTTCCATTTGCAGAATATATTGAATGACCAGCAGAGGCAGTGTTGCAGAAGATGATTTCTCGGAGTTGCTGAACACAAAAAAAAAAGTTCACCAGCTTTCGGCTATATTTACCAA
This sequence comes from Lissotriton helveticus, assembly GCF_964261635.1. Lineage (NCBI taxonomy): Eukaryota > Metazoa > Chordata > Amphibia > Caudata > Salamandridae > Lissotriton > Lissotriton helveticus. The sequence goes on along the minus strand of NC_136072.1, from coordinate 455,809,311 downwards.
CTTACATGGTGAGTCAAACTTTCAATTTATCATTTTCCTTGTCCTTAAAAGAAGTTCAACGCATCTGATGGCTCTTAGCTCCTTTTAGTCGGGTATTACGCATGAATAGTATTTGTCAAGTCTGAAGCGATATGGATGGCGCTATGGCTATCAGGATAGCCTTTCAATGACGTTGACTGTCTACAAGGGTGACAATCCTACTTTAAATACTTGTGCTAACAATATGTCAACAGAGGAAATTAGTGTCTTTGAGGCTGAAAGGAGGTGTCTTATATTGGAGCAATTGGCTTACTCTCGCATGGAGGAAAGCTAATGTAACCTTCTTCCCTTCACACTGCATGTGGGACTCTTATACTCAAGAAGGTTTACTCTTTCGGATACTCTGTGTTCTTGTACCTCCTGCCCCCCTTTCAAAAGGGGAGCCCAATGATTTCAATATTGCAGAGTCCTTTCCCATTACACCTCCCACTTGGCTTGCAGTCATAATTACAGATCGTTACCTAGTGCGGAATTCCTAATGCCTCATTGTTATGTGTAATTGTCACCCATGGCGATTGGTCAAATGGTGCCCTGACATCATAATGCTACTGCAGGATGTCATCTGACATGAGGGCAAGCAATAGGATACATTTATCATGGTATTGAAATAGGTAACAGGATAGACAGGACTCCCAGATGAAGAAAAGATTGTGAGATGAAATAAACAAGGGCATTATTTGAGACTTATTCATTAGTTTTATGGTGTCGGTGATCATGATATTCTCAGGTTCTCTATAGGTGAACTGAAAGGGATTTGCAAGAATGAAGATATCAGAATCTGTTGTTTATAGCTTTTCTCATTCCCACTAACTGTAGCATAAACCTTTCTCCATAAACTTATCAGATCACTTAATGGTCATTGGTGTACCATCACCTAAAAGAATTGCAGTGAGCAGGGTATGCTGTCACTTGGATAGCAATGAGATCTTTTTATCTACATTCTAATATAGGTGCTAGGGTTGTATAGAGAGTGGTAGGAAATGAGGATTAAGATTGACAGGTATGCTAGGTTGAAAACAATATTGAGATTTAAATCTTTTTGAGCTGTGGATTTTCAAATATTATAGAAGTCATAGTACTGATTAATAACCCTTTATCAAAATCTGTTTGTTGTTGTGATGCATTAGTTTGGGAATATTCAGGTTCTGTTAATAGACTAACAGTGGACTTTTCCATTTGCAGAATATATTGAATGACCAGCAGAGGCAGTATTGCAGAAGATGATTTCTCGGAGTTGCTGAACACAAAAAAAAAGTTCCCCAGCTTTCGGCTATATTTACCAACTTACATGGTGAGTCAAACTTTCAATTTATCATTTTCCTTGTCCTTAAAAGAAGTTCAACGCATCTGATGGCTCTCAGCTCCTTTTAGTCGGGTGTTACGCATGAATAGTATTTGTCAAGTCTAAAGCGATATGGATGGCGCTATGGCTATCAGGATAGCCTTTCAATGACGTTGACTGTCTACAAGGCTGACAATCCTACTTTAAATACTTGTGCTAACAATATGTCAACAGAGGAAATTAGTGTCTTTGAGGCTGAAAGGAGGTGTCTTATATTGGAGCAATTGGCTTACTCTCGCATGGAGGAAAGCTAATGTAACCTTCTTCCCTTCACACTGCATGTGGGACTCTTATACTCAAGAAGGTTTACTCTTTCGGATACTCTGTGTTCTTGTACCTCCTGCCCCCCTTTCAAAAGGGGAGCCCAATGATTTCAATATTGCAGAGTCCTTTCCCATTACACCTCCCACTTGGCTTGCAGTCATAATTACAGATCGTTACCTAGTGCGGAATTCCTAATGCCTCATTGTTATGTGTAATTGTCACCCATGGCGATTGGTCAAATGGTGCCCTGACATCATAATGCTACTGCAGGATGTCATCTGACATGAGGGCAAGCAATAGGATACATTTATCATGGTATTGAAATAGGTAGCAGGATAGACAGGACTCCCAGATGAAGAAAAGATTGTGAGATGAAATAAACAAGGGCATTATTTGAGACTTATTCATTAGTTTTATGATGTCGGTGATCATGATATTCTCAGGTTCTCTATAGGTGAACTGAAAGGGATTTGCAAGAATGAAGATGTCAGAATCTGTTGTTTATAGCTTTTCTCATTCCCACTAACTGTAGCATAAACCTTCCTCCATAAACTTATCAGATCACTTAATGGTCATTGGTGTACCATCACCTAAAAGAATTGCAGTGAGCAGGGTATGCTGTCACTTGGATAGCAATGAGATCTTTTTATCTACATTCTAATATAGGTGCTAGGGTTGTGTAGAGAGTGGTAGGAAATGAGGATTAAGATTGACAGGTATGCTCGGTTGAAAACAATATTGAGATTTAAATCTTTTTGAGCTGTGGATTTTCAAATATTAAAGAAGTCATAGTACTGATTAATAACCCTTTATCAAAATCTGTTTGTTGTTGTGATGCATTAGTTTGGGAATATTCAGGTTCTGTTAATAGACTAACAGTGGACTTTTCCATTTGCAGAATATATTGAATGACCAGCAGAGGCAGTATTGCAGAAGATGATTTCTCGGAGTTGCTGAACACAAAAAAAAAGTTTCCCAGCTTTCGGCTATATTTACCAACTTACATGGTGAGTCAAACTTTCAATTTATCATTTTCCTTGTCCTTAAAAGAAGTTCAACGCATCTGATGGCTCTCAGCTCCTTTTAGTCGGGTGTTACGCATGAATAGTATTTGTCAAGTCTAAAGCGATATGGATGGCGCTATGGCTATCAGGATAGCCTTTCAATGACGTTGACTGTCTACAAGGCTGACAATCCTACTTTAAATACTTGTGCTAACAATATGTCAACAGAGGAAATTAGTGTCTTTGAGGCTGAAAGGAGGTGTCTTATATTGGAGCAATTGGCTTACTCTCGCTTGGAGGAAAGCTAATGTAACCTTCTTCCCTTCACACTGCATGTGGGACTTTTATACTCAAGAAGGTTACTCTTTCGGATACTCTGTGTTCTTGTACCTCCTGCCCCCCTTTCAAAAGGGGAGCCCAATGATTTCAATATTGCAGAATCCTTTCCCATTACACCTCCCACTTGGCTTGCAGTCATAATTACAGATCGTTACCTAGTGCGGAATTCCTAATGCCTCATTGTTATGTGTAATTGTCACCCTTGGCGATTGGTCAAATGGTGCCCTGACATCATAATGCTACTGCAGGATGTCATCTGACATGAGGGCAAGCAATAGGATACATTTATCATGGTATTGAAATAGGTAGCAGGATAGACAGGACTCCCAGATGAAGAAAAGATTGTGAGATGAAATAAACAAGGGCATTATTTGAGACTTATTCATTAGTTTTATGGTGTCGGTGATCATGATATTCTCAGGTTCTCTATAGGTGAACTGATAGGGATTTGCAAGAATGAAGATGTCAGAATCTGTTGTTTATAGCCTTTCTCATTCCCACTAACTGTAGCATAAACCTTCCTCCTTAAAATTATCAGATCACTTAATGGTCATTGGTGTACCATCACCTAAAAGAATTGCAATGAGCAGGGTATGCTGTCACTTGGATAGCAATGAGATCTTTTTATCTACATTCTAATATAGGTGCTAGGGTTGTGTAGAGAGTGGTAGGAAATGAGGATTAAGATTGACAGGTATGCTAGGTTGAAAACAATATTGAGATTTAAATCTTTTTGAGCTGTGGATTTTCAAATATTATAGAAGTCATAGTACTGATTAATAACCCTTTATCAAAATCTGTTTGTTGTTGTGTTGCATTAGTTTGGGAATATTCAGGTTCTGTTAATAGACTAACAGTGGACTTTTCCATTTGCAGAATATATTGAATGACCAGCAGAGGCAGTGTTGCAGAAGATGATTTCTCGGAGTTGCTGAACACAAAAAAAAAAGTTCACCAGCTTTTGGCTATATTTACCAACTTACATGGTGAGTCAAACTTTCAATTTATCATTTTCCTTGTCCTTTAAAGAAGTTCAACGCATCTGATGGCTCTTAGCTCCTTTTAGTCAGGTATTACGCATGAATAGTATTTGTCAAGTCTGAAGCGATATGGATGGCGCTATGGCTATCAGGATAGCCTTTCAATGACGTTGACTGTCTACAAGGCTGACAATCCTACTTTAAATACTTGTGCTAACAATATGTCAACAGAGGAAATTAGTGTCTTTGAGGCTGAAAGGAGGTGTCTTATATTGGAGCAATTGGCTTACTCTCGCATGGAGGAAAGCTAATGTAACCTTCTTCCCTTCACACTGCATGTGGGACTCTTATACTCAAGAAGGTTTACTCTTTCGGATACTCTGTGTTCTTGTACCTCCTGCCCCCCTTTCAAAAGGGGAGCCCAATGATTTCAATATTGCAGAGTCCTTTCCCATTACACCTCCCACTTGGCTTGCAGTCATAATTACAGATCGTTACCTAGTGCGGAATTCCTAATGCCTCATTGTTATGTGTAATTGTCACCCTTGGCGATTGGTCAAATGGTGCCCTGACATCATAATGCTACTGCAGGATGTCATCTGACATGAGGGCAAGCAATAGGATACATTTATCATGGTATTGAAATAGGTAGCAGGATAGACAGGACTCCCAGATGAAGAAAAGATTGTGAGATGAAATAAACAAGGGCATTATTTGAGACTTATTCATTAGTTTTATGGTGTCGGTGATCATGATATTCTCAGGTTCTCTATAGGTGAACTGAAAGGGATTTGCAAGAATGAAGATATCAGAATCTGTTGTTTATAGCTTTTCTCATTCCCACTAACTGTAGCATAAATCTTTCTCCATAAACTTATCAGATCACTTAATGGTCATTGGTGTACCATCACCTAAAAGAATTGCAGTGAGCAGGGTATGCTGTCACTTGGATAGCAATGAGATCTTTTTATCTACATTGTAATATAGGTGCTAGGGTTGTGTAGAGAGTGGTAGGAAATGAGGATTAAGATTGACAGGTATGCTCGGTTGAAAACAATATTGAGATTTAAATCTTTTTGAGCTGTGGATTTTCAAATATTAAAGAAGTCATAGTACTGATTAATAACCCTTTATCAAAATCTGTTTGTTGTTGTGTTGCATTAGTTTGGGAATATTCAGGTTCTGTTAATAGACTAACAGTGGACTTTTCCATTTGCAGAATATATTGAATGACCAGCAGAGGCAGTATTGCAGAAGATGATTTCTCGGAGTTGCTGAACACAAAAAAAAAGTTCCCCAGCTTTCGGCTATATTTACCAACTTACATGGTGAGGCAAACTTTCAATTTATCATTTTCCTTGTCCTTAAAAGAAGTTCAACGCACCTGATGGCTCTCAGCTCCTTTTAGTCGGGTGTTACGCATGAATAGTATTTGTCAAGTCTAAAGCGATATGGATGGCGCTATGGCTATCAGGATAGCCTTTCAATGACGTTGACTGTCTACAAGGCTGACAATCCTACTTTAAATACTTGTGCTAACAATATGTCAACAGAGGAAATTAGTGTCTTTGAGGCTGAAAGGAGGTGTCTTATATTGGAGCAATTGGCTTACTCTCGCATGGAGGAAAGCTAATGTAACCTTCTTCCCTTCACACTGCATGTGGGACTCTTATACTCAAGAAGGTTTACTCTTTCGGATACTCTGTGTTCTTGTACCTCCTGCCCCCCTTTCAAAAGGGGAGCCCAATGATTTCAATATTGCAGAGTCCTTTCCCATTACACCTCCCACTTGGCTTGCAGTCATAATTACAGATCGTTACCTAGTGCGGAATTCCTAATGCCTCATTGTTATGTGTAATTGTCACCCATGGCGATTGGTCAAATGGTGCCCTGACATCATAATGCTACTGCAGGCTGTCATCTGACATGAGGGCAAGCAATAGGATACATTTATCATGGTATTGAAATAGGTAGCAGGATAGACAGGACTCCCAGATGAAGAAAAGATTGTGAGATGAAATAAACAAGGGCATTATTTGAGACTTATTCATTAGTTTTATGGTGTGGGTGATCATGATATTCTCAGGTTCTCTATAGGTGAACTGAAAGGGATTTGCAAGAATGAAGATGTCAGAATCTGTTGTTTATAGCTTTTCTCATTCCCACTAACTGTAGCATAAACCTTTCTCCATAAACTTATCAGATCACTTAATGGTCATTGGTGTACCATCACCTAAAAGAATTGCAGTGAGCAGGGTATGCTGTCACTTGGATAGCAATGAGATCTTTTTACCTACATTCTAATATAGGTGCTAGGGTTGTGTAGAGAGTGGTAGGAAATGAGGATTAAGATTGACAGGTATGCTCGGTTGAAAACAATATTGAGATTTAAATCTTTTTGAGCTGTGGATTTTCAAATATTAAAGAAGTCATAGTACTGATTAATAACCCTTTATCAAAATCTGTTTGTTGTTGTGTTGCATTAGTTTGGGAATATTCAGGTTCTGTTAATAGACTAACAGTGGACTTTTCCATTTGCAGAATATATTGAATGACCAGCAGAGGCAGTGTTGCAGAAGATGATTTCTCGGAGTTGCTGAACCCCAAAAAAAAAAGTTCAGCAGCTTTCGGCTCGATTTACCAATTTACATGGTGAGTCAAACTCTCAATTTATCATTTTGCTTGTCCTTAAAAGAAGTTCAATGCATCTGATGGCTCTCAGCTCCTTTTAGTGGGGTATTACGCTTGAATATTATTTGTCAAGACTGAAGCGCTATGGATGGCGCTATGGGCATCAGGATAGCTTTTCAAAGACGTTGACTGTCTACAAGGCTGACAATTCTACTTTGAACACTTGTGCTAACAATATGTCAACAGAGGAAATTAGTGTCTTTGAGGCTGAAATGAGGTGTCTTATATCGGAGCAATTGTCTTACTCTCGCATGGAGGGAAGCTAATTTAACCTTCCTCCCTTCACACTGCATGTGGGACTCTGATACTCAAGAAGGTTTGCTCTTTAGGATACTCTGTGTTTTTGTACCTCCAAACCCCTTTCAAAAGGGGAGCCCAATACTTTCAATATTGCAGAGTCCTTTCCCATTACACCCCCCACTTGGCTTGCAGTCATAATTACAGATCGTTACCTAGTGCGGAATTCCTAATGCCTCATTGTTCTGTGTAATTGTCACCCATGGCGATTGGTCAAATGGTGCCCTGACATCATAATGTTACTGCAGGATGTCATCTGACATAAAGGCAAGCAATAGGATACATTTATCATGGTATTGAAATGGGTAGCAGGATAGACCGGACTCCCAGATGAAGGCAAAGATTGTGAGATGAAATAAACAAGGACAATATTTGAGACTTATTAATTAGTTTTATGTTGTCGGTGATCATGATATTCTCAGGTTCTCTATAGGTGTACTGATAGGGATTTGCAAGAATGAAGATGTCAGAATCTGTTGTTTATAGCTTTTCTCATTCCCACTAACTGTAGCATAAACCTTCCTCCGTAAACTTATCAGATCACTTAATGGTCATTGGTGTACCATAACCTAAAAGAATTGCAGTGAGCAGGGTACGCTGTCACTTGGATAGCAATGAGATCTTTTTATCTACATTCTAATATAGGTGCTATGGTTGTGTAGCGAGTGGTAGGAAAGGAGGATTAAGATTGACAGGTATGCTAGGTTGAAAACAATATTGAGATTTGAATTCTTTTTGAGCTGTGGATTTTCAAATATTATAGACGTCATAGTACTGATTAATAACCCTTTATCAAAATCTGTTTGTTGTTGTGTTGCATTAGTTTGGGAATTTTCAGGTTCTGTTAATAGACTAACAGTGGACCTTTCCATTTGCAGAATATATTGAATGACCAGCAGAGGCAGTGTTGCAGAAGATGATTTCTCGGAGTTGCTGAATACAAAAAAAAAAGTTCACCAGCTTTCGGCTATATTTACCAACTTACATGGTGAGTCAAACTTTCAATTTATCATTTTCCTTGTCCTTAAAAGAAGTTCAACGCATCTGATGGCTCTTAGCTCCTTTTAGTCGGGTATTGCGCATGAATAGTATTTGTCAAGTCTGAAGCGATATGGATGGCGCTATGGCTATCAGGATAGCCTTTCAATGACGTTGACTGTCTACAAGGCTGACAATCCTACTTTAAATACTTGTGCTAACAATATGTCAACAGAGGAAATTAGTGTCTTTGAGGCTGAAAGGAGGTGTCTTATATTGGAGCAATTGGCTTACTCTCGCATGGAGGAAAGCTAATGTAACCTTCTTCCCTTCACACTGCATGTGGGACTCTTATACTCAAGAAGGTTTACTCTTTCGGATACTCTGTGTTCTTGTACCTCCTGCCCCCCTTTCAAAAGGGAAGCCCAATGATTTCAATATTGCAGAGTCCTTTCCCATTACACCTCCCACTTGGCTTGCAGTCATAATTACAGATCGTTACCTAGTGCGGAATTCCTAATGCCTCATTGTTATGTGTAATTGTCACCCATGGCGATTGGTCAAATGGTGCCCTGACATCATAATGCTACTGCAGGATGTCATCTGACATGAGGGCAAGCAATAGGATACATTTATCATGGTATTGAAATAGGTAGCAGGATAGACAGGACTCCCAGATGAAGAAAAGATTGTGAGATGAAATAAACAAGGGCATTATTTGAGACTTATTCATTAGTTTTATGGTGTCGGTGATCATGATATTCTCAGGTTCTCTATAGGTGAACTGAAAGGGATTTGCAAGAATGAAGATGTCAGAATCTGTTGTTTATAGCTTTTCTCATTCCCACTAACTGTAGCATAAACCTTCCTCCATAAACTTATCAGATCACTTAATGGTCATTGGTGTACCATCACCTAAAAGAATTGCAGTGAGCAGGGTATGCTGTCACTTGGATAGCAATGAGATCTTTTTATCTACATTCTAATATAGGTGCTAGGGTTGTGTAGAGAGTGGTAGGAAATGAGGATTAAGATTGACAGGTATGCTCGGTTGAAAACAATATTGAGATTTAAATCTTTTTGAGCTGTGGATTTTCAAATATTAAAGAAGTCATAGTACTGATTAATAACCCTTTCTCAAAATCTGTTTGTTGTTGTGATGCATTAGTTTGGGAATATTCAGGTTCTGTTAATAGACTAACAGTGGACTTTTCCATTTGCAGAATATATTGAATGACCAGCAGAGGCAGTATTGCAGAAGATGATTTCTCGGATTTGCTGAACACAAAAAAAAAGTTCCCCAGCTTTCGGCTATATTTACCAACTTACATGGTGAGTCAAACTTTCAATTTATCATTTTCCTTGTCCTTAAAAGAAGTTCAACGCATCTGATGGCTCTTAGCTCCTTTTAGTCGGATATTACGCATGAATAGTATTTGTCAAGTCTGAAGCGATATGGATGGCGCTATGGCTATCAGGATAGCCTTTCAATGACGTTGACTGTCTACAAGGCTGACAATCCTACTTTAAATATTTGTGCTAACAATATGTCAACAGAGGAAATTAGTGTCTTTGAGGCTGAAAGGAGGTGTCTTATATTGGAGCAATTGGCTTACTCTCGCATGGAGGAAAGCTAATGTAACCTTCTTCCCTTCACACTGCATGTGGGACTCTTATACTCAAGAAGGTTTACTCTTTCGGATACTCTGTGTTCTTGTACCTCCTGCCCCCCTTTCAAAAGGGGAGCCCAATGATTTCAATATTGCAGAGTCCTTTCCCATTACACCTCCCACTTGGCTTGCAGTCATAATTACAGATCGTTACCTAGTGCGGAATTCCTAATGCCTCATTGTTATGTGTAATTGTCACCCTTGGCGATTGGTCAAATGGTGCCCTGACATCATAATGCTACTGCAGGATGTCATCTGACATGAGGGCAAGCAATAGGATACATTTATCATGGTATTGAAATAGGTAGCAGGATAGACAGGACTCCCAGATGAAGAAAAGATTGTGAGATGAAATAAACAGGGGCATTATTTGAGACTTATTCATTAGTTTTATGGTGTCGGTGATCATGATATTCTCAGGTTCTCTATAGGTGAACTGATAGGGATTTGCAAGAATGAAGATGTCAGAATCTGTTGTTTATAGCCTTTCTCATTCCCACTAACTGTAGCATAAACCTTCCTCCGTAAACTTATCAGATCACTTAATGGTCATTGGTGTACCATCACCTAAAAGAATTGCAGTGAGCAGGGTATGCTGTCACTTGGATAGCAATGAGATCTTTTTATCTACATTCTAATATAGGAGCTAGGGTTGTGTAGAGAGTGGTAGGAAATGAGGATTAAGATTGACAGGTATGCTCGGTTGAAAACAATATTGAGATTTAAATCTTTTTGAGCTGTGGATTTTCAAATATTAAAGAAGTCATAGTACTGATTAATAACCCTTTATCAAAGTCTGTTTGTTGTTGTGTTGCATTAGTTTGGGAATATTCAGGTTCTGTTAATAGACTAACAGTGGACTTTTCCATTTGCAGAATATATTGAATGACCAGCAGAGGCAGTATTGCAGAACATGATTTCTCGGAGTTGCTGAACACAAAAAAAAAAGTTCACCAGCTTTCGGCTATATTTACCAACTTACATGGTGAGTCAAACTTTCAATTTATCATTTTCCTTGTCCTTAAAAGAAGTTCAACGCATCTGATGGCTCTCAGCTCCTTTTAGTCGGGTGTTACGCATGAATAGTATTTGTCAAGTCTAAAGCGATATGGATGGCGCTATGGCTATCAGGATAGCCTTTCAATGACGTTGACTGTCTACAAGGCTGACAATCCTACTTTAAATACTTGTGCTAACAATATGCCAACAGAGGAAATTAGTGTCTTTGAGGCTGAAAGGAGGTGTCTTATATTGGAGCAATTGGCTTACTCTCGCATGGAGGAAAGCTAATGTAACCTTCTTCCCTTCACACTGCATGTGGGACTTTTATACTCAAGAAGGTTTACTCTTTCGGATACTCTGTGTTCTTGTACCTCCTGCCCCCCTTTCAAAAGGGGAGCCCAATGATTTCAAAATTGCAGAGTCCTTTCCCATTACACCTCCCACTTGGCTTGCAGTCATAATTACAGATCGTTACCTAGTGCGGAATTCCTAATGCCTCATTGTTATGTGTAATTGTCACCCTTGGCGATTGGTCAAATGGTGCCCTGACATCATAATGCTACTGCAGGATGTCATCTGACATGAGGGCAAGCAATAGGATACATTTATCATGGTATTGAAATAGGTAGCAGGATAGACAGGACTCCCAGATGAAGAAAAGATTGTGAGATGAAATAAACAAGGGCATTATTTGAGACTTATTCATTAGTTTTATGGTGTCGGTGATCATGATATTCTCAGGTTCTCTATAGGTGAACTGATAGGGATTTGCAAGAATGAAGATGTCAGAATCTGTTGTTTATAGCCTTTCTCATTCCCACTAACTGTAGCATAAACCTTCCTCCTTAAACTTATCAGATCACTTAATAGTCATTGGTGTACCATCACCTAAAAGAATTGCAGTGAGCAGGGTATGCTGTCACTTGGATAGCAATGAGATCTTTTTATCTACATTCTAATATAGGTGCTAGGGTTGTGTAGAGAGTGGTAGGAAATGAGGATTAAGATTGACAGGTATGCTCGGTTGAAAACAATATTGAGATTTAAATCTTTTTGAGCTGTGGATTTTCAAATATTAAAGAAGTCATAGTACTGATTAATAACCCTTTATCAAAATCTGTTTGTTGTTGTGTTGCATTAGTTTGGGAATATTCAGGTTATGTTAATAGACTTACAGTGGACTTTTCCATTTGCAGAATATATTGAATGACCAGCAGAGGCAGTATTGCAGAAGATGATTTCTCGGAGTTGCTGAACACAAAAAAAAAAGTTCACCAGCTTTCGGCTATATTTACCAACTTACATGGTGAGTCAAACTTTCAATTTATCATTTTCCTTGTCCTTAAAAGAAGTTCAACGCATCTGATGGCTCTTAGCTCCTTTTAGTCGGGTATTACGCATGAATAGTATTTGTCAAGTCTGAAGCGATATGGATGGCGCTATGGCTATCAGGATAGCCTTTCAATGACGTTGACTGTCTACAAGGCTGACAATCCTACTTTAAATACTTGTGCTAACAATATGTCAACAGAGGAAATTTGTGTCTTTGAGGCTGAAAGGAGGTGTCTTATATTGGAGCAATTGGCTTACTCTCGCATGGAGGAAAGCTAATGTAACCTTCTTCCTTTCACACTGCATGTGGGACTCTTATACTCAAGAAGGTTTACTCTTTCGGATACTCTGTGTTCTTGTACCTCCTGCCCCCCTTTCAAAAGGGGAGCCCAATGATTTCAATATTGCAGAGTCCTTTCCCATTACACCTCCCACTTGGCTTGCAGTCATAATTACAGATCGTTACCTAGTGCGGAATTCCTAATGCCTCATTGTTATGTGTAATTGTCACCCATGGCGATTGGTCAAATGGTGCCCTGACATCATAATGCTACTGCAGGATGTCATCTGACATGAGGGCAAGCAATAGGATACATTTATCATGGTATTGAAATAGGTAGCAGGATAGACAGGACTCCCAGATGAAGAAAAGATTGTGAGATGAAATAAACAAGGGCATTATTTGAGACTTATTCATTAGTTTTATGGTGTCGGTGATCATGATATTCTCAGGTTCTCTATAGGTGAACTGAAAGGGATTTGCAAGAATGAAGATGTCAGAATCTGTTGTTTATAGCTTTTCTCATTCCCACTAACTGTAGCATAAACCTTCCTCCGTAAACTTATCAGATCACTTAATGGTCATTGGTGTACCATCACCTAAAAGAATTGCAGTGAGCAGGGTATGCTGTCACTTGGATAGCAATGAGATCTTTTTATCTACATTCTAATATAGGTGCTAGGGTTGTGTAGAGAGTGGTAGGAAATGAGGATTAAGATTGACAGGTATGCTCGGTTGAAAACAATATTGAGATTTAAATCTTTTTGAGCTGTGGATTTTCAAATATTAAAGAAGTCATAGTACTGATTAATAACCCTTTATCAAAATCTGTTTGTTGTTGTGTTGCATTAGTTTGGGAATATTCAGGTTCTGTTAATAGACTAACAGTGGACTTTTCCATTTGCAGAATATATTGAATGACCAGCAGAGGCAGTGTTGCAGAAGATGATTTCTCGGAGTTGCTGAACCCCAAAAAAAAAAGTTCAGCAGCTTTCGGCTCGATTTACCAATTTACATGGTGAGTCAAACTCTCAATTTATCATTTTGCTTGTCCTTAAAAGAAGTTCAATGCATCTGATGGCTCTCAGCTCCTTTTAGTGGGGTATTACGCTTGAATATTATTTGTCAAGACTGAAGCGCTATGGATGGCGCTATGGGCATCAGGATAGCTTTTCAAAGACGTTGACTGTCTACAAGGCTGACAATTCTACTTTGAACACTTGTGCTAACAATATGTCAACAGAGGAAATTAGTGTCTTTGAGGCTGAAATGAGGTGTCTTATATCGGAGCAATTGTCTTACTCTCGCATGGAGGGAAGCTAATTTAACCTTCCTCCCTTCACACTGCATGTGGGACTCTGATACTCAAGAAGGTTTGCTCTTTAGGATACTCTGTGTTTTTGTACCTCCAAACCCCTTTCAAAAGGGGAGCCCAATACTTTCAATATTGCAGAGTCCTTTCCCATTACACCCCCCACTTGGCTTGCAGTCATAATTACAGATCGTTACCTAGTGCGGAATTCCTAATGCCTCATTGTTCTGTGTAATTGTCACCCATGGCGATTGGTCAAATGGTGCCCTGACATCATAATGTTACTGCAGGATGTCATCTGACATAAAGGCAAGCAATAGGATACATTTATCATGGTATTGAAATGGGTAGCAGGATAGACCGGACTCCCAGATGAAGGCAAAGATTGTGAGATGAAATAAACAAGGACAATATTTGAGACTTATTAATTAGTTTTATGTTGTCGGTGATCATGATATTCTCAGGTTCTCTATAGGTGTACTGATAGGGATTTGCAAGAATGAAGATGTCAGAATCTGTTGTTTATAGCTTTTCTCATTCCCACTAACTGTAGCATAAACCTTCCTCCGTAAACTTATCAGATCACTTAATGGTCATTGGTGTACCATAACCTAAAAGAATTGCAGTGAGCAGGGTACGCTGTCACTTGGATAGCAATGAGATCTTTTTATCTACATTCTAATATAGGTGCTATGGTTGTGTAGCGAGTGGTAGGAAAGGAGGATTAAGATTGACAGGTATGCTAGGTTGAAAACAATATTGAGATTTGAATTCTTTTTGAGCTGTGGATTTTCAAATATTATAGACGTCATAGTACTGATTAATAACCCTTTATCAAAATCTGTTTGTTGTTGTGTTGCATTAGTTTGGGAATTTTCAGGTTCTGTTAATAGACTAACAGTGGACCTTTTCATTTGCAGAATATATTGAATGACCAGCAGAGGCAGTGTTGCAGAAGATGATTTCTCGGAGTTGCTGAATACAAAAAAAAAAGTTCACCAGCTTTCGGCTATATTTACCAACTTACATGGTGAGTCAAACTTTCAATTTATCATTTTCCTTGTCCTTAAAAGAAGTTCAATGCATCTGATGGCTCTTAGCTCCTTTTAGTCGGGTATTGCGCATGAATAGTATTTGTCAAGTCTGAAGCGATATGGATGGCGCTATGGCTATCAGGATAGCCTTTCAATGACGTTGACTGTCTACAAGGCTGACAATCCTACTTTAAATACTTGTGCTAACAATATGTCAACAGAGGAAATTAGTGTCTTTGAGGCTGAAAGGAGGTGTCTTATATTGGAGCAATTGGCTTACTCTCGCATGGAGGAAAGCTAATGTAACCTTCTTCCCTTCACACTGCATGTGGGACTCTTATACTCAAGAAGGTTTACTCTTTCGGATACTCTGTGTTCTTGTACCTACTGCCCCCCTTTCAAAAGGGGAGCCCAATGATTTCAATATTGCAGAGTCCTTTCCCATTACACCTCCCACTTGGCTTGCAGTCATAATTACAGATCGTTACCTAGTGCGGAATTCCTAATGCCTCATTGTTATGTGTAATTGTCACCCATGGCGATTGGTCAAATGGTGCCCTGACATCATAATGCTACTGCAGGATGTCATCTGACATGAGGGCAAGCAATAGGATACATTTATCATGGTATTGAAATAGGTAGCAGGATAGACAGGACTCCCAGATGAAGAAAAGATTGTGAGATGAAATAAACAAGGGCATTATTTGAGACTTATTCATTAGTTTTATGGTGTCGGTGATCATGATATTCTCAGGTTCTCTATAGGTGAACTGAAAGGGATTTGCAAGAATGAAGATGTCAGAATCTGTTGTTTATAGCTTTTCTCATTCCCACTAACTGTAGCATAAACCTTCCTCCATAAACTTATCAGATCACTTAATGGTCATTGGTGTACCATCACCTAAAAGAATTGCAGTGAGCAGGGTATGCTGTCACTTGGATAGCAATGAGATCTTTTTATCTACATTCTAATATAGGTGCTAGGGTTGTGTAGAGAGTGGTAGGAAATGAGGATTAAGATTGACAGGTATGCTCGGTTGAAAACAATATTGAGATTTAAATCTTTTTGAGCTGTGGATTTTCAAATATTAAAGAAGTCATAGTACTGATTAATAACCCTTTATCAAAGTCTGTTTGTTGTTGTGTTGCATTAGTTTGGGAATATTCAGGTTCTGTTAATAGACTAACAGTGGACTTTTCCATTTGCAGAATATATTGAATGACCAGCAGAGGCAGTATTGCAGAACATGATTTCTCGGAGTTGCTGAACACAAAAAAAAAAGTTCACCAGCTTTCGGCTATATTTACCAACTTACATGGTGAGTCAAACTTTCAATTTATCATTTTCCTTGTCCTTAAAAGAAGTTCAACGCATCTGATGGCTCTCAGCTCCTTTTAGTCGGGTGTTACGCATGAATAGTATTTGTCAAGTCTAAAGCGATATGGATGGCGCTATGGCTATCAGGATAGCCTTTCAATGACGTTGACTGTCTACAAGGCTGACAATCCTACTTTAAATACTTGTGCTAACAATATGCCAACAGAGGAAATTAGTGTCTTTGAGGCTGAAAGGAGGTGTCTTATATTGGAGCAATTGGCTTACTCTCGCATGGAGGAAAGCTAATGTAACCTTCTTCCCTTCACACTGCATGTGGGACTTTTATACTCAAGAAGGTTTACTCTTTCGGATACTCTGTGTTCTTGTACCTCCTGCCCCCCTTTCAAAAGGGGAGCCCAATGATTTCAAAATTGCAGAGTCCTTTCCCATTACACCTCCCACTTGGCTTGCAGTCATAATTACAGATCGTTACCTAGTGCGGAATTCCTAATGCCTCATTGTTATGTGTAATTGTCACCCTTGGCGATTGGTCAAATGGTGCCCTGACATCATAATGCTACTGCAGGATGTCATCTGACATGAGGGCAAGCAATAGGATACATTTATCAGGGTATTGAAATAGGTAGCAGGATAGACAGGACTCCCAGATGAAGAAAAGATTGTGAGATGAAATAAACAAGGGCATTATTTGAGACTTATTCATTAGTTTTATGGTGTCGGTGATCATGATATTCTCAGGTTCTCTATAGGTGAACTGATAGGGATTTGCAAGAATGAAGATGTCAGAATCTGTTGTTTATAGCCTTTCTCATTCCCACTAACTGTAGCATAAACCTTCCTCCTTAAACTTATCAGATCACTTAATAGTCATTGGTGTACCATCACCTAAAAGAATTGCAGTGAGCAGGGTATGCTGTCACTTGGATAGCAATGAGATCTTTTTATCTACATTCTAATATAGGTGCTAGGGTTGTGTAGAGAGTGGTAGGAAATGAGGATTAAGATTGACAGGTATGCTCGGTTGAAAACAATATTGAGATTTAAATCTTTTTGAGCTGTGGATTTTCAAATATTAAAGAAGTCATAGTACTGATTAATAACCCTTTATCAAAATCTGTTTGTTGTTGTGTTGCATTAGTTTGGGAATATTCAGGTTATGTTAATAGACTTACAGTGGACTTTTCCATTTGCAGAATATATTGAATGACCAGCAGAGGCAGTATTGCAGAAGATGATTTCTCGGAGTTGCTGAACACAAAAAAAAAAGTTCACCAGCTTTCGGCTATATTTACCAACTTACATGGTGAGTCAAACTTTCAATTTATCATTTTCCTTGTCCTTAAAAGAAGTTCAACGCATCTGATGGCTCTTAGCTCCTTTTAGTCGGGTATTACGCATGAATAGTATTTGTCAAGTCTGAAGCGATATGGATGGCGCTATGGCTATCAGGATAGCCTTTCAATGACGTTGACTGTCTACAAGGCTGACAATCCTACTTTAAATACTTGTGCTAACAATATGTCAACAGAGGAAATTTGTGTCTTTGAGGCTGAAAGGAGGTGTCTTATATTGGAGCAATTGGCTTACTCTCGCATGGAGGAAAGCTAATGTAACCTTCTTCCTTTCACACTGCATGTGGGACTCTTATACTCAAGAAGGTTTACTCTTTCGGATACTCTGTGTTCTTGTACCTCCTGCCCCCCTTTCAAAAGGGGAGCCCAATGATTTCAATATTGCAGAGTCCTTTCCCATTACACCTCCCACTTGGCTTGCAGTCATAATTACAGATCGTTACCTAGTGCGGAATTCCTAATGCCTCATTGTTATGTGTAATTGTCACCCATGGCGATTGGTCAAATGGTGCCCTGACATCATAATGCTACTGCAGGATGTCATCTGACATGAGGGCAAGCAATAGGATACATTTATCATGGTATTGAAATAGGTAGCAGGATAGACAGGACTCCCAGATGAAGAAAAGATTGTGAGATGAAATAAACAAGGGCATTATTTGAGACTTATTCATTAGTTTTATGGTGTCGGTGATCATGATATTCTCAGGTTCTCTATAGGTGAACTGAAAGGGATTTGCAAGAATGAAGATGTCAGAATCTGTTGTTTATAGCTTTTCTCATTCCCACTAACTGTAGCATAAACCTTCCTCCGTAAACTTATCAGATCACTTAATGGTCATTGGTGTACCATCACCTAAAAGAATTGCAGTGAGCAGGGTATGCTGTCACTTGGATAGCAATGAGATCTTTTTATCTACATTCTAATATAGGTGCTAGGGTTGTGTAGAGAGTGGTAGGAAATGAGGATTAAGATTGACAGGTATGCTCGGTTGAAAACAATATTGAGATTTAAATCTTTTTGAGCTGTGGATTTTCAAATATTAAAGAAGTCATAGTACTGATTAATAACCCTTTATCAAAATCTGTTTGTTGTTGTGTTGCATTAGTTTGGGAATATTCAGGTTCTGTTAATAGACTAACAGTGGACTTTTCCATTTGCAGAATATATTGAATGACCAGCAGAGGCAGTGTTGCAGAAGATGATTTCTCGGAGTTGCTGAACCCCAAAAAAAAAAGTTCAGCAGCTTTCGGCTCGATTTACCAATTTACATGGTGAGTCAAACTCTCAATTTATCATTTTGCTTGTCCTTAAAAGAAGTTCAATGCATCTGATGGCTCTCAGCTCCTTTTAGTGGGGTATTACGCTTGAATATTATTTGTCAAGACTGAAGCGCTATGGATGGCGCTATGGGCATCAGGATAGCTTTTCAAAGACGTTGACTGTCTACAAGGCTGACAATTCTACTTTGAACACTTGTGCTAACAATATGTCAACAGAGGAAATTAGTGTCTTTGAGGCTGAAATGAGGTGTCTTATATCGGAGCAATTGTCTTACTCTCGCATGGAGGGAAGCTAATTTAACCTTCCTCCCTTCACACTGCATGTGGGACTCTGATACTCAAGAAGGTTTGCTCTTTAGGATACTCTGTGTTTTTGTACCTCCAAACCCCTTTCAAAAGGGGAGCCCAATACTTTCAATATTGCAGAGTCCTTTCCCATTACACCCCCCACTTGGCTTGCAGTCATAATTACAGATCGTTACCTAGTGCGGAATTCCTAATGCCTCATTGTTCTGTGTAATTGTCACCCATGGCGATTGGTCAAATGGTGCCCTGACATCATAATGTTACTGCAGGATGTCATCTGACATAAAGGCAAGCAATAGGATACATTTATCATGGTATTGAAATGGGTAGCAGGATAGACCGGACTCCCAGATGAAGGCAAAGATTGTGAGATGAAATAAACAAGGACAATATTTGAGACTTATTAATTAGTTTTATGTTGTCGGTGATCATGATATTCTCAGGTTCTCTATAGGTGTACTGATAGGGATTTGCAAGAATGAAGATGTCAGAATCTGTTGTTTATAGCTTTTCTCATTCCCACTAACTGTAGCATAAACCTTCCTCCGTAAACTTATCAGATCACTTAATGGTCATTGGTGTACCATAACCTAAAAGAATTGCAGTGAGCAGGGTACGCTGTCACTTGGATAGCAATGAGATCTTTTTATCTACATTCTAATATAGGTGCTATGGTTGTGTAGCGAGTGGTAGGAAAGGAGGATTAAGATTGACAGGTATGCTAGGTTGAAAACAATATTGAGATTTGAATTCTTTTTGAGCTGTGGATTTTCAAATATTATAGACGTCATAGTACTGATTAATAACCCTTTATCAAAATCTGTTTGTTGTTGTGTTGCATTAGTTTGGGAATTTTCAGGTTCTGTTAATAGACTAACAGTGGACCTTTTCATTTGCAGAATATATTGAATGACCAGCAGAGGTAGTGTTGCAGAAGATGATTTCTCGGAGTTGCTGAATACAAAAAAAAAAGTTCACCAGCTTTCGGCTATATTTACCAACTTACATGGTGAGTCAAACTTTCAATTTATCATTTTCCTTGTCCTTAAAAGAAGTTCAATGCATCTGATGGCTCTTAGCTCCTTTTAGTCGGGTATTGCGCATGAATAGTATTTGTCAAGTCTGAAGCGATATGGATGGCGCTATGGCTATCAGGATAGCCTTTCAATGACGTTGACTGTCTACAAGGCTGACAATCCTACTTTAAATACTTGTGCTAACAATATGTCAACAGAGGAAATTAGTGTCTTTGAGGCTGAAAGGAGGTGTCTTATATTGGAGCAATTGGCTTACTCTCGCATGGAGGAAAGCTAATGTAACCTTCTTCCCTTCACACTGCATGTGGGACTCTTATACTCAAGAAGGTTTACTCTTTCGGATACTCTGTGTTCTTGTACCTACTGCCCCCCTTTCAAAAGGGGAGCCCAATGATTTCAATATTGCAGAGTCCTTTCCCATTACACCTCCCACTTGGCTTGCAGTCATAATTACAGATCGTTACCTAGTGCGGAATTCCTAATGCCTCATTGTTATGTGTAATTGTCACCCATGGCGATTGGTCAAATGGTGCCCTGACATCATAATGCTACTGCAGGATGTCATCTGACATGAGGGCAAGCAATAGGATACATTTATCATGGTATTGAAATAGGTAGCAGGATAGACAGGACTCCCAGATGAAGAAAAGATTGTGAGATGAAATAAACAAGGGCATTATTTGAGACTTATTCATTAGTTTTATGGTGTCGGTGATCATGATATTCTCAGGTTCTCTATAGGTGAACTGAAAGGGATTTGCAAGAATGAAGATATCAGAATCTGTTGTTTATAGCTTTTCTCATTCCCACTAACTGTAGCATAAATCTTTCTCCATAAACTTATCAGATCACTTAATGGTCATTGGTGTACCATCACCTAAAAGAATTGCAGTGAGCAGGGTATGCTGTCACTTGGATAGCAATGAGATCTTTTTATCTACATTGTAATATAGGTGCTAGGGTTGTGTAGAGAGTGGTAGGAAATGAGGATTAAGATTGACAGGTATGCTCGGTTGAAAACAATATTGAGATTTAAATCTTTTTGAGCTGTGGATTTTCAAATATTAAAGAAGTCATAGTACTGATTAATAACCCTTTATCAAAATCTGTTTGTTGTTGTGTTGCATTAGTTTGGGAATATTCAGGTTCTGTTAATAGACTAACAGTGGACTTTTCCATTTGCAGAATATATTGAATGACCAGCAGAGGCAGTATTGCAGAAGATGATTTCTCGGAGTTGCTGAACACAAAAAAAAAGTTCCCCAGCTTTCGGCTATATTTACCAACTTACATGGTGAGGCAAACTTTCAATTTATCATTTTCCTTGTCCTTAAAAGAAGTTCAACGCACCTGATGGCTCTCAGCTCCTTTTAGTCGGGTGTTACGCATGAATAGTATTTGTCAAGTCTAAAGCGATATGGATGGCGCTATGGCTATCAGGATAGCCTTTCAATGACGTTGACTGTCTACAAGGCTGACAATCCTACTTTAAATACTTGTGCTAACAATATGTCAACAGAGGAAATTAGTGTCTTTGAGGCTGAAAGGAGGTGTCTTATATTGGAGCAATTGGCTTACTCTCGCATGGAGGAAAGCTAATGTAACCTTCTTCCCTTCACACTGCATGTGGGACTCTTATACTCAAGAAGGTTTACTCTTTCGGATACTCTGTGTTCTTGTACCTCCTGCCCCCCTTTCAAAAGGGGAGCCCAATGATTTCAATATTGCAGAGTCCTTTCCCATTACACCTCCCACTTGGCTTGCAGTCATAATTACAGATCGTTACCTAGTGCGGAATTCCTAATGCCTCATTGTTATGTGTAATTGTCACCCATGGCGATTGGTCAAATGGTGCCCTGACATCATAATGCTACTGCAGGCTGTCATCTGACATGAGGGCAAGCAATAGGATACATTTATCATGGTATTGAAATAGGTAGCAGGATAGACAGGACTCCCAGATGAAGAAAAGATTGTGAGATGAAATAAACAAGGGCATTATTTGAGACTTATTCATTAGTTTTATGGTGTGGGTGATCATGATATTCTCAGGTTCTCTATAGGTGAACTGAAAGGGATTTGCAAGAATGAAGATGTCAGAATCTGTTGTTTATAGCTTTTCTCATTCCCACTAACTGTAGCATAAACCTTTCTCCATAAACTTATCAGATCACTTAATGGTCATTGGTGTACCATCACCTAAAAGAATTGCAGTGAGCAGGGTATGCTGTCACTTGGATAGCAATGAGATCTTTTTACCTACATTCTAATATAGGTGCTAGGGTTGTGTAGAGAGTGGTAGGAAATGAGGATTAAGATTGACAGGTATGCTCGGTTGAAAACAATATTGAGATTTAAATCTTTTTGAGCTGTGGATTTTCAAATATTAAAGAAGTCATAGTACTGATTAATAACCCTTTATCAAAATCTGTTTGTTGTTGTGTTGCATTAGTTTGGGAATATTCAGGTTCTGTTAATAGACTAACAGTGGACTTTTCCATTTGCAGAATATATTGAATGACCAGCAGAGGCAGTGTTGCAGAAGATGATTTCTCGGAGTTGCTGAACCCCAAAAAAAAAAGTTCAGCAGCTTTCGGCTCGATTTACCAATTTACATGGTGAGTCAAACTCTCAATTTATCATTTTGCTTGTCCTTAAAAGAAGTTCAATGCATCTGATGGCTCTCAGCTCCTTTTAGTGGGGTATTACGCTTGAATATTATTTGTCAAGACTGAAGCGCTATGGATGGCGCTATGGGCATCAGGATAGCTTTTCAAAGACGTTGACTGTCTACAAGGCTGACAATTCTACTTTGAACACTTGTGCTAACAATATGTCAACAGAGGAAATTAGTGTCTTTGAGGCTGAAATGAGGTGTCTTATATCGGAGCAATTGTCTTACTCTCGCATGGAGGGAAGCTAATTTAACCTTCCTCCCTTCACACTGCATGTGGGACTCTGATACTCAAGAAGGTTTGCTCTTTAGGATACTCTGTGTTTTTGTACCTCCAAACCCCTTTCAAAAGGGGAGCCCAATACTTTCAATATTGCAGAGTCCTTTCCCATTACACCCCCCACTTGGCTTGCAGTCATAATTACAGATCGTTACCTAGTGCGGAATTCCTAATGCCTCATTGTTCTGTGTAATTGTCACCCATGGCGATTGGTCAAATGGTGCCCTGACATCATAATGTTACTGCAGGATGTCATCTGACATAAAGGCAAGCAATAGGATACATTTATCATGGTATTGAAATGGGTAGCAGGATAGACCGGACTCCCAGATGAAGGCAAAGATTGTGAGATGAAATAAACAAGGACAATATTTGAGACTTATTAATTAGTTTTATGTTGTCGGTGATCATGATATTCTCAGGTTCTCTATAGGTGTACTGATAGGGATTTGCAAGAATGAAGATGTCAGAATCTGTTGTTTATAGCTTTTCTCATTCCCACTAACTGTAGCATAAACCTTCCTCCGTAAACTTATCAGATCACTTAATGGTCATTGGTGTACCATAACCTAAAAGAATTGCAGTGAGCAGGGTACGCTGTCACTTGGATAGCAATGAGATCTTTTTATCTACATTCTAATATAGGTGCTATGGTTGTGTAGCGAGTGGTAGGAAAGGAGGATTAAGATTGACAGGTATGCTAGGTTGAAAACAATATTGAGATTTGAATTCTTTTTGAGCTGTGGATTTTCAAATATTATAGACGTCATAGTACTGATTAATAACCCTTTATCAAAATCTGTTTGTTGTTGTGTTGCATTAGTTTGGGAATTTTCAGGTTCTGTTAATAGACTAACAGTGGACCTTTCCATTTGCAGAATATATTGAATGACCAGCAGAGGCAGTGTTGCAGAAGATGATTTCTCGGAGTTGCTGAATACAAAAAAAAAAGTTCACCAGCTTTCGGCTATATTTACCAACTTACATGGTGAGTCAAACTTTCAATTTATCATTTTCCTTGTCCTTAAAAGAAGTTCAACGCATCTGATGGCTCTTAGCTCCTTTTAGTCGGGTATTGCGCATGAATAGTATTTGTCAAGTCTGAAGCGATATGGATGGCGCTATGGCTATCAGGATAGCCTTTCAATGACGTTGACTGTCTACAAGGCTGACAATCCTACTTTAAATACTTGTGCTAACAATATGTCAACAGAGGAAATTAGTGTCTTTGAGGCTGAAAGGAGGTGTCTTATATTGGAGCAATTGGCTTACTCTCGCATGGAGGAAAGCTAATGTAACCTTCTTCCCTTCACACTGCATGTGGGACTCTTATACTCAAGAAGGTTTACTCTTTCGGATACTCTGTGTTCTTGTACCTCCTGCCCCCCTTTCAAAAGGGAAGCCCAATGATTTCAATATTGCAGAGTCCTTTCCCATTACACCTCCCACTTGGCTTGCAGTCATAATTACAGATCGTTACCTAGTGCGGAATTCCTAATGCCTCATTGTTATGTGTAATTGTCACCCATGGCGATTGGTCAAATGGTGCCCTGACATCATAATGCTACTGCAGGATGTCATCTGACATGAGGGCAAGCAATAGGATACATTTATCATGGTATTGAAATAGGTAGCAGGATAGACAGGACTCCCAGATGAAGAAAAGATTGTGAGATGAAATAAACAAGGGCATTATTTGAGACTTATTCATTAGTTTTATGGTGTCGGTGATCATGATATTCTCAGGTTCTCTATAGGTGAACTGAAAGGGATTTGCAAGAATGAAGATGTCAGAATCTGTTGTTTATAGCTTTTCTCATTCCCACTAACTGTAGCATAAACCTTCCTCCATAAACTTATCAGATCACTTAATGGTCATTGGTGTACCATCACCTAAAAGAATTGCAGTGAGCAGGGTATGCTGTCACTTGGATAGCAATGAGATCTTTTTATCTACATTCTAATATAGGTGCTAGGGTTGTGTAGAGAGTGGTAGGAAATGAGGATTAAGATTGACAGGTATGCTCGGTTGAAAACAATATTGAGATTTAAATCTTTTTGAGCTGTGGATTTTCAAATATTAAAGAAGTCATAGTACTGATTAATAACCCTTTCTCAAAATCTGTTTGTTGTTGTGATGCATTAGTTTGGGAATATTCAGGTTCTGTTAATAGACTAACAGTGGACTTTTCCATTTGCAGAATATATTGAATGACCAGCAGAGGCAGTATTGCAGAAGATGATTTCTCGGATTTGCTGAACACAAAAAAAAAGTTCCCCAGCTTTCGGCTATATTTACCAACTTACATGGTGAGTCAAACTTTCAATTTATCATTTTCCTTGTCCTTAAAAGAAGTTCAACGCATCTGATGGCTCTTAGCTCCTTTTAGTCGGATATTACGCATGAATAGTATTTGTCAAGTCTGAAGCGATATGGATGGCGCTATGGCTATCAGGATAGCCTTTCAATGACGTTGACTGTCTACAAGGCTGACAATCCTACTTTAAATATTTGTGCTAACAATATGTCAACAGAGGAAATTAGTGTCTTTGAGGCTGAAAGGAGGTGTCTTATATTGGAGCAATTGGCTTACTCTCGCATGGAGGAAAGCTAATGTAACCTTCTTCCCTTCACACTGCATGTGGGACTCTTATACTCAAGAAGGTTTACTCTTTCGGATACTCTGTGTTCTTGTACCTCCTGCCCCCCTTTCAAAAGGGGAGCCCAATGATTTCAATATTGCAGAGTCCTTTCCCATTACACCTCCCACTTGGCTTGCAGTCATAATTACAGATCGTTACCTAGTGCGGAATTCCTAATGCCTCATTGTTATGTGTAATTGTCACCCTTGGCGATTGGTCAAATGGTGCCCTGACATCATAATGCTACTGCAGGATGTCATCTGACATGAGGGCAAGCAATAGGATACATTTATCATGGTATTGAAATAGGTAGCAGGATAGACAGGACTCCCAGATGAAGAAAAGATTGTGAGATGAAATAAACAGGGGCATTATTTGAGACTTATTCATTAGTTTTATGGTGTCGGTGATCATGATATTCTCAGGTTCTCTATAGGTGAACTGATAGGGATTTGCAAGAATGAAGATGTCAGAATCTGTTGTTTATAGCCTTTCTCATTCCCACTAACTGTAGCATAAACCTTCCTCCGTAAACTTATCAGATCACTTAATGGTCATTGGTGTACCATCACCTAAAAGAATTGCAGTGAGCAGGGTATGCTGTCACTTGGATAGCAATGAGATCTTTTTATCTACATTCTAATATAGGAGCTAGGGTTGTGTAGAGAGTGGTAGGAAATGAGGATTAAGATTGACAGGTATGCTCGGTTGAAAACAATATTGAGATTTAAATCTTTTTGAGCTGTGGATTTTCAAATATTAAAGAAGTCATAGTACTGATTAATAACCCTTTATCAAAGTCTGTTTGTTGTTGTGTTGCATTAGTTTGGGAATATTCAGGTTCTGTTAATAGACTAACAGTGGACTTTTCCATTTGCAGAATATATTGAATGACCAGCAGAGGCAGTATTGCAGAACATGATTTCTCGGAGTTGCTGAACACAAAAAAAAAAGTTCACCAGCTTTCGGCTATATTTACCAACTTACATGGTGAGTCAAACTTTCAATTTATCATTTTCCTTGTCCTTAAAAGAAGTTCAACGCATCTGATGGCTCTCAGCTCCTTTTAGTCGGGTGTTACGCATGAATAGTATTTGTCAAGTCTAAAGCGATATGGATGGCGCTATGGCTATCAGGATAGCCTTTCAATGACGTTGACTGTCTACAAGGCTGACAATCCTACTTTAAATACTTGTGCTAACAATATGCCAACAGAGGAAATTAGTGTCTTTGAGGCTGAAAGGAGGTGTCTTATATTGGAGCAATTGGCTTACTCTCGCATGGAGGAAAGCTAATGTAACCTTCTTCCCTTCACACTGCATGTGGGACTTTTATACTCAAGAAGGTTTACTCTTTCGGATACTCTGTGTTCTTGTACCTCCTGCCCCCCTTTCAAAAGGGGAGCCCAATGATTTCAAAATTGCAGAGTCCTTTCCCATTACACCTCCCACTTGGCTTGCAGTCATAATTACAGATCGTTACCTAGTGCGGAATTCCTAATGCCTCATTGTTATGTGTAATTGTCACCCTTGGCGATTGGTCAAATGGTGCCCTGACATCATAATGCTACTGCAGGATGTCATCTGACATGAGGGCAAGCAATAGGATACATTTATCATGGTATTGAAATAGGTAGCAGGATAGACAGGACTCCCAGATGAAGAAAAGATTGTGAGATGAAATAAACAAGGGCATTATTTGAGACTTATTCATTAGTTTTATGGTGTCGGTGATCATGATATTCTCAGGTTCTCTATAGGTGAACTGATAGGGATTTGCAAGAATGAAGATGTCAGAATCTGTTGTTTATAGCCTTTCTCATTCCCACTAACTGTAGCATAAACCTTCCTCCTTAAACTTATCAGATCACTTAATAGTCATTGGTGTACCATCACCTAAAAGAATTGCAGTGAGCAGGGTATGCTGTCACTTGGATAGCAATGAGATCTTTTTATCTACATTCTAATATAGGTGCTAGGGTTGTGTAGAGAGTGGTAGGAAATGAGGATTAAGATTGACAGGTATGCTCGGTTGAAAACAATATTGAGATTTAAATCTTTTTGAGCTGTGGATTTTCAAATATTAAAGAAGTCATAGTACTGATTAATAACCCTTTATCAAAATCTGTTTGTTGTTGTGTTGCATTAGTTTGGGAATATTCAGGTTATGTTAATAGACTTACAGTGGACTTTTCCATTTGCAGAATATATTGAATGACCAGCAGAGGCAGTATTGCAGAAGATGATTTCTCGGAGTTGCTGAACACAAAAAAAAAAGTTCACCAGCTTTCGGCTATATTTACCAACTTACATGGTGAGTCAAACTTTCAATTTATCATTTTCCTTGTCCTTAAAAGAAGTTCAACGCATCTGATGGCTCTTAGCTCCTTTTAGTCGGGTATTACGCATGAATAGTATTTGTCAAGTCTGAAGCGATATGGATGGTGCTATGGCTATCAGGATAGCCTTTCAATGACGTTGACTGTCTACAAGGCTGACAATCCTACTTTAAATACTTGTGCTAACAATATGTCAACAGAGGAAATTTGTGTCTTTGAGGCTGAAAGGAGGTGTCTTATATTGGAGCAATTGGCTTACTCTCGCATGGAGGAAAGCTAATGTAACCTTCTTCCTTTCACACTGCATGTGGGACTCTTATACTCAAGAAGGTTTACTCTTTCGGATACTCTGTGTTCTTGTACCTCCTGCCCCCCTTTCAAAAGGGGAGCCCAATGATTTCAATATTGCAGAGTCCTTTCCCATTACACCTCCCACTTGGCTTGCAGTCATAATTACAGATCGTTACCTAGTGCGGAATTCCTAATGCCTCATTGTTATGTGTAATTGTCACCCATGGCGATTGGTCAAATGGTGCCCTGACATCATAATGCTACTGCAGGATGTCATCTGACATGAGGGCAAGCAATAGGATACATTTATCATGGTATTGAAATAGGTAGCAGGATAGACAGGACTCCCAGATGAAGAAAAGATTGTGAGATGAAATAAACAAGGGCATTATTTGAGACTTATTCATTAGTTTTATGGTGTCGGTGATCATGATATTCTCAGGTTCTCTATAGGTGAACTGAAAGGGATTTGCAAGAATGAAGATGTCAGAATCTGTTGTTTATAGCTTTTCTCATTCCCACTAACTGTAGCATAAACCTTCCTCCGTAAACTTATCAGATCACTTAATGGTCATTGGTGTACCATCACCTAAAAGAATTGCAGTGAGCAGGGTATGCTGTCACTTGGATAGCAATGAGATCTTTTTATCTACATTCTAATATAGGTGCTAGGGTTGTGTAGAGAGTGGTAGGAAATGAGGATTAAGATTGACAGGTATGCTCGGTTGAAAACAATATTGAGATTTAAATCTTTTTGAGCTGTGGATTTTCAAATATTAAAGAAGTCATAGTACTGATTAATAACCCTTTATCAAAATCTGTTTGTTGTTGTGTTGCATTAGTTTGGGAATATTCAGGTTCTGTTAATAGACTAACAGTGGACTTTTCCATTTGCAGAATATATTGAATGACCAGCAGAGGCAGTGTTGCAGAAGATGATTTCTCGGAGTTGCTGAACCCCAAAAAAAAAAGTTCAGCAGCTTTCGGCTCGATTTACCAATTTACATGGTGAGTCAAACTCTCAATTTATCATTTTGCTTGTCCTTAAAAGAAGTTCAATGCATCTGATGGCTCTCAGCTCCTTTTAGTGGGGTATTACGCTTGAATATTATTTGTCAAGACTGAAGCGCTATGGATGGCGCTATGGGCATCAGGATAGCTTTTCAAAGACGTTGACTGTCTACAAGGCTGACAATTCTACTTTGAACACTTGTGCTAACAATATGTCAACAGAGGAAATTAGTGTCTTTGAGGCTGAAATGAGGTGTCTTATATCGGAGCAATTGTCTTACTCTCGCATGGAGGGAAGCTAATTTAACCTTCCTCCCTTCACACTGCATGTGGGACTCTGATACTCAAGAAGGTTTGCTCTTTAGGATACTCTGTGTTTTTGTACCTCCAAACCCCTTTCAAAAGGGGAGCCCAATACTTTCAATATTGCAGAGTCCTTTCCCATTACACCCCCCACTTGGCTTGCAGTCATAATTACAGATCGTTACCTAGTGCGGAATTCCTAATGCCTCATTGTTCTGTGTAATTGTCACCCATGGCGATTGGTCAAATGGTGCCCTGACATCATAATGTTACTGCAGGATGTCATCTGACATAAAGGCAAGCAATAGGATACATTTATCATGGTATTGAAATGGGTAGCAGGATAGACCGGACTCCCAGATGAAGGCAAAGATTGTGAGATGAAATAAACAAGGACAATATTTGAGACTTATTAATTAGTTTTATGTTGTCGGTGATCATGATATTCTCAGGTTCTCTATAGGTGTACTGATAGGGATTTGCAAGAATGAAGATGTCAGAATCTGTTGTTTATAGCTTTTCTCATTCCCACTAACTGTAGCATAAACCTTCCTCCGTAAACTTATCAGATCACTTAATGGTCATTGGTGTACCATAACCTAAAAGAATTGCAGTGAGCAGGGTACGCTGTCACTTGGATAGCAATGAGATCTTTTTATCTACATTCTAATATAGGTGCTATGGTTGTGTAGCGAGTGGTAGGAAAGGAGGATTAAGATTGACAGGTATGCTAGGTTGAAAACAATATTGAGATTTGAATTCTTTTTGAGCTGTGGATTTTCAAATATTATAGACGTCATAGTACTGATTAATAACCCTTTATCAAAATCTGTTTGTTGTTGTGTTGCATTAGTTTGGGAATTTTCAGGTTCTGTTAATAGACTAACAGTGGACCTTTTCATTTGCAGAATATATTGAATGACCAGCAGAGGCAGTGTTGCAGAAGATGATTTCTCGGAGTTGCTGAATACAAAAAAAAAAGTTCACCAGCTTTCGGCTATATTTACCAACTTACATGGTGAGTCAAACTTTCAATTTATCATTTTCCTTGTCCTTAAAAGAAGTTCAATGCATCTGATGGCTCTTAGCTCCTTTTAGTCGGGTATTGCGCATGAATAGTATTTGTCAAGTCTGAAGCGATATGGATGGCGCTATGGCTATCAGGATAGCCTTTCAATGACGTTGACTGTCTACAAGGCTGACAATCCTACTTTAAATACTTGTGCTAACAATATGTCAACAGAGGAAATTAGTGTCTTTGAGGCTGAAAGGAGGTGTCTTATATTGGAGCAATTGGCTTACTCTCGCATGGAGGAAAGCTAATGTAACCTTCTTCCCTTCACACTGCATGTGGGACTCTTATACTCAAGAAGGTTTACTCTTTCGGATACTCTGTGTTCTTGTACCTACTGCCCCCCTTTCAAAAGGGGAGCCCAATGATTTCAATATTGCAGAGTCCTTTCCCATTACACCTCCCACTTGGCTTGCAGTCATAATTACAGATCGTTACCTAGTGCGGAATTCCTAATGCCTCATTGTTATGTGTAATTGTCACCCATGGCGATTGGTCAAATGGTGCCCTGACATCATAATGCTACTGCAGGATGTCATCTGACATGAGGGCAAGCAATAGGATACATTTATCATGGTATTGAAATAGGTAGCAGGATAGACAGGACTCCCAGATGAAGAAAAGATTGTGAGATGAAATAAACAAGGGCATTATTTGAGACTTATTCATTAGTTTTATGGTGTCGGTGATCATGATATTCTCAGGTTCTCTATAGGTGAACTGAAAGGGATTTGCAAGAATGAAGATGTCAGAATCTGTTGTTTATAGCTTTTCTCATTCCCACTAACTGTAGCATAAACCTTCCTCCATAAACTTATCAGATCACTTAATGGTCATTGGTGTACCATCACCTAAAAGAATTGCAGTGAGCAGGGTATGCTGTCACTTGGATAGCAATGAGATCTTTTTATCTACATTCTAATATAGGTGCTAGGGTTGTGTAGAGAGTGGTAGGAAATGAGGATTAAGATTGACAGGTATGCTCGGTTGAAAACAATATTGAGATTTAAATCTTTTTGAGCTGTGGATTTTCAAATATTAAAGAAGTCATAGTACTGATTAATAACCCTTTATCAAAGTCTGTTTGTTGTTGTGTTGCATTAGTTTGGGAATATTCAGGTTCTGTTAATAGACTAACAGTGGACTTTTCCATTTGCAGAATATATTGAATGACCAGCAGAGGCAGTATTGCAGAACATGATTTCTCGGAGTTGCTGAACACAAAAAAAAAAGTTCACCAGCTTTCGGCTATATTTACCAACTTACATGGTGAGTCAAACTTTCAATTTATCATTTTCCTTGTCCTTAAAAGAAGTTCAACGCATCTGATGGCTCTCAGCTCCTTTTAGTCGGGTGTTACGCATGAATAGTATTTGTCAAGTCTAAAGCGATATGGATGGCGCTATGGCTATCAGGATAGCCTTTCAATGACGTTGACTGTCTACAAGGCTGACAATCCTACTTTAAATACTTGTGCTAACAATATGCCAACAGAGGAAATTAGTGTCTTTGAGGCTGAAAGGAGGTGTCTTATATTGGAGCAATTGGCTTACTCTCGCATGGAGGAAAGCTAATGTAACCTTCTTCCCTTCACACTGCATGTGGGACTTTTATACTCAAGAAGGTTTACTCTTTCGGATACTCTGTGTTCTTGTACCTCCTGCCCCCCTTTCAAAAGGGGAGCCCAATGATTTCAAAATTGCAGAGTCCTTTCCCATTACACCTCCCACTTGGCTTGCAGTCATAATTACAGATCGTTACCTAGTGCGGAATTCCTAATGCCTCATTGTTATGTGTAATTGTCACCCTTGGCGATTGGTCAAA
Source organism: Lissotriton helveticus (assembly GCF_964261635.1). NCBI lineage: Eukaryota > Metazoa > Chordata > Amphibia > Caudata > Salamandridae > Lissotriton > Lissotriton helveticus. The sequence continues at coordinate 455,776,993 of NC_136072.1, read as the reverse complement.
TGGTGCCCTGACATCATAATGCTACTGCAGGATGTCATCTGACATGAGGGCAAGCAATAGGATACATTTATCAGGGTATTGAAATAGGTAGCAGGATAGACAGGACTCCCAGATGAAGAAAAGATTGTGAGATGAAATAAACAAGGGCATTATTTGAGACTTATTCATTAGTTTTATGGTGTCGGTGATCATGATATTCTCAGGTTCTCTATAGGTGAACTGATAGGGATTTGCAAGAATGAAGATGTCAGAATCTGTTGTTTATAGCCTTTCTCATTCCCACTAACTGTAGCATAAACCTTCCTCCTTAAACTTATCAGATCACTTAATAGTCATTGGTGTACCATCACCTAAAAGAATTGCAGTGAGCAGGGTATGCTGTCACTTGGATAGCAATGAGATCTTTTTATCTACATTCTAATATAGGTGCTAGGGTTGTGTAGAGAGTGGTAGGAAATGAGGATTAAGATTGACAGGTATGCTCGGTTGAAAACAATATTGAGATTTAAATCTTTTTGAGCTGTGGATTTTCAAATATTAAAGAAGTCATAGTACTGATTAATAACCCTTTATCAAAATCTGTTTGTTGTTGTGTTGCATTAGTTTGGGAATATTCAGGTTATGTTAATAGACTTACAGTGGACTTTTCCATTTGCAGAATATATTGAATGACCAGCAGAGGCAGTATTGCAGAAGATGATTTCTCGGAGTTGCTGAACACAAAAAAAAAAGTTCACCAGCTTTCGGCTATATTTACCAACTTACATGGTGAGTCAAACTTTCAATTTATCATTTTCCTTGTCCTTAAAAGAAGTTCAACGCATCTGATGGCTCTTAGCTCCTTTTAGTCGGGTATTACGCATGAATAGTATTTGTCAAGTCTGAAGCGATATGGATGGCGCTATGGCTATCAGGATAGCCTTTCAATGACGTTGACTGTCTACAAGGCTGACAATCCTACTTTAAATACTTGTGCTAACAATATGTCAACAGAGGAAATTTGTGTCTTTGAGGCTGAAAGGAGGTGTCTTATATTGGAGCAATTGGCTTACTCTCGCATGGAGGAAAGCTAATGTAACCTTCTTCCTTTCACACTGCATGTGGGACTCTTATACTCAAGAAGGTTTACTCTTTCGGATACTCTGTGTTCTTGTACCTCCTGCCCCCCTTTCAAAAGGGGAGCCCAATGATTTCAATATTGCAGAGTCCTTTCCCATTACACCTCCCACTTGGCTTGCAGTCATAATTACAGATCGTTACCTAGTGCGGAATTCCTAATGCCTCATTGTTATGTGTAATTGTCACCCATGGCGATTGGTCAAATGGTGCCCTGACATCATAATGCTACTGCAGGATGTCATCTGACATGAGGGCAAGCAATAGGATACATTTATCATGGTATTGAAATAGGTAGCAGGATAGACAGGACTCCCAGATGAAGAAAAGATTGTGAGATGAAATAAACAAGGGCATTATTTGAGACTTATTCATTAGTTTTATGGTGTCGGTGATCATGATATTCTCAGGTTCTCTATAGGTGAACTGAAAGGGATTTGCAAGAATGAAGATGTCAGAATCTGTTGTTTATAGCTTTTCTCATTCCCACTAACTGTAGCATAAACCTTCCTCCGTAAACTTATCAGATCACTTAATGGTCATTGGTGTACCATCACCTAAAAGAATTGCAGTGAGCAGGGTATGCTGTCACTTGGATAGCAATGAGATCTTTTTATCTACATTCTAATATAGGTGCTAGGGTTGTGTAGAGAGTGGTAGGAAATGAGGATTAAGATTGACAGGTATGCTCGGTTGAAAACAATATTGAGATTTAAATCTTTTTGAGCTGTGGATTTTCAAATATTAAAGAAGTCATAGTACTGATTAATAACCCTTTATCAAAATCTGTTTGTTGTTGTGTTGCATTAGTTTGGGAATATTCAGGTTCTGTTAATAGACTAACAGTGGACTTTTCCATTTGCAGAATATATTGAATGACCAGCAGAGGCAGTGTTGCAGAAGATGATTTCTCGGAGTTGCTGAACCCCAAAAAAAAAAGTTCAGCAGCTTTCGGCTCGATTTACCAATTTACATGGTGAGTCAAACTCTCAATTTATCATTTTGCTTGTCCTTAAAAGAAGTTCAATGCATCTGATGGCTCTCAGCTCCTTTTAGTGGGGTATTACGCTTGAATATTATTTGTCAAGACTGAAGCGCTATGGATGGCGCTATGGGCATCAGGATAGCTTTTCAAAGACGTTGACTGTCTACAAGGCTGACAATTCTACTTTGAACACTTGTGCTAACAATATGTCAACAGAGGAAATTAGTGTCTTTGAGGCTGAAATGAGGTGTCTTATATCGGAGCAATTGTCTTACTCTCGCATGGAGGGAAGCTAATTTAACCTTCCTCCCTTCACACTGCATGTGGGACTCTGATACTCAAGAAGGTTTGCTCTTTAGGATACTCTGTGTTTTTGTACCTCCAAACCCCTTTCAAAAGGGGAGCCCAATACTTTCAATATTGCAGAGTCCTTTCCCATTACACCCCCCACTTGGCTTGCAGTCATAATTACAGATCGTTACCTAGTGCGGAATTCCTAATGCCTCATTGTTCTGTGTAATTGTCACCCATGGCGATTGGTCAAATGGTGCCCTGACATCATAATGTTACTGCAGGATGTCATCTGACATAAAGGCAAGCAATAGGATACATTTATCATGGTATTGAAATGGGTAGCAGGATAGACCGGACTCCCAGATGAAGGCAAAGATTGTGAGATGAAATAAACAAGGACAATATTTGAGACTTATTAATTAGTTTTATGTTGTCGGTGATCATGATATTCTCAGGTTCTCTATAGGTGTACTGATAGGGATTTGCAAGAATGAAGATGTCAGAATCTGTTGTTTATAGCTTTTCTCATTCCCACTAACTGTAGCATAAACCTTCCTCCGTAAACTTATCAGATCACTTAATGGTCATTGGTGTACCATAACCTAAAAGAATTGCAGTGAGCAGGGTACGCTGTCACTTGGATAGCAATGAGATCTTTTTATCTACATTCTAATATAGGTGCTATGGTTGTGTAGCGAGTGGTAGGAAAGGAGGATTAAGATTGACAGGTATGCTAGGTTGAAAACAATATTGAGATTTGAATTCTTTTTGAGCTGTGGATTTTCAAATATTATAGACGTCATAGTACTGATTAATAACCCTTTATCAAAATCTGTTTGTTGTTGTGTTGCATTAGTTTGGGAATTTTCAGGTTCTGTTAATAGACTAACAGTGGACCTTTTCATTTGCAGAATATATTGAATGACCAGCAGAGGTAGTGTTGCAGAAGATGATTTCTCGGAGTTGCTGAATACAAAAAAAAAAGTTCACCAGCTTTCGGCTATATTTACCAACTTACATGGTGAGTCAAACTTTCAATTTATCATTTTCCTTGTCCTTAAAAGAAGTTCAATGCATCTGATGGCTCTTAGCTCCTTTTAGTCGGGTATTGCGCATGAATAGTATTTGTCAAGTCTGAAGCGATATGGATGGCGCTATGGCTATCAGGATAGCCTTTCAATGACGTTGACTGTCTACAAGGCTGACAATCCTACTTTAAATACTTGTGCTAACAATATGTCAACAGAGGAAATTAGTGTCTTTGAGGCTGAAAGGAGGTGTCTTATATTGGAGCAATTGGCTTACTCTCGCATGGAGGAAAGCTAATGTAACCTTCTTCCCTTCACACTGCATGTGGGACTCTTATACTCAAGAAGGTTTACTCTTTCGGATACTCTGTGTTCTTGTACCTACTGCCCCCCTTTCAAAAGGGGAGCCCAATGATTTCAATATTGCAGAGTCCTTTCCCATTACACCTCCCACTTGGCTTGCAGTCATAATTACAGATCGTTACCTAGTGCGGAATTCCTAATGCCTCATTGTTATGTGTAATTGTCACCCATGGCGATTGGTCAAATGGTGCCCTGACATCATAATGCTACTGCAGGATGTCATCTGACATGAGGGCAAGCAATAGGATACATTTATCATGGTATTGAAATAGGTAGCAGGATAGACAGGACTCCCAGATGAAGAAAAGATTGTGAGATGAAATAAACAAGGGCATTATTTGAGACTTATTCATTAGTTTTATGGTGTCGGTGATCATGATATTCTCAGGTTCTCTATAGGTGAACTGAAAGGGATTTGCAAGAATGAAGATGTCAGAATCTGTTGTTTATAGCTTTTCTCATTCCCACTAACTGTAGCATAAACCTTCCTCCATAAACTTATCAGATCACTTAATGGTCATTGGTGTACCATCACCTAAAAGAATTGCAGTGAGCAGGGTATGCTGTCACTTGGATAGCAATGAGATCTTTTTATCTACATTCTAATATAGGTGCTAGGGTTGTGTAGAGAGTGGTAGGAAATGAGGATTAAGATTGACAGGTATGCTCGGTTGAAAACAATATTGAGATTTAAATCTTTTTGAGCTGTGGATTTTCAAATATTAAAGAAGTCATAGTACTGATTAATAACCCTTTATCAAAATCTGTTTGTTGTTGTGATGCATTACTTTGGGAATATTCAGGTTCTGTTAATAGACTAACAGTGGACTTTTCCATTTGCAGAATATATTGAATGACCAGCAGAGGCAGTATTGCAGAAGATGATTTCTCGGATTTGCTGAACACAAAAAAAAAGTTCCCCAGCTTTCGGCTATATTTACCAACTTACATGGTGAGTCAAACTTTCAATTTATCATTTTCCTTGTCCTTAAAAGAAGTTCAGCGCATCTGATGGCTCTCAGCTCCTTTTAGTCGGGTGTTACGCATGAATAGTATTTGTCAAGTCTAAAGCGATATGGATGGCGCTATGGCTATCAGGATAGCCTTTCAATGACGTTGACTGTCTACAAGGCTGACAATCCTACTTTAAATACTTGTGCTAACAATATGTCAACAGAGGAAATTAGTGTCTTTGAGGCTGGAAGGAGGTGTCTTATATTGGAGCAATTGGCTTACTCTCGCATGGAGGAAAGCTAATGTAACCTTCTTCCCTTCACACTGCATGTGGGTCTTTTATACTCAAGAAGGTTTACTCTTTCGGATACTCTGTGTTCTTGTACCTCCTGCCCCCCTTTCAAAAGGGGAGCCCAATGATTTCAATATTGCAGAGTCCTTTCCCATTACACCTCCCACTTGGCTTGCAGTCATAATTACAGATCGTTACCTAGTGCGGAATTCCTAATGCCGCATTGTTATGTCTAATTGTCACCCTTGGCGATTGGTCAAATGGTGCCCTGACATCATAATGCTACTGCAGGATGTCATCTGACATGAGGGCAAGCAATAGGATACATTTATCATGGTATTGAAATAGGTAGCAGGATAGACAGGACTCCCAGATGAAGAAAAGATTGTGAGATGAAATAAACAAGGGCATTATTTGAGACTTATTCATTAGTTTTATGGTGTCGGTGATCATGATATTCTCAGGTTCTCTATAGGTGAACTGATAGGGATTTGCAAGAATGAAGATGTCAGAATCTGTTGTTTATAGCCTTTCTCATTCCCACTAACTGTAGCATAAACCTTCCTCCTTAAACTTATCAGATCACTTAATGGTCATTGGTGTACCATCACCTAAAAGAATTGCAGTGAGCAGGGTATGCTGTCACTTGGATAGCAATGAGATCTTTTTATCTACATTCTAATATAGGTGCTAGGGTTGTGTAGAGAGTGGTAGGAAATGAGGATTAAGATTGACAGGTATGCTCGGTTGAAAACAATATTGAGATTTAAATCTTTTTGAGCTGTGGATTTTCAAATATTAAAGAAGTCATAGTACTGATTAATAACCCTTTATCAAAATCTGTTTGTTGTTGTGTTGCATTACTTTGGGAATATTCAGGTTCTGTTAATAGACTAACAGTGGACTTTTCCATTTGCAGAATATATTGAATGACCAGCAGAGGCAGTATTGCAGAAGATGATTTCTCGGAGTTGCTGAACACAAAAAAAAAGTTCAGCAGCTTTCGGCTATATTTACCAACTTACATGGTGAGTCAAACTTTCAATTTATCATTTTCCTTGTCCTTAAAAGAAGTTCAACGCATCTGATGGCTCTTAGCTCCTTTTAGTCGGGTATTACGCATGAATAGTATTTGTCAAGTCTGAAGCGATATGGATGGCGCTATGGCTATCAGGATAGCCTTTCAATGACGTTGACTGTCTACAAGGCTGACAATTCTACTTTGAACACTTGTGCTAACAATATGTCAACAGAGGAAATTAGTGTCTTTGAGGCTGAAATGAGGTGTCTTATATCGGAGCAATTGTCTTACTCTCGCATGGAGGGAAGCTAATTTAACCTTCCTCCCTTCACACTGCATGTGGGACTCTGATACTCAAGAAGGTTTGCTCTTTAGGATACTCTGTGTTTTTGTACCTCCAAACCCTTTTCAAAAGGGGAGCCCAATACTTTCAATATTGCAGAGTCCTTTCCCATTACACCCCCCACTTGGCTTGCAGTCATAATTACAGATCGTTACCTAGTGCGGAATTCCTAATGCCTCATTGTTCTGTGTAATTGTCACCCATGGCGATTGGTCAAATGGTGCCCTGACATCATAATGTTACTGCAGGATGTCATCTGACATAAAGGCAAGCAATAGGATACATTTATCATGGTATTGAAATGGGTAGCAGGATAGACCGGACTCCCAGATGAAGGCAAAGATTGTGAGATGAAATAAACAAGGACAATATTTGAGACTTATTAATTAGTTTTATGTTGTCGGTGATCATGATATTCTCAGGTTCTCTATAGGTGTACTGATAGGGATTTGCAAGAATGAAGATGTCAGAATCTGTTGTTTATAGCTTTTCTCATTCCCACTAACTGTAGCATAAACCTTCCTCCGTAAACTTATCAGATCACTTAATGGTCATTGGTGTACCATAACCTAAAAGAATTGCAGTGAGCAGGGTACGCTGTCACTTGGATAGCAATGAGATCTTTTTATCTACATTCTAATATAGGTGCTATGGTTGTGTAGCGAGTGGTAGGAAAGGAGGATTAAGATTGACAGGTATGCTAGGTTGAAAACAATATTGAGATTTGAATTCTTTTTGAGCTGTGGATTTTCAAATATTATAGACGTCATAGTACTGATTAATAACCCTTTATCAAAATCTGTTTGTTGTTGTGTTGCATTAGTTTGGGAATATTCAGGTTCTGTTAATAGACTAACAGTGGACTTTTCCATTTGCAGAATATATTGAATGACCAGCAGAGGCAGTGTTGCAGAAGATGATTTCTCGGAGTTGCTGAACCCCAAAAAAAAAAGTTCAGCAGCTTTCGGCTCGATTTACCAATTTACATGGTGAGTCAAACTCTCAATTTATCATTTTGCTTGTCCTTAAAAGAAGTTCAATGCATCTGATGGCTCTCAGCTCCTTTTAGTGGGGTATTACGCTTGAATATTATTTGTCAAGACTGAAGCGCTATGGATGGCGCTATGGGCATCAGGATAGCTTTTCAAAGACGTTGACTGTCTACAAGGCTGACAATTCTACTTTGAACACTTGTGCTAACAATATGTCAACAGAGGAAATTAGTGTCTTTGAGGCTGAAATGAGGTGTCTTATATCGGAGCAATTGTCTTACTCTCGCATGGAGGGAAGCTAATTTAACCTTCCTCCCTTCACACTGCATGTGGGACTCTGATACTCAAGAAGGTTTGCTCTTTAGGATACTCTGTGTTTTTGTACCTCCAAACCCCTTTCAAAAGGGGAGCCCAATACTTTCAATATTGCAGAGTCCTTTCCCATTACACCCCCCACTTGGCTTGCAGTCATAATTACAGATCGTTACCTAGTGCGGAATTCCTAATGCCTCATTGTTATGTGTAATTGTCACCCATGGCGATTGGTCAAATGGTGCCCTGACATCATAATGCTACTGCAGGATGTCATCTGACATGAGGGCAAGCAATAGGATACATTTATCATGGTATTGAAATAGGTAGCAGGATAGACAGGACTCCCAGATGAAGAAAAGATTGTGAGATGAAATAAACAAGGGCATTATTTGAGACTTATTCATTAGTTTTATGGTGTCGGTGATCATGATATTCTCAGGTTCTCTATAGGTGAACTGAAAGGGATTTGCAAGAATGAAGATGTCAGAATCTGTTGTTTATAGCTTTTCTCATTCCCACTAACTGTAGCATAAACCTTCCTCCATAAACTTATCAGATCACTTAATGGTCATTGGTGTACCATCACCTAAAAGAATTGCAGTGAGCAGGGTATGCTGTCACTTGGATAGCAATGAGATCTTTTTATCTACATTCTAATATAGGTGCTAGGGTTGTGTAGAGAGTGGTAGGAAATGAGGATTAAGATTGACAGGTATGCTCGGTTGAAAACAATATTGAGATTTAAATCTTTTTGAGCTGTGGATTTTCAAATATTAAAGAAGTCATAGTACTGATTAATAACCCTTTATCAAAATCTGTTTGTTGTTGTGATGCATTACTTTGGGAATATTCAGGTTCTGTTAATAGACTAACAGTGGACTTTTCCATTTGCAGAATATATTGAATGACCAGCAGAGGCAGTATTGCAGAAGATGATTTCTCGGATTTGCTGAACACAAAAAAAAAGTTCCCCAGCTTTCGGCTATATTTACCAACTTACATGGTGAGTCAAACTTTCAATTTATCATTTTCCTTGTCCTTAAAAGAAGTTCAACGCATCTGATGGCTCTCAGCTCCTTTTAGTCGGGTGTTACGCATGAATAGTATTTGTCAAGTCTAAAGCGATATGGATGGCGCTATGGCTATCAGGATAGCCTTTCAATGACGTTGACTGTCTACAAGGCTGACAATCCTACTTTAAATACTTGTGCTAACAATATGTCAACAGAGGAAATTAGTGTCTTTGAGGCTGGAAGGAGGTGTCTTATATTGGAGCAATTGGCTTACTCTCGCATGGAGGAAAGCTAATGTAACCTTCTTCCCTTCACACTGCATGTGGGACTTTTATACTCAAGAAGGTTTACTCTTTCGGATACTCTGTGTTCTTGTACCTCCTGCCCCCCTTTCAAAAGGGGAGCCCAATGATTTCAATATTGCAGAGTCCTTTCCCATTACACCTCCCACTTGGCTTGCAGTCATAATTACAGATCGTTACCTAGTGCGGAATTCCTAATGCCTCATTGTTATGTGTAATTGTCACCCTTGGCGATTGGTCAAATGGTGCCCTGACATCATAATGCTACTGCAGGATGTCATCTGACATGAGGGCAAGCAATAGGATACATTTATCATGGTATTGAAATAGGTAGCAGGATAGACAGGACTCCCAGATGAAGAAAAGATTGTGAGATGAAATAAACAAGGGCATTATTTGAGACTTATTCATTAGTTTTATGGTGTCGGTGATCATGATATTCTCAGGTTCTCTATAGGTGAACTGATAGGGATTTGCAAGAATGAAGATGTCAGAATCTGTTGTTTATAGCCTTTCTCATTCCCACTAACTGTAGCATAAACCTTCCTCCTTAAACTTATCAGATCACTTAATGGTCATTGGTGTACCATCACCTAAAAGAATTGCAGTGAGCAGGGTATGCTGTCACTTGGATAGCAATGAGATCTTTTTATCTACATTCTAATATAGGTGCTAGGGTTGTGTAGAGAGTGGTAGGAAATGAGGATTAAGATTGACAGGTATGCTCGGTTGAAAACAATATTGAGATTTAAATCTTTTTGAGCTGTGGATTTTCAAATATTAAAGAAGTCATAGTACTGATTAATAACCCTTTATCAAAATCTGTTTGTTGTTGTGTTGCATTACTTTGGGAATATTCAGGTTCTGTTAATAGACTAACAGTGGACTTTTCCATTTGCAGAATATATTGAATGACCAGCAGAGGCAGTATTGCAGAAGATGATTTCTCGGAGTTGCTGAACACAAAAAAAAAAGTTCAGCAGCTTTCGGCTATATTTACCAACTTACATGGTGAGTCAAACTTTCAATTTATCATTTTCCTTGTCCTTAAAAGAAGTTCAACGCATCTGATGGCTCTTAGCTCCTTTTAGTCGGGTATTACGCATGAATAGTATTTGTCAAGTCTGAAGCGATATGGATGGCGCTATGGCTATCAGGATAGCCTTTCAATGACGTTGACTGTCTACAAGGCTGACAATTCTACTTTGAACACTTGTGCCAACAATATGTCAACAGAGGAAATTAGTGTCTTTGAGGCTGAAATGAGGTGTCTTATATCAGAGCAATTGTCTTACTCTCGCATGGAGGGAAGCTAATTTAACCTTCCTCCCTTCACACTGCATGTGGGACTCTGATACTCAAGAAGGTTTGCTCTTTAGGATACTCTGTGTTTTTGTACCTCCAAACCCTTTTCAAAAGGGGAGCCCAATACTTTCAATATTGCAGAGTCCTTTCCCATTACACCCCCCACTTGGCTTGCAGTCATAATTACAGATCGTTACCTAGTGCGGAATTCCTAATGCCTCATTGTTCTGTGTAATTGTCACCCATGGCGATTGGTCAAATGGTGCCCTGACATCATAATGTTACTGCAGGATGTCATCTGACATAAAGGCAAGCAATAGGATACATTTATCATGGTATTGAAATGGGTAGCAGGATAGACCGGACTCCCAGATGAAGGCAAAGATTGTGAGATGAAATAAACAAGGACAATATTTGAGACTTATTAATTAGTTTTATGTTGTCGGTGATCATGATATTCTCAGGTTCTCTATAGGTGTACTGATAGGGATTTGCAAGAATGAAGATGTCAGAATCTGTTGTTTATAGCTTTTCTCATTCCCACTAACTGTAGCATAAACCTTCCTCCGTAAACTTATCAGATCACTTAATGGTCATTGGTGTACCATAACCTAAAAGAATTGCAGTGAGCAGGGTACGCTGTCACTTGGATAGCAATGAGATCTTTTTATCTACATTCTAATATAGGTGCTATGGTTGTGTAGCGAGTGGTAGGAAAGGAGGATTAAGATTGACAGGTATGCTAGGTTGAAAACAATATTGAGATTTGAATTCTTTTTGAGCTGTGGATTTTCAAATATTATAGACGTCATAGTACTGATTAATAACCCTTTATCAAAATCTGTTTGTTGTTGTGTTGCATTAGTTTGGGAATTTTCAGGTTCTGTTAATAGACTAACAGTGGACCTTTCCATTTGCAGAATATATTGAATGACCAGCAGAGGCAGTGTTGCAGAAGATGATTTCTCGGAGTTGCTGAATACAAAAAAAAAAGTTCACCAGCTTTCGGCTATATTTACCAACTTACATGGTGAGTCAAACTTTCAATTTATCATTTTCCTTGTCCTTAAAAGAAGTTCAACGCATCTGATGGCTCTTAGCTCCTTTTAGTCGGGTATTGCGCATGAATAGTATTTGTCAAGTCTGAAGCGATATGGATGGCGCTATGGCTATCAGGATAGCCTTTCAATGACGTTGACTGTCTACAAGGCTGACAATCCTACTTTAAATACTTGTGCTAACAATATGTCAACAGAGGAAATTAGTGTCTTTGAGGCTGAAAGGAGGTGTCTTATATTGGAGCAATTGGCTTACTCTCGCATGGAGGAAAGCTAATGTAACCTTCTTCCCTTCACACTGCATGTGGGACTTTTATACTCAAGAAGGTTTACTCTTTCGGATACTCTGTGTTCTTGTACCTCCTGCCCCCCTTTCAAAAGGGGAGCCCAATGATTTCAATATTGCAGAGTCCTTTCCCATTACACCTCCCACTTGGCTTGCAGTCATAATTACAGATCGTTACCTAGTGCGGAATTCCTAATGCCTCATTGTTATGTGTGATTGTCACCCTTGGCGATTGGTCAAATGGTGCCCTGACATCATAATGCTACTGCAGGATGTCATCTGACATGAGTGCTAGCAATAGGATACATTTATCATGGTATTGAAATAGGTAGCAGGATAGACAGGACTCCCAGATGAAGAAAAGATTGTGAGATGAAATAAACAAGGGCATTATTTGAGACTTATTCATTAGTTTTATGGTGTCGGTGATCATGATATTCTCAGGTTCTCTATAGGTGAACTGATAGGGATTTGCAAGAATGAAGATGTCAGAATCTGTTGTTTATAGCCTTTCTCATTCCCACTAACTGTAGCATAAACCTTCCTCCTTAAACTTATCAGATCACTTAATGGTCATTGGTGTACCATCACCTAAAAGAATTGCAGTGAGCAGGGTATGCTGTCACTTGGATAGCAATGAGATCTTTTTATCTACATTCTAATATAGGTGCTAGGGTTGTGTAGAGAGTGGTAGGAAATGAGGATTAAGATTGACAGGTATGCTAGGTTGAAAACAATATTGAGATTTAAATCTTTTTGAGCTGTGGATTTTCAAATATTATAGAAGTCATAGTACTGATTAATAACCCTTTATCAAAATCTGTTTGTTGTTGTGTTGCATTAGTTTGGGAATATTCAGGTTCTGTTAATAGACTAACAGTGGACTTTTCCATTTGCAGAATATATTGAATGACCATCAGAGGCAGTGTTGCAGAAGATAATTTCTCGGAGTTGCTGAACACAAAAAAAAAAGTTCACCAGCTTTCGGCTATATTTACCAACTTACATGGTGAGTCAAACTTTCAATTTATCATTTTCCTTGTCCTTAAAAGAAGTTCAACGCATCTGATGGCTCTTAGCTCCTTTTAGTCGGGTATTACGCATGAATAGTATTTGTCAAGTCTGAAGCGATATGGATGGCGCTATGGCTATCAGGATAGCCTTTCAATGACGTTGACTGTCTACAAGGCTGACAATCCTACTTTAAATACTTGTGCTAACAATATGTCAACAGAGGAAATTAGTGTCTTTGAGGCTGAAAGGAGGTGTCTTATATTGGAGCAATTGGCTTACTCTCGCATGGAGGAAAGCTAATGTAACCTTCTTCCCTTCACACTGCATGTGGGACTCTTATACTCAAGAAGGTTTACTCTTTCGGATACTCTGTGTTCTTGTACCTCCTGCCCCCCTTTCAAAAGGGGAGCCCAATGATTTCAATATTGCAGAGTCCTTTCCCATTACACCTCCCACTTGGCTTGCAGTCATAATTACAGATCGTTACCTAGTGCGGAATTCCTAATGCCTCATTGTTATGTGTAATTGTCACCCATGGCGATTGGTCAAATGGTGCCCTGACATCATAATGCTACTGCAGGATGTCATCTGACATGAGGGCAAGCAATAGGATACATTTATCATGGTATTGAAATAGGTAGCAGGATAGACAGGACTCCCAGATGAAGAAAAGATTGTGAGATGAAATAAACAAGGGCATTATTTGAGACTTATTCATTAGTTTTATGGTGTCGGTGATCATGATATTCTCAGGTTCTCTATAGGTGAACTGAAAGGGATTTGCAAGAATGAAGATGTCAGAATCTGTTGGTTATAGCTTTTCTCATTCCCACTAACTGTAGCATAAACCTTCCTCCATAAACTTATCAGATCACTTAATGGTCATTGGTGTACCATCACCTAAAAGAATTGCAGTGAGCAGGGTATGCTGTCACTTGGATAGCAATGAGATCTTTTTATCTACATTCTAATATAGGTGCTAGGGTTGTGTAGAGAGTGGTAGGAAATGAGGATTAAGATTGACAGGTATGCTCGGTTGAAAACAATATTGAGATTTAAATCTTTTTGAGCTGTGGATTTTCAAATATTAAAGAAGTCATAGTACTGATTAATAACCCTTTATCAAAATCTGTTTGTTGTTGTGTTGCATTAGTTTGGGAATATTCAGGTTCTGTTAATAGACTAACAGTGGACTTTTCCATTTGCAGAATATATTGAATGACCAGCAGAGGCAGTGTTGCAGAAGATGATTTCTCGGAGTTGCTGAACCCCAAAAAAAAAAAGTTCAGCAGCTTTCGGCTCGATTTACCAATTTACATGGTGAGTCAAACTCTCAATTTATCATTTTGCTTGTCCTTAAAAGAAGTTCAATGCATCTGATGGCTCTCAGCTCCTTTTAGTGGGGTATTACGCTTGAATATTATTTGTCAAGACTGAAGCGCTATGGATGGCGCTATGGGCATCAGGATAGCTTTTCAAAGACGTTGACTGTCTACAAGGCTGACAATTCTACTTTGAACACTTGTGCTAACAATATGTCAACAGAGGAAATTAGTGTCTTTGAGGCTGAAATGAGGTGTCTTATATCGGAGCAATTGTCTTACTCTCGCATGGAGGGAAGCTAATTTAACCTTCCTCCCTTCACACTGCATGTGGGACTCTGATACTCAAGAAGGTTTGCTCTTTAGGATACTCTGTGTTTTTGTACCTCCAAACCCCTTTCAAAAGGGGAGCCCAATACTTTCAATATTGCAGAGTCCTTTCCCATTACACCCCCCACTTGGCTTGCAGTCATAATTACAGATCGTTACCTAGTGCGGAATTCCTAATGCCTCATTGTTCTGTGTAATTGTCACCCATGGCGATTGGTCAAATGGTGCCCTGACATCATAATGTTACTGCAGGATGTCATCTGACATAAAGGCAAGCAATAGGATACATTTATCATGGTATTGAAATGGGTAGCAGGATAGACCGGACTCCCAGATGAAGGCAAAGATTGTGAGATGAAATAAACAAGGACAATATTTGAGACTTATTAATTAGTTTTATGTTGTCGGTGATCATGATATTCTCAGGTTCTCTATAGGTGTACTGATAGGGATTTGCAAGAATGAAGATGTCAGAATCTGTTGTTTATAGCTTTTCTCATTCCCACTAACTGTAGCATAAACCTTCCTCCGTAAACTTATCAGATCACTTAATGGTCATTGGTGTACCATAACCTAAAAGAATTGCAGTGAGCAGGGTACGCTGTCACTTGGATAGCAATGAGATCTTTTTATCTACATTCTAATATAGGTGCTATGGTTGTGTAGCGAGTGGTAGGAAAGGAGGATTAAGATTGACAGGTATGCTAGGTTGAAAACAATATTGAGATTTGAATTCTTTTTGAGCTGTGGATTTTCAAATATTATAGACGTCATAGTACTGATTAATAACCCTTTATCAAAATCTGTTTGTTGTTGTGTTGCATTAGTTTGGGAATTTTCAGGTTCTGTTAATAGACTAACAGTGGACCTTTCCATTTGCAGAATATATTGAATGACCAGCAGAGGCAGTGTTGCAGAAGATGATTTCTCGGAGTTGCTGAATACAAAAAAAAAAGTTCACCAGCTTTCGGCTATATTTACCAACTTACATGGTGAGTCAAACTTTCAATTTATCATTTTCCTTGTCCTTAAAAGAAGTTCAACGCATCTGATGGCTCTTAGCTCCTTTTAGTCGGGTATTGCGCATGAATAGTATTTGTCAAGTCTGAAGCGATATGGATGGCGCTATGGCTATCAGGATAGCCTTTCAATGACGTTGACTGTCTACAAGGCTGACAATCCTACTTTAAATACTTGTGCTAACAATATGTCAACAGAGGAAATTAGTGTCTTTGAGGCTGAAAGGAGGTGTCTTATATTGGAGCAATTGGCTTACTCTCGCATGGAGGAAAGCTAATGTAACCTTCTTCCCTTCACACTGCATGTGGGACTCTTATACTCAAGAAGGTTTACTCTTTCGGATACTCTGTGTTCTTGTACCTCCTGCCCCCCTTTCAAAAGGGGAGCCCAATGATTTCAATATTGCAGAGTCCTTTCCCATTACACCTCCCACTTGGCTTGCAGTCATAATTACAGATCGTTACCTAGTGCGGAATTCCTAATGCCTCATTGTTATGTGTAATTGTCACCCATGGCGATTGGTCAAATGGTGCCCTGACATCATAATGCTACTGCAGGATGTCATCTGACATGAGGGCAAGCAATAGGATACATTTATCATGGTATTGAAATAGGTAGCAGGATAGACAGGACTCCCAGATGAAGAAAAGATTGTGAGATGAAATAAACAAGGGCATTATTTGAGACTTATTCATTAGTTTTATGGTGTCGGTGATCATGATATTCTCAGGTTCTCTATAGGTGAACTGAAAGGGATTTGCAAGAATGAAGATGTCAGAATCTGTTGTTTATAGCTTTTCTCATTCCCACTAACTGTAGCATAAACCTTCCTCCATAAACTTATCAGATCACTTAATGGTCATTGGTGTACCATCACCTAAAAGAATTGCAGTGAGCAGGGTATGCTGTCACTTGGATAGCAATGAGATCTTTTTATCTACATTCTAATATAGGTGCTAGGGTTGTGTAGAGAGTGGTAGGAAATGAGGATTAAGATTGACAGGTATGCTCGGTTGAAAACAATATTGAGATTTAAATCTTTTTGAGCTGTGGATTTTCAAATATTAAAGAAGTCATAGTACTGATTAATAACCCTTTATCAAAATCTGTTTGTTGTTGTGATGCATTAGTTTGGGAATATTCAGGTTCTGTTAATAGACTAACAGTGGACTTTTCCATTTGCAGAATATATTGAATGACCAGCAGAGGCAGTATTGCAGAAGATGATTTCTCGGATTTGCTGAACACAAAAAAAAAGTTCCCCAGCTTTCGGCTATATTTACCAACTTACATGGTGAGTCAAACTTTCAATTTATCATTTTCCTTGTCCTTAAAAGAAGTTCAACGCATCTGATGGCTCTCAGCTCCTTTTAGTCGGGTGTTACGCATGAATAGTATTTGTCAAGTCTAAAGCGATATGGATGGCGCTATGGCTATCAGGATAGCCTTTCAATGACGTTGACTGTCTACAAGGCTGACAATCCTACTTTAAATACTTGTGCTAACAATATGTCAACAGAGGAAATTAGTGTCTTTGAGGCTGAAAGGAGGTGTCTTATATTGGAGCAATTGGCTTACTCTCGCATGGAGGAAAGCTAATGTAACCTCCTTCCCTTCACACTGCATGTGGGACTTTTATACTCAAGAAGGTTTACTCTTTCGGATACTCTGTGTTCTTGTACCTCCTGCCCCCCTTTCAAAAGGGGAGCCCAATGATTTCAATATTGCAGAGTCCTTTCCCATTACACCTCCCACTTGGCTTGCAGTCATAATTACAGATCGTTACCTAGTGCGGAATTCCTAATGCCTCATTGTTATGTGTAATTGTCACCCTTGGCGATTGGTCAAATGGTGCCCTGACATCATAATGCTACTGCAGGATGTCATCTGACATGAGGGCAAGCAATAGGATACATTTATCATGGTATTGAAATAGGTAGCAGGATAGACAGGACTCCCAGATGAAGAAAAGATTGTGAGATGAAATAAACAAGGGCATTATTTGAGACTTATTCATTAGTTTTATGGTGTCGGTGATCATGATATTCTCAGGTTCTCTATAGGTGAACTGATAGGGATTTGCAAGAATGAAGATGTCAGAATCTGTTGTTTATAGCCTTTCTCATTCCCACTAACTGTAGCATAAACCTTCCTCCTTAAACTTATCAGATCACTTAATGGTCATTGGTGTACCATCACCTAAAAGAATTGCAGTGAGCAGGGTATGCTGTCACTTGGATAGCAATGAGATCTTTTTATCTACATTCTAATATAGGTGCTAGGGTTGTGTAGAGAGTGGTAGGAAATGAGGATTAAGATTGACAGGTATGCTAGGTTGAAAACAATATTGAGATTTAAATCTTTTTGAGCTGTGGATTTTCAAATATTATAGAAGTCATAGTACTGATTAATAACCCTTTATCAAAATCTGTTTGTTGTTGTGTTGCATTAGTTTGGGAATATTCAGGTTCTGTTAATAGACTAACAGTGGACTTTTCCATTTGCAGAATATATTGAATGACCATCAGAGGCAGTGTTGCAGAAGATAATTTCTCGGAGTTGCTGAACACAAAAAAAAAAGTTCACCAGCTTTCGGCTATATTTACCAACTTACATGGTGAGTCAAACTTTCAATTTATCATTTTCCTTGTCCTTAAAAGAAGTTCAACGCATCTGATGGCTCTTAGCTCCTTTTAGTCGGGTATTACGCATGAATAGTATTTGTCAAGTCTGAAGCGATATGGATGGCGCTATGGCTATCAGGATAGCCTTTCAATGACGTTGACTGTCTACAAGGCTGACAATCCTACTTTAAATATTTGTGCTAACAATATGTCAACAGAGGAAATTAGTGTCTTTGAGGCTGAAAGGAGGTGTCTTATATTGGAGCAATTGGCTTACTCTCGCATGGAGGAAAGCTAATGTAACCTTCTTCCCTTCACACTGCATGTGGGACTCTTATACTCAAGAAGGTTTACTCTTTCGGATACTCTGTGTTCTTGTACCTCCTGCCCCCCTTTCAAAAGGGGAGCCCAATGATTTCAATATTGCAGAGTCCTTTCCCATTACACCTCCCACTTGGCTTGCAGTCATAATTACAGATCGTTACCTAGTGCGGAATTCCTAATGCCTCATTGTTATGTGTAATTGTCACCCATGGCGATTGGTCAAATGGTGCCCTGACATCATAATGCTACTGCAGGATGTCATCTGACATGAGGGCAAGCAATAGGATACATTTATCATGGTATTGAAATAGGTAGCAGGATAGACAGGACTCCCAGATGAAGAAAAGATTGTGAGATGAAATAAACAAGGGCATTATTTGAGACTTATTCATTAGTTTTATGGTGTCGGTGATCATGATATTCTCAGGTTCTCTATAGGTGAACTGAAAGGGATTTGCAAGAATGAAGATGTCAGAATCTGTTGTTTATAGCTTTTCTCATTCCCACTAACTGTAGCATAAACCTTCCTCCATAAACTTATCAGATCACTTAATGGTCATTGGTGTACCATCACCTAAAAGAATTGCAGTGAGCAGGGTATGCTGTCACTTGGATAGCAATGAGATCTTTTTATCTACATTCTAATATAGGTGCTAGGGTTGTGTAGAGAGTGGTAGGAAATGAGGATTAAGATTGACAGGTATGCTCGGTTGAAAACAATATTGAGATTTAAATCTTTTTGAGCTGTGGATTTTCAAATATTAAAGAAGTCATAGTACTGATTAATAACCCTTTATCAAAATCTGTTTGTTGTTGTGTTGCATTAGTTTGGGAATATTCAGGTTCTGTTAATAGACTAACAGTGGACTTTTCCATTTGCAGAATATATTGAATGACCATCAGAGGCAGTATTGCAGAAGATGATTTCTCGGAGTTGCTGAACACAAAAAAAAAGTTCCCCAGCTTTCGGCTATATTTACCAACTTACATGGTGAGTCAAACTTTCAATTTATCATTTTCCTTGTCCTTAAAAGAAGTTCAACGCATCTGATGGCTCTCAGCTCCTTTTAGTCGGGTGTTACGCATGAATAGTATTTGTCAAGTCTAAAGCGATATGGATGGCGCTATGGCTATCAGGATAGCCTTTCAATGACGTTGACTGTCTACAAGGCTGACAATCCTACTTTAAATACTTGTGCTAACAATATGTCAACAGAGGAAATTAGTGTCTTTGAGGCTGAAAGGAGGTGTCTTATATTGGAGCAATTGGCTTACTCTCGCATGGAGGAAAGCTAATGTAACCTTCTTCCCTTCACACTGCATGTGGGACTTTTATACTCAAGAAGGTTTACTCTTTCGGATACTCTGTGTTCTTGTACCTCCTGCCCCCCTTTCAAAAGGGGAGCCCAATGATTTCAATATTGCAGAGTCCTTTCCCATTACACCTCCCACTTGGCTTGCAGTCATAATTACAGATCGTTACCTAGTGCGGAATTCCTAATGCCTCATTGTTATGTGTAATTGTCACCCTTGGCGATTGGTCAAATGGTGCCCTGACATCATAATGCTACTGCAGGATGTCATCTGACATGAGGGCAAGCAATAGGATACATTTATCATGGTATTGAAACAGGTAGCAGGATAGACAGGACTCCCAGATGAAGAAAAGATTGTGAGATGAAATAAACAAGGGCATTATTTGAGACTTATTCATTAGTTTTATGGTGTCGGTGATCATGATATTCTCAGGTTCTCTATAGGTGAACTGAAAGGGATTTGCAAGAATGAAGATGTCAGAATCTGTTGTTTATAGCTTTTCTCATTCCCACTAACTGTAGCATAAACCTTCCTCCATAAACTTATCAGATCACTTAATGGTCATTGGTTTACCATCACCTAAAAGAATTGCAGTGAGCAGGGTATGCTGTCACTTGGATAGCAATGAGATCTTTTTATCTACATTCTAATATAGGTGCTAGGGTTGTGTAGAGAGTGGTAGGAAATGAGGATTAAGATTGACAGGTATGCTCGGTTGAAAACAATATTGAGATTTAAATCTTTTTGAGCTGTGGATTTTCAAATATTAAAGAAGTCATAGTACTGATTAATAACCCTTTATCAAAATCTGTTTGTTGTTGTGTTGCATTAGTTTGGGAATATTCAGGTTCTGTTAATAGACTAACAGTGGACTTTTCCATTTGCAGAATATATTGAATGACCAGCAGAGGCAGTATTGCAGAAGATGATTTCTCGGAGTTGCTGAACACAAAAAAAAAAGTTCCCCAGCTTTCGGCTATATTTACCAACTTACATGGTGAGTCAAACTTTCAATTTATCATTTTCCTTGTCCTTAAAAGAAGTTCAACGCATCTGATGGCTCTCAGCTCCTTTTAGTCGGGTGTTACGCATGAATAGTATTTGTCAAGTCTAAAGCGATATGGATGGCGCTATGGCTATCAGGATAGCCTTTCAATGACGTTGACTGTCTACAAGGCTGAATGAATGAATGAATGAATGAAAGGCAATTTATAATGCGCAGAACAATGACCCGCAGGTATCAAGGCGCCTAGCAAAATAATCAGAAAAAGGAAGAAAAGGACCAGGGAACTTTACATATATGCTTGCCGAAAAAGGAGGGTTTTTAACGCAGAGCGGAAGTGCTGTAAAGAAGGGAGAGATCTCAGATCTAGGGGAAGTTCATTCCACCACTTGGGAGCAAGAGTGGAGAAAGCTCTACCACCCCATTTGGCTCTTCGTACACGGGGGGTTGTCAGACGCTGTTTTCCAGAGGAACGCAAGTTCCTTCCGGGAGTATAGTGGGAAATAATGGATCCGATTCCTGTGTCGCTGTTTTTGACAATGGCTCTGTAGGTCATACATAGAACCTTGAACCGAATCCGGTGTTCCACCGGCAGCCAATGCAGCGTTTTCCTGGCTGCGGTGGCCGAGGAGCGTCTGGGAATATCCAAAACAAATCTAGCCGTCGCGTTTTGGACTACCTGCAGGCGCTGCAGCTGGCCTTTGTTAAGCCCAGCATACAGCGCGTTGCAGTAATCAAGGCGAGAGCCGATAAGAGCAACAGCTATTTGTTTTCTTGCCTCGAGGGAGAGATATTTCCTGATCCTACGTAGGGTGTGGATCAGACCCCAGCAGGTGGAGACGGTTCTGCTCACCTGGCTGCCTAGGTCAAGGGCAGGATCTATCAGCACCCCGAGGTTCTTGGCAGACGTTGTAGGGGAAGGGCAGGTTCCTAGAGAGTCAGGCCACCAATTGGCTGACCAGATGTTTTCTTTCCCCCCGAACACCATCACCTCAGTCTTCTCCCCATTCAGTTTTAAGGAGTTCTGAGTCATCCAATGACCAACCGCCTCCATACAAGATCTGAACTTGGGGGCGATCAGATCATCAGAGTTGGGAAGAGAGACGAGGATTTGAGTGTCGTCTGCATAAGAGACTACCTCCATCCCAAAAGATCTTATTAGTTTGGCTAGTGGGGTAACATAGATATTAAAGAGGGTCGGGCTGAGTGCCGACCCTTGGGGGACCCCACATAGCACAGGTTGGGATGGAGATAGGAACTCCCCCAGCTTGACTCTCTGCTCCCTCCCTATAAGGAAAGAAGTCAGAAGATCCAGAGCTGCGTTCTTCACCCCCACCTCCCTCAGCCGAGATGTAAGGACTGAGGGGGAGAGGGTATCGAAGGCCGCAGATAGATCGAGCAGGACAAGGAGAGCGGTCTGGCCCTCATCGACTGTCGTGCGGCTGACAATCCTACTTTAAATACTTGTGCTAACAATATGTCAACAGAGGAAATTAGTGTCTTTGAGGCTGAAAGGAGGTGTCTTATATTGGAGCAATTGGCTTACTCTCGCATGGAGGAAAGCTAATGTAACCTTCTTCCCTTCACACTGCATGTGGGACTTTTATACTCAAGAAGGTTTACTCTTTCGGATACTCTGTGTTCTTGTACCTCCTGCCCCCCTTTCAAAAGGGGAGCCCAATGATTTCAATATTGCAGAGTCCTTTCCCATTACACCTCCCACTTGGCTTGCAGTCATAATTACAGATCGTTACCTAGTGCGGAATTCCTAATGCCTCATTGTTATGTGTAATTGTCACCCTTGGCGATTGGTCAAATGGTGCCCTGACATCATAATGCTACTGCAGGATGTCATCTGACATGAGGGCAAGCAATAGGATACATTTATCATGGTATTGAAATAGGTAGCAGGATAGACAGGACTCCCAGATGAAGAAAAGATTGTGAGATGAAATAAACAAGGGCATTATTTGAGACTTATTCATTAGTTTTATGGTGTCGGTGATCATGATATTCTCAGGTTCTCTATAGGTGAACTGAAAGGGATTTGCAAGAATGAAGATGTCAGAATCTGTTGTTTATAGCTTTTCTCATTCCCACTAACTGTAGCATAAACCTTCCTCTGTAAACTTATCAGATCACTTAATGGTCATTGGTGTACCATCACCTAAAAGAATTGCAGTGAGCAGGGTATGCTGTCACTTGGATAGCAATGAGATCTTTTTATCTACGTTCTAATATAGGTGCTAGGGTTGTGTAGAGAGTGGTAGGAAATGAGGATTAAGATTGACAGGTATGCTCGGTTGAAAACAATATTGAGATTTAAATCTTTTTGAGCTGTGGATTTTCAAATATTAAAGAAGTCATAGTACTGATTAATAACCCTTTATCAAAATCTGTTTGTTGTTGTGTTGCATTAGTTTGGGAATTTTCAGGTTCTGTTAATAGACTAACAGTGGACCTTTTCATTTGCAGAATATATTGAATGACCAGCAGAGGCAGTGTTGCAGAAGATGATTTCTCGGAGTTGCTGAATACAAAAAAAAAAGTTCACCAGCTTTCGGCTATATTTACCAACTTACATGGTGAGTCAAACTTTCAATTTATCATTTTCCTTGTCCTTAAAAGAAGTTCAATGCATCTGATGGCTCTTAGCTCCTTTTAGTCGGGTATTGCGCATGAATAGTATTTGTCAAGTCTGAAGCGATATGGATGGCGCTATGGCTATCAGGATAGCCTTTCAATGACGTTGACTGTCTACAAGGCTGACAATCCTACTTTAAATACTTGTGCTAACAATATGTCAACAGAGGAAATTAGTGTCTTTGAGGCTGAAAGGAGGTGTCTTATATTGGAGCAATTGGCTTACTCTCGCATGGAGGAAAGCTAATGTAACCTTCTTCCCTTCACACTGCATGTGGGACTCTTATACTCAAGAAGGTTTACTCTTTCGGATACTCTGTGTTCTTGTACCTACTGCCCCCCTTTCAAAAGGGGAGCCCAATGATTTCAATATTGCAGAGTCCTTTCCCATTACACCTCCCACTTGGCTTGCAGTCATAATTACAGATCGTTACCTAGTGCGGAATTCCTAATGCCTCATTGTTATGTGTAATTGTCACCCATGGCGATTGGTCAAATGGTGCCCTGACATCATAATGCTACTGCAGGATGTCATCTGACATGAGGGCAAGCAATAGGATACATTTATCATGGTATTGAAATAGGTAGCAGGATAGACAGGACTCCCAGATGAAGAAAAGATTGTGAGATGAAATAAACAAGGGCATTATTTGAGACTTATTCATTAGTTTTATGGTGTCGGTGATCATGATATTCTCAGGTTCTCTATAGGTGAACTGAAAGGGATTTGCAAGAATGAAGATGTCAGAATCTGTTGTTTATAGCTTTTCTCATTCCCACTAACTGTAGCATAAACCTTCCTCCATAAACTTATCAGATCACTTAATGGTCATTGGTGTACCATCACCTAAAAGAATTGCAGTGAGCAGGGTATGCTGTCACTTGGATAGCAATGAGATCTTTTTATCTACATTCTAATATAGGTGCTAGGGTTGTGTAGAGAGTGGTAGGAAATGAGGATTAAGATTGACAGGTATGCTCGGTTGAAAACAATATTGAGATTTAAATCTTTTTGAGCTGTGGATTTTCAAATATTAAAGAAGTCATAGTACTGATTAATAACCCTTTATCAAAATCTGTTTGTTGTTGTGATGCATTACTTTGGGAATATTCAGGTTCTGTTAATAGACTAACAGTGGACTTTTCCATTTGCAGAATATATTGAATGACCAGCAGAGGCAGTATTGCAGAAGATGATTTCTCGGATTTGCTGAACACAAAAAAAAAGTTCCCCAGCTTTCGGCTATATTTACCAACTTACATGGTGAGTCAAACTTTCAATTTATCATTTTCCTTGTCCTTAAAAGAAGTTCAACGCATCTGATGGCTCTCAGCTCCTTTTAGTCGGGTGTTACGCATGAATAGTATTTGTCAAGTCTAAAGCGATATGGATGGCGCTATGGCTATCAGGATAGCCTTTCAATGACGTTGACTGTCTACAAGGCTGACAATCCTACTTTAAATACTTGTGCTAACAATATGTCAACAGAGGAAATTAGTGTCTTTGAGGCTGGAAGGAGGTGTCTTATATTGGAGCAATTGGCTTACTCTCGCATGGAGGAAAGCTAATGTAACCTTCTTCCCTTCACACTGCATGTGGGACTTTTATACTCAAGAAGGTTTACTCTTTCGGATACTCTGTGTTCTTGTACCTCCTGCCCCCCTTTCAAAAGGGGAGCCCAATGATTTCAATATTGCAGAGTCCTTTCCCATTACACCTCCCACTTGGCTTGCAGTCATAATTACAGATCGTTACCTAGTGCGGAATTCCTAATGCCTCATTGTTATGTGTAATTGTCACCCTTGGCGATTGGTCAAATGGTGCCCTGACATCATAATGCTACTGCAGGATGTCATCTGACATGAGGGCAAGCAATAGGATACATTTATCATGGTATTGAAATAGGTAGCAGGATAGACAGGACTCCCAGATGAAGAAAAGATTGTGAGATGAAATAAACAAGGGCATTATTTGAGACTTATTCATTAGTTTTATGGTGTCGGTGATCATGATATTCTCAGGTTCTCTATAGGTGAACTGATAGGGATTTGCAAGAATGAAGATGTCAGAATCTGTTGTTTATAGCCTTTCTCATTCCCACTAACTGTAGCATAAACCTTCCTCCTTAAACTTATCAGATCACTTAATGGTCATTGGTGTACCATCACCTAAAAGAATTGCAGTGAGCAGGGTATGCTGTCACTTGGATAGCAATGAGATCTTTTTATCTACATTCTAATATAGGTGCTAGGGTTGTGTAGAGAGTGGTAGGAAATGAGGATTAAGATTGACAGGTATGCTCGGTTGAAAACAATATTGAGATTTAAATCTTTTTGAGCTGTGGATTTTCAAATATTAAAGAAGTCATAGTACTGATTAATAACCCTTTATCAAAATCTGTTTGTTGTTGTGTTGCATTACTTTGGGAATATTCAGGTTCTGTTAATAGACTAACAGTGGACTTTTCCATTTGCAGAATATATTGAATGACCAGCAGAGGCAGTATTGCAGAAGATGATTTCTCGGAGTTGCTGAACACAAAAAAAAAAGTTCAGCAGCTTTCGGCTATATTTACCAACTTACATGGTGAGTCAAACTTTCAATTTATCATTTTCCTTGTCCTTAAAAGAAGTTCAACGCATCTGATGGCTCTTAGCTCCTTTTAGTCGGGTATTACGCATGAATAGTATTTGTCAAGTCTGAAGCGATATGGATGGCGCTATGGCTATCAGGATAGCCTTTCAATGACGTTGACTGTCTACAAGGCTGACAATTCTACTTTGAACACTTGTGCTAACAATATGTCAACAGAGGAAATTAGTGTCTTTGAGGCTGAAATGAGGTGTCTTATATCGGAGCAATTGTCTTACTCTCGCATGGAGGGAAGCTAATTTAACCTTCCTCCCTTCACACTGCATGTGGGACTCCGATACTCAAGAAGGTTTGCTCTTTAGGATACTCTGTGTTTTTGTACCTCCAAACCCTTTTCAAAAGGGGAGCCCAATACTTTCAATATTGCAGAGTCCTTTCCCATTACACCCCCCACTTGGCTTGCAGTCATAATTACAGATCGTTACCTAGTGCGGAATTCCTAATGCCTCATTGTTATGTGTAATTGTCACCCATGGCGATTGGTCAAATGGTGCCCTGACATCATAATGTTACTGCAGGATGTCATCTGACATAAAGGCAAGCAATAGGATACATTTATCATGGTATTGAAATGGGTAGCAGGATAGACCGGACTCCCAGATGAAGGCAAAGATTGTGAGATGAAATAAACAAGGACAATATTTGAGACTTATTAATTAGTTTTATGTTGTCGGTGATCATGATATTCTCAGGTTCTCTATAGGTGTACTGATAGGGATTTGCAAGAATGAAGATGTCAGAATCTGTTGTTTATAGCTTTTCTCATTCCCACTAACTGTAGCATAAACCTTCCTCCGTAAACTTATCAGATCACTTAATGGTCATTGGTGTACCATAACCTAAAAGAATTGCAGTGAGCAGGGTACGCTGTCACTTGGATAGCAATGAGATCTTTTTATCTACATTCTAATATAGGTGCTATGGTTGTGTAGCGAGTGGTAGGAAAGGAGGATTAAGATTGACAGGTATGCTAGGTTGAAAACAATATTGAGATTTGAATTCTTTTTGAGCTGTGGATTTTCAAATATTATAGACGTCATAGTACTGATTAATAACCCTTTATCAAAATCTGTTTGTTGTTGTGTTGCATTAGTTTGGGAATTTTCAGGTTCTGTTAATAGACTAACAGTGGACCTTTCCATTTGCAGAATATATTGAATGACCAGCAGAGGCAGTGTTGCAGAAGATGATTTCTCGGAGTTGCTGAATACAAAAAAAAAAGTTCACCAGCTTTCGGCTATATTTACCAACTTACATGGTGAGTCAAACTTTCAATTTATCATTTTCCTTGTCCTTAAAAGAAGTTCAACGCATCTGATGGCTCTTAGCTCCTTTTAGTCGGGTATTGCGCATGAATAGTATTTGTCAAGTCTGAAGCGATATGGATGGCGCTATGGCTATCAGGATAGCCTTTCAATGACGTTGACTGTCTACAAGGCTGACAATCCTACTTTAAATACTTGTGCTAACAATATGTCAACAGAGGAAATTAGTGTCTTTGAGGCTGAAAGGAGGTGTCTTATATTGGAGCAATTGGCTTACTCTCGCATGGAGGAAAGCTAATGTAACCTTCTTCCCTTCACACTGCATGTGGGACTTTTATACTCAAGAAGGTTTACTCTTTCGGATACTCTGTGTTCTTGTACCTCCTGCCCCCCTTTCAAAAGGGGAGCCCAATGATTTCAATATTGCAGAGTCCTTTCCCATTACACCTCCCACTTGGCTTGCAGTCATAATTACAGATCGTTACCTAGTGTGGAATTCCTAATGCCTCATTGTTATGTGTGATTGTCACCCTTGGCGATTGGTCAAATGGTGCCCTGACATCATAATGCTACTGCAGGATGTCATCTGACATGAGTGCTAGCAATAGGATACATTTATCATGGTATTGAAATAGGTAGCAGGATAGACAGGACTCCCAGATGAAGAAAAGATTGTGAGATGAAATAAACAAGGGCATTATTTGAGACTTATTCATTAGTTTTATGGTGTCGGTGATCATGATATTCTCAGGTTCTCTATAGGTGAACTGATAGGGATTTGCAAGAATGAAGATGTCAGAATCTGTTGTTTATAGCCTTTCTCATTCCCACTAACTGTAGCATAAACCTTCCTCCTTAAACTTATCAGATCACTTAATGGTCATTGGTGTACCATCACCTAAAAGAATTGCAGTGAGCAGGGTATGCTGTCACTTGGATAGCAATGAGATCTTTTTATCTACATTCTAATATAGGTGCTAGGGTTGTGTAGAGAGTGGTAGGAAATGAGGATTAAGATTGACAGGTATGCTAGGTTGAAAACAATATTGAGATTTAAATCTTTTTGAGCTGTGGATTTTCAAATATTATAGAAGTCATAGTACTGATTAATAACCCTTTATCAAAATCTGTTTGTTGTTGTGTTGCATTAGTTTGGGAATATTCAGGTTCTGTTAATAGACTAACAGTGGACTTTTCCATTTGCAGAATATATTGAATGACCATCAGAGGCAGTGTTGCAGAAGATAATTTCTCGGAGTTGCTGAACACAAAAAAAAAAGTTCACCAGCTTTCGGCTATATTTACCAACTTACATGGTGAGTCAAACTTTCAATTTATCATTTTCCTTGTCCTTAAAAGAAGTTCAACGCATCTGATGGCTCTTAGCTCCTTTTAGTCGGGTATTACGCATGAATAGTATTTGTCAAGTCTGAAGCGATATGGATGGCGCTATGGCTATCAGGATAGCCTTTCAATGACGTTGACTGTCTACAAGGCTGACAATCCTACTTTAAATACTTGTGCTAACAATATGTCAACAGAGGAAATTAGTGTCTTTGAGGCTGAAAGGAGGTGTCTTATATTGGAGCAATTGGCTTACTCTCGCATGGAGGAAAGCTAATGTAACCTTCTTCCCTTCACACTGCATGTGGGACTCTTATACTCAAGAAGGTTTACTCTTTCGGATACTCTGTGTTCTTGTACCTCCTGCCCCCCTTTCAAAAGGGGAGCCCAATGATTTCAATATTGCAGAGTCCTTTCCCATTACACCTCCCACTTGGCTTGCAGTCATAATTACAGATCGTTACCTAGTGCGGAATTCCTAATGCCTCATTGTTATGTGTAATTGTCACCCATGGCGATTGGTCAAATGGTGCCCTGACATCATAATGCTACTGCAGGATGTCATCTGACATGAGGGCAAGCAATAGGATACATTTATCATGGTATTGAAATAGGTAGCAGGATAGACAGGACTCCCAGATGAAGAAAAGATTGTGAGATGAAATAAACAAGGGCATTATTTGAGACTTATTCATTAGTTTTATGGTGTCGGTGATCATGATATTCTCAGGTTCTCTATAGGTGAACTGAAAGGGATTTGCAAGAATGAAGATGTCAGAATCTGTTGGTTATAGCTTTTCTCATTCCCACTAACTGTAGCATAAACCTTCCTCCATAAACTTATCAGATCACTTAATGGTCATTGGTGTACCATCACCTAAAAGAATTGCAGTGAGCAGGGTATGCTGTCACTTGGATAGCAATGAGATCTTTTTATCTACATTCTAATATAGGTGCTAGGGTTGTGTAGAGAGTGGTAGGAAATGAGGATTAAGATTGACAGGTATGCTCGGTTGAAAACAATATTGAGATTTAAATCTTTTTGAGCTGTGGATTTTCAAATATTAAAGAAGTCATAGTACTGATTAATAACCCTTTATCAAAATCTGTTTGTTGTTGTGTTGCATTAGTTTGGGAATATTCAGGTTCTGTTAATAGACTAACAGTGGACTTTTCCATTTGCAGAATATATTGAATGACCAGCAGAGGCAGTGTTGCAGAAGATGATTTCTCGGAGTTGCTGAACCCCAAAAAAAAAAAGTTCAGCAGCTTTCGGCTCGATTTACCAATTTACATGGTGAGTCAAACTCTCAATTTATCATTTTGCTTGTCCTTAAAAGAAGTTCAATGCATCTGATGGCTCTCAGCTCCTTTTAGTGGGGTATTACGCTTGAATATTATTTGTCAAGACTGAAGCGCTATGGATGGCGCTATGGGCATCAGGATAGCTTTTCAAAGACGTTGACTGTCTACAAGGCTGACAATTCTACTTTGAACACTTGTGCTAACAATATGTCAACAGAGGAAATTAGTGTCTTTGAGGCTGAAATGAGGTGTCTTATATCGGAGCAATTGTCTTACTCTCGCATGGAGGGAAGCTAATTTAACCTTCCTCCCTTCACACTGCATGTGGGACTCTGATACTCAAGAAGGTTTGCTCTTTAGGATACTCTGTGTTTTTGTACCTCCAAACCCCTTTCAAAAGGGGAGCCCAATACTTTCAATATTGCAGAGTCCTTTCCCATTACACCCCCCACTTGGCTTGCAGTCATAATTACAGATCGTTACCTAGTGCGGAATTCCTAATGCCTCATTGTTCTGTGTAATTGTCACCCATGGCGATTGGTCAAATGGTGCCCTGACATCATAATGTTACTGCAGGATGTCATCTGACATAAAGGCAAGCAATAGGATACATTTATCATGGTATTGAAATGGGTAGCAGGATAGACCGGACTCCCAGATGAAGGCAAAGATTGTGAGATGAAATAAACAAGGACAATATTTGAGACTTATTAATTAGTTTTATGTTGTCGGTGATCATGATATTCTCAGGTTCTCTATAGGTGTACTGATAGGGATTTGCAAGAATGAAGATGTCAGAATCTGTTGTTTATAGCTTTTCTCATTCCCACTAACTGTAGCATAAACCTTCCTCCGTAAACTTATCAGATCACTTAATGGTCATTGGTGTACCATAACCTAAAAGAATTGCAGTGAGCAGGGTACGCTGTCACTTGGATAGCAATGAGATCTTTTTATCTACATTCTAATATAGGTGCTATGGTTGTGTAGCGAGTGGTAGGAAAGGAGGATTAAGATTGACAGGTATGCTAGGTTGAAAACAATATTGAGATTTGAATTCTTTTTGAGCTGTGGATTTTCAAATATTATAGACGTCATAGTACTGATTAATAACCCTTTATCAAAATCTGTTTGTTGTTGTGTTGCATTAGTTTGGGAATTTTCAGGTTCTGTTAATAGACTAACAGTGGACCTTTCCATTTGCAGAATATATTGAATGACCAGCAGAGGCAGTGTTGCAGAAGATGATTTCTCGGAGTTGCTGAATACAAAAAAAAAAGTTCACCAGCTTTCGGCTATATTTACCAACTTACATGGTGAGTCAAACTTTCAATTTATCATTTTCCTTGTCCTTAAAAGAAGTTCAACGCATCTGATGGCTCTTAGCTCCTTTTAGTCGGGTATTGCGCATGAATAGTATTTGTCAAGTCTGAAGCGATATGGATGGCGCTATGGCTATCAGGATAGCCTTTCAATGACGTTGACTGTCTACAAGGCTGACAATCCTACTTTAAATACTTGTGCTAACAATATGTCAACAGAGGAAATTAGTGTCTTTGAGGCTGAAAGGAGGTGTCTTATATTGGAGCAATTGGCTTACTCTCGCATGGAGGAAAGCTAATGTAACCTTCTTCCCTTCACACTGCATGTGGGACTCTTATACTCAAGAAGGTTTACTCTTTCGGATACTCTGTGTTCTTGTACCTCCTGCCCCCCTTTCAAAAGGGGAGCCCAATGATTTCAATATTGCAGAGTCCTTTCCCATTACACCTCCCACTTGGCTTGCAGTCATAATTACAGATCGTTACCTAGTGCGGAATTCCTAATGCCTCATTGTTATGTGTAATTGTCACCCATGGCGATTGGTCAAATGGTGCCCTGACATCATAATGCTACTGCAGGATGTCATCTGACATGAGGGCAAGCAATAGGATACATTTATCATGGTATTGAAATAGGTAGCAGGATAGACAGGACTCCCAGATGAAGAAAAGATTGTGAGATGAAATAAACAAGGGCATTATTTGAGACTTATTCATTAGTTTTATGGTGTCGGTGATCATGATATTCTCAGGTTCTCTATAGGTGAACTGAAAGGGATTTGCAAGAATGAAGATGTCAGAATCTGTTGTTTATAGCTTTTCTCATTCCCACTAACTGTAGCATAAACCTTCCTCCATAAACTTATCAGATCACTTAATGGTCATTGGTGTACCATCACCTAAAAGAATTGCAGTGAGCAGGGTATGCTGTCACTTGGATAGCAATGAGATCTTTTTATCTACATTCTAATATAGGTGCTAGGGTTGTGTAGAGAGTGGTAGGAAATGAGGATTAAGATTGACAGGTATGCTCGGTTGAAAACAATATTGAGATTTAAATCTTTTTGAGCTGTGGATTTTCAAATATTAAAGAAGTCATAGTACTGATTAATAACCCTTTATCAAAATCTGTTTGTTGTTGTGATGCATTAGTTTGGGAATATTCAGGTTCTGTTAATAGACTAACAGTGGACTTTTCCATTTGCAGAATATATTGAATGACCAGCAGAGGCAGTATTGCAGAAGATGATTTCTCGGATTTGCTGAACACAAAAAAAAAGTTCCCCAGCTTTCGGCTATATTTACCAACTTACATGGTGAGTCAAACTTTCAATTTATCATTTTCCTTGTCCTTAAAAGAAGTTCAACGCATCTGATGGCTCTCAGCTCCTTTTAGTCGGGTGTTACGCATGAATAGTATTTGTCAAGTCTAAAGCGATATGGATGGCGCTATGGCTATCAGGATAGCCTTTCAATGACGTTGACTGTCTACAAGGCTGACAATCCTACTTTAAATACTTGTGCTAACAATATGTCAACAGAGGAAATTAGTGTCTTTGAGGCTGAAAGGAGGTGTCTTATATTGGAGCAATTGGCTTACTCTCGCATGGAGGAAAGCTAATGTAACCTCCTTCCCTTCACACTGCATGTGGGACTTTTATACTCAAGAAGGTTTACTCTTTCGGATACTCTGTGTTCTTGTACCTCCTGCCCCCCTTTCAAAAGGGGAGCCCAATGATTTCAATATTGCAGAGTCCTTTCCCATTACACCTCCCACTTGGCTTGCAGTCATAATTACAGATCGTTACCTAGTGCGGAATTCCTAATGCCTCATTGTTATGTGTAATTGTCACCCTTGGCGATTGGTCAAATGGTGCCCTGACATCATAATGCTACTGCAGGATGTCATCTGACATGAGGGCAAGCAATAGGATACATTTATCATGGTATTGAAATAGGTAGCAGGATAGACAGGACTCCCAGATGAAGAAAAGATTGTGAGATGAAATAAACAAGGGCATTATTTGAGACTTATTCATTAGTTTTATGGTGTCGGTGATCATGATATTCTCAGGTTCTCTATAGGTGAACTGATAGGGATTTGCAAGAATGAAGATGTCAGAATCTGTTGTTTATAGCCTTTCTCATTCCCACTAACTGTAGCATAAACCTTCCTCCTTAAACTTATCAGATCACTTAATGGTCATTGGTGTACCATCACCTAAAAGAATTGCAGTGAGCAGGGTATGCTGTCACTTGGATAGCAATGAGATCTTTTTATCTACATTCTAATATAGGTGCTAGGGTTGTGTAGAGAGTGGTAGGAAATGAGGATTAAGATTGACAGGTATGCTAGGTTGAAAACAATATTGAGATTTAAATCTTTTTGAGCTGTGGATTTTCAAATATTATAGAAGTCATAGTACTGATTAATAACCCTTTATCAAAATCTGTTTGTTGTTGTGTTGCATTAGTTTGGGAATATTCAGGTTCTGTTAATAGACTAACAGTGGACTTTTCCATTTGCAGAATATATTGAATGACCATCAGAGGCAGTGTTGCAGAAGATAATTTCTCGGAGTTGCTGAACACAAAAAAAAAAGTTCACCAGCTTTCGGCTATATTTACCAACTTACATGGTGAGTCAAACTTTCAATTTATCATTTTCCTTGTCCTTAAAAGAAGTTCAACGCATCTGATGGCTCTTAGCTCCTTTTAGTCGGGTATTACGCATGAATAGTATTTGTCAAGTCTGAAGCGATATGGATGGCGCTATGGCTATCAGGATAGCCTTTCAATGACGTTGACTGTCTACAAGGCTGACAATCCTACTTTAAATATTTGTGCTAACAATATGTCAACAGAGGAAATTAGTGTCTTTGAGGCTGAAAGGAGGTGTCTTATATTGGAGCAATTGGCTTACTCTCGCATGGAGGAAAGCTAATGTAACCTTCTTCCCTTCACACTGCATGTGGGACTCTTATACTCAAGAAGGTTTACTCTTTCGGATACTCTGTGTTCTTGTACCTCCTGCCCCCCTTTCAAAAGGGGAGCCCAATGATTTCAATATTGCAGAGTCCTTTCCCATTACACCTCCCACTTGGCTTGCAGTCATAATTACAGATCGTTACCTAGTGCGGAATTCCTAATGCCTCATTGTTATGTGTAATTGTCACCCATGGCGATTGGTCAAATGGTGCCCTGACATCATAATGCTACTGCAGGATGTCATCTGACATGAGGGCAAGCAATAGGATACATTTATCATGGTATTGAAATAGGTAGCAGGATAGACAGGACTCCCAGATGAAGAAAAGATTGTGAGATGAAATAAACAAGGGCATTATTTGAGACTTATTCATTAGTTTTATGGTGTCGGTGATCATGATATTCTCAGGTTCTCTATAGGTGAACTGAAAGGGATTTGCAAGAATGAAGATGTCAGAATCTGTTGTTTATAGCTTTTCTCATTCCCACTAACTGTAGCATAAACCTTCCTCCATAAACTTATCAGATCACTTAATGGTCATTGGTGTACCATCACCTAAAAGAATTGCAGTGAGCAGGGTATGCTGTCACTTGGATAGCAATGAGATCTTTTTATCTACATTCTAATATAGGTGCTAGGGTTGTGTAGAGAGTGGTAGGAAATGAGGATTAAGATTGACAGGTATGCTCGGTTGAAAACAATATTGAGATTTAAATCTTTTTGAGCTGTGGATTTTCAAATATTAAAGAAGTCATAGTACTGATTAATAACCCTTTATCAAAATCTGTTTGTTGTTGTGTTGCATTAGTTTGGGAATATTCAGGTTCTGTTAATAGACTAACAGTGGACTTTTCCATTTGCAGAATATATTGAATGACCATCAGAGGCAGTATTGCAGAAGATGATTTCTCGGAGTTGCTGAACACAAAAAAAAAGTTCCCCAGCTTTCGGCTATATTTACCAACTTACATGGTGAGTCAAACTTTCAATTTATCATTTTCCTTGTCCTTAAAAGAAGTTCAACGCATCTGATGGCTCTCAGCTCCTTTTAGTCGGGTGTTACGCATGAATAGTATTTGTCAAGTCTAAAGCGATATGGATGGCGCTATGGCTATCAGGATAGCCTTTCAATGACGTTGACTGTCTACAAGGCTGACAATCCTACTTTAAATACTTGTGCTAACAATATGTCAACAGAGGAAATTAGTGTCTTTGAGGCTGAAAGGAGGTGTCTTATATTGGAGCAATTGGCTTACTCTCGCATGGAGGAAAGCTAATGTAACCTTCTTCCCTTCACACTGCATGTGGGACTTTTATACTCAAGAAGGTTTACTCTTTCGGATACTCTGTGTTCTTGTACCTCCTGCCCCCCTTTCAAAAGGGGAGCCCAATGATTTCAATATTGCAGAGTCCTTTCCCATTACACCTCCCACTTGGCTTGCAGTCATAATTACAGATCGTTACCTAGTGCGGAATTCCTAATGCCTCATTGTTATGTGTAATTGTCACCCTTGGCGATTGGTCAAATGGTGCCCTGACATCATAATGCTACTGCAGGATGTCATCTGACATGAGGGCAAGCAATAGGATACATTTATCATGGTATTGAAACAGGTAGCAGGATAGACAGGACTCCCAGATGAAGAAAAGATTGTGAGATGAAATAAACAAGGGCATTATTTGAGACTTATTCATTAGTTTTATGGTGTCGGTGATCATGATATTCTCAGGTTCTCTATAGGTGAACTGAAAGGGATTTGCAAGAATGAAGATGTCAGAATCTGTTGTTTATAGCTTTTCTCATTCCCACTAACTGTAGCATAAACCTTCCTCCATAAACTTATCAGATCACTTAATGGTCATTGGTTTACCATCACCTAAAAGAATTGCAGTGAGCAGGGTATGCTGTCACTTGGATAGCAATGAGATCTTTTTATCTACATTCTAATATAGGTGCTAGGGTTGTGTAGAGAGTGGTAGGAAATGAGGATTAAGATTGACAGGTATGCTCGGTTGAAAACAATATTGAGATTTAAATCTTTTTGAGCTGTGGATTTTCAAATATTAAAGAAGTCATAGTACTGATTAATAACCCTTTATCAAAATCTGTTTGTTGTTGTGTTGCATTAGTTTGGGAATATTCAGGTTCTGTTAATAGACTAACAGTGGACTTTTCCATTTGCAGAATATATTGAATGACCAGCAGAGGCAGTATTGCAGAAGATGATTTCTCGGAGTTGCTGAACACAAAAAAAAAAGTTCCCCAGCTTTCGGCTATATTTACCAACTTACATGGTGAGTCAAACTTTCAATTTATCATTTTCCTTGTCCTTAAAAGAAGTTCAACGCATCTGATGGCTCTCAGCTCCTTTTAGTCGGGTGTTACGCATGAATAGTATTTGTCAAGTCTAAAGCGATATGGATGGCGCTATGGCTATCAGGATAGCCTTTCAATGACGTTGACTGTCTACAAGGCTGAATGAATGAATGAATGAATGAAAGGCAATTTATAATGCGCAGAACAATGACCCGCAGGTATCAAGGCGCCTAGCAAAATAATCAGAAAAAGGAAGAAAAGGACCAGGGAACTTTACATATATGCTTGCCGAAAAAGGAGGGTTTTTAACGCAGAGCGGAAGTGCTGTAAAGAAGGGAGAGATCTCAGATCTAGGGGAAGTTCATTCCACCACTTGGGAGCAAGAGTGGAGAAAGCTCTACCACCCCATTTGGCTCTTCGTACACGGGGGGTGGTCAGACGCTGTTTTCCAGAGGAACGCAAGTTCCTTCCGGGAGTATAGTGGGAAATAATGGATCCGATTCCTGTGTCGCTGTTTTTGACAATGGCTCTGTAGGTCATACATAGAACCTTGAACCGAATCCGGTGTTCCACCGGCAGCCAATGCAGCGTTTTCCTGGCTGCGGTGGCCGAGGAGCGTCTGGGAATATCCAAAACAAATCTAGCCGTCGCGTTTTGGACTACCTGCAGGCGCTGCAGCTGGCCTTTGTTAAGCCCAGCATACAGCGCGTTGCAGTAATCAAGGCGAGAGCCGATAAGAGCAACAGCTATTTGTTTTCTTGCCTCGAGGGAGAGATATTTCCTGATCCTACGTAGGGTGTGGATCAGACCCCAGCAGGTGGAGACGGTTCTGCTCACCTGGCTGCCTAGGTCAAGGGCAGGATCTATCAGCACCCCGAGGTTCTTGGCAGACGTTGTAGGGGAAGGGCAGGTTCCTAGAGAGTCAGGCCACCAATTGGCTGACCAGATGTTTTCTTTCCCCCCGAACACCATCACCTCAGTCTTCTCCCCATTCAGTTTTAAGGAGTTCTGAGTCATCCAATGACCAACCGCCTCCATACAAGATCTGAACTTGGGGGCGATCAGATCATCAGAGTTGGGAAGAGAGACGAGGATTTGAGTGTCGTCTGCATAAGAGACTACCTCCATCCCAAAAGATCTTATTAGTTTGGCTAGTGGGGTAACATAGATATTAAAGAGGGTCGGGCTGAGTGCCGACCCTTGGGGGACCCCACATAGCACAGGTTGGGATGGAGATAGGAACTCCCCCAGCTTGACTCTCTGCTCCCTCCCTATAAGGAAAGAAGTCAGAAGATCCAGAGCTGCGTTCTTCACCCCCACCTCCCTCAGCCGAGATGTAAGGACTGAGGGGGAGAGGGTATCGAAGGCCGCAGATAGATCGAGCAGGACAAGGAGAGCGGTCTGGCCCTCATCGACTGTCGTGCGGCTGACAATCCTACTTTAAATACTTGTGCTAACAATATGTCAACAGAGGAAATTAGTGTCTTTGAGGCTGAAAGGAGGTGTCTTATATTGGAGCAATTGGCTTACTCTCGCATGGAGGAAAGCTAATGTAACCTTCTTCCCTTCACACTGCATGTGGGACTTTTATACTCAAGAAGGTTTACTCTTTCGGATACTCTGTGTTCTTGTACCTCCTGCCCCCCTTTCAAAAGGGGAGCCCAATGATTTCAATATTGCAGAGTCCTTTCCCATTACACCTCCCACTTGGCTTGCAGTCATAATTACAGATCGTTACCTAGTGCGGAATTCCTAATGCCTCATTGTTATGTGTAATTGTCACCCTTGGCGATTGGTCAAATGGTGCCCTGACATCATAATGCTACTGCAGGATGTCATCTGACATGAGGGCAAGCAATAGGATACATTTATCATGGTATTGAAATAGGTAGCAGGATAGACAGGACTCCCAGATGAAGAAAAGATTGTGAGATGAAATAAACAAGGGCATTATTTGAGACTTATTCATTAGTTTTATGGTGTCGGTGATCATGATATTCTCAGGTTCTCTATAGGTGAACTGAAAGGGATTTGCAAGAATGAAGATGTCAGAATCTGTTGTTTATAGCTTTTCTCATTCCCACTAACTGTAGCATAAACCTTCCTCTGTAAACTTATCAGATCACTTAATGGTCATTGGTGTACCATCACCTAAAAGAATTGCAGTGAGCAGGGTATGCTGTCACTTGGATAGCAATGAGATCTTTTTATCTACATTCTAATATAGGTGCTAGGGTTGTGTAGAGAGTGGTAGGAAATGAGGATTAAGATTGACAGGTATGCTCGGTTGAAAACAATATTGAGATTTAAATCTTTTTGAGCTGTGGATTTTCAAATATTAAAGAAGTCATAGTACTGATTAATAACCCTTTATCAAAATCTGTTTGTTGTTGTGTTGCATTAGTTTGGGAATATTCAGGTTCTGTTAATAGACTAACAGTGGACTTTTCCATTTGCAGAATATATTGAATGACCAGCAGAGGCAGTGTTGCAGAAGATGATTTCTCGGAGTTGCTGAACCCCAAAAAAAAAAGTTCAGCAGCTTTCGGCTCGATTTACCAATTTACATGGTGAGTCAAACTCTCAATTTATCATTTTGCTTGTCCTTAAAAGAAGTTCAATGCATCTGATGGCTCTCAGCTCCTTTTAGTGGGGTATTACGCTTGAATATTATTTGTCAAGACTGAAGCGCTATGGATGGCGCTATGGGCATCAGGATAGCTTTTCAAAGACGTTGACTGTCTACAAGGCTGACAATTCTACTTTGAACACTTGTGCTAACAATATGTCAACAGAGGAAATTAGTGTCTTTGAGGCTGAAATGAGGTGTCTTATATCGGAGCAATTGTCTTACTCTCGCATGGAGGGAAGCTAATTTAACCTTCCTCCCTTCACACTGCATGTGGGAGTCTGATACTCAAGAAGGTTTGCTCTTTAGGATACTCTGTGTTTTTGTACCTCCAAACCCCTTTCAAAAGGGGAGCCCAATACTTTCAATATTGCAGAGTCCTTTCCCATTACACCCCCCACTTGGCTTGCAGTCATAATTACAGATCGTTACCTAGTGCGGAATTCCTAATGCCTCATTGTTCTGTGTAATTGTCACCCATGGCGATTGGTCAAATGGTGCCCTGACATCATAATGTTACTGCAGGATGTCATCTGACATAAAGGCAAGCAATAGGATACATTTATCATGGTATTGAAATGGGTAGCAGGATAGACCGGACTCCCAGATGAAGGCAAAGATTGTGAGATGAAATAAACAAGGACAATATTTGAGACTTATTAATTAGTTTTATGTTGTCGGTGATCATGATAATCTCAGGTTCTCTATAGGTGTACTGATAGGGATTTGCAAGAATGAAGATGTCAGAATCTGTTGTTTATAGCTTTTCTCATTCCCACTAACTTTCTCATTCCCACTAACTGTAGCATAAACCTTCCTCCGTAAACTTATCAGATCACTTAATGGTCATTGGTGTACCATAACCTAA
The DNA here is from genome assembly GCF_964261635.1 of Lissotriton helveticus. NCBI lineage: Eukaryota > Metazoa > Chordata > Amphibia > Caudata > Salamandridae > Lissotriton > Lissotriton helveticus. The sequence continues at coordinate 455,737,037 of NC_136072.1, read as the reverse complement.
AAGAATTGCAGTGAGCAGGGTACGCTGTCACTTGGATAGCAATGAGATCTTTTTATCTACATTCTAATATAGGTGCTATGGTTGTGTAGCGAGTGGTAGGAAAGGAGGATTAAGATTGACAGGTATGCTAGGTTGAAAACAATATTGAGATTTGAATTCTTTTTGAGCTGTGGATTTTCAAATATTATAGACGTCATAGTACTGATTAATAACCCTTTATCAAAATCTGTTTGTTGTTGTGTTGCATTAGTTTGGGAATATTCAGGTTCTGTTAATAGACTAACAGTGGACTTTTCCATTTGCAGAATATATTGAATGACCAGCAGAGGCAGTATTGCAGAAGATGATTTCTCGGAGTTGCTGAACACAAAAAAAAAAGTTCACCAGCTTTCGGCTATATTTACCAACTTACATGGTGAGTCAAACTTTCAATTTATCATTTTCCTTGTCCTTAAAAGAAGTTCAACGCATCTGATGGCTCTTAGCTCCTTTTAGTCGGGTATTACGCATGAATAGTATTTGTCAAGTCTGAAGCGATATGGATGGCGCTATGGCTATCAGGATAGCCTTTCAATGACGTTGACTGTCTACAAGGCTGACAATCCTACTTTAAATACTTGTGCTAACAATATGTCAACAGAGGAAATTTGTGTCTTTGAGGCTGAAAGGAGGTGTCTTATATTGGAGCAATTGGCTTACTCTCGCATGGAGGAAAGCTAATGTAACCTCCTTCCCTTCACACTGCATGTGGGACTTTTATACTCAAGAAGGTTTACTCTTTCGGATACTCTGTGTTCTTGTACCTCCTGCCCCCCTTTCAAAAGGGGAGCCAAATGATTTCAATATTGCAGAGTCCTTTCCCATTACACCTCCCACTTGGCTTGCAGTCATAATTACAGATCGTTACCTAGTGCGGAATTCCTAATGCCTCATTGTTATGTGTAATTGTCACCCATGGCGATTGGTCAAATGGTGCCCTGACATCATAATGCTACTGCAGGATGTCATCTGACATGAGGGCAAGCAATAGGATACATTTATCATGGTATTGAAAGAGGTAGCAGGATAGACAGGACTCCCAGATGAAGAAAAGATTGTGAGATGAAATAAACAAGGGCATTATTTGAGACTTATTCATTAGTTTTATGGTGTCGGTGATCATGATATTCTCAGGTTCTCTATAGGTGAACTGAAAGGGATTTGCAAGAATGAAGATGTCAGAATCTGTTGTTTATAGCTTTTCTCATTCCCACTAACTGTAGCATAAACCTTCCTCCATAAACTTATCAGATCACTTAATGGTCATTGGTGTACCATCACCTAAAAGAATTGCAGTGAGCAGGGTATGCTGTCACTTGGATAGCAATGAGATCTTTTTATCTACATTCTAATATAGGTGCTAGGGTTGTGTAGAGAGTGGTAGGAAATGAGGATTAAGATTGACAGGTATGCTCGGTTGAAAACAATATTGAGATTTAAATCTTTTTGAGCTGTGGATTTTCAAATATTAAAGAAGTCATAGTACTGATTAATAACCCTTTATCAAAATCTGTTTGTTGTTGTGTTGCATTAGTTTGGGAATATTCAGGTTCTGTTAATAGACTAACAGTGGACTTTTCCATTTGCAGAATATATTGAATGACCAGCAGAGGCAGTATTGCAGAAGATGATTTCTCGGAGTTGCTGAACACAAAAAAAAAAGTTCACCAGCTTTCGGCTATATTTACCAACTTACATGGTGAGTCAAACTTTCAATTTATCATTTTCCTTGTCCTTAAAAGAAGTTCAACGCATCTGATGGCTCTCAGCTCCTTTTAGTCGGGTGTTACGCATGAATAGTATTTGTCAAGTCTAAAGCGATATGGATGGCGCTATGGCTATCAGGATAGCCTTTCAATGACGTTGACTGTCTACAAGGCTGACAATCCTACTTTAAATACTTGTGCTAACAATATGTCAACAGAGGAAATTTGTGTCTTTGAGGCTGAAAGGAGGTGTCTTATATTGGAGCAATTGGCTTACTCTCGCATGGAGGAAAGCTAATGTAACCTTCTTCCTTTCACACTGCATGTGGGACTCTTATACTCAAGAAGGTTTACTCTTTCAGATACTCTGTGTTCTTGTACCTCCTGCCCCCCTTTCAAAAGGGGAGCCCAATGATTTCAATATTGCAGAGTCCTTTCCCATTACACCTCCCACTTGGCTTGCAGTCATAATTACAGATCGTTACCTAGTGCGGAATTCCTAATGCCTCATTGTTATGTGTAATTATCACCCATGGCGATTGGTCAAATGGTGCCCTGACATCATAATGCTACTGCAGGATGTCATCTGACATGAGGGCAAGCAATAGGATACATTTATCATGGTATTGAAATAGGTAGCAGGATAGACAGGACTCCCAGATGAAGAAAAGATTGTGAGATGAAATAAACAAGGGCATTATTTGAGACTTATTCATTAGTTTTATGGTGTCGGTGATCATGATATTCTCAGGTTCTCTATAGGTGAACTGAAAGGGATTTGCAAGAATTAAGATGTCAGAATCTGTTGTTTATAGCTTTTCTCATTCCCACTAACTGTAGCATAAACCTTCCTCCGTAAACTTATCAGATCACTTAATGGTCATTGGTGTACCATCACCTAAAAGAATTGCAGTGAGCAGGGTATGCTGTCACTTGGATAGCAATGAGATCTTTTTATCTACATTCTAATATAGGTGCTAGGGTTGTGTAGAGAGTGGTAGGAAATGAGGATTAAGATTGACAGGTATGCTCGGTTGAAAACAATATTGAGATTTAAATCTTTTTGAGCTGTGGATTTTCAAATATTAAAGAAGTCATAGTACTGATTAATAACCCTTTATCAAAATCTGTTTGTTGTTGTGTTGCATTAGTTTGGGAATATTCAGGTTCTGTTAATAGACTAACAGTGGACTTTTCCATTTGCAGAATATATTGAATGACCAGCAGAGGCAGTATTGCAGAAGATGATTTCTCGGAGTTGCTGAACACAAAAAAAAAAGTTCACCAGCTTTCGGCTATATTTACCAACTTACATGGTGAGTCAAACTTTCAATTTATCATTTTCCTTGTCCTTAAAAGAAGTTCAACGCATCTGATGGCTCTCAGCTCCTTTTAGTCGGGTGTTACGCATGAATAGTATTTGTCAAGTCTAAAGCGATATGGATGGCGCTATGGCTATCAGGATAGCCTTTCAATGACGTTGACTGTCTACAAGGCTGACAATCCTACTTTAAATACTTGTGCTAACAATATGTCAACAGAGGAAATTTGTGTCTTTGAGGCTGAAAGGAGGTGTCTTATATTGGAGCAATTGGCTTACTCTCGCATGGAGGAAAGCTAATGTAACCTTCTTCCTTTCACACTGCATGTGGGACTCTTATACTCAAGAAGGTTTACTCTTTCGGATACTCTGTGTTCTTGTACCTCCTGCCCCCCTTTCAAAAGGGGAGCCCAATGATTTCAATATTGCAGAGTCCTTTCCCATTACACCTCCCACTTGGCTTGCAGTCATAATTACAGATCGTTACCTAGTGCGGAATTCCTAATGCCTCATTGTTCTGTGTAATTGTCACCCATGGCGATTGGTCAAATGGTGCCCTGACATCATAATGTTACTGCAGGATGTCATCTGACATGAGGGCAAGCAATAGGATACATTTATCATGGTATTGAAATGGGTAGCAGGATAGACCGGACTCCCAGATGAAGGCAAAGATTGTGAGATGAAATAAACAAGGACAATATTTGAGACTTATTAATTAGTTTTATGTTGTCGGTGATCATGATATTCTCAGGTTCTCTATAGGTGAACTGAAAGGGATTTGCAAGAATTAAGATGTCAGAATCTGTTGTTCATAGCTTTTCTCATTCCCACTAACTGTAGCATAAACCTTCCTCCGTAAACTTATCAGATCACTTAATGGTCATTGGTGTACCATCACCTAAAAGAATTGCAGTGAGCAGGGTATGCTGTCACTTGGATAGCAATGAGATCTTTTTATCTACATTCTAATATAGGTGCTAGGGTTGTGTAGAGAGTGGTAGGAAATGAGGATTAAGATTGACAGGTATGCTCGGTTGAAAACAATATTGAGATTTAAATCTTTTTGAGCTGTGGATTTTCAAATATTAAAGAAGTCATAGTACTGATTAATAACCCTTTATCAAAATCTGTTTGTTGTTGTGTTGCATTAGTTTGGGAATATTCAGGTTCTGTTAATAGACTAACAGTGGACTTTTCCATTTGCAGAATATATTGAATGACCAGCAGAGGCAGTATTGCAGAAGATGATTTCTCGGAGTTGCTGAACACAAAAAAAAAAGTTCACCAGCTTTCGGCTATATTTACCAACTTACATGGTGAGTCAAACTTTCAATTTATCATTTTCCTTGTCCTTAAAAGAAGTTCAACGCATCTGATGGCTCTCAGCTCCTTTTAGTCGGGTGTTACGCATGAATAGTATTTGTCAAGTCTAAAGCGATATGGATGGCGCTATGGCTATCAGGATAGCCTTTCAATGACGTTGACTGTCTACAAGGCTGACAATCCTACTTTAAATACTTGTGCTAACAATATGTCAACAGAGGAAATTTGTGTCTTTGAGGCTGAAAGGAGGTGTCTTATATTGGAGCAATTGGCTTACTCTCGCATGGAGGAAAGCTAATGTAACCTTCTTCCTTTCACACTGCATGTGGGACTCTTATACTCAAGAAGGTTTACTCTTTCGGATACTCTGTGTTCTTGTACCTCCTGCCCCCCTTTCAAAAGGGGAGCCCAATGATTTCAATATTGCAGAGTCCTTTCCCATTACACCTCCCACTTGGCTTGCAGTCATAATTACAGATCGTTACCTAGTGCGGAATTCCTAATGCCTCATTGTTCTGTGTAATTGTCACCCATGGCGATTGGTCAAATGGTGCCCTGACATCATAATGTTACTGCAGGATGTCATCTGACATGAGGGCAAGCAATAGGATACATTTATCATGGTATTGAAATGGGTAGCAGGATAGACCGGACTCCCAGATGAAGGCAAAGATTGTGAGATGAAATAAACAAGGACAATATTTGAGACTTATTAATTAGTTTTATGTTGTCGGTGATCATGATATTCTCAGGTTCTCTATAGGTGAACTGAAAGGGATTTGCAAGAATTAAGATGTCAGAATCTGTTGTTCATAGCTTTTCTCATTCCCACTAACTGTAGCATAAACCTTCCTCCGTAAACTTATCAGATCACTTAATGGTCATTGGTGTACCATAACCTAAAAGAATTGCAGTGAGCAGGGTATGCTGTCACTTGGATAGCAATGAGATCTTTTTATCTACATTCTAATATAGGTGCTAGGGTTGTGTAGAGAGTGGTAGGAAATGAGGATTAAGATTGACAGGTATGCTCGGTTGAAAACAATATTGAGATTTAAATCTTTTTGACCTGTGGATTTTCAAATATTAAAGAAGTCATAGTACTGATTAATAACCCTTTATCAAAATCTGTTTGTTGTTGTGTTGCATTAGTTTGGGAATATTCAGGTTCTGTTAATAGACTAACAGTGGACTTTTCCATTTGCAGAATATATTGAATGACCAGCAGAGGCAGTGTTGCAGAAGATGATTTCTCGGAGTTGCTGAACCCCAAAAAAAAAAGTTCAGCAGCTTTCGGCTCGATTTACCAATTTACATGGTGAGTCAAACTCTCAATTTATCATTTTGCTTGTCCTTAAAAGAAGTTCAATGCATCTGATGGCTCTCAGCTCCTTTTAGTGGGGTATTACGCTTGAATATTATTTGTCAAGACTGAAGCGCTATGGATGGCGCTATGGGCATCAGGATAGCTTTTCAAAGACGTTGACTGTCTACAAGGCTGACAATTCTACTTTGAACACTTGTGCTAACAATATGTCAACAGAGGAAATTAGTGTCTTTGAGGCTGAAATGAGGTGTCTTATATCGGAGAAATTGTCTTACTCTCGCATGGAGGGAAGCTAATTTAACCTTCCTCCCTTCACACTGTATGTGGGACTCTTATACTCAAGAAGGTTTGCTCTTTAGGATACTCTGTGTTTTTGTACCTCCAAACCCCTTTCAAAAGGGGAGCCCAATACTTTCAATATTGCAGAGTCCTTTCCCATTACACCCCCCACTTGGCTTGCAGTCATAATTACAGATCGTTACCTAGTGCGGAATTCCTAATGCCTCATTGTTCTGTGTAATTGTCACCCATGGCGATTGGTCAAATGGTGCCCTGACATCATAATGTTACTGCAGGATGTCATCTGACATAAAGGCAAGCAATAGGATACATTTATCATGGTATTGAAATAGGTAGCAGGATAGACAGGACTCCCAGATGAAGAAAAGATTGTGAGATGAAATAAACAAGGGCATTATTTGAGACTTATTCATTAGTTTTATGGTGTCGGTGATCATGATATTCTCAGGTTCTCTATAGGTGAACTGAAAGGGATTTGCAAGAATGAAGATGTCAGAATCTGTTGTTTATAGCTTTTCTCATTCCCACTAACTGTAGCATGAACCTTCCTCCGTAAACTTATCAGATCACTTAATGGTCATTGGTGTACCATCACCTAAAAGAATTGCAGTGAGCAGGGTATGCTGTCACTTGGATAGCAATGAGATCTTTTTATCTACATTCTAATATAGGTGCTAGGGTTGTGTAGAGAGTGGTAGGAAATGAGGATTAAGATTGACAGGTATGCTCGGTTGAAAACAATATTGAGATTTAAATCTTTTTGAGCTGTGGATTTTCAAATATTATAGAAGTCATAGTACTGATTAATAACCCTTTATCAAAATCTGTTTGTTGTTGTGTTGCATTAGTTTGGGAATATTCAGGTTCTGTTAATAGACTAACAGTGGACTTTTCCGTTTGCAGAATATATTGAATGACCAGCAGAGGCAGTGTTGCAAAAGATGATTTCTCGGAGTTGCTGAACCCCCCAAAAAAAAGTTCAGCAGCTTTCGGCTCGATTTACCAATTTACATGGTGAGTCAAACTCTCAATTTATCATTTTGCTTGTCCTTAAAAGAAGTTCAACGCATCTGATGGCTCTCAGCTCCTTTTAGTGGGGTATTACGCTTGAATATTATTTGTCAAGACTGAAGCGCTATGGATGGCGCTATGGGCATCAGGATAGCTTTTCAAAGACGTTGACTGTCTACAAGGCTGACAATTCTACTTTGAACACTTGAGCTAACAATATGTCAACAGAGGAAATTAGTGTCTTTGAGGCTGAAATGAGGTGTCTTATATCGGAGCAATTGTCTTACTCTCACATGGAGGGAAGCTAATTTAACCTTCCTCCCTTCACACTGCATGTGGGACTCTTATACTCAAGAAGGTTTGCTCTTTAGGATACTCTGTGTTTTTGTACCTCCAAACCCCTTTCAAAAGGGGAGCCCAATACTTTCAATATTGCAGAGTCCTTTCCCATTACACCCCCCACTTGGCTTGCAGTCATAATTACAGATCGTTACCTAGTGCGGAATTCCTAATGCCTCATTGTTCTGTGTAATTGTCACCCATGGCGATTGGTCAAATGGTGCCCTGACATCATAATGTTACTGCAGGATGTCATCTGACATAAAGGCAAGCAATAGGATACATTTATCATGGTATTGAAATGGGTAGCAGGATAGACCGGACTCCCAGATGAAGGCAAAGATTGTGAGATGAAATAAACAAGGGCATTATTTGAGACTTATTCATTAGTTTTATGGTGTCGGTGATCATGATATTCTCAGGTTCTCTATAGGTGAACTGAAAGGGATTTGCAAGAATGAAGATGTCAGAATCTGTTGTTTATAGCTTTTCTCATTCCCACTAACTGTAGCATGAACCTTCCTCCGTAAACTTATCAGATCACTTAATGGTCATTGGTGTACCATCACGTAAAAGAATTGCAGTGAGCAGGGTATGCTGTCACTTGGATAGCAATGAGATCTTTTTATCTACATTCTAATATAGGTGCTAGGGTTGTGTAGAGAGTGGTAGGAAATGAGGATTAAGATTGACAGGTATGCTCGGTTGAAAACAATATTGAGATTTAAATCTTTTTGAGCTGTGGATTTTCAAATATTATAGAAGTCATAGTACTGATTAATAACCCTTTATCAAAATCTGTTTGTTGTTGTGTTGCATTAGTTTGGGAATATTCAGGTTCTGTTAATAGACTAACAGTGGACTTTTCCGTTTGCAGAATATATTGAATGACCAGCAGAGGCAGTGTTGCAGAAGATGATTTCTCGGAGTTGCTGAACCCCCAAAAAAAAAGTTCAGCAGCTTTCGGCTCGATTTACCAATTTACATGGTGAGTCAAACTCTCAATTTATCATTTTGCTTGTCCTTAAAAGAAGTTCAACGCATCTGATGGCTCTCAGCTCCTTTTAGTGGGGTATTACGCTTGAATATTATTTGTCAAGACTGAAGCGATATGGATGGCGCTATGGGCATCAGGATAGCTTTTCAAAGACGTTGACTGTCCACAAGGCTGACAATTCTACTTTGAACACTTGTGCTAACAATATGTCAACAGAGGAAATTAGTGTCTTTGAGGCTGAAATGAGGTGTCTTATATCGGAACAATTGTCTTACTCTCGCATGGAGGGAAGCTAATTTAACCTTCCTCCCTTCACACTGCATGTGGGACTCTTATACTCAAGAAGGTTTGCTCTTTAGGATACTCTGTGTTTTTGTACCTCCAAACCCCTTTCAAAAGGGGAGCCCAATACTTTCAATATTGCAGAGTCCTTTCCCATTACACCCCCCACTTGGCTTGCAGTCATAATTACAGATCGTTACCTAGTGCGGAATTCCTAATGCCTCATTGTTCTGTGTAATTGTCACCCATGGCGATTGGTCAAATGGTGCCCTGACATCATAATGTTACTGCAGGATGTCATCTGACATAAAGGCAAGCAATAGGATACATTTATCATGGTATTGAAATGGGTAGCAGGATAGACCGGACTCCCAGATGAAGGCAAAGATTGTGAGATGAAATAAACAAGGACAATATTTGAGACTTATTAATTAGTTTTATGTTGTCGGTGATCATGATATTCTCAGGTTCTCTATAGGTGTACTGATAGGGATTTGCAAGAATGAAGATGTCAGAATCTGTTGTTTATAGCTTTTCTCATTCCCACTAACTGTAGCATAAACCTTCCTCCGTAAACTTATCAGATCACTTAATGGTCATTGGTGTACCATAACCTAAAAGAATTTCAGTGAGCAGGGTATGCTGTCACTTGGATAGCAATGAGATCTTTTTATCTATATTCTAATATAGGTGCTATGGTTGTGTAGAGAGTGGTAGGAAAGGAGGATTAAGATTGACAGGTATGCTAGGTTGAAAACAATATTGAGATTTGAATTCTTTTTGAGCTGTGGATTTTCAAATATTATAGACGTCATAGTACTGATTAATAACCCTTTATCAAAATCTGTTTGTTGTTGTGTTGCATTAGTTTGGGAATATTCAGGTTCTGTTAATAGACTAACAGTGGACTTTTCCATTTGCAGAATATATTGAATGACCAGCAGAGGCAGTGTTGCAGAAGATGATTTCTCGGAGTTGCTGAACCCCAAAAAAAAAAGTTCAGCAGCTTTCGGCTCGATTTACCAATTTACATGGTGAGTCAAACTCTCAATTTATCATTTTGCTTGTCCTTAAAAGAAGTTCAACGCATCTGATGGCTCTCAGCTCCTTTTAGTGGGGTATTACGCTTGAATATTATTTGTCAAGACTGAAGCGATATGGATGGCGCTATGGGCATCAGGATAGCTTTTCAAAGACGTTGACTGTCCACAAGGCTGACAATTCTACTTTGAACACTTGTGCTAACAATATGTCAACAGAGGAAATTAGTGTCTTTGAGGCTGAAATGAGGTGTCTTATATCGGAGCAATTGTCTTACTCTCGCATGGAGGGAAGCTAATTTAACCTTCCTCCCTTCACACTGCATGTGGGACTCTTATACTCAAGAAGGTTTGCTCTTTAGGATACTCTGTGTTTTTGTACCTCCAAACCCCTTTCAAAAGGGGAGCCCAATACTTTCAATATTGCAGAGTCCTTTCCCATTACACCCCCCACTTGGCTTGCAGTCATAATTACAGATCGTTACCTAGTGCGGAATTCCTAATGCCTCATTGTTCTGTGTAATTGTCACCCATGGCGATTGGTCAAATGGTGCCCTGACATCATAATGTTACTGCAGGATGTCATCTGACATAAAGGCAAGCAATAGGATACATTTATCATGGTATTGAAATGGGTAGCAGGATAGACCGGACTCCCAGATGAAGGCAAAGATTGTGAGATGAAATAAACAAGGACAATATTTGAGACTTATTAATTAGTTTTATGTTGTCGGTGATCATGATATTCTCAGGTTCTCTATAGGTGTACTGATAGGGATTTGCAAGAATGAAGATGTCAGAATCTGTTGTTTATAGCTTTTCTCATTCCCACTAACTGTAGCATAAACCTTCCTCCGTAAACTTATCAGATCACTTAATGGTCATTGGTGTACCATAACCTAAAAGAATTTCAGTGAGCAGGGTATGCTGTCACTTGGATAGCAATGAGATCTTTTTATCTATATTCTAATATAGGTGCTATGGTTGTGTAGAGAGTGGTAGGAAAGGAGGATTAAGATTGACAGGTATGCTAGGTTGAAAACAATATTGAGATTTGAATTCTTTTTGAGCTGTGGATTTTCAAATATTATAGACGTCATAGTACTGATTAATAACCCTTTATCAAAATCTGTTTGTTGTTGTGTTGCATTAGTTTGGGAATATTCAGGTTCTGTTAATAGACTAACAGTGGACTTTTCCATTTGCAGAATATATTGAATGACCAGCAGAGGCAGTGTTGCAGAAGATGATTTCTCGGAGTTGCTGAACCCCAAAAAAAAAAGTTCAGCAGCTTTCGGCTCGATTTACCAATTTACATGGTGAGTCAAACTCTCAATTTATCATTTTGCTTGTCCTTAAAAGAAGTTCAACGCATCTGATGGCTCTCAGCTCCTTTTAGTGGGGTATTACGCTTGAATATTATTTGTCAAGACTGAAGCGATATGGATGGCGCTATGGGCATCAGGATAGCTTTTCAAAGACGTTGACTGTCCACAAGGCTGACAATTCTACTTTGAACACTTGTGCTAACAATATGTCAACAGAGGAAATTAGTGTCTTTGAGGCTGAAATGAGGTGTCTTATATCGGAGCAATTGTCTTACTCTCGCATGGAGGGAAGCTAATTTAACCTTCCTCCCTTCACACTGCATGTGGGACTCTTATACTCAAGAAGGTTTGCTCTTTAGGATACTCTGTGTTTTTGTACCTCCAAACCCCTTTCAAAAGGGGAGCCCAATACTTTCAATATTGCAGAGTCCTTTCCCATTACACCCCCCACTTGGCTTGCAGTCATAATTACAGATCGTTACCTAGTGCGGAATTCCTAATGCCTCATTGTTCTGTGTAATTGTCACCCATGGCGATTGGTCAAATGGTGCCCTGACATCATAATGTTACTGCAGGATGTCATCTGACATAAAGGCAAGCAATAGGATACATTTATCATGGTATTGAAATGGGTAGCAGGATAGACCGGACTCCCAGATGAAGGCAAAGATTGTGAGATGAAATAAACAAGGACAATATTTGAGACTTATTAATTAGTTTTATGTTGTCGGTGATCATGATATTCTCAGGTTCTCTATAGGTGTACTGATAGGGATTTGCAAGAATGAAGATGTCAGAATCTGTTGTTTATAGCTTTTCTCATTCCCACTAACTGTAGCATAAACCTTCCTCCGTAAACTTATCAGATCACTTAATGGTCATTGGTGTACCATAACCTAAAAGAATTTCAGTGAGCAGGGTATGCTGTCACTTGGATAGCAATGAGATCTTTTTATCTATATTCTAATATAGGTGCTATGGTTGTGTAGAGAGTGGTAGGAAAGGAGGATTAAGATTGACAGGTATGCTAGGTTGAAAACAATATTGAGATTTGAATTCTTTTTGAGCTGTGGATTTTCAAATATTATAGACGTCATAGTACTGATTAATAACCCTTTATCAAAATCTGTTTGTTGTTGTGTTGCATTAGTTTGGGAATATTCAGGTTCTGTTAATAGACTAACAGTGGACTTTTCCATTTGCAGAATATATTGAATGACCAGCAGAGGCAGTGTTGCAGAAGATGATTTCTCGGAGTTGCTGAACCCCAAAAAAAAAAGTTCAGCAGCTTTCGGCTCGATTTACCAATTTACATGGTGAGTCAAACTCTCAATTTATCATTTTGCTTGTCCTTAAAAGAAGTTCAACGCATCTGATGGCTCTCAGCTCCTTTTAGTGGGGTATTACGCTTGAATATTATTTGTCAAGACTGAAGCGATATGGATGGCGCTATGGGCATCAGGATAGCTTTTCAAAGACGTTGACTGTCCACAAGGCTGACAATTCTACTTTTAACACTTGTGCTAACAATATGTCAACAGAGGAAATTAGTGTCTTTGAGGCTGAAATGAGGTGTCTTATATCGGAGCAATTGTCTTACTCTCGCATGGAGGGAAGCTAATTTAACCTTCCTCCCTTCACACTGCATGTGGGACTCTTATACTCAAGAAGGTTTGCTCTTTAGGATACTCTGTGTTTTTGTACCTCCAAACCCCTTTCAAAAGGGGAGCCCAATACTTTCAATATTGCAGAGTCCTTTCCCATTACACCCCCCACTTGGCTTGCAGTCATAATTACAGATCGTTACCTAGTGCGGAATTCCTAATGCCTCATTGTTCTGTGTAATTGTCACCCATGGCGATTGGTCAAATGGTGCCCTGACATCATAATGTTACTGCAGGATGTCATCTGACATAAAGGCAAGCAATAGGATACATTTATCATGGTATTGAAATGGGTAGCAGGATAGACCGGACTCCCAGATGAAGGCAAAGATTGTGAGATGAAATAAACAAGGACAATATTTGAGACTTATTAATTAGTTTTATGTTGTCGGTGATCATGATATTCTCAGGTTCTCTATAGGTGTACTGATAGGGATTTGCAAGAATGAAGATGTCAGAATCTGTTGTTTATAGCTTTTCTCATTCCCACTAACTGTAGCATAAACCTTCCTCCGTAAACTTATCAGATCACTTAATGGTCATTGGTGTACCATAACCTAAAAGAATTTCAGTGAGCAGGGTATGCTGTCACTTGGATAGCAATGAGATCTTTTTATCTATATTCTAATATAGGTGCTATGGTTGTGTAGAGAGTGGTAGGAAAGGAGGATTAAGATTGACAGGTATGCTAGGTTGAAAACAATATTGAGATTTGAATTCTTTTTGAGCTGTGGATTTTCAAATATTATAGACGACATAGTACTGATTAATAACCCTTTACCAAAATCTGTTTGTTGTTGTGATGCATTAGTTTGGGAATTTTCAGGTTCTGTTAATAGACTAACAGTGGACTTTTCCATTTGCAGAATATATTGAATGACCAGAAGAGGCAGTGTTGCAGAAGATGATTTCTCGGAGTTGCTGAACACAAAAAAAAAAGTTCACCAGCTTTCGGCTATATTTACCAACTTACATGGTGAGTCAAACTCTCAATTTATCATTTTGCTTGTCCTTAAAAGAAGTTCAACGCATCTGATGGCTCTCAGCTCCTTTTAGTCGGGTATTACGCATGAATAGTATTTGTCAAGTCTGAAGCGAAATGGATGGCGCTATGGCCATCAGGATAGCCTTTCAAAGACTTTGACTGTCTACAAGGCTGACAATCCTACTTTAACCCCTTCAGTGCTAATGACAAGGGTAACTCGTCATGGAGTTTCCATTGATTTCAATGGAAATTACATTGAGGGGCCAGAGGTGCCTTAGCAGCCAAGTGGTTAAATACTTGTGCTAACAATATGTCAACAGAGGAAATTAGTGTCTTTGAGGCTGAAAGGAGGTGTCTTATATTGGACCAATTGGCTTACTCTCGCATGGAGGAAAGCTAATTTAACCTTCTCCCCTTCACACTGCATGTGGGACTCTTATACTCAAGAAGGTTCACTCTTTAGGATACTCTGTGTTCTTGTACCTCCAGCCCCCCTTTCAAAAGGGGAGCTCAATGATTTCAATATTGCAGAGTGCTTTCCCATTACACCTCCCACTTGGCTTGCAGTCATAATTACAGATCGTTACCTAGTGCGCAATTCCTAATGCCTCATTGTTCTGTGTAATTGTCACCCATGGCGATTGGTCAAATGGTGCCCTGACATTATAATGCTACTGCAGGATGTCATCTGACATGAGGGCAAAGAATAAGATACATTTATCATGGTATTGAAATAGGTAGCAGGATAGACAGGACTCCCAGATGAAGGCAAAGATTGTGAGATGAAATTAACAAGGGCATTATTTGAGACTTATTCATTAGTTTTATGGTGTCGGTGATCATGATATTCTCAGGTTCTCTATAGGTGAACTGATAGGGATTTGCACGAATGAAGATGTCAGAATCTGTTGTTTATAGCTTTTCTCATTCCCACTAACTGTAGCATAAACCTTCCTCCGTAAACTTATCAGATCACTTAATGGTCATTGGTGTACCATAACCTAAAAGAATTGCAGTGAGCAGGGTACGCTGTCACTTGGATAGCAATGAGATCTTTTTATCTACATTCTAATATAGGTACTAGGGTTGTGTAGAGAGTGGTAGGAAAGGAGGATTAAGATTGACAGGTATGCCAGGTTGAAAACAATATTGAGATTTGAATTCTTTTTGAGCTGTGGATTTTCAAAGATTATAGACGTCATAGTACTGATTAATAACCCTTTATCAAAATCTGTTTGTTGTTGTGTTGCATTAGTTTGGGAATATTCAGGTTCTGTTAATAGACTAACAGTGGACTTTTCCATTTGCAGAATATATTGAATGACCAGCAGAGGCCGTGTTGCAGAAGATGATTTCTCGGAGTTGCTGAACCCCCAAAAAAAAAGTTCAGCAGCTTTCGGCTCGATTTACCAATTTACATGGTGAGTCAAACTCTCAATTTATCATTTTGCTTGTCCTTAAAAGAAGTTCAACGCATCTGATGGCTCTCAGCTCCTTTTAGTGGGGTATTACGCTTGAATATTATTTGTCAAGACTTAAGCGATATGGATGGCGCTATGGGCATCAGGGTAGCTTTTCAAAGACGTTGACTGTCTACAAGGCTGACAATCCTACTTTAAATACTTGTGCTAACAATATGTCAACAGAGGAAATTAGTGTCTTTGAGGCTGAAAGGAGGTGTCTTATATTGGAGCAATTGACTTACTCTCGCATGGAGGGAAGCTAATGTAACCTTCCTCCCTTCACACTGCATGTGGGACTCTTATACTCAAGAAGGTTTGCTCTTTAGGATACTCTGTGTTCTTGTACCTCCAGCCCCCCTTTCAAAAGGGGAGCCCAATACTTTCAATATTGCAGAGTCCTTTCCCATTACACCCCCCACTTGGCTTGCAGTCATAATTACAGATCGTTACCTAGTGCGGAATCCCTAATGCCTCATTGTTCTGTGTAATTGTCACCCATGGTGATTGGTCAAATGGTGCCCTGACATCATAATGTTACTGCAGGATGTCATCTGACATAAAGGCAAGCAGTAGGATACATTTATCATGGTATTGAAATAGGTAGCAGGATAGACCGGACTCCCAGATGAAGGCAAAGATTGTGAGATGAAATAAACAAGGACAATATTTGAGACTTATTCATTAGTTTTATGTTGTCGGTGATCATGATATTCTCAGGTTCTCTATAGGTGAACTGATAGGGATTTGCAAGAATGAAGATGTCAGAATCTGTTGTTTATAGCTTTTCTCATTCCCACTAACTGTAGCATAAACCTTCCTCCGTAAACTTATCAGATCACTTAATGGTCATTGGTGTACCATAACCTAAAAGAATTGCAGTGAGCAGGGTACGCTGTCACTTGGATAGCAATGAGATCTTTTTATCTACATTCTAATATAGGTGCTATGGTTGTGTAGAGAGTGATAGGAAAGGAGGATTAAGATTGACAGGTATGCTAGGTTGAAAACAATATTGAGATTTGAATTCTTTTTGAGCTGTGGATTTTCAAATATTATAGACGTCATAGTACTGATTAATAACCCTTTATCAAAATCTGTTTGTTGTTTTGTTGCATTAGTTTGGGAATATTCAGGTTCTGTTAATAGACTAACAGTGGACTTTTACATTTGCAGAATATATTGAATGACCAGCAGAGGCAGTGTTGCAGAAGATGATTTCTCGGAGTTGCTGAACCCAAAAAAAAGGTTCCGCAGCTTTCGGCTCGATTTACCAATTTACATGGTGAGTCAAACACTCAATTTATCATTTTGCTTGTCCTTAAAAGACATTCCACGCATCTGATGGGTCTCAGCTCCTTTTAGTTGGGTATTACGCATGAATAGTATTTGTCAAGTCTGAAGCGATATGGATGGCGCTATGGCCATCAGGATAGCCTTTCAAAGACGTTGACTGTCTACAAGGCTGACATTCCTACTTTAAATACTTGTGCTAACAATATGTCGACAGAGGAAATTAGTGTATTTGAGGCTGAAATGAGGTGTCTTATATTGGAGCAATTGACTTACTCTCGCATGGAGGGAAGCTAATGTAACCTTCCTCCCTTCACACTGCATGTGGGACTCTTATACTCAAGAAGGTTTGCTCTTTAGGATACTCTGTGTTCTTGTACCTCAAGCCCCCCTTTCAAAAGGGGAGCCCAATGATTTCAATATTGCAGAGTCATTTCCCATTACACCTCCCACTTGGCTTGCAGTCATAATTACAGAACGTTACCTAGTGCGGAATTCCTAAGGCCTCATTGTTCTGTGTAATTGTCACCCATGGCGATTGGTCAAATGGTGCCCTGACATCATAATGCGACTGCAGGATGTCATCTGACATGAGGGCATGCAATAGGATACATTTATCATGGTATTGAAATGGGTAGCAGGATAGACAGGACTCCCAGATGAAGGCAAAGATTGTGAGATGAAATAAACAAGGGCATTATTTGAGACTTATTCATTAGTTTCATGGTGTCAGTGATCATGATATTCTCAGGTTCTCTATAGGTGAACTAGTAGGGATTTGCAAGAATGAAAATGTCAGAATCTGTTGTTTATAGCTTTTCTCATTCCCACTAACTGTAGCATAAACCTTCCTCCGTAAACTTATCAGATCACTTAATGGTCATTGGTGTACCATAACCTAAGAGAATTGCAGTGAGCAGGTGTAGCGTGGGTCGGGGGTGAGGAACAGACCGGAGACCTTTCTTGGGTAAACTTGGTTTTATTTTTAACAATGCTCTTCTACTTCGTGAGGTCAGTCTTTCCCGGGCAAATCCTGATTTGTCCGTGGCTGCGGATTAAACCTGTTCTGGCTTGGGGAACCCTTTTCTGGCCGTAGGCGGTCTTTGGGAGTCTTCTCCTCACCTCCCCTCGTCAGCCAGCCAAAAAGAGTACCAACAAGAGGGACCGCCGTTAGTTCAGGTGTTTAATACTGATTGCCCGGGGGGGGAGAACCGGAGTGCTAGGGACACCATTGATATGTGCTTTACAAGCTGTCTATAGTGACGGGCAGCGTGAGGGAAGAGTGAAGGTAAAGTCAAGGAAAGGAAGGTAGGTATGGTAGGGTAGGAACGCTGGAAGGAAGGGACACAGGAACGCGGGAAGAATATCTACACAATTTACACAGGAGGGCCACCTCTCTTCCCCACCCAGGCTGACAAACGCCTCCGTACTTGCTGAAGCCACACTCCTCCCTCGGGAGTGTGGCACAGTGATTCGTGGGGACGTTGGCCTCCTGGCTGTCTCTCGCCATCTTCGCCTTCTCTCCTCTGCTCACGGGACTCCCCGCCTCTCCACGTGCTTTCCGGACTCCGTCCTCCTCTCTCCCGACCGTCTTCTTCCTCCGGGGTTACGTTGCACACCGCGTAGAGGACTTCCTGGCTCTTGTCCACTCCGGACTCCGGGACGTCATCAGTGGGCGTGGTCTCGTCTTCATCAGCGAATGCCCATTTAAAGGCTCCTTCCTCCTTTTCGGTGTCGGTGTCGCTCTGCCAGCGCTCCCAGTCTCTCTGGAGGGAAGGAGGGGATTCAGCGTCAGCGACCCACCAGTCATCAGGCGTCGGCTCCCTCCCCACCTCGCTACACTCCTCCCCCCCTGGATACTCCAGATCGGGGAGGATAGGTACTCTGGATAGGTAATCAGCGTTACCGTTCTCAGCCCCCTTCCTATGCCTTACTGTGAATGCAAAGGGCTGTAAGTACAAGAACCATCGCAACACCCGAGGATTGAGG
Source organism: Lissotriton helveticus (assembly GCF_964261635.1). Taxonomy (NCBI): domain Eukaryota; kingdom Metazoa; phylum Chordata; class Amphibia; order Caudata; family Salamandridae; genus Lissotriton; species Lissotriton helveticus. The sequence continues at coordinate 455,718,630 of NC_136072.1, read as the reverse complement.
GTTTTGTGCTTCTGCATCCATTGGAGTGGTGCATGGTCTGAATATAAGATAAAGGACTGGCCTTCCAGGTAATAACGTAATTTGTCAATGGCCCAACGTATGGCCAAACATTCCTTTTCCACCGTGGGGTAGTTGCGCTCCCTGGGATGCAGTTTCCTACTTATAAAAAGCAGGGAGTGTTCTGTTCCATCCTCCCCCTCTTGTGACAGTACAGCCCCGATGCCGATGTCGGAGGCATCTGTAGCGAGAGTGAAGGGTTTGGTAAAGTCAGGGGGTATCAAAACCGGACTAGAGGTTATGGCATGTTTCAGGCGTTCAAATGCCTGTCTTGCCCTTTCCGGAGGGGGTGATGCCAGGGTGTTCTTCACGTTCTTCTTTAAAAGGTCAGTCAGTGGAGCAGCTGTCTCAGCAAAATTCCCAATAAAACGTCTATAGTACCTTATGAGCCCCAAGAAAGCCCTTAGTCCTTTCTTTGTGGTGGGGAAGGGAGTATGGGTTATCGCCTTTATTTTCTCTTCTTGTGGCGCTATGACCCCCTCCCCAAGCATGAAACCCAGGTATTTAACTTTAGGAAAGGCCACTCTGGATTTTTTTGAGTTGACCTGTAAACCTGCGGTCTGCAATGCTGACAGGACTCTAGCTATATGGTCTAAGTGTTCGTTCCACGTGTTGCTAAAGATGACGATGTCGTCTAAGTACACCGATGAGTAAAGAGTATGTGGGGCCAGGATTTCATTCATCAACCTCTGAAAAGTTGCTGGGGCCCCATGGAGGCTGAAGGGTAGAACATTAAATTTAAACAGGCCGTCTTCAGTGGCGAAGGCCGTTTTGCGCTTGTCTTCCTCTCTCAGTGGGACCTGCCAATATCCCTTGGTCAGGTCCAACGTGGTAATGTAACATGCTTCTCCTATCCTTTCTATTAGTTCATCGACACGCGGGATAGGGAAGGCGTTGAAGGATGAGATTGCGTTAAGAGCCCTAAAGTCCATGCAGAACCGGGTTGACCCATCCGGTTTAGGGACCATGACAATGGGGGATGACCAATTGCTCAGGGATGGTCGTATCACCCGAAGCCTGAGCATCTCCTGCACCTCCCTTCTTATGTCCTGTCGTCTGGCTGCTGGTATCATGTACGCCCTCTGCTTTACAATCTTTCCTTCCTCTGTTTCTATACGGTGTTCTACCATTTTTGTTTGTCCTGGTATGTCAGAAAAAGACCAGAAAAGAGACGTAAGGTGCCTATCAGTTTCTTTCGTTCCTCTTCAGTTAAGTCTGGGTTTATAGGTAGCTGCTCTAGTGTAGAACCCTCTTCTCCAGAGGGTGCACTGAAGTGGGTGGCTTTGGGTAGAGGACCGATCCACTTCTTTAGGATGTTAATGTGAAAGCATTGCTGCCGTGTAGGGGATATCCGTAACCTATAGATCGTTTTACCTAGCGTCTCGATGATCTGATATGGGCCCATCCATTCGCTCCAGAATTTCTGGGTTGAGGAGGGCAGTAGCACCAGGGCCCAATCGCCTTTTGCCATGGTTCTCCATTTCTTTCTCTTATCAAAATGGTGTTTTTTGTTGGGATTTGTCTAGGTTGGAATAGGCCAGATCCCTTAACTTCCCTAGCTTCGATCTGAGGTTTTCGGTGTATTCCAACAGTGACTTTTGGTTTGAGGCCTCTTCTTTCTCCCAGGCCTCATTCATTATCTCCAGGAGAGAACGAGGCTGGCGACCGTAGAGAAGCTTGAAGGCAGAGTACCCTAGACTGCTTTGTACTTGGGCCCTCAAAACGTACAGGGCTAAAGGCAACATCCGGTCCCATTCTTTGTTTTCTATCGCCAACATTTTTTTCAACGTGGCCTTGAGGGATCTGTTGTACCGCTCTACAAGGCCGTCTGTCTGGGGGTGATATGCTGAAGTGCGTATGTGCCGTAGGTCTAACGTGGCGCATACCTCCTTCATCATTTTTGAGACAAAGGGCGTACCCTGATCCGTCAGGATCTCCCTGGGGAACCCCACCCTTGAGAACAGCTCAATCAGTTTCTCGGCTATGTTTTTGGAGGTTGGGGAACTTAACGCGAAGGCCTCAGGGAACCTAGTGTTGTAGTCCACCACCACTAGGGCATAAGTGTCACCTCTCGCGGTACGTGGTAGGGGCCCTAAGAGATCCATCCCTATCCGTTCAAATGGATTCCCTATAATAGGCAGGGGTTGTAGAGGGACCGAAGGAGGTTTGTACATATTTTTCTTCTGACATACTGCACATTGTTTGCAGTATACCTCTGCTTCCTTATAAATGCCTGGCCAGAAGAAGTGCTTGACTATGTTCTGGGTGGTCTTCTCTGCCCCCGAGTGACCCGAGGTAAGGTGTGTATGTGCATAGAAGAGTATCTGCTCCCTAAACATTTTTGGCACCACTAGTTGGGGGGTCATATCGGCCTTTCCTGCCCTGTACAGGAGATCATTTTGTATTAAGAAACGAGGGTAGGTACCGGAGGGGGTGGTCTGCTCTACATGTGCATGCTCCCAGGCGTTGAGGAGGGTCGGATCGTTGGCCTGTGCGAATTTGAAGCTACGGTCCAGGACCCAAGGTTCGGAGGCTACATAGGTGTTATGAGGTTTCTTTTCCCTTTCCTTGACTTCTGTTTGGAACATGGATAGGAAATCCGGGTTATCCACCCCTATGATCAGTTCCTCCGGAAGGGAGTCCACAACTCCTACTCTAACCGTACAAGGGGTCCTGCCTACCGGTTGCAAAGCAAGGTGTGCTACAGGATATGGTTTCATGTCCCGCGCACACACCGTATATGTACCAGGACCTTGGGCATTAATTGGGAGGGAAGAACTAGACCCTTTTTTATGACTGATTGTCTGCACCCTGAATCCAACAGGGCCTTAACACGATTGTGATTCACGTATACCTGTACATAGAAGGACGGTCCCATCTCTGGGGTGTACATCACCACTTCGGGGATGTATCCGACTTCCATAGGTTCTTCTGGGCTTCGTTTTCTTGGACATAGCCATGCGATGTGCCCCCACTCTCCACACTAGAAGCATTGGGGACCCCTTGCAGGAACCACATCCATTCATACTGGTCGTAGCTTTGGGACCCCTGGACCAGGTCTGTTTTTCCTTTCGGGTTTCATAGACGGAACGGATTTGGTACCTTTGTCTGTATCCCAAGGAAAGGGACGTGGTTGCGCCCTCGCATAATTGGAGGCCATTTCTATGGCTTGTATTACTGTGAGGCCTGCGTGCTGCCTCAGCCATCGCTGTGTCCCATAAGGTAAGACCTCCATAAACTGCTCAAGGTATATGCTCAACATTATCTCCTCTTTGCTGCGACTTTCTGGTTTCAGCCATTTGTCAGCTGCCATTTTGAGACGTAGAAACAGAGATTTGGGGGTTTTACCTGTCACCCCTCTCTCTTTTCTAAACCTTAGTCTATAGGCCTCTGCGTCTAGCCCTAAGTGGTCCAGAATCACCCCTTTTATCTCAGCATACGGGGTACCACCTGCATGGTTTGCGACTTCGTAAGCCGCCTGTGCTTCCCCTGTCAGGAGCGGTGCAAGAAAATACGGCCATTTGTCCTCGGGCCACCCACAGGCCCATGCGGCTCTTTCGAAGTTTGTGAGAAAAGCGTCTGGATCCTCCCCTGGCACGTAGTTCTGGAGGGACACCCCGGCAGGATGTGGCGCCATGCTTCGTCTCTCCAAGGGTGTAGGGGCAGTGGGGTTCTGGACCGCCTTTTGTAATCCTTCTATCTGGGCGCTGATGGTGTTTTCGAACATAGTTCTATCAGCGTCCGCCATGGTCAACTGCTGGTTAACAGCCCATTCCAGTTTTTGTTGCCCCTCAATCAGGTGTTGATAACCTGATCCATCTTGGGTATCTGGATGGAGGGACCAGATCCCACTTCTGACACCAGTTGTAGCGTGGGTTGGGGGTCAGGAACAGACCGGAGTACCTTTCTTGGGTAAACTGGGTTTTATTTTTAACAATGCTCTTCTGCTTCGTGAGGTCAGTCTTTCCCGGGCGAATCCTGATTGGTCCGTGGCTGCGGATTAAGCCTGTTCCAGCTTGGGGAACCCTTTTCTGGCCGTAGGCAGTCTTCGGGAGTCTTCTCCTCACCTCCCCTCGTCAGCCAGCCAAAAAGAGAACCAACAAGAGGGACCGCCGTTAGTTCAGGTGTTTAATACTGATTGCCCGGGGGGGGGGGACCGGAGTGCTAGGGACACCGCTGATATGTGCTTTACAAGCTGTCTATAGTGACGGGGCAGCGTGAGGGAAGAGTGAAGGTAAAGTCAAGGAAAGGAAGGTAGGTTTGGTAGGGTAGGAACGCGGGAAGGAAGGGACACAGGAATGGAAACGCGGGAAGAATATCTACACAATTTACACAGGAGGGCCACGTCTCTTCCCCACCCAGGCTGACAAACGCCTCCGTACCTGCTGAAGCCACACTCCTCCCTCAGGAGTGTGGCACGGTGATTCATGGGGACATTGGCCTCCTGGCTGTCTCTCGCCGTCTTCGCCTTCTCTCCTCTGCTCACGGGACTCCTCGCCTCTCCACGCGCTTTCCGGACTCCGACCTCCTCTCTCCCGACTGTCTTCTTCCTCCGGGGTGACGTTGCACACCGCGTAGAGGACTTCCTGGCTCTTGTCCACTCCGGACTCCGGGACGTCATCAGTGGGCGTGGTCTCGTCTTCATCAGCGAATGCCCATTTAAAGGCTCCTTCCTCCTTTTCGGTGTCGGTGTCGCTCTGCCAGGGCTCCCAGTCTCTCTGGAGGGAAGGAGGGGATTCAGCGTCAGCGACCCACTAGTCATCAGGGGTCGGCTACCTCCCCACCTCGCTACAGCAGGGTACGCTGTCACTTGGATAGCAATGAGATCTTTTTATCTACATTCTAATATAGGTGCTAGGGTTGTGTAGAAAGTATTAGGAAAGGAGGATTAAGATTGACAGGTATGCTAGGTTGAAAATAATATTGAGATTTGAATTCTTTTTGAGCTGTGGATTTTCAAATATTATAGACCTCATAGTACTGATTAATAAACCTTTATCAAAATCTGTTTGTTGTTTTGTTGCATTAGTTTGGGAATATTCAGATTCTGTTAATAGACTAACAGTGGACTTTTCCATTTGCAGAATATATTGAATGACAAGCAGAGGCAGTGTTGCAGAAGATGATTTCTCCGAGTTGCTGAACACAAAAAGAAAAAGTTCAGCAGCTTTCGGCTATATTTACCAATTTACATGGTGAGTCAAACTTTCAATTGATCATTTTCCTTGTCCTTAAAAGAAGTTCAAAGCATCTGATGGCTCTCAGCTCCTTTTAGTCGGGTATTACGCATGAATAGTATTTGTCAAGTCTGAAGCGATATGGATGGCACTATGGCCATCAGGATAGCCTTTCAAAGACGTTGACTGTCTACAAGGCTGACAATCCTACTTTAAATACTTGTGCTAACAATATGTCAACAGAGGAAATTAGTGTCTTTGAGGCCGAAAGGAGGTGTCTTATATTGGAGCAATTGACTTACTCTTGCATGGAGGAAAGCTAATTTAACCTTCTTCCCTTCACACTGCATGTGGGACTCTTATACTCAAGAAGGTTTGCTCTTTAGGATACTCTGTGTTCTTGTACCTCCAGCCCCCCTTTCAAAAGGGGAGCCCAATGATTTCAATATTGCATAATCCTTTCCCATTGCACCTCCCACTTGGCTTGCAGTCATAATTACAGATCGTTACCTAGTGCGGAATTCCTAATGCCTCATTGTTCTGTGTAATTGTCACCCATGGCGATTGGTCAAATGGTGCCCTGACATCATAATGCTACTGCAGGATGTCATCTGACATGAGGGCAAGCAATAGGATACATTTATCATGGTATTGAAATGGGTAGCAGGATAGACAGGACTCCCAGATGAAGGCAAAGATTGTGAGATGAAATAAACAAGGGCATTATTTGAGACTTGTTCATTAGTTTTATGGTGTCGGTGATCATGATATTCTCAGGTTCTCTATAGGTGAACTGATATGGATTTGCAAGAATGAAGATGTCAGAATCTGTTGTTTATAGCTTTTCTCATTCCCACTAACTGTAGCATAAACCTTCCTCCGTAAACTTATCAGATCACTTAATGGTCATTGGTGTACCATAACCTAAGAGAATTGCAGTGAGCAGGGTACGCTGTCACTTGGATAGCAATGAGATCTTTTTATCTACATTCTAATATAGGTGCTAGGGTTGTGTAGAGAGTATTAGGAAAGGAGGATTAAGATTGACAGATATGCTAGGTTGAAAATAATGTTGAGATTTGAATTCTTTTTGAGCTGTGGATATTTAAATATTATAGACCTCATAGTACTGATTAATAACCCGTTATCAAAATCTGTTTGTTGTTGTGTTGCATTAGTTTGGTAATATTCAGGTTCTTTTAATAGACTAACAGTAGACTTTTACATTTGCAGAATATATTGAATGACCAGCAGAGGCAGTGTTGCAGAAGATGATTTCTCGGAGTTGGTGAACCCAAAAAAAAAAGTGCAGCAGCTTTCGGCTCGATTTACCAATTTACATGGTGAGTCAAACTCTCAATTTATCATTTTGTTTGTCCTTAAAAGAAGTTCAACACATCTGATGGCTCTCAGCTCCTTTTAGTGGGGTATTACGCATGAATAGTATTTGTCAAGACTGAAGCGATATGGATGGCGCTATGGCCATCAGGATAGCCTTTCAAAGACGTTGACTGTCTACAAGGATGACAATCCTACTTTAAATTCTTGTGCTAACAATATGTCAACAGAGGGTATTAGTGTCTTTGAGGCTGAAAGGAGGTGTCTTATATTGGAGCAATTGTCTTACTCTCGCATGGAGGGAAGCTAATTTAACCTTCCTCCCTTCACACTGCATGTGGGACTCTTATACTCAAGAAGGTTTGCTCTTTAGGATACTTTGTGTTCTTGTACCTCCAGCCGCCCTTTCAAAAGGGGAGCCCAATGATTTCAATATTGCAGAGTCCTTTCACATTACACCTCCCACTTGGCTTGCAGTCATAATTGCAGATCGTTACCTAGTGCGGAATTCATAATGCCTCATTGTTCTGTGTAATTGTCACCCATGGCGATTGGTCAAATGGTGCCCTGACATCATAATGCTACTGCAGGATGTCATCTGACACGAGGGCAAGCAATAGGATACATTTATCATGATATTGAAATGGGTAGCAGGATAGACAGGACTCCCAGATGAAGGCAAAGATTGTGAGATGTAATAAACAAGGGCATTATTTGAGATTTATTCATTAGTTTCATGGTGTCGGTGATCATGATATTCTCAGGTTCTCCATAGGTGAACTGGTAGGGATTTGCAAGAATGAAAATGTCAGAATCTGTTGTTTATAGCTTTTCTCATTCCCACTAACTGTAGCATAAACGATATCCAGCATTCCAAGCGCGTCTACAAGTCGGGTGTCTCCTCCCGCCCCTGCTCCCCCGCAGGCTATTTACGGCTCGCGGCCCCCACTCCGCGGGAGCCGCTTGCAAGCCGTTTTCATTGCTGAAGTTCTCCCTGGGACTCTGTGTCATTTCACGGACACTGCTACTGAGGATTGTGGGCACTTGGAGCATAAGCTGACGAAGCCGTATTGACAGAGGGAAAATCGACTACATCAACAGGGGCCGGGACTGCGAGATCCAGCATACCAAGCTCTTCTACAACTCAGCGCAGCTGGTGTCTCTTCCCGCCCCTGCTCCCGTGCAGGCTAATTACGGCTCGCGGCCCCCGCTCAGCAGGCGCCGGTCGCAAGCCGTTTTCATTGCTGAAGTTCTCCCTGGGACTCTGTGCCATTTCACGGACACTGCTACTGAGGATTGTGGGCACTTGGAGCATAAGCTGACGAAGCCGTATTGACAGAGGGAAAATCGACTACATCAGCAGGGGCCGGGACTGCGAGATCCAGCATTCCAAGCGCTTCTAAACTCAGCGCAGCGGGTGTCTCTTCCCATCCCCTGCTCTCTCTACTTATCCACGCCCTCTCCCGCGCAACGCGGGACGCGCGCGGGACCGAGCCCGGGCGAAGGGCGGTCCTTTTGAGGCCGTTCAAGCAAGGGCGAGACCGGACCGGGCCACCCCCTTGGCTCTTCTCCCCCGCACCTACCAAAAACTATTGGCTGTTGAGTAAGGACCATGGCAGCTCGAGAAACCAGGAGTAAAAGCGCCCTTGCTGGAGGTGCTCCCACTGGTACTCAGGACAATTACTTTGTAAAAGCCGGTACCCTCCTGATTGACGAAATAACAGTTCTGGAACGACGTATCTCCCAAGAAATTGAGTGGGTAAGAAGATCCTCTATGGGAACTATTGCTCAAGCTAGGACTCCCGTAAAGGAAAACGATCAACTTCCACTTGGCTTAGGGGCTACTGGGATTAGCGGGGTAACAGCAATGTCAGATATAGATGTTTCAACCTCTTTTAACGATTTATCGCATCCATCTACTCCATCCCAGCATCACATACAATCTAGCCCCCCCTCCACCATTCCCAATACTCCAAGCCCCAAAACAAGAGGCACCCGCCCAAACCAGGGAGTCAGGGAAGGAGCTATCCCGAAAAGGAAAAGAACGACCCAAAACCTAGGTAGCCGTAAGGCAAAAGCCCCCAAACTCAACCCCTTACCGGAGGTAGTCCCAACAGAAATTAGCAAATCTGCTCCAACACTAACTGAAAACGCACCACCGACACTTATAGTGGTTCCACCCCTGCAGGCAAATGAACACACAAGCCCCAAATCTAGTCTGGCCGAAGGGGGAGACAATTCCATCACTAATATTGTCGTACTCCTGAAGTCTCTCCTTAGCCCCTTAGAAGCCCGCTTATTAAAGATCGAGGCCAGGTTATCTTCTATAGAAAATTCAACGGTCCAACTAGTAGATGCCCTCATAGTGGGAAACAAGGCTGTTAGGGGCGGGATAGACCCTAAGAATTCCAAGGGCCCATTAGTTCCAACAGGGAAGGATACTAGACAGCCGCTTAAAACGTCACAACGAGAGCCGCCCATTGCCCACCCCACTATCCCACACCCTACTGAGGGAGTGCCTAAATCGATCCCTTTGGGCTCTAATACCCCAGCAATACCAAGAGCCCAAGCCATGCCACAAAAATCCAGGCCTTTGAGTCTTCCCTCAGAGGCTGGACCCTATGTGGTTATATTGACTGGTATACCGGAGCTAAAACCCGAAACCAGCGAATCCACAACCTCTCTAAAGAATAAGGTGGCCGACTGGCTTTCCTTAAATCGACCCCTCCCCCAGGGAATAGTTAGTGAGGTGCTCGTGGCAAGAAGAGTACCATGGGTTGGCAACTCACGGAAAACATTCAATGGGGACTGTGCCGTGATTAACTTCAGGGACCCCAGGACTGTATCCCACATTTGCGGGTGGCCACATCATGACCAGGGGACTTCCATCCAACCCCTGCCCCTCTCCTTCTTCTATCCGCCTAGGACGAATCCGTTTGATGAGGAGGGATGGGAGACAGTCCCCAGGCGAGGTGGCAGGGGAGGTTGGGAGAGAGGAGACTTCTATTGTCACATTGATAGACAGCTAGCTCAGCTCAATACATATAACAGGTTCAGTTCCCTGGATATGATTGAGTGACACACCCTGAATGGGGGGGGGGGGGGGCTGGCCACGAACAACTCAGGGGTGGTTCGGAGAGCAACCCTAATTCTAGCTTCTCAAACGACCTTACTGATCGTACCTTAGAGACTCTGACCCGTGCCGACCGGCGAATAGACCAGGAAGGCCAATCCTTACCAACGGGGTCCTCGCCCATCTGTAGGGACCCCCCAGGCACTGGTGGGGTCCAGGCTGGAATTATAACATCACTGCTTAGTCCCCAAGTGGAGAGGATTCCTGTTGGCATCGCACCCAATCCGGGATTGAATCCTTTAAAGATTCTTTCCTGGAATGTGGCCGGAATTGGAAACAAGCTGGATTGCCCAGATTGGAGCTCTTTCGTGGGAAGCAAAGATATTTGCCTGTTCCAAGAAACCTGGGCGCGTGAGGAACACACCCGCCCAGGCTTCGCGGTATTTTCCACACTCGCGAGATGGGGGGCAAGGGGAGGCCATCTGGGGGCCTTGCAATTTGGGTGGCTTCACACCTGGGTTGCAAGGCAGCATCCTACCCCACTGTCTCTGATGATATCCAATGTGTCATCCTAGAGTGGAGAAGTTCATGCCAACTGGCACTGGTGAATGTCTACTCCAGACCGGTGAATGTAACCAGGGAATCCGGTGCCATTGAGGAACTGTCCACCCTTCTGGTCAGTTTCCCACATGGCACCTCATCCGTGATAGGAGGAGATCTAAACTCCCATTTCGAGCCCCTTCCAGGACTAGTAGATGGAATATCATTGGAGGAGGATGCGCTGTGGCAAGTGCCCACCACGGCGCTCCCTCCCCCCAGAGCCTGGACACCCCTGGCAGTCCAGATTACCACTTTAACCCTCAATCACGGTATTAGGGCCTGCAACGGACGCACCAAGTCTGACATCCCCCCAAAATGCACATTTAATAAAGTGGGTAGGGAGTCAAGACTGGATTACATTTTCGTTCAGCTGTCTTCTTGGTCGCATATCGAGGACTTCAGGGTAATATCCAGGAAAGATAGCGACCACAACGCGCTAGAATTAGAATATTCACTCCCGGGTACAGATATAGCAAATGGGGCTGCTCCAGAAGTCCCTGATACCGGCTTATCTCTGTCAAACAACAGATGGAGAGTGAGGTGGGAGAAGCTAGTAGTGAACCCGGAAAAAATCGGGGGGTTGTATGCCCGCGTCATTCCGATACTTGAAAGGGTGTCCGAATTAACGGAACACCCAAAAAATGGCGATGTGCACACTAAACTTGGGTTGGCACATGAAGATCTTATTAAATCCCTGGCAGATGTTCTCTTCTCTTTGAGAGGGAAGGGGGGATTTAGGCCCCAACAACCCACTTGGTATAACGCCGCATGTCGTAATGCCAAATCAGACCTATTGACAAGCATCAAGGAAGGCCATAGTAGATTACTGATACAGGAAAGAAGAAATGATTACAAGCGGCTGATTATCCATGCTAAGGCCGAATGGGACCTTGATAGGTGGGAGAATCTGACTAGCAACCTAGCTGTCAGGGACTCTCGGAAGTTTTTGCGACTGGTGAATGCTGGGTCGGAGGATCCTCCTCCGGCGATTGAGCCAAATATTGCAGCCGAGGTCTGGCAAGACCATTTCCAGGCCTTGTATACAGATGGAGACAGGGCCCCGAATGAGGTATTCCCAACCACCGGAAGTCAGCAGGAGGTCGACCTATTTTCAGAGACCAAGGTGCGGGTGGCCATTCTAGGACTGGCCTCCGGTAAGGCGCCAGGCCTGGACGGGCTCCCGGGTGACATTTTTAAACAGGAGCCGGACATCCGGGCCCCCTACCTGCTGACAATATTCAATGCCATCTTGAGGGGCATGGAGGTGCCCTGTACTTGGCTGGGAGCGTAGATTGTTCCCATTTTTAAGAAGGGATCGCCTCTGCTTCCAGCCAACTACAGGCCCATCAGCCTCATTGATGTCTCCCAAAAACTTTTTGGTAGGCTGATACTTGATCGCCTCCAAAATTGGATGGAGGAGTTTTCTATTCTCTCCCCATATCAGGCGGGTTTTCGAAGGAAGATCTCAACAACAGATCAGATCTTCTGACTTAATCTTCTGTTTTGGAAAACCGCCATAATCGAGGGATGCAGCCTTTACACGGTTTTCGTGGATCTGCGTGCCGCCTTCGATTTGGTTCCAAGATCTAGACTCTGGACAGTGTTGGCGGAGATGGGCATTCCTTTGGACATCCTGAACATCCTGATAAGACTGCACCTAGATAACTATGCACGGGTCAGGTGTGGTAGAAGCGGGAAGCTTTCGGGATGATTCCCCGTTGACAGGGGGGTGAGGCAGGGCTGTGTGCTTGCACCCACTCTGTTCTGCCTCTTTGTCAACGGGTAGTTGACCACCTGACAAGGATAGCCGACATTGACGCTCCAAAACTTGGCGGCAGCAGGGTGCCCGCAATTACGTTTGCGGACGACACCCTGCTGCTGTCTAAATCGCCGATGGGGATCCAACGGGTCTTGGATGGGTTTGAAGCATTCTGTGCCGACCGGGGACTCGAGATCAACGCGATGAAAACTAAATATATGATTCTCAGTCCTCCTTCCCTAACACCCCCCAACCCCACCATAGGCACACTGAGACTAGAGAGGGTCAGCACATTTGAATATTTAGGGGTTACCATCAATAAAAATCTGACTGGGATACACATCGGACAAAGGCTAATACCCAACTAGCCCAGTAAATGGGTGGTATCTCAAGGATGGCGAATAGATCAACCCATAAACCCCTCGGTCCAGTGCTCCAGATTTATAAAATGCAGGCGCGGGGGGCAGTTATACATGGAGGAGAATTGTGGGGGCATATACCTACCCAAGATCTTACAATTACAGAGAACAAATTTATCCGGCTGATGGTGGCTTTACCACCAAGTACTCCACTCCTGCCACTGAGATTAGGCCTGGGCTTAAGATCCATCAATGAAGAACTGGGGCTCAAACCTCTACCTTTTTGGCGTAGAATCTGGAGTACCCCTGAACTCCTGTGCTAAAGGACGGAGTTGCAAGAGATTCTATCTCTAGTAAAACCAAAGAACATTCCCTGGCTGAAATATATCAAACACACATGTGAGAGCCTAGGAAGGCCGGAACTGTGGCTGGATCCAGCTAACGCTTGCAACAGGGTATCCCGTAAAATTTTATCGAAAGATTACTATGAATTCAAATTAACATCATTATTGCAGAGTTCTAGTATAGGGTCTTCAACACAAACATTCATTAAAACCAAAGACTCCTACCAACGGGAACTTGTCCTAGACAATATTAGCCCACTTATGACAAGGAAATTATTCTTACAGTGGAGGTATGGCATACTTCCCGTTAATGCATTTAGCTGTACTTGGTCCCATCCCTCCACCTCTGACTTGTGCCCAGCATGTTCCCTTCAACAGGAAACTGATTTGCATGTGATCTTTTTCTGCAAGGCCAACCACAAACCAAGAAAGCACTGGCTTGTTCCCCTACTTAAAAATCCGGGGTTCAGGCACTACCTGTCGGCCTACAGAATACTAAAAACGGATGTTTCACCTCCAATTGTGTTTGCGGTAGCAACATTTTTAACTGTGATGTGGCATATTCGTACTCACTGTATGCATAGATAAAGACTGGTACAGTTTTTAAAATAATTTTTAAAATGAATTCTGATTTCTTTTAATTGATACTTAATGCACGATGTACGATAAGTAAACCTATGTTATTCTTTGTTTCGTCCGCCTGGACGGGAATTGTAAAGTTTATTTTTTAAACATTGTTGATAGAACTGTAATAACCTTTTGCACTATTGTGTTGCTACCTTTTATGATCTAATTGATCGAAATAAAGGAATAATGAATGAATGTAGCATTAACCTTCCTCCGTAAACTTATCAGATCACTTAATGGTCATTGGTGTACCATAACCTAAGAGAATTGCAGTGAGCAGGGTACGCTGTCACTTGGATAGCAATGAGATATTTTTATCTACATTCTAATATAGGTGCTAGGGTTGTGTAGAGAGTATTAGGAAAGGAGGATTAAGATTGACAGGTATGCTAGATTGAAAATAATATTGAGATTTGAATTCTTTTTGAGCTGTGGATTTTCAAATATTATAGACCTCATAGTACTGATTAATAACCCTTTATCAAAATCTGTTTGTTGTTGTGTTGCATTAGTTTGGGAATATTCAGGTTCTGTTAATAGACTAACAGTGGACTTTTCCATTAGCAGAATATATTGAATGACCAGCAGAGGCAGTGTTGCAGAAGATGATTTCTCGGAGTTGCTGAACCCAAAAAAAAAGTGCAGCAGCTTTCGGCTCGATTTACCAATTTACATGGTGAGTCAAACTCTCAATTTACCATTTTGTTTGTCCTTAAAAGACGTTCAACACATCTGATGGCTCTCAGCTCCTTTTAGTGGGGTATTACGCATGAATAGTATTTGTCAAGACTGAAGCGATATGGATGGCGCTATGGGCATCAGGATAGCTTTTCAAAGACTTTGACTGTCTACAAGGCTGACAATACTACTTTAAATACTTGTGCTAACAATATGTCAACAGAGGAAATTAGTGTCTTTGTGGCTGAAATGAGGTGTCCTATATTGGAGCAATTGACTTACTCTCGCATGGAGGGAAGCTAATGTAACCTCCCTCCCTTCACACTGCATGTGGGACTCTTATACTCAAGAAGGTTTGCTCTTTAGGATACTCTGTGTTCTTGTACCTCCAGCCCCCTTTCAAAAAGGGAGCCCCATGCTTTCAATATTGCAGAGTCCTTTCCCATTACACCTCCCACTTGGCTTGCAGTCATAATTACAGATCGTTACCTAGTGCGGAATTCCTAATGCCTCATTGTTCTGTGTAATTGTCACCCGTGGTGATTGGTCAAATGGTGCCCTGACATCATAATGTTACTGCAGGATGTCATCTGACATGAGGGCAAGCAATAGGATACATTTATCGTGGTATTGAAATGGGTAGCAGGATAGACCGGACTCCCAGATGAAGGCTAAGATTGTGAGATGAAATAAACAAGGACACAATTTGAGACGTATTCATTAGTTTTATGTTGTCGGTGATCATGATATTCTCAGGTTCTCTATAGGTGAACTGATAGGGATTTGCAAGAATGAAGATGTCAGAATCTGTTGTTTATAGCTTTCCTCATTCCCTCTAACTGTAGCATAAACCTTCCTCCGTAAACTTATCAGATAACTTATGGTCATTGGTGTACCATAACCTAAAAGAATTGCATTGAGCAGGGTACGCTGTCACTTAAATAGCAATGAGATCTTTTTATCTACATTCTAATATAGGTGCTAGGGTTGTGTAGAGAGTGGTAGAAAAGGAGGATTAAGATTGACAGGTATGCTACGTTGAAAATAATATTGAGATTTGAATTCTTTTTGAGCTGTGGATTTTCTAATATTATAGACATCATAGTACTGATTATTAACCCTTTATCAAAATCTGTTTGTTGTTGTGTTGCATTAGTTTGGGAATAGTCAGGTTCTGTTAATAGACTAACAGTGGACTTTTCCATTTGCAGAATATATTGAATACCAGCAGAGGCAGTGTTGCAGAAGATGATTTTTCGGAGTTGCTGAACCCCCCCCCAAAAAAAAGTTCAGCAGCTTTCGGCTCGATTTACCAATTTACATGGTTAGTCAAACTCTCAATTTATCATTTTGCTTGTCCTTAAAAGAAGTTCAACGCATCTGATGGCTCTCAGCTCCTTTTAGTGGGGTATTATGCATGAATATTATTTGTCAAGACTGAAGCGATATGGATGGCGCTATGGGCATCAGGATAGCTTTTCAAAGACATTGACTGTCTGCAAGGCTGACAATCCTAGTTTAAATACTTGTGCTAACAATATGTCAACATATGACATTAGTGTCTTTGAGGTTGAAATGAGGTGTCTTATATTAGAGCAATTGACTAACTCTCACATGGAGGGAAGCTAATTTAACCTTCCTCCCTTCACACTGCATGTGGGACTCTTACACTCAAGAAGGTTTGCTCTTTTGGATACTCTGTGTTCTTGTACCTCCAGCCCCCTTTCAAAAGGGGAGCCCAATGCTTTCAATATTGCAGAGTCCTTTCCCATTACACCTCCCACTTGACTTGCAGTCATTCATTTCATTTCAAAATCTTTATTCGAATTTTTGCAAATTCATAAAAGCAATTCACACAATCCCAAATCAAATTACCATAGTTACAAAATACAGCATATTATTAAATACAATCAATTATCTGTAAAATCCGAAATTTACTATGGGTACTCCATTGTTTTCCGAACATGAGTAATAACCCTTAGAAAAGTGCTAGTGCGAAATATCAGCTCTTCATTATTCAAAGTTAACATCATCAAATTTGATTCCTCCAAAGAAAGTGGTCTATATTTTTTAAAATACGGTGCTAAAAACCATTTAAAATATTTTTGATAAAATTTACAAAAGAAGAAAAAATGTAATTCAGTTTGCAAACTCATATCATCACATGGGCACAAATTATTTCCAGATTTTAGGGATGAGTGACCTAATGGGAAGCATAATAAAAATCTGACTGAGCCTGCCCTGAGGCGAAAGAGTAAGGATCTTTCCCAGTTCGTCATTGGCAGCGTGAGATACAATGGGATTGGTTGTGTATACAGATCTTTATTCACATAGGCCTTAATTGTTGGTTTGGTTAATTCCCTTGCCAGTCTTTCTTCTCTATAAAGTGCGTACAGTGCAGATTTTAAAATATTTTTATCTTTCAGCTCAATTTTCCCAGGGTCAAGGAAGCGATATCCTTTGCCTACGCTACCCAATTTTTTAAAAACTCCAGAAAGCCAGGGGATTAGCATCCCTTTTTCACAATTAAGGCAGTCTCTTATACTGTCATGGGTTAGGCCAGCCAAGTTGTTCTTCCAAATAGCGAGCCAAAACATTGCCGGTCTAGAGGCAATAAAATCCGATATATAGTGCAAATTCAGTTCGCAATGGCAGATGTATTCTGAAGAGGAAATAGGTGCTCCGAGAATTTTCCTACAGAAGCGGTTTTCCTGAATCTGAATACTCAATGTTTTGCCCAAACCCCAGATCTCTGGTCCGTAGGTGGCTACTGGCACACATTGTAATTTAAAAAAAATTAAAATTGCTTTCATGGCATCTACTTTCTTAGGCCGTGGAAGGCCAAGAATAGAATTAATGGATTTTGAGAACTTGCTCGTGGCGTGGACCAGATGTCCACCCCACGAGCCGCTCGCAGCAAAAACCATTCCTAAATAGGGAAAAGTGTTAGTGGAGTAAATTTTATCAGAACCCCACCGCAATAACACTTAGTTGTCTCTTCCCCGGGCCACAAGACATAATAAAAGATTTTTTTTATTTACTTTAAGATCAAGTTTTTCCATATATTGAGCAAAGTCTTTTACCAGACTGCGTAAAGCGCTCGGAGTGAGACCCATGAGCACCGCATCATCTGCATAGAG
Organism: Lissotriton helveticus; assembly: GCF_964261635.1. Lineage (NCBI taxonomy): Eukaryota > Metazoa > Chordata > Amphibia > Caudata > Salamandridae > Lissotriton > Lissotriton helveticus. The sequence continues at coordinate 455,701,478 of NC_136072.1, read as the reverse complement.
CAGAGTCGGTAGCAATCCCCCCTTTATTTTTGGGACATCTCTAGTTGCTAATTTTAGGGATTTGTTTAATCCATTTATGTAAATGATAAATAACAAGGGTCCTAAAACGCACCCCTGTCTAACTCCTCGTTCGATCTTTATGGGCTCTGACACTTCACCCCCATCCCAATCCTTACTTGTGCCCATGTGTCAGTGTGCAAATATGCAAGAAAGTGTACAAGTGATTCGTCTAAGCCGTATTCCAGGAGAGTTAACCATGGTTTGGACCTATTTACCAGGTCGAATGCGGACGATAAGTCCATAAATGCTAGGTAGATTGGTGCTGACCGAGCGATGGTATATTTGCCAATTGCAGTCATAATTACAGATCGTTACCTATTGCGAAATTCCTAATGCCTCATTGTTCTGTGTAATTGTCACCCATGGCGATTGGTCAAATGGTGCCCTGACACCATAATGCTACTGCAGGATGCCATCTGACATGAGGGCAAGCAATAGCATACATTTATCATGGTATTGAAATGGGTAGCAGGATAGACAGGACTCCCAGCTGATCAAAGTTTGGGACACTATTCAAGGAGGGCTATGGCGTCCGTTCCTGCAGTCAGCGAACACATGGTCAAGCCTAGAGAAAGAAAGCCTGATGCACATGTGAAGGGTAAGGAACGAAGTGAGCCTCACCCAAGGTGGCATTCTGCTGAGGGGGCCCGCATCATCATTCCGGCATCCCTGCAGCTGCGGGCAACACACCTGGCCCACGAAGGTCACCAGGGAATGGAAAAGATGAAGGCCTGCATCAGAGAAAAGGTTGGATTCCCAGGGATGGATGCCCAGATACAAGAAATAGTCCGAAAGTGCTTATCATGCCAAGTAAAGAGCAGGCCCGAGAAACCAGCGCCCACCCAGAAGAACATGGTCAGAGCCCATGGGAGAAAATGATCGCGGACTTTAGGGGTTTCCCTGATGGGCAAGTCACACTAGCCCTCATTGACAGCTACTCCAAATATCTGATAGTAGAAGTTGTGAACTCAACAGCTTTCCTACATGTTGGCCCCAGCCTGGAGAAAATATTTGGCATGTTTGGATGTCCGAAGGAACTCCGCAGCGACAATGAACCCCCATTCCAAGGACATGAATTCTGCAAATTAATGCACCACCATGGCATCCGGCACCGGTGTATCACCCCACAATGGCCCCCAGCCATTGGGGAGATTGAGCATCTCATGAGAAAGATAAACAAGACCCTTCGTATTGCCGTGGCAGAGCAGAGTGACCCCGAGCAAGCGCTCAAGAGATTCCTACGAGAGCATCGGAGCACGCCACTTTGTTCAACGCGCCAAACACCCTGGGCGCTAATGTTCAACGGCACCCGCCGAGATGGTATAAGCACTACTCAAGGCTGGTCACCCCCCCCCCCCATTTGACAAACAGGGGGCACTCAGGAGGTGAGAGAAGCGTAATAACAATGCCATCCAGACTCGGAGTGTGGCAGTCCGCCTGCTCCAGCAAGGAGATGTCGTCATCCTGAGAGACCGAAGGCCCAGAGGGAAGTTCCGAACTCGGTACGAACAAGGACAACAGACAATAGTCGGCAGACAAGGGACCATGGTGACAGTCGAGAAAGCAGGAGAAACGGTGACCCGCAACATCTCGTGGTTCAAACAGGTAGACAAGTCTGTCTCTCTTGCTGCCATCGAGGACCACACTGAGGAGGCCGAGGGCAGCCAGGCTGAGCCCCAGAGAGCTGATAACCAACATTCAGGGGTGCTTCCCGTGCTGGGGAGTCCAGGAGTCACTGGGACCACACCAGATCTTCCTCCTGTCCCTAGCACCCCGGTCCCCGCACTCACAACCAGCCGAGGAGCCACCAGGTATGCTCTGAGGGAGAATCATTTGCCAAGCACCTGCCTGAGAGACTTTGCCTGCCAAGTAAGTGAGCTATGAGACTTTTCGTAATTCAGTCAAGGACTGACTTAAGATGGGATGTAACAGCGCACCAGCTTTCCCCGCTGGCACGAGTTCATCGATACCCGCCCCTGCGCTCACGCCGGCCAGCATGAGCGCGTGTATAAATAAAGTAGGCAGTGTTACGCAGGAAGTCCGCGAGTAACCCACATACTGTGTGTCATGTGTCTTCCTTCAGCATGCCGAGACGCCCGTTATCGCGCAGCACACGGCGGGAGGGTGCCCCCCCTGCTACACAACACTTATCTCTTTTCACAGTGCGAGGCTGCATGTTCCATCCTGTATGTTTATATGCAATCTGCAAACAATGCCTGGTGTTACCATGCTTGAAATGCATCCTGACAACTCATTGCACATGTACGTTAACCTGTAATGCTACACAAATATGTTATGATACTATACGTATATGAAACATGGTGTGAACTCCACTGACTACTGTTGCACGCTGTGTTTTGTGCTGCCAATGAAAACATTTTTTTTTTAAAGTACAAGGTCCATCATGGATGTGGTGCCACCATATTGAAAGAGTGAAAAACTCTATCCTGGTATATGTGCGGTCTAAACTAGAACTTATCTAAAACATTCTGACCCGACCATGAGTAAAATGTGCCAGGTATTGACCCGTACGTGTTTGTAGTTGCACCGGCCCTCATTTGAGATGTAAAGTTTTCTAAGTTGGATAGTTCTGTATTTGGGCCTTGACTAGGTTGACAAGATTTTGAGAAGCAAACACCTGTCTCATTGTGTGCGTGGTGAAAGTAGCTTAATTTATCTTTTTTTCACGCAGAGCACGAAGAAGCCAGAAGTAAATGTAGCCTTGTAAATATGTGCTTATATATATATATATATATATATATATATATATATATATATATATATATATATATATATATATATATATATATATTAATATAAATAGTCACACGTTTACAAGGCCTCGTTTAACAAAACATTAGTCAAAGCAGGACCTCCCGCCTGAGCTTCAGAGCCCCGTGCCCTCTGTCTGCAGGGCATTATGTAGCTGACCTCCTCCTGAAACAACAAAAAGAATAAAGTATGCGAGTTATTTCACCCATCAGAGGCACTGAGCACATGTTACAGTTCTGTTTTTTAGGATGAGCTGACACTTGTCCCGAAAACCGGGACATTTACTTGAAATTAAGTAAAGTGTCGGGACACTGGGACCTTCCTCCTAAGACCGGGACTGTCTGAGGAAATCTGGGTCGTCTGGTTACCCGAGCCTGGACCGCAAAGGCTCCTAATTGGAGTAAAAGGCATGCAAACCGTATGGGCTGCATTAGGGCAATCACGGCCGAAAGGTAAACCGTATATAAAAAGTCTCTCGGTGCAACTTCATTTTCCAAGTTAGTCATGACACCAGAAGGTTAATCATGAAAGTAAACCGCAAATAAAAAGTCTCGCAGTGGCACAATGTTCTAATTATTCATGACACCAAAAGGCTAATCATGGAAAGGTCGCTAGCCAGTCTATTTCTGGTCCACAATATAAGATTTCAATAAATAACTTATAAAGACCATTGTCAGAAAATGTCATTTCTCACGGAAGAAAAGTATAGTTCAATAGTAACTCAGGTTTCAGATCAACAACGAAGTCCTGTATTGAAAGAGATCACATGACCACCGTGCGGTTCAGTGTCTATGTCAATCATTGGGATCAGAGCATTTGTGTTTACTAAGGTGATACTGTGGGCTGCTGACACGTTGACACTGGGGGTACAGATTTATGAGGGAATCGAATGGTCCCTGTGTGCAACGTAAATGTGCATACTAGGTAAAGCTTCTTGGTGTGATCACTATCAATATTGACAATCAATACGTTTCAAACTCAAGGAGAATCCGGATGGAAAGTAAGTTGTTCTACGTTGTCAGATGAACAGGTATCTTGGCCTGGTGTTGTCTACATCTATAATAACATAATCACTAAATCCACATGATACAGAAAATATACATTTTGTAAGCATACAGGGCTGGAGACTAAAGGAACACATGTAATTCCTTGTGCACATTTAACCCAAATTCCACTGCCCTAGATTTCGCAATTCCTTTGCTTTCCATTTGTATTAGTAAGCGAATTCTGTCTCTGGGGAGAGGACCCACCCCACCTTAATACCATGAAAACAGATGTTCACCATTTGATAGGTCTTATTTATAGTGTTGAAATGTGTGGCCACTAGATAATGTGCGGTGGTGTTTCTTATGGCCATCACATGCTCTTGTATCCGTTCCTTTAGTGGTCTCACAGTACCGCCGATGCAGATCTGATTGCATATGCATCTCACACAATATACTACATATGTTGTGTTCTAGTTGATGGACTTACGTATGCTGTATATCTTTTAGGTTATTTTGGTGTTGTGCATGATGTGAGCTGCTGAATGTATTTGTTTGTTAATCAATCTAGCTTAATCAGAGTCTCCCCACTGTCGCAGGCATGGAGAGAGAGAGAGACCCTGAAACTCGGACGACTCAAAGTGGAGCTTTACAGGTGAAACAATTAAATATCATTATGAAAATCTTGTAAATAATGAAAATGAGGAAGAAAGTAAAGAAGGGAAAGTGAAAGAAGAACAGAAAGGACCAGAAAGTAGAAGTGGAGCTATGGAAGGAAGAGAAAGATTAAAACATAAAGAAAGAAAGAAATGTTAGGGATGAAAGATATACGGAAGGAACATAAAATACATGAATAGCTTGAACACAGAAGAAAAAAAACGATCATGTTTTAAAGGAACTTTTTGTTTTTGAAAGTGTCCAAGCACATACTGTGTGACTTTTCAGTATTGAACTGGGGGTCAACAACATGCTATTTTGACCACCCATGACATCATCATGGGACAGCTCAGAGTCTAGTGAAGAGACCCTGGAGTTGTTGTGTTCTATCGAAGAGTTTCCATATCTCATCACCATTTAATTGAAGTAAGCGACACTGGGAGCCTAGAGCTGTATTTTTAGCAGTGGCAGGCAAATTCCCAGAGCTCAACCAAATACGAGCAGGTAAAACTGCAAGCAGCTCAAACACAGGCACCTCTTTCCTTTCCCACTCAGAGAAGACTTCATTCAGTCCCTCCCATACTCACTTCTGTCTCATAAGCGCCAGTTTGATGTCTGACCCGATAAGACGTGTTACAAAAAGAGAGTCAGGGAGAGTATAGAGACACTCTTGTTCCCCGGTCAGTATTTTATCAACAAAAGAAGAGTGTCCATGTAGAAAGGACTGAGCCAATCACGGGAGCATCAGAACAACCTCACTGGGATGTTAAGGAAGGCCCTCACTCACCACCTAGTGATGACATGCTTCATCATCGGGCCCCACCAAAGAGACCGAGTGTCTCTTTGGTGTGCTGCAACGCCAGAATTACTGCGGAGCGGGATGGTGAGGAGAGGGCGTGTTGCGTGCAAACTTAAACTAGTGAGTGATGGAGGATTAAAAAACGTCAGTAGTGTATCAAAGACATTTTTTTTATTAAATGATCACTAAAGACAATGGAGTTAAAAATATGTGAGGGACCAGTCCACTTTTAATTGAGTGGTGGGTTCCTACAATGTTGTCGACATGTTTCTTGCCATAGAAACGGTGTTAATTTACCCGGCAATTCTTCAGGACTGGGTGTGCAAAAAACCCCGGCGGTATGGACACGCTAAGGCCCACCCTGACCAAGGGACGTGAATGTGAAAAGATTAAATTAAAGAGTGTAAAAAGTGCAAATAAATTAGGAATAGAGACTTATCCCTAATTACTCCTGGTTTAGGAGGCTTCTGCTGATCGTTTCTGCACCTAGGAGAAAGAAGGACAGAGACAAACAGATAGAACAAGACAGACACTTAGAATAGTTTCTGACTGTCATAGGTTCAGTGGTTACAAGAGTGCTCCAAAATGTGAAGGCATTTTAGCTGTGGTCGAATAGCGCTATGGTTAACACCACCTGATAGACCCGGGTTCGTAAGAGCTAGGAGAAGTGGGGTGTTCTATTCGTGGTACAAACTAGTGGTGCCTAAGGGTTAAAATAAGTGAAAATCTTCATAGAAGATCGTCAATGTTGCGATCAATACATAAATCTATAAAGATCGCCATCAGTTAAAAATTGTCTCACTTTCTGGGTGTTATAAATAAACACCATGGGTCTCAGGAGGGGGGTGGAAGCGTATTCGGCACACCCTAAAACATGGCAAAGTAAAGGAAAACAAAGACGGAATTAATGTATTGCCCCTTGGAAAACGGAGCGCATTGTGTACTTAGCTCGATTCTCAGCAGGGGGCTTCAACTTACGCCCTCGACGCTCGGCACCCCTGGTACACCTAAGTCGCCCTCAGACTGGACCCCGACGATGTCTGCGCGGGCTCAGGTCTGTTCTTAAGAGCAAAATTGTAAAGTGCCGATCATTTCCGGGTGGGCGTTGCAGAATGGCAAGCTGGTAGACGGAGCAATTGATTGGCTTAGACCGGCGGTCACGAGTGTACCGTTACCAGGCGCCTCCGTGCAAACAAAGAAGCGACTCTCAGAGGAGCGTCACAGGTCACATGGCAGGTGTTGTAAAATGACGCGTTGGTAGCCGGAGCATCGATTGGTTTAAATCCAGCAGTTACGGGTGCGCCGTTGCTGGGCGCCCGGTACAAACACGGAAGCGGCTCTCAGGGGAGCGTCCCAGGTCACATGGTTGCGCGTCTCCTAGCGACCCAGACACCTCGGGGGTGTGTCTGTTTCTGGCTAGGACTAGCGCTGATCTACTGTGCTGGCCCAGATAATGACGTTGCAGTGACGGTTATGAGAGCCTGGCAAAGCTATCAATGATAGGGTTACAGTGTGAGAGTGGAATGTCCACAACACATTGGAATACACTAGTAACCTAGGCGAGAAGGTTATCATTGAGGCAGCTTGCTCACGCCAAAGCCTCTGATGTTAGAGTTCTACATTCGAGTGTTCACAGATTTATACTTATTTCTGATTTATATCCATTGATTCCAATCTAGTTCACTTCATGACAGTATTCCACGGGATATCATCATTAAGACCTCTGATGTGGGTCCCCAATCTGTACACCCACCGTTGTTCCTTTTGAAAGAGGAGATTCGGAAGGTTTTGGGAGCCAATCACATGTTCGATAACAGTCCAGCGAAGGTCGTTGGGGGTATGATTATGCTCCAAAAAATGGCGACTCATTTTAGTAGTCAGTTGTTTACACCTGATGTTGGAGCGGTGTTCCCCTATCCTTTGTTTAATTTTGCGGGTTGTCATGACTACGTAACGTAGGTCGCAGGAACAGGTGATCAGATAGACAACATTTTGCGTGTTGCAGTTCGTGTGGCATTTCTGTGTCCATACTTTCCCTGGCTCAAGGTCAAGGGTTTTAGTATGTGTCGTCAGGTGACAGACACTGCAATTCGCACAGGGGAAGTGTCCAGTTATTTGCGGTAGACCCCACATTTCCGTGACTGATCTGACTGTTGTTGGTGTTTCAGTTCTGGGTCTAGTATGAACGAGGGAGTCTTTTAGGCTCCGCCCTTTCTTGAACGAGAACAAAGGTTTTTCCCAGTCTGTTTTGACACTTGACACAATGCGCCAGTTTTTGTTAATGGATTTCTTCAAGACATTTGACATTGTACTGTAGGTTGTCACACAGGTCAGTAGTATAGTCTGAGTGCTAGTCAGCCTGTCCTCAAGGAGTGCCTCCCGTGGTTGGTTACGGGCCCTCTTGTAGCCCTTGTTCAGTATGTGGCTAGGGTAGCCTCTGGACTCCAACTTCTCTGTTAAATCAGCGGCTTGAGTCTTGAAATCCTGGAGCTCAGAACAGTTGCGTCTGATTCTGAGATATTGGCCATAAGGAAGATTTTCTCTTAATGGTCTTGGGTGGAAGCTGGTGAATTGTAATAAATTGTTCCGAGCTGATGGTTTTTGGTAAGTTTTGGTCGTGAGCCTGGTACCACACACCTGTATCTTTACATCCAAAAATGTCACTTCTGTCTTACTCAGTTCAGAGGTAAACTTCAGATTCACATCTAGTGTGTTAATCCAAAGTAAGAATGCCTGTAGTTGGTCATCATCGCCTGTCCAGATGATAAGGACATCGTCGATGTAACGTCTCCATATTTTTATTGAAGACGTGTAGGGGCTGTTGGGCTGCATGATATGTTTAGCTTCAAAATCAGCAACGTACAGCCCCGCCACGCTGGGAGCAAAGGTACTACCCATCGAGGTTCCAGTCGTTTGTAGATAGAGGTTGTCCTTGTAGGCGAAAAAATTCTCCTTTAGAGCCAAGGTGGCACAGTCTAGGATGAAAGTTTTTGAGGCTTGATAATAACAGTTAATGGAGTCTAAAGCTGTTCCTAGGACCCTGATGGTGTCGTCCTGGGGGATGCAGGTGTACAGACTCTCAATGTCTAATGTCACCAGAGTGACTGTATTCTGTGGGAGATCGATATTTTGAAGTAGTTGAAGTAGACTCTTGGTATCCTTCAGATAGGAAGGTGTGTTCTGTACTAAGGGTTTTAAATAGTAGTCGCAAAATCGCGAGAGAGGTTCCAAAAGAGAGCCGATCCCTGAGACTATCGGTCTTCCCGGTGGGGGTGACCTATTCTTGTGTGTCTTTGGGAGAGTGTAAAAGTAGGGTGTCCTACCCTCACTCGTGCTCAGGAAACTCGCCTCATTCTTGGAAATCTCACCATTCTCTTCAGCTCTGTTGACCAGGTTGGTGATACGAACACTCAGCTCGTGTGTCGGGTCTTGTGATAAGGGGGTATAGTTCCTCCTGTCTGCTAAGAGGACTTCACACGCCTTCTCATAGTCAGTGGTGTTTTGGATTACCAAACCACCCCCTTGTCTGCTGGCTTTATGGTGATCTTAGGATCATTTTGAAGGGATCTTAGTGCCTGGTATTCCTCAGTGCTGAAGTTGCCGTAGGTAGGATTGGCTTGGCATGTTTCGAGGTCCATAAATACAGCTTGCTCAAAAGCCGTGATGGCTGCAGGTACTGCCTGGATCGGTGGGTTGAAAGTGGAGTTCAATCTCAACCCGGTATCACCTTTACGTTGTGCTTCGTTGGGGTCTTCTTTTCCTTCGAAAAACGCTTTGAGTTTTAACTTCCTAAAAAATGCTGAGAGTTCACAGTGAAGTTTGAATTTGTCAGGTCGGGCCGTTGGAACAAAGCCCAGACCTCTCTCTAGAACTGTGGTTTCAGTAGGAGTTAACACTTTATCAGATAGATTGTTTATGAGACTTAAATTCCGCTCGAGCCTGGTTGTTGTTGTTGTTGTTCCCTGTTGCGGGTGTGGCTGCTCACTGCATCGTCGGTTTCCCACAACACATGGTTCATTGGTTGGCCTGTTCCTCTTCTCTTTCCCCTTCCTCTCCTGCCCTGGCCTAAAAAAGGCTGGCGGTGATTGGATTGGAAGTTTTGAGGTGGAAAGAATCCTGGGTTCCAGCCCATCATGGGATAAGGAGGTTGGTGAAAGGGGAATTGGGGGCCCATTGTTGGTATTTGTGGTGGCCCTGGCCATCTCGGCGGTTGGTTAAAGTAGCCATGCTGGCCAAGATTGTTACGATTGCCCCTGTTGCCTCTCTTCTTTCCTTGTTTCGCGGACCCCATGCTAGATCCGCTGCTGTTAGATGTATTGTCATCTGACAGATTTTCATTGGACTGATTACTCAGAGGATGGTGTAAAAGTTGTCGCTGAGTATGGATACACCTTCTCGTATTCAAATTTCTTTAAATCTTTCTGAAATTTGTTTACCTTAGATTGGGTCAGGTTTTCTTTATACTCATTCAACTCTTTATTTATCTCGTCCAATTTTTTCTTGTAACCAGTTATGGTCGTTTTGAATTTAGACTCGGTTTCCTGTATTTCAATTTGCAGGGCATCCGAGAGTCTCAAGGCGGTCTTTATAATCAGAACAAGCCAGTCGCGGGTACAATGCCACGCGATCATGGCCCACTCTTTCCTGAATGTAGCATCATTCAGAAAGATTCGGGGGGCATTTGTGACCAGTAGTCCTCGAGGTGCCATATTTTTCAGAAGGTATTGTTTCAATATAGTGCCGTGCAGGATAGTGCGGATCCTGTCTCTTTTGATCTCAGTGAGTTTGTCCCACTCTGATGTATGAGCGATAACCTGTGCAATCGCTGGATCTGCGAACTGATCGGAATCAGATAGAATACTGGCTATTTCAGACTCCGTAAATGTTAAACCTAAATTTGCCATGGTGAACCCAAGATGTAAGTGGGTAGAGACAATGAACAATAAAAAGAGCCCCAGGATGCGCTCTGTTAAATAAGCTCTCACAGCTGTGCGCTGCTAAGTACGTGTTACAAAAAGAGAGTCAGGGAGAGTATAGAGACACTCTTGTTCCCCGGTCAGTATTTTATCAACAAACGAAGAGTGTCCATGTAGAAAGGACTGAGCCAATCACGGGAGCATCAGAACAACCTCACTGGGATGTTAAGGAAGTTGAAGCCCCCTGCTGAGAATCGAGCTAAGTACACAATGCGCTCCGTTTTCCAAGGGGCAATACATTAATTCCGTCTTTGTTTTCCTTTACTTTGCCATGTTTTAGGGTGTGCCGAATACGCTTCCACCCCCCTCCTGAGACCCATGGTGTTTATTTATAACACCCAGAAAGTGAGACAATTTTTAACTGATGGCGATCTTTATAGATTTATGTATTGATCGCAACATTGACGATCTTCTATGAAGATTTTCACTTATTTTAACCCTTAGGCACCACTAGTTTGTACCACGAATAGAACACCCCACTTCTCCTAGCTCTTACGAACCCGGGGCTATCAGGTGGTGTTAACCATAGCGCTATTCGACCACAGCTAAAATGCCTTCACATTTTGGAGCACTCTTGTAACCACTGAACCTATGACAGTCAGAAACTATTCTAAGTGTCTGTCTTGTTCTATCTGTTTGTCTCTGTCCTTCTTTCTCCTAGGTGCAGAAACGATCAGCAGAAGCCTCCTAAACCAGGAGTAATTAGGGATAAGTCTCTATTCCTAATTTTTTTGCACTTTTTACACTCTTTAATTTAATCTTTTCACATTCACGTCCCTTGGTCAGGGTGGGCCTTAGCGTGTCCATACCGCCGGGGTTTTTTGCACACCCAGTCCTGAAGAATTGCCGGGTAAATTAACACCGTTTCTATGGCAAGAAACATGTCGACAACATTGTAGGAACCCACCACTCAATTAAAAGTGGACTGGTCCCTCTCATATTTTTAACTCCATTGTCTTTAGTGATCATTTAATAAAAAAAATTTCTTTGATACACTACTGACGTTTTTTAATCCTCCATCACTCACTAGTTTAAGTTTGCACGCAACACGCCCTCTCCTCACCATCCCGCTCCGCAGTAATTCTGGCGTTGCAGCACACCAAAGAGACACTCGGTCTCTTTGGTGGGGCCCGATGATGAAGCATGTCATCACTAGGTGGTGAGTGAGGGCCTTCCTTAACATCCCAGTGAGGTTGTTCTGATGCTCCCGTGATTGGCTCAGTCCTTTCTACATGGACACTCTTCTTTTGTTGACCCGATAAGACTCCAGTCATTAGCGGATTCGGGCATCACTTCATGGGCATCAACAACCTCAGAGGTGTCTGACCGCTTCCTTTGCTAGACTGCCTCTTTCCTGCTATCGACATTATCTTCCATTACTGCCAGCAACAGTGAACAAGGATCATGATGATAGAATATGAAAAGGTTTGTCTAAATTTAAAAAAAGTGCATTTCTTTGACATGCAACTTTTTTTAATTAGCATTTCAAACTATATCATTATATTGAAAAGTATTTATTAAAAGTGAGAGGTTTTAAACATGAACTGAGAAATATTCCTGCCCCGCCCTGGCAACAATACGATCAGTGAACTCATAGACAAGTCAGGAGTCAATCATGTATATCCAGTATGTGGGCTAGTTTCTTATTACACATGGAGCAAAGTTCTAGTCTATTAAACAAGAGAGATTCTTTTTGTACAGCACACATCCTGAACTCATGTATTTGAAGGTTCTCTCATATGTGATAAGGAACAAAGAATAGGCTTGGTGAAATAAAGGGTTTGGTCAAGGGGAAGCTGGGATCATCCCATATCTTCAAATGATGTACTCCTAGGCAAATTTCATGCTGTGTAGTTCAGCCACCAGATTCAGATGTCTTTCAGACATCATCCTGGTCTGTAACAGCAGTCACAATATCCACATTTTACTGATCGTCTCCCATCTGATTTAGTGTTGCAGTCTACGTAGCATGATTTTGGGATGGGGTTTAGTGGATAATATTCAGACTTCTAGAAGTGATGCCTAATCTTTCCTTGACTTTAGCATAGTACAGTAAAGAAAGTATACCAGTGAAATCTCCTCTGCTTTAATATACTGACGAGAAAGTGTCACATAGGTGTTTGCTGTTATTTTACAGCAAAATGTTTGCCCCACTTTGTCCTACAGTATCTCATGGCCGGGCAGTGCAGGCACTGAGGTCTCCTTCCATTTCTGGTGCTTTGCAGCAGCTTTAAGATCTTCTTAGAAATGACACCCATTTGAGCGACAAGAATATCTGATATTTATATGGTTTCCTTGTCTTCATTGCTTGATTTTTCTTGCAACAAAGTGTCACTCATAGTCGTTGAATGTCACTAATAATTACACTGCAATTATGAAAATATCACACATAAGCAATCTGAATCCTTGGCAGCTATGAAGGCGGATGATGGAGCGAGCACTCAATGAGTGGGCGGGGTTCGGACAGCCCCCGGCCATCCTTCGCACATGACCTCTGTGACGTCTGACACATGCAAGGGTTAAGAAATACCTTTGCTTATGTACACAGACATGCATTTCAGTGATATGTGTGTTTGTGTACACGGAAGGTGGCCAGAAAACACAAGTACTCCAGCTTGAAAACAAAGGAAAAAATAGCTTTGCAAACCAGGAAAAGAGTACAGAGACGTGTACTTAATCCATGCCCTATGGGAGGGCCAAACACAAGAAGAGGGCATGAAGCCTCCATATCATGATGAATGGCAAGAGATTTGATGATGAAAGGAATGCTGACCAATGCAAACATTCATCCCCAGTCGACAGATCTGGGTTAAATCCATTGGTTTTTTGTCCACCATGCCACCCCAGTTTGGTCCCAGCTATATGTAAATCAGACTTGACCCTGCTCCTTTTGGGAACAGGCAAAACAAAAGGGAATGATTGACGGAGTGTTGAACATTGCAAGCACTCGCCCCCAGTCAACTGATCTGGTATTAATCCATCATCATTCTTTAGCTCACTCAGTCGCAGCACGAACTGCCAAGCCAGGTCCTTTGTGGACTAGAAACAAGCATCCTGGGACCGGTCTCAGGGTATCATCTCAAATCAGCCAGGCTAGCTTGAATCCAGTAGCACAGTGAGCACAGGACCCACGCCTGGGCATACACTTCCTGCTTAGGGCGACAAAAGCAAAACGAACAGATGATGAGCTGAATGCTCAATAATACAAACAGTGTAAGGAGACATGTACTTGGTCCATGTGCCATGGATGGGCCAAGCACCAGAAAAAGGGATGATGCCTGCATGCCATGACGAATGGCATCATAAAAATGAAAGCAATGCTGACGGTAACCAATGGTAGGAGATGTGTTATCTCTGTGGGCTTACAACACGTCACTTCGAGAAAGCGCATGCACTGTTTAGCTGAGACCTAAAAATAAAGGCAGAGTTGATAGAAATAAATTGGTTGTTGAGAGCAGGGTGAGTGTGTGCAATCTGAAATGTGTGAATAAAGAAAAGATAGTTGTCAAGGGACTGCTGGCGATAAGCAAGGCCAGAAGGAATTGGGTAACCGTGGATAAAGGCTCAAGAGAAAACAAGAGAAGGCAGGTGTCTGTGCAGGTTTCTTCCCACAGGTCTGAGAAAATGGATAAACAGGTGTGTAGTATTTTGAAGAGGTGATTACCGAACTGGAATACAATTGTCTGATAGCGGCCAGATATGCATTATGTTCTTCATATCATTCTACCACTACTTCTAGTTATTTACACACGCACAGAATGCTGGACAGACTGAACTGCCACAGCGGGTTTTTCTAAGCAAGCAGCACACCGTGAATTTATTGAGGGCGTTATATTCTAGTATGGGTTGTGTGCACATCTCTTGCACTAGGGACGATGTAGCCGGTAACTGCGCGCTGCTGGGGTGTTACTACAATAAACTTTGAAATCACCCCACCACCAGCCTGCTCATTTCAAATAAACAAAAGGATGCATAAAAAGAAATCATGAAGTGAAAGTAAATAAGAAATAGTCACTCCATACTGGCAATAAAGACCATAATGCCCGTAAAACTTAAAATAATATTATGTATTATACATTAAATACACTTTACAAAGTTAGTTGTCTCTTGGTTGCATAATACTCCAATTCTTGAAGTGTTTGTCGTTTTAGAAAGAGGAAGGTTGTTATATGCAGAGCTGCGAGTTAAAACAGGCGGCTCAAAAACTGTGAGGCTATGAAACAGTAAGTGCTTAAGTGACTTTGTTGCAAAAATTATCCTGTGCCCTGGGCACCCCCAACTTTTTGCTGACTGATACTGGTAGTAACTGATTTTGACTGACCCTGGGCTCTGCCTAACCAGGCCCTGGGCCAGTGCTAAGCTGAAAGAGACACACTAGGATACAGTTAAAACATCTAATATATACTAGGGTACACTATGGTGGTGTACCCCTCTAATTGGCATGACCTACCCCATAAGCCCCTAGTATATAATAGGGTAGGGGATTGAAACTACCTAGAAGTCCCCAGTACCTTGGGGCATGGCAGTTTAGAGGCCAGCAGTATTTTATGTACTTGCAAGTGTTCACTGCTGAAGCCTGAGGTCAGTTTAAAAGCAGCACTGGTTGCCCGGACAGCTTTTAAAAAGTAAATTGTGCCCAAACTCGACTATGGTGGTAGGGGCACTTAATAATGGATAACCTACAATGTTTTGGCATATTAGGGACCCCCAGGGTATCCCAGGGCTCGGGGGACAGATATGTATAAAGTGCACACTTATAAAATGAGTTTTTATATGCCTGCGTAAAGTGAAATTTCACATTTGACTCCCAACATTGTGGTAAAGTGCTGCTCAAATTCATTCGACTTTGATGCTAGGAGCACTGGGGAAGAGGGATCTGCAATATTTCTACAGATTCAGGACCCCTAAAGGCTTCCCAAGTTGCACATGTGGTGGGGTTCCTGTAGATATAAGGCAAGTACTTACAAAATATGTTTTTATAAGCCCTGGTGTTACAAAACTGGCCCAAGTCATTTTTCCCTTTGCAAATCCCATGCCCTATACGTTAACATTGCAGGAAGTTATTAAATAATAACTCCTGATAGGAAGGAGATAGCGCTACCGTTCAATTACTTCTCAGAATAGTATTGCTAAATCCAACACCATCATATTGTTAAATTTCTCCTAAAGTGTACATACAAGAAGTTACAAACAATAAAGTCTTATAAGTCCAAATGCACCCTGGTCTGCACTGATTGGTCAGAATTAAGTGGATTAGACAGGCTGCCTTGAAGAGGTGATAAAGAGCCCCTGGGGTTAACAAACTCTGCTGGGAGGGCAGTGTGCTGTTCCCTAGGAATGCCAGGCCAGGGGGTGGAGTTGTATACCATGCTCTTCAAAGGCAGAGGGGAGACCTTGGTGTCGGCTACACTTTTACACTTTTGACCCAAAGTCCGGGCTAGGCTTAAGGAAGGTATGTGCAGATGGTAGATGGTAGTGGGAGAGTTTAGGGTAATAAGCCATCCCTGGCGGTGTGTTTAGCCAGGTCTTTACTCGCGGCTGGAAAATCAGCCATTGTGAATTTGGAAGATTTGATGCACACTGGTACAAAATATTGCCACACTCTACAGGATGTGGTCATCACCTTGAGGAGGTACCCTGCTCCTATTGGTCAGGAGTGACCAGCTGCTTGACCCAGAGAATTTTGAATAAGTATCTGAGAGGTGCAGAGCCATCCAGATCTGCTGCTTGAAACTTATTGAAGCAAGAAGTGTACTGCTGAGGAGATTTTGCTGTGAATAGAATTCTAAGGCCTAACCTCTGAAGACTGCACCATCTGAAACTATAGCCATGTAGATTTTCTTGCTGGAAAATAACTAAAGAGTGGACTCCCTTAAAGCTACAGGTTAAAAGAGCTCAAATGGAACATCACCAACTAAATCTACACATTGGAGACCCATCAGTGGATTTGTAAGGGTTTTGTACCAGTGGATTGTGGGAACTGAAGTCCTCAACTTTCAAGGACCATCTTGGAGCTTCCAGTCCCTTGTAGTGAATTTGAGACACTTTGGGACCCCTTGGGGAACTTCAGGAAAAATTTCAAGAAGTTTGGAGAACTTTGGACCAACTTTGAAAAAAATCTCCTTAGAGGGACCGACCCAGCCTGGTCAGCCAGGCCTCCTGCCTTCAACCGCCAGCCAGCCAAGCCAACCAGGTTTGTCCCCCTAAAAGCTCCATAGGTCCAACTTCCAGAGATTGACCGAGACTAGAGAAAATCTGAAGTTAGTGATCCCTCACAGGATCCGGCTACATTGTAGTGTAGTTCCTATATCCCAGATAGGCTCTGCGCATTGGAATAATAAACACTATAGATTTGACATAGGACTGAGGTCAGTATGTCTCCATCGTGTACATTAAACTTAATTACTTGTGTGTGCCAGCTAACTCAGAGGTCACTAGAAACTTTATCGAATGAAAAAGAAGGGAGTAGTTTCTGACAACCGCATAAACATGACAACTTTGTTTCCCTTAGAGTCGAAACAATATCTTCAGAGTCGTGGAAACTATAGATAACCGTTTCACTCAGTCAGTCATGCATGCTTCGTTTCTACAGAGTTGCGCAGAAATAGAGAGACGGGCGTTTCAATAAAAAGTGTTTATTGAACAGTCTTCTTTCTCATGCAAGTGTCGCGATCGTCAGCAGCGCAAGAATAAAAAAAACGCCACTAACCTTTCCTCTTGTGACCAGCAGAGACGATGCCTGATGTGATTCCCCCCAATTTCCCCTAACACAACCCCCTACAGAGGAAGGCAATCAATCTGCGTGAAATTGTGCCCAAGGGGAAAAGGGAAGTGGATAAAATAATAAACCAGCTGTATTGTCTGTACTCCCTTCAAGGTCTGGTCTAAGGAGCTGCACGGCCTCAGGAGGGATAATGTCACACTGCAGAACAGGAAGACAAGATAGCAGGGCTGAAGTATACTCAGAGATAGTAATGTCACCAAACATATAACATTTATCCTTCTATGCACTCACCAGAAATACATACAGCTGGGAACCTAAATATGATTATGTATGCCAGGTATTTTTAGGGTAAGCGAATTCTCCCCAGAGTAGTAGGCATACGATGAGATCAGGAAGACCAGAGCTTAAACTAATGAAGGAGTAGCAAAAGATGTAGTACGAAGAAAAAGTACCAAAGTTCCTTTTAAAAGTAACAAAATCCAGCTAATTGTGTTGTTGGCCTCACAACACCAAGCTTGGAACAATAACGGCAGGATCCGCAAACACTTCAGGGAAATATCAAAAAGACTCCATAAATGTCATGAAGGAAAATCACGGTTTGGAACTGAGCTGCTTAACGAGAGGAATATCTCCTGCAATCAACGTTCCTTTACAAAAGGCAAATGGTTAACAGAAAGTATTCCTAGAACAAACAGAAATACGGCCTTTGAATTCTGAGAGTAATGCATCTTGAAAGAGCAGACGCAGAGTGCTACGATTTCCTGCCTGCAGAGTCGCGTAACGAGTAAACGCGTACAACGCGTTTCAAGTTACCGCGGCCCACTGGAAGCACAATAAATAAACAAGTTTGTTCTTACGGTGGAGGCGGTCCCGCACTCCTACCGAATACCTGGTAAATAATGGAGCACACTCGGGACGGCAGAATGTTATGGGAAACGTGGCTGAGCAGGAACAGATACACACGGGAACCACAGCTTCTTCTTCACGCTGGGATCCGGCGGGGAAACACCATCCGCCATTCCGTCTCAAAGGTGAAGATTGTCAATCACCTTCCCATTGTGGAGGAGGTGCTTATAACAGAACTGCCCCGTTCCTCTCTCTGGTTCGCCCCTTGGCCTTCTGGTAGTTGTAGTTTCTGAGGCCCGTCTGTACTTTAAAACGGGATTTAACTCTAGGAATGGCATGAGGTTGAGACAGGGTTCTGACCCCTGAATAGGAAAACGCTACAGCAAGAGATATGAACTGCTACAATTGTAAGACAGAATGCGAAGTATAATGTGTACAGCGTAAACAGTAATATAAAATAATACTGTAATAGCATGGTCTGTTGCTATGACATATATAAAAATACATACATAAATGGTCTGTTGCTATGACATATATAAAAATACATACATAAATAACACACGCTAAAATACTCAACTGGTGCTTTTAAATAATCCTACCCCAGTGTACCTAACAAAATTCTAGTACGAGGGAAGAAGTAGGTGCTGTTTAGTTATAATCTAGTTTAGTTTAGTTTTGTCAAGAATTTCCAAAAGTTTCTCTAGGTTCTAATCAGCGCCATACCTTAGAATGAGAGAGATTGGTATCTCTTTTCTCAGGACTCGATTCTCTAACACCCCGCAAGGGGAGTCAGAAACACTGGAGCTGGATTCTCGGTAAGGAGGATGACCGCTTCTGGTTAGTGTGTCAGTTGGGGAGATGACTTCCTTCGGGACTTGCTGTGGCGAGCCGCGTCGTGCAAGTAGGTAGCTGAACCGCACCGTGCCTTGCCATAGCAAGTGATGGTATAGTTATATCTTGAAGGTGTTTAGGAATGCCAGTATTGACGTAAAAGTTGGGCACAAGAACGTCATGAATGAACCCCTAAGGAATAGATGTTCATGCATAATAAATGAGTTCTTGAAGAAATCAATACTCAAGCAAGGGGAAGTCCTAAAGGCTTTAGAGTCAGGTTTTCCAGAAACTCATTGTGACGTAGATGAACGGATATAAGTAGCCATGCCTGTACTTGGGTAGCATGGACAATACCTAAATAAGGGCTGGATGTCTATGCCTATATAAGGGCAATGTGAATTGTACCTATATAAGGGCATGGATTCGGAAATTCATACGGAATCTAAATCGATACACAACACCCACTCTACTTTCGTATGTACGATGTTACTAAATTCTAAACATGATAACGTATCTAAAATGTATCTACACACGAAGCGCTAAAAACATGTTTCAAACACATTGTAAATAATGTATTTGAACTGGTTGTAAGCATAGAAGTGCAGTGGTGCTATACACATTAAAGCAATGTTTCATTCAATTTGCATTTCAAGTGTCAACATTTGATTAGAATTAGTCATAAAAATATACATTTATGAAATGGCTCGTAAATACAGAAGAAAAGGGCCGAAACCATTTCATGTCAGATTACATAAAACTGTTTGTATGTGGACAAGAGAAAAGAAGTGGGGTTGGAAGCGCACACCAATTAAAGGTACTCAAAAGGTAATCAAATATTGATAACAAATAAACAATCTTAACACAATTGGTGCAGCAGTGTAACCCTCGCTGTCTAACAGGGGTCAATAGACAAAAGTTGAAAAATGCTACCAAGACGGTCGCAACACTGCGCACTATCCACAAATGGTCACAAAGTGACCCTGTAGGTCATTGAATACAATTTAACAACCCTATATCAAAAATGAATCACAAGAATAGCAAATATACTTGTAAATGTAAATCTTTACAGGTAATTTTTCAAAACCCCCAAAACATTTCTTACATTGATATCATTTGTTAGTTGCATTCACATAGAAATCAAAAGCATGAATTCCTTATACATGTATCTTGAGAACATTTACAAAGAGACAGATAATCAATTGTTTACGATTTTTTTTTTTTAATGTGGGCCCGATGCATTTCGGGACCTGAGAGTCCCTTCTTCAGGGGCCAATCTACAAAGAAAACAATGAACATATATCACTTAACATAATTGCGTGAATACGCAGCAAGAGGAAAAAACAGCAGAAAGTTGCACGTAAGTACATAAAAGTCTGTGGTTAAATGATGGTATTGTGATCAGAAATTACCAATGCTATAAAACAGCCATGTGTAGAACATATAGAAGGAACCAATGTACTCCACATATCCAAAAACGTAATGATAATAAAAATAATGATAGTAAAGGGACACGTGAAAAAAAGTGGATAGAACCCTTCACCTAAAGTATGTGGGTTGGAGAAAACAACAAGTGTGGAAGTAAACCTTATAATAACTGCAAAGAGACCCCTGTACTATAAAAATACCTGTCTGTCCTGTGGGGAGACCTTCTGTAACACAAATGGGGATACCATTCAATAAAGGAAACCAGTGAAATGTAGTGGCTAAACACTACTGCACACCTTCAATGTTATCTAATGGCTACACACCTGAATATATACCAAAATAACCTCGGATAAGGTAGACAGTGGAGTCTTCAAAATCTATAACGGATACCTGCAATTTTCAGGTGATGCTGTGGGTGGCATGAAATATATGGATCACCATAAAACTAAAGCTGTATTGCAAGATTAATAACCAATGGTTACTACTAGGGTCAAAATAAAACACTCACCAAGTGAGAAAAACACGAATAGTCACAACTTTGATTCAAAGTCTTTTGTTGGAAACAGACTCCCTAAAAAAAGGGGAATAATAGTAATTATTAGGCCTTCAGTACTCGAAGGCTTTAATGTCGGGCTATGGTTTTAAAGGAGGGTTTACTAGAGGGCCAGTAAACTTACCGGTTCTAACCGCGAGAAGAAACAACATTCTGGGGGTCTTCTGAAAGAGAAACGATGCTGATCTCCACCTTGCACAATACTTAGCCAGCGTTCCACACGGTGTTTGGAGATGGAAATAGGACTAGTGCCAAAAATGAGGCAGTGCCATCTTGGAATGGTGTTTGGAGATGGAAATAGGACTAATGCCAAAAATGAGTCAGCGCCATCTTGGAATGGTGTGTAAACAGAGGAAAAAATTCTAAATGGGTAAAAGATGCTGGGATGCAAAAGAGAAAGAAACGGCGTTTGCGGAAAGAACCAAATGCGCGGCGGACCTAAGGGAGCTGCTTAGGAGGATGATGAAGTAAACTGCAAGTCAATAAGGTGATGGTCGGTGCAAAACAGACCGGAAAAAAGGATATAACTAATGAAAAACGCGCAGATCAAAAATATAACATTGGGTGCCACATAAATATGAAATAAAAATGTGAAAAGAACCTATAACAAAAAATAATGAAAAGGTGACATGCACCGAATGTGTGTCAGAGAAGAAAGGTAAGAAAATGTTAAGATGAAGAATCAGGAAAATGTACATGGTTATCCCTTAACCCCTTCGACGCTACGCCTCTCGTACGCTCATGACAAGCTCAGCTCGTCATGAACCGCGGGTTTTAGAAAAACGCAGCGCACAGCGGGAAAACCGCTAGCGCGCATGCGGTTAAACAACAATTAACTCCGTAGATGCATACAGTGATGATAAAATAATGACATATGGACATTCAAAATACATAGAAAACAACGGAATTGATAACATTTATCAATAACAGAAAAGTACATACAATCTATATATCACAAAAAAACGTGGACATTTACATAAGATTAATACAATTGATCCTCAGTATGAGCGCTAAACACATGTAGTGCTGTTGATCAATTAAGATGCTTGTGCTACAAAAAACAGATCATATCGAGCCAATCATTGAGCCCCACTGGATGCATGGTTCCTAGAAATTGAATCCAATGTATCTCCCTTTGTAGTAATAATTTGTCAATGTCTAGACCAGTTCTAACCATGATTTGCTCAACCACTTGTACTCGCAGTTGGGATATCATGTGGTGGGCTTCATCCCAATGTCTTGCCAAACTTGAGGTGGTACTTTTAGTTCGAATCCGGCTCTTATGCTCGGTGATTCGCACCTTAAGTTTACGCGTGGTCTTACATATATAGGCCTTGCCACAGGGGCATTTGATGCAGTATATTATGTTGGCCGAATTGCAATCTGTATTGTGCTTGAGGTGTATCTTTTTGCCTGATGTGGGATGTGTTAAGGTGTTTCCAATGGTCACATTGTGACAGTGGGTACAGTTGTTACAACGTTTGGTCCCTGTGAAGAGCCTTGTCTTATCTGTGATGGTAGGTCTTCCTAGAAGTGAGCGTAAGTTAAGCCCTTTAGTGTAGGCGAATAGGGGTCTCTCATTAAAGATACCCTGAAAGTCTTGCTCAGTCTGCAAAAGGTCCCAACGGTTAACAATGATCTGTTTGACAGCCTTGGAAACAGTAGAATATTTGGAAACATAAACCATGCGTTTATTGTCCTGTTTATTAGTAGGTTGTAATAGCTCATCATGTGTTTTCTGAAGGGATTTTTGTACACAATCCTGCACAATCTGCTCAGGGTAACCTCGATTGAGGAATTTCTGTGTGTATTCTTGCATCTTTGTCTGACATATTGCAGAATCTGAACAGATCCTGCGAATTCTGATAAATTGGGAGTATGGAAGATTCTTAAGTAAACTCCTAGGATGAAAGCTGGTATGCAGAAGCGTGCTATTGCAGTCTGTCGGTTTGGAATATATTGATGTTTGAAATTGATTAAAAGGTGTTTTAAAGACTTGAACATCCAAGTAATGAATGGAATCCGAGCTGATGTTAAAGGTTAAATGTATATGAGGATTCAAATCATTAAGTGTGTTGATCATGTTAATGAGTGATTGTTCAGTGTCCTGCCATAACAAGAAGATATCATCAATATATCTGCAGTAAAGGGGTATTTTATCCCACCATGTTTTGTTTGAAATGATATGGTCAAACTCATACTGCGACATGTATGTATTAGCATACGCCGGGGCTTCAGAAAAGCCCATGGATGTCACCGTGAGCTGAACAAAAAACATATTTTGCCATTGAAAATAGCTGTTGTGTAAACAAAATTTCAAAAGTTGTAAAATAAATATTTTATCGATCTCAATACTGTCAGTCTGGAGTAGTGCCCACTCTACCGCCTCTAGTCCAGCCGAGTGTGGGATCGAGGTGTAGAGTGCTGTCACATCTATTGTGCATAGCAAAATTTGAGCCTGGGGGTCAATATCAAGACCAGCTAATGTTTGCAGGAAATGGGTGGTGTCCTTCAAGTAAGTGGGCCATTTTTGAACAAAAAGCTGTAGGTAAAAGTCCAAAAATCTCCCGATAGGCTCAAAAATGGACCCACAACCCGACACAATGGGTCGGAATGGGGGATCCTGGGCGTCTTTATGCATTTTAGGAATCATATAGATTCTGGGGCGTCTAGGATGTGTTGTAACCAAAAATGCTTTAGCTGGCTCATCTATCGAATCATTGTTGAGAGCTTCCAAAAGTAGAGTATCAAGCATTTCTTGTAATTGCGTAGTAGGATCATAAGACAGTGCCATCTACGTAGATGAATCATTGATGTGAGCCTGAACTTTGGATTCATAATATTGGGTGTCCATCACGACCAGGGCACCCCCTTTGACCGCTGGTTGTAAGGTTAAAGTCGGATCATTAGCTAAGGCTGTAATGATCTTGCGTTCATGTGGATTGAGATTATCGTGTGTTTTGGTAGTAAAAGACAGTTTCTTAATTTCATTGTGAATAAGTGTCTCAAATGTGTCCAATGTCTTGTGGGACACTGGTGGCATGAAAGTGCTTTTAGGTTTGAATGGGCTGACCCTTGTAGATGGAAGATGGGGGTCTGGTGGAACCACATTAGTGAAGAAGTGTCGTAGCTTTAATAGTTGCATGAACTTAAACATGTCGGCCTGTACCTGCAAAGAAGTGGTGGAATTGGTGGGTACAAAAGACATCCCACGGTTAAGTACTGCAATCTGTTGGGAATTAAGTTGTTGAGAGGAAATATTCATGACTAAGTCACGATCTTGCCGCTGCGCAATGATCATCCGGCTTTTTCTTTGTCCTCGCCTAGTCTTTCTGTTGATGATATGGCACCTTCGGCCTGACTGGTGGGGGATCTGTCTAGATCCTGTACCTGTACTAAAAAAGGTGCAGTAACCGATGGTGGAGATGTTTCTATGCTAACGGTTGAAGGTCCTGCTATTTGAGATTGTATAACTTGTTGGGCAGAAATACAAATGACTGTCATGTCCTAGGCTTTCTTCTGAGGAGTTAGTAGCTGTGGTGGTATTTCATGGTACAAAACGTCTTTTGGAATAAATTTCAGCCCAAGTATAGACTTCATTCAGTTTATAGTCAATCGTATCACGTTTATATTTGCGTGGTTTACCCTCCTGTAGTTCTTTTTCATATTCTTCCAATTTCTGATTAAGGACCTCAAGTTGAAGTTTCCAGGCATTAGTTTCAAGCCTAGTCTGAAGTTCCCCTTTAAGTGTGTATATTTCTTCCTCTAGTTCCCTAATGGTTTTGGACAATTCCTCAATGATTAGGAGTATCAGATCCAAGCTGCACTTATTAAGTATAGCGTACCATTTATCCATAAAGTTAGAATTTAAATGGAACCGGAATATCAACGGTTTAATGGCTAATCGTAAGCCTCGGGGTATGCGCTTTTTCCTCTCGCTGCGTATTCACGCAATTATGTTAAGTGATATATGTTCATTGTTTTCTTTGTAGATTGGACCCTGAAGAAGGGACTCTCCGGTCCCGAAATGCATCGGGCCCACATTTTAAAAAAAAAATCGTAAACAATTGATTATCTGTCTCTTTGTAAATGTTCTCAAGATACATGTATAAGGAATTCATGCTTTTGATTTCTATTTGAATGCAACAAAAAAATGATATCAATGTAAAAAAAATTTGGGGGTATTTCAACAATTACCTGTAAAGATTTACATTTACAAGTATATTTGCTATTCTTGTGATTCATTTTTGATATAGGTTGTTAAATTGTATTCAATGACCATTTGTGTATGTGGACAAGGTCATATATTGTCTCTGGAAGTATTCAAAGAATTCTTGTTCTCTATGAATAGTTTACTATAAACAGATTACTTGTGCCAAAAAATGAAAAAATACAAATTTGGGAGAAAGATATTAATCCTAGGAAAAAGTTCCAAAGTTAGTACCTTGTTTTTGAAAAAATGAAGGTCGAATTCAAAGTCTCTCAGAACACTGTGTGCCAAAATCAAAAGTCAGTGTTACAGCTGGGAGAAAACATGAAATCTTCTATGTTTGTAGATAAAAAATTGTCTATCTTTGTAGGCGAAAGTTGGATTACCTTGTTTAGAAGGTTAACCGCACAAAGATGAGAAGCATCGCCTTCAGCATTGGTCGTATGAGCAATGTTCATATCAGATGTTACCTGCGCGCCTGTTGTTTCCTCTCCTACCTCAGCAGTAGCAATTTGCGTCTATGAGATCCTTAATGAATGCCGTAATCAGAATGGGTAGCTGCTGGGGACAACACAGAGCATGGGCCCTCTACGGGTCCAGCAGAGTATCAAAATCCGTTGGCATGACTGATGGGAGTGTTAGACAGATGTCTAGCACGCATTCTTCACCGCATAGCAGGCAGCGTAGAACAGGTAAGATGCAATCTTGCCAGATTGGCCTGAATGACAGAAACCATGTGGTATTTATTTCTCGTAGACGAGGTAAACCTAGAATTTGAACGATGCGCTCACAACACTTCATCTCCAATAGAGCTCTCTCTAAGGTGCTTGGAGTAGTGGTGGTGATTTGGCTTGCCATATCGTAGCAGTAGGAGCAAAAAAAGGATCACTGCAACGAGTCCAAAAAGCAGTGGCAGTCTGCCAAACACAGAGTGCAAGAAATTGGGAAGTATTCCGAGGACTCCTTGAAAAGGTGCTAACAGTCCTGAACATACATTCTTAAATAGGTCATATCTTAAACATGTCTGATATGAGCGGTTTTGTACTTCTAACATTTCTGAGAAATGTGTAGGGCAGTTTGTATTAAAAAGGGAATGTATCTCGGCAGAAGTCCTTGCAATTTGTAGATCATAGGTCTCTTTGGCCGAGGTCAATGGCACATTTTTTGCAAAAGAAGGGCTTTCATTCTGCTTAGAGTATCAATTCCTATAGAAGAGATGTTCAGTGAAGGCCATAACGGCGACTCGCTGGCTGTCTTGGTTTGTGGAAACAAGACTTGCATACAGCAAGTGACCCTGGATGACACAGTTACTAGATATGGTATAACTGGAAACATGCCACAGCAGCTGTGATTGTTCAACATGAGGTAATTTCCATTTGAAAGTTGTCCAAAAATTGAATCAATCACTGCAGCTGGTGAGCCTTGCAGGTGACAGGATAAGTTGTTAGAGGAGCCATCGCAGGCCCCGTGTAAATTAATACCCTGACAAAGGAGAGAACCGCTTAGTCTGTTTTCACAGTTTGAACCTCTAAGAAACCCTTCACACCCACCACTCACTCCAACATCTGTGTATATGGTAAATCCCAGGATGTATTGATGTACTCTTTACCCAACCTTTCATATTTGCCTGCTGGTATGTTTTTCAGGCAATACTGAAAATGGAAAATCGTAACCGGCAGAGTGATTGTTCCATGTATTCTGTAGCTGGTTTTTCTGTCACTGTGAATGATAATATTTCCAGTTTTTCAATGCTCAGCACCGTATAGTCTGCTCCTGTTTGTGCCAGTTTGATCTGTTTATCAGTGAGATTGAATTCTGAAAACAGTGACGTAGGCACATAGCCTGAACATAGGTTTTGGAGCGTCCAACCTAATAGCATGATAGAACGTAACTGAGCCTGACCATGTTGCAACATGACCAAGTCTTGTTCCATGATGTCTATGGCAGGAGACACAATGCTGTCCAATGAATATATCCTGGACGACAGAGTCGTTAACCCATTGTCAACTGCAGAGAGAGATTTCTCTAAATTAAATACAATCAAATTCTCTCATTCATTCTGCAGTCTCTGCTTGAGTAATCTTCCAGATTTCGTTATATGCAGCATATATACCGGCATATGTGAAACGTTTTTGACGCGGTTTTCTTGGTCCTAGCAAGAATTACCTAAGGTCTGCGCCATCTTTAAGTAAAGATAAGTGTTATTTCACATCCTGTAGTGTAGCTTTCTGTAGCCAATCAAGGCATAGCTTCCCCACATTGTATGTTGTTATTACTCCAGGATGCTGTCTTTGAACATATCGTGGGTCTGGCCTATTGACTTTGAAACCTTGAGTTTTGTTCAGGAATCGATCTTGACAGTTATTTGTGTCTATGGGCCAGAGCAACCATTTGTTCCAATCTGGATCTGCTGTGATGCAAAATATTATGTACGTCGACCTTCCCCCGTGTAGAGCTATTACTTGCAGGGATTGGTATGGTCGATGTGCTCATGTCCTTGATCTTGGCTAACCCAAGGTAAGACGTTGGTTGGACAGTGTCATCCAAAAACATAATTTGCTCAGGGATGATACATACTCTAAACAAAGCTTCTACCCCTCTATACTTGCCAATCTTTTGAACCCCAGACAGTTTTTGTCTCAATGTTGTCTTTCCAAAAGTCAAAACCCTGTCTAGACAGATGGGCATAAAAGACTGCAGAAAAAATCTGTTTTGTATTGGTCAACATACTTTTCATTCCTTTTTTGTTTACATGTCTAAAGAAAAACGTTTCTGGATTTTATACATTGAACCCTGAAAAATATGGAAACTTATTTGCTAAAGTTTTTGAGCAACCTTTGGAGGTGTAGGACAATGTTCCCATTGGTTATACACATATAAATTTCTAGGCATTGCAGATTTGTGCAAGAAATGATGGCCCTAATGGTTATAACAATACATTTGTTCATAGTCTGATGAACCCTCTAATTATTCATGATTTGTGAACACTGAAGACATCTCTATACCAGACATCATGTTATTAACAGTCTCGAAGTCCCAATCATCTGAAAAGGTACTAGAGGTAATAAAGTTACTTAATGAAATCTTGAATAAGTGTGCAATCTTCAACAGCTCCGACGGGCCAAAAATGTCATATTCTGTTTTGTCCCAAGCTATACCATCAGGTATAGGAACAGCTGTGATGTTCACTGCTGACAAGTTTCTTTGTTCAGGATGGGATGATTTGTGTGACTTGAGGAGTAAGTTGACTTTCTTACTTGCTTTGTCCATTTTGACATATCTTCAATTTATCAGCATACGCAGAGTTTTCACTAGAGTTAAGCAAAGTAGAAGAAAACTAGTTCCCAGCACAATCCAAAGTTCAATCCATGGTGAAACCAGATACGTATTTTCCAGGTGCGAAAAAAGTCAGTTCCTTGTTCTTTGAAAGTTATTTTTGCTAGCGTTGTTTCAAGTTCACTGGGATCCTCAGAAAACATATCAAAATTAATGAAATAGCCAGAGGCAGTTCTGTCAATGGTTGGAATTGCATCCGCTGAAATCGCTGGAACCACTTGATCACTTGTTACTTTGTTGTAGACAGGTGTTACTTCGTTGTAGACAGGTGTTTTATGACAAACTGTTATTTGGGTCTCAAGAGGTACCAGTTCCATAGCTTTGTTGCTTAGTCCTTCTTTTCTCACTGCAGATTCTTCAATGGTGATGAGCCTCTCAGTTTGAACCTCTTGGATTGTAGCTAGAGGAGTGTGTCTGCTACATTGTGAGAGTCCACTTGGCCTACTGCTTAGTATTGGCCACATAGTGTGGTTTGATCAGGGTGATAGACACAAACCTGTTCTCATTTTTACCAGCAAGGGGCGGCAGTATCACTGTTCTTGTTCCGTGGACTGCTAAGACAGGTACTGGTTGTCTGTAAGAAGGCCCAAATTCCTTCTTGTCCGTGATCTTTTCTCTTACTAGTGTAGTGTAGTTCCTATATTCCCAATAGGCTCTGCGCATTGGAATAATATATCCTATAGATTTGACGTAGGACTGAGGTCTACTAGGTCTCTATCGAATATACAAGACTTAATTGTGAGTGCCAGCTAGCTCAGAGGTCACTAGAAACTTTTTGAAATCACAAGAAGGGATTATTTTCTGACAATCGCTTAAAACATGACAACTTTGTTTCCCAAGAATAAGAAATGTATCTCTAGAGTCGTGGAAACAATAGATAGTTATTTCACTCAGTCAATCGTGCATGCTTCGTTTCACCAGAGGTGCAGAGAAAATAGAGAGACGGGTGTTTTCAATAAAACGTATTTATTGAACAGTCTTCTTTCTCAAGCATAAGAAATGAACGGCTGCAATCGTAATACTTGTAAAGTACAAAGGGTACTATACGAAGAGTATTATAAAATAATACTGTAAAAGCATGATATGGTTTCTGTGAGAAGTTGGCCTGATATATGATGTTTCCAATTCTGGAACCACCCTGTATCAGTCCAAACAACCCTTATGGTGTCTGGTTGTAAGTCAACCTTATTAGACAAGCTATCCTAGGGGTAGCATGGACTAAGCAGCCTAAAGGCTTAACTTAAGAGGTCGTGTTAAGCGAGCTGTTTTACCACATGCAATCCTGTAATATCAAATGAAAGGACACCACACAAGTATATATTATAAAAATATATGTATTTATTACTAAAAACAATCCCCAGTATTCTTTATGAATAAAGGGGCACAAGCGTTAAATCAAAAGCACAGTATAACATACAAAGTTGCACAATTTTGGATGAGGCCTAGGGGCCACTCAAACCATATACTAAAAAAATGGTATAAGAGATACCAATCGATCAGTGGTTAGGCCTAGGGCCTAGGGAATCGCTGGGAGCAGTCGGGACTAGCAATGCTGAAGTCGGGAAAAGCCCGCGGGATTCGGGTGCAGCACGTAAAGTGCGGCCTGCATCAATGTAAAGTCAATGGTGCGTAAAAGTTACAAAGTTAAAGATAAAAGACACTTCCGCTGAACCTAGAGGAACAAAACTTAGGACACAGACCCCAGAGGTGTGTACCAGTGTGGGAACACCGGCGTTGCAATGTTACCTCACCCACGGGAAGTGGGTGCACAGGGTCGAAGTTGAGTCGGGTTTCGTCACACAGGTTCTTGGTGCTTGGAGCTGAAAGGGCTGCAGGCGAGGTGAAAGAGAAGTGTCCGGTGGAGTCCAAGGGTGGACTCAAGTCGAAAAGTACCTGAAAGCAGAGGGGACAGAGTCTGGGTCACTCAGCAGTGACCAGGGTGGAACCAGGATGGAACCAGGCAATGTCGGGCGCAATCAGGTGGTTGTCGAGGAGCTTCTCTCCGCTGTCACGTGGGCTCTGGGGCATCTACGACGTCCAGGAGCGGGTCACGATCTGTCCCACGCAGGCTCTCGCCGTTGGCGCTGTTGGCTTCAAGATTGGAGCAAACAACACTTGGCAAAAGCAATCCACGCGAAATCCGGGAGATTGCTTCTCACTCGAACCAGGAGGGTCAGAGTGGGGGCTCCTTTTCAGGGGAGCTGGTGCAGATCTGGAGCAACCAGAATCGCAGGTCGAATTTCAAGTTTCGTTGGTACAGGGGCCACAAGCTGGCTGGCAAGTGACCGGACCAACGCGTTGAGCCAAATGGAGCAGAAGGGCCCCACGCAGCACTCGTCAAGTGTGGAGGGCTGAACTTCGGTGCAAGAGTGGCTCAGGGTTGGGGCTTCTCAAACCCCGGTGTACAGCTTCGAGGGTCACTCGTGGGCTGCACGGTCAGCGTCTCGTGGTCTTTTCAAGATGGCGTGCCCCACGCTTCCGGTCGCCTCCACGGGTCTCAGCTCTGCAGGGACTGTGGATCGGGCTGTTGGAAGGCAGGCAAGCTTGATCTCGTCGATCTCTGTCGCTCGAGTTCCGGCGGGAACTGCAACAAAGCAGACGTCGATGGCTGGATGGTGCCTGTTTGCACAGGGTGGTCACTCCTTGACCACAAGGGAGATTCTTCGGGCTTCTACGTCGAATAGGATGTCGAAGGGTCCAGAGTTTCGTTTCTTATGTTTCATCAGGATAATCTGAAGTGCATTGGCACTGCTCCCAGTCTTATACTAATCTAGGGGGCTGGATTACCTGCTAGGTCCCCTCCTATGGGTGGGACCCAGGAAGTGGGTGGTTACACCCCCTTCCTTTGATCCTGGCCGCACTGGGACGGGGGCTGGAGTGCCCCAGAACCGGTTTGGCCGGATTATGCAAGGGGCAGCCTTGTGCTCCCCAGGCACTGACTGGTTTCTTTCAAACCTCCCTGCTACAATCCACTATCTCCTGTCTAGGGGGGTGTGACACCTCCCTGCGACAGGAAACCCTTTGTCCAGGCCTCCTTGGCTGAGTTTCGGTCAGCTTCAGGGGGTCAGACTTGTGTCTGTGGCAGAAGCATCCATTTTGTGGATCTGAGGCCCTTTTAGAAATTAACCGCATTGAAGTAAAGTAACATGTCTTACCCCTCTAGAGGGGTGGAATGCTATCCCCGTCGCCAGAACTGGCGAGGGGATAGTATTCCAAATCGTATGACACCTTACACGACATGTTTTGATAAAGCCAAACCAGAGTTGCTATATAACCGCGAGGATTATAATGCACTTAAGAGTATATGGTATGGCATTATCCTGAAACAGCTTAGGGATTTGTTCCCGACGGCTGCAGACAGGCTCAGCTCATGCTAGAGCTCCATATCACATTAAACCACGCACTCTGCCTCCAGGATTGTTGAGGCCTGCCATAGGAGTGGCTCACAGGTTTATATGTGTCCAGATATAGGTTCAGATATAGGTATACTATATCTAAGCAAGGGGTGATTACACCACCTTGCCCCAGCTGAGTGATCAGCCAGTTGTGTCAATTTAAGAACCAGCCAGGGGTGGCAAAAGATATGCTGCAGCCCCTGGTAGGCCTTGGTGGCCCCTATGCCCTGGGCACCTATAGTGCATTATACAGGGGCTGACAAGGAGTCCATTTCCAATTGTGGTATGTACCTATAGCACATGTATCATTAATTTAGTGAGAGAACAGCAGGCTGGGGGTCTGATCAGCAGGCCCACAGCCTCAGTAGTCGAAAACCAGTGAAGCAAAAAGCAAAAATTTGGGGTGACCATAGGATAGCAGACCCTACTCTCCTACACAACCCCCCCCCCCCAAACGCAGGGACATTAAACTAACCTTGACCAGATAAGTCTTCATGTTCTAAGTGGAAGTACCTGGAGAGACCATCTGCATTACCATGGTCAGTCCCTGGGCGGTGCTCCACTGTAAAGTCCATCCCCTGTAGGGAAATGGACCACCTGAGCAGTTTGGGATTTTCACCCTTCATCTGATTTAGCCACAAGAGGGGCTTATGGTCTGTCTGAACTAGGAAGTGAGTTCCAAACAAGTAGGACCTCAACTTCTTCAGGGCCCAAACCACAGCAAAGGCCTCCCTCTCAATGGCTGACCAACGTTTCTCCCTGGGGGTCAGCCTTCTGCTAATGAAAGCAATGGGCTGGTCTTGACCATCTTGATTAAGTTGTGAGAGCACAGCTCCCACCCCCAACTCAGAAGCATCTGTCTGTACAATGAACTGTTTGGAGTAGTCAGGACTCTTCAGGATAGGTGCAGAGCACATGGCCTTCTTCAGGTCATCAAATGCCTTCTGACAGCTAACTGTCCACTGAACCTTTTTTGGCATCTTCTTGGATGTCAAGTCATTTAATGGTGTCACAATGGACCCATAGTTTTTCACAAACTTTCTGTAATACCCAGTCAGGCCCAAGAAGGCTCTGACTTGTGTCTGGGTAACTGGGGGAGCCCAGTCCTGTATGGTTTGGATTTTGCTCTCCAGTGGTTGAACCTGACCTCCACCTACTAGGTGGCCCAGGTACACAACCTTACTCTGCCCTATCTGGCACTTTGTAGCCTTGATAGTCAGGCCTGCCTTTTGCAGGGCCTCCAGAACCTTCTTCAGGTGGATCAGGTGATCCTCCCAGGTGGAGCTAAAGACAGCAATATCATCTAGATATGCTGCACAAAAGTCATCCAGCCCAGCAAGGACTTGATTCACCAACCTTTGGAAGGTGGCAGGTGCATTCTTCAAACCAAAGGGCATCACCACAAACTGATAATGTCCACTAGGGGTAGATAATGCTGTCTTGGCTTTTGACTCCTCAGCTAGTCTGATTTGCCAGTAGCCAGCTGTCAGATCAAATGTGCTCAGAAACTTAGCAGAAGCCAATCTGTCAATGAGCTCATCTGCCCTTGGAATGGGGTGAGCATCTGTCCTAGTGCCAGCAATGAGTCCCCTGTAGTCCACGCAAAATCTCATTTCTCTCTTTCCATCTTGGGTATGAGGTTTTGGCACAAGGACTACTGGGCTGGCCCATGGGCTCTCTGATGGCTCAATCACTCCAAGCTCCAACATCTTTTGCACCTCAGCCTTGATGCAATCCCTGACATGGTCAGGTTGCCTGTAGATCTTATTCTTGACAGGCAGACTGTCACCAGTGTCCACCTCATGGGTGCACCAGTTAGTCTGGCTGGGTGTGAGTGAAAACAAATGCCTGTGGGCCTGCAAAACTTGTCTGCAGTCCATCTGTTGCTGGTCAGTGAGGCTGCCTGCCAAGGCTACTCCATCAACTGAACCATCATCAGGGTTCTGAGAAAGTAGGTCTGGGAGAGGGTCACTCTCTTCCTCCTGTTCCCCATCTGTGGCCATGAGCAAGCTCATGTCCTCCCTGTCCACAAATGCTTTCAAGCGATTCACATGGAGCACCCTGTGGGGGCTCCTAGGGGTTCCAAAGTCCACCAGGTAGGTGACTTCTCCCTTTTTCTCAATGATAGGATAGGGTTCACTCCATTTGTCCTGGAGTGCTGCTGGGGCCACTGGCTCCAGTACCCACACCTTCTGTCCTGGCTGGAACTCCACCAGAACAGCCTTTTGGTCATGCCAAGCTTTCTGTAATTCTTGACTGGCCTCCAGGTTTTTGGATGCTCTTTCCATATACTCAGCCATCCGGGAGCGGAGACCAAGTACATAGTCCACTATGTCTAGCTTAGGCTTTTTGAGAGGTAACTCCCATCCTTCCTTCACCAAACACAATGGACCCCTCACAGGGTGGCCAAACAAAAGTTCAAAAGGGCTGTCGCCAACCCCCTTCTGTGGGACCTCTCTGTAAGCAAAGAGCAAGCAGGGTAAAAGAATGTCCCATTTCCGCCTAAGCTTCTCTGGTAATCCTTTTATCATTCCCTTGAGGGTCTTGTTGAATCTCTCCACAAGCCCATTGCACTGTGGGTGATAGGGTGTGTTAAACTTGTAGTTTACTCCACACTCCTTCCACATTGCCTTCAGATAGCTAGACATAAAATTAGTGCCTCTATCTGACAACACCTCCTTTGGAAAGCCCACTCTTGAGAAAACTGCAATGAGGGCTTTTGCCACCACAGGGGCTGTGGTGGTCCTCAGGGGAATAGCCTCTGTATACCTGGTGGCATGATCCACCACCACCAGTATAAATCTGTTTCCAGATGCTGTTTGAGGATCCATGGGACCCACAATATCTATTCCAACTCTTTCAAAGGGCACCCCCACCACAGGTAGTGGTATTAGGGGGGCCTTTGTTGTGCCACCTGACTTACTACTGGCTTGGCAAGTGACACAAGAACGACACAACTCCTTGACATTTTCTGACATATGAGGCCAGTGAAAGTGTGAAACAAGCCTGTCCCACGTCTTGTTCTGGCCTAAGTGTCCTGCAAGGGGAATATCATGGGCCAAGGTAAGAAGGAAGCCCCTAAACTTCAGAGGTATAACCAACCTCCTGGCTGTACCAGGCTTGGGGTCTCTAGCCTCTGAGTAAAGGAGTCCATCATCCCAATACACAGTATGGGTACCTTGGGCATCCCCAGCAGCCTCAGCAGCAGCAGCTTGCTGTCTGAGGGGTTCAAGTGAAGGGCAATCTAATTGAGCCTGCCTCAGGTCTGCCCTTGAGGGTCCCCCTGTCCCCAGAAACTCAACCTGGTCAGGTTCAAGTTCCTCAGAGACAGTCTCCTCTTGGATTGCAGAATCAGTTTCCTGTGAAACTTGATCCTCAACCTGGGGCAAGGTGGAAGGCTCAGCCTTTCCTCTCTTGCTCCTTCGCTTGGGTTGTGGTTGGTCTATTGTTTCAAGATCCACCACTGGTTCAGGAAGGCACTTCTTAGCCTGAGACCTTGTCACTGCAAGGACATGAGCTGAAATCCCTAGCATTTCTGCATGAGTCCTGTACTCCACTTCTGGCCAAACTGAGCTTTCAAGATCATTGCCTAACAGACAGTCTACTGGGAGGTCTGCACTCACAACTACTTTCTTTAGGCCATTTACCCCTCCCCAGGAGAAGTTCACAACTGCCACACTATGGGAAGTAGTGGAGTTGCTTGCATTGGTCACTAGGTAACTTTCACCTAGTACAATCTGTCCAGGGTCCACAAAGTCAGGTGTCACCATTGTGACACTGGCACATGTGCCCCTGTAGGCCTGAGCCAGTTTCTCATTGATTAAAGGCGTCTGCCTATATTTGCCCAGGTTACTGGGACTCACTGTAGTGGACAAAGCTAGGTCCACATCATATAGGAGAACTGCCTGAGTAGGGATTCTGACTAGGCCAGATCCTACTTCAGTACCCAGGGTTAACCCTACTACACCCTTTGGCTGTGTTCCACCACTGCTAACTGTACTAGGGGGTGCAGGTGCTTTAGGAGCTGCAGTGGTGGGGACTGGATTTGTCTTGGTGCATTCACTGCCCCAGTGTGAAACCGATTTGCAGTTATTACACCAAGGTTTCTTTGGGCCATTATTCTTCTCTTTCTTGTTTCCATTTTGGGAACCACCCTCCTTATTACTAGTTTGGGGGCCTGAAGACTTCTGGTCCTTTTCTTTATCTTTCTGATTCCCACCCTTCTGGTCTGTTTTCTTCTGGTCACCACCTTGGTTCTGGGGTTTCTGCTTAATCCTTGTTCTGACCCATTTGTCCGCCTTCTTTCCCAATTCTTGGGGAGAGGTCAGATCAGAGTCAATAAGGTATTGATGCAACAGCTGGTTTGTACAGTTATTAAGGATCTGTTCTCTCATGATAAGATTGTACAATCCTGTATAGTCTGAAACTTTACTTCCCTGCAACCAACCCTCCAAAGCCTTAGTGGCACAATCTACAAAATCAGTCCAGTCTTGAGTCTGTGCTTTTTGGGTGTCTCTGAACAACAACCTGTATTGCTCAGTGGTTAGGCCAAACCCTTCAATAAGAGCACTCTTCAAGGCAGAGTAGTTTTTGGCATCCTCAGGTCTAACTGTGAGGAGCCTGTCCCTCCCTTTCTCTGAAAAGGAGTACCATAAAATTGCAGCCCACTGTTCCTGAGGAACCTGCTGTACCATGCAGGCTCTCTCAAGAGCAGTCATCCATTTGTGGATGTCATCCCCTTCCTTGTAGGGGGCCACAATTTTTGTCAGGTTTCTATTATCATAGCTCCTGTCTTTTTCTCTAGGAATATTGCTGCCACCAGTGGCATCTAAGCCACTCAATTTCTGTTCTCTTGCCAAGGCAAGTCTAGCTTGAGCCAGGGCTACCTCCTCCCTCTCTATTTGGAGTTTGACAGCTCTCATCCTGGCCTTATGCTCTATCTTTTGAGAGGCAGTCATACCTCTCTGAGATTCCCTTGAGGCACTAGAAATATGAGAGTCCCCTGAGGGAGATCTCACTCTTCTGTTACCTGGGAGAATGCTCTGGTGGGATCTGGGGAGGTGCTGGCCCTCTCCATTCCCCAGTAGGTTTAAGTTAGCCTGGTTAAGCCTGACAACTACAACCTGGTTAACCCCTTGATCCTGATCTTCAGGTTCATCTATGTCTGAACCATCCTCCTCCTCTTCCTCTTCTTCTTCTTCCTCCTCTGGAGTGGTATCAGTTACAGGGGGGTCCACTCCATCTCCTGACTCTGAGGGAACTGCATTCGCCTTTTCTAAGTCACCCTGTTCTAGAATGGCTATCAGGGAAGGACTGGTGGGACTTCTGCCCCTTTTTAACCCTCTTGATATGCACAAGGCAACCAAGTCTTTGTGGGTTAGCTTGTCATAGCTGGAAGTTGCCTTGGTAAGGTCAACTGTCACAGAACCAGACCCTGAGGCCTTTCCTGTGTCAGACATGACTCTAGTGTGGTGTAAGTGATGCACCTACCTACACTAAGTGTTTTCCTACTGTCCCTTACTAGTGAGTTGTAGTCAGGGTGTGCTAATCCCTTTTATCTACAACTACTAAGTTCAGTAGAACTTAATATGCTAAGCTTTTGATTTATATGTACCTAGAGGTACTTGATGTGATCTTTCAATTTGATAAAAAGATTGCAATGGTAAAACAACAGCAAGCTCAAATCCGCACCGCTGCTCACCAATGTGAGAAGTTGGCCTGATATATGATGTTTCCAATTCTGGAACCACCCTGTATCAGTCCAAACAACCCTTATGGTGTCTGGTTGTAAGTCAACCTTATTAGACAAGCTATCCTAGGGGTAGCATGGACTAAGCAGCCTAAAGGCTTAACTTAAGAGGTCGTGTTAAGCGAGCTGTTTTACCACATACAATCCTGTAATATCAAATGAAAGGACACCACACAAGTATATATTATAAAAATATATGTATTTATTACTAAAAACAATCCCCAGTATTCTTTATGAATAAAGGGGCACAAGCGTTAAATCAAAAGCACAGTATAACATACAAAGTTGCACAATTTTGGATGAGGCCTAGGGGCCACTCAAACCATATACTAAAAAAATGGTATAAGAGATACCAATCGATCAGTGGTTAGGCCTAGGGCCTAGGGAATCGCTGGGAGCAGTCGGGACTAGCAATGCTGAAGTCGGGAAAAGCCCGCGGGATTCGGGTGCAGCACGTAAAGTGCGGCCTGCATCAATGTAAAGTCAATGGTGCGTAAAAGTTACAAAGTTAAAGATAAAAGACACTTCCGCTGAACCTAGAGGAACAAAACTTAAGACACAGACCCCAGAGGTGTGTACCAGTGTGGACACACCGGCGTTGCAATGTTACCTCACCCACAGGAAGTGGGTGCACAGGGTCGAAGTTGAGTCGGGTTTCGTCACGCAGGTTCTTGGTGCTTGGAGCTGAAAGGGCTGCAGGCGAGGTGAAAGAGAAGTGTCCGGTGGAGTCCAAGGGTGGACTCAAGTCGAAAAGTACCTGAAAGCAGAGGGGACAGAGTCTGGGTCACTCAGCAGTGACCAGGGTGGAACCAGGATGGAACCAGGCAATGTCGGGCGCAATCAGGTGGTTGTCGAGGAGCTTCTCTCCGCTGTCACGTGGGCTCTGGGGCATCTACGACGTCCAGGAGCGGGTCATGATCTGTCCCACGCAGGCTTTCGCCATCGGCGCTGTCGGCTTCAAGATTGGAGCAAACAACACTTGGCAAAAGCAATCCACGCGAAACCGGGAGATTGCTTCTCACTCAAACCAGGAGGGTCAGAGTGGGGGCTCCTTTTCAGGGGAGCTGGTGCAGATCTGGAGCAACCAGAATCGCAGGTCGAACTTCAAGTTTCGTCGGTACAGGGGCCACAAGCCGGCTGGCAAGTGACCGGACCAACGCGTTGAGCCAAATGGAGCAGAAGGGCCCCACGCAGCACTCGTCAAGTGTGGAGGGCTGAACTTCGGTGCAAGAGTGGCTCAGGGTTGGGGC
Source organism: Lissotriton helveticus (assembly GCF_964261635.1). Lineage (NCBI taxonomy): Eukaryota > Metazoa > Chordata > Amphibia > Caudata > Salamandridae > Lissotriton > Lissotriton helveticus. The sequence continues at coordinate 455,662,909 of NC_136072.1, read as the reverse complement.
TTCTCAAACCCCAGTGTACAGCTTCGAGGGTCACTCGTGGGCTGCACGGTCAGCGTCTCGTGGTCTTTTCAAGATGGCGTGCCCCACGCTTCCGGTCGCCTCCACGGGTCTCAGCTCTGCAGGGACTGTGGATCGGGCTGTTGGAAGGCAGGCAAGCTTGATCTCGTTGATCTCTGTCGCTCGAGTTCCGGCGGGAACTGCAACAAAGCAGACGTCGATGGCTGGATGGTGCCTGTTTGCACAGGGTGGTCACTCCTTGACCACAAGGGAGATTCTTCGGGCTTCTACGTCGAGTAGGATGTCGAAGGGTCCAGAGTTTCGTTTCTTATGTTTCATCAGGATAATCTGAAGTGCATTGGCACTGCTCCCAGTCTTATACTAATCTAGGGGGCTGGATTACCTGCTAGGTCCCCTCCTATGGGTGGGACCCAGGAAGTGGGTGGTTACACCCCCTTCCTTTGATCCTGGCCGCGCTGGGACAGGGGCTGGAGTGCCCCAGAACCGGTTTGGCCGGATTATGCAAGGGACAGCCTTGTGCTCCCCAGGCACTGTCTGGTTTCTTTCAAACCTCCCTGCTACAATCCACTATCTCCTGTCTAGGGGGGTGTGACACCTCCCTGCGACAGGAAACCCTTTGTCCAGGCCTCCTTGGATGAGTTTCGGTCAGCTTCAGGGGGTCAGACTTGTGTCTGTGGCAGAAGCATCCATTTTGTGGATCTGAGGCCCTTTTAGAAATTAACCGCATTGAAGTAAAGTAACATGTCTTACCCCTCTAGAGGGGTGGAATGCTATCCCCGTCGCCAGAACTGGCGAGGGGATAGTATTCCAAATCGTATGACACCTTACACGACTTGTTTTGATAAAGCCAAACCAGAGTTGCTATATAACCGCGAGGATTATAATGCACTTAAGAGTATATGGTATGGCATTATCCTGAAACAGCTTAGGGATTTGTTCCCGACGGCTGCAGACAGGCTCAGCTCATGCTAGAGCTCCATCTCACATTAAACCACGCACTCTGCCTCCAGGATTGTTGAGGCCTGCCATAGGAGTGGCTCACAGGTTTATATGTGTCCAGATATAGGTTCAGATATAGGTATACTATATCTAAGCAAGGGGTGATTACACCACCGTGCCCCAGCTGAGTGATCAGCCAGTTGTGTCAATTTAAGAACCAGCCAGGGGTGGCAAAAGATATTCTGCAGCCCCTGGTAGGCCTTGGTGGCCCCTATGCCCTGGGCACCTATAGTGCATCATACAGGGGCTGACAAGGAGTCCATTTCCAATTGTGGTATGTACCTATAGCACATGTATCATTAATTTAGTGAGAGAACAGCAGGCTGGGGGTCTGATCAGCAGGCCCACAGCCTCAGTAGTCGAAAACCAGTGAAGCAAGAAGCAAAAATTTGGGGTGACCATAGGATAGCAGACCCTACTCTCCTACAGTTTCCAAGCCATATAATATATAAAATACATACATTGATAAATAATGACTAAAAGTACTCAACTGGGGTTTCTAAAATACGCCTACCCCGGTGTACCTAACCTAGGTTTAGTACGAGGGAAGATGTAAGTGAGGTATAGCTTAGTTTTTAGTATTCTTTGCCAAGAATCTAATCCAAGAATTCTCCTAGGGTCTAATCAGCTCCGTACCTTGGTTTTCAGAATGTAGGAGGTCTGGTATCTCTCTCTCAGGACTCGATTTCCCAGCAACCCGCAAGGGTAGCCTGGAAACACTGGAGCTGGATTTCTCGGCTGGAGAAAGTACAGCTTCTCTCAGTGCGTCAGCTGGAGGGTCAGCTTCCTTCAGCACTTGCTGCAGCCGGGCGCTTCTGGCAAGTAGATAGTCGAACTGCTCCAAACCACCGTGTGTTTGTTTGGACAAGTGTGGGCATATTTATACCTCTAAGGTGCCGAGTTTGACGTAAGATTGGACATAATAACGTCATTAGAGACTTAATTCTCTGAAAACTCCATGAGTTCTTGGATAAATCAATATTCATGCAGTGGGAGGTACTTGACTGCTGAAGGCGGGTTTTTCCAAGAAATCGTTGTAGATTTTCAGAACTAGTGGAAGTAGCCAAGCCGTATTAGGACTACTTGAGTTATGTCTTAATATGCTTATGATTTCAATGCCTATGTAAGGATACGGTATTTTATACCTATATGAGGGCATGAATCGGGAAATTACACTAGGGTCCTAAAACGCTATACAACACCCACTCCACGTATTATGTCTAATATTACTAAATCTATGAGCATACAAAAACATAACTGAAGCATGTGCTCATAATCCTACCCAAAATACATGAAATGCATCAAACATGGTTATATACATACATGAGTATTTATCTAGCACGTATTTCACTAACCATAGCTATCTTTAAAAAATGAAATAACATTTATGAAATGGCTTCTAAATTTACAGAAGAAAACAAAATTTGAGACCATTTCATAGCATAAAATATAAACTGTTATCGTTTACATGGGAGAATGCAAAATATTGTCTATGGGAAGTATCAAAAAATGAATTTCTTGTTCTCTAAGGATAGTTCTACCTTAAGCAGATTACTTTGTGCCAAGCGAAAAAAGTTCTATTCTGGTAAGGAGAGAAGAGAAAAAAAAATTGAATGTAGATTATAGAAACATAGAGTTCCCAAGTTAGAGGGCTTGTTTTGAAAAACCCGAAGGCCGAATGTCAGAGTTCATGGAACGCCGTGTGCACTTTTCAAAAGTTATTCTCTGTGTCGGGAGAAAACATCAAATCATCTAAGCTGGCAAAGAAACCGTCTACCACAGTTGGTGAAAGTGGAACTACTTCATCAAATAGATAAAATGTGCATAGATGTGAAGCATCGCCGCCAGCGTCATCCGCATTAGCAATGTTCGCTGTAGATGGTACCTGTGTGCCCGTTGTTCCTTGTACCTCACCAATAGCTGCATTCGCCGGTGAGATCTCAATGAAAGCGGTCATCAGGATTGGGAGCCGTTGGGGGCAACACAATGTATGATTTCTTCTCCACAAAGCAGGCATCATAGAACAGGTAAGATGCAATCTTACCAGATTGGTCTGAATGAAAGGAACCAAGTGGTATTCAGATCTCTTAAATGAGCCAAGCCAAGAATCTGTGTAATTCTGTCACGATACCGCATGGCCAGGAGAGCCTGTTCCATTGTAGTCTGGGTATCGTCGGTGACTGGATTTGCCATATCGGAGCAGAAGGAACAAAAATAGAATTCCTGCTACGAGTCCCAAAATGAGAGGCAGACCACCAAACACAGAGTGCACGAAATTTGGAAAAATGCCGAGGACTGCTTCGAATGGTGTTAACAGTCCTGAAAAGATAGTCTTAAACACATGTGCGATGCCACTGGTATCGGACATGTTTAAGATTTACCTAACATTTCTGCGAAATGTACTGGGCAGTTTGTTGATAATAATGCATGTATCTCTGCAGAAGTCCGTGCAACCTGCAGATCATACATTTCTCTAGACGAGGTCAGTGGCACAGTTTTTTTGCAAAAGAATGGCTTTCATTCTGCTTAAAGTATCAATTCGTATAAAAGAGCTATTCAGTGAAGGCCATAATGCGGTCTCCCCGTCTGTCTTGCTTTTTGGATACAATACTTGCATACAACAAGTGACCCTGGCCGACACACTAACTAGATAGGCTTTTCCTGGCAACATGCCACAACAGCTGTGATCATTGAGCATAACGTAGTTACCATTGGAAAGCTGCCTGAAAATCGGGTCTATCACTGCTGCTGGACTACCGTGTATGTGGCAAGAAAGGTTATTTAAAGAACCTTTGTAGGCTTCATGTAAATTAATACCTTCACATAAAAGTGTACCGCTTAGTGAGTTTTTACAATTTTTTGTACTAAGAAATACCTCCTTTACCCCACTCCAACATTTGTGTGGGTATGGTAAATTCCAGGTTGACTTAATGTATCCTTTACCCAACCTTTCATACAGGCCTGCTGGTATATGCCCTAGACATTACTGAAATTGGAAAATCGTCACTGGTATCGTGATGGTGCCATGTATTATCCAATTTACGACAGGCTTCTCAGAACCTGTTAATGGTAATCTTTCCAGTTTTTCAATGCTCAGCACCGTATAGTCTGCTCCTCTTTTTGCCAAAGAGATTTGTTTATCTGTAAGGTTAAAGACAGTAAACAATGACGTGGTGCTGATTAGACGCCATGGCACGTAGCCTGAACGGAGATTTTGTAACGTCCAGCCTAGCAGCATTATAGAACGTAATTGAGACTGGCCATGTTGTAACTATTATGTCAATGGCAGATGATACAATGCTGTCCAAAGAATAGATTCTGGAAGACAGAGTCGTTAACCCATTGTCAACTACAGAAAGAGCTTTCTCTGAATTAATACGATCAATTTCACATATTTTTTCTGCAGTTTCCATTTGTGTTATTTTCCAAGCTTCGTTGTACGCAGCGTATATACCGGCGTTTATGAAATGTTTCTGACGTTGTTTACGAGGCCCAATTAAGAAGTCTTGCAAGTCAATGCCTTCTTTAAGTAAGGTCAAGTGTTGTTTAATTTCTGGAAGTGTAGATTTCTGTAGCCACTCAAGGCATAGTTTTCCTACATTGTATGTTGTTACTATCCCTGGATGTTGTCTCTGGGAATATCTTAGATCTGGCCTATTCATTTTGAACCCTTCTATTTTGTTCATGAATCTATCTTGACAGTTATTCGTGTCTATGGGCCAGATTAACCATTTTTTCCAATTAGGATTAGTTCTATTGTGTTGTAAAATCTGTTTTATGTCTACCTCCTCATCTGCAGTGTCATTACTGTCAGGTGTTGGTCTCGGTATGGACGATTTGTTTAAATCTTTTATCTTAGCTATGCCAAGACATGATGTTTGTTGAACAGTGTCATTTAAAAATATAATTTGCTTTGGAATAATGCAGGCTCTGAACAAGGCTTCTGAACCTTGCATCTGCCAGTCTTTAGTGCCCCCAACAGTTTTTGTCTCAATGTTGTCGTTCCAAAAGTTAAACCCTAATGTAGACAGCTGAACATAAAAGTTTGCAGAATAAATTTGTTTAGTATTGGTCAACATGTTTTTCATTCCTGTCTTATTTATATTTTTAAAATAAAGCGTTCCTGGATTTGTCACATTAAAACCTGTAAAGTATGGAAATTTCTCATAAAATGTTTTAGAGTTGCCTTTTGGTGGTGTTGGACAATGTTCCCATTGATTTTAAGAAAAAAAATTTCTAGGGTTTGCAGATTTGTTCAAATAATGGTGACCATAATGATTGTAACAATACAGTTCTTCATAACTTGATGAACCTTCTAAGTGTTCATGTTTTTGAAATGTTGCTGACATTTCTAAGTCTGAAATCATATTATTAACAGTTTCAAAGTCCCAATCATCAGAAAAAGTGCTCTGTGAGACAAAATCACTTAAAGAAACCTTAAACTGGTGTAGAATCCTCAACAATTCAACCGGGCCATAAATGTCATAATCAGTTGTGTCCCATGCTATACCATCAGGTATAGGAACGGCTGTGATGTTCACTGATGACAGGTCTCTTCGCTCACGATGAGATGATTTGTAAGGTTGCAGAAGCAAGTTGATGTTGTTACTTGCTGTGTCCTTGGTACTGTATTTTCCATCTATCATTTGTCCCAAACTTAAAACAAGAATAAGCCATAGCAGGAGAAAAACTACACCTAATCCAATCCAGAATTCAACCCATGGCGAAACCAGATATATTTTCTCAAGTTGATGAAAGAGTTCTGTTATTTTTACTTTAAAAAGTTTTTTTGCTGGCGTTGTTTCTGGTACACTTGGATCCTCAGAAAAGTTATCAAAGTTGATTAAATAGCCAGAGGGCAGTTCTGCCAATAGTTGGTATTGCATCCGGATTCTTTGAAATCGCTGAAGTTGCTTCCTCTTTTGACATGTTTGTATAGTCAGATGCTACATCATTGTAGACAGGAGTTTCTTGACAAACTGATATTTGGGTATCAAGAGGGACAAGTTCCATAGCTTTGTTGCATAGTCCTTCCTTTCTCACAGGAGGTTTATCAAATGTGATAAGTCTTTCAGTTTGAACCTCTTGGATAGTAGCCAAATTTGGTCGTCTGCTACTTCTTGGGAGTCCACTGGGCCTACTACTTATTATCGGCCACATGATGTGGTTTTACCAGGTCGACTGATACTGTTCTGTTCTCCCTTTTTCCAGCAAGCGGCGGCAGTAACACTGATCTTGTTCCAAGGATTCCTAAGACAGGTACTGCTTTCCTATAAGAAGGCCCAAATTCCTTCTTCACCGCGATCTTTTCCCTGACTAGATCCCCAATCTTTGGAATCCAGACAGGTCTTGCTGGGACAGGTGGTTTTTCTACAGTGGTCGTTGGGCTTTGTGTTGTGTTACTCAGAATTCTTCTTGTTTCATTTAAGTCCTGTAAAACAGCCAAACGGTCTTTGATGTCAAAGGGTTTCTGTTCCACCACTGAAGTTTGACAATCAAGATCCTGGATGAGCATTCTAGTACCAAATAATAATTCATATGGAGTGATTCCCCCCCAGAGAATTTCTTGGCAGATTATCAAGACTACGTTGGACACTATTTAGATGTTTTACCCACCCGTCACCCGAGCCTGATACCCTAGCTGTTATATATTGCTTTATGTCACGTTTTTTTCTTTCCACTACCGCATTTCCGTCAGGATGGAAGGGACTCGAAAACCGCAATGCAACGCCCAAGCTGGCCATGGCCTCCTTGTAAGCTCGAGAGCTAAACGCAGGACCCTGGTCAGAATGTAGTGTGCCGATTGCGTGTGTGCCGATAAAGACTCGCAAATCTTTTATAACAGTTCTGGCATCAGCTGAGTGCTGGGGCCACATCCAAATGAATCTTGTCTTGATATTTGTGGGACCACATTCGTCTATAGTGACGTCTGCGTGTAGATAGTCTAATGCTGTCTAACAATGGTATCTGTACTGGGCTGGCTACTCTGTAGTCAGGAATCTGGTTGTTTACAAAGCTATGATCCTCGTGACAGGCATCGCAGTTAATTCCAAATTCGTAAACTTGGACGCTCATTCCTGGCCACCAGTACCTCTTTTCTAACTCTATTAGCGATATTAAGATTCCTTGATGTATCAGACCCTTTCCCATATGTGCTTTGTGAACCAAAGCACTTCTCTCGCTTCTGTTTGGAATTACTCTATCCCCCACTCCAGGGATTCGAGCAAATGGAACTGAGTTTGCATCAATTATGTATGTATATTACCGAGTGGATAATTTAGAGGTAATGCTGCATAGTTTCCTTTCATTGAGGACTTGACTCCTAACATTGTTTCACCGTCTATTTTCGTTTTTGAACAGGTGATTGCAGCTACAGAAGCCGTTTGCACTAAGCATGGGCTGAAAATTTGTTCCACTCGAAATTTGCTGATTTTTGGCAATTTTGCATTCCGCTAATCGCGTGAAATTGCCCCACAATTCGCAAGTTCGCAAATTTTTTTGCTTGTTTGCGCTTCAAAAATACAATCTTGCGCGCGCTGCGTTGACTTATCTTGATTCTGAGTTTGCCGAGTCGTTTTCCTACCGCTAACAAGATGGTCGCGCCTAAAAACGACCGCATGGGTTAGTTCGCGGTAGCCGCGCTGAAAAAAAACCTTGCGAATACACCAAAATAAAAAAATTGCAAGTTTGCACACATTTGCGGATTTCGTGGACCGCAAATTCGCTTTCGCGCAAATTCGCGGAACGCAAATTCGCAAATTTCACCCATACTTAGTTTGCACAGCTGCCTTCGCAGCCTCATCAGCCAATGAATTCCCTACAACGTGAACGCCATCACACTGATGACTCAGTGTATGAATCAAGTGAGTCTTTTGTAGTTCTCTTTGCAAAAGAACTACCTTCCCAAAGCATTTTATGCTTAATTGTGCCACCTTTTGCATCTTTGAAACCGTTTTGAACCCAGTTCTGCAAATATTAGTTGTAAGATTGAACGCAGTAATACGAATCGCACACTATGAGTGTGGATAATTCGCGATCTTGTACTTTTGAATATGGGTCAAAAACGTATTCAACGTCTGTTGCAGCAAGATAATTAACCCATTGTATCCATCTTGGATGTAAAGCTTTAGCATTTGGAATGCTTGCCTTTGTCACTGCCTCTAAGGCAGGTACAGGTGTAACGATTTTAATACGTTTACCCTGTGTGAGGGCTCTCTCCTTTGCTACAGCAGTCTGAACCGCTGTCAGAATTTTTTCTGTTGATGTGAACTTCATTTGAGCTTGTGTGTACAAGTGTGACTTGTATGCTATTGGTACCGTCTCACCTACGTTAAAGGTTAGTTATGTGAATCCGCATCTCCCTGGGATGATTCGGATCACTAGGTTATGCACGTTGTCGCGTGTTTTTAACTGTGTTTTTGCTAACATGTCTGTTTGCATTGAATGCAAAATTTCTGTGTTTTTTGTGTCCAATTAGTCTGTTTGAAATCAGGTTTGATTAGTTCATAGAGAGGTTTAACCCTTTCTGCGTAATTTAGAACATAAGTTCTTCCAAAATTCAGGAAACCTAGAATCGACAGTAAGTTTTTCAGCGTTTTTGGAGGCTGTAGCAGTGTGCATTTTTCTAAAAAGTTTGCTGCCAGGCTTTTGCCTTCACTTGATAACTCATATCCCAAAAATAGGACGTTGAGGTGGGCAATTCGTGATTTCTTCAAATTGAATTTATACTCTTCAGACGCAAACCCAAGTATTATGGTGTTCACTCTTTTCAAGTGTATGTCCAAATCATCGTCTGTAAGATAGATGTCATCGACATACGATAATGCCTCATCATCGTAAGTTTGTAGTAACTCCGTTACTCAGGCTGAAAATAACCCTGGACTATTCTTGAATCCCTGGGGGAGACGGCAAAATTGTCCCTGAGTCCCCATTATTGAGAAAGCGGTCAAATACCTGCTTTCAGGTGCAATGTTTTAACAAAAGAAACCATTTAAGAGATCTACTGTAGTTTTGTAGTTTTTCCGAACGATGTTATTCATCAGTGCTGCACTATGTGCATTTTGTACTGCAAATGTTTTGCAACAAGAGTTTAAATGTCTGTAAACCAAAACTAGACGATGGTTTGGAAACAGGAAACAAAGGATTTTTCATCGATGAGGTGCATGTTTCAATCACCCGTTGGTATTCAAGTTGATTTAAAATCTCCCTGACCTGTTTTTTAGCTTCCTGTTTTACAGGATAGTGCCTTTGCATTGTTGGTTGAGTTTTCAACTGGATTTTATGGTGAGGGGAATCCTAATCATAACCTACGTGATTTTTGTATAATGCTGGAGCCTGGGCTACAGCCCATTTTCTGGCATAGGTATATTTTTTATGAATTGGAATGTGATTTGAGAAGGCTGGCATAATTATCTCTTCGCTATGTGGGCACTCCCTGGCAAATTCAGGGGGCCAGTCTTGTTCAGCTAGAAGAATGTCATAACCATTGGATAGCTTCTCCCAAAAGAGTGCTTTAATTTTCCTAGTTATATCCCCCTCCATCCGGAGTGTTACTTCATACAACCTATGTGGTACACTAACCCTGGTGTCAGCAGTTTCAACTTGGATGCATTCATTCAAGTCCACTGTCTCCAGATGATCCTTCAAGATCTTGCGAGCTATGGTTACCTCTGCTGCGCTGTCTAGCATTGTTTGGGCCCACCACCCGTTCTTGAGTTGTGTCCTCAAGATCCTCTGCATTTCTGATCTTTAGACTTGCTACCTTCTTCTTGGTGAATTGAGTTTTCTTATTTTTTGGAAAGTGCTGTTCGTCTTTGGACTTTACACGTTCTTCTTTTTGTTCTGATCGTCCTCTTCTTGTGGATTACTGCGAGGAAGTCTGAAAGGTATGAGAGGAACGTGTATCAATGTCTTGATATCTATCAGGTTTTCTCAAATTATCCCTATTTCTAAGGTTATATCTCTTTTCAGAGGGCTCCTGTTGAGGAGACATTCCTCTGGACTGGGAACACTTCTCTTTCAGAAGTGTCTGTTTGGTGCTTTCCCACTTCTTCTTAGAAGTAGTGAGATTATTTTTAATAAAAGCTTTTTCAGGATTTTCAGTTAGTTGAGGTTTTACTGGTTTCCCACCCAAACTATCTCTACCTAGTTCTTCATAGGATTTTTCAATAATTCTGGCAAGCTCATATGGTTGCTCAGTAATATGTGTTTCTTTTAGCTTTTGGCAGATTGCCACAGATGCTGCTTCACCTTTGATGTTGGCTAATAGTATAGCCGAGACCTGTTTGAAATCTTTCAGTAATTTGATACCCAGATTTGATGCTGGTTCTGGACCGTATTCATTTTGAATCTGTCTCAGAACGTCTGGTATTACCGCCATAGACGGGACACCATGTGTTTGTGTGTAGATTGAAGCAAAGACTGTATCCCATGTGTCGCAGTCCTCTATGTGTGGTGCAATCCCCATTGGTAAACAGATTGTTAGAATCCTGTGTTTCTCATGAGGTGTACTATCAGGGAATACTGCCTCTATTTGAGTGATTTTTTTAGCTAACCATAATGGAATTTGTTCCCGTTTTGCGGGTAATTGACGATTACTGACTGTATAGTCTGTGGTGTAATTTTGTTTGTGTTCCCCTGATGAGGGGTGTGCTGTGGAATCCTTATAGTAGGTTGTACTGTTAAAGTCCGCATGACATATTGAACCAATTGCCTATGTATTTTAATTAGCTGTTTTAGCTGAGCTAATAATTCTGGACCTGTCATTCTTTCAATGTCAGGATGTGGTGTATAGCTGGCTAGTACCGGTCATGTTGCTCCTGGTCTACCTAGTAGACCAAGCCTGGTAATGTGATTTGATTTTGATGTCGTAGGGCAGCATTAAACCAGAGCTGATGCTCTTGTTAAGTTAGTGGAATTTCAATGTCCTCGAAAGGAACGTATTCTGCTGGAGGTTCCTCTACTTTGTAGTAGTGGAACTCGTGTGTTACTGAATTTGCTGCAGGAAACAGAATCCATGAATAGAATACCTCTGTCTGCCGATATTCATGTGCCTCTATAACAAATATTACTTTACCACCTCTTGGTGATACTCCATTTTCTATAAGTTTTATAGTGATTGTTTTCCTTATATTTGCCGGGATGAGTATAGCATCTGGGTTATTCTGTTGGAGATTTGTGTTGTCTAAAACTGCCTGAGCTGCTGCTGCAGCTCTCTCCCTTTCGTTGTCACTGTCCATCATTTTGTTGACCGAAAGTGTGCAGAGCAAGTTTCAAGAAAACAAAGATTAGGTGCACAACATTTTGGAACACTGTATCTTTCAACGTTGAACAAACCAAAAATTAATACATAGGATTTTCGTCCTACTCAGTTTTGGCGGATATTATCTCCTTTTATAATGAAAAAATAGTGATTTGTCGCACAGCAAAATTCTGATTAAGTTCAATGCACAAAGGTAGCAAGCTAGTAAATGTTAATGAGGTTTGCGGCCCAGGTGGCGTCTCTTGTCAAGGACGACCAGTAGAATCAACAAAAACAAGTGCCTCCAATGACCATTGGAGGCATCCCTTGGCGCTCCACTCTCAAAAAGTTCAAATTATTTCAAAATAAAGATCCATGCAACGTTTTGATTCCATGTTTTCTATTCAACAACTTGGAAAAATTATTATTGAATCCATCAACAATCGTTCATATTGAATAGTCAATTCATTTAAGCGGTGTCACAATAACATAAATCACAGTCCAATGCATTTCGGGCTGTATGCCCTTCATCCGGGACAATGGCTGCCACTGCTGTTGCAAAGCAACCGGCCTCATATTCTCCACCAAACAAAACTCTTTTGTGATTTATGTTATTGTGACACCGCTTAAATGAATTGACTATTCGATATGAACGATTGTTGATGGATTCAATAATAATTTTTCCAAGTTGTTGAATAGAAAACATGGAATCAAAACGTTGCATGGATCTTTATTTTGAAATAATTTGAACTTTTTGAGAGTGGAGCGCCAAGGGATGCCTCCAATGGTCATTGGAGGCACTTGTTTTTATTATCTCCTTTTACCCACTCCAGACCTCTATTGGAGTATTTTACGGGAAAAAGGGGTCTGTGTGAAAAGCACGACTGAGGTACTCTAGTATCTAGCGTTAAATTATCGCCTTACCAAACGTTGGGCGCCATGTAGTGTAGTTCCTATATTCCCAATAGGCTCTGTACATTGGAATAATATATCCTATAGATTTGACGTAGGACTGAGGTCTACTAGGTCTCTATCGAATATACTAGACTTAATTGTGAGTGCCAGCAAGCTAAGAGGTCACTAGAAACTTTCTCGAATTCATAAGAAGGGATTAGTTTCTGACAACCGCTTAAAACATGACAACATCCCAAGAATAAGAAATGTATCTCTAGAGTCGCGGAAACATTAGATAGTTATTTCACTCAGTCAATTGTGCATGCTTCGTTTCACCAGAGGTGCAGAGAAAATAGAGAGACGGGCGTTTTCAACAAAACCTATTTATTGAACAGTCTTCTTTCTCAAGCATAAGAAATGAACTGCTGCAATCGTAATACTTGTTATAAGAAATGAACTGCTGCAATCGTAATACTTGTTGTAAAGTACAAAGCGTACAATACGAAGAGTATTATAAAATAATACTGTAAAAGCATGATATGGTTTCTAAGCCATATAATATAATAAATACATACATTGATAAATAATGACTAAAAGTACTCAACTGGTGTTTCTAAAATACGCCTACCCCGGTGTACCTAACCTAGGTTTAGTACAAGGGAAGAAGTAGGTGAGGTGTAGCTTCATTTTTAGTATTCTTTGCCAAGAATCTAATCCAAGAATTCTCCAAGGGTCTAATCAGCTCTATACCTTGGTTTTTAGAATGTAGGAGGGCTGGTATCTCTCTCTCAGGACTCGATTTCCCAGCAACCCGCAAGGGTAGCCTGGAAACACTGGAGCTGGATTTCTCGGCTGGAGAAAGTACAGCGTCTCTCAGTGCGTCAGCTGGAGGGTCAGCTTCCTTCAGCACTTGCTGCAGCAGGGCGCTTCGGGCAAGTAGATAGTCGAACTGCTCCAAACCACCGTGTATTTGTTTGGACAAATGTGGGCATATTTATACCTTGAAGGTGCCGAGTTTGACGTAAGATTGGACATCATAACGTCATTAGAGATTTCTTGGATGAATCAATATTAACCCCTTCCATGCTGCCGTCGGCCATTGGCCGACGGCAGCACTACCTCGCTGGTGCTGCCGTCAGCCAATGGCCGACGAGGCCCTGCCCGTTTTGCGGAAGTGCCGCACTTCCACAAAATCGCGACCACATGGAAGGTGTTAATGCAGTGGGAGGTCGCTGACTGCTGAAGGCAGGTTTTTCCAAGAAATCATCATAGATTTATGGAACTAGTGGAAGTAGCCAAGCCGTATTAGGACTACTTGAGATATGTCTTAATATGGTTCTGATTTCAATGCTATATAAGGATACGGTATTTTATACCTATATAAGGGCATGAATCTGGGAAATTACACTAGGGTCCTAAAATGCTTTACAACACTAGATCACCAGGCTTTGGGATCCAGACAGACCTTGCTGGGACGGTTAGTTTTTCTCCACTGGTGGTTGGCTTCAGAAACACATTGCTTTGTTTCGTTCTTAGTTCATTTAAGACCCGTAAATCAGCCAAACGATCTTTGAAATCAAATTTCTTAGTTTCCATCACCGCTGTCTGACAATTAAGGTCCGGGACCAACATTCTTGTCCCAAATAGGACTTCCTATGGAGTGACACCCCTCAGAAAACTTCTTGGCAAGTTGTTAAGACTACGTTGAACATGAATTAGATATTTGACCCACCCATCACCCGAACCTAATACCCTAGATGTTATACATTGCTTTATGTCCCGTTTTTTTCTTTCCACAACCGAATTTCCCACAGGATGGAATGGAGAAGAGTACCACAGTGCAACGCCCAAACTGGCCATGGCTTGTTTGTAAGCTCGAGAGCTAAACGCAGCACCCTGGTCAGAATGTAGCGTGCCAATTGCGTATGTGCCAATAAAGACTTGCAAATGTTTTATAACAGTTTGACCGTCAGCCAAGCGCCGAGTCCACATCCAAAGGAACCTAGTTTTAGTGTTTGTGCGACTGCATTCGTCCATAAGGTCGCCTGCATATAGATAGTCTAATGCTGTCTAACAATGGTGTCTGGACTGGGCTGGCTATGACATAGTCAGGTACCTGGCGGCGTTCAGAGCTGCGATCTCTATTGCAGTCAATAACAAACATGTGAATGTGAGCGTTCTTTCCTGGCCACCAACACATCTCTTTTACAGTTCATATTGTTTTAGAGATCCCCTGATGCATCAGACCCCCTCCCAGGTGTGCTTCGTAAATCAAAGCTGCTCTTCGTTCCCTGTTTGGAATTACTCTATCGCCCACTCCAAGAATTTGAGCAAACGGAAAGCTATTTGCATCAAATATATATGAGTTTTTTAGTGGAACCTTCTTAGGTAACGCTGCACAGCTACCTATGCATGTCGCATTCACAGCCAGCATTATTTCACTGTCTATTTTTGTTTTTGAACGAGAGATTGCAGCTACAGAAGCCGATTGCACAGCCCCTTTCGCAGTTCATTAGCCAATGAATTCCCTTCAACGTGAACGCCATCACGTTGATGACTCAACTTGTGTATCACGTGAGTGTTTTGTAGTCCGTTTCACAACTGAACTACTTGTTCCCAAAGCGTTTTATGCTTGATTGTGCCACCTTTTGCATCTTTGAACCCGTTTTGAAGCTGATTCTGTAAATATTCATTATATGTAAGCATGGGCGGATTTTGCGGATTCGCAATCCGCGAATTTGCGGATTTGCGTATTTGCGGATTGCGACAATACGCAAAATCCGCGAATTCTCGCGGATTTGCGTATTTTTTTTTGGGGTGTGTGTTCGCACGGGTTTCTGCAAGTTCGCGAGGGTTTTGTACAATTTCGCAAATTGCGAACTTACTTGTCGGGTCGCCAGTTTTGCGAACTTGTTGTTTCTACGTGCCCAGCCTGTTTGCAAGGCTTTCTTCATCACTGCCACCCTCTGTCACCACTGGCACTCTCTTTGGTCACCCATGCCACCCTCTGGCTCACCCATGTCACCCTCTGTGACATCACAGCACCCTCTGGTTCACCAGTGTACATTATTGGGGCAAAGCAAAGCACTGCCATCCTCTGTCAACACTGGCACTCTGGTTCACCCATGCCACCCTCTGGCTGGCACACCCATGCCACCCTCGGTGTCATCACAGCACCCTCGGATTGACCAGTGAGTGTACATTATTGTGGCAAAGCCAAGCACACCTGCTAAGTGCTTTAAGTTTTGCAAACAACAACACCTGCCCTGCCCCAACTGACATTAATGAAGGCTGGCACCTACTTGTCTGCTCCCTTTCCTTTTTGTTGCAATAACAGGATGCAATGGCATACTTGTAACTATTCTGTGACTGTCAGAGCAGGGTCACACAATAGTTGCAAGTAGGCAACCGGATTCTGGAGGGCCCCTTAAGGAAGCACTACAGGTAAATGGTTACAAATGATGAGCTCGAACTTTTGCACCTGCTTGTTGGTTTTGCTTTTGCAAAACTCGTTTTTCGGTAATTTCGCCCTATTCGCGAGGCGCGGCGTCGTGCGAAATCGACCGTGGAAGCCGCGAACTCGTGCGAGTTACCCCAAGGTTGAGTATGGGCGCCGCCATTTTGTTTGCGTGACGTATTTCCGTTTCCGCCCGCTATGTGTAATCTCGCGCAATGAGCGCCTTGCGAATGCAAGTTCGCACGAGTTTGCGAGAGAAATCGCGTGCAAACTTACTTACACGCACGTGTTCGGGCCGCCATCTTGTTTTTCATTCATTCCTATGTGTCTGGGCATGGTGTTTCTATCCTCTGTATATCTCTGCCATCCTTTGCTTGTTTTAATATTTTTTTGATCTATTTAACTTTTTTTCTATCCCTCTATTTTTCTAGGTCTATATTTTTGTGTTTTAGGCTACTTTTGTTTACTTTTCAACTACTTTTTAAAACTTTTATTTCCTTCTTCCCTACTCTTATTCTTTTTCATTTTGTCTCCTTACTGCTAACACCTGCCCAGAACATGGTGAAGACAGCTGTCAAGCTGCCCAAGACGGCCCCCGCAGCCCGTGCCCGGCTCCCGTGTGGCCGTTTGAGGGCGGAAATGGTGGTGCCCAGGGAGATCTACAGCCCTGAGGAGGTGGGCTCACTCGTTTTTTATGTGTAGCGCCGTCTCCCCAGGACCATCGCGGCAGGCGGCAGGATCGCTGCTGGTTATACCAACAGCCAGGAGCGACGGAAGCGGTGGGGGCAGGTGTGCCGGGCCCTTTTTGACATCACGGGGGTCCAGCGCACCTACAATCAAGTGACCCACAGCTGGACCGATATCCTGGACCGGGAGCGCGACCTGCTAGACCTGCTGGGAGTGGAGGTCCCCGGGCTTGGTGAGTAGTAGTAGCAATTTTTTCATCACTCACTAATCTGTTTTTTCTCCTGCTCTGTGTGACTGTGTTATATTGCAAATGTTTGCTTTAACTTTTTTACAAACAGCAATAATGCTGCTGATTACATTGATAGGAGAGGTAAATTAATATTTCAAAATCTTCTGTGCATTTCAGGTGCACTGTTCTCCTTCTCTGTGGCGGTGCCACTGCTTATTTGTTTTCTATTTTGTGTTCATTTAATTGGGCTGAGTAATGTATTAGTGTACTTTACAGAACTGCGTAATGCTAGACACAAAGGGGCAGATTTACAAGCCCCTTGCGCCACGTTTACGCTGCCTTACCTGACGCACAGCGACGTAAACGTGGCGAATCCATGCGAGTCATGTACAACGAGATGCATCTAAGGAGATGCGCCACGTTAAGGCCTGGGCCTGCGCCACAATGGGTGCGTTCCCACGCAGGGGGGGTGGGGGTGGGGGGTGGGGGTGGCGGTCAGGCAGCTGTCCGCCTCGCAAAAGTGCCTGCGTGAAATCTACAAGATTTAACGCAGGCACTTCCGCGACGCTGCTACGTCAATTCTTTATGCCTGCTTGCTTGAAGCAGGCGTAAGGACTGATGCGGTATGTTGAGTATTGGGCAGCCCTGAGCATTGGTATAGTTGCATCGCGCCTGCGAAGCGACTCTAGAGATGCGCCCCTCTTTCGTCACGAGATGCGTCACGCATCTGCCTACCCTTGCGCCAGGGTTTGCCGCATTGTAATTGCGGCGCATCTGCCGTGACGCAAGGTTAGTTTTGCGTTACGCATTTGTTCTGGTGCACATCTGGAGGTGTCCAGCTCAGAACTCGTAAGTATGCCCCTAAGTGTCAGATTAGCAATTACCTGTGCATCCCTGCAAAGTGTGCGGCATGCCAGCACCACCCATGGTGCGCCGTATTTACAATGCGGCACACCATGGTCCCAAAACGTCACCGAAGCGTTACGCATCGGTGCCGTAAAGGCGGCTCATTGATGGAGTTGCGTTGCAACGATGGCGCAGCTCCAGCAATGCTGCGTCAAGCCGTAAGTCTGCTTCATGCAGGCGCAGGGTTTCAGTGACGCATCATTGTCCTAAATGACTGATTGAAATTTTATATATTCCAGATAGCCACTTTTAGCATGTGTTCCTGCGCAGGAACGCCCTCCCTTGCGCTGGAACGCTCCCTTATGGCGCAGGGCTTTAGAATGGGATGCATCGCCCATATGTGTCACGTTGTTAATATACGCCACACCATGGCGCCTCTCTTGTTGTGGCGCTGCGTCACAAAAGTGACGCAAGAACGGAGCAAAAGAGCTGCAAGGGGCTTGTAAATCTGCCCCTAGAGTAGAGGCTCAGGTGCAGTCCTTCTTTTGTAGCCCTCTTTTTGGCTGAAATAGTTGGTTCTTGTTCTTTCTAAATGTTTGATTTGGTTGACAAGGACATCGACAAGCAGCAATCATCAATGTTTTCTGTTCATTCTTTCATGTTGTACGTCAGGTCCGCCCAGGGTCAAGCGGACAGAAAAAGCGGATGCAGTGGCTCCAAAGGAGGAGGATGCAGGCCAGGGCGGCGAGTGCTCCTTTGCTGGCCCCAGTAAGTTTTCATTTAAATATAGAGGACCTATTGTTGTCCAAGCGTTCCTAATTTAATTTTTTCGAAATAGTGTTTAGATAGGAGCAAAATCAATAATACTACTGTTGCAGGGACAATTCTCCACAAACCTAACTATGGACACCAAAGACCAGAGTAATAATATTTCAGAGTGGCGTGTTTGGCACACTGTATAAACCTGGTAGTGTCAGCGTCACGGACTCCTCCTTGCAAAACCTTTCGCTCAGTCACTCTAGTCTGGAGGACCAAATACCACAGAGTCTATTCAAGTTTAAAAGCTTTATTAAAAGTTAAAGTAAACACATATATTAAAATAAAGTTAGTTGGAAATGGAAAAGTGCTTGGTGCTGAGTTGATGAGTAATGGAACACATTTCTTGTGGTCGAGCCGAGCTTTCACCTGGTTTGAAGTTGATGTTGCTCTTGTCCTTAGAAGTCCAGCTTCTGTCTGTTCAGAGAAAAATGATGTGTGTTAAAATTAATCAAGCATTCATCAATTATGACAAAAAAATGCAGCAAGACAACAGCCTTCCCTGGAAGGAGGGACATTTTTACTTTAGACTAGAGTAGACAGTCAATTACTTTTTCTGTTGTTTTCACATTCTTCATTCATAGACCAAATACTAGTGAGTGGTGTAATCTAACATTCTTAAATCTACTTTGTAGGTGGAACATCTGGTGGCGGGGCCAGCTCGGATGTGGTAATAGTGATCGACTCCGAGTCCGAGGATCACTCTGGGGAGGAGGCGGCGCAAGAGGAGCAAGAAGTACAGACTGTGAGGAAGGAGACAGTGGTGGTGGCGGGTACAGGTAAGCTGGATCATGGTACTATCTGACTCTTAGATAGCATATGATGTGTATCTACAGAGAGTAGACGGTCACTGGATGAACTACGAACATACTATGAAATGTTTCCAGGGGGGGGGGGTGCAACATCATCACCATATCCTGAGTCCTACTCCTGACATGATTGATAGTGTGGTTTGTGGCCAAGGGCCGCACCGAAGGGGGCAGGGTCAGTGGGGGAGGGGGGTGGGTCTAGAGCAACAAAAAAAAATATGACCATGAAATTGAAATCATGCCCCTGCAGCGGATGCCTTCGTCCACTGAGCCACCAGACCTGGCATACACATTACACACATCTTTCTTTCTCTCTCCCCCTCCCTCTCTCTCTGTCTCCCTCCCTCATCCTCCCTCTGTCACCCTCTGGCTCCCTCCCTCTCTCTCTCTCTCCTTCTGTCTTCCTCTCTCTCTGTCCCTGCCTCTATCTGTCTGTCGGTCCCAGCCTGCTGTAATTACCATATTGTAATTTGTCACTGGGCCAGCACTGGATGGACCTGCGATCCAGAGGGGGGCAATCGCGCCCTATCTTGCCCATCCCTGCGGACGCCCATGATATTGGCCTGAATAGTTTCTTTTGTACTGCGCTGGCTAGTTGCTAGTTGTACTGTGACACAACTTCCTGCTGAATCATTTTGTGTTAATCATATTCTTAAAGAGCATTGGTTACAGATTGTCTTTCTTTCTTCATATAGTTGGTCATACTAAAACAAAACCAACAAGGAGTATGCAGGCTGTACTGGCCCGGCAACGGAGGCTGGATGCAACTGTTGCCCAATATCGGCGGCTGGTGGAACTGGAGGGGGACGACACGCAGTCCAGTACTTCCAACGTGACATCTGCATCCTCCTCCGTGACCCCACGTTCTGCCGGTCAGCGCAGTGCTCCAGCCAAACGGAGCCGTGCTGGCAGACGCCACCGCCGAGCAGCAAAAGCTGCACCTCACAGTACTGTAAAGGCTCGCTTGCGCCGAGCAATCCGCAGAGTGTCGGACCTGGAGGCGGAGGTCCGGAAATGGAAAGAGTACCAAAATTTGGTGGAGGGCCTCCGTTTAGATCACGCCACCCTCCGGGAGCAATACGATGCCCTGGCCCTAAGGCATGATGCCCTGGAGGCCAAAGTTAACAACACCATGCATCCCTAGAGTGTCCCTTGCCCCTTTTTTAGAGACTTTTGGGGGGTGGGAATTGGGAGTTGGGTTTTTTGGGGACTTTTGAGGGACTATTTATTTGTTGGGGTTAGGGAGGGTCTTGCGGGAGATTATTTTGTTAGGGATATAAAAATATACTTTTTCAAACTTTATCTGAGCATATCTTTTTTTTACTACTTTTGAGCCTGGTGGGTGGTGGTTTTGCAGTAAGTTCGTTTTACTGAACACTGTCATCGTGTTGGTTCACGTGTAATTGGCCAAATGTTTTCCAAAGTAAATGCCTGTCACAGAGTTTGTTAATTGAGGAGTCCTAGGACTTTACTACTAGTACCACTGTCACTCTCTCGCCTCTCCTAATACTCCATTATACTACCTCCCATCCAAACGCTTATCTTACCTGTAATTTGTGTTTGAGGGCTGGCTCCACCTGGAATTCACAGTGTCCTAAAGCGTTCTGCAGCAGGGCCCCAACTGGAGTTTCCCGGCGTGGATTTTCTGCAAAACAAAAGCAATCAACATTAGAAATATGGCTGCGGTGCTCACAGACCCCAAAATCCTAGAAGCCCCACAGACAGCACCCCTAAGACAGGCAAGCGAGCAATAATAACGCCTAAACGTTCACGTGTAATAGGCCAAATGTTTTCCAAAGTAAATGCCTAATCAATTTCATCCCTTAATAGACCTTGCCAGCAATGGCCCAGCCAAGACCCGTAAACCCAAACGCAAAAAAGTCACACTTAGCAAAATGTATTTAAATGAGGACTCACTACTTCCAGACAGTCCCTCTTTAGGGGACTCGTCAACGTAAGTTTCTTCATTGTGCAGAATCCAGGCATCAGCATTACGGGAAATGGATAGGGTGAGTCTGGAGGAGGAGGATAGACGACCAGGACTGAGTTCTTGTCAACTAACTGTTGGGAACCTGAGGAATGCTGCGGCATCAAAATCAAGACAGTTCTGTTGATGGGCTTGTTGTTTGATTGGGTGATTACAGTTTTGTTGTGAATGTGATGAAGCACTTGCTAAAAAAAGAAAGACAGACACACAGGAATAAAAGTGAATAAGGACTAATATTAAAGTTAATGGATCATTGACTCATTTTCAGAACTCGCTGTCAGGGAAGCAGAGCTCGTCCTCAAACTCTGCAAATTGAGTCGGTAGTACTTCTGGTAACTGAGGAGAACTTTCCTCAGGTAGGTCGGTGTCCTCGTCTTCTTCCTTCGTGCATTCTCGTACTTTGTAATCTGGTGGTATGAAGTGCTGGTTCATCTTTATCATGGTGAGCCGCTCCACATTTGCGGGCAAGAGGCGGGACCTTTTGGAAGTCACAATGCCACCAGCAGAACTAAAAACACGTTCTGAAGACACGCTTGTGAGTGGGCAAGACAAGTGATTGATAGCCAGGTTGGTGAGCTCTCGCCATATGTTTCTTTTCCCATGCCAATACGCCAATGGGTCCTCAGTAATATTGACTGCTGTTGAGTCATCCAGATAGGCCTGCACCATTGAAAGAATGTCCTCCCGGATTCCTGGACTTTGCACTTCTGTGTCCTTTCTGGGACAAGGAAACCCTAGCTCACTTAGCCAATCCGCTTCAGATATATCGCCTGGGCCTGGTGCAGATGATACGGTTGCTGGTGTGGTTAACGGCTCAGAGGAAAAGTCACTCACTTCTGCCACAGGCACAGATGCAGAAGTGTTTTTTTGGGACGCCTGATGGCCTGCTGATTCACTAGTAGTACTGTCTTCTACAGTTTCCTTCCGCTCTCTTTCAAAACGAATGGCTGACTGAACTAGCCAACCTTTGTACTCTGTAACATCTGATGTTTCAAAAGGAATTATTACTTTGCCAAACAATGGCTTTTTGTAACGTGGATCCAGAATAGTAGCACAAATGTAGTGCTGTTGTTTCTTGATATTTACAAGCCGTTTATTGCTAACTAGGCGTTGTAATAATCTCTGCGCCAACTCATATGCTTCATTCTTTCCAGCATCTTTTAATTCTGAAGACACCACCTTGACTTGGTGCTCGAGCTTCAGCAACAATGGGATAGCTTTGCTCAAAGAACAGTCCTCCCTGCCGACGTCACGCGTGAAGACCTCAAAAGGACGAAGCATGTCTGTCAGGCTTTTAACTAGCTGCCATTGCTCCACCGCTAGCATCATTTCTGTCGTATCACCACCCAGGTTGTAGAAATACTCATTGACTACTGGAAACAGCTCATGCAGACGCTCAAGCATGTAGAAGGTTGAGTTCCAACGTGTTGCCACCTCCTGGATAAGTGCTTTCACTGGCATTCTACGTACATTTTGATGGCGCCTCAGCTCCTTCCGGGCCTTAAAAGAATGGTTGAAATGTGTGCATATTCTTCTGCAGATGGTCAGTATTTTGTCGACTGCAAGTTCTTTTTTCAAGAACTTTTGCACGACAAGGTTCATACAGTGCGCCAAACACGGCACTCTGAAATAGTAACCGTTCTCCATGGCCTTAACTACATTGCTGCCATTATCAGTAGAAACATAACCAACCTTGCAATTTCTTGGGGGCAGCCATTGCGAGACCTTTTTGTTAAAGTCATCCAAAATGTTGACTGCGGTATGACTTTTCTCCATGCCAAACATGGCTAATGTTGCATGTTTACGAGCACCCTTAAAAATCTCGGCCAAGTCACCACCTGCATTTATCTGTTTTGCAACCCCTGAAAAAGAGACCCAGTGTGCAGTGATGCACATGTAATCAAGGGCTTGGCAACTGGTCCACATGTCTGTTGTCAGGTGTATAGTGTGAACAGCACTCTTCTGCAAACCTGCCCCAACCAACTCAAGCACCTCTTTATGTAGTGCTGGAACAGCAACCCTGGCAAAATAGAACCGGCTAGGAACCTTCCATTTAGGGGCCAGTGTTGCCACGAGTTCAAGAAAACCCACACCTTCGACAAACGAAAAAGGGAGAAGGTCCACCGCTAGCATTTTAGCCAGCTTAGTGTTATACAGGCGTACAATTGGGTGGTTGCGTTGAAATTGCGCATCTGAGGAGAACATGGCTGAAATGGTGCGCTGGACAAATTTACTGGATGATGCTGATGCCTTCTTCGACCCACTTGTTCTCAGTGTTGACATTTTCCGCATTGGTGTGTCTCCCAGACTCTCAGTGTGCCTCCTATGTGTTCCGGAGGGTGTGGTGCTGCCAGGGGTACTGGGTGCAACCGGACAAATGTCTGACGCTTCTTCTACCTCCCCGTCATCTTCAGATGAAACACCTAGTATGGGTATATTTTGGCCACTTGCCCTTTGGGATTGCTTTCCCTTGATGTTTGCTAGGTGCGCAAACCATACGACAGCGTGCCTTCTTTGAAGATGACCTATCTGGCCTCCGGTTCCATAGTTGGTACCAGTCTTACCACGGCTAACTCTAGTCTTACAAATGCAACAAACGGCTATGTTATCATACTTTGCATGGACACTAAAAAAGTTCCAAACTGGGGACTGGAAACTTCTGGTTTTGCCGCATGGGATGATACTGCCAATGCCAGATGAAGCAGGGGTGGATGAGCCTTGCAGACATCTACTGGGTTGTGCAATTATTGCAGCAACCCTACTTGAGGGAGTCGAGCTGGATGGAGTCCCCCTCTGGGGAGAAAATATGGGAGCTGTAGGTTTTGTTGAACTTGTTGTACTACTTGACTGCGTTGGTGGTGCTACCAGTGCCACGTCGCCAGGGTCACGCTCAGCATGACGTCGGGATAGGGTATAAATGTCTGTCTGCTGCATGGCCGGTGTGGCTGGAATGACGTGTGTGATGACAAGGTCATTGCTGTCATCCTGTTCATCAACATCAGAATGAACCACTTCATCAAGTCCGGCGTTCGGATCCATAAGTATGAGCTTTCCGGGGCCCTTCCTTTTAACTTTTGATACCTTTCGCAGCGAGTGGTGTGCCTCCCTCTCAGACGTCGGAGATGGTTGCCAATCTAGATCCAGATCATCTGATGAGGCGGGGCTTGAAGAGGAACTTCTACACACACTCCTTGATCTTTTCCTTGCTGGGGAGCTGGGAGAAAATGAATCATCAGGAGGAGTGCCTTCGTCTTCCTGACATGATACCCCGGCTCCAAAGTCAATTTCCTCCTGTGCCCCTACTCCTGGAAGAAGAACCATTGTGGGCACTTGCACCGCTCCATGCGCCGCTACATGGGCCTCTTCACTGACCTCTACTTGCAACTCTCCATGGACCTCTCCTTCTCGGCCTTCTCCTTCTCGGCCTTCTCCTTCTCGGCCTTCTCCTTCTCGGCCTTCTCCTTCTCGGCCTTCTACTTCTCGGCCTTCTCTTTCTCGACCTTCTCCTTCTCGACCTTCTCGACCTTCTCCTTCTTGACCAGCTCCTTCTCGACCTTCTCCTTCTCGGACAGCTCCTTCTCGGCCAGCTCCTTCTCGGCCAGCTCCTTCTCGGCCAGCTCCTTCTCGGACAGCTCCTTCTCGGACAGCTCCTTCTCGGACAGCTCCTTGCGCATGTACTTGTGCTTGTACTAGTAGCCCATGCAGTTGTTGTTGCGGCTTTGGTTGTTGAATAGTACTTGTGAGATGAGTTACAACCTGTGTTGATGGTGTGCTGCTACTTTCTTGCGATGAGCCAACATCACTGGTCGTTGGTGCTTGAACCACTAAACAGGCTACCTGTGCAGCACTCATGGTGGACTTATGTTTTTTCCACAAAAACTTAGTGGTCGAGCCACCAGTCTCCTTGGTAAGTGGTGCCACTTGCTTCTTCTTCTCCTTAGTAGAGACATCTTTCTTGCAAGAGGAGCTACGGGCACCTCTTTTTGAAGCCATCTTCTTCAGATGTCGGAACAGCAGGCCGCAGCAGGACTTCTTCCTGGCACTGATGCTCAACGATGATGCGGAGTTATTGACTTTGTGCACCTAAAAGCAAACGAAGACAGAGGAACATCAGTAAATATATGTTGCATATGTAGCGCTTCAATAAATAGTTTGCAAGTAGGCATTTATGAATACACACGTGCACACCACACAATATGGAAATTTCAAAATTAAGAATTGCTAAATTTTTGGGAAACAGGAATTTAACATTGATCCAAGATAGCACACACACAGAGGGTTATAGTTTCATGTACCACTGACTCCCCCTGGGCACAATGGGTGAAAGCAAGGCAAAATGGGTGCAGGCCTATAGCACAAAGCTCACTGCCTGCCTTCAAAATGGCCGCTTGACCCCCATCCACATGGCCAGGACCATGCCTCAAAATGGCCCCCACCAACATAGCCAGCCCCCAACCCCTACTCCAAAAAGTCAAAAAACACAACACCAATCAAATCACCACAATCCAATGCCATCCATCAAGTTTCAGAAGGTTTATGCTGCCTGCTGGTGGTTTTCTGGTGCAAAATTGCAATTTTTGCAATTTCGCGAGTGTGAGATTGTTGCTTCACGACGCGAACGTGGCGAATAACCAGCAAAATCCGCGAACAGACGGATTCTGGGCCCCCTGGGCATGATAAAATCACAGCACACTGGGTGCAGGCCTATGGCACAAAGCACACAAACTGGCTTAAAAATGGCCCCTAGACCCCCACCCACACGGGACCAGGCAATAAACTGGCCCCCACCCACATAGCAAGCCCCCAACACCACCCCAAAAAGTCGTAAAACACACAAAAATCACAACAATCCAATGCCATCCATGCCCTGGCCAGAATAATGTTAAAATTAAAGAAAACAGTTGTATCATGCATGCACCCATAACTAAGCCTGGTAGTTTTCAATTCATGTGCAGAATTGTAATTTTTACAATTTCGCGAGTGCGAGATTGTTGCTGCGCGGGACGCGAGCAGTGCGAACACAGGCAAAAAAAAAAATTTAAATCCGATTTTCGGGTAATCCACAGGAGTTCGAGGCCCCCTGGGCATAATGAAAGCAATCAGAGCAGACTGGGTGGGCATAGGGCACAAAACACACTGCCTGACTTCAAAATGGCCGATTGACCCCATCCACGTGGCCAGGACCTGCAGGACCATGCCTCAAAATGACCTCCCACACATAGCCAGCCCCCAAACCCACCCCAAAAAGTCAAAAAACACACACAAAAATCACCACAAACAAACAACATCAACTTATCAACTTACTTGTAAATCAAATTTCTAATCAAAAAGTAATCCAAAAGGCCTCAAAGCCAAATCTCCAGCAGCATCCACAAAAAGTAATCCTTCCCAGTCAAGATCGAATTCAAAGTGGCCAGGAAATGGACTAAGCAATGGGAGGAGCTTGCTGGACAGGAAGAGGAAGTTGGAGACTGGGTCACTTCCTTCACCCCTCCCCAATTGTAATTTTTGTAATTTCGCGAGTGCGAGATTGTTGCTGCCCGCGCCGCGGCCCGCGAGCAGTGCGAACACAAGCAAAAAATCCGCCGTGCGCGGATTTGCGTATTTTCGCCACATCCGCGAGAGTTCGCGGATTGCGGATTTACCGAAAATCCGAAAAATCCGCGAGCGGAACGGATTTTGCGCCCATGCTTAATTATATGATTGTACACTATAGAAGGAATCGCACACTATGAGTGTGGGGAATTCGCGATCCATATTTTCAAGTGCCATTATGAATGCTTGTAGTTCAGCTCACTGAGCTGTACAATCTCCTAGAGATTGCATTTTTGTGACCATAGGTCTAAATTTGCCATCGCGCATACGACCTTTAACGATTGTGCATGCTGCACTATAAGCTTGCTTACCCCCATAGCAGGTTGTGCAGATCTGTCAGTATAAATTATACATTCATACTGGCCTAGAGGTAGAATTTCAGTAGGCAGAGGACATTCTTGTTCGTATTGCAGGAATGCTTGTGTTTTCAAATAAGGATCAAAAACGTATTCAACATCAGTTGCAGCAAGAGAATTAACCCATTGTATCCATCTCGGATGTAAAGCTTTAGCATTTGGAATGCTCGCTTTTGTCACTGCCTCTAAGGCAGGTACAGGAGTTACGACCTTAATACGTTTCCCCTGTGCTAGGGCTCTCTCTTTTGCTACAGTGGTTTGACCTGCTGTCAGAATTTTTTCTGTAGAAGTCAATTTCATTTCTGCTTGTCTGTACAAATGGGATTTGTATGCAATTGGTACTTTTTCACCTTCGTTAAAAGTTAAGTAGGTGAATCCGCATTGATCCAGAACGATTCGGATCACTAAGTTGCGTACGTATACGCGTGCTTGTAAATGTTTGGTTGCTAACATGTCTGTTTGCAGTGAACGCAAAATTTCTGTGTGTTTTTGTGTTCTATTCACTGTTTTAAAATCCGGTTTGATTAATTCTTAGAGCGGTGTAACCCTTTCTGCTTAGTTTAGAATGTAAGTTCTTCCAAAATTCAGGAAACCTAGAATCAGCTGCAAGTTTTTCAGCGTTTTTGGAAGTTGGAGCAGCGCACACTTTTCAAAAAGGTTGGCTGCCAGGCTTTTGCCTTCACTTGATAGTTCATATCCTAGAACGAGGACGTTGAGATGGGCAAGTCTTGATTTTTTTTAATTGAATTTATATCCTTCAGAGGCGAAGCCAAGTATAATAGTGTTCACCCTGTTCAAGTGCCTATCCAGGTCATCATCTGTTGGAGAGATATTATCGACATATGACAATGCCTTGTCATCATAAGTTTGTAGTAACTCTGTTACCCTTGCTGAGAATAACCCAGAACTATTCTTGAATCCTTGAGGGAGACGACAGAAGTGAAACTGTGTCCCTATTATTGGGTAAGCGGTCAAATACCTACTTTCAGGTGCAATATTTTGACAAAAGAAACCGTTAGAAATATCTAATGTGGTTTTATATTTTTTACACATAATGTTATTCATTAATACTGCACTTTGTGCATTTTGCACTGCAAATGTTTTGCAACAAGAGTTTAAGTGTCTGTAATCCAAAACTAGATGATATATAATGTCTGGTTCGGAAACATGAAACAAAGGATTGTTCATTGATGAGATGCATGTTTTAATCACCCCTTGATATTCAAGTTGATCTAAGATCTCCCTGACTTTTTTTTAGCTTCTTGCTTAACTGTATACTGTGGTTATGCAGTTGGTTGATTTTTAATTGGATTTTGTGGTGAGGTGAGTCCTCATCCCATCCTACATGATTTTTATATAATGCTGGGGCTTGGGCAACTGCCCATTTCCTGACATAAGTATATATCTGAAAGAAACAGGTTAGTATTAGATTCCTTACCTTAGAATATCCCCAGGCGTCAGACTGGATCTGGAAAATTTTGCATAGCAGTACCTCTGCACGTCGGTATGTGTCGTCTGCGGCACCACGTCCGTCGTCGGCGTCATTGGCGCCGGGATGACGTCGTAGGAGTACTTATAAGCCGCCCTCGTGCGCTGACGTTTTTTCCGTGCCAGCAAGCGCAGGTCCGGAGAAAGTGGTACCCTTTAGCCACTTTTTGACTAAGCTTTTTTGATCCTTTTTGGATCCATTTCGAGTCTACGACTCCATCGGTGCCGGTAGGGACGCCCGGGTTCAAGCCCTTTGCCGACTGCAACCGACTGTTGTCTGTTACTGACCCTCATCGCTGGTGCCTACCTTGCCTGGGGCCTGACCACGATGACAAGTCGTGCCCCGACTGCCGGGCCTTGACGTCAAAGGCTAGGCGGGAGTGGTCCCATAAGCACCTCGAGCTCCGGCAGTCGGCCCGTGCCGTTCGAGGTCCCGGTCCGGAAGGAGGTCGAGGGACCGGTCGAGGGGCTGGAGTCATCACAGCTCGGCGAGTTGACACCACTCGTCGGGCTGCAAGTCCTCAGATAAGAGGCACAAGAAGTCGAAGAGGCGACATCGCTCTTCTGACTCCCCGCTACACTCGCGCGATGCGGCCGGGCGTTCAGGTGACACCGCCCACGCGGCTCCGCCGGAGCCAAAGGTGTCAAGGCCTGCTTCATACCCGCCGGTCCATGGGCAGAACGCGACGCCGGAGGAGATCGAGGCCTTCCTCATGGCCATGAGGTCGCTCACTCCTCCGTCGGGTTCCGCGGCGCCTTCGGGCCACATGGCCCCGACTGGGAGCCCAAGCAGGCCGGGTGCTTTGGCCCCGGCACCGTCGGGTGCTTCGGTCCCAACGCCGCAAGGCCGTACTGGATCCGGGTCACCGCTGGTCGATCTTACGACCCCTCCGGCATCGACCCCTAGGGTATCACCCCCGACGCTGTCCTCGTACGATGCCGTCCCTGGTCCAACCCTCGGTCTGGATCCGACGCCGGAGCGGTGTCGCTCGACGCCGCTTTCGGCGCCGGCTGAAGAGTAGTTCTTTGAAGATCTGGATCCATCCTTTACCCCTGAATATCAGGAGATGGACGACAAGGGAGGCCGGGAGGGGTCTGAGGACCCTCTGGCACGTGAGTGCCAGTCATTTCAGGACTGGACACAGCAACTAGGGGAGGCCAGTGGCCTGGATACCTCCCCTGAAACTGGTTTTGTCTCCCCTCCTACCGTGGCTACGGAGTAGGGAGCTACTTATAGTGTGGTGCTGATGAGGCTTGGCTCTTGAGCTCCCCATCGCAACGGTGAGGTCTAACATCCTCACAGAGGTCCTTAAACCGCAGGTAAGGTCCCCAGAGCCTCTACTGCCGTTTAATGAGGCTCTCACGGACGTCCTGTTGAGCACTTGGTCCAGGCCGACTACAGGTCTGCCTGTAGATAGGACGTCGCTAGGCGCCACCGCCCTGCTCTGGGCGACCCTAGTTTCTTGTCCACCCACCCCCGAGAGCCTGGTTATCCAGGCCTCTACTTCCCAATCCGCATTCCCAATCGCACCTCCGGATCGGAAATCCAAGAGGTATGAGCAATTCAGCAAGTAGATGTTCTCCTCCCTTAGTTTGGGGTGCGGTCGGTCAACACCGAATGCCTCTTGGGCCGTTACACCCACTCCCTGTGGGATACAGTTGCGGCCGTGCTGCCTGAGTGCCCGGAGGGAGCCCGGGTGAAGCTCGCTCAAGCCCTCGTGGAGGGACGAGATGCAGCGCGGTACTCCATACGATGTGGACTGGATACCATGGACTCGCTGGGGAGAGCAATTTCCACGTCTGTGGCGGTTAGCCGCCACGCCTGACTGAGGTCCGCCAACTTCTCGGCCGATGTCCAGAACACCCTTATGGACATGCCGTTCGATGGCAGCCACCTCTTTGGTGGCAAGGCAGATAGTGTGCTGGAACGCTTTAAGGACTACAGGGCTACGGCCAAGTCCTTGGGCCTGTCGGCCCCGCGCCAGCAATCTTCTGCCCAGCGTTCCTTTCGTGGCCACGGAAGGGGCGCCCCCCACACGTCCTGCCAGCCACGGGCCACAGACTACCATTCAGCGTGGGGGCAGTCGTGGTTACCGTTGCGGCGTTAACAGGGGACAACGACGCAGCCAGTCCACATCCACCCCCACAGCATCCGCCTCAAAGCCTTCCTTGTCCGAGCTTTCAGGCCCATTTGGCACCAGTGGGGGGCAGGGTTCGCCATCACCTCCTCCACTGGCGTTCCATCACATCGGACAGATGGGTGCTGCAAATCGTCCGAAGGGGCTACTCCCTCCTCTTCGAGGGGACCCCTCCAGCCATGTCACCGCAGAACCACCACCTGTCGGGGGATCACTTGAAACTTCTGCAAGAGGAAGTCATGGCCCTCTTGGCCAAGGGGGGCATCGAGTGCGTTCCTGGGCCAGAAGTAGGGTGTGGTTGTTACTCCTAATACTTTCTGGTTCCCAAGAAGGGCAAAGGGGGCTTACGCCCTATCTTGAACCTGCGGAACATCAACGGCTGCCTCCGGAAGGAGAAGTTCAAGATGCTAACTCTCACTCAGGTCTTAGCTGCCCTGGACCCGGGAGACTGGAGGGTAGCGTTGGACTTGCAGGATGCTTATTTTCACATCCCCGTCCTGCCGGCCCACCAGCGTTACCTGCGGTTCACGGTAGGCCACGAGCACTTCCAGTTTACCGTGCTCCCCTTCGGCCTTACCAGCGCCCCACGGGTGTACACGAAAGTGATGGCGGTGGTCGCAGCTCATCTGCGCATGTTAGGGGTTTCAGTCTTCCCCTACCTCGATGACTTGTTGTTGAAGACAGGTTCGCCCCAGATAGTCGTCAGCCACCTCCAGACTACGGCCGACCTCCTGCACCTGCGGGGGTTGTCCATTATCGTGCCGAAGTCACACCTGTGTCCCTCTCAGAAGCTCCTCTTCATCAGAGCGGTTCTAGACTCGGTGCAGTTTTGGGTTTATACTTCCGAACAGCAGCTTCGGGATATTCAGGCTCGGTCCACATGGGAGAGGCGGAGATCAGAGGACTCCGGTCTCCAGCGGAGTTCCGGCTCCACATCAACCTTTTGGAGCTGCGGGCGATCCGCCTTGCACTGAAGGCATTCCTCCCCTCTGTCCGGGGGAGTGTAGTGCAGGTTTTCACGGACAACACCACCGCCATGTGGTACTCCAACAAACAGGGCGGGGTGGGGTCGTGGACCCTATGGCTGGAGGCTCTGCGCCTCTGGTAGTGGCTGGAACATCAGGGCGTAACCCTGGTGGTTCAACACTTGGCAGGTTCCCTGAACACCAGGGCGGATGAACTCAGCCGTTGGTGCATGATGGATCACGAATGGTGTCTGAACTCGGACGTGGCGCAAGGTCTCTTACAGCAGTGGGGAGAGACTTGGTTAGATCTATTCGCCACAGAAGAGAATGCGCAATGTCATCAATTCCGCGCGTTGGAATTTCCAAGGCGGCACTTGTTCGGCGACGCTTTTCGTTGCGAGTGGAGTTGCAGTC
This sequence comes from Lissotriton helveticus, assembly GCF_964261635.1. Classification (NCBI taxonomy): domain Eukaryota; kingdom Metazoa; phylum Chordata; class Amphibia; order Caudata; family Salamandridae; genus Lissotriton; species Lissotriton helveticus. Next base: position 455,630,971 of record NC_136072.1, on the reverse strand, counting down.
TGTTGTACGCCTTTCCACCTCTACCACTTCTGCCCAGAGTGCTGAAGAAGATCAGGCACAACGGGCCCAAGTCATCCTTGTGGCTCCGGACTGGGCACGAAGATACTGGTATCCCGATCTACTCAGCATGTCAGTCGATCCCACGATTCGTCTGCCTCTTCAGGAGGACATTCTGTCGCAGCAGCAGGGGACGGTCCTCCATCTGAACCTGTCCAGCCTCCACCTCCATGCTTGGAGATTGAGCGGCAACAGTTGAGGCCATTTGACTTGCTCCTGAAGTCTGTGATGTTATTCTGGCGGCCAGACGGCCCCCCACAAAATCGGTATACACCTGCACGTGGAACAAATTTTTGGCATGATGCACAGCAAAGGCTGTGGATCCACTCTCTGCCCCTCTTTCTGAGGTTCTCCTTTTTCTTCGTTCTCTTGCCCAGTAGGGCTCTGCTCTGGGCACTATCAAGGGCTACCTCTCTGCCATTTCTGCCTTCTTAAGGCTACCTGATCAGCCCTCTTTGTTCAAGTCCCCAGTTGTAAATAGGTTCTTGAAGGGCATCACTCATATGTTCCCTCCTGTTCCTTTCGTGATGCCTCAGTGGGACTTGAACCTTGTTCTGACTTATCTGACGTGCGCTCCCTTCGAGCCACTTCATAACTGTCCTCTTCGTCTTCTTACCCTTACGACTGCTTCCTGGTTGCCATCACCTCTGCCAGGGGAGTGAGTGAGCTCCAGGCCCTTCCTTCTAAACCTCCTTTCCTTTCTGTCCATCTGGACAAAGTAGTGTTGCGGACATGACCCTCTTTCCTGCCCAAGGTAGTCACAGCCTTCCACATTGGGCAGTCCATCACCTTGCCCACCTTCTTTCCGCCTCAGCATCCCTCGAAAGAGGAAGAAAGGCTCCACCTTCTGGACCCAAAACGTGCGCTCTCGTACTATCTGGATCGCACACGCCAGTTCCGGGTGGATGACCAACTCTTTGTTCCTATATTCCCAATAGGCTCTGCGCATTGGAATAATATAAACAGCAGTGTAGACGTAGGACTGAGGTTGACTAGGTCTCTACTGACTATATTAGACTTAATTAGTTTTGCCAGCTAGCTCAGAGGTCACTAGAAACTTTCTGGAATGTTCAGGAAAGAGTTAACTCTCCTGATTTAGAGAAGAAGGGATTAGCTTCTGACAACCGCATAAACATGACAACTTTGCTCCCTCAGAATACAGAGTGTATCTCTAGAGTCGTGTGAAAACAATAGACAGCTATTTCACTCAGCCTATCGTGCATACTTAGTTTCACCAGAGTGCAGAGAAATAGAGAGATGGGCGTTTTCAATAAAAGGTGTTATTTATTGAGCAGTCTTCTTTCTCATGCAAGAGAAATGAATTGCCATAATTGCAATACTTATCATAAAGTAAAGTGCGTACAGTAAAAGGAGTATTATGAAATAATACTGTAAAAGCATTGATATGGTTTCTTAGCCATATGATACTTTAAAATGGATAAAATATATACATACATAAAAACATTAACTAACGTACTCAACTGGTGCTTCTAATCTACGCATACCCCGGTGTACCTGACCTAAGCCTAATACGTGGGAAGGAGTAAGTTAGTAGCAGTTTTAAGTTAAGTTGTTTTTTGCCAAGGAATCTGAATCAAGAATTCTCTCAAGGGTTTAGTCAGCTCCGTACCTGGGTAATAGAATGCAGGAGGTCTTGTATCTCTCTCTCAGGACTCGATATCCCAGCAACCCGCAAGGGTATCTGGAAACACCGGAGCTGGATTTTCTCGGCAGGAGAAAAGACAGTGTCTCTTTCAGTGCGTCAAAGGGGAGGGGCAGCTTCCGTGGGCTCTCGCATCAGCTGGGCTCTCGGGCAAGTTGATAGCTGCTCTGCTCCAAACCACCGTGTGATTGCTTAAGGCAACGTTGGTATATTTATACCTCAAAGGTGCCGGGTTTGACGTAAGGTTGGACATAAGACGTCAATAACAGATGTCACTAAGAACTGGCCGTTCTTTCAGTGCTCGCAGGAGTTCTAGGACAAATCAAAACAACGGCATGGGGAATTCCCAGGTTGCTGGAGGTTTGGTTTGTTTAAAGAACGCGTTGTACTTTCTAGGAGTCTAGGGAAGTAGCCTTGCCTAATTTGGACTGCATGGGCTATGACTAAATATGGATATGATTCTTATGCCTTTATAAGGATATTATTTATTATAACCACATGAGGGCATAAATCGGGAATATTGAATTAGGGTCCTAGATATAAAAACAACAGTTACGTGGGCGCTAAGAAGGGACGGGGGGTGCACAAACGAACCATTTCCCGATGGGTCGTCTTGTGCATCAAGGCTTGTTATTCTTTGGCTAAAAAGGAGCCTCCTGTGGTGCTACATGCCCATTCCACTCGGGCTACGGCAGCTACCACTGCCCTGGGTCGTGGAGTCCCCTTGCAGGACATCTGTCAGGCAGCTACGTGGGCCTCGCTGCACACGTTCGCAAGATACTACTGCCTGGACAGCCAAGTCTGGAGAGATGGCTTTTTCGGCCGTTCCGTTCTCCAGGACTTTCTGGTGTGATCATTGGTTCGCAGACCCACCACTGGGGTTGGTATTGCTGGGGTATCTATTCTAAGGTAAGGAATCTAATACTAACCTGTTTTTTTCAGATGCACAAGTTACTTACCTTCGGTAACGATAAATCTGTAAGAAACAGTAGTTAGTATTAGATTCCTTACCGTCCGACCCATCCTCCCCGTTCTGCGAACCGATATCTAGGGTTAAGGTCATCCCCTTTCAGGGCCCTAGTTTCAGGACACCAGTGTTGGTTTTTATCATGGCTCTGTGTTTCTGGCACGGAAAAGCTGTGTATAAGAACTGATGCCACCACGTGAGGGCGGCGTCTACGTACTCCGACGACGTCATCCCGACGCCGACGAAGGACGTGGAGCAGCAGACCACGCCTACTGAAGCGCAGGGGTACTGCTACGCAAAATGTTCTGGATCCAGTCTGACGCCTGGGGATATTCTAAGGTAAGGATTCTAATACTAACTACTGTTTCTTACAGATATATTGTTACCGAAGGTAAGTAACTTGTGCTTCAAATGTATTGGAATATGATTAGAGAAGGCTGGCATAATTATGTATTCGCTATGTGGGCACTCCCTGACAAATTCTTTTGGCCAGTCTTCTTCTGCTAGAAGTATATCAAAACCTTTGGAAAGTTGCTCCCAAAAGAGTGCTTTCACTTTTCTTGGTATGTCTCCTTCCATCCGGAGTGTTATTTCATATAACCTAAGAGGAGAGCTAACCCTGGTGTCTGCACTTTCAACTTGAATGAATGCATTCAAGTCCACTGTCTCCACAAGTCCCTTCAGGTTCTGGCGAGCTATTGCTACTTCTGCTGCGCTGTCCAACATTGTCTGAGCCCATTCTCCATTCTTGAGTTGTATCCTCAAGATCATCGGCATGTCTGATTTTTAGACCTGCTACCTTCTTTTTGGTGAATTGAGGTTTTGGTTTCCTTTTCTGAACATGTTGATGGTCGTTGGACTTCACACGATCTTCCTTGTTGTCTGACCATCCTCTTCTTCTGGATGTCTGTGACGATATCTGAAAGGTACAAAAGGAACGTGTATCAGTATCTTGATACCTGTCAGGTTTTCTCAAATTATCCCTATTCCTGAGGTTATACCTCCTTTCAGAGGGCTCCTTTTGAGGAGGCCTACCTCAGGAATGAGAACGCTTCTCTTTGGAAGTTTGTTTGCTATTCTCCCACTTCTTTTTAGAAGAGGTAGGAGTGTTTTTAGTAAAGACCTTTAAAGGACTTTCGGACAGTTTCCCACCCAAACTGTCTGCCTAATTCTTCATAGGATTTTTCAATTATTCTAGCTAGTACTTGTGGTTGTTCTGTTACATCAAATTCCCTTAACTTTTGGCAGATCGCCACTGATGCTGCTTCTCCTTTAATATTAGATCATATTATTGATGAGACCTGGTTAACATTTTTCAGTAATTTCCTACCTAAATTCAGAACAGGCTCTGCCCCGTATTCATTTCCAAGTGGTGCAGTCTTCCAGATATGGTGTGATCCCCATTGGTAAACCGATTGTTAAAATTCTGTGTTTTTCATGAGGGCTAGTATTTGGAAATACTGCTTCAATTTGAGTAATTTTTTGTGCTATCCAGAATGGAATTTTTTCACGTTTTGCGGGTAATTTACCCATGACTGCGTGTAAAGTCTTTGGTGTAATTTTTAGTATATTCCCCTGTTGAGAGGTTTCTTGTGGAATAACTACTGGAGGTTGGACTGTGAGAGTCTGCATGACATATTTAACCAATTGTCTGTAGATTTTGATTAACTCTTTGAGTTGAGTGAGTAATTCTATGTCTGACATGTCATTAATGTCCGGATGTGGTGTATAGCCGGTTAAAATCAGCCAAGTTGCTCCTGGCCTACCTAGTGGACCGAGCCTGGTAATGTGATTTAAATGTTTTAGGGCGCCTTTAAACCAGAGATTATGCTCCTGACATGTGAGTGGAATTTTAATATCCTCGAAAGGAATATATTCCTCTGGTGGATCATCTTCTTTGTAGAGGTGAAACATATGAGTTACTGGATTAGATTCAGGGAATACTATCCATGAATATAATATTTCTGTCTGGTGATATTCATGTGCCTCTATCACAAAAACTAATCTACCACCTCTTGATGATAGGCCATGTTTTATAAGTTTTAGAGTGATGGCTCTCCTTAAATTTGGAGGAATGGTTATAACATTCTCATCTTTTTCTTGGAAACCTGTGAAGTTAAGAGCTGCTTCGGCATTGTCGCCTGTAGCTCCACCGGCTTCGGTGGTGTTATCCCCGTTTAGGGACTTTTTTTTGTTTAATGAAAACTGCAGAGCAAGTTTCAAGGGAGCAAAGATAAGGTGCACAATATTTTGGAACACTGTATCCTTCAACGTTGAACAAACCAAAAAACTCATACATAGGATTTTTTGGCCTACTCAGCTATGGCGGATATTATCCCTTACCCACTCCAAACGTCTATTGGAGTATTATGATTAAAGGGGTCTCTGAGAAAAGCACGACTGAGTTACTTCAGTATCTAGCGTTAAATTAGTGCCTTACCAAACCGTTGGGTACCATGTAGTTCCTATATCCCTGATAGGCTCTGCGCATTGGAATAACCTGCACTATAGATTTGATGTCAGGTACCACTGCAGTCCCAGGTAGAAGTCGCCGTTCCCTAGGAGCGAAGCTAATGTCTCTACCTTTCCAAAGATTACCACCCTCGCTGTGTAATCATAAAACACACAAGAGAAGGTAGGTAATTCCAGAAAATGCAGAGACCCAGAAATGACCCAGAAGTAGCTCTCAGTCTGTACAGAAAAGATTGGAGAACCCTGGTGTATAAGGAGTCATTTTATCGTGTGAGAAACACTCAAATAGTTTGTTTAGCAGAGGACTGCTAGACGTGATACAAAAAACGCTACTCAGCAATTCAGCCCCAATTGCTTTACAAAGATAAAAGACAAATGCCTTTACTGCATGTATAGCTGACAGGCTTGTTTTTGTCTTTTCAATATTAAACCTATGACAAACATTCTAGAAAGAGCTGCCACATGAATGTCAAGCAAATTACATTTGTATTTCTGCAAAGATGGGTACTTAAATTTTGTTGAAGGGCTGTTTTTAAATATCCACTTTTTCTCAGTTTACAGCGTTCTGTCAATGTTTTTTAAGTTGTTGGGAGGACCATGTAACCAGAATCAACATAAGAGAAGAGGAATATTTAAGTCTATGTCTGTGTGTGGATTTGCTCCAAGTTTAAAAGTAGTTTCCTTCATTGCCAAGGACTTCTACTCAATGTTTGTTTTTTGGGACCAAGAAATATTTTTGCTTGTGCCACTCTATAGGCAAGACCCAAAATATTCACACCCTATAGTTGTTTGCCAAACGCTTAGCTTTGGCAGTGCTTTTATTCTCATGGTTTTTTTGTAGAACCATATGGTGGTTCCCCCACAATAAGTTTCAGCAAAATCCATAAAAAACCAGCACTGGTAAAGCCAAAAGGTTGACAGCCAATTATAAGGTTTGAACATGTTGGGTATAAATATATAGGCAAGCCCAATTACATTTTCACTGGACAATGGAGATGAAACAAAATGTTACTTTCACCTTTATCTCGAAAGGAAAAACATGAACATCCTCCATCTCAGGGCAGATCGCCACATAAAGCACTTTGGAAACCGTGGCAAACCCCCTCCTTTAGAAAATAATTCCCAACCCCTTGCCACTAGCTCTGCAACCAATCGAGAATAACGGGTGCAAGCTACTTGAGTAAGATCTCTGGCGATCAGTATTAATGCAAATTCACTAATGTCCTGCATAATAAACACCCTAACGAGCATGTGCAATATCAGACTGCTGAGTTTTAAGTAGCAAGACAGCAACCATAGTCCCTCACTAACAACTGTGAGATGAACTTTGTTAATTTTTGCTAACTGCTCTGTTTATCCTATGCTGATGGCAACAGCTGCAGCCTCACCTGATTTAAAAGTATGTTTCCACCTTCACAGCCTCTTATATAGCAGTAACATGTTTTAAGTGTTAAGTAGGTGACTTCCTTGTAAACCTCCAGGAGTGGGAGGAGGGTGCATGAGGTGGGTATAAGAACAATAGAGATCAGGAGGAGGGCTCGGAAGAGGGCTTAAAACAACGCCAGGGTTTGATGATTAAAAACAATGCCAGGGGTTTGAGTCTCGGCAGGAGGCTCAACATCTTGTGATGCTGGGTAAATCACGTGGGAAACAACCTTTACAACGCAACTTTTACAACGCACTACCATTACAACAAAACCTTTACAACGCAACATCCATTACAACGCATGCATTTACAACGCAACCATTACAACGCATGACACTACAACGCTCACCACTACAACGCATGTCATTACAACGCATACCATTACAACGCATAACATTACCATCCAACACTTACCCTGCTGTTGCACCCCCTGGAGTTAGAATAGTAATTTTTACCCCTACACTATGCAACACTTACCCTACTGTTGCACCCCCTGGAATTAGAATAGTACATTTTACCCCTACACTATCCAATACTTACCAAACATGCAATGTAATCTAATGCGTTGTAATGGTATGCGTTGTAAAGGTAGTATGCGTTGTAATGGAATGCGTTGTAAATGTAGTTTTAAAAATTTCGTTGTAATGGCATGCGTTGTAATGGAATGCGTTGTAATGGATGTTGCATTGTAAAAAATGCGTTGTAAAGGTATGCGTTGTAAAAGTGTGCATTGTAACGTCATACATCCAAATCATGTATGTCTTAGTGTCTAAAAATGGATGTGTATCTGTGTAAAGCAGCTGACTGCTGTACAGCACTCCAATACTTTCAGAGTGTGGGGACAAACTTTTTTTCAAAAGTACGTCAGAAGCACGCAGCCAGTGGCAGGACACTGGTGTCCAGCCACCCACCAGAAGCAGTGCTTGGTCCAGGCTCCACAGCAGTATAACAAAGGCCCTGCCCAGTAAATTAAATAAACACAAGTGACGTGGGAGGCAGTGACAAGTAAGGTGAGGAGGGACCCATGTGGCAGCTAGCCAATGGTAAAAAAATGACCTAGGATCCATGTGGAAGCCAGCCAATGGTAAGTATAGTTAGGTAAGAGGCGGGTTCAAGCCCCTTTTGTATTTAAAAAGGAAAAAAATCTTAAAAGAATTCGCAAGCACAGAGCAAGTGCTGTGCAGGCAAAACTTAAAAAAAGGGCTCAGCACTACAGAGGAAAAGTCTCTTCAATTAAGTGGTTAAAGTATATTTAATTGATTGATTGTACTGTATGCGTTGCAATTTTATGGTCGTAATGACTGAAGTGTGTATACTTTTGTGACTTTCTTTATTTCAAAGTGAATAGTGCAGGCATATAAAATCAACAACGGAAGGTTGGTCAAGACTACATTATATCAACCAATGAATTATGCAATTTATCACAATACCGTTTACTACAGTTTTCAATGGTAGGTGGATCAGAAAGTGCAAATACGTACAGTACAATATGAAGATGGAGCAGCATAATGGAGCTAATGATTAACATAATTATTTAGCTAATAGCCACCCCACATGAGTACTCGACTGGCTAGAGCTAGACTTTAATCGAAACAGTAAGCTAATGTGCAACCTATGGTGCAGAGGCCAGAAAGTGCAAGTGCATACATATCGACAGAGAGATAGGTTTTATGCTACCATTTTTAGTTGGTTATGTTCTGACGCAGACCTTCTAAACCATTGACCGACAGTAATGTGTCCTGGTAGTTGTGAAAATCTATGACCTTAACAAGTTTATAGAAGTTGGCCTGGAAACCAAACCAATGTGAATTCTGTTTTGAATGAGCAAATATATATATACATTATATATATATATATATATTTATATATATATATCTGAAAGAGACACGTTAGTGATAGATTCCTTACCTTAGAATATCCCCAGACGTCAGACTGGATCCGGAATTTTTTTGCGTAGCAGTACCCTTGCGCGTCGGTAGGCGTCGTCTGTGGCTCCGCGTCCCTCGTCGGCGTCGTGGGCGCCGTGATGACGTCATCGGAGTACTTAGACGCCGCCTCCGTGTGCTGACGTCAGTTCTTCTTTTTTCCGCGCCAGCAGCGCAGATCCGGAAAAAGTGGTACCTTATTCTTTTTTGACTAAACTTTTTGATCCCTTTTGATCATTTCTTTTTCGAGTCTTCTACTCCTAACGGTGCCAATAGGATGCCAGGTTTTAAACCCTGTGAGGACTGCGACTGACTGATGTCGGTCACCGACCCTCACCGTCAGTGTCTCCACTGTCTCGGCGTCGACCACGACAACAAGACCTGTTCCGACTGCCGGGCCCTGACTTCGAAAGCTAGGCGGGAGCGGTCCCGCAAGCGACTCGAACTCCGGCAGTCGGCCCCGCGCCAAGAGAGGTCCCGGTCCGGACGGAGGTCGTGGGACCGGTCGCGGGAGCGGTGCCATCGTAGCTCCGGGAGTCGACATCACTCCTCAGGGTCGAAGTCAGGTAAGCACAAGAAATCGAAGAGACGTCATCGCTAACCCTGGGCAAAGCACTACGCTACGCTCGCGTACTTTGCAAAGTTTGCGCAACTTCGCACTACGCGAGCTGCACGTAGCACAGTGCGAACACGCGTAGTGCAGCGTAGCGTAGTGCAGCAGTCATTTTTTGCTTGTTCACGGTCCTCAACGTCATGTTCGCGACCGCAAGCAAAATGACATCCCGGCGTGATTCTCAACGAGGGGAAGTCAGGTTTCTCATTGTGAGTGGTTGCACATGCTCGCGACCGCACGCAATGAGAAACTACCAGTTCGCGTTGAGAAAGCTGCCGCTCGAGTAAAAATCAACTCGAGCAGCAGAAAACTACAGCTCGCAGTGTGCAAGATGTCGTTTTCAATGATTGCACAGTGCCGGATGCTTGTCCGCACTGTGCAATCATTGAAAACACATCTTGCACAGTGCGAACATGCTACTACGCAGCTCGCGTAGTGCTACGTGAAGTTCGCGAAGTGCGAAGTGCACTTCGCGTAGCTTCGCGTAGCGCTACTTTGCGAACTACGCCCACCCTTAGTCATCGCTCTTCCGACTCCCCCCGACGCTCGCACGACGCGGCCGGGGGTTCAGGTGGCACTGCCCACGCGGCTCAGTCGGAGTCGTCGCGTCAGGCCCCATACCCTCCGGTCCCTGGGCCGCGCGCGACGCCGGAGGAGATCAAGCGGTTCCTCATGGCCATGAGGTCCCTCACTCCCCCTGCGGGCTCCGCGGCGCCTTCGGGCCCAGCGGACCCGTCTGGGGGCCCTAGCGGGTCGGGGGCTTTGGCCCTGACGCCGCCGGCGCCTTTGGGCCCGGCGCCGCAGGCCCCCACTGGATCCGGTTCCGGATCCGGGTCGTCGCCGGTGGACCTAACGACCTCCCCGGCGCCGGTCCCTCAGGTGTCACCCCCGGCGCCGTCTTCGGGCGGCGGCGACCCCGATACCTCCCTCAATCCGGTTCACGTGCCGGAACGGCGCCGCTGAGCACCGCTTTCGACGCTGTTTGGAGAGTTCATCTTCCATGAGCCGGCCCCATCATTTGACACCCCTGAGTACTAGGAGATGGGTGATGAGGAGTATTGGGAGGGGTCTGAGGACCCTCTGACACGGGAGTGTCAGTCTCAGGAGGACTGGACAGGTGGACTTGGGGATGCCAGTGGTCTGGACACCTCGCCAGACACTGGTTTTGTCTCCCCTCCTACCGTGGCTACGGAGGAGGGTGCTACCTATAGTGTGGTGCTGACGCGGGTGGCCAAGGCCTTGGGCCTTGAACTCCCCGTCCCGGCCGTGAGGACTAACCTGCTCACTGAGGTCCTTAAACCGCAGTCAAGCTCGGCTGAGCCTCTGCTGCCGTTTAATGAGGCCTTGACCGACGTTCTTTTGGACACTTGGTCCAGGCCCACTACAGGTTCGCCTGTAGATAGGAACGTGACCAGACGCCACCGCCCGGCCCCGGGCGACCCTTGTTTCCTGTCCACCCACCCCACTCCTGAGAGCCTGGTGATCCAGGCCTCCAATTCCCAGACCGCATTCCCGTCGGCTCCGCCTGACAGGGAATCCAAGAGGTATGAGCAATACGGCAAGAAGGTATTCGCCTCCCTAAGTCTGGGACTGCGGCCTTCCAACACCGCATGCCTCTTGGGCCGCTACACCCACTCCCTGTGGGATACGGTCGCGGAAGTGCTGCCAGAATGCCCGTTGGAGGTACGGGCTAAACTCGGCCAAGCCCTTGTGGAAGACCGAGATGCGACACGTTATTCTATTCGCTGTGCACTGGAAACCACCGGCTCACTGGGCAGAGCGATGGCAACGACGGTGGCGATTCGTCACCCCGCCTGGTTGAGGTCCGCCAACTTCTCGGCTGATGCCCAGAATACACTCATGAACATGCCGTTTGATGGCCGTCGCCTTTTTGGCGAGAAGACAGACCATGCGCTTGAGCCCTTTAAGGACTCCAGGGCTACGGCCAAGTCCTTGGGCCTCTAGGCCCCGCGCCAGCAAACGGCTGCCTTTCGCTCCTTTCGTGGCCAAGGAAGGGGTGTACCCACACGTGCTGCCAGCCACGCATCGCAGAGTAATACCCAACATGGTGGCGGCCGTGGAAACCGCCGTGTCGGCGGTCGGGGACAACGGCGAGGACAGTCCACACCTTCCCCCGCAGCATCCGCCTCAAACCCCTCCTAGTCCATGCTTTCAGGCCCATGTGTCGCCAGTGGGTGGCAAGGTTTGCCATCACCTCCTCCACTGGCGCACTGTCACATCGGACGGGTGGGTGCTGCAAATCATCTGAAGGGGCTACTCCCTCCCCTTCGAGGCGACCCCTCCAGCCATGCCACCGCAGAACCACTGTGTATCGGGGGATCATTTGCGACTTCTGCCGGAGAAAGTTACGGCCCTCTTGGCCAAGGGGGCCATCGAGCACGTTCCTGGGCCAGAAGTAGGGTGTGGTTGCTACTCCCACTACTTTCTGGTACCCAAGAAGGGCAAAGGGGGCCTATGCCCTATCTTGGACCTACGGAACGTCAACGGCTTGCTCCGGAAGGAGAAGTTCAAAATGCTGACTCTGGCTCAGGTCTTGGCTGCCCTGGACCCAGGAGACTGGATGGTAGCGTAGGACTTGCAGGACGCTTATTTCCACATCCCCGTCCTGCCGGCCCACCGGCGCTACCTGCGGTTCACGGTTGGCCTCGAGCACTTTCAGTTTACCGTGCTCCCCTTCGGCCTTACCAGCGCCCCACGGGTGTTCACAAAAGTGATGGCGGTGGTCGCAGCTCATCTGCGCAGGTTAGGGGTGTCAGTCTTCCCCTACCTCGACGACTGGTTGTTGAAGGCGGGCTCGCCCCAGACAGTCCTCAGCCACCTCCAGACGACGGCAGACCTCCTGCACCAGCTGGGGTTCTCCATCAATGTGCCGAAGTCACACCTGTGCCCCTCTCAGAAGCTCCTCTTCATTGGAGCGGTTCTCGACTCGGCGCAGTTTCGCGTCTATCCCCCCGAACAGTGGGTTCGGGATATTCAGGCTCTGATTCCACTCTTTCAGCCTTTATCCCGGGTCTCGGTCAGGTTGACGCTGCGGCTTCTGGGGCTGATGGCCTCCTGCATCCTGCTGGTGCATCACGCCCGGTGGCGGATGTGGGCTCTGCAGTGGGACCTGAAGTTTCAGTGGGCCCAGCATCAGGGCAACCTATCCGACCATGTCCTGATCTCGGAGGGCACTGCAAGACAGCTGCAGTGGTGGCTCACAGACCGCGATTGGGTCAGCGGCAGATCCCTCTCCCTTCCCCAACCGGAGCACGTAGTTGTGATGGACGCGTCCCTGCAGGACTGGGGAGGCCACATGGGAGAGGCGGAGATCAGAGGCCTCTGGTCCCCGGCGGAGTCCCGGCTCCATATCAACCTTTTGGAGCTGAGGGCGATTCGTCTAGCACTGAAGGCATTCTTCCCCTCAGTCCGGGGTAGTGTAGTGCAGGTGTTCACGGACAACACCACCGCCATGTGGTACTGCAACAAACAGGGCGGGGTGGGGTCATGGACCTTTTGCCAGGAGGCTCTGCGCCTCTGGCAATGGCTGGAACATCAGGGCATGACCCTGGTGGTTCAACACCTGGCAGGATCTCTGAATGCCAGAACGGACGAACTCTGCCGTCCGTGCATGATGGATCACGAATGGCGTCTGAACTCGGACGTGGCGCAAGGCCTCTTTCAGCAGTGGGGAGAGCCTTGGTTAGATCTATTGGCCACCAAAGAGAACGCGCAATGTCATCAATTCTGCGCATTGGAATTTCCAAGGCGGCACTCGCTCGGAGACGCTTTTCGTCGCGAGTGGAGTTGCGGTCTGTTGTACGCCTTTCCGCCTATACCACTTCTGCCCAGAGTGCTGAAGAAGATCAAGCGCGACCGGGCCCAAGTCATCCTTGTGGCTCCGAACTGGGCACAAAGGTATTGGTATCCAGAGCTACTCAGTATGTCAGTCAATCCCCCGGTTCGTCTGCCTCTTCAGGAGGACCTTCTGTCGCAGCAGCAGGGGACAGTCCTCCACCCGAACCTGTCCAGTCTCCACGTCCATGCTTGGAGATTGAGCGGGGACAGTTGAGGCCATTTGACTTGCCTCCTGAAGGATGTAATGTCATTCTGGCAGCCAGGCGTCCCTCCACAAAGTCGGTATACGCCTGCAGGTGGAACAGGTTTGTGGCATGGTGCACAGCAAAGGCTGTGGATCCACTTTCTGCCCGTCTTTCTGAGGTTCTCCTCTTCCTTCTTTCTCTCGCCCAGCAGGGCTCTGCTCTGGGCACTATCAAGGGCTACCTTTCTGCCCTCTCAGTATTTCTAAGGCTGCCTGATCAGCCTTCTTTGTTCAAGTCCCCTATTGTTAATCGTTTTCTGAAGGGCATCACACACATGTTTCCTCCTGTTCCGTTTGTGATGCCTCAGTGGGACTTGAACCTTGTTCTTACATTTCTGATGTGCACTCCCTTTGAGCCACTTCACAACTGCCCTCTCCGCCTTCTTACTCTGAAGACTGCTTTCCTGGTTGCCATCACCTCTGCCAGGAGAGTGAGTGAGCTCCAGGCTCTTTCATCTAAACCCCCTTTCCTTTCTGTCCATCCGGACAAGGTTGTGTTGCGGACTAGGCCATCTTTCCTGCCCAAGGTTGTCACGGCCTTCCACATCGGGCAGTCTATCACCTTGCCCACCTTCTTTCCGCCACCGCATCTCTCTAAAGAGGAAGAGCGGCTCCACCGTCTGGACCCAAAACTTGCGCTCTCATACTATCTGGATCGCACACGCCAGTTCCGGGTGGATGACAAACTCTTTGTTGGTTACATGGGCGCTAAGAAGGGAAAAGCGGTGCATAAGCGGACCATCTCTCGGTGGATCATCTTTTGTATCCAGGCATGTTACTCCTTGGCTAAAAAGGAGCCCCCTGTTGGATTACGGGCTCATTCTACCTGGGCCACGGCGACTACAACTGCCCTGGGCCGGGGAGTGCCCTTGCAGGACATTTGCCAGGCAGCTACGTGGGCCTCGCTGCACACGTTTACAAGACACTACTGCCTGGACAGTCAAGTCCGGAGGGATGGCTTCTTTGGTCGTTCCGTCCTCCAGGACTTTCTGGTGTGATTATTGGTTTGCAGACCCACCACCGGGGTTGGTATTGCTGGGGTATCTATTCTAAGGTAAGGAATCTATCACTAATGTGTCTCTTTCAGATGCACAAGTTACTACTTGTGTAACAATATATCTGTAAGAAACATTAGTTAGTGATAGATTCCTTACCGATCCACCCATCCTCCCCGTTCTGCAAACCGATATCTAGGGTTAAGGTCATCCCCTTTCAGGGCCCTAGTTTCAAAGGCACCAGTGTTGGTTTTTAACATGGCTCTGCACTTCTGGCGCGGAAAAGCTGTGTCTAAGAACTGACGTCAGCACGCGGAGGCGGCGTCTAAGTACTCCGACGACGTCATCACGGCGCCCACGACGGACGCGGAGCCGCAGACGACGCCTACTGACGCGCAAGGGTACTGCTACGCAAAACATTTCCGGATCCAGTCTGACGCCTGGGGATATTCTAAGGTAAGGAATGTATCACTAACTAATGTCTCTTACAGATATATTGTTACACAAGTACTTGTGCATAAATATATATATATATATATATATATATACATATGTACATATATATATATATCATGCGTGACTCCATTTGCCGCAGTCTTCGAACCAAATGGATGCGGCAAATGGAGTCACGCATGATAGTCAGACTCAGAACAAAACACCCGAAAGGGATGAATTTTGGAGAGGATCTGCATATTCATCTGGAATGAAATGTTCTCAATATGATATTGGGTACTACACCCTTAATTTGGAACATGACTGAAATAATGAGGAACACTAATGAAAGACTTGGGTACTATACCCAGAAATTGTTTATATTTCATTATGAAGCCACAGTGAACTATTAGTCACATATGTGCAGTAATCCAAAAGCACACATTGTCTTTCTTCTCTTTTTTATTTTCACAAAAAGTAATGTAACTACAATTCCCACAATGCTTCCTAAATGGCTAGATATGGGATAGTACAAATAACAACACTGTGGAGGGACTAACCAACCGTGAGCAAGGCCAGTGTTGGCTGAAACGCGTTGGTGGGGTGAAGTCTTGATTAAAAAGGCTTAAAATATTTCCTGATTGTGCCGCCTCTTTTGTTTGCCGAAATTTTCCTGGGTCTGGATCCGACCCCTGGGGGGAGCACACACTGCTGAGCGCTCTCGTGTGGCCTAAGGATCACTTTGTGTAAAGATATATATACATATGTACGTATATATACACATATATATATATATATACATGCATATATATACATATGTACATATATATATATATATATATACACACATACACATACATGCATACAAATACATACATATATGCATATATTTATATTTATATTTATTCCCATGACTGTTGATGCTAAAGAATGTCCAGCCTCTCGAGTCGTGGCTTGTAAGCAGGCATCACCTCTATATATCTACATAACAGATACTCCTGCATCCAGGGTGAAAGCAAGCCCACTATGCGGCTATGAGTTCAATTTTATTTATTTGGAAAAAGAGTTAATTTGGCATGACGCATTTCGATCTCTATCCCAGACTTAGTTCTTCCTTAGTAGTTACCAACTGTAGGGCACATTCTCAAGGAGTTATCTGCACTTTATCGCAGCCAAAGTTGCAATAAAATTATCAACCCATTCACAAGCTGGTGCTAACAGCCCATAGTACCAGTTTACCTGCGATAGCAGCTGCAAAAAACATCGCCACAGATGACCCCCGCAACCATCGATAATGAGATGCAGACTAGGCGTTCCCGTGCCAAAAGCCGCAACAGCACCACTCCCCAACATTCTCAACGACCAGCCAGATCGGCGAAAAGACTACAAAACATGTGATAAGGCTCGTTAGCAGCAGGAAACTAACACCTGCTCTGACCTGGTGTAAAGTCGGCGACAGTCTGCACCACAAAAGGGAGCCCAGCCCAGACCCACACTTGAAGAACAACAGATGCCATGGAGCCACTGAACATGCGGCCCGGACACCCATGAGGGCCACAACACCCACCGCCACACCCCCAGGACCACCCCCCCAACACCCACCCCGGGCCCCACCCCAGGGACACCCCACCTCCCCCGGACAAAGAAACTGCACATCAACGGCTCAAAAACATGAACAAAAGCACCCACCTGATGTCGCACAATTGCAACAATCAACATACATGTGTGTCAGGCACTCATCAAAGGACAGGGAGAGCGAGAAAGAGAGAGAAAGAAAAAGAGAGAAAGAGAGAGACTGAACAAGGAGCGCAAGGCCAATCAGGCCCTTGGCTCATGCAAACATGCCAACAGCTGCGTGTGATGCCAGGCCTGTGATATGGGGTGCACAAATTTCGTGACAAAGTCAGCGCGAAGGCCACATCACAGTTAAGAAATGAAAGCAGTAGTCAGACTAAAATTAGGTATGAAAGCTCCTTTGTCTCAACACACAAGGTGGAAGGCTAACCGAACCTCGGAACTTGGTCCTAAATGCGACTGGCACACCCTGCGTGAGATACCATACCAGCCTCCGACGGCTCACACGCCACGAACTGCGCTAATGAAAAACCAATGTGCCCACACCCACTTGTCCCTGTATGACTTGCACCTGCAAGCGATGCCCTTGACAGATTGGTTGAAAACAACCCATACGTCCAAACGTTACACACATACGACTCATTAGCCTGAGCTGTGGCATATCGTCCACAGAACTACCACCGGTCTGAGGAGTTCTAGTGCTACGAGACCAACAAACGCTATGGCAGACATACCCGGGCACATGCACAACCCCTGTCATGTGGCACTGTACCGTGCACGAATGCTGCATCTGTTGGGATCACTGTCAATGGCAGTGTTGTGAATCAGTTTCCGTCTTGCCTACGTCACCTGTGTCCAGCCCTGGTTCCACTGTCGACCAGGCACATTTGAATGCCACATGGAGGTCTGCCAATCCAACGCAATGGTAGCTGAATTGGATTATGACCAGACAGTGCGCTACCTGTTGGCCCACGAACAGGTGTGTCACCGGGATAGCCGTGCATTTGATGCACTGATCTTTGGCATATGTACTGGCAGCTGTGCATGGGAGATTGCACAACTCTTCGTGTGCAGTGACCACCTCGAGGCGGTCCCCTATTGGGCTTTGTTGCGATTGGAGAAACAGCATGGACATAGCACATCTGCCCTGACCAGTTAATGGATTGGGTCACCCTGGTGTCCTTGAACAGGGCAACAACATACTATTGGAGCACATTGTCCATGAAGCTGCACTGGCATTCATGGACGAGTAACTACGTTCCTGCAGCCACATCCGATTGTCACCCACAGCACAGGTCCCAACACCTTGTTGGATCGTGGGGAATGCTCACACATCCCACCACAACAGTTGACATGTCTGTCTTAGTCTGGTCTCTGAATGCATGTGCGTGGAACAATGTGTGTGTACACACACCTGTGCAAGGTGATGCGGTTCCATGGTTGGAGCAGCTCAGCGTCGTTTGGCAATGTAACCAATTTGGACATACTGCTGGGGGAGAGTACAAACATGGCAACGTAGCACGACATGTGACCTTGTCGGACCCTTTCGCCTGATCACTTTCAGCAGAGCAGACAGCCGGTGCAGTCTGGTGGTGGGACAAGACTCACAGCCCATGAGTCCTCAAAGTGCACTCTCACACAGGGCAATGGGCAAACGCCTCCCTAATTATTGCACCTCGACATGTTCCCTTGCAGCGTGTAAGTGTCTTAAGCATGTCCCTGCATGTTGTGGCTGTTGCCTTGTCCGTACTGACACGCACATGCCAATAAAATCAACGCAACTTTACTACTGTCCAATGTTATGAGTGTTGATTATATTTACAAATCGTGTGCCACAATGAGCATCGTCCCTACTCAGGCAGGGACTGACTGAGGAATGTACAATGGGGGTGGGACCCTTTGGACTGCTCCACCTCTGTGAGCCAAACATTGTGTTCGGGATTGTTGCTGGCAGGCCTGTGCACTTGTCATCAGCAATGTGAGTATGGTGTCCAACCTCTGACCATGTGAAGCAAGGCTATAAAGCAAACCAGAATGTGTCTACACAGATGTGTTCGGGTAGGTATGCGAAGGGAAGTTCTGGTGTCACATGTGATGTAGGACACCACTTCTGGCCAGCTACCCATTTGGTCATTCCTACACACAGCCTTATTCAATACAAGGACGTGTGCCTACGTTGGGGGGGGATGCGAGATTGTGAAGGTGAGTACTAGCTGTGGCCTCATTGTACAATAACGACAGTCATGCAACTGGCCATGTGGCTCAGAGTTAAACATGCGCATTCATGTCATTTACCAGGGTGAACCTTCTTGTGCAATCATTGTCCCTACATCCCTCCATACTTTCATACTTGAGTGAACATAGTCATGACACATCTGTGTGATTTTAAATGTTTTATTCACATTCTGGTGAATGTCGGAGCTGGAGCTGTACATGGCCATGCCAAGCCCACATTACATGGAAGCCCTGGGGTGTGCCAATCATAATCTTTTGGGGATTGAAAAGTGATTTGGGAGAGTGCAGTCCGCAGCCGGATTGCTGTGTAATTGTTAACCAGATAAGATATGGCAGTCCATGTCGGGGGCCAGGGGAATGTCGCAGAGTGTTCCGGGGGTCAGTGGAAGGTGTTGTCCCAGGGCATGATGCATAGGGCAGGACCAGGCAGGGACAGGTCATATGGCGGTGATGGATGCTACTACCTCCTTCCTCACACAGTAATTACCATCCAGATCTTAGTCCTCTGATACTTCTACTTCTTCTGTATCCGGTGTGTGTGGCGGGATAATGGCTGCATCACAGTGAGCCACTGACACATCAGGGGTCGGAGATGTGTTTGTCGAAGTTCCAGCTTCAGTCATCTGGGACCGGCTCAGTGGCAGCAATGGCAGTATGATGAACTGCAAGGCATGGAAGATCCCAGCTACATCTTGCTGGTGTTCAGCCGTGGCAGCCATACCTCCAGCCTGCATCTGGTCTCAAATGTCATGCGCATCTGTGCCAACTCTGTGCTGTCATCACTGGTGCCTGTCTTACTAGAAAGTTCTTGTATCCGAGTGGTAGCCCCAGCGATGTCAGCCAAGGATTGTCGTGGAGCATGGTGCGGACAGTGGGTGTCCGTTAGGGACTGTAAGTGGTTCCTGATAGGACTCAGATACCCATGTATGGCATTGAATTTGGCTGCCATGAGCTCGAAACCCACCCGCAGTTGATCAGCCAACTCCACCTGGCAATCCAACACACAGCGTTGAAATTCCATGTGTTGTTTGTGGGCGTCCTGGGAGACAGCTGTGGTGTTGTGTGTTTCCTGCTGTGTGGTCTGTGTAGGTGGTGGGGGTCACCTCGAGGCAGCTGGGCTGCCCTGCTCCTGGCAGTGATGTGCGGAGACTGTCCATTAGCCATTGGAGTGTGTCTGAACATATGTGCAGGTAGTCCTCTTCATCTTCACTGATGGGATTTGTGGTCTGCTCTGCAGTAAGTGTTGTTTGTCCCTCTGCAAGGTTAAGAGGAGATGCAGGCTAACAGTATTTCCCATGTATGTTGCCGCTTTGCCGTTGTTTACAAACAGACAGCATGGCAATACACATTGTGACTGTTTTGGTGGTGCTGGCTATTTGATGGCAGACAGTGGGTTTTTTGAGTACATGACGGATGTGTGGTAGTACCCCTACAATGACGTCACACAGTGTCAGGCAATGCCAGATGTGAGTGGCCAGTTACTACGCAGAAGCGGAATCTGTTGTGTCCTCTGTCCTGTGGTGTAGGTGTTGCACTATGTACCACATTGCCGTCATTGCTGATGTTCTGTTGTGTCCTCTGTCCTGTGGTGTAGGTGTTGCACTATGTACCACATTGCCGTCATTGCTGATGTTCTGTGATTGCTATGTGTGTGTTGCATTGTGGGAGAGTCGCCCCTGCAGCTCTGATTTCATAGACCCTTATCCCTTTGAGGCAGTGTGCCTTTGAATTGTGTGCTTTTCGGGGCCTGAAATGTTTGCGACTTGGGCCATTTGTGCTCTTGGACAGATTTTGTGGCCTTGTGCATTGTTTTATCTGCTGCGCCTATTGGACAACATGGGTTGTGGGTGCACATAGATATGTCGGAGTGTGACCTGTTCTTTTACGGATGTGATCCACACTGGGCGACCTCCATGTCGAATCGGGCACCATGTCATGTATTTTGGCTGCTGCCATGCAATCGGTCATGCAATGTCACTGGATTGGTCAGTGTGGCTCAGACAGCCGCTGCTTTTCTGGATTCATCACATGTGCATGGATAGGTTGTGTTGGTGATTTGGTGGGTCCCATATGTGCACATGGAGAACAGGGGCCTACTTGGTGTTTGTGGAACATGTCCCTCATCCCCTTGGCACACTGCAGCACACATACAGTCATTGTACGTGTGCAGTGGGCTACACATGATTATGCATGTGTACCATTGTGGCCTTCTCCCCATCCACCCAGTCCCTGGGCGTTACCCTGTTGCTGTAGGGTCAGGTCATATTGAGCTGTGTCCAGGCCCCCGACTCCTGCGACCGTCCCCACACTGGTGACTATGGTCACCATTTCCTCCAGCTCATCCAGCTCCTTCCTGTTGGCGGCGAGTTTCTGTTTGGTCTGGCTTTGCATATCATGCCAGCGCCTTTTGACCTCCTTCACTGACCTCCTCAACACTTCGACTGCATTGACTTTGGTGACAATAGTCTGCCATATTTCCATTTGGGTTGCCAGTGCCACAGTGGAGGTGATGAACAGTTGTCGGTAGTGTCTTATCTGAAAGAAACACATAGTGATTGATTCCTTAACTTAGAATTACCCCCAGGCGTCAGACTGGATCCAGAAAGTTTTCATCAACAGTACCCCTGTGAGTTGGTAGGTGGCGTTTGCGGCTCCGCATCCGTCGCTGGCGTCGTGGTTGCCGAGATGACGCGCGGGCGCTACTTAGACGCCGCTCACGAGCGCTGATGTCAGTTCTTTCTTTTTCAGCGCCAGCAAGTGCAGATCCAGGAAGAGCAGGAACCCTCAGTCAATTTTTTACTGACTTTTTGAGGCTTTTTTGTCTCGATTTTTTCATTGAGCCTTCGACTCCTAGCGTGCAGTTAGGATGCCCTGTTTTAAGTCCTGTGAGGACAGTCACCGTATGATGTCGGTGACGGACCCACACCAAGTGTGTCTTTTCTGCCCGGGGTGCAACCACGACCCCAAGTCGGGCCCCGACTGCCGGGCCAAGTCGCCGGAAACTTTGCAGGAGCAGTTCCGAAAGCCCAGCAGTGGGCTCTGTGCTGTTCGAGGTTCTGGTCCCGAGGGAGGTCAAGGGACCATGCATGGAGTCATCACCATCGGTCTTAAGGATCAAAGTCTTCGCACTTGGAGTCAGGTAAGGCAAAGCACAAGGAGTTGAAGAAACAACATCGTTCTCTGACTTCCCCTCGCCGGTCGTGCGACACGGCTGAGGGTGCGGGTGGTGCCTCCCCCGTGGCTCCAGCAGAGGCTATGCAGTCGCAGCTGGCCTACCCGCCCTTTCCGGGTTTGTCGGCAACTCCGGCCCACATACAGGAATTCCTGCCTGCCATGGCTTGCCTGTTTGGGCCATCGGGTCCTGTCGGTGCGCCTTCCGGCCCGCGGTCCCGAGTGGGGGGTTCTCACCTGTCACCACCAGTGGCTCCGGCCCTGACGTCGCCATCAGCTCCGGCCCCAGCGCCCGGGACCCCCCTTGATTCAGGCCTGGATCCCAGTCTACGCCAGTGGACCTTATAACACCTCCACTGACGTCGAGCCCACCGGCACCACTTCCAGTGTCGCCCGCTCCTCGGGACGACATCTGCCCCAGTTGTAGCCCCGAAGAGGATGCGGCGTCGGCCTGGCGTAGTTCGATGACGTTTTTAACGCTGCTCAGGGATTTCTATCTCCATGTCCCTACTTCTTATTTTTGGCCTCTACACCAGCCTGAGGAAGGAGAGGACTGGGTGGGGTCTGAGGACCCTCTTGCAGCTGCTTACGAGTCTGAACAGGACTGGGCAGAGGAGTTGGGGGCGATGCCAGTGGTCTGGATACCTCACCAGACCATGGCATGCTGTCTCCTCCTACTGTGGCTACGGAGGAGGGTGCCAGTTATGCTGTGGTATTGCGTACGGGCAGCCGAGGCCCTACACCTCTAGCTCCTTACTGCGACTGTCAGGAATAACCTCCTGATGGAGGTGCTTCAGCCAGCAGCTACTTTTGCGGAGCCACTGTTTCCTTTCAATATGGCACTTTCTGATTTTCTTTTGGGCACCTGGTCCAGACCCACCAGAGGGGCTCCTGTTGATAGGAGCGTGGCCCAACACAATCACCCAGCTCCGGTTGACCCCATTTTTCTCTCCCAACACCCCACCCCTGAGAGCGTGGTTGTCCAAGCCTCTGCTTCCCCAACTGCCTTCCCTTCCCCCAGATAGGGAGTCTAAGAAACTGGATCAGTTCCGAAAGAAGATTTCTTTCTTCCGTCAGTTCTGTGCTGCGGTCCATGAACACTGCATGCCTCTTGGGCTGTTATTTCCACTCCCTGTGGGATACGGTGGCACAAGTGCTTCCTCAGTGTCTGGAGGAGGCCCGGACAGATCTCTCCCAGGCTCTTGCAGAGGGGAGAGACGCAGCTAAGTTTATGATTCAATGTGGCCTAGACACCGCCAACTCACTGGGCAGATCGATGGCAATGACAGTGGTGGTTCGACGCCACGCCTAGTTGAGGACCACTGGATTCTTGGGGATGTCCAAAACACACTTATGGACATGGCCTTTAATGGCCGTCGCCTCTTCGGCAAAAAAGCAGACCTTGCGTTGGAGCGGTTTAAGGACCCATGGGCTATCGCCAAGTCCTTGGGGCTCTCCTCAGTCCACCTTCCTATGCAGGCTGCTTTTCGCTCCTTTCGTGACACCGAAAGGGGCGTCCTGCAGCATTCGCAACAGAGCCAAAAGCCCGCACAGCAACCATCCCAGCGCGGATGTGGTTTCCGCCGTGGCGGACCGAGGGACCAGTGGACGGGTCAATCCACCTCCACCCCGGCCACCACTGCCTCCTAACCTTCCTAGTCCAAGCTTTCAGGCCCATCAGATGCCAGTGGGCGGCAGGCTTTGCCATCACCTCCCCCACTGACGCACCATCACATCGGACAGGTGGGTTTTAGAAATAGTCCGAAGCGGCTCTTCGAGATCACCGCTCCAGCCATGCCACTTCAATACCACCGCATGGCAGGGGATCACTTGGGTCTTCTTCAGCAGGAAGTTGCAGCCCTCTAGGCCAAGGAAGCCATCGAGCACGTTCCGATGCCAGAAATAGGTCATGGTTGCTAATCACACTACTTTCTGGTGCCAAAGAAGGACAAGGGCCTGCGTCCTATCTTAGATTGCCGTAAGGTGAATCACTTCCTCCGCAAAGAGAAGTTCAGGATGCTCACTTTGGCTCAGGTCTTGTCTGCTCTTGACCCACAAGACTGGATGCTTACTTTCGCATCCCAGCCCTGCGGGCACACCAGCGTTACCTACGGTTCACAGTAGGCCACAAGCATTTTCAGTTCACTGTGCTCACTTTTGGCCTTACCAGCGCCCCTCAGGTGTTCATGAAAGTGACGGCGGCGGTTGTAGCTCATTTACATAGATCAGGGGTTTAAGTCTTCCCCTATCCTGATGACTGGTTGTTGAAGGCGGGCTCACCCCAGGCAGTCGTCTCCCACCTCCAGACTACAGCTGACCTCCTGCATTTGCTGGGGTTCACCATCAATGTGCCGAAGTCGCACCCGATTCCCTCTCAGAAGTTCCTCTTCATTCAGAGCAGTTCTGGACACATCGCAGTTTCGGGACTATCCTCCCGAACAGTGAGTCCAGGATATTCGGGCTCTGATTCCACTCTTTCAGCCCTTATCCCGGGTTTCGGTCAGAGTGACCCTTAGGCTGCTGGGCCTCATGGCCTCCTGCAACCTGCTGATCCAACCTGCCAGATGGCATATGCGGGCGCTGCAGTGGGACCTGGAGTTCCAGTGGGCACAGCATCATGGGAACCTGTCTGATCACGTCCAGATCTTGGAGGGCAGTGCACAACAGTTGCAGTGGTGGCTCACAGACCGGCATTGGGTTGGGGTTGGGAGAGGGATCTGCCTTCGACCCAGAGTTCACAGTAGTGACGGATGCGTCCCTCCTGGTATGGGGCGGCCACAATGGAGAGGCGGAGATCAAAGGCCTCTGGTCGAGTCCCATCTCCATATCCACCTTCTGGAGCTTCAGGAAATCTGACTTGCACTGAAGGCCTTCCTTCCCTCTGTCAAGGGGAGAGTAGTGCAGGTGTTCACCGACAACATCACCGCCATGTGGTACTGCAACAAGCAAGGCGGGGTGGGGTCGTAGACCTTATGTCAGGACACCCTGTGCCTCTGGACATGGCTGGAACATCAGGGCATATTTCTGGTGGTTCAACACCAGGCAGGTTCCCTGAACGCCAAGGTGGATAAACTTAGCCGCAGGTGCATGAAGGATCATGAATGGGGTCTTCACTCTGAAGTGGTGCAATGTCTCTTTCGGCAGTGGGGAGAGCCTTGGTTAGATCTATTCGCCACCGAAGAGAACGCGCAATGGCATCAGTTATGCACCATGGAATTTCCAAGGCAGCATTCGCTCGACAACGCTTTTCATTGCGAGTGGAGATGCGGTCTATTGTACGCCTTTCCTCCTATACCACTTCTACCCCGAGTGCTGAAAAAGATCATGCGCGACCGGGCCCAAGTCATTCTTGTGGCCCCGGACAGGGCTCAAAGAGTTTGGTTTACCAAGCGACTCCATATGAGCATCGATCCTCCGATCAGACTGCCTTTTCAGAGGATCTTCTGTCGCAGCAGCAGGGGACGGTCCTCCACCCAAACCTGTCCAGCCTCCACCTCTTTGCGTGGAGGCTGAGCGGCGGCAATTGATTCCTTTCGACTAGCCTCCTGAAGTTTTTGATGTCATTCTGGCAGCCAGGCGTCCCTCCACTAAAGTGGTATACACATGCAGGTGGAACAAACTTGTGTCGGGGTCAGAAAGGGGATCCACAGCCTTTGCTGTGCACCATTTTTCTGAGGTCCTTTTGTTGCTTCTCTCTTTAGCCTTGTAGGGCTCTGCTCTGGGCACTATCAAAGGTTATCTTTCTGCTATCTCGGCCTTTCTCAGGCTCTCTGATCAGCCTTCTCTTTTCAAGTCCCTGGATGTAAAAAGATTTCTCAAAGGCATTAAACACCTTTTGCCCCCTATTCCGTTAGTGATGCCGCAGTGAGACTTGAATCTGGTTCTTACTTATCTCATGTGTGCTCCTTTCGAGCCCCTTCATAACTGTCCTCTTTGTCTCTTGACCCTGAAGAATGCCTTCCTGGTTGCCATCATCTCCGCTAGGTGAGTGAGTGGGCTCCAGGCTCTTTCTTGTACGCCTCCTTTTCTATCGGTCCATCCGGACAAGGTTGTGCTTAGGCCCCGTCCTTCCTTCTCGCCAAAAGTTTTTACGGCCTTTCACATTGGGCAGGCTATTACCTTGCCCACCTAATTTCTGCCTCTGCATCCTTCCAGGGAGGAAGAGAGGCTCCACCCTCTGGACCCTAAATGTGCGATTTCATTTTATCTCAACCGCACACAGCAGTTCGGGGTGGATGACCAACTCTTTGTTGGCTACATTGGCACTAAGAAAGGTCAGGTGGTGCATAAGAGGACTATCTCCCACTGGGTCGTCTTATGTATCAAAGCCTATTACTTGTTGGCTTAAAAGGAACCTCCGGTGGGGCTGCGTGCTTATTCCACTAGAGCAACTGCAGCCACTACTGCATTGGGACATGGTGTTCCCCTCCAGGACATTTGTCAGGCAGCCACCTGGGTCTTGCTGCACATGTTTACTAAGCATTACTGCCTGGACAGCCAAGTCCGGAGAGACAGCTTCTTTGGCCGTTCTGTTCTCCGGGACTTTCTGGTGTTATTTTGGTTTGCAGACCCACCACTGGGTTTGGTATTGCTGGGGTACCTATTCTAAGGTAAGGAATCTATCACTATGTGTTTCTTTCAGATGTAGAAGTTACTTACCTTTGGTAACGATATATCTGTAAGAAACATTAGTAGTAATAGAATCCTCATCATCCCATCCATCCTCCCCATTCTGCGAACTGATTTCTAGGGTTAAGGTCATGCCTTTCAGGGCCCTAGTTTCAATGCACCAGTGGTCAGTTTCTTGCATGGCTCTGCGTTCCTGGCGCGGAAAGTCGTGTACAGAACTGACATCTATGCGCATAGGTGGCGACTAAGTTGCGCCCGCGATGTCGATGCTAGCGACGGACGCGCAGGGGTTCTGCTGACGAAAACTTTCCGGATCTAGTCTGACGCCTGGGGGTAATTCTAAGGTAAGGAATCTATCACTACTAATGTTTCTTACAGATATATCATTACCGAAGGTAAGTAACTTGTCCATCACTTCCGTGACGGTGATCCGGTCTTCCAGCAGACTGAACCCAGCCTTCCTCTTCTCATTGCCCTTCCCCGAACACGGGGTTCCATGCTGTTCCTCTGTGGGGCTTGTGGGGTTCGGATTGTCCTCTGCACTTGATCTGGGTGCATCCATGGTACTACGCAGTTTGAATTGGTTTTGGTGTGTTTTTTTTGGGGGCTTTTAAAGTGCATTTTCCCGCATGACGCGTGGAAATTGCAGGCCTCTTGCTGATTTTGGTATCGCGCTTTGGGGCTTCACAATTTTTTGGCGTTCATGTTTTGCATTTTTTGTTTGTCGTGTAGGATTTTACGCGGTCATTTGGCACGTTATCCAGCTACTATTGCATGGTGCCGCCGGGTTGGGAATTGGACGGTAAGACTGTGATATTTTCTCACGAGAAAAATAACACAGTCGCAAATTTGCATATTGCAAACACACGCTCTTGAGAATATGCCCCTGTGTATTTTAATGGAGGAATAGACTGCTCCTGATTTGCTTATGATTGCGCGTGGATTCCTCATTTGTGGATAATTCATGGACCACAGTGCCCGGAGTACAATATAACTGTAAGTACACATCCACTTTATGTCCTTGTAAAACTCCTCCTTAAAATAGTGTTTTCTGCTGCCTGGGCAAAGTATAATTACATACAATCCTTTTGTCTCGAAGAAACCAATTTCCTATTGGGCATCTCCCTCATAATAATTATATAATTATTCATGGAATGGTAGTATGCTGTCCTGGTAACAAACATGTCAAGAGATGTTCAGGTGAGAAACTGAATACACCAAACAATGTCCTCCCACGGCATGTGCAAAGGGTAATCACCCATGCAAACTATGGCAGTCTTACAAGGTCTTCCAGCAAAAACAGCCGGGCCTCCCTTCTAGTGGCCCTTCCTGAATTACTCCATTTGCCTTTTTTCACAGATTCTATTGTGGTGCAATCATGAATAGCAAAGACACCTCTCGGGATGTAGCATTCATGTTGACAATTGATAGTAAGGGACACATTGTTACACAATTAAATGACTTTTAATGAAGAATATACTTTTGAATACTGTATATCTTGTATGTGTTGTATTTTGCAAACCTGCATTAAAGACAGTGCATTTCTACACATACAGCACCCCATGACGGGTCTTTTCCCTATATTAAGCAAATGTTTGGAGTGATATTTGCACTGATATTTGTCGCTGCAACCAGATGTGCGGTCGGGTTCTTGGCACACGTAGCCTTAGCTGCAGTGCACAGAGACCTTACTCTCCAGCAATGTTCCCTCTAATTTTTTTCCGCTGTGTGCGGCAGTATAAGTGTGCTGTAAATGTACTCTGAGTACAAGTGTACCTGTACGTTTACTTACATGGCATGGAGGACCCTGTGTTCCATTTTGGGAAGCTCAGGTCTGCTTGGTGGAGACATGAGGAATAGAGGACACCCCTGCCCCAAGACAGATTTGATATTGCTGCATTCCTGTGAGTTTGGTTGGACCCACACTGGAGGAGAGGAGGAAGAGTCTCCCCCTTTACACTTCAAAAGGTTGCTCTTTGATTCAGTGAAAGATCACAAGCAATGGGCCTGGAAACACCACAGGAAGGAGGTAGGGCTGATAATGGATTCATAAAGAGTGGGGCTGGAAGCCTGTGATTAACATGTTGATGCACATATTGCTGTGGCTATCATCCAGGTGTGAACTCTGGTCACTCCCATGAATTGTGTTGTAGGTCAATTAGCTTCGGATTCTAGCCTGCTATGACAACTTCTCTTTTTCTTCTTTCCCTTTGAAAGGATATCTGACACTTCAAAAGAAGCAGAACCCAAACATAAAACTTAATTTCCAGATACCAAAATGCCATTTTTGATTTCGACTATTAAATGGAAACGAACCTACCTTCCAAACCCTGCACTACTACAGTACTAAGAATATCTGCTTCCATACAAAATGTGTATCCTCCAAGTTGGAAAATAAGGTTCCAGGACAAACAGTGCCTACCGCATATCATCCTCATGGGAGGCTCAGGCACACTCCCTAATGAGAAGAAAAGGCACACTGGAGAAGACGTTGGTCTGAATCTCTGGGGCTCGTGATCCTAAAGCAAACTACGCAAAAGGCATGTGTTTGCATGTACTTTAAAAATGTCGATTTCCCTTTGTCGAGAAGGAGATAGAATGTCCTGTGGCATAAGGTCCACTTCTAGTCTAAATGTGTTACACGTAATTAAGAAAATTTTAGAAATTACAGTAACTACTTAATCCAAAATCAAGATCATTTAAGAAGCAGTGCATGAACTTCAAGGAAAGCATAAATGGATAGCCATGCCACTATCAAATAAATATTTAAGATGTTTGCGTGGTCGATTTTGTCTATCGAATGATGAAACCCATGCATTACTCATTTCATATGAGTCTGCATCCAATCTTCCCATCAGTAGAGGTGAGGAAATCAGATCAGTCCTGACTGATGCAAATAGAACTACCTTGCTCAATAACAGAAAACGCAACCCTAATAATCTAAAAAAGCATTGGCATAGCCAATGGGGCTCACTTTTGGGACCTTATAAGTGTTTAGCCATGCACCACATTATCCATTACATTACATTAGCCATTAAATACATCAAAGTTTGTGGTAAATCAATGCGTGCATCACGGACCTCTACATAGAAAGTTACAAGCAATCACAGGAAGTGAAAACAGGATGGGAGGAAAGGAGGGCAAGGATTAGTTAATAGGACATTTAAAAACAAGTCTCAGCTTCAGCTCAAAGCCTTGTGATTCTGGGCAAGTCACGTAATGTACCTAAGCTAGTTTGTGCGAAATAAAAATCTAAAAAAAAAGCTACTCGAGGTATAAAAGTGGTGTGCCCACTGCTTTACAGCTCGTTACTCTTAGTTCTCCAAAGCACAAATAAGCAGCTTGAGTTCTTCATGTTGGGTGGAAGGTTAGCGTTGATTGGGTGGCCAACTGCACAGGCAGGAGTTAATAGGACCTAAACATGGTGCCTGTAGCATATTAAAACAAAAAAAAAGAGAAAAGCTGTTAATGAAGAATAACAGGAGCCCAGGGGATGGTGCCCTGGGCCCATGCCCGGCTCGCCCATGAAAAATGCCAGCCCTGATTGTAAGTATGCATTGGTGCCTGAGCAGTGTCTCTGGGTAGACATACCTACTCTCGGGACCGAGAAAGAATGTTTCTAATGGAGCGTAGCGGGCGCTAGATGGTGCACAGCAGAATGGCTGCCTTCTGAGACTGCTCCGCCGGCCAGGTCTGAGACGCGATGTAAAAGTGCGTTTGGCAGACTCGGAATCAACAACAGATGACAGAAATGGGTATCGGAATGATCCGGCACTGAACTGAGCAGTATGAAAGATTTTTATCACACTGCTGCCACCGCAAACCTGTGAAAGAAGCGGAGCACGAGACGGGACTCTTGGCGGACAAGATGGCGGTGCCCTGATGCGATATTGGATAGGAGCGAACTAGAAACGAGATAGGGAGGTGAGATGCAGGGCGAAAAACGATTGCCTCCCTTGATGCACACGACGTAGCGTAGAGCTTGTCTCCTAGTGCCCTGGGACATCGGAAGTGCCACTGAGAGCTCTAAAGACGTTTATGATGCGTACTGTGGTGCATCGGAACAAAACGGCAGCTAGCATTGGTGGCGGCTTACTGCCTGCGGCGCGATATGGGGCTGTAAATAGCAAGCTTGACACCACATGAGGCTTGCTTTCAGGTGCCAGTGTCGCCCGACTTGTCTGTGGCGCTAGAAATGATGCTGCATTTGCTTGGACTGTAAGCCTGGCTCGAAGCTATGTCCATGCGGAGTCTCGCCCACCCACTAAGTGATTGCTGGATCTACGAGGTTCATGAATGAGTGGTGCGGTAACCACAACACGGAAGCTGCAGTGGGGCGTGCACTATCTGGCTGCCTTGTGAAATGCTGTGAATGTGCCCTTTGAGTTGCGAGTAACACGGATGCTGTCGCCTTTCCATTTGAAGAGTGGTGCAAAAGCGGATCACACTAGATGAGATGTTTCTACCTAGAGGCCCAGTTCTGCGCAACCGTTGTAGTCAACTAGTGGGACTGCTGTAAAACGCTCATTATACTGTGTGCCTTGTGATCGCAGGTCCTCTCTACAACACGGACTCATAACGGGACCCCCGAAAGAGTGCTCTGCCACTGTGGTCGAGGGGGCTGGCCTTGCAGTAGCGCATCACTGCGACTAAGGTGCCACTCCTGCCACTGGTTACCTGTGTGCTCTGCTGAGGACTGATGGGTGAACAGCGGTTGAAGATCTGCAGGGGTGAGACAACGAGAATTTGTGCCGAAGTGGACTACACAGCACAATGTCTATTTTGGGATACTCACCTTTACTTCTGAGCTGGCAGTGCCTCTTAACGGGGAAAATGGGGAAGCCGGATAAGCAACAGTCCAAGCTAACATTCGAAACAAAAAGGCACACTAAAGGGGCAACAGCACACTCCGATACTGAACTTGATAAGGAAAGGCGGTAACTAATGGCATGAAAAATGTGCTACAGGCCAAACAGCAAAGTCTGCAAGACCTAAATGGGAAATTGGATACTATTACTCAACCTGTCAACAGCATGGCGACTAAATTAGAAAAGCATGGGAAACGTCTTATCGAAGCCGAAAATCGGATCACAGCAGTGGAGGATGAGTCCCATTGTTGTTGTATTTTATTGTGCACTGTTCATTTCTACAGTCCCAGTGCCCCACAGGTCGAGGACAGGGTGGGTGGGCGGGGCTCAACTGTTCCCTCAGTGTGCGTGGATTGCGCAGCCTCCTTGGACCCTTTCTCAAAAGCCGTCCATCTCAGTGTCAAAGCAGGCTGTACAGTGCACCCATTACTAAAGAGGGCAAACATGAATACTGCTTTAAATACCTGTGCTATCAGCAACAATTAAAAGCAATATCCGGGGGCTGATCCGTAATACAGAAATGTTTTTAGCATGGCATAAACTTGAGAAACCAGCAGTGGGTACGAGTAGCACTGCACTGCCGAGCTGTGGTCGGACTGAGCACCAAAACACAATTGATTGTCCGGTGATTCTGGGCAAATCACTTAATCTCCCTGTGCCTTCCAAATAATGAATGTGTGCTTGCGTAACATAACTGGTGACCTTCCGGTTCGGTTTGTGCTATATAAAACTACAACAGCAAAAAAAAAAAACCTGACCTGCAACAGCCAGAAGGGAGGAAGGGAGAGAGGCCATCACACACTGTACTGTGTGATGGCCGACCATAATGCTTTCTGGGTGTAATCACCAGAATGAGACCTATACACACACAAAGGAGAGACTTTACAGTAATGCACTAATAAGAAGTCAGCATTTCTGAATGCCACAGATAGTAACCATTAGCAATTAGGGGTTTACCAAACCCCACAGAAGAGATATAATCGGTCGATCGACGCTCGACCTAAAAAGAGAAAGCTGTGTTGGAGAGCTGGATGAGGTAGACTGGAGAGATGCCTGCATGGCTGCTCGGACCATAATGATATCCAACAGGCTCTGCCTAATACAATTCAGGTACCTACACCAAGCTTATATCAGCTATGGTGGACGGGCATTCGCAAATCCCCAGCCTGCTACAGGTGTTGAGATCCTATGGGCGACTTTTTACCATGTGTATGGAAATGCCCAGTGACACTCGCTTATTGGGTCACTATTTTAAATGTCCTTTCCACTGTCGTGGGGTCCCACATTGAACCACATTCAACCATTACACTGTAGTGCATCCTGGTGGATGTGGGTGGGTCCAGGGGGGACAGAATGCTGATTGGCCTGGGTACTGTAATAGCTAAAAGGGCTAAAGCACGTAATTGAACATCCCCCACAGCTCCCTCGGTAGAAGAATGGACTGGTGTCGCAAACTAGAAGAGGCTGCCCCCAGAAATATAACAAAATATGGAAAAATGGTGGGGCTATCATGGACTGGAGGGTCAGAGAAAAGTCAGGGTATAAATGGATGTACATGGGCATCCTCGTGATGAAATGGATTTGGGAAAGTAATACTGTTCTGGATCAGTTTGTGAGTGATTCGCTGATGAGTAGAGTAGTGCAATTGTTTTACTGGTATGTTGTAAAAAATGAATTCAATATTTCTATATAAAAAAGCGGTCTTGGAGCCCCCACAGAGTTTGGCCTTCAGGTTATGACCCTTCAAAGAGATTTAGACAGAGAGAGCATGTCTCTCTTCACTTACCATTTTAAAATCTGGGGGATATTATCCCCTGCATTCCCCCAAACACTATAAAACCCATGGAGAGAACCCCCCCCAAACCTTTCCCTCACTGTTCCTATGTGAAGGTTTCCTGGCACAACAGCTACAGGCAGTCCTGTCCAGTATCGCACCTGTGACGTAAGTGGCGTTTAATTCAAATCTGCATCAGTTTCAGTTTTTCTGCAGAGGACTCTGTGATGACAAAAAGAAATGCAGACCTAAAGTCCAGACTACATTCTTGGATACTTTTCAATTTTAATTTCAAATGTACTTGTTTCAGCTAATAAGACAAGCAAAGGATAACATTTATAAAGTAGTGCAGAAGGCCAAGACGGTAGCACTGTGTCTAATGCTATGAGTGTCATGATAGTTTATCAAAGATTTTAACTGTCTATAAGGCTGCCAAAACCTTCTTTAGATACTTTTGCTACCAATATTTCATCAGCGGAAATTACTGTTTTTGAGGCTGGAATGATTTTCCTTTAGTTAGAGCACTTGACTTAGGTGAAATGAGCTTCCCGCCATGTGAAATTGTTTCCCTGCCCTCTGTATGTGGGACTCTGATACTCAAGATTTATTTCTGTTTAGAATACTCTGTGTTCTTATAACTCCAACCCACTTTCAAAAGAAGCCCAATTCTTTCAACGGTGCAAAGTTATTTCCCATTACTCCTCCTACTTGCAGTAACACGCACAAGGTAGCTATCTATATTTAATTGCTGATGTCTCGTCCTCCTGTGTAATCATCCCCCAGAGCGATTGGCCCTCATGTCGGATGACATCCTCCTGTAGCTTTATCATGTCAGGGCACCACTTGACCAATCAATTGCCTAGCATCCAATAGGTTACATTTATCATGATGACATTGAAATGTATAGCAGAGTAGACCGGAAACCCAGCTGAAGACTAAGATGTTGAGATGAAAGAAACTAGGGCTTTTTTTGACTTATACATTTGTTTCAAGGTGTGGTTGATAATATTCTTCAGTTCTCTACAGGTTAACTAATAGATTCTAACATCTTCATTTTACCACACCATTATTTGCTACCACTCTCTACACAACTCTAGCATCTATTTTCGGACGTAGATAAAAATATCTCATGGCCATCCAAGTGACAGTGTACCATTCTCACTGCAATTGTTTTGGTTATGGTACACCAATAGCAATTGTCATCAAGTAGAGGGAGGAAGGTTTATGCTACAGTTAATGAGAATAATAAAAACTAAGAATAAGTCATATGCTGGAGAGAGGTATGCTAAGGGGAAAATAAAATTGAGATTTTAATTTTTAATGAGTTGTGGATTTTCACAATATTATAGAATTCAAAGTTTATTATTAGATTTTGAATATTTCAAAAACAATTCAACGCAAAAAAACTGATTTTTATAAAGCATTAATAATTAGTACTAACTGTGCAGAAGAGAATTTCTCTGTGTTGCTGAGACCAAAAAGAAAATTCGTTCATCAGCCTTCTGCACTACTTTATCAATTTATATGGGAATTCAAACTCACAATGGCAAGTTCCTCTACCTTATGAGCAGGTCTTAAATCTCCTTTGCTACCTGCCCTGGATTATGTGCTGGAACCGCCCCCAAAGAATGAACTATCGAGAGGCCCAAATACCTGGACTCAGTCACAGCTCAATCCCAATTGGTGATATTCCAGCACATAATCTATGAATTAGTTGTATTCACTGCATAATCTCATGGTGGAAGAATTTGGGGCACTAACTTTACTACCCTGAGAATAGTCGAAAAGGGGTCTGATGTATATATAATTAAGTTGTCTGCATAAAGTGCTATCTTGTTTAGTTGTTGTACAGAAAATGGAATTACTTGGGGGTCTCTGCCCAGCTACTTAGAAAATACTTCTATATAAATATCAAACAAAAGAGGAGAAAGAGGATTCCCCTGCCTCGTACCCCAGGTAATCTGAAAACTCCCTGTCAAAACTCCATTGAATATAATTTGCACCAATGAGTTTTCATACTATCTCTGAAGAGTCAAAATAAAACACGGGCTAAACCCTACTTCCTATACCTTCCACATATACACTCAGCAAATCCAGTCAAATGCGTTAGCTGCATCTATTGTGGCAACATCCAAGGGAATTGAACGATTCATTGCCAGATCAATACACCCTACCAATTGCTGTGTAAGATCGTGAATTTAACACATAAGAATAAACCCTTTCTGGTCCGGGTGAATTAACTGTGGGGCCAACTTTGCTAGCCCACCTGCTAGGATACTGGTGAAAACCTTTTATATCAGCCAATTTCTCTTTTGAATGCCGATTATATCTGCCTTCTTTGGATCTCGAGCGGCTTCAGAATCAACACTATCATAGCTTCCCTTCATGAATCCAAGATCTGGGCATTCTCTAAATATTTAGAATTAAACAACTTTCTCCAGACCAGAATTACTACCTTCTTTTGTATATTGTATAGCTCCAAGGGTATAGCATTAGGCCTCACAGATTTGCCGTTCTTAGCCCAACTCAGATGCTCCCAAACATCAACCTCCATTATTTGTTCTTCCAGAGACTCCCTTCCTGTCTCTAATTAAGCCTCAATCCAGTACAGGATCTTACCTGGGCTCTCAGTTTTTTGATCAGGTAGAATTTTAAGAGTGTAGCTATCCTTTTGAGGAAAGGAGCAGGACTGGAGATGCTATTGTCTAAAATGGATAGCTCGGGTAGATGGTTTTTGGGGGGTATAAGATATTCTAATGTTGAGTTTGTGTGTGGGGGTGTTTATGGCCCGAACATCATCGACCCCTCATATCTTGCGACCCTGGAGTGGAGTCTATTGGAGATTGCATTACCAATTGTATGGGGGAGGGCTTTAATAACCTGGTTGATTCTACCCTAGAAAGCTCTACCAGGAGATATTGTACCTCTACGCCTAAAACTAGGCAGGCATTAAGGAGTATGCTTCAAGATCTGGGGTTGACTGATGTGTGGTACCACCAAATGGGCCAGACAAGGGGTTACACATTTCATAGTAAAAAAAATATGGTAATTTCTCTAGACCGGATTACTTTTTTGTGGACACAACAATAGCAGATAAGGTTAAAAGAATTGCTCTTCCGGCAGGACATTTCTCTGAAAAATCATAGTTACAGGTGAATGATCGATGTTTTGCTCATTGACCATCCATCTAGGGTTTTGTCTATCATGCCCTTCTCCTTGATGCTGAAGTCATCTCGTTCCTGGAACAGGCCAGCAACTAATTGTTTGCTGATAATATGGGATCAGCATCCCTCACAACAGTGTGGGGCATATTTAAAGCATTCATACAGAGTTTTTCAAAATGCTTGGTGCGCTATGTATAGGGCAGAGAGAGTGGAATGTGATGCCCTTGACCAGGAAATAGGGGTGTTTGAGGCCATCCTGCAGGTGCAAAGCTCTCCCCACAGTAGTGTACAAGTAAGAAAGAGGTTCGAGGACGCCCAGCTTAATCACAAGCTTAGGAAAAGAAATGCAGGGATAGGTGACAAGCCAAGAGAATGAAGGTCTTTGGATTTTCATCTAGGAGTGCTCCTGCTCTTTCCCCATATTCATTATTCCTGGACCACTGTAATCTATTAAGGAACTAAAAAATAATTCCTAGGGGGACATGTCCAAAAAAGCTGGGTAGATGCAAGAACATCTGGTCTCCTTCTTGTCCCAATTATATACTGAGGAAATAAGATCATATCCCGGAGCCACCTCCAATGTCTTTCAGGTCTGGAGTTATCTTGGCTCACAGAGACAGGAAGAGAGTCTCTAGAACAAGAAGTAACTGATTGCCCACATTCTGAAGATTCAGCCATTGCTATGACTTCAGCGCAAGGGCCGTTATACGCGTGTGCAAGGACAAAGACCACATAGACAAATTATCCTAGGATATGCCATACTGGTTATATCCACCTAAAGACAGAAATACGGGGGTGTGGCCAAGCCGGAGACTGAGACGGTCACCCTGCTTTGAAGCTCCACCGGTCGACGTGGCTAATATGTGATTTCCCACCCTATAGCAACTCCGCCGAGCCGGGAAAAGACATCAGGATGCAGCAGAAGGGGTCCTGATCTTCATGCATCCCTGGCCGAAGCGGACACATGCTGCTTTGAGGCGAATTGCGGCGATCATAAAGTGGGCGGACGAGATCCAAGATGGCGGCTCCGGCAGAATGAGGAGTATCCAAAGACACGGCCGGTGGCCTGAGACTGCGACTGGGGCACGGTGAGTCTGCGGGCTGCGGGCCGGGGCAGTGAGCGGCACTACATCAGCCTGAGCAGCGCTCGATTACTGCAGGAGGTCCGTTTGACCTCTACCTTCCTGAGAGCTGCGCGAACACAGAGGCGCGGCTCGCGGTAGCGATCAGGGACAGGGCCTGCTCTACCGCCACGGCTACACCGGGCGCGATCCCTCCAGAGCGCCCTGGGGTCCCTCTCCCACCCGAAAGTGCTCCTGCTTGGCAGCCGCCTGCGCAGCCCTCCCCCTCTTCCATTGCAAGGCCTCAACTTCTCCGCCATCTTACACGCTGCAACGCAGCACCTGGAACAGGCGCGATCTCCCAATTTAAGCTGACTCGTCCGAAGCTGCCACCAGATACTGCCGTAACGGGCCCAATGTGATCCCAGTTGGCCCCAAATTGCCTTGTCTCCACGCTGAAGCCACCAGTGGCATACTGTGGCTATCTTATTACAGCCCCATACAATCTAATAAGGGGTACCAACAGTTTGCATCCCGCATCCCTCCCCACACTACCGAAACAGAGGCACCAGCCAGCTGCACGCTCCCTGGTCTCTGAGCAGCAGGCCCTGTGGGAACAGCCTATCTGAAGTGCTGCTACTCAACGAACTGCTCAGGGGACACGCCTGAACAACAGCCAAGGCCTTTACAACTTCCTTGCCAGTGCGCACACGGCCCATTCTTGATCACCGTCGCCCACAGTTCATAATCCTTCCTTGCCGGCCTTTACGATCCCACTCCGGCCATAACCAGAAAAACGCTGATATCGGGTTATTTTGATGCTTGGTGGAGGGAATAGCGGAATGGGCTGCAAGGATCCTAAGCAACGCCTTCTCGCCTTCCAAAAGGTCTCTGGCACAGCCCAAGACACCACTGACACCATAGCTGAGGTTGGCCAGAAAGACACAACGCCAGAAGGGCTCTACCCAGCTAGGCTCCCTGCTGCAAGAAATGAGGGCAGGGTTTAGAGCCCTAGATGTCCGTTTTGACACCCTGGACAAGTACCTGGCTGAGTGGGGTCAAAAATCTAGGTTCACGACCGACGTCCGGACGTGGTGGAATCTCGTACATCAGATCTAAAAGAGGGGACGGCACAATCCTTGAAAAGGCTCGACCGAATGGAACGCATCCTCAAAAAAGTCGCCATCAAGAATGAGGACTTGGAGGCGCGCAGTCGCCGAAACAACGTGGGGATCTACAGCAACTGGTCGCATGGACACCTTGGTAGAGACTATCCTGATAGACCTGTTTGGCAGGGAATCCTTCACTGCGGGCTTTGTGATCGAACACGCTCATAGATCATTGGGCCCACGACCCAACCCTGGATGCCTGCCCAGACCCATCATTGCGCGGGTCTTGAACTTCAGGGATCGCGACACTGCTGTTCGACTGGCAAGGGAGCAGGGCAAAATGCTATAGCAGGGCTCCAAGTTATCCCTCTACCCAGACTTTACCATCACGGTGCAAGTAGCAAGGCGAAAGTACACTGGCGTCAAGGCTGCGCTTAGAAATTTAGGATTGAAATATGGCATGCTATATCCTGCACGGCTATGCGTCGAGGTGAATGGACGAGCACGTGTTTTTGACAATCCCGGGGAGGTGCAGGAGTTCTGCCATGAGCACAAACTAAATACCAAACGCCCTATTGAGGATAACAGACTCCCCCGTTCACAGAACGGTTCGGATGCCAGCATG
The DNA here is from genome assembly GCF_964261635.1 of Lissotriton helveticus. Lineage (NCBI taxonomy): Eukaryota > Metazoa > Chordata > Amphibia > Caudata > Salamandridae > Lissotriton > Lissotriton helveticus. The sequence continues at coordinate 455,592,108 of NC_136072.1, read as the reverse complement.
GAGCTGTTTTCGGGATCTGGTCATGGTTGATCCGATTGTATTTCATTGCTTTATGTGGAGAATTCAAATTTGCTGGGATTTTGTTAAATCGTTTTCTAGTTTTATATGACAGTTGCCACATCGCTGTTAGGGGCGCTGCCACCACCCCTAATGATGTTCACCTTACGATTGATGTGTGAATTGAGCGAGTACCATTTATGGTTACTTTTCAGTGCTACAGAGGAAAGATTGGTACTGCACTGTTATTTGTTAGCAATGGTTCTGCCCCTCTGGTTGGGCGGGGAGGCTGGGTCGGGGGAGGGGGGTAAGGTGGGGACATGGTTTAGATACACTGGGACATCTTTAAGTACATGGATTGACGATTACGATAGGTACACGTGGTTGATTTTCATTCAATGCTCATTCTCGCCACCGCTATGGCTCAGATAAGACATAACGCTGGCCCCTCTGAAGTGGTCTTGGCTACCTGGAACATCCGCGGACTGAATAACACTTGTAAGAAAAGACAGGTAACACAGTATCTACTACGTCACAAGGTAGATGTAGCTTTCTTACAAGAAACTAATCAGCCTCCTACTGCTCAGTCCTGCTTTGCCGCAAGCTGGGGAACACACCGATATTTTGTGAACTACAGTAACTATGCAAGAGGAACTGCAATACTGATCCACAAGCGTCTTCCGGTCCATTTGAATTCAGTACTCCGTGACAGCGAAGGTAGATATATTATTGTGCTGGGCGGCTTAATGGGACACACATTAGCATAGGTCTGTGTGTATGGCCCCAACAATGACTCCCTTGACTTTTATTACACCCTGCTTTCCAAATTAGCACAGCTAGGCCCGGTTCACCTTTTAGTAGGAGGGTACTTTAACATTGTCCAGGATTTGTCAAGTGACACTACATTTAGCGCTCCGAACCCCAAACCACGGGCGAGAAAGGCGGTGAGCTCACTTTGTGAAACATTGCTCTAAATGACATAGGTAGGACACAAAGCCCACACCACACTGACTTCACTCACTACACTAGCTGTCATAACACATGGACAAGACTAGACTATTGGCCGGTTTCCCCAGATTCGAACAGCTGGTGCCAAGCGGTCAAGACACTCCCACGAACATTCTCAGACCACTCTCCAGTATTGTTAACTTTGAAGGTATAGCGCCCTGAGGGTTTTGAAAGGCAGTGGAGATTCTCTAGCCGATCGCTCGATGATGAAGTATTTCGAGGGGAGCTACGTGAGGCAATGGAAGACTACTTTACCCATAACACCTTAAGCCTGCTGGAAACTAGAGAAGAAATGGCACAGTGAACAAACTCCGGACAGCCACGCAGCACACAAGGACGCCATCCGCAATCACCACCACCTCATCAGGGAGGCCAAGAGGACTTCCTTCAAAGACCGCCTCGACAACAACGCACACAATATCAAGGATCTCTTCAACATTGTGAAGGAACTCTCCAACCCCAGCTCCAACACCAAAAACATCCCGCCGTCGCAAGCCCTGTGCGACTCCTTCGCCACCTTCTTCCACCGCAAGATAGCAGACATCCACGACATCTTCAACACCCAGACAGCCCCAACAGACAGCAACACAGCAGACCCTCTGCACACCATCAACCACGACCCCCTGCTAGCCTGGGCCAGCGTGAGCATCAATGTCACCATCAAGACCATGTGCACAATCCACTCCGGCTCTCCGTCAGACCCATTCCCGCACCACGTATTCAACAGAGCAAGCAGCTCCATCGCACCCCACATGCACAACATCATGAATCTCTCCCTCGAGACCGTGACCTTCCCAGAGATCTAGAAACACGCAGAGATCAACGCCCTACTCAAAAAACCTAAGGCAGACCCAAGAGACCTCATGAACTTCCGGCCCATCTCTCTGCTCCCCTGCTCCAAAGTTATCAAGAAAACCATCCACAAACAGCTAACCCGATACCTCGAAGAAAACAGAATCCTGGATCCTTCCCAGTTAGGGTTACACAGCAACCACAGCACCGAGACTGCCCTCATCGGTGCCACCGATGACATCAGGACCCTGCTGGACAACGGCGAAACCGCAGCACCTGCTAAACCTCTCTACCACCTTCGACACCGAATGCCATCGCACACTATGCGCACGCCTCCACGACGCAGGGATCCGAGACAAGGTTCTGGATTGGACCACCTCCCTCCTCTCCAGCAGAACCCAGAGCGTCTGCCTCCCCCCATTCTGTTCCAAAGCCTCTGAGATCATCTGCGGCGTACCCCAGGGATCCTCCCTCGCCCAACGCTGTTTAACATTTACATGGCCACGCTTGCACACCTAGCACGACCTCATCATATTCTCCTACGCCGACGACACTCAGCTGATCCTCTCCCTCACCAAGGACCCCATCACAGCCAAAGCCAACATCCACGAAGGAATGAAGGCCATCGCCGACTGGATGCAGACCAGCTGAACTCGGACAAGACGGAGGTCCTCATCCTCTGCTCCAACCCTTCAGCCTGGGACGACTCCTGGTGGCCGACGGCACTGGAGGCAGCCCCGACACCCACGCAACCTGGGAATCATCTTCGACTCAACGCTCTCAATGACCAAGCAAGTCAATGCCGTCCCCTCCACCTGCTTCAACACCCTCCGCATGCTCCACAGATGGATCCCGACAGATACAAGAAAGACAGTCACCCAGGCCCTCGTCAGCAGCAGACTCGACTACGGAAACGCCCTCTACGTGGGAGCCCCGACCAAGCTCATCAAACGACAACGCATCCAAAAACGCCTCGGCATGACTGATCCGCGACATACCATGCCACGGCCACATCACCCCCCCACATGGGAAACCTGCACTGGCTCCCCGTTAACAAGAGGATATCCTTCAAGCTTCTCACCCACGCACACAAGGCACTCCACAAGACTGGCCCAGCCTACCTCAACAGACGGCTCTCCTTCTACATCCCCAACCGCCAGCTACGCTCCGCCTACCTCTCACTCGCCACCGTCCCGCGCATCGGAAGAACAACCACTGGTGGGAGGTCCTTCTCCCACCTCGCTGCCAAGACATGGAACACTGCTGACCTTCAGGAGGAAACTCAAGACCTGGCTGTTCGATCAGTAGCGCCCCCCCCCCCAATGCCTTGAGACCCTCACGGGTATGTAGTGTGCTTTACAAATGATTGATTGATTGAACACTGGCTCAGTAGACACCTCGGCAATGTTGTGGGAGGGTTTCAAAGCCTACATGAGGGGAGTATGCATATCCAACAACACTGGTGTGTTGAGAGATTTGCGCAACACGTTAGCCTGGCTGGAGCAGGAATTAGGAACATTAGACACTGAACAGCTCCAGGCGACTGGCCCGACTTAGATGAGTGTAGGCTTTCCCTGCTCCCAGAATTCAGAGACACTGCTGAGAGGAAAATACTTTTTATTGTAAAGTATCATAGCGCCAGGGTGTACAGCGAGGGTGAGCGACCAGGTCGAATATTAGCTCAAATAATTAGACCCCCCTTTAGTAAGGCATACATCCCTGAGTTGACAACCACATTGGGGCAACGAATCACGGACCCACTGGACATCCAGGGGGAATTCCTTTCCTACTTTAACTCTTTATACACCACTAAATTGGGCATGGATAAAATGGATCAAGACAGCTATCTGTCTGAAGTGGCGTTAGTGTACCGCGACAAGTTCATGCAAGACTTTCTTGCTGTACCCATATCGGAGGTAAGCATAGATGTGGCCATCTCTGTCCTGAGGAGTTCCTATGCTCCGGGGCTCAATGGTTTCACAGCAGACTTTTATAAGGCCTATAAAGATTTATTGATTCCCCAGCTTCTTGAAATATATGCAGAAGCCCTTGTGCGGCCGGTACTACCTCCACCCTGCGTGAGGCGATCATTATTGTACTCCCCAAACCCAGCAAGGACCCCCTATTATGTGGTTCCTATCGACCATTGTCACTGCTAAACTTAGACTATAAAATACTGGCAAAGGCTTTGGCGTGCCGACTGTATCTCTTAATGGAGTCTATAATCTCCCCGGCCCAGTCTGGATTCATACCTCACCGATTGACCGCATTCAATCTATGCACTTTGTTTAACACGTTACACAGAATCAACCCTAAAACCCCTGCGGCACCTATCCTATTAGATACAGAAAAGATACAGAAAAGGCATTTGATTCCCTTGAATGACCTTTCATTTTATCCATCATGGAGCACATGGGAATGCCGTTTGGTTTCATTGGCACTACTGCCCTGCTATATAGTTGACTGACGGCTCGACTCAGGCTAAACGGTACACTGGCTTCCCCCTTCACTCTATCGCGCAGCACCGGACAGGGCTGCCCGCTGTCACCGCTGTTGTTCATTTTAGCCATGGACCCCCTTATAAGGCACTTTCAAGCAAACCACTTGCATAGAGGGTTACAGTTTCATACAGGCCCGTTATTATTCTCATTATATGCAGATGATACGGTTTTATATGTTCGCAACCCCCAGGCTAACTTGGACCCGCTCATCCTGGAAATCTTGCATTTTGGTGGGTATTCCGGCCTGGGAATCAACTGGCACACATCTTTAATTTTTTCCACTCACTGCCAGTACGGTCCAATGGGACCTGGAGTTCCCTCTGGAATGGAATACTGATTCAGTCAAATATCTAGGCATACATATACATCTCAATACGGAGCAGATTATTCGCCGTAATTACGGGACAGCTGTTACTAAATTGGAGACAGATCGAGAAACGGCTGCAACTCCCACTGTCCATGGCGGGTCGAGTTTCCCTCATTAAAATGGTAGTGCTTCCTAAATGTTTATATTTATTTCAAAACATCCCTTTTTAACTCTTCATTCCCATTCAATAAGGCTAGTTTGGGGTGGTGGACACCCCAGGGTTAACTGGAGGGTGATGACGCTCCCCTGCGATAGAGGTGGGTTTGGGGTCCCCGATCCCAGACTATATTATTTAGCTGCGCAGTGTAGTTTTTTGTAGGCGTGGTACCACCCTGATGCCAGAATCCCATATCTCCGACCGGAGTCAGACTTAGTCCTATCAGACACACTAGCGGCGATATTACCGAAGGGTTTCACCAAAGACCCCAACGATATCCAACCCGCATCGACCACTAGCTGGGCTTGTGAACAATTGCGTTGTGTAACACACACTCCACTACTCTACTCCTCAGATCTCCCACTCCCAAACCCTAAAATGATACCCATAACTAGCGAAAAGTTAATACAGAAGACGTGCCATAAATTTGACATTACAAAGATGGGTGATCTTTTTCCAAACGGGCATATATTTGACCCTGATGATGAATCTCTCTTGTCTGACGCCACATTCATGTACAGATTCGTCCTTCTGCAAATTAGTAGTAGCGGCGCATGCCCTATAGAGCTGTGACACTATGCCGGTCAATGATGACAAAATACACAAAGTATGGGAGGAGGACTTGGGTAATCCAATCTCGGATGAACAATGGGATGACTGCTGTGCGGTCACGAAAAATATCTCCCTCAACAGTAGCCACAAATTAATTCACTTTAAGTCTCTTCGTAGAATGTACATTACCCCCATCAGACTCCATAGAATAGACCCTACCAGATCACATCATTGCACCAAATGCCACGCTCCAAATGCTGACTTCGCTCATCTTGCTTGGACCTGTCCGAACGTACACTCATATTGGGTGGGCATTTATGGGATGGTGAGTGACATGATCAAAGTACCAATGACCCCATTGCATGAGATTGCATTGCTGGGATATGTTATACAGTTCCCACAGGCGACCCGCAGCTTTGTTGCTATTAGTTTACTCCTGGCTAAAGGGAAGTGACAATTCACTGGGGTGGCAGAGCAACGTCCTTGGTAAAAGGATGGCTGAAGAGCATGGCATCTTGCTCTACAAATAGTGACTTTTAAGCAGCAACGCTCCCCCCCACTTCCAGGCCCAAAGATGTCTGGGGACCTTTCAGGGCATATCTTCAGGCACAGCAACAAGTCCCCCTCCACACATGCAGACCATGGTATAGTTCCTACCGGTGTGGGCTAAGTTGTCACAAGGCACATGTCACTACTCACCTCTTCGATTGTATTATATTCTCGTTAATACAGTTGATAAATGTCCAGGTCTTGAGTGTATACACCGCGTATGTTAACCATGTGATTGAAATGGCTAGTGTATTAGTGATGTGGGGATTCGAGGAACATGCTTTGGGGTGGCGTACGAATGCTTAGCATTGTTGACTGTATCACAGGAGATCTATATTTTACCTGCATGTACTTGCCAACAATTTTATTGGTCCCAGTGTACTGCTATATTTGTATCTAAATGCTAAATAAAATGTTAAAAAAAGACAGAAATACTGAAAAAAACAAGCTAATTCCTCACAACCATGCCACGGTTACAGAGCTACCAGCACAAATTGAGGTTTTTACATACAGGCTGACATCAGATAAATGATTTGCAATATGGGTTTGATATAGTCATCTTATTTTAAGTCAGACCCCTGTCGGGCTACAGAAGTAAATAAATGGACTGGCTGGTTATATTGAGCAGCAAGGACTTGAGCCTAACTTACATAAAATAAAACAAAGGTGGTCCGTGTGACTGATCCAAAGAAATCGTGCACTAACTGGATTGTCAATGTCAATAGTATAAGAGGTTACATCTTCTATAAGTACCTGGGAATATTGATTAAATGTCTACTATCCTTTGCAAAGTGTTATTTGAAGGTCAGCTACTGATTTGTAACTCAGCAAGGGATGACAGCAGGATGGGCAGCTTAGCTCCTATTGTGGCCCAAATCGTGGCAATTATTCAGTTATGGCCGCACAACGTCTACCGACGGTTGCATATGGTAATAACCCACAAAAAAAGAGGCGGCCTTGCTAAATTTGTTACAAACAAATGTGAAATGAAAAATGAATTTGTAAACCAGGTCTACCTCCACACCCAATGATGGCTGGAACTTGGCCAACTGAGCCAAGAAGTGCAAAAAAGTATTTCCTGCTGGCACAAGTTGCAAAGGCATTCGAGTCGCATAAGGGTAAAAACTTAACCAAATTATGGGGAGCTTATCTTTTGTCATAAATAAAAGCACTGGACACAAAGGAAGCCTGGGCCATCCCGATGGAAAGAACATCTCTCATCTGGGTAAATACCACATTAGCAAACGCCCGATCTATGCAGCAAGACTAGGCCACATTGTCAATGCATGCCAATTAGCTGAAAATCATCACCAAATACCAGCATTTAAAGCCCCAAGCATGCCTGACAACCCATTTTTCACTTGCATTAAAACGTCGTTTATGTTGTTTTATGTTGGGCAATTCAAAACAAAAGGCAGACAACTCGAAAGTGCTACCTATGTATGTACAAACGAGATTCATTCACCCACATCTTATACCCATGTCCAGCATTTTTAGTACACAGATGGAAGTTACTTTGACCAGTCTGTTTGCAAGTGCACATGCGCACTTGTAGGCAAGCTGCAACTGATTCAGCAGATTCGAAATCCCCTGGTTGTCCAAGGAACCAAATTACTGTGCCTGGCTCAAAAAATATACTCAGTGCCTCAAAGCCTCAGGGGCCACAAGTAAACACCACTAAAGAGGTCATTAGCTAAAGACTGTTACCGACCGAATGAACACCCACTTTAGTTAATGCATCAGGCAATCAGTTAAGCATGCAGACTTGTAGGTTAAGTACAAACCATTTGCAGTTTTCTTGTTTCATAACTAAAAAGCTGATTCTGTATTGCAACAGATGTTAAGTTAATGTGTTCAACTGTTTTTAAATCATCTGTTTTGACGATTGTAAATAAATAAATACAATACAATACAGAGCTACCAATTTATTTCCAGAAGTCTACATCACAAAACAGTATGAGGAAAAGTAGTTTGTAAGCTTGCAGGATGGACATAGTGGCGCAGACATCAACTTTCCTTGTTTGCATCGATAGTGCAAAGCCTCAGTTGAGTTTCCATGTCAGAAGTGCAAAAATATGGCCTGAGGGCACGGGTGAATTGTTGGGGTGGAAAAGTGAACAGCAGCGATCTTTCGTCCACATTATAACATGATAGCGTTCCTGCTTCATAGTTTAGAAAAACGCCCAAAGTACTGGGGCGCACACTGCAGCTGAGAGGCGTCACGCTGCGGGAGAAATGAACAAAGTATCTCTCACCTCCCACTAGGCTCACCATCCAGCAGCCTGTCTTAGGTGGTGGCCTGATAAAGACCTTTTGTTGTGCATACTCTTCACAGACCCCCACTGACCAGTTCTTTATATCTGCCACCAACACCTCCCAATAATGCTGCCCTGATTTGAAGCTCTCCTGTCCCAAGACACATGACGATGTGAGGTGTTTCGCAGTTGTTAAAGGCCTTTCTTGCCTGGTCGGTCTGGCTCTCACACTTTTACAGTCATCTGATACGACAAGGAGGGGATTGGCGGTGCCGGGATCCAGTTTGACATCTCCTGGTAAGGACAAAATAAATCCCACATTAGAGCTATACAATTTCAAATATGTTAGCTTTGAATTCTCTTGTAGCAATCAGTGCATCCTTGATAAGAGCAACTGACCCCAGTATCTGACAGGGGCGGCTCCTCCATGTAGGCGGAGGAGCATCGCCCCATTGCTTTCCCGCAGTGTGAGAAGCAGAAACATAAAATGGTATTTATAATACCAGTTTATGCTTCTGCTTCTGGCACTGCGAGAAAGCAGAAGGGTTTGGTTGGGGGCAGGCAGACGGGTGGGTGGTCCTGCTCCCGGGCAGGAGAGGAGTGGCTTGCCCACTGCATGCAGCCAACATGGAGAAAATGGCCTCCCATAGACGCCTGTGCGGTCGGTGTCCCAACCGATCACAATGCTGCCATTGCAGCGTTGTGTTTGGCTTAGGGGAGGGAAGCTGCCTGCTACCTGTGTGGAGTAGACAACGCGGGACCAGATCGAGCCACAAAGGTAAGTTAGATTTTCTAAATTATTTCAAATGAACCCCGTGCAACACTCCGCCCCCCCCCCCACCCCTACCTCCCACCCACGAGTCATGACAGCCGCGACTGGTATATGAAAGAGCTTACATGATAGAAGTGAGATCACCATAGGTGCAAAACAATGCATGCAACAGGAGCCAGTAAAAAAAACAAAAAAACAGCAGTAAAGTTTCTCAAATGGGGAAAGTAAAAATGACAACAGTAAACACGACTCAAACCACAAGATCAACATACATTTGAAGAGAATAATGATGTCATATGAACACACACAGCCCTTCACAGCAGGGGGCAATATATTTATGCTGAACAAGCAAACCAGAGCCTGGAGAACTAGTTACTTGATAAGAACCAGTCAACAACAGCAACGGAAGTAAGTTATACACGAAGAACTAATTAACATCATTAGCAGGAATGGTTGACTTGACAGCAACCAACTGCAGCCCAGTGTACTCCTTTCCCGGAGTGATTCGCCTGGACCAAAGTTATGGGTGTAGTTTGACTCCACACAGAGCAAAATTAAGAAGGGCCCACTTAGGAAACAAAACTCGATCGGACATACTTTGTCTCAGCCCTCATGTACAGAGTGCTAGAGCAAGGCGACATCTAGACCGCCTCAGAGGTTAAAGTTCTCTAAAACATCTCTTTCCTTATTCAGAAACACCACAAGTGTTGAGCGGGATCCAATTCTTCAAATCCGTTCTTGGTTGCAGAGAGCGGCTGTGTGATGAGTGCTTTCTCTAATACAATCAAATAACATTTGTATTATCAGTTAGAGGATGATCACGCATTCATTAATGCATAACAAATAAGGATAATAATGTCACCGTTAAAAAAATCATAATGATAGGCTCATATCTTTTGTTTTTTAAGTAGATAAGTTTTAATTCCAAGATAGCTATTTATGTACCTTGATGTTTCAAGATGTCATGTAGTTCCTAAAAATACATAGGATCTGTGTGTTTGTTTGGCAACATAAACTAAGGAATTGGTGTCTAGACTGATTCCGGACATCCCTGCATGATATGTAGGCCTTCAGACCAGCTAGCTCACAGTGCCAGTATAAGCCCCCTAACCTTACCAAGGAGCGAATAGTTTCTGGCAACCACTGAACATGACAACCCTTTGTGGAAACAGTACAGTACTTTTCCGCTCAGTCAACCATGCTCACTTTGAAAATGTTCCCAATGTTTATTCTATGTGTGTCTCTGTGAGACTAAGTATATATTGAACCAGCGTCATTCTAGTAGAAAACATATGTGCTGCAACGTTCAGAAGGCAGAAGCAAACTTAATAGATTACAATCCACAAAAGTGTAAATGTAAGCATATATAAAATCAGTAATCTTAGGTCGGGTTCACATCGTAGAAGTACGCTGAGTGTACCTAAATGTACCTAGCCTGCATGTGGGTGCAAAGCCAAGAATTCTCAAGAAGTCAATCTCATTACCTTATGGGAGTGAATGAAGGACCCCGTATTCGTCACAAGTTGGACACCCTGCAAAGAAAGTCAGACCACTGTGTGCTGCAGCTTCTGTGTGCAGGGACCTTACTTTCAGCGTGGGAATGACTCCTCTGGTCACCTAGTGAAGGTGCGGGTCTTTTATACCAAAAAGGTAACCTCAGGGGTTCTACCTAGATCGATATGTTATGATTGGGATTATGTAAGTCAACCTGAATCAATAAATGCAATAATGCAAAGCAGTCCAGTCGTCCGAGGATGACGATAGCGATGACTTGCATACAGAGTTTTTATACAGAGTATGTTAATCATGTTATGTACGTCATGTACAAGGGATTATGCTATGATTCTAAAAATCCTCATGCATAATAAAAGCGGCCAGTTTCAAGGAAACCAATCAAAATTTACTTAGCACATAACTGGGTAAAAGGTCAGTACTAAAACGGTTATGTAGAGCAAGGTAGGACAACGTAGGTAAAATGTCGCTTTGTTATGTTTCGTGAGCTAGACCTAAGTAGCAAAGAGATGTGTGATTGTTCTAGAAGTGGAACACAACTTTTGGCAAATCGCTTCCATCCTTAAGTCCCTTTCATAGCTTGTATTGCATCAGCAGCTTAAGCAAGTATTATAGCGGTGATTCCACCTTTTTGATGCAGGGGGGTACAGTACAGCACCAATTCACTTGCCATCGCAAAATTATGTATTCCTCAGGAAAGGATAAACACCAAAAACAGGAAAGGATATACACCAAAAACATTTTTTCATAACATTAGATCATTTATTTCAAGCTTAATAGCATCAGCAGTCAATATTAAATTCTGCATGAAATCCGATATTGATTCAGTGACTCAAGACCAGAAATCTTTCTTTTGTATGTACTCTGGTTGATTCAAATTGCCCCTGATGTAGATTGGAGAATGCAAATGACGTACATATTTTCCCAGACATTTTCATTTAAATAATCTTAATGCTGTGTAAGAAAACATATTATCAATTTAATTTGTTGCGATAGGATTGTATACTCTCAGAGATGCCAGTCTTCTATTTTGATTAAATTCAAAATCCCCCCCAATCCCAGCACTGAGCCCTTTTTGGCGATATGGGGAATTTCTGGCTTAGGGCTCCATAACCTTTTTTCCACATAAGTTATCCTCTCCATATTTGTGCCCTTTTTTCCAAAATCCTGAGGATTCTAAAAGTGCCATGGGTTTGGATTTTCCCTGGGGGAGGCGGGGGCGGAGAAATTAGGCTAAATATTACAACATTTTGAGTTTCTTGTGAAAAATAGGAAAAAGTGCTCTGGCTAAAAGTGGCTTTTTTCTCCTAAAATAGAAATCGACAAAGGGGTTTACTGTGCTAAAGTCATCATCTTCCCATTTTTTAGGAATTTGAAGAGCTGAATTAAAAAAAATGTATTTTCCCTAGTTTTGACATTTTTCAAAGGGATAGTCCATTTTTCCTTTTTTATTTTTAGCTCTCAACCTATTTCCAGTTTGTGGTGGAAACCAGTGTGAAACCCTTAGATGATCCAGAAAAGATATAGCTTTCTGAAAAGTAGACAACATTGTAAATTCAGCAAGGGGTCATACGTGTAGGTCCCCCAAGGCTTTCCCAAACAAACGGTACTGAAAATGAGTAGAAAAAAACCCTGTAAATTATTGTCACAATGGGTGATTTACAAAACCAATATAACATTATGTCCGCTAAGCCCTTCTAGTTGTTAGCATATATAGGGTTAACAGGTTTGCAAATAACCCAAGTTACCCAGAGCCTACTACTGATCTGCACCGTACAATGTTTTTTCATTGTGTACCGAGTATAGACCATTTCATGTGCTGAAATAGGTTTTCTTCATACCCATTTTTCACTTCACCTATGTAATTCTGAACTGGGCACAAGGTATGGAGATTAGGAGCAGTGGTTATTTGTACATATCTGAGTTTGAGAGTACCTGTACCAGCATATGATTTAGAGGGTCTTCTTTCTGAAAATCTCGCTTACATTTGGACGGCACAAATGCAGCAAAATTCAATTGTCAATAACAATTATCCTACTTTTCAATGTTTCTACATGTCTTTTGATGAAAATGGTACCTCACTTGCTGGTAGAAGACCTACAAATGCAAAAGAAACTGACCTAAATGCAATGGGGTTGCATGACATTTTTCAACTCAAAACTGACTTTTTTTGTTGCAAAGTGGGTAGTTGTGGATTGCAGGCCCTAATCAGCCAGCACTTTAGGGAAACCTAGCAAACCTGTAAATGTTTTGAAAAGAAGACACCTAGCGAAATTCAGGATGGAGTGACTTGCGTGGCTCTCACCAGGTTGTTTTACCCAGGATCCCTTGTAAACCTCATATTCTGACCCAAAAAATCCAAATTTTTCTCACATGTCTGTGATGGAAAGTTCAGAACCTGCGAGGAGCCACAAACTTTCTTCTACCCAGCATTCTCATAAGTCTTCTGAATAAAATGGTACCTCAGTTGTGTGGGTAAGCCTAAAGCCCCCAACGGGAAAAGGCCAAAAACACAGCATGGATACATCACACTTTTCTAATCAAAACAGGCCAGTGTTTTGCAATGTGGGTAGCTGTGGATTTTGGGCCATAGCTAAGGGGGCACTTAGGCAAACTCAGCAAACCTACACATTTTTTAAAAACAGACACCTGGGGAATCCAGTGTGGGGTGACTTGTGTGGCTCTCAGAAAGTTGTTTACATAGAATCCCATCCAAACCTCAAACTTTGATTAGAAACCTTAGGGAAACCTAACAAATCTGCACATTTATCAACACTAGACAACTAGGGAAGTCCAGGGTGGTGTGCCTTGCGTGGACCCCAGAAGGTTTTGTTGTCCACAATGCCATGCAAACTTCAACCTTTGCCTGAAATCACACATTTACCTTACATTTTTGTGATAGAAACTTCCAGAATCCTCAGAATTTCTACTACTCCGCATTACCCCACTTGTGCGGCTGGGCTGAGTGCCCATGACATGACCAGGTCTTCCACACTAGACTACACCTTTGTCATGGCCTTTCTTGTTACTCTGCCCACACTCAGAGCCAGGTATCTCTGCCATGTGGCTGTCTGTCTTCAAATTATCCGTAATCAAGTATTCACAATCATCTATAGAAGACCTGTCAACGTCTGCCATGGTCTTGCTATAAAGCACTAATGGAAACACCACTTGCGGCTGGGCTGAGTGCCCATGACATGACCAGGTCTTCCACACTAGACTACACCTTTGTCATGGCCTTTCTTGTTACTCTGCCCACACTCAGAGCCAGGTATCTCTGCCATGTGGCTGTCTGTCTTCAAATTATCCGTAATCAAGTATTCACAATCATCTATAGAAGACCTGTCAACGTCTGCCATGGTCTTGCTATAAAGCACTAATGGAAACACCACTTGTGTTATAAGACAGTGGGAGTGCTTCACCAGAAGGTTCGCAGAAACCTTTGCTCCCTCACCCAAATCAAAGCCTCATCAAACACCCATTGGGTTGGGGAAGCAACTCAAAAAGGCAATTAATAGCACCATAAAATCCCTTCATCAAATGCCTGAGGAAATACGCCTTCAAGAAATTCTAAGAGTACCCAAAACCACATTTTAAAGGCTGAAGTGGGCCATTAGTAGGTCACAGGAAGATGAGCTATGGGCCATATTACCATTTTAAAAAATTCATTTTGGTCCTGGGGATGTGGTGTTCCTCGGGCCACAGGGAGGAACGGTGAGTTCCCCCATTTCAAAATTAAACAGCCCCAGGGAGAAGGTGATCCCTGGGGTATGGGGGTCTGCAAGGACCCGCTGCATTAGTGTTAGCCGCAGGGAGGTGTGGCAATCCCCAGTGCTGAGCGGGTGCGACCTCCACATAATTTATAAGTAAAACACCGGGGAGGAGGTGGTCCCAGGGGTTTTATAAACCCTAATAGGCCCCCATGCCCCCTCCTTTATTTTTTTAAATGCCCCTTAGATTTGGCCTATCCGGGTGCTTCCTTCGCGTCTTTTTTTTTTTGCTCAATTTTAAGATAGATCCACCTGCAAATTTGCAGCAAAATTGAACTGAAAAAAATGCTTTTAACCCCCAACCGGGTTCCCTCTGGGACTGCGACACCACACCTAGGGTGTCAGGGTATTCCTACCCTGTCCCCTTTTCCTGTGCTTTTAAAAACCATTGAGGGACTCTGCTTCAAGCCGAGTCCCAAGACGGCTGCCAACACTTCAACAAGTAGAGGGACTGCAGTGGACTTGCAGATCCACAAAGATCCACGTTCCTAGATATCTATATTTATTCCCTTCTAATATCTCAAACTACTGAATGGATTTACACGCTTTCTGGACCAATATCTAGCTTTCTGCCAAACTTAGTGTAATTCCGTTCAGTGGTTCGGCCTGCAGACGTGTTTGAAATCCCTATGGGAAAATGTATTGGTAAAAATAGTTTTGGCACCCCACTGTTTTTCTCGGCGCCTGCTTGACGGATCACCCTGAAACTTTCAACACACCAGCTGAACTGACTAGATCTTCACAAACATTTCAAAAATTTGATTTTAAAGGGGCACCAAAGTTATTGGCAAAACTAATGACACTCTTCTTATGGAAACTTGGTCTATGGAAACTAGGTCCTAACTATAACTACGGATGTAGTGAAAATCAAATTTTATTTGTAGGGGTGCATTATAATCACCCGTCCAGAGCGCACCGGCATATAAGATTTTGTCATTGTAACATGCAGTGTTAGGATTTGAAATGTATTGACCTGACCTGAAGTGTGTGCTTAGGCCGTTGAAAAGTAACATGGAGATTTAATGTAGTAAGTGAATGTAAATAGCAGGAACAGCTTGTGCTATGAAACTTACATTTATTCATGTACTAAACGTGTTTATTGATTAAATTGTGTCATTTAAGGCATAGTTAAATGCATTAATGTGCCTTATTTTCCTATGCAACTTCGTAAAAGCTCATATGCTGGTTTCTTATGTTAGCTATTAACTCTGAAGCAAGAGGTTCCAGGGAACTGCATTTCAGGCCTACAAAATTCAGCTGAGTTTCATGTGTGGCGTGCAATTTGTTCTTTCTCATGTTTTGTGTTGCAGGTGAAAGAAAGGCATTCTTTTCAGTTAGAATAATGTTTTGTCTTATTAATCAGGCAAGGAGCAAAGAAGTTTCAATCGTATAGCTTGGGTCGATAAAGGAAGGTCATTGTGCTTCACATCGGAGAAGGCCTGGGAACCAAGGAAAAATTGTTGCAAGAGAAGAACACTGGCGTCCCATGGAAAACTACCTTTGGGATTGTACCCAGAGCAGATGGTGTGACCCGCAATGTATCTTGGGAAAGATACTTGTAATAATGTGCTGTTGGCAATAGAGAAAGAACCCACTTCTTCCTTTGCCTTTGGAGAGAGAGCATGTTAGCATTTGGAGTCTTTAGAAGAAGTCTCTCCAGCATCGATGGGTCAGATAGCATAAAGCAATTGAGACAGAGCTTGTTCTGACACCTCTTTATTCCTTTCCTGAGAATGCTAGTAGAGATGTCATTTTAGTGTTAGCGTAGGGATAGATTAATGCATCTTACTCATCAACTCTCGATGCAGGGGAACTTGAACTTATGCTTCCTAATCCTCTGTATTTTATTTCTTGAATTAAATGTTTTACTTATGCTACATTGTCTCAATTAGATAAGCAGATCTGGCTTTATGCTTTTTCCAATGTACTTTTGCACTCTCATCTTCAGGTGTCTTTATGTTCAGTTATTTTTATCTTATAAATCAACTGGCCACACGTAATTGTCTGTGGTTACTAACAAACTGAATTCTCTTTGACACATTAATTGTTTTAGCAGCATGGAAGGGGAGAACAATTGTTATTACTTTTAATCAAACATCGGATTGTGACTCCAGAATAGGAACAGAACTTATGGGCCCAGACCGTTCATTTGGTAGCAGCGTAGGATGGTTAGCACATGAAGCAAGGGGAAATTCCAAAATTAGTCTAGAACAGTGGAACCTAGAACCCAAAAGTACCAGAATAGAGCCCAATAGCCGAAAAGGGAGAGCAAAATAATCCAGCGGAGATTGACAGAGTTTGATGTGCGTCAAGATCATCAGCGAGCAGAAGAGTGAGTCTCAATAGGGTGAATTGTACACAGAAATTAGTGGATATACTTCCCAATCTCCACATCAAAATGACAGGTTACAGTAAAATTGGCATTACAGTTTATGTTGGGTGCTCCCACGGTGCCAAAACACCCACCCACCTTGGGTATTACTTCACTAGGCCTACCAAGTAGTCTAGATGCAATTATCTACCAAAAGCACTGAAGCACACCAAATCAGTGTTACTATAATACTTAAAAATTGTGAAAAAACACATTCATTGAGTACAGTTCCAGAGATAGTGTCCCAAATAAGCGATCCACAGGTGTTGAGGTGTCCAGTCATTCACTTTTATTTTTTCAAGGATAAAAAACGGCAGCTGACGCGTGTTTCGTCCTCCTGGACTTTCTTAAGGCTGCAAAATTAAATGAATAGTTTGTACAAATCATGTAATATATGTAAGATTAAAAACAATAACAATGTTTAAAATATATGCCTCATTATCCATTCAAGATTGCATATACAATCTGGACCCATAATTGAAGAGGCTTTAACTCCATTTTTCCAAGGTAGAAAGGGAACTGTGCAAGAAACAGAAAAAGGAGATAAAGACCACCTAAAGTGTTTAAGAATAGTGTACTCGCAAGATAGTAGCACCCCAGAGCAGCAAAGCTAGATTTAGATGTTTTGTGCACATACGGGCAGAAGTAACGTGCTGGTATATAACCCCACTTGACCCAGGTCGGCCACTCCATTTAAGCCAGTGATACAATGGTTCAAAGCTAAAACTCCATAAGTCTGTTACTTCGCCAGTCCTCAGGATCGGGTTGATGCTAGAATTGGTCCACCTCTTGATCTAACCAAGTCTACTAGCCGTGATGGCACAGGTCAGTGGCAAGATCAAGTGAAGGAAGGGAGGGAAGGGAACAGCAAGGAAGGAGACCTGAAAACAACAAATCATACGCCAGGTAAGCAACCAGTACAATACACACAATGGTTACTAAACTAAACTACTAGTTCAATACCTGTAACAAAAAGGGGCAGACTACTGTGCGAGAGACCTGTTGCGAACAATGATATAATCCAGGGTAAACTCTGACTGTAGAGGGGGAATAGAAACACAACCAAAGGCACACTATAATTATTGTGTTAATTCCTATAGTGCTCCCACACCCCCCAAAGAAGCAGAGAACATGCATAACCGACCCTCTGTCTGTGACCTATTGAATCCTACAGGACGCTATTAATAATCATAGCGCCAATGCAATAGCAAACAGTACAGGGTAAGAGTAATCACTGATGCTCCAAGGGTTGAGTAGGGTGATAAGACCAAGAAAAGGTATATATGGGCTTAGTACGAGTTCTCCGGGTTAGAATCAACCACAGATATCTCAAGTAATGCACAGAGTAGCCAAAAAGAAGCAGGGTTACCTTTAGTTTGAATCCCCACGCCTGCCTCTGCAGGAGCGCTGCGCTGGGCACTCTCCAACGGGAAACAGGAAGTAATATCGGCCAACCGATGCTGAACAAGGAAGGAAAACGTTACCGGAGGATAAACCGTCTCCCGCACAAGCGCAATGTTGTGCACTCACCAACGGGGGGCAATTTCAGCATCGGCCGACAATGCCGATCGGAGCGTACCACAAAGGGAAAACAAAAGTAAATCGTCCCTCGCACGAGCGCTACGCCGGGCACTCACCAACAGGGGGCAATTCCAAAATTGGCTGACAATGCCGATCGGAGCGCATCACAAAGGGAAAACAAAAGTAAACCGTACCCGCACAAGCGTTACGCCGGGCACTCACCAACGGGGGCAATTCCAGAATCGCCCGACAATGCCGATCGGGTTAAACAACAGCCGTCCTCGGCACGGACTCCTAGCCGGGAGCCCCAACAATGGAGGGCAGACCCAGGAAGCAGCCGAAATGACGCTCGAAATGACAACAGGAAAGTTCAGCCTGCACCAAGGACGCGGTGGAGTGTCCGACGGCGTTTCCTGTTGTGTGACGAACTCTATTGGCCGTCGTCACACACAGCTAGTGCTAGGCTCCATGGGAAATGTAGTCTTGATCCAGGAAGATGCCATTCACTTCCTGATTGATGGCCAATACAGCAACGTGTTGCGCACGAACCGAGCATATAACAATGTCTCACCTAACTCAGTAGTATCAGTGCAGTTATAGTTGTAACATGAACGATCACTGCACAAAAGTGAATCTCCCACTCGATTCAATGTTATTAAATTGTCTTGATTTTCTCTGATGAATGCACGAAAGAGGGGAAAAGTAGGGGGGAAAATGAGTGAGGTAAATAAAGTGACCTATTTGTACAGTTGGACCAATTTGTCTCAGAGTTGATTGTGTTTAACCATGTCCTTAGAGTTTGTGAAAGGACTGAGGCTGGAGGTTAGCCTCATGATCCTGCAAGATTTGTCCACTGACTTATTTTGTCAGCAGATCAAAGTCCTCCGGTATACCAGGTATTGATGTGAGGAGGTGGATTCCAAACATAGGAGGGCAAAAGGAGAAGTTGATGCTGGTACAAATGTGAAATGCACAGAAGGGAGATCAGGTACAGACAACACCAGACACAGCAGTTTGCATTAAAGGAAATGTCCAAGTAGGTGTTGAAGTTGCATCAGTTGCGAGACCGGTGGAGCAGGGAAAAGGGAGAGGTATCCCCTTAGATCCTAAAACAGGAATAGATGATGCGATACTGAAAAAGACAAAGGATTTCCACTTTTGTCACAAAATTGGGCATTGGAAGTGTGAGTGGGGGGGATAAGAACTTTATTGTTTGATTAACAAAAAATCATTACAATGGTAAACATGCATCAGTGATAGTAAAAACGTGTATCAGTGTTTCTAAAGTATTTACACATACTACAAAAAACACGTGTCTATTCTCAAAAAATTATTTTCCTTTAAAAAAAAAAATAATAATAATAATCTTCCTATGAATGTCTGTTTTAGTCCGTTTGTATTATCACAGTGAATTAAAAAATAAAGTTCATCTCTAAATGATTAAAAAGGACCTAGAAATCTATTTTTGCTAGCAACAAAAATGTACTTCGTCTAAGTTGTACAACTTCATAATGAGTACTTAAAAAACCAGTTGAGGGCTGTTGTTGTCCCTTGCGGCTTAACATCTGGTAAGGTCACAGAACAAAACCATAGTCATTGAGAATAAACGGTTAATACTACTGGGGATGCGGGCCCATTAATATGGTGGAGACCCTACAAATGATGGTTTAATGGACCTGAGACGCACAAGAGGCAAAGAGATCATCTGTGTAACGAAAGAGGCCATGGTCAACAGCAATTTGATGGAACAGAGGGGTTGGTCCTCCCTTTTATTGTTGACCGTTGTTTACTTGCTGGCTCTCTCTGATTGTGAATCTTCTTGCTGCTCTTGTCATGAACTTGGTGAACCGGATATTGAGCATTTGGATTGTCCGGATTCATTGATGCAAGGATGGCTTGTCTGCACGTGCGAACGCCGAGTTTATTCCATTCGCTCTTTAACATGATCTTTCGGTCGTCGAGTAGTGCAGGGCAAACACATGCCACATGCTCAATCGATTCCTTGCTACTCCCACACCCCATGCACGTTACGTTGGTATTTATGCGTTGCCAGCTTGGCAGGTGATACAGGAATGGCCATTCGCCCATTCCGAGAGCTATGAATATTTTTTTCTACAGCACGGAGTAGGTACATGACAGGTATGGGGCCATAATCCCTGGCTTGAGTACAATTGTCCAGGCGTGCCTACGTTGGGCCAGTTGGGCTCTGTCCGAATGAAAGGACCAGAGGCGGACATTCCTTTTGATGTGAATTTTGAGTGCCTGCTGTGATGGGTTAAAGTTCCTGCAAATCAGGTGCAGGAAGGAGAACTTGTGCAGTGACAGGTGTGGTAACTCAGTTACCAACAGTGACTAGGCCGAGTTCTCTTAATGTAGGAGGAAATCATAACCAGTTAGTGCAACTGCCACAATGTCCAAGAATCTTGTAGGGCAATCAAACTTATCATCAGATGCCCTAATGGAACGGCTGGATGGACTTGACCAGGACCCGTCCTTATGACGGTGCCTGAGGAGGGAGGAAGACTGGTCTACCTCTAAGACTACGCCAAGTGTACAGAGTGGATCAGACGTAGATGGCCATCCCATTACATTCTTGATTGATACTGGTGCTACCCATTCTACTTAGATATATTTCACCGGACTTCAGAGGCTACCCTCTGGTTCAGCACCCACACACCTTTTTCATTATGTTGCACCACCCTTCACATGCTCCCTTTCAAGATGGCGCTGTTTTTTTACCTTTGCGTTGCTCTTCTTTACTGGTACACACCTCGTGATCACTGTGACGTTATTGCGTGACACGCGGCAACAGTTTAACTTTATTTAACTTCACACTTAACGGCTGTGCAGGATACACATCTCCGGCATTTGAACCGTACAGTGAGCCTTCTGAGCGAGACGTTTAACTTTGTGAGTACCACATCTATCTCCCCCTCCATGCTGTTATTGGTGCGTGAGTGTGATGCAACTTTTTGTATGCCCTGATCCACTTTGTACAGACTCATGTCCAATGACTTATAGGGCAGAGTTGTTTTTTCATGTGAGTGTTTGTTTGATATTTCTTGCGGTCTTCACATTTTTTGGGTCACACATAGTTTTCGGTGCATGGAATTACCTTTGCCTATTTTATCACATTTTAGATTATCAGTTGCCGACTTTGATGTGGTTCAGTTGGTTTGTTTATTCACTCATCTACTTAACCTCGGGCACACTTTTTCAACTGTACTCCAACTGTGGTTACATGGGCTATTCAGTTGCGCATACCTTTAGTACCTATCAGTGTCACATTATTTTCTTTCCTCTGTTCACTTGATGAGGTCATTTATTCATTATTTGTTCATACCTTGATAGGGGCATATTCTTCTTGTTAGTGTTTGCCATTCATTATTCTTTATAGATGATTGCCCCTGATGAAGGGCACTGCGATGCCCGAAATGCATCGGGATTGATGTAATACAATCATGTGGAAGTTCCGTTTCAACTACCAATGAACTTTGATATGAATTAATATCATCTTGTATGTGAATAAAACATCAACATTTCAGCAGAGCTGTTTTATTTTTTAGAAACATTCATCTGTGCTAAAAACGTTACCTATTTCTACTTGTGTCTTCATAGCTGTGCACAGGGGGACATCTACTAATCAGGAGCTGCTACTTCAAAACAATGTCTTCATCTTTAGTCTAAGTTGGCTAATCAAAATCATTATGTGACTATGTTCTCTATACTGACAGTTGAAGCCATGCCACTGGATCTGAGAGACACTGGCTTGACTCCTCAAATCTGTCTCTCCAGCAGGATAGGAATTTGGAGTGTCTGCATACAGATCAAACCTCATGCAGAATTCCCAAGAACACCTCAATAGAATCTGACCCCAGAAACGGTGGCAGGGATTAAACCTGTAATTGAGTCCATGATTGCGCAAAGCATTCTAAAAGAGATCCTGGTAAGCCCGTGGAATTCTTCCATCATGGGATTGCAGTAACCAAGCGGGAAATATCTCATTGTTCAAGACCTTAGAAAGGTGTATAACATTGTGATACCATGTTGTACCGTGGTACCGAATCTATCTGTGATCTTGTTTCAGATTCCTTGTGAGGCTGCTTGGTTCACAGTGATTGACCTCTGCTGGGCATTTTTCTTCATCCCATTGCACGAGGAGAGACAATTTGTATTTGCTTTCCATCTAGAGAATCACATCTTAACGTAGTGTTGTATCCCTCAAAGGTATACTGAAAGTCCATCAATTTTCAATCAGGTACTAAAAATAACCCTGCAAGCTTAATTTCCCCCCAAAAGTCAGTGCTAGTTCAGTACATTGATGACGACCTCATGCCGTTTGAAATGCGGGATGCTGATATGAATGATATAATCGCCTTACTGAACCATCTGGATAACAATGGGCATAAGGTGTCTCCGAGTAAACTTCAGTACTGTCTGAATGAAGTTCAATATTTGGGTCATTAAATTGAGAGAGACAAGAGGAAGGTGTGACCAGAGCGAGGAGGCAATCATGAAAATGTATTCGCCTACTACCCCGAAAGAGGTCAGGATGTTCTTGGGAATGGTTGGGTACTGCTAACACTGGATTCCAAATTTCTCCCTCATGGCAAAACCTTTGCAGATGCTGACCCACAAGGCTGTGTGTGATCCAGTACATTGGGATAATAACTGTTTGCTTGCCTTTTAGAGCTGAGAGAGTGTCTGTTGTAATCTGGCATTTCTACAGCTGAAGCGCCACACAAAGCATTCTCATTATTCTGTCATGAGCTGGAAGGTTGTGCTCTTTCTGTACTCATACAGGCACATGGGGGTGCCCGTAGACCAGTGGCTTATTTCTTAGCTACATTAGATCCTGTAGCTTCAGTGTTGCCCATATGTCTCAAATACGTTGCTGAACAGGTGTCAGTGCTGAACAATGTTAGAGCATGGTGATTGATTATTCACTTACTGTTTATGTACAGCATTCAGTTGAGCTCCTGAGAACGGGGACCAAAACACAGCATTTGACTAATAACAGGCTGATAAGATATGAGCAGGTGTTGCTCGCCACATAGAACAGGTCTCTGAAGCACTTTCAGTGTTAAATCCTGCTACCTTGCTACCTGTTCCAAATGCTGATTGGGAACATTTTGAAGACCATGACTGTTGGGATGCTACTGAGCTTTGCACCAAGCCCAGACCCGACATTGTCGATGAACCATGAATAAAAAGGAATTGATCGGGATCAGACAATGGTTCGTGTCTAAGAGACAATTATGGTAATCTGAGAGCAGCATTTGCGCTCTGTAATTTGCCTATTTATAGGCCATACACCACACAGGTAGCCAAAATCATTGCTTTGACCCGTGCATGTCTTGCACTGAGTAGATCATAGTCACCATCTATACCAATAGCCAATGGTAGCAGAGAGGGTTCCTAACATTATCTGACTCTTCCATCAGGAATTGGTAATATGTGAGACAACTGTTAGAAGCATTGCCTTTACCAAAAGAAGTGGCTGTTGTTAAGTGTGCAGCCCATGGAAGGGAAGGTGACTTTCTTACCATGGGGAACCAATATGCTGATGAAGGTGCTCAATTTTGTGCTCCACATGCATGTATTTTCAAGAGGGAATACATTGGCTAAAGTGCAGAGAGGATGGAACTCAGCATTACGCTAGCTGTTGCAGAAACATGAGATGAAGTCAGGCGTTTGCAAATGGAATCCACAGACAAGGAACAAGCTGGTTGGATCAGAGTAGGTTGTAAGAAAGAAGAAAGTGACATATGGGTTTAAACTGATGGGTTTAACAGACAATTTAGTAACACTGCCCTACCAACGGCAAGGCAAATTTATGGAGCAGCTCACATAGGAAGGGATGCAATGCTAATATTATTGAGGCAGACTTGGTTCAGTCTGAGGTTTTGTGTGACTGCAGAAGCAGTGTGTCATCGGTATATCTCGTGCCAACAGATGAATGCTGGGAAAAAGACAGTTGTTGCTCTGAGTAACATTGCCATATCAGGGGACCTTCAATCTGATCCAATTGGACATTGTTGAGATGCCTGTGTGTAATAGATTGAAATACATCTTGGTTGTAGTGTGCATCTTTTGTTGATGGGTGGAAGCTTATCTGACTAGAAGGTGTGATACTGTCACAGTAGCAAATTTATTGTTAAGAAAACTCATTCCTAGATTCAGATTTCTAACTACATTGTAGTCAGGGAGATGGACACACTACCATAGCGAAGTCATAAAGCTATTATGTACTGTCTTGAGTATGAATCAAAGACTGGCTAATGCCTCCGACCTGTAACTACAATGCATGGTGGAGCAAATTAATGGTACCTTAAAGGCTGGCTAAAGCATGTGCTTCAACGTCTTTGAAATGGCCTGATGTTTTGCCTTTGGTCTAATGAGCTTGCGCAGCAGTCCTGACAGGAGAACTGGGTTGTCTCTGCATGAAATGTTTGATGAGAAGGGCGATACAATTGCCTGCTGTGCCAGCAGCTGCATTGGTTAACATCACAGATGACTTGATCCTTGAAAACTGTAAAGGATTGGCTGATGTGGTTCGTTCTGTGTCTCATCAGGTTGCAGTGACAAATGCACCAACATCGAAAGACCTTTGCCATGACCTGAGCTCAGGTGACTGGGTACTTGTCCGGAAGCATGTAAGGAAAGACTGTCTTGACTTTCGGTGGCGTGGACCAGATCATGTGATACTTGTGTCAAATACTGCTGTGAAGTGTGGAGGAGTACTGAACTGGATCCACGCTTCCCATACCTGAAGAGTGCCAGGTCCATTCGATGAAACCGCTCCTCTCCCAAAAGTAGTTCCAGCAGTGATTGAGGGGTCACCAAAGAGAGCAAGCCAAGCTGTGGAGGTTTCTGACGAGGCCGGATACCCACCAGATCAAGCTGAGGCGGGTCAAGCTTCACAGGACCATGGTAGACTCTGATGGAAGCAGTAACTTTGCAAGTGGTAGAGAGTCTGACTCCACTCTAAATTGGTTCTGGAAATTGGTCATTTGCAGTCAAAGAAGAAGGATGCTGTAGGAGAGACATGGCCTGTGAGACAGAAAAGAAAGAAATGCATCTGAAAGGGAAGATTCACTTATTGGTGCAAGTCTCAGGTTCTGAGTCCTAATCTGATTGAGTCTAAACAAGCCACAGGAAGTGAAAGGAGGTCCATGAGAGCAAGAGTGCTGTGTCATAGATATTCTTCTCCAGAGTGGACTTATCTGGTTATAAATGCTGGGGACAGCGAGTTCCGAGTTCTCGTTAGTAAGAGCTCAACAATCACAGAGTTCCTAGAATAGAGTCTAATGCAATTCTGTGTTTGACAGTGCCTTATCCACCAAGGTTGAGTGGTTTACGGACCACGCAAAAACTTACCTGTGAGCAGCAAGAGGGTCCACGAACGCCGTTTCCACCGCCAGAGAGTCAAACAGCGCATTTCATCGCGCCGCCGCCCCGGGACCACAGTTCCCGGAAGCCTCAGCGGCGGCGCGCACCAGTGACCTCGCACCAGCGCCCGGAGGCGCTTAAATCGGTGCAGAGGTCGGCGGAGCCTGGGGACCACGCAAAAACTTACCTGTGAGCAGCAAGAGGGTCCACGAACGCCGTTTCCACCGCCAGAGAGTCAAACAGCGCATTTCATCGCGCCGCCGCCCCGGGACCACAGTTCCCGGAAGCCTCAGCGGCGGCGCGCACCAGTGACCTCGCACCAGCGCCCGGAGGCGCTTAAATCGGTGCAGAGGTCGGCGGAGCCTGGGGACCACGCAAAAACTTACCTGTGAGCAGCAAGAAGGTCCACGAACGCCGTTTCCACCGCCAGAGAGTCAAACAGCGCATTTCATCGCGCCGCCGCCCCGGGACCACAGTTCCCGGAAGCCTCAGCGGCGGCGCGCACCAGTGACCTCGCACCAGCGCCCGGAGGCGCTTAAATCGGTGCAGAGGTCCGCTCCGCGGGACGCGAGCGGGACGCCCGGGGCGAAGCCCGGGCAAAGGGCGGGCCCTCTACGGCCCTCATCGGCAGGAGGAGGCAGGGGCAGGGCGTAACCCCCTGGTTCATCAGAGACGTGCCTACAAGTAAGACTCTGTTGCTGTGTTGTTTGTTAACCGTGTGATATACAGATGACGACTAAAAAGAAACCTGCTGCTCTGCCCGCAAATACCATGGATAATTATGTTGTGCAAACAGTAAAGAAAATAAATGAACAAAGGAGGGAATCACTTGGCCTAAGCCAGTCACCAGATTTGCGCAGGTTAAGCCCTACTTTACCTCTGTCAGCTGAGGATAGCCCCTTCGTGTTGGTGGAAACTAGGGTCTCACCAAATGTATCACCTATGATTGAGACTGACAGCCAGCCATTGATCACGCTAGCATCCCCTGTTATTCTGGATGTAGACTCTGATAATGTTATTGATTCTGATCCAGAAACTGTAACTGGTCCTGTGGAGGATGATCTACCACTGATTGAGCACACACCCCGGCCTGTGCGCGCCTGTGTGAAGAATCAGCGGAAACAGGGCGGTCAAAGGCCAAGAGTGAAAAGGAAAAGAACATTATCCCCAGGTTCCTCGAGAGCTCCCCAAAAAGCAGTAGGGGAAGGGACTATAAGAAACAGAGGAGATGACGAAATGTTTACTAAACTGCTTGAGGTTGTAGAGGGTAAACTCATTGAAATTGTAAAACCTCTGATCTCTAAAATAGATAAATTGCAGGCGGAAGTAAAAAGACTTGGAGGCGTGCAAACAAAGTTGACGGAGGAAATAGGTAGTCTTAACACTTTACTATTAACAAGAAATATTACCGAAGGGGTTAATCAAGTCGGAGAAGGGACATCTGGTGTGCTGACCAATCCAGTCCATATGCCGGCCCCGAAAGTTAATCACAATATAACAACAGCAGAAGGGCGTCCGTTGATAGTAAATTTACCACAAGTACAAGTTCACGGTACAGACCCACTGCAGTTTATTGAGGAAGCCTCACCCGTTGTACTGGTGTTAGCTAACGTACCCCTGTTGGATGACGGTATTACGGAGTCATCCAGCTCTCTGAGTAGTAAGGCCCTCCACTGGCTCTCAGGTAATATGAGGTTAGCGCCTGGTGGGTTACAGCAACTGGCGCATGATATCAAAGCAGTTAAACGTGTTCCCTGGATAGGGAATCGCCCCAAAAGATTTAAAGGGGACTGTGTGGCGGTAACATTTGCACACCCCGATGTACTTCCTAATGTCCTAACACATATTCTTCCACCCCAGCGTAGAAAAGGTACGGTGGTTCCCCTAACGTTAAAATTCTTTCATGGGGAACAGCAAAACGTAACCCTACCAAAAACGCCAGCATTAGGATGGGATAACAACTTGAATATGCATAACCGCTGGGCATCCCCCCTAGTACCAAGCATGCTATTGCACAATAGATATGATGCCCTGTCTGGTCTTAATAACTGCGATTGACAAGAGGTCAGACACGAGTTTGCCGAAGTGGTTGCAGGAGTAGATTTACATCAGTCCCCAAATACTACTGGTAGTATACTGCCTAAGTCTGTGGGTACATCTTGCAATACCTTAGAGGGGGCATCAACAACTTGCCTTATTGCTAGTTGGAATATAGCTGGACTAGTTTCTAAATTAGAAGTACTAGGGTGGTTAGAACTAATTAGAACATTTGATATCTTATGTTTACAAGAGACCTGGTGTCTAAATTTTAAGGGCCTTGATGGTTTTGTAGCATACGAGTTACCAGCAGTGGCAACTACCTCAGGGAGGGCCAAAGGTGGTTTGCTAATTCTGATTTCTGTGAAAACGCGAATTAGCGTGAAGGAGCATATCACTGTGGGCAATAATTCCCAACTGCTGTGGTTAGCTGATGAGGCAGACAAAAACATTCTGTTGATTAATATGTATAATAATGTTTTTGATGCCAGCAGACACACGGTTATTTTAGAATTAGACGTCGCAATCAAACAATTGATGAAAGCTTCTAATACAGTTTTTGAGTTCATATATGTTGGAGATTTTAACATTTCTGTTTGCCCTCTCTCTAATCAAAAGTTATGTGGCATCTTGAACCGTGTTGGAGAGCCAGCTACACATTTCCAACACAATACATATGGAGAAACTCTGAACTCCTTCCTACTCGCCTACGATTTGGAGATCCTAGAGATTGAGCAGGACGAGAAGGGTGATAGTTTGCCAACCTTTGTGGGGAGAGGGGCGAACACCGTAATTGATTTTATTTGCATGTCTTCCGAATTAGCTCATTTTAGTTCTGATGTCAAGGTTGTAGACCACATGGTCAGTGATCATAACTGTCTTGTTATTGAAACTAGGTTTTGGGAAGTTTGTATAATTCCAGATAGTAGCCCTATCTTAAACATTGAGGTATATAGGCCGAATGGATTCAGAATAAGGTGGGCAGGGGATAAGGCTGAAGTAACTTCTAATTGCATTATCTCATGCTGCTTAAATGACATTACTTCAATTATTGATGAGAAACCAAATATGGAGGCCTGTATTTTTTATTTTACAAAAATCAATGTTTTTATTAGTGGTAAGTTTACTAGGTCTGCTGGAAATTTTAATAATAAAGCAAGGGGATGGTTTAATAATGCATGTACTGTGGCACTGAAGACACTAAAAAAGGCATTATCCATCAAACCTAGAGACAAAACAGTTGTAGCTAAGCTTAGATCTGACTATAATTTAGCTCTTAAGCAAAGGAAATTTGAACTACGTGAGGAAGCTTGGGAGCGACTTGATCTAGCGGCTGTATCAAATAATTGTACTCTTTTTTGGGCAGTAGTAAACAGCCCCTTTTTAAAAGATGATAAACTTCCCGTGTTAACCTCAAACGTGGGTAAGGAATCATGGGTACAGCATTTTTCTGGCATTTTTAATCCTAATACGGTAACGTTGCCGATAAGTTGCTCCTGGCCAGTACTTAACCTAGATATCACCTTACAGGAGGTCCTAAGTAGTATTAGGGCTAGTAAGGGCGGTAAGGCCCAGGGACCCGATGGTGTCCCAGTTGATGTGTACAAATTCGCACCTGAGACTTGGGGGCCAGTACTAGTCAAAGTTTTTAACGCTGCTGTTCGCTATACCATTCCGTGTACCTGGTCTGAATCTATTATAGTCCCGATTCACAAGAAAGGGGACCGAGGAAACGCTAAAAACTACCGGCCAATTTCATTGTTGGATTCGTCCGTCAAGATTATGAGCCGTGTACTCCTCGTCCGATTAGAAGAGTGGGCAGAGTCTAATCAGATAATGACAGACTGCCAATACGGGTTCAGGAAAGGAAGAGGTTGCATTGAACAATGCTTAAACCTGGAACTCCTGATAGGGAAATACACCCGAGCAAAAAATGGTTCACTCTACCTCTGTTTCGCTGATTTGAGCAGCACTTTTGACCTGGTGGATCACGCCATACTATGGACCACCTTGCTAGAAATGGGAGCACCTAGGGAAATTATATATTTTCTGGCCCGTTTATACGAGAGGCTTAGCTTGAGTGTCCGGTACGGGCCTTCGGGCGAATGCACAGACAAATTCAGGGTCAGGAGAGGTATCAGACAAGGCTGTGTTTTGGCTCCCTTGCTTTTCACTCTGTTTATTAATGAAATAGACTTGATCCTAAAGAAGGCACCAGCGGACGCCCCTAGAGTAAACACAAGTACCATCCCCGTGTTACTCTACGCGGACGACGCTGTGTTGCTCTCTAGGACTCCCAGGGGTCTACAGCTTTTGATGGATAAATTTGTGGCCTTTATTGAAAAAAGAAAGCTGGTCATTAACAAAAGCAAGACATATGTAATGGAGTGTGGAGCTAGTAAAGTTAAAACTAAAAAGCCCTATAGGTATCTCATTGATGGCCAAGTGGTGCAGTGTGTGGACAATTTTTGCTACTTGGGGGTTAACTTTTCCAAAAATGGTCGCTGGGATGTCGAGCATAAGGTGGTGCGCGACAAAATGATCAGGAGTGCCAATGGAATATTTGCTTTTGCAAGTAAATTAGGTAGTAGAAGGCCTAAAGTAATGCTTAAGATCTTTGAAGCTAGGTGTCTGTCGGCTGCCCTCTACGGAGCAGGGGTATGGGGGGTATCCAGGGTAGAATCTCTACAGGTAGAAAAGAATACATTTCTGAAAAAATTACTGTGTCTCCCGACCTCCACTGCTAATAGCTTGGTCCATAAAGAACTAGGACTACATCATCTAAATGATCTATTATTATTGAGACCTCTGATGTTGTGGCGTTCAGTCTGGATGAAAGACGAAACCTCATTTAATAGGGCCATCATTGAGGACTGTTTACGTCTAGACTATTTTCTCAAAATCCCATGGATTAAATACACAATTGAATCCTTCTCTAGTGTGTTTGGGTTTAACGTTACATTAGATCACTGTTCTGCTTCGGATCTCTCTAAAGAGAGTCTGAAATTAATTTTCTTAAATCATTGTGCAGAAAGACGAGCCACGGATGATCTTAAACTTTCCACCTGTATACGTTATAACCATTTGAACGAATTTGTGGGCCTACACCCTTACCTCCTCCAGGTAACTAAAGGGCAACACCGGTTTGTTCTCACCAGGATGAGGATGGGTACGGTCCACCTATTGGTTGCATTCCCTGAGATTAAGATGCGCCCTACAGGTCCATGTCGGTGCGACAACATTTCAGAACAAAGCACAGAGCACTTTCTACTTATATGTAACCTGTATAGTGAATGTCGTAAATTCTTTTTAAAACCTTTATTTATTAAATTTGGAGCAAGAACCGTTAAAGCGGCAATGAAATTACTTTTTAACTTGCATCATCCTGACATCTGTTTTTATACGGCTAGTTTCTTACTTAGGGCCATTAGCTATAGGAAAAGCATGATTTTTTAAAAACAAATATAAAAATTTCTTAAAACTTTTTATCTATTGGAAACCTTTTTAAGTGTGCCACTTGATTTGTTATATGTATCATACTGTATTTTAGCGGATTGCGATCGTCAAGTGTATTTCTCTTTTAACATGTATTGTATGTATGTACTTTTATGGACATGATTTACATGTTTCCGAATAAAGTTTTGAATTGAGTGGTTTACGGCCTCTGAAGCTCGGAAGTTCTATTTCTTCCAGAATCAGAGCTTCACGGTCTTCTCAATAGATTGCAGCATTGAGAGCTGAACTGTTACAAGGAGTCATTGTAGAGATTGGCTCTGATCTCATATGGGATGTAAATTGAACATGTTAACTGTAAATAAAATTGCTTGAAAGAAGATAAGCTAGGCCCAAGTGGAAGAAGAATACAAATAGGGACTAATCATTTAGAATAAGAAACTGGCACAATATTTATACAGCTTGGAAGAATTCACTAGCCCAAAGACTGTTAAATAATATTTCCAAGATCCAAAACGAGTTGTTGAAGTATTTTGTTGCATATCGATAGGAGGCAGAGAAAGAGACTCTGTGTGTTGATCCTCTTACAGCTACCATCCAAGCCACTTTGAAAATTGAGTCTGGAAATTCGAATCGTAGGTGTGAGAAGCTGGTCTTGTATATGATGTCAACTACTGTAAGTGGGCACCTTGCACCAGTCCAGGCAACCCTTATGGTGATTTATGAGGTCTCAGACAACCTTAGAAAGCTATCCAAGTGATAGCTGTGGAGAGCAGCCTTCAGGCGTAGTCTTGCAGGAGTGTAAAGCAGCTTGTTTTACCAGAATGCAATCTTATAAATACTATAAGAATATGTATTTATTATATAACACTATCTAGTATATTACAGTATCTCCTACCTGGAGATAGACACAAAGCACACAATACTTTAGTAGAGAAATCACAGTAAATAGCACTAATACACAGTGGGCAACAGGGGGGACAAAAGCATATACTAAGAAAGTGGTGTAAGAACCACAACTCAAGTCAGGAAAATGTCAAGAGGAAATTGAATTGCTGTGGAACAACAGAACCACCCAAGGTAAGTTGATAGGGACCCCATGGAGAGCATGTGCAGTGTGTGAACTTGACCACGTGCTCCATACAAGTCTATTAGCAAGTCATGGTTGGATTTATAAAGATTAGGGGCCCTTCCCAGTGAACCCTGAAGAAAACCCACAGGGAAAGACAGAGGGTTGGAGAGCCACCCCACCCGTGTATACCTTGGTACCCAAGTTTCTTATCCCAGGGAAGCCGGGTGCATAGGTGTGAAGTGGCATTGGAAACTGCTGTCGAACCCAATGGAGGACTTAAGGAAATTGCCGTTGCTGGAAGAGGAGAAAGTGTCCGATGGAATCAAAATGTGGATTCTTGACAGTGTCTATGTCACTCAGGGGTGACCAGGAGACTTGGACGACAGATGCTCTCTGATGTTGGGTGCTTCAGGGAAGATGATGGTGACCTTGACTCTGCAGCTGCGAGGACCAGGCGATGCTGAGGCTGGCCAGGACCCTCATAAAAGCTGTCCCATGTTGGTGCTCATGCCGGACACCGACCACTCAGCACTCAACAAGCTTTGGCAAACGGAACCTATGTATAAAGTCAAGAAGGTGCACGGTTGGGACCAGCAAGGCCCAGGAGGCTCATCACAAGCAGCAGAGGAGTCAGGACAGGCCTGAGCAATCAGGGGAGCGCCAAATGGACCCACACACCAAGGCACAGGAGTCATGAGAGGACCTTGAGCAGCTCACCAAAGGATGCAGGCCACAATGCACACGATGCGGTGTGGCCAAACATTATGGTCACTGGTGGTGCTCGAGGTTGGGGCTATTTGGAGCCCAGAGATCTTCTTGCAAAGATGTCAACAAGCCTTTGCAACTGCAACGGAAATGCTGTACCCAGGGGTTTGGTTATTGCAACCCCCCACAAAAAATACTGGCCTCAAACTTGGTAAGAGGGCAGAGCAGACCTTGACAGCTGAGTAAAACCACCACCTCTGTTTCAGAGCCCACGGAGTCTGGAGGAGCTCAGGTTCTGCAGACTGGTCATCTTAGTTGCAGTGCCTGCAAATGCAAGTGAGTGACTCCTTCACTCCAAGGGAGATCACTGTGGTTTTCCTTTATGCGTCACAGGCCTTAGAAGGTTCCTGTATAATGCACAGGCACAGAAAATAAAGTAGACTGAAAGGGAGACGAAGTCAGGCCCAAACGAAGTCCAGATTACCCAGATGGTAGAAGTGCTGTGGTTTTAGTTCCGAATCTTATCCTACAAGGAATCTAGGGACCTACACCCAGTTAAGCCCTTAAGTAACCTAGGGACAGGTTTGGGAAGATTCAGGGGAGGGTCTGGTCATGGGGAGGTTACTTTTATGTCCTTTGTCCAGTTTTCGCACAAGAGCGGGTGCCAACAGCTCCCAGGACTGGTTTGACCTGGACTGTGGACAGAGACACCAAATGTGCCCATCGTGCAGACTTTCAGGTGCTGGCAAGCGTACCCACCCAGCCATAATATACTGAATCCTTTATGAGAAGTGGTCACACCTTCCTGTGACAGGATGCCTACACTTCTGTCTTCCCCTGCTCAAGCAATGCTCAGCAGCAGGAGGGCAGAAATGTGTCTCTGGTTGGCAGCAACCATTTGTGCTTTCTGGGACTAGAAGACTGGTACCGGGAACACTGAGAGCCAAACAGAGGCTCTTCCAGTGCTTGGAATCATGCCTCCCACACCGTTTTGATGCGGGGGTATGATTCCAACTTGTTTGGTACCAAACATGATTGGATTTGTTGCAGCCATTTTCGAGAAGGTCATCACGCGATTACGCAATGCCCCTCTATATAGTATAAGGCTGCTTTACTGACCCGGGATAATGGACTCCGCTGGCTGCGCTTGCCACAGACTGCATTCCTCAACTTCTTTTCATGCCTGTGTGCAGAGCTCAGGCCCTCCACACCTGAAGAGGGCTGGTCAAGGTGGTTTTTAAACTACCAACATCAACACAACAGTGAGACAAGAACCCTGCCAAACAGGTGGCTTAAGTAATCACACACAAGGCTGCTGTCAGCTGCTTTGACTGCCTGCTGGGACCCGAGGTGAACGTTAAGCTGTTGTGGGAGGACTACAACTCCCTGCTGTGCCTAAAAGCGTGTTGCACTCCTGCGGCCCTCTCAGTTGGTTTGACTCACCTCGAGCTCCCAGCAGGCAAAGTGAAACCGTTGGGGGAGGGCTCCAACTCCCTGCTGCCAGCTGCACTTAAAAGCATGTTACACTCCCGTGGGACGTGCGGGCCCATCCACACCCGACTTACACCCAGAAGAGGCTGGGTCCCCCCTTCATCGAGACGGTTTTGTCATGTAGGGTGATAGCTGCTGAACATGGTGAAGAGAAAGGCCACAACGCGGCACCAAGTAACCGAGATCGTCAACACGCTGGACTCTTTCCTCTCGAGAGCAGTGGATGAGCTGTAAAAAGAAATAGGGAGAGTAGAGGGAAGGCTGTCTTGATGCGAGGTGAATGTATTACCCTCTCATGCCCCCCACTCTAATGATGATTTGTTGCCTGAAGTTCCTACTGGACTATCCATACCAAATGAGATTGTGACAATGGTCCCAGAACACTCGCATAATGGAGCGGGCAGCCACGAGTCTCCTGATTCCCCTGAGAAACCACTGGTAAAAAAGAAGAGGAGCGGTAGGCCTCAAAAACTGATTAAAGCGAACACTGGAGTTGGGGGGGCAAGGGGTCTCCCTCAAAAATTGCAAGAGGCCCAGGGATGACCATCCAAGATTTGGAATGTATTGTTGCCCGACACTGCAACCTGTGATGAAGATTCTCGAACAAATTGAGGTTTATATAGCACAGCTTGTAACGGGGAGTGCTTGAGACAGTATTATTAACCCTGCTGAACCTGTGCAGAAGGCTAGATGTGTTAGTAGGAAGAGAGGCTTCACATCATTTCCACTGACAAACACTAACACATAGCACCCTGGTACGATTGAGTGGTCATGGGCTACTCCCCGTATTCAAGGAAACAGGGAGGTCACCGCGGGGGGGGCTAAGTAAGGATAACATCACTAGTGGGGTGTACCTGATGGCTAACTCGATGGCAGTGAGTAGTTCAAACACTCTGCTAACCTTTGGGTATAGTTACCTGGCTTGTGGCCTGTGTAATACTGTGACACTTAATCAGGGAATTATTCACTCTGACTCAGCCCCTTAAACTCACACAGCTCCACAGCCTTAAAGCATCACAGATATTTCTATACTAAGACAGGGTGTTCAAGGGGATGAACAGGAAGATTACTAAAATCACCACAAAAAGGCATGCAGCTGGTAGGAGATTTAAGTTAGATTTGTGTTGATGTTGGTAAACACCCCATCATTACAATCTCATCAGACGGAATCAACCCTACAATTAATGAACAAAGCTTTACACTGGGTGTCCAAGTCTATTCCTCCCTATTAATGCCAGAATGTTGCTAACTAGATTATCCTGGCCAGAAGAGTGCATTGGGTGGGCAACTCCCTAAAATCAATTAGGGGGGATTGCCTAGTAATACATTTTAAAAACCAATGCCTTGCGGTACATCTTTTGGACATCCTACCCAACTCCCCCTTACCATCTACACAAATTCATGCCTTACCTTTGGGACTTTTACAGATCCCAGAGTGTTGTTTCCTTGAATGGACGGTTCCTTATTAACCCTGGCTCCTTTCCTCCTTCTCACCTTCCGCCCACCTCTGTAGTCATCCCAAATAGATGGAATACTATGGCTGCTATACCACTGGTAAATAAATTTGCGCCCCTGGAGGGCTTATAATCTTCTGATTAAGTGTAAGGTCACGCTGCTATCCTTCAGTCAGAGTCAACTGGAGGCAGTTTCGCAATTAGATAGTGAGCCCCCGGTCCTGAAAAGAGACATGATAAATATAATAACTTGAAATATAGCTGGCCTTAGAGCTAAGAAGTCTAATGAAGATTGATTGAGGATAATTGAATGTTATGACCTGGAATGACTTCAAGAAACATGGGAAATTGATGCGGTCTACATTGATGAGTTTTGCGTAATTCAAACTCTTGCTATTCTTTCGCTGTCGGGTAGACCAAGAGGAGGTTTAATAACCCTGATTAGAAACACATTGTGTGTAAATATATCCGAGACAGCTGTCCAGTCCTTTTCCTATCATCTTAATGTATGTATTGATCCTGGAGTAAAGGTTATGCTCCTAATTATTCTCTATAATAACAATTTTGCAAACAACATGGCTCAGGTAATCCAATGATTCGAACAAGCAATTAACAGAGCAATAATGACCCATTGTAACCCTCTACACATAGTTTGGTTGGGAGATTTTAACGCTCATAGTTGCTCAAAAGTAACAACTCAGCTCTGTGGGTTGGAAGATGAAGAAGGTGATGTTCCCGTACTGAGTATGTAAGAAATGGTACAGGACAAGTTAAATGAACTATTGGTCATGAGAAATCTGGTAATCCTCAATCCCACCAATGAGCACACGGGCAACCTGACAAAAGCGTTCGGGGATATTATACATGGCTCCACGCTAGATTATTTAGTGCTCGCACTACCACTGAAGACATAGACCAGCATGATCGCTAAAAACTAAAGCTAAGCTTCCCATCTGGTTAAAATGATTTTCCAAATCCATTGAAATGGGTGTTTTAATAGTCGGGTTATGAAAATCTAAGCTCAAGTAATAGCAAGAAGGAACAGAATAGTGCTAATATGGGCTGAAATAAATAAGGATATATTGTTGCCTACTATAATCAGGAGCACCCAGAAAGAAATTTTAACTTGTCTCAATTCCCATAGTAATCCACAACATATAGTGCAGGCCTTTGTCTCATTGTTGAATGTGGTGAAAAGTAACCTACAATATCGGAAGGGACTCCGTCCAACCAAGACCCCGTATTGGTTCAATATTGCTTGCATCAAGGCACTCAGGAGTCTACACAAACCTTTAAAGGAAAGGCCGAGGAATAATGCCCTGGTTACTTCCCTCTGACTGCAATATAAGAAATGCAGGCAGGATAGACTAATAGCCCTCCAGGGGGACACCTGGGATAAATGATAACTAGCCTTAGACTGAAAAAGCTCTAAAGAATTTTGGGCCATAGTTAACTCCCCATTCTTGAAACAAGAGACAGAACCCTCACTAAGTGCCAACATGGGAGAGGACTCTTGGTTGGCCATTATACAGCCATATTTGGGCTAGTTTCAGAGATGGAACATTTAAATGAAGCTCAACTACACGGTGTTATGGGTGCTCCCCTTATCTTTTCATTGGCAGAAGTGAAAACTGGCCTTATGCAATGCAGTAGCGCTAAGGCTCCATGTCCAGACGAGCCCCGATTGACTTCTTTTTTGATTACCCAGATCCCTGGACCCAGTTCTTCACTAACATTTTCAATGCAATTGCTATCGCAGGCCCCCCCCTCTTCATGGAAAACAACAGCCATTGTACCTATACACGAGAAAGGGGACAAAGCTTTGCCCAAAAACTATAGACCAATTTCACTTCTAGATGGAACAGTTAAATTAATGGGGCGTTTGTTGTTAAACAAACTCAAGGAATGGGCTGCAGAAAAAAATATTTTAATTCCGGTGCAATATGGTTTTAAAAAAGGGATGGGGACTGCAATTAGGTTTAAGCACTGATCCAAAGTATTCCAATATCAAAGCCCGGAGTGTTTCATGGCTTTTATGGATCTCTCTGCCGGTTTTGATTCTGTTTCACATAATAAATTATGGAATACTTTGAAGGAATGGGTGTGGATGAAACTATACTCTGAGTCTCCTGCATGTGTTAGGTATGGCAGCAAGGGCGAGTGTACTAGATCTTTTTCCCATTCTCTGGAGTGTCAAAAAGGGAGCTAAAATGCATCCCTGTCTGTTTTTCACTCTACCCCCATGGTGTGGAATCAGCTGTGAGCCATGAGGTTCCTGACGTACCCATGGTAAACAAAAAACGGATCCCCATCCAGTTATATGCAGACGACACTGTTTTGTTAGCTAGAACTGGCTTAGCTTTGCAAAAAGAAATAAATGATCATGGCGGCTCTAGATCTTTGGGTTAACAAATCAAAATCTTACAACCTAATAGTGGGGAAGTGGCTTAAAAGACTACTGTCATTCACTATTGATACCCGGAAAATTGAAGTAACCAAGAGTTTTTTTATTCTGGGGAGTACTTTTTAATTACTCAGGGTCCTGGACAAACATGGTGGACAACAGATGTAATGCATTAGAGAAGAGCGTCATGGCTATCTGCTCATTCACAAAAAAGCTGGGGACAAACCCTTTGGGACCAATTAAAAAAATGTATTCAGCTAAAGCTATTGCATCAGCTGGATATGGAGCAGAGATCTGGGGCATACCAAAACCTGATTTATCACAATCACTGTGCCTTAGAATAACAAAAAAGGTAGACTCCCTTGCCCCGTTAAAAAAACACAGACACAAGGGTAGAGCCTCTGCCCCCTGGTTCAACGATTCTCTAAAGGCTTTAAAACTTACCTGTAAACAGGCAGAAAGGAAATGGAGGCAGGGGTACACAAATGCCAGTAGATTGCTTTGGAAAGCTACACTGGCCGAATATAAAGCCTTGATTCACAAATCTAAGGCCGATTACCTCTGCTCTACGATCTGTACTGCGGCTAATAGCGCCAAAAGCATTTTTCAGATTCTGAACGGTCTTACTAACCCTGAATGCACTAAAACGTCGACTCCCCCTACGCAGACTCTCTGCGACAATCTTGCTCTGTTTTTTAATGAAAAAATTACCACTATTATTCAAAATCTCAGCACCTCTCCCACTGTGACTTGCTCCACCAGTCCAGGGGTTGGGGATGCAGGGGATGGAGAGGGGAATCCCGGCGGGCTGTCTATTGATCTCCTCTCGGAGTTCTCTCACATGACGGAGGAAGACCTAGGCAGATTGGCTCGGGGGATTTCATCAGGCTCACCTCTTGACCCTATCCCTCATAAAATCAGGAAAGAATATGGGGAGGAACTTTTTCCTACCCTTTGTAGGATCTGCAATCAATCACTAGCGAGTGGCACTGTCCCAGCATCCTGGAAATAGGCTCTTGTATCCCCGCTGTTAAAAAAACCCTCCCTTAACCCAGAATGTTTACAAAATTATAGACCAATCTCCCTGTTACCATTCCCTGCAAAAATTACTGAACGCTGGGTGAGCTCGCTTCTTTCTCAACATTTAGAGCAACATCAACTTCTGGACGAAATCCAATTCGGTTTTCGCCCAGCTCATGGGACTGAAACGGCCTTGCTCACTGCCATGGAGGATCTTGGAATGCGTGCAGACAGAGGTCAGGCAGTGGCTCTGATTCTGCTTGACCTGTCTGCCGCATTCGATACTGTAAATCATGTGATCCTCCTGGAAAGATTGAGTGAGGCCGGGGTAGGGGGGGGTTGCTCTGCAACGGTTTCGCTCCTTCCTATCCAATAGGAAGCAGGCGGTGTCCCCCCCCTTTCAATCTGACTTCACCCCGGTGTCCCAGGGGGTGCCGCAGGGCTCGGCAGTTAGTCCTATTTTATTTAACGTGTATCTGAAACCCTTGGTCACGTTGATAAAATCTCATCAGATCAATGCTATTAACTACGCGGATGATACCCAAATCATCTTGTCGTGGGAGGGTGAGGATTCGATCCCGCTGGAGAAATTTCATGACTGCATGCGAGATACGGTGAACTGGCTGCACAGTAACTCACTGCAGTTCAACGCCAGCAAGACGGAGGTGCTGTTCTGTGCCGGAGGTCGGATTCCTCGTCCTTTTCCGGACAACTTCTGGCCTCCAGAAACAATAACAAAAACTCAACCAGTCATCACTGTTCGCAACCTGGGCGTCATGCTGGACAATAAACTAAGCATGGAAGCTCAGGTGGCGAAAACGGTGTCCACCTGTTTTGCCCTTTTTAGGCCTCTCCGTAAGATCCTACCTTTACTTCCCTTACAGGCCCGGGCCTTGGTGGTCAGATGTACCATATCAAGTAGACTCGACTATTGCAATGCCCTTCTGCTTGAGTCACCGGGTATGCTGCTAGATAGACTACAAAGATTGCAGTCTGCCGCCGCCAAGCTGGCTCTTGGTTGGCCTAGAAGATCCTCGGCATCAGCGGCGCTGGCTGAGCTTCATTGGCTTCCGCTGAGGCAAAGAATATCCTTTAAATCTCTCTGCCTTGTCTTCAAGGCCCTGCATGGACTTGGGCCTAGCTCTCTGCAAGCCAAATTTGCCTGGTACATTCCTACCAGAGCACTCCGCTCTGCAACTGCTTGTCTGGTGAAAGTCCCTAGGTTCAAGAGGGTCAGGGCGGGGGGAAGGTCTTTCGGAGTTGCTGCTGCTAGGCTCTGGAACAGTCTGCCCCTGGAGATCCGTCAAACCGAGGAACTTCTCCTCTTCAGGAAACGTGTCAAAACTTGGCTATTTCCGAAAGTTTAATCGGCTGGACTCCTTTCCCCAGCTACACTCTTGTTTGCCATTTTGTGAAGCCTAAGCGCCAGGATGCCTGTAAGGTGACAGCTGCATTCTACAAATTCCTTAAATAAATAAATAAATAAAATAAAGAAGATGGTTTCTTTAAACAATTGTTGTCTCTCCTGAAAGGTTGCTCTAATTACATCATGCACCAAGAGGTGAAGGTCCCCTATATTTCTGACATAATATTCATAGCCTCGGTCCTACTTAGACAGTCTCTAATGATGTTTTGAGTCAGTCCCACTGTTTCTCTGGTCCTGATTGAATGCCGATCTCTTGAGCAGGCATACCAGGTTCTTTGGCTGCGATATGTAAAAGACACCCTATTAGCTTTGGACCTAGAGTTTCTTTTTCATGACCCACTTTCTTGTTTGAACACCACAAAAGCCGAAATCAAATCTCGCTCGAAAGATTATAGGGATAATGAAAGGCATGCATTAAATTGTAACAAAACTACAGTGGCACTATATCTGGAGCTTCCTCTTGCTTTAGGGGAAGTGAACTTCTATTTGATCTCTGTAATAAATATTCACCACTGATATGTCTTGCTGAGATTCAGACTAAATCTTATCCCTTGCATGCTGGCTTTCCCATCAGGTGTGTATTCAGTCAAGGGACTCCCAGTTTGCCCATGTGAAGTTTTATACTTGTGCACGGAAAAAGTATATACTCCCACTGTTCTTGAAATATAATTTTGCACAAATTTGTCCAGCTCTGTGTTTTTTTGCAAATGCTCCCCATCCTTATGTACGTTTCTCTTGCATCTTATTTATGCCTGGCTTTATCAAAAAGGAGACTGGTTAGCTCGTGATTTGAACTTCAACTAATTGCAGCACTGCTTCGCACTTTATATTATGTATGGTACGATTTGAGGTTGTGTTCTAATAAGATCTCCTCTCACCCCAAGATTTTTATCTGGTTTTATTTCTATTCAGCTGACTTGCTAGTTTGTAGATTGATTGTTTTGCTGCTTATATACTCAACTTGCTTTATTACTGTTCTGCACATTTAATTACATATTGTATGAACTTGCTATGTTTTAATATTATGCACTTTTCTTTTACCTAAAGTGTTTTTATCCTGTATCCTACTCAAATATGATGGCAATGTATGATGTTACTAAGTTCGTATTTTATGAATTACTGTTCTTTTATGATCTTACTCTTTTAGGATTAAATAAAGAAGAAAGCTTGATTGAGATTGACTCCATAGGCTGCAGGGGTGTCCAGCTCACGCAGTGGCATCCTCTCACTTAGAACCAAGCACCCTGCCCTCAGGATTGTAAAGGCCTGCTATGGGGTGACTTATAGGTTTACTACATCTAAGGGTCACTGCACTGAAATTCTATATCTTTAGTAAGTGGTGCATGCACCAACTTACACAGGCTGCATTGGCAGGCCTGTAGTTACATTTTGAATGGTCTCTCATGGGTGGCATAATGCATGCTTCAGCCCATGGGAGACCTCTGGGGTACCTATGCCCTGGGTACATGGGTACCATATACTAGGGACTGACAAGGGTACCCCGGTATCCAATCTGAGTTGTACCTAGGTACTGAGCACATCCGTTTCGGGAGAAAGCAGATCGACTGGGGCCATGATTAGCTGGATCCCAGTCAGACCAGTCAAAAACAGCATCACAACAAGCAAAAAAGTGGGGGTAACCATAAGAAGCAGATCCTACTTTCCTACTGTAGGCACAAATGTATTATCGGTAGACTAATTGTAGGAGTTTTCATAGTGATAGCTGTAGTCATTACTGAGTCCATCATACGCACACAATGTTTAGGGAGTGGGGGCACATGGGTCATCCACACCTAATGCTGCTATCTCAAAAGAGGGTATACTAGAATTTTATAAAGGCTTCATGGAGCAACCTAGTCACTTTCTTTATGTAGATTTGTCTAAGGGTTAGTATATGCTGAATGCTAATACAAGTTGCTTTACGAGTATGTAAATACTATGGATGTGAGAGATTGGTATGTGTGTATGCACTTGCTTGCTTCAGTTGTGGAGGTAATTCAGTACTGTCACTTATGCCGAATGTATGGCATTACATGTAGTTTGCTCCTTAACATCTTTTATGGAAAGGGTCATTACAAATATTATTTCTTACTTTATAAGGCAGTGCTCTGAGATACCAGTCTAAACACCTGAACAACTGTGATTATTGCAAGCATGAAGAGAGAATGTGAAACTATTCATACCTGCAGTAACACTAGATACTGCTTATGCACATAGACATAATCTAACCTTCATATTAACAGACATAGAAAATACACTTGTAGATCAAGTAGAAGCTATACATAGGGGACTAATTGTTAAGCTTAATAAAAGGGATGGAAACTTTGATTGGACCAAGGAGGAGTTGGTTCATAAGGTGAAAGGAAGTTAAGGTCCTATAGCCCTAGATTCGGAACGATGCAAGCTTTGCATACAACAAGTTCAGAGTCATTATGAGACTATATTTGTGGGACAGAGTGTTTGTGCCGCCAAAAAATGAGGGAGGTACCTTAGTACTAAGAAATGGGGCGGGTATGTGTAACGAAAGTTGAAAAGAGAGTTTTTGCTTCGTAACAACTTCTACCAAATAGACCAAATAAAGAGCAGCCTGTAAGTCAATTTTTCTAGTCTTTGTTTTCTCTGTGTTGTGACGCAATGATGATCAATAAATTCAATATAAAACATATAATCAAATATATCATAATTTTATTTAAAAAGTCATGATATTACTCAAATATTGCCAAAGTGGAAATGCATAGATTAACAAGATCATATCAAAATGATTTCATCAATACAAGAGTTTCATCCTTTTTATACATGTGATTAAAAAAGAATATACTTGCAAATGGATTAAAAACACACGAAAAACTGTTGACCCGGTGTTGAAACTCTTGTATTGATTAAATCATTTTGATATGATCTTGTTAATCTATGCATTTGCACATTGTCAATATTTGAGTAATATTGTGAAAAAAATATATACATTTTTAATAAGATTATGATGTATTTGATTACATGTTTTATATTAAATTTATTGATTATCATTGCGTCACAACACAGCAGCCTGTAAGTCAATTTTTCCAGCCTTTGTTTTCTTTATTTATTTCGTCTATTTGGAAGAAGTTGTTTATATCACATAATCCTTATCTCTGGTTTGTCTGTATTATTTAATTTTAGACAGCCTGCTTTCTGATCTATTGAAAAGGAAGTTTTTGCTTTGTGTTCCAGTGTGTGTGTGACCACATTTTTCAAATAGATGGTACTTGGAAGCAGGGTCGGATTGGGATTGAAAATCGGCCCGGGCACACCCCCAAAAAAAAAATCGGCCCCATTTGCATAATGCCTTTCCTCAAATCACTGCTTCAGCGTAATTACATTAAAAATAAGGAGGGGGGGCTTAAAAAAATGCAATCATTAGTTTACACTAGTGAAACACACCTGAAAACAAGTGAGGCCACTTCTACTGAGGCCCCCTGCCCCGCTCAGTATGTGCATACATTAATGGGCCGGCCAGCGAGACAAAGGGAGTGATACCTCTGCCTGTTGCTAAACTGGGGGTGGGGGACCGGCGGTGTTGGTAGGGGGGATTTGGGGGGGATGGTAATGAGCGCCCATCTGCCTGCAGAAAGGCCACTCAGCCACCCACTGGGCCGCTGGCTGTATTCTGAAAATAGAGACACTGCCCAAATCGGCCCCAGACTGCTCAAAAAAGCAGCCCACAGCAGAACTCAGACACCGGCCCCTCGGGCATTGCCCGAATGCCCGCGTTACCAATCCAAGGCTGCTTGGAAGATGTTTTTGCAAGAAGCAGTACAAGTGGTGCCAGGAGTATATTTTGTGTGTGAGAAGAATATATATGTTCGGTTTCCGAACAATTGGTATGGTACTTGTTATGTGACAGGTGTGTTTCCAACTATATACAATATAAGTTTGGAAAGAAAGTTGAACCATAGAGAAAAAAGTGGACTAGGTGCTGGTGAAGTTTTGGGGGGACTTATTTGGAGCATGGATACCTAGTTTGGGTGTTGTGTTGAATGACATCAAGATCAGGAAGGTGTCTAC
Organism: Lissotriton helveticus; assembly: GCF_964261635.1. Taxonomy (NCBI): domain Eukaryota; kingdom Metazoa; phylum Chordata; class Amphibia; order Caudata; family Salamandridae; genus Lissotriton; species Lissotriton helveticus. The sequence goes on along the minus strand of NC_136072.1, from coordinate 455,547,489 downwards.
TATTGTGGATACGTTTTCAGTTAACACAGCTCAGCAATTGTTACGCATAGATTGAGAAATGGTTTTGATGCAGGCGATGGTGATGCGAAACCATCGTGCATTAGACGTGTTATTAGCAAAGGAAGGTGGAGTTTGTCAGATGCCGAAGGTCCAACAGTTTTGTACTTATATATCCCCTTAGATTTTTACTTTTATTAGGATATAAGTAACATCACTGAGATACACCACAAGATACACAACTTGGCAACAGAGGGAGTCTGAGACTAGATTGGTAAGGGATTTGGAGCAGTTGAAAGTTGATTTGCTAACCTAGGAAAGGGACTTCTTGGATTATCTTAAAGCCAATCATAACTGTTGTGATCTGCGTTATCATTTTGTTACGTATGATAAGTACATACAAATGGCACAAGGTGAGGCAAATGGGAAATTCCTTGAGGGAGAGAAGGGTGGAAAGACGGCAGGACAGTCGTTATGAGAACCTGAAATGGTTAGAGGAGTTCAGACAGAGTAGACTAGCTATGACATCTGTTTTGATCAGTCTACTCTACAGGACTTTAAAGGTGTGTGATGACTTCCACTACATCACTTCCCCCTGTGATGAAGTTAAATCGCATTTTATTCATAGGGGTGTATTATAATCACACTCGTAGAGCACTCCCGCATATAAGCTTTTGTCGTGGTAAAATGCAGAGTTAGAATTTTAAATGTATTAACCTGAAACATGATGTGCTTAGGCCATTGAAAAGTAACATGAAGAATTAACGTAGTAAACAAATGTAAGTAGCAGGAAACAGAGAGGAGAACTTGTGTTGTGAAACCAACATTTATTCATGTACGCACCGATCACTTATAGTGAGTATAGTTTTCTTAATGTGGTGCTCCGATCAGGAAGGGCAGTCACCTATCCTTCCTATAAGGGTATCACCCTTAACACAATTTAACAAATATGGCCAGCACACACAATTGATTATCAATAGACAAGTCGTTCTTGACTTTTTGCAGTATAGGTTGAACAGCAGTTCAGCCACAAGAGTCCTTATTTCTTTAGAAAACTTATTTATTCAGTTTTTCATAAGTTAGAAAGTATTCTCAGAAGCCAAAGTGTTTCATCTCTATAAAGAGACTTCTTCAGGGCTTATTTGGTTGTCCAATATCATGAATAAATCCTGTCAACAACAATTAGGCTACTCGCACCGGTATATGCGATCCCATTAGGCTTATATCTTTTCCATCCTCACAACAGCATCTTTTACATGTTGGCAACATTCACTAATCCATAGCACATATCACAGGCTTATGTCAGCATCTTAATCGTCACATGGAAACTAGGTCCTAACTATAACTACACATGTGATTATAATTCACCCCTACAAATAAAATGTGATTTCCATTACATCCGCATATAAGCTATTGTCATAGTAACATGCAGTGCTAGAATTTGAAATGTATTAACATGAACCTTGTGGTTAGGCCATTGAAAAGTAACATGGAGAATTAATGTAGTAAGTGAATGTAACTAGCAGGAAGCATTGAAGTGAATAACTTGTGCTTTGAAACTGATATTTATTCATGTATAAACATGTTTATTGATTGTGCCATTTTTGGTGTAGGTAAATCCTTAGGAAAATAATGCACATTCAATTAATGCAACTTCGTAAAATCTCATAAACTGTTTTTTTATGTTAGCTGAATCTTGTAGGCCTGAAATGTAGTTCTCTGGGAACTCTAGCTTTAGAGTTAATAGCTGAATTGTATGTGTAATGTGGAATTTGTTCTTTCTCACGTTTTGTGTTGCAGTTGAAAGAAGCATTCTTTTCATTTAGAATAATGTCTTTGTAACTTCTTCTCTCCTTGCCTGACTATTGACCCAAGTTATAGGATTGTTTTATTTAAGGAACGTTGTTGTGCTTCACATCAGAGAAGGCCTGGGAACCAAGAACAAATTGTTGCAAGAGAAGAACACCGTTGTCCCATGGAAAAACTCCCTTTAGGATTGTACCCAGAGCAGGTGGTCTGACCTGCAATAAATCTTGGGAAAGATACCTGCAATAATGTGCTGTTGGGAGTAGGGAAAGTGCTCACTTCTTCCTTCAGAGAAAGCATCTTAGAACAAGCACTGTCTCAATAGCTTTATACTGTCTGACCAGTTGTTGATGGAGAGACTTCTAAGAAAGACTTCACATGCTAACACCTTTTTATTCCTTTCCTGACTGAGGATGCTTAAGTAGCGATGTCATTTTAGTGTTAGTGTAGGGATGGATTAATGCTGCTTACTCATCAACCTTCGGTGCAGGGAAACTTGGATTCATGCTTCCTGATCCTCTGTATTTTATTTCTTGAATGATTTTGTTTTACTTATGCTACATTGTCTCTTTTTGATAAGCAGATTTGGCTTTAAGCGAATTCCAGTGTATTTTTACACTCTCACCTTGAGGTTTTTTATGTTTAGTTGATTTATTACAAAGCTTAAAAATATCTGACCATACGTTCAGTTCAGTTCAGTTCAATAACTTTATTCGGTCATAAATCGAAGATTACCAAAAAAGTACAATAAAATCACATCACACCAGTTTTAAGAAAGGAGATATAAAACCAGCATTAAAAATCCAATACCATAGGCTCATAACAATTTCGTTCAAGTATTGATTTCCGTGAATTAAAAACATTTTTAAGAAAAGCCGAGACAGATGCAACAGTAAAAATGTCATCCAACATCCGAATAGCTAAAATGGCAGGTCGACACAGTCTAAGGTCCATGTACTTTAAAATTGGTACAATCCATCTTTTCTTTGGAATCGTATATAATTTGCAGAAAAACAATATATGAATGTCAGCTTGATTACACAAGTCATCGCATGGGCATTTGATTAATTGCATTGACCAGTTATTCATTTAAGGAAAACGTAATAGCCTAAAAAAGATATTGAATCCAAAACGTATCAATAAAAACCTTAAAAAGTCTTGCATCTGTAATGTTGTGTATGGTTGCGTATCATTCCTAGTCAGGATAAGTTGATGGGAAAACACAGATATTTTGGTGAACCCCACCTCATTTCTAACTTCCTCTAGGTAGGTCATGCACAATTTCTTTAATATTTTCCTTGGGATATGCTGCATTAGAGAGGGTTCTACAAAATAGTCCAAGTGACCTATTTTAATAAGGAACGATTTTATATAATTTAGCCATTTCATTTTATGGGCGTTATCAAGGCTTAATGCATCCCCCAAAATGAAACGGTTGAGAGAACACTCCTCAGAGATCCACACCCTATGCCAGAGGTGAATTGGTTGTACCTTAATAACGTCCTCTATATATATGGTAATCCCAATTCTACATGGCAATTATGGGTGGAGACACTATCTGGCACAGATAAAAGATGTCTCAAAAAACTATTTTCGATTACCTGCAGCGATTTCACGTTGGCATGACCCCAGATACCTGCACCATATAAAGCAATTGCCACGCAAGTTGCTTTATAGATGCATAACAGTTCTTTGACAGGTTTTCTACCCATTTTCCTACTAAATGTTATCAAGGCCATGATGGACTTGGAGTACAACAGTCTCCTGGTATTTACAGCTTGCGTCCAAAGGCCGGATTGATGAAACAAAATGCCCAAATACGAAAAAGTGTTAGTAAAATCCAGGGGCTTAGATTCAATGAACATAGTTTTCTTTATTCTATCTGCCCCTGAGCCACAATTCATACAGAATGTTTTCGTGCAATTAATTTTTAAATCCAATTTGGTCATAAAGTTAGTGAAGGACGTTATCATTTTTTGCATTTCTAGCGGAGTCCTCGCCATCAAAACCGCATCATCTGCATATAATAATGCGGGTATTGGACGATTTGATGCCAAAGGCATATCCCGATATTCATGCAGTAATGTGCTTTCTAAATCGTTAATGTAGATGGTGAATAAAAAAGGGGCAAGGACACATCCTTTCCGGACTCCTCTAGCTATTCTGAACGTCTTAGAGCACTCACCATTTTTACCAAATCTTATTGAAGCCTTAGCCCCCTTGTAAAGATTCCTAAGGAATAATATAATATTTTCCTCGACCCCAAACGTTGCAGTATCAGCCATAACTTGCTATGGGTAACACAATCAAATGCGGATGACAAATCCACAAAAGTTAAAAACATGTGACTACCTCTAGCTTTAGTATACTTCTCTAAGAGTATATGCAAGTTAAGGCCCTACTCAACTGTACCAAGACCTTTCCTGAAGCCGTATTGGAGGTCACTGATTATAGCATGCTCATCAGCCCAGGTTCGTAACCTATTTAAAATACCTCTACCCAGGATCTTAATGGCCGAGTCCAATAAAGATATGGGGCTATAGCACGCGCATTAGTTCTATCGCCCTTTTTAAAAATAGGTATGATAATAGACTCAAACCAAGTTGATAGCAAATCATCAGGACAACTAGCATTGAATAATTTTGTCAGGGATGGGGCCCATAAATCCATATTATTCTAGAAGAGATCAACCGGTACCCCATCGGGGCCCGGCGCCTTACCTCCCAAGCTGGCTTTTATACCCAATCGCACTGCCTCGATAGTAATATTGAGTTCTATTGTATAGTAAGGGGCATAATTGTTTCCTCCTCTACGTGCTCACTGGGCAATTGCCCCTCCGAAGATGGTACACTATACAGCATTTCAAAATACCTGACCCATTCAGTCTCAGTGATGGCAATCTCTATCCTCGCCCTAGAGTTAACTCTAAAAAATGGAGCGTTTACTGCCTTCCAGAAGGCTGACGAATCTCGGCTTTGAGAAGCCTCGCAAAGTGAATCCCACGCTTCACTTTTCACAACATCCTTTCTCTTTTTTAGAGCCACCTTATATGCCTTGCGTAGGTCTCTAATTGAGGTCCTATCCTTATTGGATTTTCTTAAGGCACACTTGAGGTTCGAATAAGCCTTAGTACAGGCTGTGTCAAACCAGCTCGTGGCTTTCTCTTTTTGGTTTTTAACTTCTACCCACAAACTAGCTTTACCTTGTGAGGAAATAATATTAAAATTAATAATTATTTTTGAGTTTTCAGCTGTCTCATTCAAACATACATTAAAACTACTCTTGCATTTCCTAATTAAGTGATGTAAAAATTCCTCTGGAACTACTTTTAAACATTTTAAAGAATACCCGTTTTGGCTTTTTATGTCAACGTTACCCATGTATTGCCCATGTGTACGCTCAGCCGCCTTATCAAAATGCGGGTTAAGTACTTCCACTCTAATGGGAAAATGATCGCTTATGGAATTATCCAATGTTTGGAAGTTTAACACAGTATCGCGGTAACAAGAGGAGACAAGTATAAAATCAATTGTTGAGAACACTCCTCTGCCGTTAAACGTAGGAGAAAAAGGGATCTCGGGATGACACATTTTGTTAGCAAAGGCCAAATCACACGAAAAAATAATGTTGTTTAATAGGTCCCCTCTAACGGTGTGCTCAAAATGCAGTAAATCAGTTTCCATGTCCACCGATAAGCCGCAAAGCCCCAAATCTCCTCTATTGCATAATTCACAGTTGAAATCACCAACCCAGACAACTATTGCCTCTTTAAGTTTTTCTCCACGCAACAAATTAATGTCTGATTTAAACATTTTCAGAGTTAATTCAATGTTATCCAAGGGAACGTTATTATAAAAGTTCACGATAATCAAACACAATTTTTTGCTAATATGCATCCTAACCATATGATAAAACCTATTATTTCGCGGAAATTCTATTTTCTCACAATTAAAAAGGTTGGAAACATAAGTGCAGAGCCCTCCTTTTGCTCTGCCATGTACAGAGCCTATAGCAGGTAAAAAAAAGGTTTTAAAACCATTCAAAATGATATGCTTCTACTGCCAAGTCCCCTGAAGACAGACTACGTCATGTTCATTAATTAGCTTTACCCATATCGGATTGTTTCTCTTAGATCGTATGCCTGTAACATTCCAGGACATGACAGACCATGTACTCCCTTTCGCCTTATGTCCTGCGCTTGTTTCATTCTCTGCTCTCTCAACAGCTGGCTTGGTGAGTATATCGAGATTGTGCCCGCCTAAGTCTTTATTTAATATGACTCCATACACACCATGGTTCGATACCACAGTGCTATCTAAAGAAGCCACTAAAAATGGGGTTGCACCTACTATATTTTCTTTTACCACTGGAGTGTCATCATTAGTATTTTCCATGCAATCACCTATACCCTTCTCTTTGCACAGTCAGTCAACCCCTTCCAGCCCAGAAAATGCCTCAAAGCGATTAGCTGCTGGGATGTTGAACTGAGTTTCAAACGGGGTCCTTATCCCCCTACGCCATCTGCTATGAGGTATTATACCAGGTGGGGCTGGGGGAGAAGAGGGATAGAAGTATGTTAGATCCAGAGTATAAATACCACCTGTTCCTCTGTGGTTATAGAAATCACCAATGTACTGAACCACCCTACTGTCCCTAAAATTGACTATAATGCAGTCCACGTCCTTCCTTCTTTGGCCCAACCAACTAACTCTGCGTACATTTAAGATTTCTCCATGTAGATCTGGACGTAGTGGTCTATTTTTATTTACCCAGAAGGTTACTTTATTTTTAAGCTGATGATAGGTTTCAGTTTTTGATTCCCTAGCTTTGGGACCCCGGATAGGACAACTACATAGGGATATGAGTCTGGTGGAAGGTCTATTCTCTTTGAACTGCTTTTTTCTGTATCGATTAGGGGAGCATCATTAATTTGCGACAGATTTTTGTTCGCCTTTTCTATTTCCCTTGTAGTCAATACACCCTCCTTAACTGTTCCCTCTAGTGGCCCCCCTCTCACTGGAACAGATGTACAACCCACGGGGTTTTCTAGTGCCGTAATATTAATTGGCTTTGCTGAGATATTAGAAGTGATATTTAAACTCCCGCTTGGCCTACTTACAGATTTATCTGTAGTTTTAGCATTGCAATCACACCGGGTTATAGTAGTATCCAGAAGCTTTCCCAGTAGCACAGAGTTAGCTTGGGTAACTTGTTCTAACTTCCCGAGCTTCTCTCTGATTCACTTGGATCTCTCCATTAACGGCAACATGAGTGACTTAACCAACTGTACTATTGTTCGTTAAGGTCAAAGGGTCTACCATATTGGCTAAAGGGGCCTTTGCAACTGAGTGGTAGTCAAGGATGAGGACACATTATTGGCATCCACCACTAGTTTTGATGGAACACTCATTGGTTTTGTTGCCTTGGTCTTCTTTGTACAACCACCCTTATGTACAACCCCCCCCGTGTTTTCTCTTCGCTATCGGTTTTGGAATTTAAGGATTTGCCATATGTAGGGCCGTAGATCTAGTGGAAATGCTTGGTCCAGTGATGTTCAAAATACTATCTATAGAGGAGTCGTCTAATGTGACCAAAGCACTAGATTCCCGTGTATCTAGCAAGTCAGATTGTTCTGGCTCAAGCAAATGTTGGTTATTTCCCTCTGACAAAATAATATAAGGGGCGAGACGGGAACAGTCCCTTGATTTGGAGAGGACGCCAATGCTATTCCTCCCATCGACGATCTCCTCAAATACATGGGTTCCTGGGACAGGCGGCGATCAGTCAGAGCAATCGCGTGTTCTAAGACCGAGGTTGCTCTTATAATAAACTGTCTCAAACCCAGTGGCGTAACGAAAGTTGAAGGGGCCCCCCTGCAAGGTACACAGAGGGGGCCCCACTCTGGATTTAATCTAGAGCGCGCTGGCATGATTACAGTGCTGAGGGGGCCCCCTGCAACTCGGGGCACCCCCCCGCACTGCGGGGGTTGCGGGGGACTGTGTTACGCCACTGTTTCGGAGAGCAAATCCATGTCGGTCTTTCCGTGCTTTTGGGGGCCCTGCTAAGGGCGCCCTTTGCCCTTTTGCCCTCCGGTTGGGGGCACCTTTGGTGTCCCTCTGTTAATCCCTGCACTATGTGTCAGACACCATGAGGTGCCTGCCACATGGTGCAGGGATTTACACATGCTCACATTTCTCCATGGGATTTTGTGCTACGGCCTGTTTACGGTTGCAGCACAAGCTCACATAGAGAAATGGGAGTGTGCGACCGCACCATGTGCGGTCGCATTGTAATTGTGGTATCGGGACCGCAACTGGTGGTCGGTCGGTCCTGAGACCGCAATAGTCCACCTGACATTGTAATCATGCCCTACATGTCTTTGGGTACAAAGTGTTCCTAATCATATATGTAATCAGAATATGGAAAATGACATCGATTCCAGCAACCTTGAAAATATGTGTCCTATTCTGATCATGTATTGTTTGTCTGACTTTGGCAATGCATCATTTTGATTTCAACCATGGCTTTATGTGAGGTGAAAAAGGTTTGGGGGGGATCTCAAAAAGTGGTAAGGCCAAAGAAGCATAACTATGAATCCTTTCTGAGCGGCACAGGCTATGTAATTACGGGTGTTGCTTAAAACATGTAAACTAAAATCCTGTGCTTCACACGGTCTACTATCTGACTAGTATTCAAATGCATCTCATTGAGCTTACAGTTATTGCATCCAGATTCAGCACACAAAGCGGACATATGCCTGAAACAAGCCTTGCCAATGCTTCTTAGGGGTATCAGATAAATGAGTACAATTGTTACGGATATGACAAACTAGATTTTCAAACTTTCAATTCCCAAAATATGTGACTGTGAATTAAAAATGACTGATGTCTGTGAAAAAAGTAGTGGTCTTCAGAATGTCACAATCACGCCTGTTTTCAACTTCACATCACTTACCTCCGCAGCCTCTGTGAGCAGCTTACACCCTTTTTCCTTCCCACATCTTTCCGTATATTCCACACCTCATCTTTCTCCTTTTCCGTACCCTATTTTCACTTTGTCCTTCAGCACATACTTTTTTCCCCAACCCAACACACATTCACCAATAAGCACTTTCTTTTCTTTTACTTTCGCCCTATCAATCTTTCTGTAGCTTTGTACCTCCTTCACACACTTTTCCATATACTCACAATTACAAGTGGGACATATTACCATTGTTCTGTGAGTTCTGCAGAGAGGCCAAGGACTGAAGGAACATGTATTCTGAACGCCTTTATGGCCCACTGTCAGGGCCTGGAGAACTTTACAATATCTATCGTCCCTGCTCCAGAGCTCTCAAACTTGGCCCGTTATAAAAGCTCACCCACAACCTGAGCTTGTAGAGACACCAAAAGATTACCCAGTTCAAAGCAAGCGCAATGCAATATTAATATACTACATGGAAAAAAACTAAAGAAAAACAGCATCTTGGAAGCAATAAATGGTCATAGAATGTGAATGAAGTAAAACACGTGAAATGTAAACAAGAGTTACCTTACTGACATGGCTTACATTAATGGTTTTGCCAATTGTTTTTTTATATGGCTGTGGAGAAATTGATCAGCTTTTTCGCTGCAAAGGACATGAAAATAGGGACAAGTAGAGGTGGGCAAGGTAGGAAGCCATATCAAAGTCAGGCTTAATTACTCTGGGGTCAGGGATCAAGAGGTGCACGTCCTGATTCCCACTCTATTTTTTTGTTTGTTTTGACACTGAAAATACCCAAGCAATACTTTTTATCAGCTTCAGTATTTGTTACCTCACTTTTATTCACTGTAGAAATGGACATCAATAGGATTATTGCAGAGCCTCAAAGAAGAAATTATTCTGTGTAGGAAAGGTTTCCTTTTCCCCCCAAATATCCTTTATTTTGATAAATATACACCAGAATGATAAAATTAATTGCGCTTGAGAAGTTTGTACCAAATTAAAGATGCTTTAACTCTCTTGGCCTGCAACATTGTTTGGGATCAAACACTGATGTTTCATATCACAACTAATCTGCTTTACATCTGCTTTACACCCAAGAGTATTAAATAAAGTTCACAGTAGTTTCACATGTAGTGGCACCACTGCCACAAGCAATTTAAAAAAAATGTGTTACTTGAGATCAACATTTTATCTGGTTGGTATGGCATAATTGACATAGCAAGATCAGAAATACAGTGACACACAGGGGCCAATGGTGTTTAGTGGTGGATAAAAGCGGGATGAGTTGGAATCAAGACTAGGCAGTCTTGGTAATCGATACCCCCAACATTCGATTGCGCCATTTGTAGGCTTATGAGGAAAACGTTGGGCCCGGCACTCATTGGTTTACATATTAAGCACTTGGATCATCTCCACAGAATACCTACACCAGGCACAGCTTCATCTTGCATGCCACAAGCAATAACCACTTTCTTGCAGAAGATAAAGTACCACACAAGGACTCCAATTAGACAACTTGGGCCATTGCACTCACACTTATGCTTGCTATGCCACAGGGTCATCACTCCCTCGTCCCAACAGCCTTATTACATCCAATGAGGGTAAGATAATCTGTGCTAACATACATGGGAAAAACATTATCACCGATTAGCTTTGGGGATCATGGTATCGATGTTGCATATATTCACAAAAATGTGGTGTGCACGTAACAAAACAGCAAAGAATATGGCTCGAAGTGAATTTCCAAGGGCCTCTTTTTTCACCGCCTATGATTTCCCTAACTTAGTAATACAAAGTCACTGTTTTTTCCAACAATACCGCACATTTCTTCCTTTAGCAATTATTTTTCTAAAGCTACAGTATCATCAAACACACATGGCTCGCTAACTGAATCACAATAATGCCCACCCTGATAGTCACCACTGGTAGCTCCTGAAAAAGAATTGCTAAAGGAAGAAATGTGCGGTATTGTTGGAAAAACCAGTGACTTTGTATTACTAAGTTAGGGAAATCATAGGCGATTTCAGGATATGATAGGTTCTAGAAAAAAAAAACACACAATCCCCTTAGAAGCAGGCCAAAAGATTCCCTCCTGGTTCGGTTGGAAGCAAAAAGCACCTGTAACTCTGTTGTAGGATATTCTCAGGAAAACTCGCTGCCTTACTCGCCTGGCTATTCTATGTTGCACTTAGAGTTCCACTTAGCTTGCAAGAGGAATAAGATTGTATGTTTATGATCATACCCTTTCCACTAAATTGAAAATAATCTTACCAACTGTTTTAATCACCTTTGATGTAGTGCCTGTCTGTGAGGCATGAATTAACAGAACTGCAGTTTACTTTACACTTTAAAGGCACACATCAGTGGCAGCCTAAATCCTCTCTTCCCCTATCATTTTCACTTTTAAATGTACACAATTCTAAACTAAATGATGGTAAATTAAATATCTTTTCTGAACGGGAAGGGAAATCTGCCATAGCGGACTGCTCTTAAACACCAGCAAAAAATGTCAACGTATTCTTACAAATCATAATAAAACACTGTATTTTGAGCACTGTTAGGATTTACGCCTGGGTGCTCTCTGTTCTGAAAATAATGACTAATTTATATCCAATAATTTTCAATATGGGACGTCCTTGTGTTTTTTTACTCATTCATTAGGCGTAGTCACCAAAGGAAAAGAAGTAAACAACCTCTACTCTCTTCCCTTGCCTTATGCCCACAAGTTTGGTGACTATTGCCACTCGATTCAATTTAGCGGCCACCTCCGCAACCGTCTCTATTCAAATTATATTTCTTACCCGAAAAAAATCACTATTTTGAGTTATGCCATTGCTTATTAGTGGCAGCTGCCTGCAGCACAGCCTCTGCTCCTCTACTCCCTGTGACGGTCTGGCGTGGCTGGGTTTACCTAACAAGTTTCACGCACACTTTTAATTGCGCGCTCTCTGCAAGGGGGGCTTGGGGGAGGGAGCCGACCGCCGGGAGGTCTCCTCCCCCGGGCGGTTTGGGAGGGCTGCGAGGGGTGTCTCTTTAAGAGGGACAGAAGTTTCTAGAATTGGGCTGGTCCAGTAGGACCAGAATAGCCCAATTATAAACTCCCCTCCCACTGCCTACCAGCCACCATTTTAGGTTTGGTGACCTGGTGGCTAGGTGGGCTTATAGCTTTTTTGTCTAGGGTAATTTGTGAGGTGCTTTGGGTGTTTTTTGGACAACTTTATTGTTCCTTTGTTGTTCACATATTGACATGGAGGACTACCGCGTGTTGGAAGCCATGCGTCTGCTGTCGGAAGCAGGTCGCATGGATTTGTTGGTGGGAGGGGGGCCGGCGCGCCCCCAGCGCCAGGCCTCCGCCGGCGTGTCCGCCGCGGTTTTGGCGTGTTCTTCGCCTAAGAAGAGGCGTGCAGGCCAGGTAAGTGAAAGGGGCCGGTCCCGGACGAGGAAGCCGGCCCCTTCATTGCAGGCGCGGGTTATGGCGGGGGATGGGGAAGTCCCGGTAGCGGTGGGAGCCCCCGTTGCTGGTGGGGGTGATGTGTGTCAGGCGCCGGTAGTTCGTCCGGCTTTACAGGCTGGGGCGGGAGGCCTTCCGGTGGCAGGGCGGGAGGCTCCCCTTTCGCATGGTGAAGCGGCAGGCGCGCGTGCGTTTTCTTTGCCGGTGCGGGTGGGTCTCGGTGTGGATGCGGAAGCCTTCCCTTCAGGAGCGTTGATAGCGGCCAAGAGGGGGAGGGGGGGGCGTAGAGGGGGTAAGAAGCGCTCCGCTTCTGACCCCAGTGGTGAGCGCCGTGTGGAGCAGGAGCTGGTTGTGCCTGCGCGAGGGGGGCGTAGGGGCTCTATGCAATTGGGAAGTCGACATGATACGGCTCCACAACTCGTGATGTCTGATTTGAATGTTCCTCAGCGTGTGGTGGCAGAGACGCAGTTTAACGCTGATACAAGCGCTGGCAGATTTTTAACCTCTTCTGTACCGGGGATGAATATGCCTGAGCTTATGGTTCCAAGTCAGGCTGCATCAGTGGGTATGGGAAGACAAATTGGTTTGGAGCTTCAGGCTGCCCAGGTTGGTCTTTCACATGGTGTTGGTTCTCCAATGGGGGATTTGGGCAGCAATGTGGGCAGCCCGTTATTGTTTTCTACGCCTGGTTCCTCTGTGGGTGCTACTTTGTCTGTTGGAGGGGGTTCCAGGGGGGAGGGTGAGTGGGCGCAGATGGGTGAAAGTAGTTTTACGCCTGGGGCTGTTTTGGTACAGGATTATGCTAGACCGGGGGGTTTTATGTTTCCTGGTTTTCAGGAGGGGAGTGCCCTCTCACTGGGTGATGCCACGGGGGTGTTTCAGGGGGGTAAGGGAGCATTTCCTTCTGAGAGTCGTGGGTCAGTTCCTGAGCATGGCCTAGGGTTTGGGGGACTTGGAAGAGATGGTAGGGATGATTTTGTGAGGTTGTCTCATCCTATTGTGCGGTATCCGGGGGCTGTGGGTGTCTCGAGCACGTTCTTGGAGCATGAGGGGATTTCCACGCAGGTGTGTGGGGGGCATGTTCAAGGGGAAGCTAGAGGTCCTTACATCATGTTTGGTTCTCCTGGTTGGGAACATTTCGGTACAGCAGGTTTGGCACAACGTAGTGTTCACAAGGATATTGAGGGCCACGTGGGGGGTGCGGGGGCCCCCTTTCAGGCTTCTGCCTCAGCGGCAGCGAGTGGTAATTTGGATGAGAGTGATGATGATGAGATGGTAGGCGACTCTCCGATTAGGGGAGCGCCTTTGAGAAGTTGTATTAGGGGGCGTTCTTTGGAGAGGTTTCAGGGGACGATGGTGGATGTTAATTTGCAGAGGCCGAGGTCTGTTTCAGGTGTTGTTTTCAGGGACCCTAGCACACCAGTCCAAACTTTTTCTTTTCAGGATAGGAATAGGTGCGGAGGTCCAGACTTGGCAGGGCGCGGTCCAGTCCCATCACGCCAAGGGGAAGTGAGGAGAGTGCCTAGCGCGGCCCTCTCTGTTCCACCGAGGGATCCCGCCGCGGCCAGCACACGAGGGTCTGGCGTGACCCCGCTGGCCCCAACGAGTAGCAGGTATAGGTGGCAGGCCTTGCCGGCGGCTAAGGAGCTACAGAGTCAACGCACAGGGAGGTACGGGCGCGTACAGTCTGCTCCCCCTCCTGGAGTTTCGAAATCATTTAAATGTACGGTGGTTGATACCGGGTTGGGTAAGACCCGTGGTGATTTGTTGCACACCAGCGTTGATTCAGTGGTGTTGGACTACGACGAAGAGAGTCCTGAAGAGGGTGAAGTGCGGGATCCGGAAAGGGGGGTGCCCTCTCATGTTTCTTCTAGTGTGTTACAGGCTCCAGTGGTCCAAAGTCAAGTGCAAGGGAGAAGAGAGCACGGCCCACCGAGTAGGGCGCCTCGCAGATCGGATGCATTGACCTCGGAGACACGGGCGGAGCCATCGAGAGTGGTCTCTCTGTTGCCAGGTGAGCAATCAGCCACACAGGCCAAACCTACAATGGTGTCTGTGGGTACAGGTGGTGAAACCGAAGTAATTAGTGGTGATGGCCGTCTGGTCAAAGGTCGATATGTAAAAGACACAGCAGTTGGTACAGATGATGTGGTAGACGTTACGAACAAGGTGGTAGGTGATGTTATGGCTGGTGCTTCCAGCAAGGTTAAAGAGCCTGTGGCCAGTAAAGAACTAAAAATCAAGAAACTGCCTTACATGGGGGTTACGAAACCGTTAGGTGCTCATCTCATGTTAACTACTAAGGAACGAATTTGGAATGGTGAGTATGTGGAACTACTGAAGCTACTCCACAGGGAAGTCCGGTCTAAAGAGGGGTCTAAGGAGGAGGAGTTTGAGCTGGCAAAACGCCCCAGAGTGCCTTTAACTATTGAAAACTGGACAGCTGCATTTTTGATTTATGCCAGTGTATATTGCGAAAAGTTCCCTGAGCGCAGCGTGTCCCTTTTTAAATACATGGACGTCATTCGCAAGGCCCAGATCACCGGGGGTGGTTTTGCTTGGTCTCAATATGATGAGGAATTTAGGGCCAGGATGGCTTGGGACCCGGAGGCTAAGTGGGGGGAGCTGGATAATGACTTGTGGCAACACACAATGGGGTCGGCGTCAGGGGGGAAAACCATTTTTACGGCCAGTGGTTTGCCGTTAGTTTATCGGCCCTTTCAGGGGAAGCCCACCCGGGGAGGGGTGGGGGCCACTGCAACCTTGCACTCAGGGTCTGGTTTCTGTTGGGAATTTAATAGGGGCTCCTGTACCAGGGAGTATTGTAAATTTAAACATGAATGCTCAGGTTGTGGTAAGAAACACCCGTTGTCCAAGTGTTGGAACAATCAGCCATCGGAGGGTACACATGGAAAGCAAACAGTTTCAGGAACATCAAATACGACTTCACAGTTTTCAGGAGGAAGGGGATACAGAGGTGCTAAGGGTGCTGGGTCCAAGGGCTCGTACACCAGTTAAGTTAGAAAGGCTGCGTATTGCCCTCCATGGTTTCGAGGATCAGTCAGCAAAAGTTACACTGTTGGAAGGTTTTCAGTTTGGGTTCCGACTCGGTTACTTAGGTTCCAGGGAACGGAGGTGGTCTGCCAATTTAAAATCAGCTTCTGAACATGCCACAGTGGTACAAGACAAACTTAATAAGGAGGTACATGAAGGGAGGATGGCTGGCCCGTTTCATGATTGGCCGATCCATAACTTGATTGTTTCACCGGTTGGAGTTGTCCCGAAGAAAGAACCGGGACAGTTTCGACTGATTCAACATTTGTCGTGGCCTGAGGGGTCGTCTGTTAATGATTTCATTGACCCGGAGGCAGTGTCTGTCTCTTACTCTTCGGTTGACGTGGCCATGTCACTTGTTGTGACAGCGGGCGCAGCCGCTGAGATGGCTAAGTGTGACATCAAGTCTGCTTTTCGGTTATTGCCTGTCCACCCGGACGATTGGAGCCTTTTAGGTATTCAGTTCGCTGGTAAATGGTACGTGGACAAGGCGCTGCCGATGGGCTGCTCCATATCATGTGCCTTGTTTGAGTGTTTTAGTACTTTTCTGCAATGGTATTTCTCCCATCAGTCCGGTCATACCCTGGTAACACACTATCTCGATGATTTTTTCTTTGTCGGATCCCCGGGCTCCGCGGAGTGCCAGAAAGCTCTGGACACATTCCAAGGGCTCATGGAGGATTTGGGAGTTCCTTTGGCTCCCGAGAAAACAATGGGCCCTGCCACTGTCCTTTCCTTCTTGGGTATTGAAATAGACTCTGTGGTTATGTCTGCTCGACTGCCCGAGGACAAAAGGGTCAACATGATTGAATTACTGGATGGGATGTTGTCAAAGAGAAAAGTGTTGGTGAAAGAGATTCAAGTGCTTTTGGGTCATTTGAATTTTGCCTGTAGAGTGGTGAGAGCGGGCAGGACCTTTTGTAGGAGACTGGGCAGGGCTTTGGCAGGTCATCATTTGCCCCACCATCGTGTTCGTCTGTCTGCTGGTGTAAAGGAGGATTTGAGAATGTGGAAGTTTTTCCTGAACTCCTTCAATGGTGTCCCCTTGGTCAGAGAGGTTGACTTTCAGTGGGATGTACAAATGTTTTCGGATGCTGCTGGCAGTGATGGTTTTGGGCTCTTTTGGAATGGCAAATGGTGTGCGGAACGTTGGCCTGATGAATGGTTGAATGGAGGTCGCAGCATCACTTTCCTGGAACTGTTCCCTTTATTAGTCGCCTTGACTCTGTGGGGGGAGGAATTGGCGCACAAGAAAGTGCTGTTTCGTGTGGATAACATGGCGGTGGTGGAGATAGTGAATCGCCAATCGGCCAGGGACGGACAAGTGTTGAAACTTATGAGAGTTTTCGTTCTTGGTTGTTTGAAACACGATATTCATTTTCGTGCTTTACACATTCCTGGCGTGGACAATGACATTGCGGATGCTCTGTCTCGTTCACAGTGGGGGAGATTCCGTGGACTGGCGAGGGATGCGGACAGATCCCCGACTCCGATGCCGAGTCATCTGTGGCACGTCGGCGAGGTCGGGTCGTTCAATTTGTGGAAAAGTAAATTTTGCCATGTTCTGTGTCCCTACGCCCCATCCATCATATGTTATGTATGCATGACCAATATGCATATGTTATTCCCCATTTCTGATTAATGACGCAATTACAGTTGTGTCCACCTCTAATATGTTAGTTTCCAGTCCTCGTGAATACTACGAATATCAGGCCTATGTAAAATAATGTTGCCACGTTTCTCAGTGTGCACGTTATTCCATTATAAAGTCCCCGTTTCTAGGCCTCAAAAGGGCCCGGACCCTGGATTCAGCTCCTGTCTCCTGAAAGCCTCGCTGAGGAGCGATACAGCCCCCACCTGTATCCTCGACCTTTCACTTACTTCCTGCCTCGCACTGCCCGGTGCAGCCCGGCCCTGCCTCTAAGTCTGCCAAAAGTATGTTATAGTTCCAGCTATCAGTTCAGTCCTCCTCCTTTGCATTCCTAAGCTACTGAACTGCATCAATAGTTTCCGTCGTTGTCTAGCCTTCTCGTCTCCCTGTTAGAGAAATACTGTATTTAATGGTCATTTAGTATTCTTCATCACGCATTTCATGTAGAATAATGCATGGTCCAGTCTTAGAATCAAGTTAGCCTCTCCCCTCATGACTTCTAGTTTATATCAACATGTTCCCTAAACATTAGATACCAGATAGGGTTTAGGTACATGTCGCTCCGACCCTCCAGACTCTAGTCTCTGCTCCTAGCACAGAGTTCGTAGCCCCCAGCTTCTCCTAGTAACACGTCATTGCCAGTTTTCGCGCACCATTAGGTTAGAGGTCCCGGCTCCTTAGGTAGCCCCCTCCTATGTGTCCGCCCATTCATGACATATTCTGTTACGTTTTACTTCACATGTCTAAGTAAACTCCCAGTTACACCTCTTTTTACTGTTATCTCTCGCGACTGCTACACGTCATGCCTTCTGCTCCACCCACTGCTACGCCTACTGCAATGTAATGCTATGTGTTTGCGTTATGTATATAAATGAATGTCTTGTTATTGAATGTTAGCGAGCTCATCCCAGACCAAGCCCCGGCAGCTGCCGGGCCTCTTTTCCCCTGTCATCCTGTTCCTATGCAGGTTGTCCTGATCCTGTCCTTATGCTGTAATAAACCTGCAGAAACTCCTACTACCTCGAATCTTGACTCTTATTTTATTGAGCTATCTGTTATTCATTCATTCATCCAAAAATAGGGTATTATTTATTTATTTACCACATAATGGCGCCCGAACAGGGACTTGCCCTTTCCCCACGCGTCGGTGAAGCCACGCCGACCCCCTGACCCTCTGCAGTCGTGACGGAACCATACCGTGCACCTGGCAGATATTTCTGCTTCAAGTATCCCTCAGGCCCACGGAGGAGACGGAGGAGGCGGTCCAGCATCCGAACGAGACGGTGGAGGAACGCGGCGAGTCCCGACCAGAGCCCAAGCCGAGAGTCCAAGGTCCGAGGTATCCGGAGGTCCACCCGTAACTGAAGTCCGAAGTCCGAAGTTCGTCGTCGTAGTCCAGTCCCGTCCGAGGCCTTCCGTTCCGTGCTGCCCGGTGAGTACCATTGCTGGGGTAGTGTCTAGACAGGGTCAGTCTAAATTGACTCTGGTCCGTGGGTTGGTGGTACCCAAGCTCACAAACGAAGTGTTCACCTAGGTGGATACGGGTCTTGATGTGTTCCTTTATGGGACCGGTATGTTCCGTACTGTTATAGCAGTGCATCCAGTAACTCTAGTCTGTTCCGTTCTCGAGAATTCTGTTCTGTTTTCAGTATTTTCAGGTAGTATTCTGTTCGAACTGTTATTTATAATGTTGTTTAATGTATTTCCAATGTCGTGGTATGCCTGAATTGTTTCCCCAATTGTTATTGTTTTTCGTGTATTGTATTGTGTTCCGATTCAAGTTTAGAATGCCGCTCTTTTCCAAGTTACGTCAGTTAAAAACTAGAAAGGGTCTGCTGGAAGCAGCAGTTCCTGTTCCGCCTAGGGACAGTCCAGGTCACTTTATGTATCAGAAACATGGCATAAGCGCCATATTGTATCTAGATTTATGGGTAGAGTATACCAAACAGTTAGAAGAAAAGTATAGATGGCCCGTATCGGGTACATGGGATGCCGAATGTATCATGCGAGTAGAAGAAGCATTATGGAAAAAGAAAGCCAGACAGTCACAGAAAGATGCCATCGAGTTATGGCGTAAGGAGGCGCATAGAAGAACGGAAAAGGAAGTCAGAAAGTCAGAGTTAAGTAGAGAATCCCAAGAACGAGCCCAAGAAAGAGAATTAATCGAGATAGGTGAACAAGTCAAAACCGAACAGTCAGACAGACAGAGGCATGCCCTTATGAAGGGTATGTATCCTCTCCTTGCCGAGGGTTTGCCAAAAGCGACCCCAGAGGCATCCAGTAATTTCCCGCCACCATTAGTTCCGACCAAGCTACGTCACAAACCGACCGCAGCTGATATTTTTATTTCATCCTATTTGGATGACACAGTTCCAGAATATGCAAATCCAGTTCGCGCTCCGCCAGTCCCTGTAAATCAGGCACTTCCCGTTCCTCCAGACACCGGAGTACCTGTTACGGTACCCCCGGGTCAGCCTGCCATACAAGTTCAGCCCACGTTACAATTACCGACCCTGCAAGCACGAAGAATGTCAGTCGACGATTCTAGTCTAGGGGCCGCAGGAGGAGGTCCTCCTCAAACCCCGCCGCCACACAAACGTTTATCAGCACTCGAATTACATGCTCAAGCATCACAGCGTACTCCTAAAAGTAATAAGTCTGTTACAGAAATCAGACAAGCCCTTGCCGAATGTGTTTATGATCCAGTTCCAGGCGAATATAATATGGTTTTATATTCCGTACGCGTAAGAAGGGTGACCGAGTATCTAGTCACCTTACCAAATATGAAAGAAGATCTAGACAGAATATATCGTTTCATCCGTACAGGGGATGATCCAGAAAGTATTGGCGAGATCATGTCTCAAAGGAAAGCCGAGATTCAGCTCATGATATTAAAGTTCCTGATCAATTGTCTAATAAGAGAACAAGATTACCCGTCTAAAGATCCCGCCGAAATGAGAATCCTGACAAGGTGGAGTGATAATATAGCCGAGGGTAAGCACAAGACCATTAGTGCCATGGAAAGTATGTACAAGAAAATTCGTAAAGAAATAGTAAGGTTACACGAACAGCGTAAAGCAGCACAAGTAAGTGAAAAAGAAAGTATCTCTGATCCTGAAGAGGAAGACGAGAATCCCGCCAGAATAGCGTATGTAGGGAAATCCAGATTTCCAGATCGCCATTTACGTCTAGAACCCAAGTCTATTTTTCATCATCCAGCACCAGAACGAGAGCCTTGTTCTCTAGAACAAGTATTTCAAGCTACCGATCACATTCTGAAATCACGAGTCGGTTATAGCGAGTTAAGCACCATGCATGAACAAGAATTAGCCCGATCAGCAGTCCGATGGATTACTGATTCTACCACTTTTCCAGACGAAATAGTGGCACAAATGTTTCTGAAACTGCCCCCAGCCGAGCAACGACTGGTGGGTATGTATATGATCCAGCACCTCATTACTCAGTATGAGGGTCAACACTCTGATCCAGGCCCGTTACACGATATCCTGAACGAGTTACTCCAGTACAGATGGAGAGGTCTAGGTACCGATTTAATTAGTGTTATTCTAGAACAGCGTCACAAGTATAGAACGTTCCTGAACCCGCATTTTGTTCACGTCTCACCCCCAGAAAGTAAACCATTCTACATAGACAGACAGAATCCGTTACGAGAAGTCCACCCAGTCCAAGGGACGGGTGGCGAAATGCAACGAGTGTTTGTATACACTCCGATTTCAAAGATGGAACTCCTCGAAATGAAAAAGCTAATTCCCTGTCATGACAAAGATCCAGCAGGGTTCCATAGAGAATTAAAAGACATGCTCCGTATGGGAGAATACACGTACCCAGATGTCATTAAAATGTTAAAGGTTCTGCTACCCGCAGGGGTGTATGAAAAGTTAAAGGAAAAAGAATGGGAGGTGGGAGAGAAAAAGATCGATTGGACAGCTCTAGAAGCTGAAGACAAGGCACGAGTACCAGGTACCGGTCTTGGAGATAAATGTAAAGAATTACCAGAATTATTGATTCAAGTTTTACCCAGATTATTGACAACTAGAAAAGAAGACTGGGATGCCATCTCAGCCTGTAAACAGAAACAAGATGAAGACATTAGTGATTTTTATTCTAGATTTGAGAAATGTTTCAGTATTAATAGTGGTCTCAAGACAAGTAGTGAGTCATACCCTCATCTTTTCGTTACCAAATTAGTCGAGAATTCAAGTCCACAAATTAAAAACCGAGTTTTGAAAGTCGAAAGCACCTGGCAAGCAAATACTCCGTCCCAGATGCTCCAGATGCTCCAGTATCACCAGAATAGAATTAGAGAAGAGCAAGAACACGAAAGAAAACGTATGAAAGACACGAAAATGAAAGTGCTAGTTGCACAATCTATTCCTCAAGACAGTCAGAAGAGGGGTCCGATTCAAGCCAGTCATCCTGCGGCTCCCGTTAAAGGGAACTGCAATTATTGTAAACAGCCAGGTCATTTTATAAACGAGTGTGCAGTTCTGAAACATAACATAGCTACTGGTAAGACTAAAGAAAGACCACGTCCGCCTAGACAAGAACAAGTTTCACAGATTCCTCAGTCACAGAATGCACCACAGACAGTTACAGTACCGCAGCCTATTGCTGCAACACAGCACGTTACATCGCAGATGTACCAGTATGCACAGTCCGAGTATCCAGAATACCAGTCATATTCATGAAACAGCCTAGAGAGGGAGGTAGGCTTGCCTCTCATCGAGATACCTGTAGACCAAGAAGGTCCCTATGTTCACAGTCAAGTATTAGGGAAAGACAGAAAATTTTTGATCGATACAGGGGCAAGTAGGACCACAATTAGTCACGCCGAAGTTCCAGGGGCTCCGCTCTCAGGCTCAAGAAATGTTTCCCTTGGATTTTCAGGAAAACCCATAGTTAATTAAATATCTCAGCCAGTTACTCTAGAAGTAGGTCCATTGTCCCGTACTACTGATCTGTTACTTACTAAGGCATGTCCAGAAAATCTGTTAGGTATTAAGACACTGAAAGAGTTAGGTGCAGTTATTTGCTGTTCCCCAGAGGGAATACGTCTGTTCCTACGTGACTTTAAGGGTCACTATGTATTACGAGATTTTGATTCCAGATTGTCTAATGTTCCGCAGCATTTATGGGCGCAAGGTCCAACTGATGTAGGTTACATGCAAATCACACCCTATCGTGTGACTCTCAAACCAGGTGTAGTGTTACCCCGAATCAGACAGTACAGATTGCCACCTGAGGCTGTAGCAGCCTTATCCAAAATTATTGACGAGCTCATGGCTCAAGGAGTAGTTGTAGAAACTGACTCCAATGTATGCAATTCTCCGATCATTCCAGTCATGAAACGTACTGATCCAAATGCACCCCCAGTATATCGATTAGTGATTGATTTACGAGAGCTTAATAAATGTATTATTCCTCAGTATCCAGTTGTTCCAGACATTTCTTCCCTGTTAACTGCCATTGATTCCGAAGCCATGTTTTTCACTGTTATTGACCTCAAGAATGCATTTTTTAGTGTTCCAATTCATCCAGACAGCCAGTTTCTTTTCGGATTTTGTTTAAATGGAAGGAGCTATATGTTTACACGCGCTCCTCAAGGTTTCACAGAAAGCCCTAGTATTTACAGTCAAGCACTCAAGAGACAACTAGACAATATTCACATGCCAACTGACACTGCCCTGCTCCAGTATGTCGATGATCTACTGATCACAGCCCGTTCTGAACGTGCTTGCGAGCGAGCATCACTTACAGTTCTGTATTTTCTAGCCGAGATGGGGCACAAGGTGTCACCTTCAAAGCTTCAATTCTGTGTCCAGCAAGTGGTATACTTAGGACACTTGCTGTCCAAGAGGGGTAGGCAGTTGACACCCGACCGTATCCAGTTAATAGCGAATCTTCTCCAGCCCAGAACCCAGAAGGAGGTACGTGCTTTTATCGGCCTTACTTCTTATTGTAGACAATGGATTCCCCAGTATGCATTTCTAGCCAAGCCACTGATACAGTTAACGACACAGGAGGCAGCCGTATCGACTGTCCTCCCTTGGACATCTGACCATACACTTAGTTTCAACGAGTTAAAGAAAGCCCTATGCCAAGCTCCAGTTCTAGCTACACCGAACTACAGTAAGCCTTTTACACTTTTCATTACAGAACGCGAAGGTACAGCATTATCTGTCCTCACACAAGATCAAGCAGGTCAATACAAGCCCTGTGCTTATTTTTCAAGCACATTAGATCCAGTCGCCCAGGCGTTGCCTGCGTGCCTCAAGTCAGTTGCAGCCACAGCACTAGCTATCAGACAAAGTGATTCCATAGTTTTAGGACATTCCCTGACAGTACAAGTCCCACATTCAGTAGAAGTTCTTTTAAACCGAACACAAACTCAGCACTTGACAATTGCACGTTTAACAGGTTATGAATTGACACTGTTCCAGCCACACATAGAAATTAGACGCTGCAATGTCCTGAATCCTGCTACACTGTTACCATCAGTTAATTCAAATCCAGACACACATGACTGTGTGGAAGTAGTTAACGTTACGACAAAGCCAAGACAAGACCTGACAGACATTCCGTTACCAGATCCTGACCTGACACTTTATGTGGATGGTTCATGTATGAGAACTAGTACAGGAGAACTAGTCGCCGCATATGCAGTGACTACTGACACTGAAGTTATTGAAACACACCGTATTGATACCCTGTCCGCTCAAGCAGCAGAGCTAGTTGCTCTGACACAAGCCTGTATACACGCCAAGAACCTGAAGGTTAATGTTTACACAGATTCACGTTACGCATTCGGAGTTGTACACGACTTCGGAGTGCTCTGGCAGGAGAGAGGTTTTATGACTTCTCATGGAACCAAGATTCAGCATGGTCTCCTTATTCAAGCTCTGTTAGACGCCATACATTTACCGACATCTATTGCTATCATGAAATGCAAGGCACATACGAAAGTCACTGACATTATTTCCCAAGGTAATGATCTAGCAGACCGCACAGCCAAGCTTACAGCACAGACACCAGACATTCCAGTAAACATGACACATACTCCAGATCTGATTACATGCATGACAGTTAAGGACCCTACACAAGATGTCATAGATATTCAGTTACATGCTACTCCCGATGAAATCAAGAAATGGTCTGTACAAGGAGGGGTCCAGACAGATCAAGGATGGTTAACGAAGGGTAGAGCCACATGGTTTCTCCCCGATTCTATGGTTCAAGTTATTATCAATACCGCACATAGTCCAGCACATTTAGGAGAAAAAGCTATGTTAGACAGTATCCAGAACATTTGGTTCAACAAGCATTTACGAGCTGCAGCCAAGCAGAAAGTCCGTACCTGTATGATATGTTGCCAGTTTAATCCAGGTAAAAGTGTCCCGGTGGAACAAGGTGGTTTCCAGCCCCCTGACCACCCTTTTGAGGTCCTCCAGATGGATTATATTCAGATGGAGCGATGTCGAGGTTTCAAGTATGTCCTTGTAGTTGTATGCGCTTTGTCCAGGTGGACAGAAGCATATCCAGTCCCAGATTACACAGCCGCGACCACTGCCAAGCAGCTGGTTCGTGAATTCTTCCCTAGATACGGACTCCCTAGAGTCGTATATTCTGATAATGGTCAGCCATTCTCATCCGAACTCATGAAACACGTTTCCCTGTTGTTAGGGTACCAGTGGAAGTTCCATTGTGTACGCCATCCAGAAGCAGCTGGACTAGTCGAAAGACATAATCAGACTCTGAAAATCCGTATAGCAAAAATCTGTAAAGACAAGGGTGTGGACTGGTTAGTAGCTTTGCCAGTCGCTCTATTTTACATGCGTATGGTCGCACATTCCAGATCAGGTCTGTCCCCGTATGAGGTCGTATTCGGCCGCCCCCCTAACATGTGGGGTACTCCTAGACCCCGAAGTATTACCGATGTTTCATGTAATATGCTGACAGATTACCTAGCTTCCTTGATGTCTGCCCTCAACTCATGTCGTTCACAGGTTGCCGCCGCATTTCCAGACAATACCGAGGTGGCACCGCACGAGATCGTTCCAGGGTCGTTGGTGATGATCCGCAACTTTGACAGATCAAGTCCGCTGGAACCACGTTGGAAGGAGCCACGTCAGGTCCTCTTGACCACCCGAACTGCCGTCAAGTTAGAAGGCAGGAAGGGGTGGGTCCACCTCTCTCATGTAAAACTTTTCAAAGGACCAAAGCCAGACTTCAAAGACATTGCCAAGAACATTTCCCCGGATTCGAAGGATTGCCAGAACATTGTTTTAAAGGACTGTCCCGCACCAGACTTTATTACAACCCCTCCCTTGGTAGAGAAAACTCCGCAACAGGAGTATAAGTTAAAGCTCAGGTCTAATAAGTCAGCCAGTTTGATTGTATAAGTCCTCCCCTAGGTGAAACGGTTAGACTGTTTCTGACATGTATAAAATAGACCCCCATAGTGAGAGAGTCAGTCGCAGTTCACTACAATGCATCGTTTTTCTGAGTTTCATATTATTTCTCAGCCTAATGATTTCATGCACCAGCTACGCATTTTTTCTGTATTTACCAGTTCCTCATGTAAATATGTCTGCTCATGCTACAGTAGAGCACACGTTTAGTGATCTGCCTCCTCACGAATATTCATACCGCCTCGCCATGCGTAATAACACATTCATCCGTATGTTACATTATTCACACCAGACCAGCAATGCCACTAATTGTTGGGTGTGTGGTCGACTCCCCCCTTTCCAGACATCGAAGGGAGTTCTGCCACTGTTTCCTTATCCATTTTCACACAATGGTTCGTGTGGAGCATGGTCCACGCTAACGTCATCCTCAACAGATATGTCTTTTCTTAACAGTACATGTTTCCCAGACAAGCAAGGTTTCCCCCATAGAACAGGTTTAGATCTAGAAAATGAAGTATATAATTTAGGAAATTATTCGTCGAATTTCATGGTTCTGAATGTTCAGTCTGATACTACTCCAGATTCACCCGCTATTTCAGTACTACCAGTCAAAGGCGAATTATGTGTCCGTAGTTATGGTTCTGTACATATAGGTCATAGTGAATGTACTACTGTTATCCAGTATAGTGACAGTAGGAAATCTATTTTTAAAGCTTCACGTCATTCTTATTTTGTTTGTGGTCAAACTGCATATGTCCGTCTGCCCCTCGATTGGGAGGGAACCTGTTACATTGCTTTCCTACTGCCACCTGTTTTTCTAGCCCCACCTGATTATCATAGGAATTCTTTCTTAGTACACACTAGACACAAGAGAAATCTCCCGATTGTCGATTATACTGAAACCGCCGCAGAGCAATTCATTGATATAGATAAAGGTGTTTTCCCTTATTTAGGTACAGTTGTAAATAGTAAGGTAATTCGTAGGTTAACAAGAACCCTTGAAGCTGTAGTAGATGAGACTGCCTCTGCTCTAGGTAACTTAACTGAAGAACAATCCTTTATGAGAATTGTCGTTTTACAGAATCGTCTCGTCCTTGACGTCATACTGGCCGATAGGGGCGGGGCCTGTAGAATTCTCGGATCCAGTTGTTGCATTTTCATTCCAAATAACGCGCCGTCTGTTTATTCAGCTATAACCAGACTCCATAAAATTGCCCATCTGTTACATCAAGATCCAGGCACCTGGACATGGTCCGGTTGGTTCTGGAATGTAATTTCCGCATGGGGATGGAAAGTCCTGTCCTTTCTAGGTATTGCAGTAGCGATCATATTTAGCTGCTGCCTCTGTATACAATGTGGCCCTGCGATTTGCAGCATGTGTGCTACCTCTTGTATTCCCAGTCCCAAGCCCTGTTCTAAATCCCGTTCCAAGACAATTCGAGACGAGCAAATGGTACTGTATGAAATGATAGACGGTATCATGAATATTGATGTTTCCTGATGGAAACGTAGTGACAAGGAGGGAATGTGGAAAAGTAAATTTTGCCATGTTCTGTGTCCCTACGCCCCATCCATCATATGTTATGTATGCATGACCAATATGCATATGTTATTCCCCATTTCTGATTAATGACGCAATTACAGTTGTGTCCACCTCTAATATGTTAGTTTCCAGTCCTCGTGAATACTACGAATATCAGGCCTATGTAAAATAATGTTGCCACGTTTCTCAGTGTGCACGTTATTCCATTATAAAGTCCCCGTTTCTAGGCCTCAAAAGGGCCCGGACCCTGGATTCAGCTCCTGTCTCCTGAAAGCCTCGCTGAGGAGCGATACAGCCCCCACCTGTATCCTCGACCTTTCACTTACTTCCTGCCTCGCACTGCCCGGTGCAGCCCGGCCCTGCCTCTAAGTCTGCCAAAAGTATGTTATAGTTCCAGCTATCAGTTCAGTCCTCCTCCTTTGCATTCCTAAGCTACTGAACTGCATCAATAGTTTCCGTCGTTGTCTAGCCTTCTCGTCTCCCTGTTAGAGAAATACTGTATTTAATGGTCATTTAGTATTCTTCATCACGCATTTCATGTAGAATAATGCATGGTCCAGTCTTAGAATCAAGTTAGCCTCTCCCCTCATGACTTCTAGTTTATATCAACATGTTCCCTAAACATTAGATACCAGATAGGGTTTAGGTACATGTCGCTCCGACCCTCCAGACTCTAGTCTCTGCTCCTAGCACAGAGTTCGTAGCCCCCAGCTTCTCCTAGTAACACGTCATTGCCAGTTTTCGCGCACCATTAGGTTAGAGGTCCCGGCTCCTTAGGTAGCCCCCTCCTATGTGTCCGCCCATTCATGACATATTCTGTTACGTTTTACTTCACATGTCTAAGTAAACTCCCAGTTACACCTCTTTTTACTGTTATCTCTCGCGACTGCTACACGTCATGCCTTCTGCTCCACCCACTGCTACGCCTACTGCAATGTAATGCTATGTGTTTGCGTTATGTATATAAATGAATGTCTTGTTATTGAATGTTAGCGAGCTCATCCCAGACCAAGCCCCGGCAGCTGCCGGGCCTCTTTTCCCCTGTCATCCTGTTCCTATGCAGGTTGTCCTGATCCTGTCCTTATGCTGTAATAAACCTGCAGAAACTCCTACTACCTCGAATCTTGACTCTTATTTTATTGAGCTATCTGTTATTCATTCATTCATCCAAAAATAGGGTATTATTTATTTATTTACCACAAATTGGTGGTAGGTTCTCTGTCTGTGTCCACGCGTTCTGCGTATTCCCTTGCGTGGAAGGAATTTCTGGAATCTGGTGCTGTCAGAAGAGAGGATCTGTCGAGTCGGTCGGATGATGTGGTCAACTTTATACTGGACCTCATGGATAAGGGTTTGACCAAAGTAACCATTGCTGGGAAATTGGCGGGGATTGCTTTCATGGGGAAGTTGTGGTGGGGCTATCCTCCATCTGCGGGGGAAATTGGTAGAAGGATGCTGGAGGGTTGGGCCAGGGAGCAAGGGCACGTTGGTAGGTCCAGAGCCCCTATATCTTGGCAAGTTCTTGCCAGGTTACTTACGGTTTTGCAGTTAGTTTGTTCGGATGATTTTGAGGCATGTCTTTTCTCGATGTTGATGGCGTTCATGTTTTTTGGTGCTTTCAGGGTTTCAGAGTTGTTGGGTTCGAAATATAAGTGTGGATTGTTTTGGAAGGACGTTTTTTGTTATGATGAGGGAGTTCATGTTTGGTTGGCCAGTTCTAAAACTGATCAGACGGGTAAGGGGAAAGGAGTGTGGTTACAGGCATGTTCTCCAAAGCTTACTTGCCCTCTACTGCTGGCGCGGCGCTGGCGTTCCTTGTGTGGGGGTGGCGATGAAGTCCTGGTTTTCCAACATATCAATGGCACCCCTGTAACACCTTATCAATTACGTATGGTTTTGCGCAAAGCGCTACAGCACATAGGTCTCGATGGCAATATTTATGGTACTCACTCTTTCAGAATAGGTGCAGCCACTGAAGCTTTTCACAGAAATTGGTCTGAAAGGGATATTAAGCGATTGGGGCGCTGGTCTTCTAACTGTTTCCAGCGTTATGTGAGGAGCTCGGCGGAGGAGGCGCATGCGTCATCCTCCTTCACATGATTCTAACTTTCTTTTCTTTTTCAGGATCCGTTGCTGGGCCTCGCTCCTCGGTGGTAACGGTCTGGATTGTGGGGCATTCCTTTGTCAAGTGGGCCAGAGTCCAGGCAGCGAGGAGTTACTTTGGTGATCTACTTGGTTTCAATGATCGAATGTTTAATGTCCTTTGGAAGGGTAAAGGCGGGATGCTCTGGAGAGAGTTGATCCCTTGTTTGAACAACAACATGGTGGGCGGTGTCTGCCCGGATATTTTAGTCATTCATTTGGGGGGAAATGACCTATGTGCAACGAAAGGTGTGGTCTTGCTGCGAGCTATGAAACGTGATTTAGGCCTCATTAAGGAACGGTGGGCTGGGTGTCATGTTTTTTGGACAGAGTTAATCCCTCGCAGGATATGGAGAGGAGCGGTGAATCCCAGGGCCGTAGATCGGGCTAGGAAGAAAGTGAATTCGGAGGTGTCTCGTTGCTGTAGGAGCCTTGGTTTCAGCAGGATTTCACACAGGGACATTAAGTTTGAGTCTGTTGAGTTCTTTAGGGATGATGGAGTTCATTTGTCCCGTGTGGGCATGGAACTTTACTTGTTGGAGATTCGTGAGGTCTTAGCCCGGGCATTGGCCATGCAGCGCTGAATTTCTGGTTTCTCTTTCGCTTCGCGGTTGGGGGGCAGAAAGGGAGGCGTTTCTTCCCCGCCTACCTTTCTGGGTGGCGGTGTTTTTGGGTATCATTACGGTTTTTAGGCAGATTGCTGGTTGAGTATTAGTTCGAGTATTTCTTTGACAAGTGCTGGGGTATGTTGGTCATGGTTTGACCGTTCAGTTTTGTGAGGGGGGGTATCTGCAGGAGTGCAGGGTCAGGCAGGGTTTATGGTTATGGAGGACCTGACCGTTGTTATTGCAATTGTGGTTTGACGAATAAAGTTTTAACGATGACGTATGTTTGTTTAATGACGAAATGCTTTATTGATGATGTAATTTTTATTGATGACGTAATGTTATAATGCTGTTATATTGTTATTGATGTATTGTTGGGAGCGGGAGGGCTCAAATGTTTTAGGGGTGGGGGAGGGTTCGGGGGGCTGAGTTTGTAGTTATTTATTTATTTAGTGAGGTTTAGTTTTGTAAGGCGTTGCCAAGGTTTGTGTTTGTAATGTGCACCTGTGTCTTAATAAAGCGGCCTTTTACACACACAAACAACTTTTGGTCTACTTTTCTCCCACCCCTCGCCCTCTCTCCCAATGCGCAGGACTGTAAATTCTATGGCTTTGGTCCCCAGCCCCACCCTGAAGACTGCGCAGCGCTCTCTGCAATGCGCAGGACTGTAAATTCTATGGCTTTGGTCCCCAGCCCCACCCTGAAGACTGCGCAGACGCAGAGAGTGACAACTGCGCGCACCCATCCACCATTTAATTATTGGCGTGCACACCATTTAATTTATTAACAATTGAAATGGTGCGCTCGCACGCCTAGGTCCCGGCCTCAGAGACTCTTCATGAATTAAATGGTGCGCACGCCCGACCTCTTAATAGGAGGCCGGGCGTGCGCACCATTTAATTCATGATTAAGAGGCTTGCTGAGTGAGGGGGCATGGGGCCCCTGAAGCGCGGGGGCCCCCCGCAACGCGTGGGTTGCGGGGCTCTGTGTTACGCCCCTGCTTAAACCAACAAGAGAGAAAGCGTCAGAAAATCCCTCTTATACCCCTCTAAATATACAACAATCAACAAAAGAGTGATCCATTTTGTGAAACATAAACCTAAGACCAAAAGTCAGAGCTTAGGAACAACAATCGTGTTAAAGTGATAGGTGAATGAGCTGAAATTCAAAAAGAACCCTCAAGCACCAAACAAGCTGGTGACAGCTTTCATCATTGGGTTTATTTTTGAGGGCTAGCGTATTCGTGCCCATACGTGTGATAGTGAAAAGTTAAAAGAAGACAAAGCTAGACCCCATACCCATTTTAATAAAGGGCGAGACAATCTTCAGTTAAAAGCAAGGTGCAAACGGACAAACAATGGCTGAGTGAAATTGAACCAAAATGTCCTATCAAATCAAATTGGTCAACAGGTTTCTGCTATAGTGAGCTAGCTATGCTCAGCATTTATCAGGACTAGAAAACGAGCCCTAGAGAGCCAAACACAATAAGGCTTGGCCCCTCCACAGGGCTACGTGCAAAATAGAACAACTCACGGCACCTCCTGTGTTGACTCTCCTTGTATTGCCAAGGGTCTGCAATTATTCATAAATGGTGACCTTTCACCTTAGGCGCAAAACAACAACAAATAAAACTAGGTACAGCCATAGCGTGTCATCCCTGGACCATTTGTGAATCACAGCCTGCAAGACAAAAAGCAAAATAAGATTGTGCGTCATGCGTCCATCAAAGGAGAGAGAGAAACAATGAGAGAGAGGAAGAGTGAGAGAGAAAGAGTGTGAGTGTGAGTGACAGAAAGGAAGAGATAAAGAGGAGAGTGAGTGTTGACACTGTGGAGAAAATCCTCACAGCTGACCTTTCTGCCACTGGTGTGTCTCCAACTACGTGACGGGACATAGTACAGCCCTCAAGTTTAGTCATTTGAAACATAGTATACAATCAGTAATGGCAGAGTACATACAACTACACACGCCTAATTCTCTTTTTCGCCCCTGTGCACCCAGGTTGCTGCACCCCATTGACTCCCGCTGCCCAGAGGTGTCTGCCCACCTCTGCACACCCAGGCTGCTGTACCCCATCCACTCCCACTGCCCAGAGGTGTCTGCCTGCTGCTCTGCACCCAGGTTGCTGCAATCCATCCACTTCCACTGCACAGAGGTGACAGCCCATTCCTGCACACCCACACTGCTGCACCCCATCCACTCCTACTGCCTGGAGGTGTCTGCCCACTCTGGTGCACCCAGGCTGAGAGGAAGAGAGAGAAGAAGAAAGAAAGAGTGAGGGAGAGAGGAAGGAAGACAGAGAAAGGGAGAAATAGTGAGACAGAAAGGAAGAGAGAGAAAGAGAAAGAATGAGAGAGAAAGGAAGAGACAGAGAAAGAGGGAGAGTGTGAGAGAGAGAAAGGAAGAGCTAGAAAGAGAGAAAGAATGTGAGTGACATAAAGGAAGAGATGGAGAGGGAGAGTGAGTGTTGACACTGTGGAGAAAATCCTCACAACTCACCTTTCTGCCACCGGTGTGTCTCCAACCACGTGCCGGGATATAGTGCAGCCCTCAAGCTTTGCCATTACTGATTTCATACTATGGTTCAGATGACTGAGTACATACAACTGTGCACCCTTAAATTGCTGTCCCGCCTTTGTATATCCAGGCTACTGCACACCATCCACTTCCACTGCCCAGAGGTGTCTGCCCACCGCTGTACACCCAGGCTGCTGCATCCCATCCACTTCCACTGCCCAGAGGTGTCTGCCCGACAATGCGCACCCAGGCTGCTGCATCCCATCCACTTCCACTGCCCAGCGGTGTCTGCCCGCTGCTGTGCACCCAGGCTGCTGCACCCCATCCACTCCCACTGCCCATAGGTGTCTGACCGCCGCTGCGCATCCAGGCTGCAGCATCCCATCCACTTCCACTGCCCAGAGGTGTCTGCCCGCTGCTGCGCACCCAGGCTGCTGCATCCCATCCACTTCCATTGCCCAGAGGTATCTGCCTGCTGCTGCGCACCCAGGCTGCTGCATCCCATCCACTCCCACTGCCCGGAGGTGACTGACCGCCGCTGCTCAAATAAGCCTCTCTGCTCACCTTCTGCCACCGGCTTGTGTGGCAGAGGGTCCACCACGTGCGGAAGGAACCTCCTCATCCTTTGTGTGCACGCGGTCAAGCTGAGCTCACTATTCAAGATAGATGTTGATTGCCAGGATGGCCACACATCATAGCAGGCTGAACGCAGGCTCAGCTCTGGTGGCAGTAACTCAGTAGAACTGAGGTCTTCGCCTCGTGGCGGATGGTCTGTGTCGGGGGGCTCATAAATCTGTGAATAACAGCCTGATAGACAAAAAGCAAGATAAGATTGTGCATCATGCGTCCATCAAAGGAAAGAGAGAGAGAGAAAAAGTGAGAGAGAGAGAGAAAGAAATAAAGAGTGAGAGGAAGACAGAGAGAAAGAGTGGCAGAGAGAGGAAGAGAGAGAGAAATAGTGTGAGGGAGAGAAAGGAAGAGATGTAGAGGGACAGTGAGTGCCCACACTGTGGACAAAACCCTCACAGCTCACCTTTCCACCACTGGTGTATCTCCAACCACGTACTGGGACATAGTGGAGCCCTCAAGCTTACTCATCTGAAACATAGTATAGAATCAGTAATGGCAGATTACATACAACTGCGCACGCCTAAATCGCTGTCCCGCTGCGCACCCAGGCTGCTGCACCCCATCCATTCCCACTGCCCGGAGGTGACTGCCCACCGCTGCGCAAACAAGCCTCTCTTCTCACCTTTCACAACCTGTGTGTAGGAAAGAGGACCTACCACGTGCCGCTGCAAGGCCCAAGCCCAGGGCCCGCCGACAGGGCACCCTCCATATCATGCAGCCCCGCTCCGCAGGCCACCAGGTCTCACATTTGGTGCTGAGTCTTGATTTCGCCATGGCAGAGGACATACCAGTGCCCCCGTTTTTTTATCGCCGGTTGCACACTCACTCAGCCCTTGCATTGCCACTAACTCGGTCACCAGCCAGACGACCCCACGTGGCGGTAGACCTGTAGTGTCTGATGGCTCAGGCCTATACTGGGGTCCAGCAGCGCACACAAAACCTGAGCTGTCCAGACCGCTGGGATGGGCCATCTCCGCAGGCTGTACACCCGCTCAGCAGTTACGGTACACGTATCTCATTGGACCAAAAGTCACCGTCCCATGCAGGTGTGCCTGTGCCGGCCACAGTGCATCCGGTGCAAGCAACTCTAAAATGGCTTTAGAGCAGGTGCGCCCGGTCTTTTTTATTGGCAGGGTCACGTGTCCTGTGACATCTGTGCTGGATGGGTGTGGTGTGGGTGTATACCATCCGTAAGGGAGTGGCTGTGGCGTACTGACAACTAGGCCTGTGACCAGCAGCTCACTGCAATGAAAACCTGGGCCATGTAGCATTGTTGTCCTTCCCTGTAAGCGTAAGAGGAGTGGGCTGGCCTGGCATATGTCAGTCCTGTGTGAGGCTGTGAAGAATGACTCCGGAGCTATGGGCCTGGCTCAATTGTGAGCTGTATGAGGAATCAACTGATGCAGGTGGCCGTTTTGTAGTGTTGCCGTCACCCGGGTCACAAGTGTCAATGTGTCACTCTGTGATCCAAGTCCCACAACATGGCCAACATGAAAGTTACGGGGACTCAATGACCCTACATTCATCCATAGTTCCACACATGAAAGATGGTGGACATGACAAACCTGTGTGGATATTAATGTTTATTGCACATTCAGTGGAGTGGTGAAGCTGGAGCAATACAGGGCCAGGAAAGTTCAAGTTTCCGTTTTTGGCACTTGGAGGGCAGCCAATTAGAGCCAAGCTCATGTTCGGGGTTAGGCTGCACCAACATATGTGGTTATACAATCACTCCGCCAATCCCCAAGCCCCTATAAATTCACTATACACTCTCCTTGCAGTACTCTAATGATCCAGTCTCTATGTACGTACTTGTACAATGTCTGAGACAAAGTTACAAAACCAAAGTTTCCCCCACTGCCAGAGGTAACATGGCTACATACGCTGTCCACAGCACAATGTAATATGGTAGGGCCCCGGGGCAGCATCTTGGATACATAATGAACACACGGACACAGATTGATCGTGAAACTGGGTACGGGCACGTGCGCTTGTCTCCTTTTTGTTACCAGAGTCACATGTCCAGTGACGTCTGTGCTGGATGCGTGTGGGGTGAGTGTAAGCCAGCCCTCCAGGAATGGTTAGTGCTGGTAACAAGTACTACAGTATTCATTGGATCAGACACAGAGATTCAATCATAAAGGGTCAATGATTTGTGCTGCACTAAGGTGGGGGCAGCAGGTGTGAAATAATAACAAAAGATTCTATCGTAAATGGTCCATGACTTGTGGTACACTGAGGTAGGGGCAGCAGATGTGAAATGATACACAAAACATTGTATCATAAAGGGTCCATGAATTGTGCTGCATTGGGGGGGCGCTAGTGAGCCCGAAGCAAGATGGCCGCACATTAGTGCAGCTCTGCTGGTCGGGGCCACAATCCGTACATTATCCTCTACTTCTCCTAGCTTTCTGCATTGGAGAGACAGTGCGTTGGAATCTGCATTGCTTGCTGCATCGAATACGGTGGTTTATGCAGCTGCTACCTCTGTGGAAAGCTGATATACAGCCTCTGGTGGTCGGCACATAAAATGGCGGCAGTCGGGAGCTGAGGCGGGTGCTGAGAAAGCCTAGCTGTGCTGAAGCCGCTTCTATCTGTGGAGGGAAGCCTGCGGTGCGGTAGTTGACGAAGGCATCGGGGGGGGCGTGCTGATCTGATACGGCGCTGCACAGAGTTAAATTGTACGAGGTGAGCGTCGGCGTCTGTGGAGGCCTGAGCGCGAGCGATGAATTGTCAGCAGGGAGGCGCGCGGTGGCCGGACGGGCCGTTGCAGCACGTCCTTGCCCCTAATACAGTGTGCCTCGGTGCCGGAGTGAGGCTGGAAGTCCTGCTGATATTGTGGGTGTTAGAGGCGACTCTGTCTGGGGAGAGCGACTGTAACTGTGGAGGCTCGAGCGTGAGCAGTGATTTGTCGGCGGGGAGACGTGTGGAGGCCGGACGGATCGTTGCGGCGCGGCCTCGCCGCTGCTACAGTGAGCCCCGGTGCCGAAGAGAGGCTGGTTTTCCTGCTGACATTGCGGGCACTGGAGGCAGCTCTGTCGGGGGCCGGTACCCGGTTCTGTGGGTGGTCAGTGCGGCCCTGGCTGGAATCGGGCACAACATCAGCGGCAATGTGGTGAGTTGATGTGCAGTGCGGAAAGCCTGTAGAAGCCGGGCTGCAGATTTGGGCATTTGAGCACGTCTGGAGCATGGACTGTCTAGCGAGCATGTTGTGAACAGGGGGGCCCTCATGGTGCATTCGTCCTGTGGACTATGTGACAGCGTGGGCTGTAATGAAGAGCTACTGCGCAACCCTGCCGACAATGAAGCTGGCAGTTCCCTTTTTCTCGCTGATGTTAATGGCGGCACCCACTATGTCGGAGTGATTGCGGAGCCAGTATTAAACTTTCAACTACCCACTTTGAAAACGGCGTGGAGGTTGGTGGTGCCTGATAATAATGTGGTTGGATGGTTCGTGGTGCACCTTTGCTGCTGGAGGCAGTAGCTGGCACGGTGTCTATCAATGTGCAAGTTTTTGCCTAGTTGCTTGGAGTGACGCCTGCTTAGGGATTCATCTGTGGTACTGCTGTGGCGCCGCACAGTGGGCTGACGACTCTGCCTCTGTACTTGTGCATTTTTGGTGTTAAACACAACTCAGGAGAGGATTCGGGGAGTACTACTGCACCGGTGTTGAGCAGGAGCTGCAGGAATTCTGTTTCTGGGTTGTTATCCATGGCCTGTTTGGGGATTGCGCCATAGAGTGTGAATACCTGTATCAACCGCGACTGATTCGGGGGGCATGTGGCCCTCACGGAGTGTGGCAAGCCTGAGTAGCCTTGCTGGTCAGTTGGCGGGTGGAGTGTCGAGTACACAGATTGTCTGTCCAGGTGGCAAGATGGGTAAGCCGGACAAACACCTGCAATCTATACTCTCCTTTGAATCTAAGCGCCTGAAGAAAACGCAAAAACAGGCAGCGTCTGACACGGAAACGGATATAGAAACTGGAAGTAGCTCCAAACTGGAAAAAATGCTACTGGCAATACAGCAGAGTCCTCAAACTATAGATGGTAAGATAGATAACCTAACTTTGCGTATGGACACCATGTCAGCAAAGTTAGACAAACACTGTGTGCGTCTGATGGAGGCGGAACAACGTATCTCCACAGCTGAGGACAAGGTGGAACGTGTCACAAAGTCTTGCACTGAGGTGGAAAAGATATTAGAACTGGGGTGGCTTGGTGAGCGAAATAACGATGGATTAAACCCAGATCTGTGACTGGGGGTGAATGTTTTGCCATTGTGCAACATTCCGTCCATCATCTTGTGTGTTTTGCTGTTCACCCTATGTAGGAAGGGTATTCCCAGACGTGGGTCCCTTGCTCACTAAGCCACTGGAGTCAAGCTATCCTGGCTGAAGAAACCGGTCCTAGGATGCTTGATTCCGGTCCGGGGAAGACATGGTTTGGCAGTTCGGGCTGGACTGTTCCCATGAGGCACAGTGTCAAGACTGATTTGCATATGGCCATGTCTGAACTGGGGTGGCTTGGTGAGCAAAATAACGATGGATTAAACCCAGATCTGTGACTGGGGGTGAATGTTTTGCCATTGTGCAACATTCCGTCCATCATCTTGTGTGTTTTGGAAAAGATATTAGAGGTCATAAGGGCCAAGAACGAGGATTTAGAGGCGAGATCGCGCCGAAAAAACTTGCGCATTACGGCAGTGCCTGAATCTGCCAACACGGGCAAGTTGGAGCTTTATGTGGAGGACATGCTCGAAACCATGCTGGGAGCCGAGCATTTTTCCAATGTACTGGTGGTGGAGAAGGCATACCGGTCTCTTGCACCACGCCCGGTCCCGGGGGACGCCTCCGCATCCAATCATCGCAAGACTTTTAAATGATCGCAACAGGGATGTGGCTCTCCGACATGCCAGAGAGCTGGGCACCACCAGCTATCAGGGGCTGGAGGTGGCACTGTTTGCTGGACTTTACAGTTGCGGTGCAGCATACCCGGCGGGAGTTTCAGCAAGTCAAAAAGAAGTTGCAGGGTATGGAAATAACGTATGCCATGTTGTATCCCGCTCGACTCAAGATAATGCATGGGGACAAGCCTCGGATGTGCATGACCCCGAAAGACGCTATGCAGTACATTAAGCAGTTGGAGAAGCATGCTGCGACCAGACAGGCTGGTGATGATGTGGACAATAAAGATTAGCATGTCATTGCAGATCGTATGCTGCTCCTGTAAAATACAGATGTGGTTAGGTGAACGTTTGTAAAAAGAAATCGCATTAATAGCAATTATCAGTCAGTATGATGTTGGATTGGGACAATGGTCTAGGGCTGGAATGAGTATTGTTATAAAATTAGACAAAAACTCTGCGTAAAGGGATGTTGGGACCACTGGACCTTCTGGGCTGCAACGTTTGACTGATGTTTTTATCTTGATGGGATGTTGGTCGTGCTGTTATGTATAACTACAGTATGTTAGGTTTGGCATTGGATGTGGTTGGGGGAGGTGGGACGCTCAGTTCTACATTAATGTACAAGCCTATTTTGCAACATGTACTCATCTCTCTGGCCTATAGCACCCATGGGAGAGACCGCTGAGTGATGCACTCCGTTGTTTATCTGTGGAGGGAGGTGAAGGTGCACTCAACTGTGCATCAGATGCTGTCAATGTCTAGTGTATTATTGTTGGATGTGCTGGGAAGGGAACGTAGACTTGCTCCGATCCCCCCAGGTACCACCATGGGGTCGGTGGGCAGCTGGTGTCCCCAGGAGGGAACCCACTTATTTTTTCAAAAGGGGTGTAGGCCATAAGAGGACCAGCTCCTCACAACGGGTAGGGAGGGGAGTTTTGTTTCTGAATTTTTTGTGGTATTGGCGTGCCTTAGCATGATTGGGATGCTTAAGTGGGTGGGGGGGATTGTTGGGGATTTCATTTGTGATTGTTTTTTGCAGAGCAGAGTGCAGAAGGAGATAGGTTGTATTATATGCGACACAGGTACAAAAGGTACAGCTATTATTACGGTTCTGAACATCACAGATGCTGTTGGAGGGCGGTAAGGTTACATGCATACCATGGAATGTCAGGGGATTGAACAATGCTAAGAAAACCAGGCAGGTGCTTGCACTTTTGGATCGGCACAATTAGCAAGTGGCATTGTTACAGGAAACAAGCGGCAGAAAAAGTTACCAGTAGATGGGTGGGAGTCAAATTAGTGTCGTCTTACTCCTCATATGCAAGGGAGGTTATGATTTTGATTAAGGAAAATCCTGTGTTTGAAACGTCCCATGTGGAGGTTGATACTGATGGTCGATACATAACAGTGCAGAGGAAATTGTGTGGAATGATGGTCACCATTATTAATGTTTACGCCTAACGTGGATGATCCTGCCTTTCATGAGGTGTTATGGAACAAGGTCTATAAGCTACAGTCGACCTATCTGTGGTGGCGATTTTAATGTGATCTTGAATTCGGATCTGGACAGGCACACTAACTCTGACCCAGCTGCTAAGAAGGCTGCACAGGCGGTTCGGACTGGGATGCATAACTTGTCCCTCATTGATATTTGAAGGTTGAGACACCCTGGGGCACGGGAGGATACTTGCCACTCTTATGCGCGTCAGTCTTGGTCCCGCATGGACTATTGGCTGACCACTAGTGACATAAAGTCACGGGTCACGAACAGTACCCATTTGCCTAGGACGGTTTCTGATCACTCCCTTTCGTTATTCACTATGATCATACCTCTGTACACGCCGCCGCTGTTTCAGTGGTGTTTGCAATCCTCAGCTCTGCAAGATCAGGTGTTTCATGAGGGTGTCCAGGAAGATATCTCCCAAGACTTTGAACACAACTCGGGTACGATAGAAGGTCTAGACACTTTGCGGGAGGCGTTCAAAGTGACGATCCGAGTGTTGTGTATAGGACTCCAGGCTAGGGTACTTAAGTCGCTTTGGGGATCTATGAAGGCCCTTGAATTGGAGCTCCTTGAACTCGAGAGACAGTATGACAGTGAGTTAGATGTTGCTACATTAGCCACCATTAGATCAAATATCACTGAGTATAACGAGTTGGCGGACCTGGAAGTGAAGCGTATGACAAGACGCTGGTCAGCTAGATATTATGGGGAAGACTGCTGGCAGCAAAAATAACTGAACGCTGGGCTCAAAACAATACAGTCAACTCAATTTGTGTGTATGGGACCAGGCATTGTGACAGTGAGGGCATCCTAGCATCTTTTGTCGCGTACTATGAGGGTATGTACAGATGCAGGCAAACTGCTGAGGAGCCTGAGATAGCAGAATATCTAGCTGACGTAGCCCTGGTGTGGTTGTCAAAGGGGCAGCAGGATTTTCTAATGCATCCGTTGACCCTGGATGAGATACGTGATGCAGTCCACGCACTGCCCAATGGCAAAGCAACGGGCACAGATGGACTCCCTGCGGAGTTTTATAAGAAATATTTTGATATATTGGTGCCTCATCTTCAAGCTATGTTTGAAGAGGCATATGAACAACAGAGGTTGCCTACCTTGCTCCGTGAAGCGCTAATTGTGACTCTCCATAATCCAGGGAAGGATCCTGATCGGTGCGAATCATATCGGCTGTTATCAATAATGAATACGGATGTTAAAATCCTTGCAGAGATCCTTGCTACTAGATTGTAATTGTTATTGCCTGTGATGGTCCCACCAGACCAGTCTGGCTTTGTCCGGACCCGCTCCAGGGCGCACAATTTACAAATGCTTTTTGCAGTAATACACCTTTTGACGCCCACACTGCCTGCAGCGGCAGTCCTGCTGGACGCCGCGAAAGCATTTGATTCCATATCCTGGCGGTATACTCTAGCGGTGCTACATCATATCGGGGTGCCATTTATATTCACTAATTGGATCAGGCTGTTGTACACGGCGCCGGTGGCCTGTGTCCGCATAAATGGTAGTACCTCGGATGCTTTCCAGATTAAGGGCAGCCCTGCCTCGTCCCGCGCCCAATCACCGCTCCTTTTCGCCCTTATGTTGGAACCCCTGGCTTGCATCCTGCAGCATCGGCATGCGCAGGTAGCGCTCCATTTTCAGCAGCGGTGCTCCGTTTTCAGCAGCGGCCCTTGGCGGTGTCAATGTATGCCGACGATATGTCTGTGAGCCTGATGTGCACTTAGAGAAATGATACGGGAATACATTAGGTTTGAGTGGTACTCAGGCTTTGGGGATAAATTGGGACAAGTCAGTGGTTTTTGCTTTAACGGATTGTACGAAAAGAGTGCAATTAGAATACCCAGTGATATGGAGTGATGAACCTGTCAAATACCTGGGTGTCTTAGTGCACAAAGATCCACAGACTGCTGTACACGAAAACTATGGGACTGCAATAGGTATTCTTTTAAAACTCTTTTTATTAATAAGGAACAAGGACAATACAAAAAGAATAATACAAACATCAGGTGATATCATACATTCTGTACACATTGTACTTCCCGGCCAGAGACAGAATATTGTAACAATATCTCGTAACATCAGGGTCACAGGGATTCCTGCGCTTCCAATCTCAGACTCGGCAGTGGTGGTTCACAAATCTCTCCCCGGTGAGTATTCCATGCTCCCCACACCTTCTTCCATTTCTTCTGACAACTCCTAGCTATGAATACCGACTTTTCCCTGAACATACACCAGTCAAGGTCCTCCATCCACTGGGAGATCCGGGGCGGTTGGCTAGCCCCCCAAAGTCCGGCAATGTTTCGCTTGGCCACCATATATGCCAGAGTGACCCACTGCTTCTGATACACATTCAAATCCGTGGGCTCCCACACATTCAACCGACAACTTTGAGCTTCCGGACGTATCTCCACCCCCAAGACCTCCCTTAATACATCATGAATCTTTATCCAATAAGTCTGTATCGCCACACAGTGCCATAGGATATGAATAAGGGTGCCAGATTCTCCACATTCTCTCCTGCACTCACCACTCTCTCCCTGTCTCATTCGTGCCAATCGGGGGCCTGTTATATAAGACCTACGTAGTATCTTCAACTGTACAAGCCGGAGCCTCATCTTAATTGCAACGACCTTAGGAGAGGAAATTGCTTCCACCCAGTCTTCGTCATCCAGTTCCAGCCCGTCCATACTCCATTGGTCCCTAATGCGGCCCAGAGGACTCTCCATATTGTTGACTAGCTTCTTATATATCAAAGAGATCGTCCTCTCGGGAATATGCCCGTCTAGCACGTGATCCTCCAGAGGCGACAACCCTGGAAGAACTGAGCCCCTAGGCACATGCGTAGCAAGGGCCTGTCACACCTGGAGGTACCGAAACTGCTCATTATTATGTAAACTATGTGCTTCTTGTAGAGACTCAAATGTAAGCACCCCATCTTTCCCCCAGACATCTTTTATACAAGTAATCCCAATAGTGTCCCATTTATCGAACCCCTTGGTTTTCCAAAGGCTACCCAGCTTCTCGGAATTGAACAGGGGGGTAGTCAGCGTCAGTCTACCTTCCCACCCTAGACATCGGATAACCTAGTGCCATACTTGCACCGCATGTGCAGTTTGGCCAGTTAAGGCAAACTTCCCAGTTTTAGCGTACAAGGCTCTGTCTATCATTCCTCCCAGCGCCTGATGCTGGTCTATGGCAAATCCCCGGTTCCCGGGGAGGCCATAAATAATGTGGTTCACAGCCGCCAACTGCGAAGCCCACTAATATCTTCGCAAATATGGGAGACCAATCCCACCATCATACCATGGGAGGGCTAACTTGGTGAACGCGATTCGGGGCCTACCATCCCACAGAAGCCGCCTCTGGAGACTTTCTATCTCTTTAAAATAGAACGCCGGCACAGGGTCCATAGAATTCTGCAAAGCATATAAACACCGGGGCAGGGTCATCATCTTGAAGAGGACGGCCCGACCGAGCATGGACAGCGGAAGAGCCTTCCAACGCTCCACATCCTTCCTGCATCTGTCCAATGGGAAGGCCTCATTTTTGGTAAATCGCAGCTGCAGATCCAGCGTGATATATATCCCCAAATACTTGAATCCTACCCTCTCAATCTGGATTGGGCACGATCGCGGGACCACCGGCGGATCCCCGACTAGGACAAAGAGCACCGACTTTGTCCAATTTATGGCTAGGCCCGAGTACCTGCCAAAAATATCCAGGACATCGAGGGAATTGCTAAGGGAGACTCTGCGATCTTATCCTCCCATTCAGTCATCCACCGTAGGCCCAGTATCAACCTGTCCCATCAGACCCATGCCGCTAGGGGCTCCATCGCTAGAGCGAAAAGCAACGGGGACAACGGGCATCCCTGCCTCGTGCCCCTCTTCAAAAAGAAGTCCTTTGACTTACAGTTATTAACCACCACTCTGGCTAGCGGTTCAGCATATAGCAATCGTACCCAACAGATAAACTCCGGCTCAAAGCCTAGTTTCGCCAATACTGCAAACAAATATGGCCATTCTACCCTGTCAAACGCCATGGTGGTATCTAGGGACACCACTACTGTCGGTTCATGAATCTGCGAGGAACCCCCTAGGATACTGTGAAGCCGCTGCAGATTCAGCGCCATGTTACGACGTGG
Organism: Lissotriton helveticus; assembly: GCF_964261635.1. Lineage (NCBI taxonomy): Eukaryota > Metazoa > Chordata > Amphibia > Caudata > Salamandridae > Lissotriton > Lissotriton helveticus. The sequence goes on along the minus strand of NC_136072.1, from coordinate 455,504,127 downwards.
CATAAACCCAGATTGATCCGGGTGAATCAAAGACATGACCACCTTAACCAGTCGAGTGGCCAACAGTTTCGCCAAGATTTTGGGTTCCGCGTTGAGAAGTGATATAGGCCTATACGAGGAACATTGTGTCTTGGGCTTACCCACTTTATGTATAACCACAATGTTTGCAACCCGCTGATCATAGGGAAGTCTGCCCTCCAGGAACATAGCTCGAATATAGGGGGCAATGCGGCTGGCATTCAATTTATAGAGCTCGATCGGTATCCCGTTAGGGCCCGTCGCCTTACCCGATTTTATTTGCCTTATGGCCTGCGCTACTTCGTCATCGGTGATAGGGGAATCAAGATATTTCCTATCCTCCCCTGATAGAGTCGGCATAGGAATGTCTCCAATCATATCACCATTCTCAGCCTCAGAATAGCCACTACCAGAAGCGTAGACCTGTTCATAATAGTCCAAAAATTCGTCTGCCACCGCTTGAGGATCCGTAATCCTACGCGACTCCAACCCCACCAATTCCGGTACCAGCCTGGAGGCCCTTTCACCGTGTTCAAGACATGCAATTAATTTACCTGCTTTGTCGCCATGCTCGTATATGCAACTCTGCACGGCACTATTGTGGACCATCGCCCAATCTCGCGCCAGGTTCTTATATTCCTCCTGTCGGAGTCTCAGATGGTGGAGCTCTGCAGCCACGTGTGACACCGCCACCCTCTCTTCCAGGCGCACCACTTCCGCCTCTTTCCGCGTCAGCTCGGCCTGGCTCCTCTTTTTTTTCCCCGCTACGAAGGACAATACCTCCCCCTTCGCCACTGTTTTGTAGGCTTCCCAAAGAGACTGCACCGAGTCAACGGATCCACTATTTTCCCGGAAGTATCGGACAGACATTCGGAGTACCTCCCTTTTAAGAAATAGGTCTTTCAACTGCCACGCACTAATCGTAGCAATCCTACCCGTCGCGGGTCTGTCGGACACAAGTTGTAGCCACAGTGGGGAGTGGTCAGAGATACCTCTAGCAAGATACTTCACCTCTTGAATCATAGGGGCCATTGCCGCTGGCAACAGGAGATAATCTAGGCGAGACAAGCTGCCATGAGCTGCTGATACGTGCGTGAAATGCGTCTGGGTTGGGTTGCGGGCACGCCAGCTATCGATTAGTCTGAGCATTTCAAGGAAGTCCGGGAGCCTCGTGGCGGGCAACGGTCGGCTTCCCCGTCTAGCACGGCATTGAAGTCTCCCCCTAACACTAGACCACCCAGGGCCAGCGCGAGGAAAACAGATCCCAGATCACGGAAAGTATCTAACTGGAGGCCTGGAGGGACGTAAACCGACAATAGAGTGATGACCTTACCCTCAACCAGCCCCGAGACTCTCACATACCTGCCCCTCTGATCTACCCACGTAGCCTGGATCATCAGGGGAAGGGAGTTTTTTTACCAGGATCCCAACCCCCCCTAGACCCAGAAGTGAAACCGGCATGTGCCACTAACTTGCAACCCCCCTTGTGGAGGGCCATACACTTGTTACCCACCAGGTGTGTCTCCTGCAGCAACACTACATCAGGGGAGTGTCTCCTGATAAGCTGGCTGACCATACCTGTCTTAATCTTGTCTCCCAATCCATTCACATTCTAACTCAGCACTTTCATCCCGGACCCTCGATTACTCAGCGCCATTGAATCCGGCTTGGAAACGCACCGCAACATCTTCATCACCTGACACACAAAAAACAATAACAAATACAAAAAAAGAAACAACACCATCGCAACCACACCAAAACAATCCCATCCCTCTGCCCCCCCACCCTGCACCCATGCTCTCGGCCTTCGCTAACCCCCAACTCGCAGTGTGCCTGTCGCCCCATAGTCTAACTAACCAACTATCTAAATATAGATCAGAGGAGGAGAGCGAAGCTCCGCCATCCCGCCCCCGTCCAACCCAGTCGTATCCTGCGCCCACTACAATACACAGTTGGAAGGGGTCGGCTTTCAAAATGTCTCGTACACGACTCCCAACTACCAGGCCACGCTAATCAAATTGTTCAATACTTATCAGTCTCATTGCTGAGCACCCAGGTCCTCCTCACCACCTTCCCCCCGGGGCTCTCCTTGGGGTGAACACTGTCCAGCCGTTCCGAAGCTATAGCCGGGTCATCGAAGAACCAAACCTTCTCCTCAGTCTCAACCCGCAACTTAGCAGGAAACAGCATAGCATTTTTCAATCCACGATTACGAAGCCGCCGCTTGACTCCAAGAAAGTTCTGCCTCTGGACCGCATGGGTAAAGTCAGGAAAGAAGTTTAGGGTGGAGTTCTCATATCGCAGAGGTCCTCCAGTCCGGGAGGCCAGCAGGATCGCATCTCTGTCTCTGAAGTTGAGCACCCTCGCGATCATTGGGTGTGGCGGGGCCCCAGGTCTAGGTCTTCCTCCCGGAATTCTATGCGCTCGTTCTATGGTAAAGAAATTCCCCAATCCTTTCGGTTTTAAGTGAATGAGGATAATGTCCTCCACAAAGAGGTCAGGGGTCAATCCTTCCGCCTTCTCCGGGACACCAATAATGCGTATGTTATTCCTTCGGACTCGTCCCTCGTATTCATCCAGCTTTCGATGCATCTCAGCGCCAGACTCCCTAAGATCTCGCACATCCTGTTGCAGCTGTGAAACATCGTCCGTCAACCTCGTGGTTTTGATATCTAACAATTTGACCTTCTCACTGGTTTTGGTGAGATCGGCACTGAGTAGGTTGACTTCCATGGACACAGTATCCAGCTTATGGTCCAAGGACGCCATTTGCTGCCCCAAGGATGTCTTTCGACCATCTATAGCCACCATTACTTCTTGCAGCGTAGACTCCGATGCCGCATCCACCGACTCTCTGCATCCCTCCGACACTCGACCCGATCCAGCTTATTGGATTGGATTGCTCGGGATCCCCTGGTCGATTTGGAAGGCTGTCCCCCGCTCTCATCCCGTGCCGCCATCACGGATCAGGCGCCAGAAGGTACGACCTCACTGAGTATGCACAGTGGAGCACGTGTGTGACTCCCAACCAGGTCGATGTATACTGGGGTCACCGCTCCCGGGCCAGTTCTATCACTTCATAAGCACCAGAACCAAAAGCCGGGCGCCGCAATCGCACCAGGTGCCTCCAGATCTCGGCCCCACCCTCTACCTCTCGGGACCCCCAGCTGCAGGCAGAGAGGAGACAGACAACAGTTCCCATGTGGCCCAAACTCCAGCCGCCTAGTGGAGCCAGGAGACGTCCGCCGACATGTTCAGCGCTAGAAACCAGAGCTTCCAAGGCCACCCCAATCCAGTCAAGAGATTAGGACTCTGTCATCCGTGGCTCAACAAGGCAGCGGTGTGTCAACGCTTGACTGCAGGTCTCGGGTCACCCCAGGGTATTCATCGTCCCGGCTCACATCCGCGACGCCGCAGCAGGTCACCACATCACCCAGCACAGGGCCCGATCAGGAGCAAAGGGAGGCGAGGGACCCCAGGGACCAACAACTCTACCTCGAGACTGGCTACGGGCAGGAGACCAGGGCACATCCAGGCAGACCCGACTCAGGCCTGCCGGTGACCCGGAACCACCAAGCAGCCGTCCGCATCCACGAGGGGGCACCCGGGACACCACGCGGTGGATCACTCCTCCTCTACGAAAACTGCTAGGGCCCCATCCGGAGGTATGAGCCCCACCACCAAGCATGTGGCAACTATTTGGCCGGTGCTCCGACAGCGGCACCAATGCTGGATCCTCCGACGGCACCCCTCCGCGGGCGCTCCCGCATGGGTCTCGGCTCCTATTCCAATGGAGGGGGCTTGAGCGAGTCCCCCCCCCTGGGCGCCGAGAGTAGGATCCGTAGAGATATCCCCACAGGTAGAGCGGCCTCTCAAATGGGTCCGCCAAGCTACGGTGTGCTGCGACCGGCAGCTTCCGGGCAATCTCCCCGATGATGTTGCATTATAGGTCGGCTCTGAAGGCGATCCAGATCCCCGGTTCCGCAGCAGATGAAGGCCTAAACTGCCGCCGTCCACAGCTCTAGCCCCCTGCACCCCCGCGGGCCCGGAGTCGGCTCGATCGCCACCACTAGCCTTCCGGTGCCGAAATCTGCTCGCATCGCCACAGGAGTTTGTCAGGATAAATTAGTCGAGGCGCGGGTAGCACGGAGCTACAGGCTCACGCGACCATACTGTATGGACACGTGGCTCCTCCCCCGGGACTGCAATAGTTAAACGCGAAGACAAAGTTGCTAGGTGGATACAGCTCCCATTGACGTTTGCAGACAGGGTGGCACTGATAAAAATGGTGGTCCTCCCGAAATTCCTGTATTTATTTGTCAACATACCTGTTATTTTGAGGCAGCATTTTTTTAATACATTGCTTGGGATATTGATCACTTTGGTCTTGGGAGGGAAAAAGCCACGTATCCAGTGGGAGGTTCTTACGGTACCGTAAAAAAAGGGTGGTTTCCGTGTGCCAGACATGCAATTGTACTATCTGTGTGCGCAAGCACAATATGCGTCATATTGGCAGAATGCACCGCCATTCACGCCACATGTGGCGGTTGAAGCGGGTGCTGTACACCCAATACCGTTGAAACCAATGGTGGTCAATGACACTACGGTCTTCGAGAAAGATGAGATCGACACGGTACACTGCACAAGACACGAATGGAGGGAACTTGAGAGACGGGCTGAGTGGTTGTCACTGTATGCTCCTGCCATGTCGCTGCTCAACCAAGGGCAGATTTCCGTGACATGTGAAACAAATGCATTAAAAATTTTGCAAGCTGTGGATAAGTGCACTATGGGGGATGTGTTTCTAGGTGGGGATTTCATTGGATTGCAGGCCTTTTTGGGTGATGGGACAGGCTCGGCTATTGCCACCTTTATATATAGTAGACTAAGGGCTGCGAATAAAGCCTTATATCTCGGCTATCCTGCTGAGCCCCCCACTCTTACGGCACTGCAGTATGTTTATGTTGCACAATCTAGGGCGAAAATGATCACCAATCTATATAATGCCTCACATGGTGACGAAGTGGATGGGAGTGAGGGCCTGTTGGATAAATGGAACGCCATTTTGCCGCAAGCACTGACGGAAGATGAATGGGGCACATGTTGTAAACTAACTGGGCAATTCACTGCTAACGGGAATTTACGCCTGATTCACTTTAAATACGTTTAAATATATTATACGCCGGCGCAACTTTTTAAATATTGGCTATGGGATTCTGACAGCTGTAGACGTTGTGGGTCAGAAGCAGCCAATTTTCAGCATCTGGCATGGAGTTGTGATAGGGTAGCGGAGTTCTGGGGAAAGTAACTGAAGCATTGACAGCTATGTTGGGGGAACATGTGCTTTGTACCATGCCTATCTGCCTTCTAGTCAATTTTCTACATCTTAAAGCTTGTAATCGCAGGCTGATGGCCTTGGCGCTACTGTTGGCCAAGCGCAGAGTCTCGCTACACTCGGATGGAAGGCCTGCGCCCAGATTTCCGTAATGGCTGAAAGATGTTGCCTTTTGTCATGTTCAGCTTCTGTGTTATTGGGAAGAACTGCCAAGAGCTTCTAGACCTAGGGACGTCTGGGGACCGTTTACTGCATATGTCGTAGTTCAATCGCCTGACTGATGGTATTCTGTATGCTTATGTGATAGTTAACGATGTATCTATGAAGTGACTGATGTTCTATACCAAAAGGTTTCTGTAAAAGGCTATGCCACTTTGTGGATGTACCAATGTGCAACTGTATTCTGCAATGTATCATTAATGAATGTCTCCTGACATTGTTTTCTTATGAAAATTTAAATAAAACTTTAAAAAAAATAATTCTGCTGAATTGAGATAGGGGCATCAGAAGCATTCAGCGTGTGCGCAGCTAACGATGATGCGTGGTGCGGGCGAGCAGCACTGGGAGCAATGTTTGTTGCATACTGAACTGCGTCATCTGCAATTGTGACTCGATGCGAATTGTGAGCCCTGCTATCCGCAGTGTAGATCGAAGGCAGTAGTCAAAAAGCATTCCTCGATGTCTGTGCTGTCACATCCTCCTAACAAAATCCGAGGTGTGAGAAAGTGCCATCTTTCTTGCCTTGGTATGCCCCCAATTATTTCTGAACTGCTGATGTGCTTTGACTGAGTGTGCCCTGGGTCCCTGCCAATCAGATACCCAGGGCCTGTGTTCCTTCCCTAAAACTGTACAGAAACGAAATACCCAATTGGCATCTCTGGCCACCTGTCAGCCCCTAGTAAATGGTACCCAGGGCATGGTGACCAGAGAAGACCCCTGAGGACTGCAGCACTGATTGTGCCATCCTCAGGGGCCCTGTACCCTGGCACCCACACACTGCCTTGGCAGGATGAGTGCCTAAGTACAGAACCAAAACCAGAGTCGACAGGGCACACTTCCCTGTGTCCCCTGCCCACAGAACCCACTGCCCTGGCATACCTCAGTCACCCCTCGAGCTGGGTACCCTATGCCAGAGGTGAGGGCATGGGTGCATGAGCCCTGTGCTCCTACAGTACCCAGGGCCATTACTGGGCACTGTAAGTGCAGTGATACCATTAAGAGTATATGGTGCTGGGAGGTTGTCATTACGAACCCCACAGCACCATAATGGCTACACTGGAGACTGACAAGTTTGGTATCAAACTTCTCAGCACATTAAACCTGCACTGATGCCAGTGTGGGATTTAAGGTAACATGCATGAGAGGGCATCTTAGAGACACCCTCCAAAATCTGAACCTACAATCCACGTCTGGGCTGAGTGGCTGCAGAGGCTGCCACACAGCAGACATGTTGCTGGACCCCTGGGTGGAGAGCCCCCCGCTCTCCTGGGTCTGCAACAAAGGACATCCAGAGCGAGGTGCTATGTCTCCTCCCCCAGGATGGACAGGGGGAAGCTTCAAAGGCATACCGACTCCGAGAGGTTCTCCAGACCATTTGCTGTACCCAGAAAACAGCCCCCCACCAGTCCTACCCCCCACTTTGGCGGGAGGACTGGTGGGAAAAACCTTGTCAGGAAGGGGGGTGTGACAACCTGTGCAAACTCCACCCCTCAGGTGGAAGAGGCGAGGTGAAGCACGACCCCAGGCCCCGGCCATCTTGTAGATGGGGAGCCCTACCCAATCCCAGCTAGGCTCCTGCCCCCCTCCCACAGGAGAGGAGCAGGTCAGGGGGTGTACTCACCCCGGAGCAGGGACCCATTGGTCCTTGCCCTACCTGTAACGCCCCTAAATTCAGTATTTAGGGGCTCCCTGATCCTTCCTTCCTCAGATCCCGATAGAAAAAAGAAGCCAGAAGATAAAGAAGAAAAAGACCCGCCGCGCAGCTGCTAACAACAGGCCAACACCAACTGACTTGGCCCCAGCCCTACCGGCCTGTTGATCCTGGAACCTGCTGCTGCCTGAACATGGCGACCTCGATGGACAGTGACCTTAGGACACCCAAAGGGCCTACCTGCCGTGACCCTCTCGACGATTGGGACTCCCTCCAGCAGAGGCAACAACCCACCTGGTGCCAGCCAGGAAGCTCTGGACCAGCCCACTCTGCACCAGCCGAGCCCGGGCCGGGCCAACCCGAACCAAGACCCGAGGACCTCCCCCGGCAACTGGGACCCAAAGTCCAGTGCCCAAAGACCCTCCTCGACGAACCAGCCGATGCCTGCAGACTCAGAACCAGGGGCCACCCCCACCGCGACCAGCCGAGGGTAAGCTTTTCCGACACCCAAAAACACCCCTGCACCCGGCGCCCTCCAGCCCCCTGTGCCTCCCTTTGGGGTACCTACCTGTGCTCCAAGATCCCAACTTACCCTTTGAAGTGCTGGTCGCCCCTGGAGAGTCTCCATCCCCGAGCCTGCAGCCTTTTTCCCTTTTGCAAGATCTTCATTGGATAACATTGAGCACCCTGCACCCAGCCGCCCGAGTGCCGCTGGCTGCGACCTCTCAGTCCTAACTTACTTCCCCCCTTGCACTGAGCAAGTGACCAGGAGCCCAGCTCTCACAACCGTGTGGCCTGCGAGGCAGCCTCTACCAACCGAAGGCCCCCTTTCCCTCATTGGATATCATTGGGCCTACCTACTCTGCACCCGGCTGCCCCTGTGCCGCTGAGGGTGAACTAACTGTACCTACCTGACCCTGAGGGACCCCTGAGTCTATGCCAAGAACATTGACTTCATCAACCAAGTACTCACCTGGAAACCGGTAATTCACTTACCTGCCATTGGATAACATTGACCCATCTTTACTCGAAAATTTTCTAAGTGTGAAGTTTTGAAAACTGAAAATATTCCTATAAAATCAGCCAAAGTCCGAATCCGAAAGTACTCACCTGTGTGTGAGAAGCCAGTACTGTACCTGTCAGCCCAGTACTGAACCGCAAAAGTAATCCCTAGCGGGTTTACTAATAACCCTGTATTTTCTCCATAGGAACCCATTGTCTGCTTTTCTATGAAATTTCTTCTAAGTGCCTACTTTTGAAACTGCAAATATTCTTTAAAATTCGTACGACATACTGAAACGCAATTACCTACCTGTTTTGAGTTAACCCCCCAGTGCTGGCCCTAGGAGACTAGTGCTGGGTTACAAAAGTAACGCGATCGTACTTTACCTGTAACCAGAATTTCCTCCCATTGAATAACATTGCAAGAATCACCTCGAAAAGTTTCCAAGTGTGAACTTTTAAAACAGATTTATATTCAGGAAAAATCATCACTATAACTAAAATGTTTTTTGCTAATCTGGTTTCAGCTTAGACCCCAGGACTGAACCCAAGATCTAGTCCTGGAACTACCAAAGTAATCCATAAAGTAATCAACTGTACTTTCCTATGAAAACCATTGAGCTCAATGCTAGAGTGTGTTGCAGAACTGTATTGCTATTTGCTAACCTATGATTATTGTGTGTATAAACGTATTGCTCCTCTGCAAAGTATTTACCTGAGAGTACTCGTATCTCGAAAAGTATATTTTTACAACTGTTGGTTCTAAAAATAAAACAACTATATCTAAGGATATATTAACAATTGGCCTGGAGTTCAGTTCTTGAGTGTGTGAAACTTTTTGCTGACTGAGTGTGTGCAACAAATGCTTTACACTGTCCTCTGGTACTGTCTTACTGCTCGACCAAGCTACCACTTTGGAGAGTAAGGTCATTACTGACTTTAACCTCTGTTAAACCTTTGGGGTTTGTGGACTCTATACACACTGTACTGCCTCATTGTCCAGCATATATAGAGCCACCTTCTCACACGAGGACATAGAGCACAATTCTCTCTGCAATTAATAAAACAAGACTGGATTCAAATTGTGAGCTTGGCTGACCGCAGTGTAGGCGTATGGAAGCAAACATGAAATATGTATGGAATACATTAAACTATAACGTCCCTGAAACCTACATATTTTGACAAATCGTGAGCCCTGCTGTCTGCAGTGTAGACTGCCAGTCAGTGTTCGTTTGGACTTGAAAGATGAATATTGTCATTGTAGTAAAGCTTTAACTGATATAAAACAAATTCTTGAAGCAAAGATACTAAAAGGATATTATGTAGGTTTGAGGGACGTTATACTTAGTTATACTTAGACGTTATACTTAGTTGCCTACTGGACTCTGCAATAAATGAATCAAGACTGAATTTGAATTGTGAGCCCTGCTGACCCCAGTGTAGGCCGAAGGCAGCGGTCAGCAAGGGCCCACAGCCACGTGGTGTTGAGTTGAGCTGCACAGTTAGTGGCACCTGAAGTAATTAGCATGTGCAGAGCCTGCCATGATGCGTGGGTTGGGCGGGCCGCACTGGTTGCAATGTCTTTTGTCTAATGAATTCTGCCTTATTAAGGCTACATGGCGATGACTTGTGGTGCACTGAGTTAGTGGTACCTCTGGTGCTCAGCGTGTGGACAGCCTGCGATGATGTGTGGTTCAGGCACGCTGCACTGGGAGCTATGTGTCTTGCCTACTGGACTGCCTCCTCTGCAATCGCCACTCCATCTGAATTGTGAGCCCTGCTGTCCGCAGTGTAGATCGAAGGCAGTAATCTGTACAGAAAGCGGCACAGCACTGCATACTCATGAGTTCATAGGGGACCTGTGTCGAGGAGGCCGGCGGTCATGGCGGCAGCCACGTGGCAGGGTGAGGGCCGCTGCTCTGGCAGACACGTTGGCCTTCACACAAGTAAACCACGCCCAGAGCCCCAGCCCATTTATTCACACTTTACGCTGGAGTGGTGTATGTTGGACTGGACCACTGCGCTTCCGCTTACAGGGGACGACGACACAGGTACATGACCGAGATCTTCCCCACTGCCTGAGGAAACATGGTTACGTCCACTGTTCACAACACTACAAACACCAGCAGTATAGTGAGGTCTGTCCAGCACATCACCGATACACTTGGGATTGTGTGCATTATTATTGGTGATTGACTTGCGTACTTCACACATGTTTGGCTTTTACATCTCCCAACATTCAGCCATTGTGTAGCTGAGGGTCCATGCTGTTTTTGGAAAGTCTGCTGTCCTGTTGTGCGCTGCCTCAGTGGTAGTAGGGGGGTGGTCCAGAGGAGTTGCCCAGATGGTGGTGGCAGTGGGTTTTGTGGCCTTTTTGGGGGTTGGAGGTGCATGATCAGTAGCTCTATGACATGTGTTGGTCTTCAGATGTGATTCTAGGCTGGGCTCCATTTCACACTGTAGATAGTCGTCCTACTTAACAATAGTGAAAGGCAGGTGTTACATTCCTACTGCTAATGCAGCTTATTGCCTGTTTTTGGATCGCACCTCAGATTTGGCTGCTCGTTGAAAATATCGGGAAGTGGTGTTTTTGTGTTCTTTTTGCACAGGAACGCCTACTCTGCATATTATTATCGCTAGTTGTTGCTCTTATTGCTGGAAACTGGCGATATCGGTTGTTTTCACGATGTTGAAAATGGAATGATAATTTAAAATCACTGAAAAAACTATAGGTTTAATGAACATTATAATTAGAAATTAGCATTTTAAAAAACCTTAGAAATTCACTGAAAAAACCATAGATTTCAGGGACGTTCTAGTTAGTTGGACATTTCACTTGTACAAAACCAGAGACATTTGAACGTTATAGTTAGTAGAGCTAACTATAACTCGCACCCCTGCAATGCACTGCTGATGACGTCACATATTACATCACTCATGACTAGGTCCGTGACATCACTGATGACATCTCAAATGACATCACTGATGACATTATTAATGACATCACTGATGACATCATCGACGTGATAATCTGATTCACAAAAAAGCAGTAATGATGGGACCCCCTCAAAATTATGAATACGGCCAGGGAACAGAGGGGAAGAAATAAAGCACAACAGAAGAAGAAGTTCCCTAAATGGCCACAATTTTTCATTACACGTATGCATCACATGATTTGTGTTAGAGGTGACAGACACACAACAGACTATTAATTTTGTTCAAAAAATATATAACATTTTAAATTTTTTGTTTTTAGCATTGCTTTCAAGTTTATATATGTTCATTTCAATAAGAATTTATGAGAAACACGTAATCACAATATTAACATTTCCAAAAATAATTTCATGGTTCATACAAAAGGAGAAGATAACGTGACAATAACTATATGTGAAAAGAACAATTTATACCAATACATATGCCCCTGATAGCACACAACCAATCACAACAAACACATTCATACTCTCATTACATACACATCCACAATGTCTGAAAAAGGAATCTGGGTATTAATCAGCAGGGAAAACCCTGCCAACTACGAGTCTCAAAACTGTGTGAGACCCCGCACTATGGTCGACGTGCGTTTCGGCGGCCAACGGCCACCTTCCTCAGGACCTCTTCCAGGCAGTCAAAACCCACATGAACAGGGGACCTAAAAAGTGTAATGAAAAAGTTATATGTACACTGTCACCATTGATATTCTAAAGACAAGGAAGAAAAACAAAACTAATATACAAAAGTATTTACATGGTTAAAAAACTATTATTTGACACTTGAGCTCAACATGTGACACAACACAACCCGAATCCTCAGTGGAGGTAGATGAACCCTAATTAGTGCAGAACTTAAAAAACATTAGTAGAGTACTCAATACAGATACTGATGCATCTTACTCTATGATCTAATAGTATGACATGTATTTCAAAAAGGTAGAGAAGACAGGGGTCAAAAAACCAAGCAAGTTCTGTGATAGTTGACATACATCAAGATATATAATAGATGTCCGGTTACTTACACTTAAAAACTATTCATACTGCTTGATTCCCAAAAGACAGTGTCAACGGCATGAACCACGTAGAGAGGTGATTTAGAAGTTTATCAATGTCTTAAAAAAAGAGAAGACGTACTAAATAGACTAATATATGGAATAAGTGAACGAGCAAGATATGCTTCCAAAGGATGTGCATGTCTTACCTATAATTAGAATATGGGAGTCTCTATGGCTGTCCAACACAATTACCAGAAGACGATATTGGAAATCCAAAAGAGCAACTTGTGGTCTATCATTCCACTGAAATAATAAGTTGCAACAAAAAAGACAAGATATAATAAAGACCATATGTATCCTCTAAGTGCCATCTAGTACTGATAGTGTGTTACCTATACAAGGGACCCACCTTTCAGATCAAGTCTCACTTCCTCACACCCTAATATAACCGTTGATACACCCACTCTAAAATACAGACTACCATTTTCGAAACAATAGACAAATCAATAGCAGTTACTATATACCCACTGACTAATTCCTAGCTATACACACACATTCATTCATTCACCCATAAAGTTACTCATACATGCAGTCACTCATCAATACAGAACTATTATATGCACTCATACACCTAAACAAAACACTCATACACCGTCACTCATCCATAGAGTTATTGACACACCTAGCTAGACATGTAGAGTCATAACACTGCCATTTACTCACCTATACAGTTATACATTCACTAGCTGAGCTATTCATACAGATGCTAACATCTACTTACTCTCTTATACAATCATTGACACAAGCACACACTCCTTTATACTGCCACTCTCACAATTTCTCACTCACATATAGTCATTTATATACTCCAACACTCACATATACTGCCTTTCACATATGTAGTTACTCACATATATACCAGAGAGACATACATTCACTCACTAACATACTGATACACACACTCTCTCACCTATACAGCTATTTCCACATGCACTAGTAAACCCATACACCCAGTGCATTATCTACTCACACATGTAGGCAGAAAGTCACACATCACCCACCCACACACAAACACTGAGGCACCCATACAGATACTCATGCAACCAATAAGTAACCCATATAGACAGTCATGTACCTAATCATCAACCCATGCAGCAGCTTACACAACAACTGAGAGACTGATACAGACATTCACACCTACCTAAGACCTCTCTAGCACCCTTTAAAGCCTGCCTTAACGCCGCTGCCAGACTTTTAACTGGCTCTAAGAAGTTTGACTATATCTCACCCCACCTTACAGCTCTGAACTAGCTTCCACTTGAGGCCAGAATCCAATTTAAGCTGGCTTGCATCACCCACAAGGCTCTCTACTCCAAGACCCCTGCTTTTTTCGTACAGAAACTTGTTTTATCTGGTGGAGCCAGAAACTCCCTGTCCGCCAGAGCCCTTTTGCTCCAACCTGCACGCTTCAAGAAAAAAAGAATGTACAATCGGGCTTTTTCCGGAGCCGCTCCAAGAATATGGAACTCACTCCCACCCGCCATCAGACGAATGCTGTCTGTAGCTCTCTTCAAAAAGGAGACCAACACTTTCCTAATGGGCAAATTCCTCTCCTAATGCTCACGTTACATTCTCCTCCGTAACCTGACTTTACCTATCGTTACGGCATTATCCCTGGCCCCCTCTCCTTTTGTTACCCACCCTGCTCTTCCGAACAATCTTCCAGGGTGCTGAGACTGCTTTTCTAGCTTATTGTATCGTTTTGTTCCTATCCCAATAGGTAGTCGGATATTATGATTGTTTATCTTGCCATGTACTGTATCTTTCTATGTGTTCCCTATCCCTTCTAGTCTCCCACCCTTTTGTCCTGTTATCCTGCCAGATACTACTGTAAAGCACTCTGATACCCTCACGGGTCTGGTTTGCGCTCTATATAACACTAAATAAATAAATATTCAGTAAGACACATTTAATCACTAACTTATACAGTCGGTCACACATCTATTAAATCATACACCCCCCATTCTACACCAACTCATTCTTCAATACACCTTGGCATTAAAATATATTTTAACTTTACAGAAACACACATTCACTCGATGATGTCATCAGTGATGTCACTGACCATGTCATGAATTATGTAATATGTGACATCATCAGCAGTGCATTGCGGGGGCGCGAGTTATAGTTTGCTCTAGTAACTATAACATTCGAATTTCTCTGGTTTTGTACAAGTGAAATGTCCAACTACCTGTAACATCCCTGAAACCTATGTTATTTTCAGTGAAAAAAAATATATATATATATATATATATGTATATATATATTCTAACAGGAAAGATTGTCATCTAATATACACCTATTGTCTCCAAGTAATCCCTGGGGTGAGTCTGGATTAGAGCATGCCTGTCTTCCCTGCTCACATTGGTAAGTTGCTTCATGCTTCATACCTATGCTTGGCAGAGGGTTGTGAAAGTCTGTCTGACTGCATTCACAAGCAGACCTGTAAAAATGTATCAATAAGTATGAAAGCCCAAAGTTCTTCTTCAAGCATTCCTCTTATTGTGCCAAATGCTAAGCGGCTGGATACCACAGCTGTTGTTTTTATTCAACCTGAAGGCTTTTTCTACCACCCTCATCCAATTGTCTTTCTCTCACCCTTACATTTTCTTTTTCATCCCTGTGTTCTCTCCTGTCACTGTCTTCCTTGTTTCACTATTTCCATTTCATCCCCCCTTTACTGCTCTAGGTAGAAGTCTTATGAGGAAAAACAGGACGTGATCATTAAAAATGAGTGTCACACAAATTAAACAATATATTTAACACTGCATGCTAAAACCTTCCGTGCCTACAGCTCTTCATTCCTTTCATGGAAAAGAGGACCCCCCACACTTTTCCATGGGATCCAAAACAGTCCTCTACAACACACTAAATTAGTCTGACTGCATTTAGTCTATGAATTGTATGATAATTTCTTGGACAACTGTCTGTTCTAATAATGGTAACATGTAACTTTATTGTTGTTATGGCATCTTACCCAATGACCAGAATCTAAAAACTGAATCCAAGGATTTCCTTTTTTTCCCCTTGAATATCAGTTGTTCAAGTTACAACCAACATAAAAAGAACAGCATGGTACACCCACACATAGATAGTGAAACACCAACTGTTGATGATTCATTATAACTCAATGTCACAAGCTTTAAACCATGCAACCCCTCTCATCCTTCAATACAGTACAAAGTGTGGAAGATATGTTTTAGAAAAATACATTATGTACTCAATTTGATATATATTTGTGTATAAGAATGTGTTTAATACTTAGATTTCTGATATATTAAATATATTATATGTGAATATATTCTGGGTCTCTGGTCATTGGATAGGATGCCATAAAACAATTAAGTTATATGTTACAGAGTTGCCTAAGAATTTTTTATACAATTCGTAGTTTTTTCTCTGTCTTAAGTATGTCATTCTTTCTTCAGTGGTACCCCTATATATTTGCAGTTGCATTTAGTCTATCACAACTAAGGGAACATCAGTTTACATATAATTAATGCTGGCAATGCGCACACCCGGTGAACTTGCGACTCACAGATGGGGTTCACAGTAAGGAAATAGTCCAATACCTAAGCTTGCACATGCCCCAGAGTTTCAGAATTTCACAAATAAAATATTATAGTCAATAAAATCAATATTACTCACTGGCAAAGCTGCGTAATTGCCTCCACTCTGGAACCAAATGAGGGAAAAAAGAGTTCAGGAAAATATCAACCAAAATACATGAACACTATTTAAAAATCAAAAGTCCTTACCTAGTTCTATGGACACTGTGTCTGCAGTGGAAAAAAAAACAAGGACATTTGAAATCTATGTCATGTATAATCTCTTGACAGCTCTCATTTGTCTGTGGCATACAATGGTATAGTGGATAAGCAGTTATTTGAAGAAAAATCCCTAGACTTAGTTAAACAAACACAATATTATTAGACTCAGTGCACAATGATAATCAATAACAATTCATTGTATTCATACAAAATCATTTAAAATGACCGTTATAGGTTCTAAGATATTTCCTTGAAAAACATATATAAGACAGTAACATCACATATGACCAACAAAATTGCCAAAAGTGAATACATACAACAATCATGTGCATTGGTCCTATACACATATTTATATGAAACAATGCATAAGATCAGTAATGAAATAAACTAGTTATAATAATACAAAGAATATAGTAAAGAAAGGAAGGATCCAAAAACATATATTAAAGTGGCTAATAATTTGATGGGTCTTCTTACTATCTATGTGCGTTTCGGCATACAGAACGCCTTAATCAGGAGAGCCACAATAAATCCTATGCCTAAAATAAAAAAAATTGTACACTGAGTCTCAATAAAAACTAACATATAATACATGTTTAAAAACCTTCTTGGTCTGTGAATAAAGAAAAGCTGAGAAAATATTTAACGTGAAAAGATTTGCCTTCACCCAATCAAATACATTTGTTAATTCCCAGTCAGGGGAAAAGTAAGATTACTATTAAATGGTAAAAAAAAAAAGCCTAAAGAAGAAAATGTACAAAAAGGGAAATAAAGAAGAAGGACCAGAAAACCCCCAAGATATCCCATCAAGTGAACATGAGTAAATGAAGTCAGCTGGAAGGGGAAATTGGCTTACCAGGGACTAGATGATGTGGTGGTCAGGCCAAAGTTTATATGGGATACAGTGATATAGGTTCGAAATATTATAATTAGCTGGAACATAAATCATGTAAATGGTATTTACCAAAAGAGGTTTGAATGAATTAGACTTACTATGGTACTGTTAATCTGGATCACAGTTGATTGACCACATGTGCCCCAAATATCATACAATGAGGTCATTATATATACCATGAATAAGACCTAGGATAGCAGTAATACTTGAAAATCAACAAAAACGGAAAGAAATCAAGATAATAGTAAAAAGAATATATATATTGGCTAAAAGTAATAATTAATTATATGGAATAGGCTATTCTTTATTCTTAATCTAAGAGCTCCACCTTAATTGATGGTATGTCTTTAAAAGAAAATGGAACTAAGAAACTGCTCCAGGTAATAAATGGCCTTTAAAATGGAGTTACGTTTCATGAAACACTTCCAGACAGCGCTCAATGAGTCAGAGCTTCATAGAAAATTCTGCTATTGAACCAGAAAGGAATGTCGTATTCACGTATGTTGCACAGCACACTGTAGCTACAGTTTTAAGAGTGTATATCAGAAATAATCTCTCTGTCAACGACAGTTTCGAATCATGAAGTATAAGCTCATGATTCCCTAGGAGATAAGATAAAAGTAACAATAAGGTATGTCGAAGAAAGTAACAATGCTTATATTTATACTTATGTCTGATTCTCTCAATTACGCACTAAAGCCTGATTACATGGTAGAATCTGTAGAAAGATCAATAAAAGAATGGATACAAAAAAATGCATATTTTTCTATCTGTATTATAAAAATTGTAGTTAAGGTCGGTAAAGATTTAACGTTCTAGTACCTACGGAATTGAGATAAATGATGTCGGTCTCCAAAGAACAAAAGCCTACGTTTAGACTAACAACTATAACAGCCAACAGTTGAATCTAAAAATAAAACGTCTTACCTGAGAAAATCGTCAGCAAGGATCCAAGCAGGAAATTAAACATAGTCAAAAACCGGAGGTATTTATGAAGCACTACGCAACGTGCTAGTTATGGGAAGCCGTTCATGTCAAAATTATAGATCCCCATAACAGACACCTTCTGAAATCCATAGCCTGCTGCAAAATGCATATTTTACACACCAGAATGAATGTAATATGTATCAGAGTTAACATGTTTCCCTTGCTGAGTGAATCTGACATGAATCGAAAATAAATATGAAACCTGGCAGATTGAATATGCTACATAGTGATTGATCTGAATAAAACACACTCTAAACTGAATAAGAGCAGTACTGAAATATATATCAATCATACTGAAATAAATATGGTCCTCACTGTAAATAACATAGCTATCACTAGAACATATACAATATGCATCAGACAGAATGGGACATTTCTTAAAATGACTGACATAAGCCAAGAGGTATACGGCATGCATTAAAATGAATATGACAAATTGAAATGAATCTAAGTTACTGAAATGAATATACTGTATCCTGAAAAGAATATAATGCACATTGAAAATAATATAACATAAACTGAAATAAGCATTACACATGTTGCAATGAATATGGCTTGTGTTGAAATGATTATAAGCACCATTGAATTGAAGTTGACATGCCTTAAAAAGAGTATGACCAAAGCTGAAATTATCATGGCATTTGTCACAATGGATATGGCATGCATTGAAATGAATATTACACATATTCAAGTGAAATAGATAATAATAATAATAATAATGGAGTTTATATAGCGCCTGGTTACGCCATCTCGGCGTGTCCCCGCGCTGGATATGTGCTAAAATGGAAAAGTTGCATCCTAAAATTAACATGACAAGCGTTAATATGCATATGGCATCCATTGAAATAAATAGAACATTGAATGAAAGGAATATAACATGTTGAAATGAATACGAAATGTGTTGAAATGAATTTGAGCTTCATTGAAATTAATTTGACATATATTAAAATTAATACAAGTAACATTAAAATGAACATGGCTTTAATAAAATGAAGATGGGTTACATTGAAAGTAATATGATACACATTAACATGATTATGATACCTGTTGAAATGGATATGTTTCATGCTAGAATGAAATTAACATGTGGTAATATGAATGAGACATCCATTGAAAGGAGTATGATACATGCTAAGATGACATGCAATGAAATTAATATGAGCCCCATTGAATTATATTCAACATGTCTTAAAATGAGTATGACCAATGCTGAAATTAAAATGAAACTTGTCAAAATCAATATTTTATGCTTTGAAATTAATCTGATGCACCTCCAAATGAATATTGAATGTACTAAAATGAATATGACCTATGTTGAAATGAATATGACCTATGTTGAAATTATTATGGCAGGTGTTAAGGTGAATCTGACATCCATTGAAAGAAATATGACATTCATTGAAAGGAATAGGACACATGCTAAGTTGAATATGAACCACTTTGAAATTAATATGACACCTGGTGAAATGAATATGGCCTACATCAAAATAACATGACATTTATTAAAATTAATATGACACCTTTTGAAATAAATATGAAACTATGGGAGAGAAATATGACATGCTATGAAATGAATAACCCACATAGAGAAATGAACACAAGCCATGTTTAAATGAGTATGACCCCTGTTTAAATGAATATGGCTTGCATTGAACTTATGTTGAGCAGCTGTAAAATTATTATTACATAATAAAATTAATATTACATATTCTGAAAGGATATGATGAGGACTAAAAACAAAGTAACTAAAATTAATATAACACACAGGAACTACCCTTTACCATGCATCAATTGAATGCATCCATTTGCCACTATTTCTACATTTGTCACACAGTACTTTATCAGGCAGGTAAGTGCTTTTTTAAATAGGATAATTTTTATGTGCGCATAGAGATAAAGGGAGGTAAGAATGATTTTAGGGTTTAAAGGTGGTTAGAGGTAAAGGGAGGTGAGGATCATGTTTGGTTGTAGGAAGTGGGTAGAGGTAAAGGGAGGTAAAGAATGAAAAAGGGGGTTCTCCATTACAAATAAACATACACCCTTATGTATATACCTATGCATATATATAAATATATGTATATATCTATGCATATATATATGTCCAATGCACCTATGTGCAGACAAAAAGGATTTCCCAGGTATTTTTGCACGGCAATGGGAAAGGGAGTACAAGAGGAGTTACATCTCCTCTTGCCAACTTGGACTCTCTGGCATTGTGTTCAAAGATATAGTGATACCATGGGCAGTACATCATGAGGACTTTAAACATGGAAGGTAAACGCTACACAATTTATACGTGACATTTCATTTCATGAACATCACATTGCACTCAGACTTTTAAACTGTAATTTGGGACGCTATCCAGCAAGATCTACATTACATCACAGTCCAAGCACTGGGCAATGATTTTAATCAGACTGTGGCATCAAGAAGCTTTTCAGCATTATTGTACATATACCACAGTTTGCAACAACACCCCGGGTGCATTTTGGGAATTGTAGGATTGCACCAGGTCACGTGATCATTGTGATTTATATGGTGCAAGTTTATTCAATGAGACTTTCCTCATCTGTGAGCAAGGCCATTAACAACCGAAATGCGTAAGGATTGAGGCTCTGCCATCCTTGAGACACAATAAAGCCAGTGATTTACCAAGTTGGGCTTTACTTCTTGTCCCAGGGTCGGGGGATTACCTAGGCTGAGGTCTGTCTCCACAGGGCTGGTTATTGGAGGGGACGCTGAGAGAGAGACCGACTCCTTAATTAATGATTTTAACGAGGGTTTTATTTTCATATAGCACCGTCTTTGTCTACTGATTATGCGCTCTCTGGCAAATGCTGCGGGATCAAAGGGCGCCTTCCTCGTTGAATCCAGCTTGCTTCTAAGTAGTGTCCATCACACGCGATGGCTCGGGTCCTCTCTGTCTCCCAGGCGTGAAAAGAAGGAAGAGAGAGAGACCTTGTCAGATCGCCGAAATGAGACCATACAATTCAGAGGGCCGGGGGTGAGGGAAACTAGTGACTTGTCTGACCTCTGCACGAGATATAAAAAATTCGTCGTAGCTGGAGATTTTAATTTACATTGGGAAAATCCTCACAAGGATCTGGCTACACGCCAACTGAATACTACAATGTCTTCTTTGAGCTTCAAACAACTTGTGGAAGTACCCACGCACATCAAGGGCCATACCCTTGATCTTGTATGGACCTCTGATCCAAATGTTACTCTCAGATGTGTTTTACCATGCATATGGACCGATCACTATCTAGTGAATTGTGAGGTCCATATTGACGGACACTTAAGTGATCTGTCTCAGGGAGCCAGAAAAATCCGTAAATGGGATAAGGTTGATTTAAAAACCCTGACCGAGACATTTCCGAAAGTGGCCCGACCCTCTGGAGCTGGTAGCAATCTGGACCTGGAATACACGGATTTAACGTGGAGCCTGTGTCAAGCTATCGATTTGATAGCACCTGAAAGGACCAAGCCCATCAAAGGACCAGGAAAAGGAGCTCCATGGTTCACCCCGCTCTTGAGGGAGCACAAACGGAGGCTTCGGGCTTTGGAGAGATCCTGGAGGAAAACAAAACATGACATAGCTAGGGATCAGTATAAAGCCTCCCTTCATAGGTACAAAAAATGTATACTGCAAGCAAAGGCGGAGTACTATGAGTCCCGCCTAAATAAGGCTGGGAATGTCCAGAAAGAGACTTTTAAAATTTTATCCGAGCTGAGCAAGAAACCGGAAAGCTCAGAAACCACTATAGATTGTAATACCTTTCAGGGATATTTCCTGGAAAAAGTGGAGAACATCATCTCCGAAATAAAAAGTAATACGGTGAATGGACCTGCTCTACATCCCGGTCTCCATAATTCCACAGACCGTACTATCATGGAGTTTCCAGAGATTGATGTGTTGAGCTTGGAGCAATTGATGGGTGGAACTAAGTCTGGTTCCCCATCAGATCCGTGCCCCCCTAGTGTATTTCGTGTGGCACGTCCCATTCTGGAGGAGCGTATTATTTCTCTCCTTAATAGATCTTTAGAAACTGGGTACCTACCTGTTGAACTTAAGGAAGCACGAGTTAGGGCCCTGTTGAATAAACCCGGCGCGGACCCTGCGGTCTTGAAGAACTATAGACCAATCTCCCAGCTGCCCTTTCTCTCTAAGATTTTTGAACAGCATGTCCTGAAGTTTCTATCTCTTCACGTGGAATCTCATTGTTTACTCCACGAGCAACAGGCAGGGTTTCGAGCACATCACAGCACCGAGATGGTGATGCTCTCGGTGCTGGATGAATTAAGAGGCATGGCTGATATCAAGAAACCGAGCGCCCTGATTCTTTTAGATCTGTCGGCGGCGTTCGACACTGTCAGCCATGCCCTGCTCCTGGAAAGATTAGACAACTTCGGGGTTAAAGGTGTAGCTTTTAACTGGCTGAAATCCTTCCTCTCGGGAAGAACACAGAGAATACAACGGGGGGATCTGATATCAGATGTGGGGACTTTAGAGTTTGGGGTGCCTCAGGGCTCCGCACTGTCCCCACTACTGTTTAATCTCTACCTTCAACCTCTGATTGCATCTTTGGCCAGTATGGGCTGTAGACTTTTTTAACTAAGCGGAAGACACTCAGCTTGTACTGAGTGTCGATAACACTGAGGCCGCGCAGCTTCAAGCGCAGAATATCCTGAGGTTTACGGTCGGGTGGATGACGAGAAACCTGCTGAAGATCAATCCAGACAAGACTGAGGTATTGGTAATTCCATCTGCCACCTCACCTTGGAGCGATCTTTACTGGCCACAGGAGTTAGGGCCAACTCCGAAACCAAGTGCAAATGTAAAGAGCTTGGGGATTAAGATGGATTGTGATTTGTCAATGGGCAGCCAGATCTCTGCAGTTGTTGGGAGCTGCACGAACATCATCAGGCAGTTACGCAAGTTAGTACCCGTTCGTTCTCAGGCCATGTTGCGAACAATTGTAGCGGCGACCATTATGTCAAGAATAGACTATGGGAATGTCCTCTACCTAGGCCTCCCTAAAACTCTGATGAACAGATTGCAAGTTGTGATGAACGATGCGGCACGACTGATTTTTAGACTCCCCAGAAGGACCAAGGCTTCTCCTTTATTACAGAGCCTACATTGGCTCCCCATAAAATAGAGGGTAGAGTTCAAGAGTCTTTGCACAGCCCATAAGGCAATTTATGGCCATGCACCTGTTTATATTAGAGACCGTTTGGAAGTGTATAGTCCAAAAAGATCACTTAGATCTTCTGACTCTCAGTTGCTGATCTGCCCTCGGTACAAACTGGTAACCAAGGGAGGGAGAGCCTTCTCTGTGTTGGTCCCTCAGCTATGGAATAAGCTGCCTGAGGGGCTACGCAGAGAGGTGAATCTCCTACGGTTTAGAAAGTCCTTAAAGACACTGCTGTTTGGGAGGGCCCTGGGTGCAATGTAGGCTGGCTGCTGCTTTATCTCCTTGTGTGATACGTAGTTATTGTATGAATTCCACTGATTTCTGAGCGCCTAGAGACCTGTAGGTGATTGGCGCGATATAAATAAAAAAAAAATAAAAAAAAACTTGTGCGGTTTTACACGCTGTGAGGGGGGTGCGCGTGTAGGGACGGGATTTAAGGAAGGGAGCTATACAATGCGGCTATACAGTCACTCCGAAGGATGGACTCGGCATCCCACCCAACCCGCCACTCAGCCCCGTACCTGTTGGAGCCACGCCCCTCCTGTGGGGGCGGGGCGAAGCATGTAACCGGTGGCCTCCTGGCTTCTCGTCCTCTTCTCCAGCTCCGCTCTCCGACTCTCGGTTCCGGTCTTCGTCTCTCCGCTCCACACTCGATACACCTTCCTCCACCAGGGAAACGCCGTCCGCTGCTTCCGGGGTTAGATGCCTTTTTGAAGTCCCATCCTGCCTGTAGAGGGGCGGGGTTACGGCCTCCCCTGCCTCATAGTTAAAGGAGCCGCTGCACTCCGTCTCCGTCGGCCAGTAGGACTCCGGCTCTTCGATCCAGGGGGGTCATGCGGCTGTTGGGAAGCAAACGGAGCTGGTAACAGGGGAGTGGTAGACCACCAGTCAGTATGTCTATCTCCACCAAACACCCTCTCCCCGTCACACTTCTCTTTTTCTTTGGTGGGCCAAATCATGGGATGCTCCATGCCCCTTTCTGTGAAGCCACCCTGCAGGGATGGAGGCTCCATTGGGTTGGAGAATTTTCCTTGGACATATGTGTGTGTGTGTGTGTGTGTGCGTGTGTGTGTGTGTGTGTGGTTGTGTGCGTGTGTGTGTGTATATATATATATATTTATATATACATATTTGTGTGCTTACACAGATGTATATCTATCGTTTCAGGATTAGAGTGCTGCATACATCATGCATAAAAGGAAGCAGGGAACTCTGGGTAGTTCCCAAATTTACATGGAGAGCAGCTCTTTCTATGGAGCACTCTACAACACCACCAACCACCGAATCTGCTCACCTCAAATGTCCATTTTTCTCGCAAAGTTTTTTAGCATAGGATTCATACAGTTCCATCCACACCAAGCTAGAAAGTGACTAAGGGCCTCTTTACGATGCCGATTGGACGAGTGTCCTACCGGCATCATGTCGGAAACGGGCCTGCCTGAGAACGAGTTGGCAGTCCTGCTTACCTAATTAGGGGGTGACAGCCTTCGCGGCGGTCAGAAAGTGCATATTTCCTATTAATTCTTGTCCCGCGGGCTGCAGTACAAGTCGCAATAGGAGAATTACACTTTTTAAACATCCACACCATGTGGCAGGCACCATGCAGTACCTGCCAAGTGATGCATTTATGTTTGAGGGGACACCACAGGTGCCCCCGAGGCCTCATTGCAAAGGCGGCGGATGGACGCCCCCCAAAGTCTATTTCGGACAGCCTTTCTATGGGAGTCGGACCGTCATAGGAAGACTGTCGGAAATGTGCATCGTAATCCCCACGTTGGTGCCTGAGCAAGCACCTCCTCCATTTTGAGGATTACGATCTGCCATCAGCCCCAATGGGCTCCTTGAGCCTGTTGGAGATGGAGTGGATTCCCGCAGCAGGCATCAGTCGGACTGCCTGTATCCTAATATGGCGGTCGGACTGATGCCTCAGATGTCGAGTGGTACGCTACCGACGAGCTGTCGGATGGCCGTCCGCCCCACATCGTAATGGGGCCCTAAGTGTTTTCCCATTTTTAAAGTCCTTAAACATAGCTACTGCCATCCTTGCTGAGATAAAAAAAATACCAAAAGCTTTTTACCACTCCAGGCAGTGTATCACAGCTTTGAATTAGGAAAATATCTACCAAGCCAACCTGGAATCAATAAAAACAACCCCTGGCACATGTTTCGAACTTATTATAGCTCTCCAGAGAGGTATAGCTTTGTCCAGACACAAAGGAGCACACAGTTAATGTCATGCACACACACACAAACAAACACATATATATGCATACATAAATAAATATATATATTAGTGTGTGTACATGCACACATACGTATATATCTAATTCAATACTCCATTCCCCTTAAGAATAGGTATGACACTACACAGGTATGGTACAAGTGCTTTTACTTAAATTTGAAGTGCAAGAGTCAGTGAGCTGTGAAATTTCATGGCAGATACATTTCAGCGATTATCTTTCTTTAGTTGAATGAATAAATGAGTTAATTTTGTAAAGCGCACAATACCCGAAGATGTCTTTGCCCCTTGTCCGTCTTTGATCCACTCAGTGTTGAGACCAAGGAAATAAGTCAGCAAACACTAGAACTCTGTCGGTGGAAACAGCCAATCTGAAAGAAACAGGTTAGTATTAGATTCCTTACCTTAGAATACCCCCAGGCGTCAGACTGGATCCAGAAACTTTTGCGTAGTAGTACCCTTGCGCGTCGGCAGGCATCGTCTGCAGCTCCGAGTCCGTCGTCGGCGTCGTTGGTGCCGGGATGACGTCGCGGAGTACTTAGACGCCACCCTCGCGTGCTGATGTCAATTGCCTATTTTTTCAGTGCCAGCAAGCGCCGATCCGGGAACAGTGGTACCCTTTAGTAATTTTTTGACTAAACTTTTTGATCTTTTTGATCTTCTTTTTCGAAGTCGAACGACTCCGACGGTGCCGGTAGGGATGCTCGGGTTTAAACCCTGCGTTGACTGCAACCAATTGATATCGGTTACCGACCCCCATCCCCGGTGTCTTCATTGCCTGGGACCCGACCACGATGACAAGTCGTGCCCCGACTGCCGGGCCTTGACGTCGAAGGCTAGGCGGGAGCGGTTCCGCAAGCGTTGAGCTCCGGCAGTCGGCTCCCGCGCCGTTCAAGGTCCCGGTCGGTGAGGAGGTCGAGGGACCGGTCGTGGGGCCGGAGTCATCACGGTTTGTTGGATCGACACCACTCCCCAAGCTCCAAGTCCTCAGGTTAGAGGCACAAGAAGTCGAAGAGGCGACATCGCTCTTCCAACTCCCCCCGACGCTTGCGCGATGTGGCCGGGGGTTCGGGTAAAACCACCCATGCGGCTCCGTTGGAGCCGCAGGCGTCGTGGCCTGCTCCATACCCGCCGGTCCCTGGGAAGAACGCGACGCCGGAGGAGATTGACGCCTTCCTCTCGGCCATGAGGTCGCTCACTCCTCCGTCGGGTTCCACGGCACCTTTGGGCCCCGCGGCCCCGACTGGGAGCCCAGGCGTGCTGGGCGCTTCGGCCCCGGCGCCGTCGGCAACTTCGGTCCCGATGCCGTAGGACTCCACCGGATCGGGCCCGGATCAGGGTCGTCGCCGGTCGACTTTACGACCTCGCCGGCGCCGACTGCTAGGGTGTCGCCCCCGGCACCGACCACGTAAAACTCCGTCCCCAGTCCCTCCCTCGGTCCGGTTCCGGCACCAGAGCGGCATCGATCGACGCCGATGGGAGATTTTTACTTCTATGATCCGGCCCCATCTTTATAGCCTGAATACCAGGAGATGGGTGGCGAGGCGGATTGGGAGGGGTCTGAGGACCCTCTGGCACGTGAGTGTCAGTCTTATCAGGACTGGAGAGGTGAGTTAGGGGACACCAGTGGTCTGGACACCTCGCCAGGCACTGGTTTTGTCACCCCTCCACCCGTGGCTACGGAGGAGGGGGCAGCCTATAGTGTGGTGTTGACGCAGACGGCCAAGGCCTTGGCCCTTGAGCTCCCCTTCCTGGCCGTGAGGACTAACCTCCTCACTGAGGTCCTTAAACCGCAGGCAAGCTCTTCGGAGCCTCTGTTGCCGTTTAAAGAGGCCTAGTCTGACGTTCTTCTAGGCACCTGGTCCAGGCCCGCTACAGGTCCCCCTGTAGATAGGAACGTGGCCAGACTCCACCGCCCGGCTACGGGCGACCCTTGCTTCCTGTCTACCCACCCCACCCCCGAGAGCCTGATTATCCAGGCCTCTAACTCCCAGACCGCATTCCCGACGGCTCCGCCGATCGGGAATCCAAGAGGTACGAGCAATATGGTAAAAAGATGTTCTCCTCCCTGAGATTGGGATTGCAGTCAGTTAACACCACGTGCCTCTTGGGCCATTATACCCACTCTCTGTGGGACACGGTTGCGGATGTTGTGCCACAATGTCCGGAGGAGGCCCGGACTAAACTCCCCCAAGCCCTTGCGGAGGGTCGAGATGCGGCACGGTACTCCATCAGATGTGGACTGGATACCACGGACTCGCTACCACGGACTCGCTAGGTAGAGCGATGGCAACGACGGTGGCGATTCGTCACCATGCCTGGCTGAGGTCCGCCAACGTTTCGGCTGATGTCCAAAACACCCTTATGGACATGCCTGTTAATGGCCGTCGCCTCTTTGGCGACAAGGCAGACAGTGCGCTTGAGCGCTTTAAGGACTCCAGGGCTACGGCCAAGTCCTTGGGCCTGTCGGCCCAGCGCCAGCAATCTGCTGCCTTTCGTCCCTTTCGTGGCCAAGGAAGGGGCGCCCCTACACCTCCTGCCAGCCACAGGCCACAGACTAACATCCAGCATGGTGGCGGACGTGGTAACCGCTGTGGCGGTGCCCGGGGACAACGGCACGGCCAGTCCACATCCACCCCCGCAGCATCCGCCTCAAAGTCCTACTAGTCCGAGCTTTCAGGCCCTCATGACACCAGTGAGGGGCAGGGTTCGCCATCACCTCCTCCACTGGCGCAACATCACATCAGACAGGTGGGTGCTGCAAATCGTCCGAAGGGGCTACTCCCTCCCCTTCGAGGCGACCCCTCCAGCCGTGCCACCGCAGTACCACCGCGTGTCAGGGGATCACTTGAATCTTTTGCGAGAGGCAGTTGCGGTCCTCTTGGCCAAGGGGGCCATCGAGCGCATTCCTGGGCCAGAAGTAGGGTGTGGTTGTTACTCCCACTACTTTCTGGTTCCCAAGAAGGACAAAAGGGGCCTACGCCCTATCTTGGACCTGTGGAACGTCAACGGCTTCCTCCAGAAGGAGAGGTTCAAGATGCTGACACTGGTTCAGGTCTTAGCTGCCCTGGACCCAGGAGACTGGATTTTAGCGTTGGACTTGCAGGACACTTATTTCCACATCCCCGTCCTGCCGGCCCACCTGTGGTTCACGGTAGGCCACGAGCACTTTCAGTTTACCGTGCTCTCCTTCGGCCTTACCAGCGCCCCACGGGTGTTCACGAAAGTGATGGTGGTCGCAGCTCTTCTGCGCAGGTTAGGGGTTTCAGTCTTCCCCTACCTCGATGACTGGTTGTTGAAGGCGGGCTGGCCCCAGACAGTCGTCAGCCACCTCCAGACTACGGCCGACCTCCTGCACCTGCTGGGGTTCTCCATCAATGTGCTGAAGTCACACCTGTGCCCCTCTCAGAAGCTCCTCTTCATCGGAGCGGTTCTAGACTCGGCGCAGTTTCGGGTTTATCCTCCCGAACAGCGGGTTTGGGATATTCAGGCTCTGATCTTTCAGTCTTTATCCCGAGTCTCGGTCAGGTTGACACTGTGGCTTCTGGGGCTGATGGCCTCCTGCATCCTTCTGGTGCATCATGCCAGGTGACGGATGCGGGCTTTGCAGTGGGACCTGAAGTTTCAGTGGGCCCAGCATCAGGGCAACTTGTCCGACTATGTCTTGATCTCGGAGCGAACTCCAAGACAGTTGCAGTGGTGGCTCACGGACCGCGATTGGGTCAGCGGCAGATCCCTCTTCCAACCCAACTGGAGCACATAGTTGTGACGGAGGCGTCCCTCCAGGGTTGGGGAGGCCACATGGGAGAGGCGGAGATCAGAGGCCTCTGGTCTCCGGCGGAGTCCCAGCTCCATATCAACCTTCTGGAGCTGGGGGCGATCCGACTTGCACTGAAAGCATTCCTCCCCTCTGTCCGGGGGAGTGTAGTGCAGGTGTTCACGGACAACAACACCGCCATGTGGTACTGCAGCAAACTGGGCGGGGTGGAGTCGTGGACCCAATGCCAGGAGGCTCTGCGCCTCTGGCAGTGACTGGAACATCAGGGCGTGACCCTGGTGGTTCAACACCTGGCAGGTTCCCTGAACGCCAGGGCAGACGAACTCAGCCGTCAGTGCATGATGGATCACGAATGGCGTCCGAACTCGGATGTGGCGCAAGTGGGGAGAGCCTTGGTTAGATCTATTCGCCACAGAAGAGAACGCGCAATGTCATCAGTTCTGCGCGTTGGAATTTCCAAGGTGGCACTCGCTCCGAGACACTTTTCATCGTGAGTTGAGTTGCGGTCTATTGTACCCCTTTCCGCCTATACCACTTCTGCCCAGAGTGCTTAAGAAGATCAAGTGCGACCGGGCGCAAGTCATCCGTGTGGCTCCGGACTGGGCACGGAGGTTCTGGTATCCCGAGCCACTCAGCATTACAGTCGATCCCCCCGATTCGTCTGCCTCTTCAGAAGGACCTTCTGTCACAGCAGCAGGGGACGGCCCTCTACCCGAACCTGTCCAGCCTCCACCTCCATACGTGGAGATTGAGCGGCGGCAGTTGAGGACATTTGACTTGCCTCCTGAAGTCTGTAATGTCATTCTGGCAGCCAGGCATCCCTCCACAAAATCGGTATACCCCTGCAGGTGGAACAAGTTTGTGGCATGGTGCACAGCAAAGGCTGTGGATCCCCTTTCTGCCCCTCTTTTAGAGGTTCTCCTCTTCCTTCTTTCTCTTGCCCAGCAGGTCTCTGCTCTGGGCACTCTGAAGGGCTACCTCTCGGCCATTTACGCCTTCTTAAGGCTACCTGATCAGCCCTCTTTGTTCAAGTCCCCCATTGTAAATAGGTTCTTAAAGGGCATCACCCATAAGTTTCCTCCAGTCCCTTTCGTGATGCCTCAGTGGGACTTGAACCTAGTTCCTACTTTTCTGAAGTGTGCTCCCTTTGAGCCACTTCATAACTGTCCTCTTTGCCTCCTTACTCTGAAGACCGCTTTCCTGGTTGCCATCACCTCTGCCAGGAGAGTCAGTGAGCTCCAGGCCCTTTCCTCTAAGCCTCCTTTGCTTTCAGTCCATCCGGACAAAGTTGTGTTGCGGACGCAACCCTCTTTCCTGCTGAAGGTAGTCACAGCCTTCCACATCGGGCAGTCCATCACTTTGCCCACCTTCTTCCCGCCTCCGTATCCCTCGAAAGAGGAAGAGAGGCTCCACCGTCTAGACCCAAAACGTGCGCTCTCATTCTATCTGGATCGCACACGCCAGTTCCGGGTGGATGACCAACTCTTTGTTGGTTACGTGGGCGCTAAGAAGGGGTGGGCGGTGCACAAACAAACCATTTCTCGATGGGTCGTCTTGTGCATCAATGCTTGTTACTCTTCGGCTCGAAAGTAGCCTCCTGTGGGGCTTTGTGCCCATTCCACACGGGCCACGGCGGCTACTACTGCCCTGGGCCGGGGAGTCCCCTTGCAGGACATCTGTCAGGCAGCTACGTGGGCCTCGCTGCACACGTTCGTAAGACACTACTGCCTGGACAGCCAAGTGCGGAGAGAAGGCTTTTTCGTCCGTTCCGTTCTCCAGGACTTTCTGGTGTGATTATTGGTTCGCAGACCCACCACCGAGGTTGGTATTGCTGGGGTATCTATTCTAGGGTAAGGAATCTAATACTAACCTGTTTCTTTCAGATGCACAAGTTACTTACCATCGGTAACGATATATCTGTAAGAAACAGTAGTAAGTATTAGATTCCTTACCGCCCCACCCATCCTCCCCATTATGCGAACCCATATCTAGGGTTAAGGTCATCCCCTTTCAGGGCCCTAGTTTTTATGGCAACAGTGTTGGTTTTTATCATGGCTCTGCGTTTTCTGGCGTGGAAAAGCTGTGTATAAGAACTGACGTCAGCGCGCGAGGGCGGCGTCTAAATACTTCGACGACGTCATCCCGGCGCCAACGACGCCGATGATGGACGCGGAGCCACAGACGACGCCTACCGACGCGCAATGGTACAGCTACGCAAAAGTTTCCGGATCCAGTCTGACGCCTGGGGGTATTCTAAGGTAAGGAATCTAATACTAACTACTGTTTCTTACAGATATATTGTTACCAAAGGTAAGTAACTTGTATGTTTAGCTGCAGGCAGTGTTGGGAGCGGAGGGCCAAAGGGAGGGAATTCCATTACTTTCCCCCCAGGAATGTCAAAGTCCTACCGCCCCATTTTACTTGATTAATTCTTGGAATCTGAACTGTATGCTCCGTGCTGGATCGAAGCATTCTACTGGGTGTATACCATGTAAATAGCTCTTGAAAATAGAGGGGGTCGGTACCATGAAGGGCTTTGTGTGAATTGATTACAATGTTTTGAAAGAAATTCTCCTCTCCACTGGTAGCCAATGAAGGCCATGCAGTAAATGTGACACCGGTTTAAACTTGGGGATGTTCAAGAGTTTTCTGGCCACTGCATTTGCGAAAGACTGCAATTTGTTTATCAAGTATTTCGGGATACCTAGATAATGTGCATTGCAGTAATCTAGCGTCGACCCAACGAGGGCAAACATTGCAGTCTTCTAAAGTTCTGTTGGAATAAACGGGAGTATTTTTTTTAGAATCCGTAACAGTAAATAGCCCCTGGAGGTCACTACATTAATCTGAGCACTGAAGCATATCTTGGAGTCGAAGATGACTCCCAGATTTTTAGCTTCAGAACTGGCTTACGTAGATCCCTCAACTCCTGGGGCCACCAAGATGCGTTCCAGAAGGAGGTTTCATTCCCATAAAGCAGTACCTCCGTTTTCAATTCCGGTTTCCCAATGGGGGTCAATACACCTGGGGATTAGTTAAATACGCAGTTCTTACTCCCATTGGAGCTCAGTCCTAGCCCCACCTTTATGTTTAAAGATGCAGTGTCCCATCCAAAGGCTACACCGTCCACCTCTCACCCAGCCAAATTACTTTGGTTTGCTGTGGTCCGCTTCGAAAGCCCATTAAGTAATGCAGCATCCGTGGGGGGCGTGGCTACGCAGGCGAACGAAATGGCCGCCTGACTGTAGAGCTCCGCCGGGCGAGAGAGGAACGGGGCCGTTCGCAAGAGATCCGGCGCTGCGCTGGGGTCGAAATATGCCTGCCACTGACCCCTAACGCCACCTGATGCAGCCTGCCTAGTCTGGAGGACGGGGGACAGCGAGAACGGGCGGAACAGCTGAGGGGTGCTGAGGCCGGCTGGGCCTCGCGGGCCGTTACTTCGCAGCGCCGGAGCGCCTGGTGAGTCCGCTTGTTTGCCTCCTCGTTGTCCCCTTCGACCTTGGGGTCGCTGTTGTGCCCTCCCGGGTCCGCTGCTCGGCCCCGGTGGTGCCCGTTGGTGGAGGTGTGGCCCCTCGGTGCGCGACCGGCACTTGCGGCCTGGTCCGACCTTGGGAGCCGGGGCCTCGATTTTCGGGTCTGCCCGGGAAGTGCGGCGGCGGGCGGAGGGTGCGGGCGGCGGGCTCCGGGGTTGGGGGGTGTTTGGCGGGGGGTGTGGCTGGCGGGCTCCTAGGCGCTCTATGGACGGCTACGCATCGCTGCATTCGGTGGGGGCCTGTCTCCTTTGCCCCCACCGTTAACGTGCACCCCAGACCCGCGTCTGTCCCCCTGCAGACCCAGGACCTCTACATTATCCTGATCTCCTGCTGCTGCGATTGGCCGGAAATATTGGACGCCTATGCACATTTACGAGGCCGGCGCTGGCTGCATGATCTGCGAGCCTTTGCCCATTTGTGCTGCTGCTGCCTCGAGACCCTGACTACCTGGTCCCCCGCACTACGCCACCATTTGCTGCCTGTCTCGGCGAGGCCCTGGACCTGCCAGCTGCTGCTGAGTGGTCGCCACGTCCATTTGCTGACCCTACGTACTGCACAGGGCCTCTGACGTTTGGCTCCAGCCGGATTGATATCCCGACGACCTGTGTGCTTCTACCTTGGCAACTCTGAGGCTCCTGTGGTGCGTCTCAGCCCTGGTGCGGGGTGACATCGAGTACCCCTGATCCTCTGGTCCCGACCTGACCGCCGTCGGGGTGCCCTGTCGCTGTGCTCGACTCTTTGGCTGTCGCAGTTGTCGTGGGGTCCTGTGACACTGGTGATTTGCCCGCCATTACTTCCAACATGGTGAAGAAGGATGTTACCCAGAAGAGACTTACCTTCAGCTCAGCGGGTTCGCCAGCAGCTGAGGCGGACACCGGGGGCCAGGCGGCGGCGAAGGACACCGCTGGTATGGTCGCTGAAATGATGGGTGAGATGCGGGCTGGATTCAAGGCCCTGGACTCCCGGTTTGATACCCTCGAAAAGAAAATGGCGGACATGGGCGCGACGATTCAGCTGCACGATAGGCGCCTGGACCTGGCGGAATCCAGGGTTTCCGACATCGAGGATGGAGCTGCGTCGACGTTGAAAAGGCTGGAACGTGTGGAGAAGATCCTTAAAGACGTCGCAATCAAGAACGAGGATTTAGAAGCGCGCAGTAGGCGCAATAATATCCGAATAATTGGTGTGGCGGAGACGACAGCTACCGGGCGCTTTGACACTTTTGTGGAACACCTCCTAATCGAACTTTTTGGCCGCGACACGTTTACATCTGGTTTCGTGGTGGAGCGCGCGCACAGATCGCTGGGACCCCGGCCTAACCCGGGCCTGCCGCCCCGACCCATTATAGCCAGGCTCATGAACTTCAGGGACAGAGATGCAGCGCTGAAAGCTGCCAGGGAGGCGGGCGAAGTTCGGTGGCAAGGGGACGTGCTCTCTTTCTACCCGGACTTCACAGTCATGGTTCAAGATGCGCGCCGTAAGTACACTGGTGTCAAGGCTGCTTTGCGTAAACTGGGGCTCCGCTATGGGATGCTGTATCCTGCCAGGCTCAGAGTGGACGTGGATGGCAGGTTTCGCATTTTTGATTCCCCTGCGGAGGCACAGGAATTTTGTCGAGCCTACAAAAACAGAGGGTCGCCTCGTAAATCAGATGATGCACAACGATCTCCGCCGCACACTGACTCGCAGGCTAGTGCTGACCTGTTTACTGAAACCGGACAGGGTTGACTTATCTCCACCCCATCTTTTTCGTGGCGGGCTATTTACCTCAGTATTATGCATCTGTCCATGCTGTTATTTCTTTTTTGCAGTGCTTTCCATAATTGCTGAAAGTTGAACGTTGCCCCGATTGTGGTTCTCGCATGGCGGAGCGTCGCCTACCCCCATGGCGCGAGCCGTACTGTACTTTTCTCTAACGTTGTCTTTATTTTACAGGCACATTGTTGGACAACTGTTATTGTCTGTTGCTCTAGGTTATCTCCGTAAGGGTGGGAGAAGCCTCCTGGGACTTGAGGAGTGGCTGGGTGGTGGGTGGTTGGGATGGGTTGATTTATGCTTTGGTTCTGTTGTTTGTGCACACGCACTGTTTTGCTGTTTTTATGATGCCTGTTTTGCGGGAGGGTGGCGGCGGCTCTGCACACACATGTTTTATTATGATTCCATCGAGTCTGGATGGCTAAGATAGGTCAGCAGTCTGGTCCTTCCAGACTTACCTTCATGTCTTGGAATGTCCGGGGTTTGAATGACACGAGGAAAAGACGGCAAGTTCTAAACTACGCAGCGCGACACGGGGTGGATGTATTATTTCTGCAGGAGACGCACCTGGTGGGAGCTGACTCTTCCTCCTTTGCAAAAGGCTGGGGCACGCACAGATTTTTTTCTAGCTATAGCAGATATGCAAGGGGGGTGGCGATCTTGATACACAGACGCGTCCCATTTGTGCTCTCAGACAGTGTATTTGATGTAGATGGCAGGTATGTTGTGGTTACAGGGGTACTTCTGGGCTTCAAGGTCACCTTTGTTGGAATATATGGCCCCAATTCTGACTCCCCTGCCTTCTTCCAGGGTCTCCAGGATGTTCTGCTGCGATTGGACACTGATATGATGATAATGGGGGGAGACTTTAACCTGCTGATGTGCCCTGCCAGGG
Organism: Lissotriton helveticus; assembly: GCF_964261635.1. Taxonomy (NCBI): domain Eukaryota; kingdom Metazoa; phylum Chordata; class Amphibia; order Caudata; family Salamandridae; genus Lissotriton; species Lissotriton helveticus. The sequence goes on along the minus strand of NC_136072.1, from coordinate 455,468,807 downwards.
ACAGCACCTCCTCTTCCCCAGATTGTAAGCCCCGTTCACGCGCTGTGCTGGCGGATATGTGCGAGCACTACCCACTGATTGACATTGAGGCCCGTTTGCACTCCAACACACCCACCTACACCCACCACTCGGGATATCACAACACTAGTACCAGAATAGACTATTGGCTCCTTTCCCCAGGGGTGGCTGGTTGGGTGAGAGACCATTCGACACTCCCACGCACGCTGTCTGATCACTCTCCCATAGTGCTGACCCTACTGATCCCCAGGTTGGGAGGGTATGAGAGACAATGGCGCTTTCCTGGCAGGGCGTTATCTGATCCGGTTTTCAAGGAGGACGTTCGTACTGCCATAGAGGAGTATTTTGAGTTCAATGAGGGCTCGGTGGACACTTGGGCTACATTGTGGGAGGGGTTCAAAGCCACTATTAGAGGGGTTTGCATCAACAAACATGTAGGGGCTTTACGCGAGATCCGTGCCTCCCTGACCCGTATTGAGACGGACATTGCCGCACTGGACATGGACACGCTCACCGACGCAGACGGTGGGGTGGAGGCGAAAAGGCTAGAGCTGCTGCAAGAGTTCAGGGACACTGCAGACAGGGAACTGACGTATCTCTGCACACAACACTCAGCTAGGCAATATGGCGAAGGTGACAGGCCTGGCAAGCTCTTGGCCCACTTGCTCCGTCCCCCCCGCCAGGCTTCATACATCTCTGACCTGGTAGATGATCTAGGTGTTCGTCATCAGACCACCCCTGCCATTTGCGCTGCCCTCCTATCCTACTACAAGGAATTGTACACCTCAAGCCTGACGGCTGACTGTCGCGACCCTGGCCCCTATATTAACGAAATCTCTATGGTGTTCCTAGAGAAACATATGCAGGAATTTTTGGCGATGCCTATCGAGCCGGACTGCGTTGTGGAAGCCATTGATGCATTAAAAGGCTCCTCGGCGCCGGGGCTGGATGGCTTTTCGGCCGACTTTTATAAGACGTACAAGGAGGAACTGGTTCCTCGCCTCATCGAGGTGTATGCGGAGGTGCTCGAGACGGGGATTCTGCCGCCCACACTACGGGAGGCAGTTATCATTTTACTTCCTAAACCGGGGCGGGACCCCACTAGGTGTGGATCCTACAGGCCCCTCTCCCTACTTAATCTTGACTATAAGATTTTGGCGAAAGTCCTTGCCACTCGACTGTCTTTACTTATGGAATCTATCATTTCGCCGGCCCAGTCTGGATTTGTCCCCCATAGATCCACCTCCTTCAATCTGCGGACGTTGTTTTCTGTACTTCACAGGATTGAGCCGGATACTCCGGCGGCTGCGGTGTTTTTAGACGCCGAGAAGGCATTTGACTCCTTAGAATGGTCGTTTTTTCTGTCCGTCATGCACCGAATGGGCATGCCGGCCTTGTTTGTCTCCACGGTCGAGCTACTTTATACTGCCCCCAGAGCACGGCTGCGCCTTAACGGCACGCTCTCTGATAGCTTCCCTCTCTCCCGGGGAACCCGACAGGGATGCCCCCTGTCCCCACTATTGTATATTCTGGCCATGGACCCCTTGGTACGCCACTTTCAGGAGCGCCACTTGCACCGCGGGCTCCAGTTCCGGACGGGTCCGTTGCTCATCTCCCTCTACGCAGATGACACCATTCTGTATGTCAGGTCTCCGGAGACCAACCTGTCGCCCTTGCTGCTTGAGGTGGAACGCTTTGGGAAATATTCCGGCCTTCGCATTAATTGGCACAAGTCTGACATCTTCCCGCTCACCCCCTCCACTGCCCGCTGGGACTGCCCGTTCCCACTTGAGTGGAATACTGATTCGGTGAAATATCTGGGTATCCACATTCATCTAGACACGGTATCCATGATTCGTCTCAATTACGGACAGGCGTTAGACTTTCTGGAGGATAATATTGCGCGTTGGATTCGCCTCCCTCTCTCGATGGCCGGCCGTATCGCCATAATCAAAATGATTATACTTCCCCGTTTTTTGTATTTATTTAATAACATACCGATCCCGCTCACTCAAATCTTTTTTGCCCAACTACGCTCTCTGTTGTTGCGATTAGTGTGGGGGGACAAGAACCCTCGAGTTTCTTGGCGCATCCTAACGCTGCCTTATGAACGGGGTGGCTTTGGAGTGCCAGACTTTTATATTTATTACCTAGTCGCGCAATGCGCCTATGCGCATCCTTGGTTCCATCCGGACGCTCGGATCCCATATTTGAGACCTGAAGCAGACTTGGTCCTACCACTTACCCTCAACTCGATATTGCCCAAAGGCTTGCCCCGAGACCCACTTGACATACAAACTGTGTCCACTACATCGTGGGCCTGGATGCAGCTGCGTAGACTGCTCCGGTTGGACGTGCTGTACTCCCCGGCTCTTCCATTGCCTAACCCACACTGGCTCCCCATCACCGCGGAAGCGGTGGTCCGCAGAACGTTGTCCAAATACCAGCTCGCCACGATAGGGGATCTGTTCCCGGACGGACATGTTTTTTCGGTGACCGAGGATCCGCGATTTACGGACCGGACGTTTATGGATTCCTTTGTCCTGACTAGGGTGAGGTCCATGCTTAGAGCGCAGTTTCCCTCGTTCCCACTGCCGCCGGACGACATGGCAGCATTGACTTTCCTACTCCAGTCACAAACAGGAGCCCACATGGTCTCCAGGTTGTATGGACTCTGTGTGGCGGCCCTTCCTGCTTCGGATGCGAAAGTTCGTGCGGCTTGGGAACTTGACCTGGGTGGCCCTATCACGGACGCCCAATGGGATGCCTGTTGCCGCTCCACTAAAGAAGTGTCTGTCAACAGTAGACATAAGCTAATACATTTTAAATTTTTGAGGCGCCTATACTTCACCCCGGCGCTGGCCCACAAAATTGACCCGGCCAGGTCTCATCACTGCCCTAAATGCAAGGCTCCACATGCCGATTTTGCACATCTCACATGGACCTGTCCGAAACTGCACACCTACTGGCTACAGGTACACCGCATCCTGGGCGACATTTTAGATTGCGAATTGCAACACAGGCCGGAAATTGCACTGCTTGGCTATGTCGCTGAGTTCCCCCGGACCACGCGTAGGCTTGCTGCAATAGGTTTCTTGCTGGCGAAAAGGGAAATTGCTTTACTTTGGGGGTCCAGGCGAATCCCTGATTCCAAAACTTGGATGCGCAGCCTTGCCCAATGCAACACCAATAGTGTGGAATACTCCACACAGATCCCAACAGCTTCACGCCCGATCGACATCTGGGGCCCATATCGGCAGTATATTGGCAAGATTACACGAGATACACACTCCCAAGCTGCTAGCTCTATTGTCCCAGAAGGGGTGGGTTAGGTGGTCTTGGTTAACCTGGCGTGCGCTGCCTATTGCGTTCTACAAAGCTTAGCATGTACACACTATTGGAAAGGGGTATGCGTGTGCTGCTGATTTTAGATTGTATGCTGGTTGGTACCGAGTTGTTTCCCTCCTCCGTTTTCTTGCATACTTTGCCCCGGCTGGAGTGGTTGCTTCACCCTGGTCTTTTCGTTTGTCGTCTTACCTGGCCTCATCTGCCTATGCCAATGCTACTGCCATCATGCTTGTAAATAGATGTGTTGCTTGTCGCTCTCTCTATCACGAAGGCTCATTCGTTTTTGTTCTGTTTGGAAAAGGTTATATCTCTTTGTGTCATCTTTCCACGTGTGCAATATTCCTTCAGATTTGGAAAAGTGAAAATAAGACTTTAGAATGTGTTCCAATGCTTGTAATGTCATTGGTCTAGTCCTCCATTTACTTCCTTTGTATAATGACCATTACCGTTTTCTTTGTACACAGTTTCATGTGTAATTGTATGCTTGCACGGACCAATCTGATGCTAATAAAGAGATTTAAAAAAAAAAAAAAAGTAATGCAGCATCCGTGCACACAATGGTGCCCCAATTATTGTTGGCCAGCGGACTGCACAACTTTCTCTGCAGCTGGCTCATGGGTTTTCTTGTTGTTCAATCTACGAGTATAGTCCCCTTTCAGGAGTAAAATATTACTCCTCTCCCCAACGCAGTGATGTTTCTGCCAAACTATTCTGTCCGCCGAGGAGGCAATGCATTTGTATTTTCCTACAACCTCCACTCTTGCTGGCTGGTGCATTGCTCCTAATCGAGAGGGCATGTCGGTAACCAGTGCAAGCAAGACTGGCCCAAAACATTGAATCCAATACTCCACTCCCCATAAGAATGGGTATGACACTGTGTGGGTATGGTACAAGTGGTTTTAATTAAATTTGAAGCGCAAGAGTCAGTGAGCTGCGAAACAGTTATATATATATACATACACACATATATAAAAGCTGCAACAATGTGTGGCTGAGGTCCATCATGTATGCCACACTCTGTGTTTAAAGGTCAGTGTGTTGTATTATATGTGTGATGCTAATGGCATGTGTAGTATTTGCATGCATTATAATTTCCAACCATATAAAAAATGTTTAAAGGAATACAACACTCAATAATTCATCACAGAACCTATATGCACATTGTGGGCATGAAATGCTAGGTAAGAGAAGTGAAAGATAAATGAGGGATGACAGACAGAAATCAGTCTCAGTCCTTATCCCCATCCGTCACCTCTTCATTTCTAAGGCATGAAGAGTAAGTAGTCTGAGATGAGGAGTGCTACATGAGGAAGGGGGAGCAAGAGATGAGTAGTTAAAGATGGGAAGTGAGTGAAGGTTGCGAAATGAAGATTGAAGAGTAAAAATACAAAACCCAAGATGAAGGGTGAGGGAAGAGGAATGATGAATAAGGAGTAAGGGATGAGAGTTAAAGAGTGAGAAATTGTGAGTGAGAGAGTAAGACAGAGGTGTGAAAGGTTATCGAGGGACAATGGATGATGAGTGAGAAATAAAGGATGAAGAGTAAGAGAGGAGAAGTATAGGACAAGCAGCAAAAGGGAGGTAAATAATGAGGTTTGAGGGTTGGGAAGTGTGTGAGGGTTGGTAAGTGAGGGATGATGACCAAGGGTTGAGGCCCGAGCAGTGGAAAATATGAAGAGTGAGGGACAAAGACGTAGGGAGTGAGGTGTAAGCGATGAGGTATAAGGAAGGAAAGATGGGGATAAAGAATGAGAAGTGAAAAATTAGAAATGAGGGGTTAGGAACAGGAAGCAAGGAATTAAGAACAATGAGGACAGAATGAGAATTGAGGAATAGGAGATGAATATTGAGGGATGGAAATCTGAAGTGAGGGATAAACAATAAAGAGGTGAAAATTAATAGAATGTGGAGTGAGAAATGAGAGATGAAGAGTGAGGTAATAGGTGTAAGAGTAGAAGAGTGTGGGATGAATAATTAGGGGTAAGGAATTAGAATTGATAAATAAGGGGTGATAAGTAGAGAATGAGTGGGAGGTTAGAAGAAGGAGGGGTGATCACTGAGTCTTGAGGACAAAGGAAATTGGAGATAGGGATGAGTGATAAGGAATGAGGTAAAAAAACAGACATGTGAGATAGTAGATTGACCTAAAATAGACTGACAAATGTTGTCTTAAAATGGTTACCAACCTATTTCATTTATCATGCAAACCAAAAAGAAAAGGTGAAATCCAAGAGGCACAGGATGATCAATTAGGGGTAAGAGGTGAGGAAGAACAAAGGGAGTGTGAGGAAAGATAGTTGAGGCAGAAGCGATATGGAGTAACTACTAAGGGATGATGAAATAGAGGTAAGACATGAAAGATGGGTTTCAAGGAATGGGAGTGACAGATGAGACGTAAGGAGTGATGTATAACAGATAAGGCTTATGGGATGAGTGCTGAAGAGTGAGGGTTGATGACTGAGGGATCAGGAGTGAGTAATGAGGGATTTGGTATGGCACGTTTGAAGGATGACAAGTGAGGAGTGAGAGATGCTAAGTAAAGAATTAGAGATGAAGAGTGAGGGCTGAGGACTGAAGGTTGATTGGTAAGTCTTCAGTGAGAGATGAAGAATGAGGGAGCAGAGCGGTATGATGAGTGTTATGTCATGCAGATCTGACTATTCCATAGGATCTGTGCATTTGTGGGCAACATAAACTTTTGGGTAAGATACCTACACTGATTCCATGTACGCTTAGAGACCTAGCTCATAATGCCTTCCTAAGCCCCGCTACCCCAAACAGAGAGCAAATGGTTTCTGGCAACCACTAAACTTCATAACCATGATCCCACAGGGATCGTGGTAACAGATCTAGAAAACCCATTCACTCATGCACTCTTGTTCTCAGAGAAATATACAAAGAATATACAATGGGACTTTTTTCAATATATTTATTGAACCAAAGTTGTTCTTGTATAGAATACATGTGCTGCGATAATCCGTAGAAGCATATGAAAGTGATTACGAGCACCAAAAGAGTAAATAGCAGGTTCTGTTCCACCATTGGTGCTGCCTGGCAGTTCGGGCTGGACTGTTCCCATTGGGCGCAGGGTCAAGACTAATTTGCATATGGCTGGTTCCAAACTGGAATGGCATGGTGAGCAAAAAAACGATGGATTTAGGCCCAGATTTCTGTACTGGGGTGAATGTATGACATTATTCGGCATTATGTCAATCAATTGTTCTTTTTGCATTTGTCACCCCGAGTGGGACGGGTATGCTCATTCATGAGTTCTGTGTTCTCCATGCCACTGGAGTCAAGCTATCCTGGCAGATGAGGGCTGAAAGCCCGAAACCAGTCCTGGGATGCTTGTTTCCAGTCCAGGGAGGACCTGGCCTGGCAGTTCGGGCTGGACTGTTCCCATTGGGTGCAGGGTCAAGACTGATTTGCTGGGTCCAAACTGGAATGGCATAGTGAGCAAAATAAACGATGGATTTAGGCCCAGATCTCTGTACTGGGGTGAATGTATGACATTGTTCGGCATTCTGTCCATCAATTGTTCTTTTTGCTAAATATATTTAGACATATAAAACAAGGTAGTAATCAAGCGTACTTCTACTATGCAATCCCTAATCTATGGGCATCTGGAGTGTGTATGTAAGTGTATAGCTAAGAATCCTCCCAAGGGATGATCCAACCCATTTTCCTGGCGGGACAGAATGTAGGATCACGTGTTGGTCACGAACTGGAAACCCCTCATGAAGATTTTAGGTAGCTGCTTGGTGAATCCGCCGCATGCAGGGACCTCCCGATGTCAGCAGAAGTGTCTCCACTGCCTAACCCCCGGAAATGTTGATTTATTTATAATAAAAAGCATCCATGCAATGTGTATGCGGATTAGCACTGTAATGGGTTTGCAGATAGCCCTGTCGCCCCATGGCTGAAGATAGGATTACATTTGAAAAGCATGCAAGGCCTTGTACATGGTGTTCAAGGCATCATGATAATGTTGCACAAGCAGATTGTATAAGCAAAGCAGTTTCAGTGAAACAAATCCAACATTGTCACGCACGCAAATATGTGCAAAAGGTTACAGTGAAATGTTATTGCGCAGAAAAGGGGCTATTTAAGAGAATGTGCTGCGTTGCTACGTAGGCCTAACACAGGCACAAACAGTGAAACATGGGGTGAATATTGAGATCTGTGTCATGAGGAGGGAGGAATAAGGATATCCTAAAATGGTCAGGGTAGTAGACATTTTAGGGAAAACATCTTTTGTCCAGTTCCGTGTCACTGTTGAAGAGAGGAGGAGTGAGCATTGATGGATGAGGGCTGTAGAGTCAGAAATAAAGGGTCAAGATTGTATAATGAGGGATAAAGAGTGAAGGAAGTTGGTGAGTTAGTGAAAAAATAGGTGAGAGCAGTAAGGGCTGAGGCCTGAGTCATGAGGATGAGGAGTGAGGGTGAAGGACAAGGTGAGTGATGGATGAGATAAAAGATGAGTAGTTAGACTGAAAGAAGGAGTAATTAAAAGTGAGGGATGACAGTTAACAAATGAGAAATGAAGGATGAGGAGTTAGATATTAGGGTTGAGCATTGAGGACTGCTGGATATTAATGAGGAATGATCATGATTAAAAAGTTATGAGACGCAAAGAATGAGGAGTGAGGGCAAGTGGGTATGGAATGAGGAAAGAGAAGTGAGGCATGAGATGTAAGTGTTCAACATGTCCTAAAACTGGCAGTGTGATATATATTTTAGGGTATCACCATTTGGCCGTTTCAATCCTTTCTAAGGTGGGGGTATGAGCGAGGAGAAATGAGGTAAGAAAGTTAAGCAGAGATGAGGAATAAAGTGTGACAAGTGATGAAGAATTAGTGGAAGAGTGGGAAATAAAGAGATGGAATAAGGGATGAGGGATGTGGAGGGACAACTGTGGGATGATGGGTGAGGGATGAAACATTTAAAAATATGTGGAGTGGTGCAGAGTGAGGAATGTGAAAGAGTTGAAAGGTGAGAGATTACTTATGTATGGGGAATGGAGGATGGCTGATTAATGAGAGATGAGCAGTGAGGGTAGAGGAGAGAGGGGTGGGGATAAAACGTGAGAACCTTAAGTAGGGCATTTTGGCCTTATTTATATTTGAAGTAAATTACTCCAGTGCCCTGACAGAGGTGCCGACTGCCAAATTATAAAATGTCTACCGGCCAATGGACATTTCAAGCATTGACAGGAACCACTGTTCCCTCTCTGCCAACATTTAAATTGGACCATGAGCATAATAGAAAAGAAGCAGAGAATGAGGAGTAAAGAAGAAGGGAGGGGCTGATGAATGAGAAGTCAGGAGTGAGGTAGGATGTGTGATGGATAAGGACTGGTGTGGGAGAATGGAGAGGCACAATTTAAGCTCTACCCCTATATGTCACATATTGTGCTAATACATTTAAATAAAGCACTTCTATTTGCTATGTGCTTTAACCTTATTAATGTAAAGTGAAGCACCAAACATACTATTGGAGTGTATTCACTATAGAAATTAGGAATTTATATGTGTGTGCTTGAAAGTTTATTGTAATGTGACACATTGTAGTTGGATCACTGACATAATATCGAGGGACATAATATCGACTTGCAAAAATATTGGTGAAAAAATATCGACAGACAGAATATCGACTTTGTATCTACAAAGAGGTAAGTACAAAAAAATCGAGTAAAAAATATCGTTTACAAAAATATCGTTTATAAAAATATCGACTTTATTAAAAACAATGTTAAATTAAATTAATATTAAAAATTAATTACTAAAATATACTTAAAAATACTTAAATTACCTTATAATAATAAAATAATTAAAGTTATAAAAAAAATGTACAATCATATTTGTTAAAACATATATATATAGTAACATAATATAATACAAAAATATCCAATATTATTGCCGTAGGATAGCAGAAGTGTAAAAATTACTATTCCCACTTCAGAGAGTGCAACAGTAGGTAAGGCGCTGGATAGCGTAGAGGTAAAAATTACTATTCCCACTCCAGTGAGTGCAACAGTAGGGAAAGCGTTGGATAGCATAGGGGTAAAAATTACTATTCCCACTCCAGTGAGTGCAACAGTAGGGAAAGCGTTGGATAGCGTAGGGGTAAAAATGACTATTCCCACTCCAAAGAGTGTAACAGTAGGGAAAGCGTTGGATAGCGTAGGGGTAAAAATTACTATTCCCACTCCAGTGAGTGCAACAGGAGGGAAAACGTTGGATAGCTTAGGGGTAAAAATTACTATTCCCACTCCAGAGAGTGCAACAGTAGGGAAAGTAAATACTTCATATATTATTAAAAAATATATATATTAATATCTATAAATAATTCATTTAAAGTAAATACCAATTTAATATAATATAACAATTAATCAATTAAAATGACAAATTAAAATTAATTATTACTATTAGTTACCTATTATTCCAAATTAATTACAAATTAACAATTAATTAATTAACAATTAAAAATTAATTAACAATTAATTCAAATTAAATACAATTAAATAAATAGAATTATTTAATTAATTATAATTAAATTACTTCCCACCCTAATCCCCTATAAACCCACAACCCGCTACAGAAAATAAATTAGTAAAATTAACATAATTAGCAATGAATCAATTAAATAAAATTAATTGGCAATTACAATTTAAATAATTACCCATAAAAAATTAATTAACAATTAATTAAAAAAAATACCAATAAATATTTTTACACATTTAATTAATTATAATTAAATTACTTCCCACCCAATTCCCCTATAAACCCACAACCCGCTACAGAAAATAAATTTGTCAAATTAACATAATTAGCAATTAATCAATTCATTAAAATTAATTGCCAATTAAATTTTTTTTATTAATTACCAAATATAAATTAATTAACAATTAATTAAAAATGAATGCCAATAAATACATTTTCATATTTAATTAATTATAATTAAATTACTTCCCACCCTATTCCTCTATAAACCCACAACCCACTACAGAATTAAATTACGCAAAAATTAAAAAAACAAAATTCATTGTTTAAAATTAATTATAACATAAATACACACTTTTCACACATATAATAACATAAAAAACACTATAAAAAATTCGATAATAAAAATTCGATAATTTTAATAACCTATATTATATACTTCGATATTTTAACTTTCTATATTTTTAACATTCGATATTACATTACTTACCTTAAAAACAATATTTTTGATGTCTATATTCTGTCCATTCGATATTTTCTCCTGTCTATATTTTAAACTCGATATTATGTCCATTCGATATTTTTTACTCGATATTTTGACTGTGTACCATTGTAGTTCTCAGTCACACATATTTGTCTATTTCGAGTTATACTTCTTTACTGAAATGGCATTTCTTATGTACTCATGTCTTCATTTATTAATGTTTGCATTTATTTTGTAATCCTATGTGTACATATAATTATGCATTTGAAGTGCACATTAAATTAGGCTAACTTAGTAAGACAGTCAATGACCTTAAGCATTTGGCCTTCAATGTAAAAGTTTTGCTTGTGCTTCAACGTTTCTTCTTTTGCAGGGGTTTTCATATGATCTCGTAGTTAGTGAAAGGACTACTATGTGTTAGAGACAGTGAGGTCCAGGAGAACTTTTGGAGAGAATATGTGGCACAATGAACTAAGGGAAATCTCCTAGTCATGTCATATCAGGAGACGGGTGACAATCAAGACAGTTAAGAGTGTTCAAATAGTGGGAGAGGAGGATCAAGTAATGGACAATTCCTACTGTTAGAAAGTAGAAAGTTACAGACATTGATGAAGTGGATGTCTCAAAAGTTCTGTGGATTGATTAGGGCTTGCACTGTAGGTTGGGAGATTTAGATTACCTTTAGGCTCTGAGGGGTATGGACATCTCGGCTCATATTAGCGTTGTGTGGCTTTATGCTATGCATTGTTCTGATTTTGAGAATTTTACTGAAGTTTCCACAATACTGACACCTTCCTGCTTGCCCTGATTTCCATCGGGTTTCCATGTTTTTTTCAATTTTAGTCTAGGATTAATTTAGGTGAGTTTACATGTATTCATGCATTGATAGTAGGATCGAAACCTGTACACTGATCATCAGATTCTATTCCTTATCTTCTGTATTGCTGCAACTGGATTTGTTCTGTGTCTTATGCTATTAAGACTTAGTTTCGCTGTTGTTTATCAGTAGTTAATCTGTATCTTTACAACATGTTCTTGAGATTTATATACATCAGTTTGGCCCTTAATTTGTAATAAAACATACTTAACCATACTTACTGATTATTGGTTCTCATTGTGTGGCCAAATGGCCTACACTGCAATTAAAATGTGTTGATTGATGTTAACTTTCCTTTACCTCTCAGGCAACTAAAAAGATTCATGGCAGGATAAATGGTAAGATCAGCCCAGTGCTCTAGTAAGTGTTAAGGAGTGATGGTCGAGAGGGGATACATGAGGAGCAGAAGGTGTGGAGAGATGAGGGATGAAGGTTGATAGATAAGAACTAATCATGAAAGTAATAAATGAGGGGGAAGGATGAGAATTGAGGGGTGAATAATCAGGAGTCAGAGCTGATGAGTGTGGGATAAGGAATGAGGTAAGAAGGATAAGGAGTAAAATGAGGAGTAAAGGATGAGTAGCGAGAAATTAAAAATGAGGAGTGTGTGTTGTGGAGTGCGGAATAAGAAATGAGAGATGCAAAATGAGGGATATGACATGAGGTATGAATACTGTGTAATGAATAAGTAATTTATGTATGATAAATGAAGACATTAGGAGTGAGGGATGATGAGTATGTGATTGAGGTGCTGGATAATAAGGGAGGAAGGAGGAGTGAGGGACAAGGACTGGTTAGTAAGGCATAAGGAATAACAGCTGAAGTTTCTGGAGTGAGACATGGGAAATGAGGAGTAAAGGAGGAGGATTAAAAAATGACGAATGAGAACATTAGTTTAACGGGTAAGAAAAAACAGAATAAACATCCAGCCTAACTAGGTCCAAGATGGTGGCCCCTGCGATGCTCTGAAATCAGCGCCCTAACCTGGATGAGGAGCGCTGGTGACAGGGGTGCGGCGACTGCAATGTCAGTTGGTGAGGCCTGCCCTGGCTTATCTTCTCCATGGGTTCAGTGTAAAAAGGCTGGGTGGCCTCACTTTGCCACCTCTGTAGTGATGGCAGACAGCGGTCCGGACAGCAGGCACTGAGGAGAATATATTAGCGGGTCCATGGGGACAGGTGAGCGCCCCGTGAGTTCGAGGGGCCTGCTTGGCGTGTCTTGGTTCAGGACAGGGACTCCCTCATCTCGGCATGTTACTGTGGCCCCCCCACTGAGGCCCATACATCCTGTTAAATTACCCCTGTGGTATGTACAGGTGCTACACAGCACAGCTTGGCCCCCCTGCAATGGCTTGGCCTTGAATGGGCTCTTGCATTGCGTTTGGCCCCCTTGAGACCCTACAGCGAATTGATTGGCTGCTGTGCATCGTTACTGGGATTAACCTTGAGGGTAGCATGCTGTATTTCCAGTGCCAGGAGCAAAAGTGGACATAGACTTCAATTCCTTCATTGTGTAAAATTCTGCCAGGTGTCCAGTCCCTCGTCCTAGCAACGTTGGGGTGTTCTGGAGAGGAGTGAACTGCATTTAGAATTTTGAGATCTGCAGCATATGCACTGTAGAGCGGGTGCCCTCTATTCACAGCTGAGCTCCCCCAGCAGCCACAGCATCCACCCATAATCATATATCCTACCTCTACTGTGCATCTGGGGGCTTCATACAGTGCCCAATTGACTATACCCTTGTATGCATGATGGGGAAGGATAACACCATGCAAGCTAAATTGCACTTTGAAACAAAGAGGACAGACATAGCTCACTCATCGGAACAAGCATTATCCTCTCAGGGAGCCATCATGGAAACGGATGACGACAAAATAAATTTGCACCTAGTACATATCCAGTAAAGCTTGACCTCTATAGAAAGCAAGATTGAAATGCTTTACTCCAGAGTGGATAAGCTAACCACTGCTCTCAGAAAGCAAGAAAAATGGATTACTATAGCTGAAAGTCACGCAACACAGCTGACTGTAATGAAAGAAATAGTAAACATCATTTAAGTACTAAGGGCCAGATGTAGGTAAATAGCATTTACCGATTCGAAAATACCGAATTTTACCGATTCGGTATTTTAGAATCTGCTATGTAGCAAAGCATTCGGCAAAAATTACCGAATCGTTAAGATTTGGTATTTACCGAATCGGTATTTACCGATTCGGGAATGAATGTCAATTACCGAATCGGTAAATACCGATTTGGTAAAAGGGGGAAAACATTGAAGGGTGGCAGGGTGTCACTTTGACACCCTGTTGCACATCTCAATTGTGTATGGGTGCACATGTTGCAGACATACCTGCCCTAAGGGCATGTATGTCTGCAACATGGCACTGAAGCAATTTGCATAAAATTGTTTTTTGGGATGTTTTTGTTATTTACCACCAACTTGTAGTTGGCAAAAGCAAACCCTAATCCATTGGGGGCCCTGCTGTGCAGTGCAGCCAAGTAGAGATAGAGTCTGTGTCATGCACACATTTGGCTTGGGAGAAGATCCGTAAATGGCTCTGTTCCCATAAACAATCCTTGCATCACTTCCGTTTAAAACTGCTGACTAAAGATAATGTTATAGTGCAGAGGTTGACTAAATGGGGGATGCACTCCCTGAGTAAGCTATGACCTACCAGACAATATGTTGGCTGCCCAACATTGGCAAACACAGCTGACTTTCCTTGATGGACACATTCAGCTACTTTTGCCTTCAAGCATTGCACAGGGAGCACTATCCTCTGTTTCCTGAGGAGCTGCTGAAGCCAAGATATTTACCATGTTCTTAAATGCACAATCGGTTAGACAACTGGTAGCCAAGATCTACTCCTCCACACCGGCCGAGGCCTCAACACTAAGGCCTAGTACCAAAGTGCTGTGGGATGTGGACCTGGGAGTTGCAATTATGGCTAAATAGTGATCTTACTGTTGTAGCTAAATTGAGGAGCTATCTTCTATCGGTATATTGACATTGTACATACCATACTCTCCTCAAACCGTGTACTCATAAATTACGGCCCACTCCTGGTGTACGATGTAATGCGCTAGAAGTGGCTTCCTGCACCTGACCTGAGCATGCCCACTCCACTGATTGTTAAGTACTTGAGCAATGTATTTCATGTTCTAGGGGCTATACTAAGGGCACACCATGCACCGGGTGGTGGTTCACATTGATGGCACTACTGTTGACAAAGATGCATGTATCATGTGTGAGAGGTAAGAATCACATACGTACTGTGAGGTCTGGTTGCATGATATGATATACTACAATGACCAACTGGAACTCTACTATTGAACTAATCTCCAGGATCTCTGGCCCAAGAACATCTGGGGTCCATTGCAAGCATACTTATTAACTCATTATATCAACAGCATCGAAACAGATTTAGCAAAACATGGAAAATGTGGGAGGAATGGATGCATGATGGGAATGTATATACACACTCAATCCTGGACAAAAGCTCCAAATGTAACACAACCTGAAGCGCCATCTCAGCTTTCATTAATGCCTCTAAGCTTTGGAGGTGCCATCATGATGTGTGAAAAAGATGTTCTAGGAAAAGAGAGATACTGCTGGACTGTTAATGTATAATTAAACAATATGTTGCACCATGCGTTAAGGGGATGTCATTTACTACAGGCAAGTGTACTGTTTTGTATGGAGTTGATATAACATGAAAGCTACTTTAAAAATAAATTGAACAAGCATTTGCGTTCTCACATTTGTGAAACTTAGAGCTACTGGTGTTGTAAATGATATTGTTTTTTACTACAGGAGTCTAGAGGACTGAGCATGAGGAATTACCCCTGGAAAAAGAGACACAGCTGCAGCACTGCAGAGAGGACTCAAAATGAGGAATTCCCACTGGGACTAGAGAAGTAGCTGCGGCACTCTCTAGAGGACTTAGAATGAGGAATTAGCCCTGGGACCAGAGAAGCAGCTAGCAGCACTGTGTAGAGGACTAGGAAGGAGGGATTACCACTCGGACCAGAAACCCAGCTAGAAGCTATGTCTAGAGGACTATGAATGAGGAATTACAACTGGGAACAGAGACACCGCTGTGGCACTGCCAAGAGGACTAAGAATGGGGAATTACCACTGGGACTAGAGAAGCAAATAGTCCTCTAGGCAGTGCTGCTAAGAATGAGGGATTACCACTGTGACCAGAGACACAGCTGCATCACTGCCTAGAGGACTTAAAATGTCCTGATCCATGTAGGGGACCATTCCCTACCCCAATACCAGTGCTTTTGTGAAAGGAATATAGAACAGAGATCATTCTGAGTCCTGTTTCATAATGACTCTTTTACGCTGCTCACCTATTGGAATACTGCGTAATTCACGCTTACAACGTGGTTTTGCACTGACATCTTCCTGTACAGCTTATTTGCGTCTGCTGTACAATATAGCACAAGGTAACAATTTCATTGGGTACCAAAGTGACCCACCATTTTGTGCTAATGGTTGCTTTTTAAAATATGATGTTAGGAGAACAGAATAAGGTTGTGTGAGTCAAGTAAGTGTATGAGCACAGTCTCCACACTGTACAAGTTGCTCTGTGTAGCTAGTCCTTTTGCAAGACCAAATGGGAATGCCTTTATTGATGTCTTGAAGACAAAGCACTGCTTTTCTAATCATGACAAGCACACTGGCATTTGGAAAAGTGCAATCTATATCTTCTGTTAGTAAAACAGTGACAATCAAGTACAATACTTTGCACACAAGGTTCTGTAATTAAAGAGACCCTAAAGTAACATCCGTAAAAAAATTGTCAAGCCTGCACATAAATAAGAGCGCACAACAAGAAAGCAAAACATATAGAAATTATAAATTCACCTAATTAAACTAAGTAAAATGTTTCATCTGGAATAAGGATATTTCATAAATTTTAAACAAACCCAAAAATAAGGGAACATTGTTGTTATGTTTTGAGCATTCTAGTAGTTGGGCATGGGCGGAGTCATGGGGTGGAGGAAGAGGAGCACGAGCAGGAAAGGGGCAGTTAGAGTAGGGACAGGGACGAGGAAGGAGTGTGTCAATAAAGCTCCATTAATCTCAAGTAAGTGTCTGTTATTATTGAATGCATGACACTACATCTGGCGACGAGGGTAGGATTAGGCAACCTGCCGTCCCCACACTGAGAGAGAGAGTGCCCAGTCCCTGGGCAGCACCTAGAAGTAGTCGCCGTCGCGACACGTGTGCCCCCCATGAGAAGATCGCCGCCTGAGGACCCAGGCCAGCGACAGTTGGGACAGCTCCGAGATCCGTCGATGGTGTGGAGCGCTGCCGAGTGAGTGCTGGACAAAGTTTGCTGCCGAGAGTCACTTCGCGCCAAAACGGGAGCTCACCCCAGATGCGTGCAACTTGGCAAGGCGTCGGGAGTGGTCGCGAGTGAAGCGACAGAATCAGGAGCTTACCCTGACCCCATCGTGAAGAGGTTCCAGTGAAAGTGAGTGGAGCGCGGCTGTTACAGTGCTGCTGACAAGATCGGCGATTCGGTGAGTCTCAGTGACTGGATCGGAGCGAAGAGAATGAATGAAGTTGAAGTCTCGCGGGAGCCGAGATTTCACTAGCGGCAGCCATTTTGGAGTCAGGCAGCTAACGGGACAATCCCCATGTGCAAGTGGAACGCGCCATTTTGAAGTCAGGCGGCTATTGGCTCCAGCAAACAAGCACTGGCCAATGAAAACAAGCAGTGGTAAATGAAAACAAGCATTGGTAAATGAAAAAACAAGCACTGGCAAATGCAAAAAAGCATTGGTAAATGAAAAACAAGCACCGGCAAATGCAAACAAGCATTGGTAAATGAAAACAAGCAATGACAAATGCAAAACAAGCAGTGGTAAATGAAACCAAGCACTGGTACGTGCAAAACAAGCACTGGCAGAAGCAAGCGGCAGGTCAGCGAGAATTGACGAATACCGAACAAGCATTGATAAATGCAATCAATACCAGTGAAAAGAACGGTGTTGCTGACAATCACTTGCAGAGATGTCAAAACCACCACAGCAAGATGGTGACAACGCTCCCGTGGCTACCCCCGCTGAGCCTCGAATATCACACCAGCGTCCCCCTTAACCACTGACGCTGGTGGAAGCATGGGCCCCCGATGGCAGGAGTGGCTAGAAGATTTTGAGGACTATCTTGAAGGGTCTAAGGTCACTGTAGATAGAGATAAACTCATTGCATTGCGTAATTTGGTTGGCAAGGAAATCAGCAAAGTAATTAAAGAGCTGCCGGCAGATGACAAAGGAACATATGACAAAGCAAAAGAGGGGCTGAACAAGAAATTCATACACAAAAGGAATGTAGACTATGAGAGATATGTATTTCATCAAGCTCGTCAAGACAAGGAAGAAAGGATGAGCACCTTCATCTCCAGGCTCCGTCGACTATCTCAGTATTGCAACTTTGATGTGTTCTCAACGGAAGATGCTATCCGACTACGAGTGATCGAGGGCTGTCACTCCGAGACACTGCGGAGGAGATTGCTAAGAAAAAGCCATAATCTTGATGAGAAGAAGAAATGACAAGGGTCCATGATCAAGCGGAGGAACACGCCAAATGCATGGAGACAGGAAGAAGTGAGAGGAAAGAACAAGCATTCTGGACGCAAAATACCAACTCTCACAGGAGTTCAGGTGAACGACCGAGAAGATCCCGACCGGCCTCTCGTCATCAACACAAGGACGTCGACGCTATGGGTCTAGCCGAAGAGACAAGAAGGCCGAACATGCAAGAAAATCAGAACGTCGAGAAAATGCTATCAAATCGATGTGGGTATGATTATCCGCATGCAGATGTGTGTCCGGCGATGGGTCAACAGTGCCACAAGTGTGGGCGAAAGAATCACTTTGAAGCGATGTGTGGAGTATACAACAAGGAAAGAATAGGTGAAACGAACAAGAGGCGGTCTGATCCCAGAAGACATCACGCCCAAGCAGTGCAAGACAGGGCGATGTCATCCTCTGGATCGTCCCGTTCCAGCCGAGATTCTCATGGATCCCAGTGGACCAGAAGGTCACCGAAACAATCACCGTCGAGAGAATCAAGATCGACGTCTGCAGAGTCTGATTATACAGATGAATATGTTTGCATGGTATCAGACCCAGATCCACTCAAAAGGTATCCCCCATTGGACTTAAGAGTGGGGACCCATGCCACGCAATTCATGCTCGACAGTGGGGCATCCCTAAACTATATGCCCGTGACAGAATATAACAAAATGAAATCACCACCTCTCTTGAGTCCAGCACACGTAAGAGTATTCACCTGGATGGCGAAGAAACCACTTACATGCTTGGGTAAATTTGAAACGACTCTCACCCATGAAGACAAGTCTGTGACAGCATACATCCATGTCATTGAAGGTCCTGAGGCTGAGTGCCTCCTCAGTTTGCCGACTGCGGAACGTCTCCGCCTTGTGGAGATCCTCTATAGAGTCAGCGATGATCCAGACATAACCCGTAAGTTCCCTAAGCTGTTCACCGAGCTTGGAAAGATGAACAAATGTCAGATCCGTCTCCACATCAACGATCAAGTGCACCCCGTAGCTCAACACCCTCGACGAGTGCCTTTTCATCTTCAGCAAGCGGTGGAAAATGAGATTCAGGAGTTGTTACAAACTGACATTATTGAAAAAACAGACGGTCCCACACCATGGGTGTCACCAGTTGTCATAGTCCCAAAGAAAGCCACTCCGGGCAAAGTGCACCTATGTGTGGACATGAGACTTCCCAATACTGCCATAGAAAGAGAGCGTCACCCAGGACCCCACCTGAGTGACATGATAGCCGCCCTGAATGGAGCCCGAGCATTTTCTAAGCTTGACTTGAATAAAGGCTATCACCAGCTGGAACTCCATGAGAAATCCAGATATATAACCACTTTTGCTACTCACTTAGATCTGTTTAGATACAAGAGGCTGAGTTTTGGCATTTCATCAGCAGCTGAAATATTTCAAGAAATGATTTGTCAGACCATCAGACACATACCCAGCTCGCTAAATTACAGCGATGACATCTTGATATATGGGTCGAATACACAGGAGCATGACAAGGCGCTAGATTGAGTACGTCATGCCCTTCTGGAGGCCAACCTGACCCTAAATAAGGGCAAGTGTGAGTTCCACCAATCCACTCTCAAGTTCTTTGGCCATGTGTTCCCGGGAGCGGGCATGAGGCCTGACCCGGACAAAGTGACTGCACTCAATGCCACCAAGAGTCCCCTAGATGTGAGTGACATTCGTTCATTTCTGGGCATGGCGAGCTATTGTGCCAGATATATAAAAGACTACGCCACTATCAGTCATCCATTGAGAACCCTCACCAAGCAAGGACAACCATTTGTGTGGAGCTCCCAATGTGAGAGGGCCTTTCGGGAAATCAAACAGGCCGTTGAGGCGGCAGACAACCTGGCCTACTTTAGCCCCACCAGGAAGACAGAAATAACGGTGGACGCCAGTCCAGTGGGTCTGGGTGCTATCTTAGCTCAGTACGACAAAGACACTGATCAACGGCACATCGTGGCCTATGCCAGTCGCAGCCTATCTGAAACCGAAAAGGCCTATTCTCAGCCAGAAAAGGAAAACCTTGCAGTCGTCTGGGCTTGCGAGCACTTTCATGTCTTCATATATGGTAAGCATTTCACCATGATAACGGACCACCATGCGCTGGTCACCATATTCGGCAACCCCAATGCCAAGATGCCACCCAGAATCAAACGATGGGGCCTGCGCCTGCAGGAATACACATACACAATCATACACAAACCGGGGAAAGGGGAGAATCCTGCGGACTATATGTCCCGACACCCTCAGGCATCCCAGGCTTCGCCTCCGTCAATAGCTGAAGAATACATACACTTTGTAGTAGGATCTGCCCGACCTCCAGCCATTCCATTAGAGGCAATCCAGGAAGCTACTGCCCAAGATAATATTCTTCAGAAAGTGATGCGCCGACTGCGCTCCCATAGATGGAGGCATTACATTGAGGAAGAGAAGACCGATCCTCAGGTCCCCCAAGAAATGCAAGCGTTCAGGCACATCAGTGACGAGCTATCTGCCACCTCGGAGGGGCTCCTCGTGAGAGACCATCGGATTGTCATCCCGAGGCAGTTACGACAAGGAGTCATTAACCTGGCTCATGAAGGCCACAGGGGAGTGGTTGCTACCAAAAGACACCACCGTGAGCGAGTCTGGTTCCCGCTGCTTGACTCCATAGTGGAGGCCACCCTCAAGGATTGCCCCCAGTGCCAACTAGTTAGTCATTTGAAGCGGAGCTGGGGGTGTTCCATGACTAAGTTACCCAGTGGAATATGGCAAGAACTAGCCATGGACTTTTACGGTCCCCTCCAATCTGGCAAGTATGTGGTGGCTATCATGGATGAGTACTCGAGGTTTCCTATAACCCAATTCGTGCCATCCACTAATGCTTCCTGCACGATTGCGGTGCTTGATGAGGTGTTTGCCGGATGGGGTGTCCCAAAGGAACTCAAAACAGACAATGGTCCTCCTTTCAATGGCCAGGAGTTTAGCGAGTTCACGAGACACCTTAACTTTAGACATCGAAAGGTCACGCCTCTGTGGCCACAGGCTAATGGCACCATTGAGCGGTTCTTGGCGACTCTGAAGAAAACGTTCAAACAAGCTACGCTCGAGAAGAAAGACTTGCAAGTTGCCCTCAATGAAGTCCTGCGAGCCTACAGAACTACCCCACATGCCACCACAGGAAAGTGCCCAGCCACTCTTATGCTGGGGCGACCTATCAGAACAAGGATTCCGACGTGGGAGGGTGCTCTACGACCAGTGTCTCCGACACATGTCCACCAAGAAGTGGCCCTGGCTGATCAAACCAGTAAGAACAAAATGAAATTGTATGTGGACACTCGAAGGAGAGCTAAGTCTCCTTCACTACAGACAGGGGACTGTGTGGTTGTCAAACAAGAACAATCCCGAAAGACAGATTGCACATTCAAAGACGAACCCTTGGTTGTCACCCAACAAAAGGGCACCATGGTCACGGCGGCATCTGAAAAGAGAAGGATCACCAGGAATGTGTCTCATTTTCAAAAGTGCACGCCTGGCATGAAAGAGGCGCTTGAGCCGGATGGAGGTCCACCGGAAACATCAGGACCCAATCAAACAGGCACAGTCCAGAGACCTGATCAGAGGACTGAAGCTGAAGTGGATGATGGTGGCATGAATCTGCGACCTAGAAGGAACATTCACAGGCCTCAGAGACTGATTGAAGAACGCTAATAAAGTCAGTTCAGTCTTTTGTTAACAAAGGGGGAGATGTTATGTTTTGAGCATTCTAGTAGTTGGGCATGGGCGGAGTCATGGGGTGGAGGAAGAGGAGGGGCACGAGCAGGAAAGGGGCAGTTAGAGTAGGGACAGGGACGAGGAAGGAGTGTGTCAATAAAGCTCCATTAATCTCAAGTAAGTGTCTGTTATTATTGAATGCACAACACTACAATTGTGAGAACAAAAATGGAGTCTGCAACGAAAATAAACATGACCCAAACAGTTGCCCCGTTCACAAAATGTGAAGAGTTAACAAATAATGTTTGTGATCAGCTAATAGGCTTTGAATTAGTGCATGAAAGTTGTTTTAAATAAAACGGAAAAAATGATTTTATCTACAAAATGAGCATGTCAAGAAATAATGTTTGCAATTGGCTGATAGGCTTTCAATTAGCGTGTGAAAGGTGTTTTAAATAACATGGACAATAAGGATTTTATCTATAAAAAGAGCGCACTATACTATATGTAAGTCAAAACAGTGGTATTAGCGTACAATACATCACGCGCAGGGTTATGTAACTAAAGAGACCAAAAATGAATATTCTTTACAAAATCCTGCAGTCTGCAAAAAATAAAATAATGCGCAAACAGGTAAAAAATGTGGGACAAATAAAGTTCATAGACCAAACAAAGGCATGCTTCTACAAACACATACATTTGAACGATTATCCAGTAGAATGGTTTAAATAAGACACATTTTGAAATTTATATAATAACAGTGAGGCAAATAACGCTGTTCTCAATATAAACAGGGACACCAAATCAAATTGGATATGAATCGCATTGTGTTGTATGGAAAAGTGAATGAACTGGATAAGGATATGAATGAATTGGATATGGTGAATTGTGTGTATAACACATACTGAAAAGCACATGACACTGACAGCCAATCACAGTGGAGTTCAATGCAAGTTGCAGAGCTCACTTAGATACTGAACGGGGCAGCTCAGGAAGAGGAGGGATTGTAGACAGGAACACATTGAAATACAGGTGTAGAAACAGGCAGCACAGAGTTCAGCCACACCCTTCCCTGATGTGCTGTTTGGATCACAAGGCCGTCAATCTCATAGAGCTGAAAGCCTACCAATGACAGCCATGTATGTAGGCCTGCCCCCGCCCATACCTTCTCGGGCAACACTGGTCTCATGGTGAAGCACTTCCAGCCATATGTCCTCGCTAGTGGTGCGTGAGAGGCTTTTGGTGGACAGTGACACTGATTTGGTGCCTGCCAGTGCAGAAAAGCTACTCAAGTCAGCAAGCCAAGCCACCAGCCTGACTCCTAGCCCCGCAGCTCCTTCTGACAACATTTTGTATCGTGTCCTGTCCCAAGGCGCACATCTAAAGTATCATGGAGGGTGAGTTCTTAGGTCGTGGGCTACCTCCAAGCGGGGGTGGGGGTGGGGGGGGTTGCAGGTAAGGCAAAAAGCAAAGACGTGGTCCAGATATTGTTCCATAAGTGCACAAAATACTGTCTCTGCTCCCAACAACAGGCCACCATATTTCAAATGTGTAATTAAAGCTTGTCTCTATCCTTCAGAATTATAACAGGCCATCATACTCTTGATACAGCCTGCCGGATACAATCATCTAAATGTGGCAGCCACAACTGACCGTCATATGCCCAAGGCGCGCCAAAGGCAAGCCCGTCTGCGCCCGTTCACGCCTGGAACGGGCCTAGGGCCACAAACCCCAGCCCATTTACACCAGCATTACCTGACACGATGATAACATACTCCAGCATTCAGCTAAAAGAGATTCGCATCCCTACCAAAATACATACTTGTCCTTACCCACACACATGCTCCTTAGCTACTATTTCCTTTTTTAGCTGCTCCAATTGTTCTTTTAATCTGGACACTCACAACAAACCAGTACCTTTTTTGACCCACCCTTTGCTAACAAATCTGGAATATATGCACCTAGCTCTCATAAACTCTTGTTCACTTCCCAAACATAAATATAAAATATCAGATTTTTTAAAAGACCAAAATTTAGACATATTATTCTTCATAGAAACCTGGGGTGTCCCATCATCCGGACCTGATTTTTGTATCGCAACCCCTGAAGGGTATTGCGTATTTAGACATGATAGAATCATAAAAAAAGGAGGAGGACTAGCAATTATATTACGCGACAAATACTTAGTTAGAACAGAGATAATTCCCTCCATGGTTTGTGAAGCCGTGAATTTTACAATAACACTCAGTCATTCACAAACCTTCAAAGGAACCCTTCTCTATCATCCTCGAGCTGAATTTCTCTCTGCCTTAGGTAGCTTACTGGAACCTTTAGCACAATTTTTGGGGACTTTAATTTTCACTTGGAAACCCTCGATGATAATGACACTTCAACCCTCATTGCAGAACTGGAGGCACTGGACCTCCTTCAGTTGGTGACTAGCCCCACTCACTCAGCCGGTCATACGCTGGATGGGCTTTTCACCAGAACTAAGCAAATATCTCAAAAGTACATCATGCCCCTTGTATGGACTGACCATTGGGCAGTCCTGTTCGATATTCAGATAAAAAGATCAAGTACTTTGCGCATTAGCCCAATTCAACCCACACAATTTAAAGCTTGAAGTAGCATTGATCAGCAGCTCCTTAAAACAGATTTCTTATCCACTAACTACGATTCCACGCTGACCCTGTACTTGTCTCATCCAGCTATTCCGAATGGTTCATAACGCCTTCAACTTCTTAGTACAACTGAAAAATGTCTCAAAAAACTGAAAACCAAGAGACCGAAGGGGCAGTTCTGAGTCACTCAGGCTTGAAAAACAATGATGCAGGAACCTCGAGAGACGCTGGTGCAGAGACTATAATATTATTCACAAAACCCTTTATAAGGAAGCAATATCCCAGTATAAGCATCTCATTATCGTGGAGAAAGGCAAATACTACCTCAGTCAGATAGAATCCGCCCAAGATTCCACCAAGCAGCTGTTTCAGGTAGTCACAAAACTATCAGGGTCGGTGAACAATCCTCCAATAGCTCCCACCCAAGTCCTTTCCAACGCACTGGACAGCTCTTTTCAAGACAAGGTTAGCAACATATACGTCAACTTCGCTGCCCAACCTAAAGCTGACTATTTGACGGCCACCCCTGACAATGAAGAAAATACCCCTTCCTTTCCGAATTTTAGTCAAGTCTCACAAAAACAGATCAAGGACCTTATCCTCACCATCACATCAGGATCCCCCACCGACCCCTGCCCTTCTGCTGTTTTAAAACTGATCCCTGATCTAATAGCCCCAAATTTAACAAGTATCTGCAAAGCTATATTTCACACAGGCATTTACCCTTCTACATGGAAAAAGACTATCATCAAGCCGCTGCTGAAGAAGCAGCACCTTGATCCTTCAGAAACAAAAAATAACAGACCTATCGCAAGCCTTCTCTTCCCAGCAAAATAATGAACTCGCAACTGGCCCATTACATTGAAGATAATAACCTTCTGGATGAGACACAATTCGGCTTTAGGAAAGGCCATGGTACAGAAACTGCCCTCATTAAAGCATCAGACGAATCAGAACAGTATAGACCAAGGTGGTGCTGCTGTTCTAGTGCTGCTAGATCTATCAGTAGCCTTTCACACGGTCGATCACTCTACACTGTTCAACTGTGTCTCAAACATAGCGATACAAAAGGGGATGATGGACGGAGCGTTTGAGCAAATCAAACACTCACCCCCAGTCAACTGATCTGGGTATAATCCATCACCATTCTTTAGCCCACTCAGCCACCCCAGTTCAGACATGGCCATATGCAAATCAGTCTGACCCTGTGCCTCATGGGAACAGTCCAGGCCGAACTGCCCAGCCATAACTTCCGTGTACCGGAAACAAGCATCCTGGGACCGGTTTCGGATTCTCGAGTTTCTTTGAAGTTACATCAAAAGCAGTGCTGGATGGTACTATTGCAAACATGGAATGCTTTACATGAGCACCAGTTACATTGCGCAAGAACATATTCATTTGTTGAATCACTTGATGTTGAGCCAACCGCAAGCTCAAACCTACTTTCTCAGCTTGAAAGTCAACAGCTCTACTTGAGGTCCAGCCCTACTCCCAATGCTGCCTGCAGGACTGGACACAATGATGCCCGCCATATTGTAGATGTTCATTTACAGTTAGGCGACCATCTGTAGAATGTTAGAACTGGATACAATACTCACAAGGTGGCCAACAGAACTGGACACAATAATGTGGGGAGGGGCCTAAAAATCTGGCTCAGTACTCAGGTGTGGCCAACAGAAATGGATGTTATACTTGGTTGCGAGTTACAGAACTAGACACAATACTTGGGAGGAGACACAGTGCTCAAGCAACTGGGCACAGCTTTGGCCCTCGGGACTGGATGCAATACTCCAGACTGGCCCTAAGTATTTATCCGGAGTTGCCTGCAGCGCCAAATACAATGCACACCTTGCTGAACTGGACACAGTCCTCAAATCTGAGGCAACCTGTTTGACTGGGACAGAAAATAGGCCTGGGCACCAAAATAAAAGTGGCCCCATTAGCAGGTAGTTAAAAATGTAACCTAGATTTTCAAATTAGGTCGTTTTGAACATATAAAAAACATTGTATAGCTGTTTTGCAAAGTATGGGGTTCTGCATGCATTTGTACTTGCGGAAGGCAATATTTGTAATATTAGGAGAGTTAACATTAAACCCGGCCCACTAGACTACAAAACAGGCCCACAGACAGGCCTCTCAGACCAGCTCTTTACACACTGCAAGATTTCCCTATAGGCCAGTCAGGCTCTGCTCCGGCGTGGCCTTTAGGCCCCAATACTACTGCGACAGCCTGCAGAACTAGGAAAGTACTCTGAACTTGGGTATGGCCTGCAGAACAGCACACCATACTCAGGTGTGGCAGCAGAACTGAAGCTATAATTGTAAGTGATACCTGTAGTACTGGACATGATGCTCTACTTTGTCTTTCTTCCATCTACAGTAACCAGTAGCCTCACATCTGTGTGGTCTTTCTTCGGGCTACAGTAACCAATTGCCTCACATATGTGTGGTCTAAGATGCCGGAATGATGTCTCAGTGAGTTAAACATCCTTAATCTTTGGTGTGATTTGCACATTATGGGTTTGACTGACAAGGTAATATGGTTTTCATTGCTGGTGAATTCAGTTGTGCTGCCCTCGTGCTTACCTAGTCCAAACCTGAGATTACCAGTGACTCTACACTGCCTTGCGTCTCCCTCCCTCCCTAGGTCAGCGGCTTGACAGACTCTTGCAGCCACCCTCTCCTCATGCAGACCTTCTTTCTTCCACCACTTGCTGTGCTAAGATTAACGTTTGTATTTGTGTGACAGGTAAAACAACGGGAGCAGGCAGGCCATATTCACAGACTGCAGTTCTTTGTTCTGTCCGCTGAGGAGTTGTGAAGGGGGTGGTGAGCAGCAGAAGCGAGAACCAGTTGTTCCATCACAGCTACAACTTGCTTCCTCCCCTACCCCATCCCCCGCCATCCGGAGGTGTTTCTATGTTAACTACTGATTGCAAAGCTGCACTTCGTAAACTTTAGTGAAATCGATGCTTTTGCTCTCCCTGATCGCATCTCTGTGAAAGTCACTTCTAGCCCCAGTCTAAGGATCTGTCCAAGATTAAAACGGGAAGCTTTCCCCAAGCAACTCTTTCCACCTGTGCTGATTTCACGCAGTTGTCTGCGACCAATTTTGCCTTTATTTTACATAGATTTGACCTTTCCTTGCACATTTGTATGTGGATCACAGAAGCAAATTATCAGTGGGCTCAGCATGAGGAGTGGGCAGTAGGAGTGTAAGAAACTGGCATAGGTGGGCAGTACAGGCACCCAGCGCTTATAGCCCCTATGAGCAGATGACCCTAGCAACCGGTGTAATAAGCTGGCACTGATAGGCAGTAGGAGGTGCCCAGCATTGATGGACAGTGTGGAAAGTTGACACTGTTTAACATTGTAAGATGTAAGCATCAGTGTGCAGTATGATGACTCAGCACTTAAAGGTCCATATGCGAAAATGACATTAGTAGGCAGTATAAGAAACTGGTATTGATGGTTAATGAGGAAGTTGGCACTGGTTAACCTTGTGAGAAGCTGGAACGGGTAAACAGTGTGTGACAAACTGGTATTTGTTGGCAGTACATGGGCAGAACAGGAAGCTGGCACTGGCAGTAATTGCAAGAAAAATGCACAGTTGAGCTGCAAAAAGGGGGTACTGGTGGTTTTGTGGGGACTAAGCAATGCCAGGAAATGTACAAACAGGTACTTGGGGTACTTTATTCTTCTATAAAACCACATTACTATGCAACAGGCCAACAAAGCATATGAAAGATAAACAAATCCAGGTCAACACATTGCGGACATGATCACGCAGCTGAATGGCAGATAATCCAGCAGAGTTTAAACCTGTGACCATGAAGTCAAACACAATTTCCTGGAGCGAATGAATTGATCTATCAGACCTGCCTTCAGCTCATCATTGTATCTCAATGAAACAATATGCTGACAGATTATGATGTAGGTATTATCAGAAATAGGCAAGTCATGGTTGATAGGACTATCTCAAACTTTGCAACTTCACATTATTGTTAAGAGGCATCCTTTCCACACATTTGTGTAAAGAATGTGACTTTTTGGAACAGTTTGTCACAAAAGGTAAACTTACAAACTAAATTAAGTGCATTTTTGCCATCCAAATGGAAATCGTCTACAAAATGCAAGCTTGGTGACAGTCTCCTTATATTTTCAAACTTGGTTGGCTTTGATAAGAGCGGAAATTAACTTACTGTATATCCCTTCTATTTAGTTATGTGTCTATATGTTAATTACTTAATTCCAACAGTAAAAAAACATGCATATCCTTTCTATGTAGTTATGTATCTCTATAAATGTATTACTTTACTCGTACTTTAGACGAAGAAAAAAAGATACCAAAATATAAATAGGAATAAATTCAACCCTTGACTCTTTCGTATGCACTACTGTCTCACCCTGTACCTCTCTCAATATATCCTCATCCTCCACACTCTGACTCATCTCAAACCTCATTCTACCACTGTGATCACCATAATAAACCTTCCTAGACTCTTCCCACTCTATCCCTGCTTGGTTCGCCCAAAACCTTATTTTACTACTATGATTTCCCTAATCCCTTTCTAGAGACTCTTCCCTCCTTCAGATCTCCTTTTACTCGTCCCAAGGCTCCTCTTACAATTATGACATCATCATCAAAGCTTTATTTCGATATAGATATATTATAAAAGCGTTATCCATTTTTTTTAAATATATTTTTTTTTAAAGCAAAATTAAAAACATAACAGGATAAAACGTATTCCCCTCTTATATAATCAGCAAATATCAGTTCATCCAGAGAAGGGAGAATACATGGTTATAAAATGAATTACCATCAGGTCATTGAAGGAAAAATACACAGTACATATTGTTTAAGATTGAATTAAATAATCACAGCTTTGATACAAATTTAAAACGCAGTTTGGGAGAGGGCTTCATCCACACATAACTTTTTCGAGCGAATCATCCATGACCACCTGAGGAATTTGGCCACCCCACAGACCAGAGTAGTGTTAGTATCTGTGCGTAATATTCTCAGGGCTTCACAATGGTTCCTGGTTCCTAATTTGCAGCAAACTGGATTCAACCATTTTATCCTCGGTTTTACGTAGGCAGTACAGGCGAACATAAGGTGCGGGACGCTTTCTACTACTTCATCACAGTGGGGACAGAATGATTGGGTCTGGTACGGGGGTTTCCAACTGCTAGTGAATTCTCGGACAGGAAGTGTGCCTAACCTAAACTGGATATAAAGAGCCCTGTCTTTAGGTTTCTGAATGAAGTCAAGATAGGGTTCTAAGCTTGGAACCTGTTTTTTTAGACGAAAATCATCAGTCAGCCTGCCTAGTCTACTGTTTCTGGTCTCCTGACTATCAACCCAGGCCCAGTATGCACGCTTGATGTCTAATTTACTCAATAGGGTCTCTGAGTCCCAAGCTTCTCTGAAACCCAAGTCTATAAGAATTTTTTTATATTCGAGAGCCAACTGATTTTGTGGGATCCCTCAAGGTGTATCACTTCTCTTAGGCCGTCGGTGTATTTAGATAACTCGGGTGTATGCCACAGACGAGCCCAATAGAGGAGAGGACGTAAAGTGGCATGGTCTTTCAATGAGCGACGCCCCATGTCGCTCAGCAAAGGCTTAATTGGGGTTCCTTGCGGCAAAGAGACCAGCTCTCTAAGAAATTTATTTTCTGCCTTAACCATGTCGTCAACTTTCTCAAAGCCCCATAGCTCAGCACCATATAGTGCTGAGCCTACGGCCTTAGCAGCATAGATCACAAGCGTAGGAGCAATTGGCCTGGAACTTGAGGAGCAATGCTCTCTACCTATGGCTCCAACAACCTTTGTGTGGTTCAGAGTCATTTTATCAATATGAGGATTCCAGCACAATTTGTCTGAAATTCTGATGCCCAAGTAATCAAATGTTTTGAAGCACTCTAAAGGCACCCCATCAAGTGTAAGATAGACTTTGATTGTCTACTGGGGTTAAAAAAGAGAAGTTTGGTCTTTGTTGTGTTTATTACCAGGCCCCTCAGATTGCAAAACGAATAAAACCTATTTAACAATTTCTGCAAGCCTGCGGGAGTTTTGGAAATTAGAAAGGTGTCATCCGCAAAAAGTAGCGCGGGCACCTTATCACCCGCCAGGACTAGGGCATCTGCATTTATTTCTAGTAGATAGGAGATAACCCCATTCACAAAAAGAGAAAAACGGGTTGGGGCCATAACACAGCCCTGACGGACACCTCTCTCAATTTGGGATTTTCTGAGTTTTTTGGCCCTGTGTACCCCACCTGATTCGGGCATAATTGCCCTCATGCATATGCACCAAAAGGTTCAATATCAGCGTGGGCATCCCCATCTCGTGTAAGACCAGCCAAAGGCGGTCTTGTGGGACCAGGTCAAAGGCAGTCTTTAGATTGATAAAAGCGAGGTAAAGACTGCCCTTGCCAATGGTCACCACCTTCCAATGTAGCAGGGCCAACCTAAAGGCCTGATCAATCGTACTTGTGCAGGCCCTGAACCCTGCCTGATAGTCAGACAAAATGTTATTCTCCCCAACCCAAGAGAGGATCCTCTCCAGGAGGACCCGGCCAACCACCTTCTGATCGACATCTATAAGCCTAATCGGGTGGTAGTTGGCAGGGTCACCTCTAGAACCCTTCTTAAAGATGGGAATTACCTCAGCCCCCTTCCAGGAGGCGGGGACAGTTGCCCCCGCCAGGAGAGCATTGATCAATAGGACAAAATATAAGGCCCATTCTCTTGGACTAGCACGGTATAGGTCACCTGGTATGCCATCCTGGCCCGGGGCCTTTGCCGGGGTGATCTTGTCTATAGCTCTCTCGACCTCACTAACCGCTATTGGTTGGAACGGTTCAGGGGGAAGGAGAGACAGTTGACAACAGGAGAACTCTTGGCACCCTGGATTACTAACTCCTTCATACAATTTTCTAAAATGTTCATACCATTCCTGATTGGTTATGTGGTTCGGGATCTGGTCAGGGTCATGACCATTAGATCTCCTGACCAAATTCCAGAACAAATCACCATTTTGGACAGGGTAGCCGCCTTTAATTCTGACCAGGGTAGCCGCCTTTAATTCCTCCCACACCCTCTTGGCAGCAACCATGGTTCGTCTAATAATCCTTTCTAAACCGTTGGACCTCCCTAGTATTGTGGTTCTTAATTGCGGAGATCAGAGAGGACTTCTTTAGTCTACACTCCCTATTGTACCATACTTGTGGTGACTTACGGGTCATGGGTTTATTATTGGGTGCAGATGGTTCCAGAAAAAGGGAGCTTAACTTGTCAATGGTATTGGTGTAAACATCCCCAACAGTTTGAACCCCTTCCTTTTCTGTACATGCTTTAGTCAATTTGGGGGTCTGGACGCTCAAAATTTCACAAAGGGCCAACATTTTCTGCTGATTGATAGCGTCATTTGGCCATTTGAGAAACCGCTTACAGTTAGATGGTATAACTTCTTTGGTTAACATCATGTGGCCACTATTAGAACGTGATGCCTCACTAGGCCAGACATCCATCATTACGAAGGAGAGTGGGTTATGGTCACTATCAATTGACGGGATAATAACCATATCAACCACCTGTCTCCAGAGTCTCCTGTCGACCAATATGTAATCGATTCTGGAGGGGCATGAAACCCTATTAAATGTATTAGCTCCTAAGACATATGAGATGGTTCGCCCATTGAGAGCCCTTAGTCCAAATTCTAATACTAAGGCGTTAAGTTTTAAATGTATTAGCTCCTAAGACATCTGAGGTGGTTCGCCCATTGAGAGCCCTTAGTCCAAATTCTAATACTAAGGCGTTAACTATGACATCTTAAATAACACTTCTAGACTGTCCCCTCTTCTATCTCTCCATTATCCTATTCAATCCAACTAACCGACTGACATGTTCACTACTCAAATTAACACATATTTTCCTACATTAACCCACAACTAATCATCTTTGGGTTCCGGAGCAACGTGCTACTTGCTGAAAAGCACTTCACCTTGGATGGGGTAGTAAGCGCTATCTAGATACAATTACAACATATCTTTTTCCATCTGCATATCAGTCGCCTCATCTTTCCTCTTCAGCATCCTCTTGTCATTGTTTCCTGAAATGCACTTGCATCTCCTTCACTCCATTCCCAACACAACACACCAACTCACCTGTAACACTGCATTTTCCTTTACTTTCATCTTGTCAATATTTTGACAACTGTATACCCCGTTCACACAGTTGCACAGACACACAATTGGAACTAAAATACATGCCCATTGCTCTGTGCGTTCTACATAGGTTTGGATGACCATGTACTTGAACACCGTCCTGACTTCTTGGCAGGCACTGTGAGAAACTTGCACTACTGAGCTCTAAATCATGAACAATAATAAAAATCCGGAGGGTACTCAATTCAAATTATGCACTTTATAAGTGTAATGCTACGGGGAAAACCATCTACATGGCCCTGCTCGCATCAGTCGTCAGAGCACATGGACTCAACATCCCTTCGTACGCAGACGACACCCAGCTCATCCTCGCCCTATCCAACTAATCCACCCCTTGAACGCAACTTTCAAGACAAAATGGAAGCCGTCGCCAGATAGATGAAGAACAGCTGCCTCCAACTCAACACAGACAAAACAATGATACTCGTCATGGGTCTACACCCCGATGCCTGGAACAACACCTGGTGGCCCCCCGCCGTCTTGGCCCTCCCCCCCTCATGGACCATGGACACAACCTCAGATTCATTCTGGACTCCGAACTCAAAATCGACCGTCAGGTCAACGCCATCTCCTCCTGCTACCACACCCTACGCCTCCTCCGCAGGACCTTCAAGTGGATCCCCCCAGAACACAGGAAAGCCGTAGCACAAGCCCTCATCAGTAGCAGACATGGCTATGGCAACGCACTCTACTCCGGGTTCAGCAAAAACCCTCACTCTCAAACTCCAGAATGCCACCGCCAAACTAGTTCTCAACCTACCGTGTCATTGCCACATCAGCCAGCAACCCTACACTGTTTGAGAAGAGAATCACCTTCAAGCTTCTCACTCACGCGCACAAGGTCCTCCACAATTCCGGACCCGCCAACCTGAACTACGACCTCGTGGTTCCATGCTCCCAGGCGCTCTCTCCGATCTGCCCAGCACTCCCTCGCAGGAGTACCTAGGATCAAGATAAGCAGAACAGGAGGGCACACCTTTTCCCTCATCGCGGCCAAGGTTTGGAACTCCCTCCCTCTACACCTCCAACAGACGGCACGCTTTCCAAGTTCCTAAAGGATCTCAAGACTTAGCTCTTTGATGTAATTCAATGAACTTCCATTTACTGTAGAACCCCCTCCCCTTCCTTCAGCATCCTGAGTTCCGCTCCGGGTGAGTGGCTAGCGCTTTACAAACCCCTGATTGATTGATTGATCTTGGATATAGCTAACTCCCCATTAGGGAATGCAAGATTAAGTAAAACATGTGAAATATAAATAGAAACTAAATTGGTGAAATTGATTACCTTAATGTTATTAGGTAAATGTGGGGAATTGTTAGGTATGTTGAGCCAGACTGAGGCCAAATACTTAGTTGACTTAGTATGCAAGAAAGTTCAATTTATAAAATCAAGGAAACCGAGTGTAAGTTGTACACAATCCAACTCTATTTGAAATCTGACCAGCGTCAAGTAGATTTTTGTTAATCAGAAAGAAAAGGAAAAAATCAATTTTCTCAACAGGCCTAAGATGCAAGCAACTTGCATTTTTACAAAAGCAAAGCTCAATTCCTTGAAATTGTGTAACAGTGGTAAAGTGGTAACAATACTATAGTCTCTAATGTGTAGCAAAGCAAACACTAACATCTCCTGCAAAATACAAAATCACAATATATTACCTAATTTCAGTTTTACTGCATCATTTGCATGGCATTTGTAATCTGCCAACATCTTATTCATAGCACTGAGTCCTGTCATTAGTGATCCTTGGCAGCCACTAAACCAGAGCCCGTCAGAGTGAATAATCCGCACCTATATATGCTTTTAACTTCGCATGTATGACAGCTTTCTTAAAAATTTTAAAACCACTGCATGCCGTAAGACCATTAGATTGTACAAAACATAGTAATGTATTTTATTACTTAGGCATAACTGATGCCATCTCCTCCCAATAAAGTGTCACTTATGGGCGATAAGTGACACACAAATGGAGATGAAATTAAATGTCAACATGTTGAAATAAAGGGATACAGAATATTGACTGCTTCGCTGATGCCATTGTCAGCAGCCATTTTGAGCTTTTGAAAATCTATTTCAGTTGTCTCAGGTGAGGACATGCAGAATCTTCTGTTATATGTACCCATCACAGCACCTCCTCAACTCTAGTGAGGCCCTAGGGAAGAAAAAGGAAGAGCGTAAGAGTGTGAGTTGCAGCATTCTCAGCCAATCAAGATTTTCCAGCCAAACTGGAACCTTCCCAGCTGCCACACTTCTTGGGAACAGCACAAATCACCTCTTTTCCCATACCAAAGTAGCAAACACAATAATGTGAAAAGCAAACAGCCCCCGCATGTGGATTGTGTGAATGCAGTCCAGAGTGGCCGTATTGGTACTTCCCCATTCTCACTGCATTTCTAGATAAGAAATTAGCTTTTGTCTATTTTGTCACTCTGCTCATGTGCTCCCTGCAATTGCACCTCTACATTTGGACGTGGCTAACACCTGTGAAAATGTGATCCGCCCTTCCTTTCAATATCCCATCAAGAATTTTAAACAAACAATTTTGGGATACTGGATTCACCTGGATTTGGACAGGCCTAGTCATCATATTTGGATGATGGGTAGAATGCATGCATGCATATATTACGAAGTAGTTGTAGATACAGAGGAGTGCCCATGCTGTTGTCTAGGAAGGTGTGGTAGTCTTGTGGAAGCTCGTGAAATTCAAGGGCCTTAGGCTTCCAGAAAATCTTCTAGTAGCATGGTGCAGGTCTCTGTGCCTTTAGAATGGCACATTTCTTTCCCTTCCTCGCTCGTTTATCATGGCATATTAGAAAAGACTACTGGAAAAACTTATTTTTCCCGAAACGTTGTCAATGTTTGTTGCTGCAATGATCAATAAAGTTTTTTCCTTAAACTACCTATACCAATACATTCTACATCGGTTGTCAATAAATTGATGTTCTTCAGGTCGACAGTTCTCGTTTTCAACTTTTTTGTGTTTCTTGTGTCAGTGTCAAACTCTGTGTTTTGGAGGCCACAAGGCAAGCAAGGGCTACTGGGCCTGAAGTCATTTACCTCTGGTGTACAGGGGTACAGTCGCCTATGGCTCTTCAAACTGGGCTAAGTACAATGTCTTTGCCGTTGTAACAACTGAGGTCAAGTGTTAAACAGTCATAGGCTTCTCAGGGAGGATGTGTGAAGGTGTTAAAACTCCGAACTAAACTGCCATGCAGCGCAGTAACTGATCGTCCAACACATTGCTTTACTTAGCGTAGGAAAAATAATTTTATACACATGTAAAACTTAATGCTTCACAGAACAAGCTATAGGTACAACTATTTTACTGAGCTACTGTGCCTTGCGTCCTAGTCCTTCTCTCCCAGGTGTTTCCATTCTTCTGGATTTGAGCTCTCTAGGGCCAGTAATGAGTCAGGTGCTGATCACCTTTTTGAATAGTTTATGCACTAAGTTATCTCAAGCAGACCTGTGTGACCATTCCCATCACAGTGGAATTGGCTCAGCCCACCACAAGTGGTCAGCGTGGACCTACTGCACTGTGTTATGAACCCCCAAATTGCAGGGCAAACCCACAAAGATTCATATAGCTCCATGGGGTCTTAGTTATTATACTACCTTCAGAGAACAGGAAAAAAGGCAGGTGTCTCTCATACTTCTCTGCAATTCGTTATTCTCGTCTAGATCCAGAGTTTTAAGAGTCAAACAGTCATACCAGATAAGCTTTTATCTCCAAGGATTATTTGTAGGTGTGTGAACTCTCAACCTGCCCCTGAAAGCAGTCGACATACACAATTATTGGTGTTTTCTGATAATAAGTTATGTCATATGTACAATCACCCACAAACCTTGTGTTTCAAAATAAGGGACTATATATTATAATAATTTTAGCAGTCATACTATAAAATAAAAAGAAAATTAGAAAAAAAAACTTTTATATCTCACATCCCTACTATTGGTAATGAACTGGCTTAAGCCAAACCTAGCGCCAATATGGATAATATTAGCAGCTTCGTAGGTATATTGGTGTATGATTAGTATTGTCCATAACTATTTTACTCCAATTCATATTGTACCACTGAATACCTTTAAAAGCTTGCAGTTGGTCACTAGCATTTCCCCCAACCAACCAGTCCTCTTGTAAACAGACTATGCACTTGGGAGGGGAAGACATCTTTCCCCTCAATTATTCTCTATAGAATAGGGTGGGGGAGTTGTAGTTCAGTCTCAAGTATCTGTGCCACAGAATAAACAATGCCTCAGTTAGAAGCATGTCTGAATGGTAAGCAAGTGTATCGAAATATGCTATCACATTTGTTCTGTCCTGGGCTGGATGACCTTGTAATGCTGCTCCCTACACATAGCTCTCTGAACAGCTGAATGGATGTTTCCTTTGCAGCATTGCTCTTATTTTTGTTGGTGTGAATAATGCCAAACTGCTTAGAAAATGATATAACCATTGTGCATGCTCTGATAAGTATTATCACCATTCAAAGCATTAGTTTTCTAGACCCTAAGCCTAGCACGTAAACACTTGACCCAGTAACATGCATGCGTCATCAGAAAAGAAAGCCCTGCCACATGTTACTTGCCATATGACGCTTCTTCCTCTTCTGAGAGGCGACATGCTGACAGGAGGTTTTTCCCACATTTGGGCAGAGAACACAGCAGATAGCAGCTGAGGCCTCTGCAATAGCGCTTAGAGGTGTACGGATTCCAGTGAAGATGCTGGCCTCTGGCTTTCTACGAACCTGTTTCTGGACTTAAATGAGACATGGGGATTGGGCCGTAGACAACATTACAGTCTACCTTGTGTGCAGTCTCTGATGTGGCACATTCCACCCTGGGCACAGTTTTGCAAATTGTAACTTAACACATTGTAATTCTAGATGCATTGTAGTGTCATGCGTGGTGCTGAATACACTTTGGCTGAAAAGGACATAATACAGTAATACACCTTCAAACTGTGAGTGATACTAAGATGCTGTGCCATCTTAGTCTTGTCACAGCTATCTCTGGCACTGGTGTGGTCCATTCTTAAGGGTGCCACCACCCACCACCTTTTTCCATCATATGAAGTGTGCCAGGCTGAGCAAAATTCAGTCTGACAGTCTTCATGTTCAGGTCAGGCAGCTAGGCGCTGTACATGTGCTTAACGCACAGGTGCCTGGCTGCCTGAAATTAAATTTGAAATGATAACGGTTTCTGAGCCTTGTGGGTATAAGCTCTTCAGCCCAGCAAAGCATTGGAGGCCCTTCCCCTCATGACGAGTGGTTGCCTCACATATAGACACAGGCACTTCAGTTGTATGCCCTGAAGTGCCCAGGGCTGACTGTTCATCAGGGAAGCTTCGTCCCTGATTGGGTGTGTTGGAGTTAGCAGTCCTACTGACCACATCTCACTTTGTGACGAGTAAGGGACTGCCATTTCCTCTACTTGGCTGACCCATATTAAGGTTATCAAATGAAAGGAGGCGGCAGTTTCAATCCTCCTGCAACCACTAGGTCACCCTCCCTCCAGTTAACCAGTGTTAAATATATTAACTGGCTGCACACGCGTGTACTCTGTTTCTCCCTCATGTTTGCAGTTTGGTTGTTTATTGCATAACTGTGAGCAACCGCGAGTGAGCCTTTGTCCAACAACCTGACCACAGCACACTTTACCGAACCCTGCCTTTATGCCTGTATCCTGAGAGGCAACTGATATTAGCTGCAGAGGTGAAGTCCCCCTGTTGTAGTTAGGACTGGGACTGGCTAAGAGCTCCTGAAAAATGTTATAACAGGACTGGTTAGTATAGTGTACAGCACATGCAAAGCTATCTCGATTGATTTAATCAGAAATTAATTTGACAGGCTAGTACTCAATGTCATTGACCCATGTGGGCTATTTTGTTAGGGAATTCCTATTTGTACAGCGCACATCCTGAACACATGTATTTTAAGACACTCATGTGTTAGTGATCTCACTAGCATCTTCAAGCACCTTGAAATACTTAAGCTCAACATATGTGATGTACAACAAATTATCATGTAGTGCAAAGTAAAGAGTGGCGTCTGGCTCAAAGATTCCAGGCAACAAGCTGATTCTTCAGAATAACTGCCACATAAATTATGCCACAAATGTTTTATAATATAAGGTGTTCCAAATAGGAAAAAGTGGATTTAGTTAAAACTCTGAAGCTTCATACTTTCACACTTAGTACATCACAGAAATATTAAACATAAAAACCCTTCCTGATCTTGCCCTCATGATAACACTATCAGTGAACTTAAAGGTAAGTCAGTTATGGATACCCTATATACAGGGCCACTGGAATAATGTGATTCAACAGCTGCAACTTTTTAAAAAATATACATGGAGCTTTTCACAAAAAAAAGTTTTTAGCTCAAAGGGATGAAAAGTTGGGTTTATGCGCAGTGCAAGGCCCTTTGCAAAGTTTAACTGGTCATCTTTTGAATATTTATTTGGTTGTGGAACTGCTACTGCTGAGGTGAAATCTTTGCCAAGGCATTATTACCATGTGTAAAAGTTACAAAACAGTGAAGTAACAATATCAAAAAATGTGCCTTACTAAGCAGCATAATTGCCTTTTCTTGCTATAGAATTTAGTCATCCCAGCTGCATAATTTGGTGCAATTCAAACATAATTCCAGTGGCCCTGATTATATAGTATAGAGTTATGTGGACTAGATTCTAATTATGGCTTGAGCAACATTTTCGGTTTCAAGACATGAGGTTATTGTACTAGAGGTAAGTGAGTCACTGAAAACTCAAACCAGGCTCAAGCAGATGATGGCTCTGGTTCAGCTCAACATCCTCTTGGACTCTGGAGCTCAAAACTAACCGAGTTTTCATGTGGGTACTTGCTGCCAGCCACTCAGGCTGTCAAATCATGCACCAAGAAATGAAGATAAACCTTTGATGAAAAACGTTTGATGTAAAACAGACAAGAGAACAGAAGATACACAGCTAGTGGCTGAATTGTATAGTGCAAAACAAGAAATCATGGCTTCCCTGCTTGACACAATTGTGTAATCCCATGCAAATATTATAATTCACCAAGACTCTTTTTTCTTCATTATTCCATTTGAGAGAGCATTCAAATCTGAGCAATCAGGATGTACGCTATCCAATAAAGCACTTGTTTTTTGTTTAACAGACTGTAATGTTGCTGCCGCTTCAATACAAATCTACACCGCAAAAACTTGGGTACACCTGTTATGCTAAGTGTATTTGTAAAGCAAACTATCAGGAGGGCATCCTGGCACTGAGCCGATGAGTTTGCCTAGCCATGCCTTGGACAGGGCAGGATGGTGAGTAGAAAAGCAAGGTTTTAAGATTCTTGTAGGATGCAGGAAGAGAAAAGAAGGCTCTGGAGTGTTTTGGTTAAGTGACCATGCACGAGAGGGTGGGTTACTGTGTGGTTGGTGGTTGGTTAGTGTGCATGTGGGGTTCTGGGGACTCGAGCGGTGAAAGTGGATGGGTGCATGAGGGCTTAATGGAGGTGCAAGTGAAGACTCCGTTTGTGGAGTGTGGAGCAGTGCGGTCAGTGGGGATAGGGGTTGAGTGCGCAGAGGAACATGGTCGGTAAGGGGATGACCAGGGTTCCTTGCACTGGGCACAGTCCAGGGACAGACAGGCTTGCCATGGCATACTGAGAGCGGCTCCTTGGATGCCTGTGTTGTGCAGCCTTGTGATGAATGTATGTGGAAGAGCGTATCAAAGGCTGCTGAGAGGTCTAGGAGGATCAGAGCTGCAGTTCCTCCTCAGTTGAGTAGGTGCGATAAGGGTTGTGTTGGTGCTGTGGTATCTGCAGATTCCAATTGAGAGGTGTCAAGTAGTAAGTTCCATTCCAGATGTGGATGTTTTTTTTTTAATACCTTGCCCAGGAGCAGGGACATCAATCAGTAGTTGTTGAGTACGCTGGGGTCTGTCGATGGTTTCTTTAGTAGGGCACTGACTTCTGCATGTTTTCAGTCCTCGGGGGAAGGTGGCCATGGCAATTGAGGAGTTTATCAAGGTGGTGAGTATGTGGTTGAAGATGTGGTGAGGGCATGGGTTGGTTGGGGCCCCTGACTGGTCCGAGCTCATGATGGAGGTGATGTCCTGTGGGGTAATCTGGCTCCATTCAGTTAGTCAGATGTCTGTGGTGGTAGCAGGGTTGTTGTGCTGCTTGAAAAAGTCGGTGTCCTTGGACTTGGGCCTGAAGTTTCTGTAGCTGTTGGGGATCTTGTTGTGGAACAGTCTACACTGTTGTCTCCGAGTTCCTGTGAGGGAGTAATGTTGTTTGTCAAAGAATTATCCAACCTCTCAGCCACAACAATGTTGAAGAGTTCGTTTCTGTTATTGGAGCTTGATTCGATGCTTGAGGCTAAGGACTTTTTCTTTGATTCTCTCAACTTTCTGTGGTAGAGGTTCAGAGCTGTCTTGAGGTCAGTTGTGTCCTTACTATTGCGCCATCTCCTTTCCAGTTGTTTACAGTGTCGTATAGTGGTTCTTAGGTTTTCAGTGTGCCAGGTGCCTTCTTGGTGGACCTTCTGTGGGTGTTGTTGCCGATGGGAGTGACACTGTTGGTGCAGTCGGTGATCCAATCGTTGAAGTTTCTGGCGTTCCGGTCTAGGTTGTTGGAGGAGATGGGGAGGGTGGTGTTGATGGCGTTGATTCATTTGTCCTATGAGACTTAGATCCAGCTGCGGTGGAGGTCATTGGGCAGACTGGGGGCAGAGGTTTGTGAGTTGGTGATGTTGAAGTGAACAATGGAGTTGTCGTCCAGAGTTCTGTGGTGTGGCTGTACATGATGCAGTCGCTGGAGATGTATATGAGTTGTAGTGTGTGGTCTGTGCTGTTCGTGGGGCCATGGACAAGTTGGGTGAGTCCGATGTTGTTCATGCTGTCGAGGAGGTTGGTAGTGATTGTCATTGTGGTTGTCGAGATGGAAGTTGAGTCACCGAAGAAAATGTAGTTGTTGGAGTCTATGGCGAGGGGGGAGATGAAGTTGCAGAAGGCTAGGCGTGTCCCTGGAGGACAGTAGCATGGGAATAGATAACAAAATAATCATATGTGCTGCATTATGCTGCATAATATGCCTTTCTTGATGTATAATTTAGTCAACCCTGCCCTGCAATGTGGCCTTCCTCTGCTACATAATTCCAGTGGCCTTGTGTATTATACATATACATAAACAGTCCAAAAGTGTCCCCCTTGTCACAGAAATCCTTTCTGCACATCAAGATGGCACCTCTATAGCACAGTGGTATTAAACACAGTGAAAATGGGGCTGAAAAGGTGCTTCAGCTACCATGACATTTGGAGCTGTTGTCCAGGAACTAGTCTGTATACACATTCCCATAATTCTCCCATCCCTCCCCCATTCTGCATGTTTAGCACAAGCTTTAACCGGTTGATGCAGTTTATATCATGAATTACCAAATATTCTTACAAGGGGCCCCAGATGTTCTTGGGCCACAGAACCTCGGAAATGGTGGAATAGTAGAGTTCCAGTTGGTTGTTGCAGTATATCATACAGCCAGGTCTTCATTGTGGGTGTACAATCCCTGTTCCACACTCAACACACGCCTCTCCACATCCTTTACACCTCATGTATCCCTTTTCACTCCTCAGCCCTCGCTCATCAGTCCTGATCCTTTATTTATCCTTCTCTTCTGTCACGCGTAGGGCCCGGTTTAAATTTTTAGTAGAGATGGAACTGTGGTACCTGCCAAAGCTTGAAATGTCCATCAGGCCAATGAATATTTCAAAATGTGGCGGCCTGCACCTCCATCAGGGTGATGTGGTAATTTACTCCGTCACTCTGGCGGAGGGCGGGCCAACCGACAAAATATAAAGGAGGACCTAAATGTCCTACTTACTTCTCTACCCTCACTCCTCATCCTTCACCATCCATTAGCCATCCTCTATTCCCTAAATACAAGTCATCTCTAACTTCTGATTTCCAATAATCACTTCACATCACTCACTCAATAGACTTTGTATGTTTCATCCTTCACCCCTGAGTTGTCCCTCCACATCTCTCATCTCTTATTCCATCTCTTTATCTCCCACTCTTTTTTACTCACTTTCATCACTTATTTGTCATATTCCTTTCAATGAATGTCATATTAATTTTAATAATGTCTTTTTCACCTTAACAATTGTCATAATTTTAAGATTGGTCATATTTGTTTCAAAATAGGTTATATTCATTTTGATGTGTATCGTATTAATTTTAAAACATAACATTCATTTTGACAAGCTTCATTTTAATTTCAACATTGGTCATATTCATTTTAAGGCATGTTGCATTATTTCAATGTGGCTCATATTAATTTCAAAGCATGTCGTATTCATCTTCGCACATGCCATATACCTTTCAATAGATGTCTCATTCATATTAGCACATCTTATATTAATTTTAATATGAATCATAACCATTTTAGCACATGTCATAATCATGTCAAATTGTATCATATTACTTTAAATGCAACCCGTAATCATTTTAATAAATGCCATATTCATTTCAACGCATACTCCTTTTTACATATTATATATTCCTTTCAATGTTTATTTATTTCAATGGATGTCATATTCATATTGATACGTGTCTTATTAATTTTAAGATGTATCTATTTTGACATATATCATATTCATTTAAATATGTATCATATTCATTTCAATGCATGCCATATTCATTTTGACAAATGTCTTAAAATAAGTATGACCAAAGCTGAAATTCTCACGACATGTCAAAATTAGTTCAATGGGGATTATATTAAATTGCACACAAGCCATATTCATTTTAAATCAACTTCTATTAATTTCTTCATTTCTCATATTCATTGCAATCTGGGTAACATTCATTTCACCGCAATTCATGTTCATTGCAACATGTGTAATGTTCATTTTAGTGTAAGTTATAATATTTTCAATGTGCTTTGCATTCTTTTCAGAATATAATATATTTATTTCAATCTGTTTTATTCATTTCAATGTATGTCATATACCTCTTGGCATGTGTCAGTCATTTCAAGAAATGTCCCATTCTGTTTGACACATATTGTATTTGTGTCAGGGATTGCTATATTGTTTATAGTGAGGGACATATTAATTTCAGTATGATTGATATATATTTAGGTATACCGCTTATTTAATTTGGAGTGTTAGTCATTAATATGAAAAACAAAGTAGCATATTCGCTCTACCAGGTTTCATATTTGTTTTGATTCAAGTCAGATTCACTCTGCCAGGTATCATAATTATTTTGAAACATAATGCATTCATTCTGGTGTGTGTCATTCATTTTGCAGCATGCTATGCAT
Source organism: Lissotriton helveticus (assembly GCF_964261635.1). Lineage (NCBI taxonomy): Eukaryota > Metazoa > Chordata > Amphibia > Caudata > Salamandridae > Lissotriton > Lissotriton helveticus. Next base: position 455,424,895 of record NC_136072.1, on the reverse strand, counting down.
TTCAGAAGGTGGCTTATATGGGGATCTGTAATTTTGACATGCACGGCTTCCCATAGCTAGTGACTTAACGTTGTGTAAAGCTAAATGATAAAAACAACTAAACTGTTAACTTGAATTTGGAATTGTGTAAATGGAAGATAGACTATACAGTGAAAATACTGCTTGGAACTAAATGAATATGGGGTGCATGGTAATAAAGAATGAAAATACATTTGTAAGTCCTAATATATTGAGGCGTAAGCCTATATTAAATCTGATCAGGAACAGCAAGAAGATGGTAGATTAAGTGTACAAGCTGACAAGAGCAAAATATATATAATAAGAGTAGATACATAAGCTACCCTACAGCTGCCTGTGAAGACAAGGATTGGAAAACTATCTCATGGAGATGTACAGCTGGAACAAGGAGCAGTGAGTATCAGGAAAGCATCTTGAAACCACAGCTATATGGTTGGCTAAATAGATATTAAAATTGGGTATTATATTGAATAGCATTTTCCCAAGGCATCTCACTGCTCAGTCTACATTTTAAGATGTCTAGGACAAAAATCCAAAACACCTCTCTCCTTTAATAGTGGATAGGCAGTAACATTTCGAATGGTTGGATGCTATGAGTTGAAAAAATAATATGACCATCTAAAACATTTGGCACAAATAGAAAATCATACAATTGTGATTTACAGGGCAAATTAGGAGATCTGAGATAAGACTAAGGCCCTCATTTCCAGGGTGCAAGCTATGACTGAAGGTCTAGAGATCCCCGCCAGGCAGACAGAATGAGAATATCTGTGACTCTTCCACTGCCAGCGGAGTCTCAGAGAAACCATTACTGCAGCTTTTCCCTAGAAGGCTGAAGTGATTGCAAGTGACTCCACACCTTGTTTTGGAGAAGTTCCAACATGATTAATACCAACCTGTCTAACCCAGGCTGGGTTCCATTGTGAAGAACTGCAGAAATATGGAAAACCCTTCTCCTCAAACAAATATAAGACCTTCAACTATAAGCACCTATCAAGGAAAATTGACACGAACATGTTAGAAGATAACAGATAAGAAGAAAAATGGAATTACTGGAAATGAGTAAGGATAAATCTATTGGGGTATCAGTAGGAGTTAAAGTACAAGGGCACAGGAAGGCAAAAAAGGTATGAGGGCTTAGGTAATCATAAAGCTACTAGGGTGTAAGTAGTAGTTGGTAAATTGGAGAAAGGAGAGGCGGAAGTAATAAGGTATGCATAGGAGCAGCAGTAAAAGGACAGCAAAAGTGGTATGAATAAGAGGCTACAATGAGGCACAGTTTAAAGGTACTATGATGCAGTTATAAGTAGAGATACCTGTGTAAAGGCGGTAATAGGGATACCAGGATAAAGGTGAAGTGTAGGAAAGTAGGATCTGCTGCTTATGGTTACCCCTACCTTTTGCTAAATGTGATACTGTTTTTGACTCGTCTGCTGAAATCCTTCTAATCAGGACCCCAGTCCATCAGCTTTCTCCCTACACCGTTATGCCATATACTTAGGTACACTCCAGATTGGATACTGAGGTACCCTGGTCGTTTCTTAGTATATGGTACCCATGTCCCCTGGGCATAGGTACCCCAGAGGACTCCCATGGGCTGCAGCATGTATTCTGGCAACCATCAGATGCCATGCAAAATGGAACTACAGGTCTACCATTACAGCCTGTGTAAATTGGTGCCTGCACCACTTACTTTAGATATAGGTTTACAATATCGAAGGGTCACTGCACTTAAAACCTTTGGGATTGTAAAGGACTGCTATAGGGGTGACTAAGTGAGAGGGTACCACTGCATGAGCAGAACACTCCTGCAGCTGACGGACTTTATTCTCCCGGGTGTTCAGTGACGCAGCCATATATGACATAGAGGGGCATTACTTGGCTGCGTAATGACCAACTCTAAAACGGCTGAAACAAACCCTATCGTGTTTGGGTCAAACATGTTGGAATCATACCCTACACCGGTAACCGGTATGGGAGGTATGATTCCACCCCTCAGAAGCGAGTCTCCTGAGGTTTCTGGTTTTCCCGGTACCAGCCTTCTAGTCCCTGACAGCACAACATTGTTGCTGCCGACCAGAGAAATATTTCTGCCCTTCTGCTGCGGAGCCAAGCTTGAGCATGGGAAGGCAGAACAATAGTCATCCTGTACAGGATTAAGTGTATTAGGGCTGGGTGGGTATGCATGCCAGGTAATGAAAGTCTGCATGTTGGGGTACATTTGGTGTCCCGTTCATAGCCCAGTTCAAACTAGTCCTGGTAGCTGCTGGCTCCTGCTCTGGTGCAAAACTGGACAGAGGGCATGGGAGTAACCTCCCCACTGTCCAGACCCTCCCCTGGGAGGGTCCCATGAATCTTGCCAACCCTATTCTGTGGGTATATAAGGCTGGCTTTAGGACCGTAGATTCGATGTGGACAAGATTCTGAACCAGAAACCACTGCGCTTCGACTGTCTGGACACTCTGGACTTCACCTCCCACTCAGTCTGCTGCATTGTCTGTGCCTGTGCACTGTACAAGATCCATGTGGAGCATCAAGGACTACAGAAGGTATCTCCCTTGGAGTGAAGGAGTCACTCCCCTTCATCCACAGGCACCACAACACTGCTGTTAGGTCTGCTGATCCTGAGCTCCTACAGACTTTGAGGGTGTCAGCAACACAGAAGGTAGATTCCTACAACCCTTGAGGCCTGAGCTGTCCTTTTGCCAAATTTGTGGTCAGAATTTCTGGTAGGGGCTGCAATACAAGTGCATTGGGCTCCAAGTAGACCCCACCTCCGGCACCATTTCCTACAAAGAACTTTGACCTCCTTCCACCGAGTGCTCCGTGGGATGTTGTTTGGTGAAATTGCTCAAGGTCCTCTTGCAACTCCTTTGCCTCCAGCCTGTGGGTCCACTTAAGGGTCAACTTTACTTTTCTTAGGCTCCCCTGGTGGCTCCAGGCCTGCCCTGACTCCCCTTGCTGTGGTGAGTTTCCTAGACCTTGCTTATCCAAACCATACGCATCCTTGACCTTTTGTGGGGGTTGCTGTTGGCAAGGCTTGTTGGTGATCCCGCCCGACACTGATCCCTCAGCACTTGGAATCCATATCTGGATCCCGGTTGTCCTCAACATCTCCTGGTCCCTGTAGCTGCAGAGTCAAGGACTCTCTCACCTCACCTGAAGCACTCAACATCGGTGGCCATTCATTTACCGAGCCCCTGCTCACTCCCAACTGACCCAGACTCTGTCCCCTCTGCTTTCAGGTACTCTTTGACTAGAATCCATGTTTGGATTCCAAGGGACATTCTTCTCCCTTCCAGTAGCGGCTCTCCTTCCAAGTCTTCTGTTGGGCTTGATGGCGGTTTACGACGCCACTTCACACCTATGCACCCAGCTTCTCTGGGTTAGGTAACTTGGGTACTTCGATATCAATGGGTGTGGTGGCTTTCCAACCTTCTGTCTTCCATGGGGTTTCTTCAAAGTCCACTGGGAAAGGTCCTTTAACTCTAAAACTTCAACCTCGACTTGCCCATGGAATTGTACGGAGCAAGTGGTCGTGTTCCCACACTGCACTCGTCCTCCACTCACCTTGGGTGGTTCTGTAGTGTAGTTCCTATATTCCCAATAGGCTCTGCGCATTGGAATAATATATACTGCAGCTTAGACGTAGGACTAAGGTCAACTAATTCTCTACCGAATATATTAGACTTAATTATGTTTGTGCCAGCTAGCTCAGCGGTCACTAGAAACTTTCTCGAAAGTACAAGAAGGGATTAGTTTCTGACAACCATATAACATGACAACTTTGTTTCCCAAGAATAAGAAATCAATCTTCAGAGTCGTGGAAACAATAGATAACTATTTTACTCAGTCAATCGTGTATACTTAGTTTCACCAGAGTTGCTGAGAAATTAGAGAGACAGGCGTTTTCAATAAAAGGTATTTATTGAACAGTCTTCTATCTCAAGCATGAGAAATGTACTGCTACAATAGTAATGCTGGTTATAAAGTACAAGGCATATAATACAAACAGTATTATAAAGTAGTACTGTAAAAGCATGATATGGTTTCTAAGCCATAAGTTGCTTTAAATAGATAAATACAATGATAAAAGAGATGGCTAAAAGTACTCAACTGGTGCTTCTAAAATACGCCTACCCCGATGTACCTGACCTAAGCCTAGCACAAGAGAAGAAATAAGTTTAGGAGTAGTTTTAAATTGAGTATTCTTTGCCTAGAATCTGCCAAGAGTCTAATCAAGAATTCTCTAAGGGTCTAATCAGCTCCGTACCTTGGTTTAGAATGAAGGAGGTCTTGTATCTCTCTCTCAGGACTCGATCTCCCAGATACCCGCAAGGGTAAGCTGGAAACACTGGAGCTGGATTTCTTGGCAAGAGAAGAAACAGCATCTCTCAGTGCGTCTGCTGGAGGGTCGGCTTCCTTCGGCACTTGCTGCTGCAGGGCGTCGGCAAGTAGTTGGTCGATCTGCTCCAAGAACCACTGTGTGTTAGTTTGGGCAAATGTAGGCATATTTATACCATGAAGGTGCCGAGTTTGACGCATGATTGGACTTAATAACGTCACTCAAAGGTTCAATTCCCAGAAAACGCCAGGATTTCTTGGATAACTTAATATTCAAGCAGGGGGAAGATCCTAGCTGCTGAAGGCGGGTTTTTCCAAGAAATCATTGTGAATTCTTGGAACTTAGTGGAAGTAGCCTTGCCGTATTTGGGCTGTAAGGCTCAGGCCAAATATGGTAATGATTTCTATGCCTATGTAAGGATAGGGTAAAGTATACCTATATAAGGGTGTGAATCGGTAAAAGTTACACTAGGGTCCTAGATTTGTTTACAACACCCACTCCACGATCTTAAGTTCAATAAGACTAGACCTATAAGCACTGATCAAATCTAAAGTAAGTGTTCACAATCCCACCCAAAATACAAATTTGCATTTGAAAAGGCTTGTTTACATGAAAAAACAAAAGTGAAAGTACACCGTATGAGCTAATAAGAAAGCATACCTTCAAATATTTACAAAGCAAAACGAAAATATATATTCATGAAATGTCTCTTAAGTCTGTACAGAAAAAAAAAATTAAATCAAGACCATTCCATAGCATAATATTTGAAACCATTGTGTTATGATGTCCAGGCCACAATTTTTTCAGTAGGAAGTTCTATAAAGAAATCTTGGTCTCTATGAATAGTTCTACTTTAAGCAGAATACTCTGTGCCCAATTTTTTTACTAATTTTGGAAAAAGTTCAAAAGTTGCATTTGTAGAAAAGTTTGTAAGCCGGAGGGTTTGTTTTCAAAAATGAATTTCAGAGTTCAGGGAACGCCGTGTCAATATTATCAAAAGTTATTTTCAGAGTCAGGAGAAAACATCAGATCATCGAGGCTGGCAAAGAAGCCGTCTACCGTAGTAGGCGAAAGTGGAACTACTTGATCAAGCAGATCAAATGCGCATAGGTGTGGATCATTGCCGTCAGCATAGGAAGCATTAGCAACATCAGCAGACGATGTTACCTGTATGCCTGTAGTTTCTCGTACCTCATCTGCAGTTAAACTTGCCGATGAGACCTCAATGAATGCCGTAATCAGAATTGGCAGCCGTTGGGGGCAACACGATGCATGAGCCGTTACAGGACCTAGCAAAGCGTTAACATCAGATGGCAGTACTGATGGAAGTGTAAGACAGATGTTCAACACGCATTCTTCTCCGCAAAGCAGGCATCGTAGAACAGGTAAGCTGCAATCTTGCCAGATTGGTCTGAACGAAAGAAACCATGTGGTGTTCAGGTCTCTTAAACGAGCCAAGCCGAGAATCTGTGTTATCCGCTCACGATACCTCATTGCACGGATGGCTTCTTCCATGGATATCTGGGTATCGTTGTTTGCCGGACTTGCCATAACGAAGCAGGAGAAATAAAAATAGTATCCCAGCTACGAGTCCCAAGATGAGAGGTAGTGAGTGTACGAAATTTGGAAAAATGTAGAGGACCGCTTCAAAAGGTGCTAACAGTCCCGAAAAAATTGTCTTAAATACATGTGCAATTCCGCTGGTATCAGACATGTTTAAGATTTGGCTCAACATTTCTACAAAATGCGTAGGACAATTTGTTGATAATAGGGCATGTATCTCTGCCGAAGTCCTTGCGACTTGCAGATTATACATTTCTCTAGACGAGGTCAGTGGCACAGTTTTCTGCAAAAGAATGGCTTTCATTCTGCTTAAAGTATCAATCCGTATAGAAGAGATATTCAGTGAAGGCCATAACGCCGTCCCTCTGTCTGACTTGCTCCTTGGATACAATACTTGCATACAACAAGTAACCCTGGAGGACACACTAACGAGATAAAGTTTTCCTGGCAACATGCCACAGAAGCTGTGATCATTCAGTAAAACGTAGCTGCCATTGGATAGCTGTCTGAAAATTGGTTCTATTACTGTGGAGGGAGTTCCGTTCAGGTGGCATGAGAGGTTATTTGCAGAACCATCGCAGGCTCCATGTAAATTAATACCTTGGCACAAAAGTGTAACACTTAGTGAATTTTTACAATTATTACCTCTAAGGAATACCTCTGTTCCCCTATTCCAACATTTTTGTGTGTAAGGTAAAGTCGGGGTTGACTTAATGTATTCTTTACCCAACCTTTCATACAGGCCCGCTGGTATATGCTGTAGACAATACTGAAATTGGAAAATCGTCACTGGTATTGTTATGGTGCCATGAATTATCCATTCAGTGACAGGTTTCTCAGAAACTGTCAATGGCAACCTTTCCAGTTTTTCAATGTTCAGCACCGTATAGTCTGCTCCTTTTGTGCCAAAGAGAGTTGTTTATATGTAAGGTTAAATACAGAAAACAATGACGTTGTGTTGATTAGACGCCAAGGCACGTAGCCTGAATGCAAATTTTGCAACGTCCAGCCTAACTGCATGATAGAACGTAATTGGGACTTGCCATGTTGTAGCATTAGCAAGCCCTGCTCTATTATGTCAATGGCAGAAGATACAATGTTGTCCAAAGAATACATTCTGGAGGACAGGGTCGTTAACCCATTGTCCACTACAGAGAGACTTTTCTCTAAATTAATACGATCAATTTCTCGTATCTTTTCTGCAGTATCCATTTGCGTTACTTTCCAAGCTTAGTTTTACCCAGCGCATATATCCGGGCTATATGAAACGTTTTTGACGTGGTTTGCGAGGTCCCAGTAAGAAATCTCGCAAACAATTGCCTTCTTTAAGGAAAAATAAGTGTTGTTTAATCTCCGAGAGTGTAGATGTCTATAGCCATTCAAGGCATAGCTTCCCTACACTATAAGTAGTTACTATCCCTGGATGTTGTCTCTGGGAGTATCTTGGATCTGGCCTGTTTATTTTGAAACCTTGTGTTTTGTTCAGGAATCTATCTCGACAGTTATTAGTGTCTGTGGGCCAGATTAACCATTTTTTCCAGTCAGGATCAGTTCTGTTTTGTTTTTAAAATGTGGGATACGTCTACGTCCTTATCAGGGATGTACGACGTTACAACGCATACTATTACAACGCATGCTTTTACAACGCATTTTTTACAACGCTATGTATACTACAACGCAATATTTTACAACGACTACTATTACAACGCAATATACATATATTAATAGAAAAGTACTTTTACAACGAATGCTGTTACAACGCATACTTTTACAACGCACAATTTTTTTTTTTTCATATATAAAATATGTCACGGGATGCAGGGAAATTAGGGGTTTTGGGTGGGGAAGTGTTTTAAAATGTGGAGATAAACTGCACGGAAATAAGCAGAAAATACCGATATTTTTAAAATTAATACTCGAGTAACATTTTTAATACTCGAGTAACAACGCATTAAATCTGTCACGGGATGCAGGGAAATTAGGGGTTTTGGGTGGGGAAGTATTTTACAATGTAGAGGTAAAGTGCACGTAAAAAGTCAGGAAATAGCGCTTTCTTAAAAAATGTATACTCGAGTAACAAAATTAATACTCAAGTACCAACATTACTCCTCGCATTTATAAATATTCGCCAATTTTACTGAACAAAATACTCTCTTTTTTTAAAACGGTCCTTGAAACCCAGAAATTTAATTATGAAAATGACAAATAAAATTACATATCAACGCTAGTATATTATTTGTATACATCCGCCATTTTAATGAGTTATTTCAAAAAAGAAGTCCATCATCTATTTCCATAACCTTAAAGATAAACACAACTCTCAAAATGGATGCCAAGAACGGAACGAAATTCTGAAAAGAACACTTCATAAACAAACATTTTAATTGTAACTTTTCCACATTATAAGACTTAGTATAAAATTAGAAGTGTAACGGTGTAAATAAAAAAATTAATGATGCTATTCTGTGAAACATATAAATAGAAGCAAGACACCATTTTACTTTCAGTTGATTATCAACTCCCAGAGTAAGCAGACGTGAACTGGTGACTGTCTGACCTCTTGAACTACATAGCAGCAGTAGCCAACTTTATAGCGTTTATTCACGAATATTCATGTAAGTACTTATTATACAATAAATGAATATTTATGTAGAACATTTAATCACCTTCATTTAAAAATTATAATTTAAAGAACACGATTAATATTACCATATTAGCCATTATTTTATAAAATACCCGTTTTTCTGAACAAAAATCTCTCAATATACCAATGAAACTATAAATGAAATTTTTAAACAAACGATATTTGATTTTCATGTGCTAGTAATGTTTTGCAAAAATTCTGAAAACGTATTTTAAAGCAAAGTTAATTTATTTTTTCTAACAGTTCTCCAAAGAAGTGACACTCATACATAAGCTTCTTCTCATTAAAAGCTTGTTGTCAAGTAATCAACATATGTGAAAGCGTCTGATATTAAGGTATTTATTTCAACAATGTAACTAAAAACGAGAATAAATATTTCACAAACCTTAGTAAAAAATAATTCAATACTATAATTTTATTTTCTTCACATAGATAAACCAACTAGGTTTACGAAAAATATCGTTTCCAGTTTCTACAAAAAATCAAATATTTTTGAAAGGGAAATTATTAAAAATTATTAGATATATAAATTTATTTCAGGAAGCAAAAACCGATGATGAACTTCTCAGTATCTTTTAAATATTTCTGATTTATAAGTAAACAAATGTTACATTCATTTTAGGAACTGAAAATTATGTTTTGAGAACCTCCAAATAAGAGTCAAACTGAAAATATACCTCAGGAAGAGCAGCAAGAAGCAAACAGCAAAAACCCAAGGTAATTTATTATAAAAGTTACCTGTTAAACACATAATTAGAACCAAAAATATATATATATATATACATTTTTAATTAAACAAAGAAAAAGTGCTAGATTCTGGTAAGTGCTGAATTGTGTAGAAGTGCCATTTACTATTCTAACTCAATAAAAGTGCATCAGTAGGGTAAGTGCTGGATAGTGTAGGGATTCCAATTACTATTCCAACTCCAGGAAAGTGCATGAGTATGGTAAGTGCTGGATAGTGTAGGGGTTCCTCTTACTATTCCAACTCCAGGAAAGTGCATCAGTAGAGTAAGTGCTGGATACTGTAGAGGTGCCACTTAATAATCTAACTCCATGAAAGTGCATGAGTAGGGTAAGTGCTGGATAGTGTAGGGGTGTCAATTACTATTCCAACTCCAGTAAAGTGCATCAGTAGGGCAAGTGCTGGATAATGTAGGGTTGCCACTTAATAATCTAACTCCAGTTAAATGCATGAGTAGGGTAAGTGCTGGATAGTGTAGGGGTGCCAATTACTATTCCAACTCCAGGAAAGTGCATGAGTAGGATAACTGCTGGATAGTGTAGGGATTCCAATTACTATTCCAACTCCAGGAAAGTGCATCAGTAGGGCAAGTGCTGGATAGTGTAGAAATGCCACTTACTATTCTAACTCCAAAAAAGTGCATTACATGTAAAAAATAATAAATTACATGAAACATGTGTAAAACATTTGATACAATCTCGAATTTGTATTTTAGAATTCACCTAGAACATCCAAACCACACAAACAAATCAACCAAGAAGTAGAAGGAACAAAAAGTAGAGCACCAGGAAGAGCAGCAAGAAGCAAACAGCAAAAACCCAAGGTAATTTATCAGAAAAGTCACCTGTAAATCACATAATTATAACCAAAAAATAGATATATACATTTTTAATTAAACACAGAAAAAGTGCTACATTCTGGTAAGTGCTGAATAGTGTTAAAGTGCCACTAACTATTCTAACTCTATAAAAGTGCATCAGTAGGTTAAGTGCTTGATTTTGTAGGGGTTCCAATTACTATTCCAACTCCAGGAAAGTGCATCAGTATGGTAAGTGCTGGATAGTGCAGGGGTTCCACTTACTATTACAACTCCAGGAAAGTGCATCAGTAGAGTAAGTGCTGGATACTGTAGAGGTGCCACTTAATAATCTAACTCCATGAAAGTGCATGAGTAGGGTAAGTGCTGGATAGTGTAGGGGTGCCAATTACTATTCTAACTCCAGGAAAGCGCATGAGTAGGGTAAATGCTGGATAGTGTAGGGGTGCCAATTACTATTCTAACTCCAGAAAAGTGCATCAGTATGGTAAGTGCTGGATAGTGTAGGGGTTCCAATTACTATTCCAACTCCAGTAAAGTGCATCAGTAGGGCAAGTGCTGGATAATGTAGGAATGTCACTTACTATTCTAACTCCAAAAAAGTGCATTACATGTAAAAAATAATAAATTACATGAAACATGTGTAAAACATTTGATACAATCTCGATTTTGTATTTTAGAATTCACCTAGAACATCCAAACCACACAAACAAATTAACCAAGAAGTAGAAGGAACAAAAAGTAGAAGACCAGGAAGAGCAGCAAGAAGCAAACAGCAAAAACCCAAGGTAATTTATCAGAAAAGTCACCTGTAAATCACATAATTATAACCAAAAAATAGATATATACATTTTTAATTAAACACAGAAAAAGTGCTAGATTCTGGTAAGTGCTGAATAGTGTTAAAGTGCCACTAACTATTCTAACTCTATAAAAGTGCATCAGTAGGTTAAGTGCTTGATTTTGTTGGGGTTCCAATTACTATTCCAACTCCAGGAAAGTGCATCAGTATGGTAAGTTCTGGATAGTGTAGGGGTTCCACTTACTATTACAACTCCAGGAAAGTGCATCAGTAGAGTGAGTGCTGGATACTATAGAGGTGCCACTTAATAATGTAACTCCAGGAAAGTGCATGAGTAGGGTAAGTGCTGGATAGTATAGGGTTGCCACTTAATAATCTAACTCCAGTTAAATGCATGAGTAGGGTAAGTGCTGGATAGTGTAGGGGTGCCAATTACTATTCTAACTCCAGGAAAGTGCATGAGTAGGATAAGTGCTGGATAGTGTAGGGGTTCCAATTACTATTCCAACTCCAATAAAGTGCATCAGTAGGGTAAGTGCTGGATAGTGTAGGGTTGCCACTTAATAATCTAACTCCAGTTAAGTGCCGGAGTAGGGTAAGTGCTGGATATTGTAGGGGTGCCAATTACTATTCTAACTCCAGGAAAGTGCATGAGTAGGATAAGTGCTGGATAGTGTAGGGGTTCCAATTACTATTCCAACTCCAGGAAAGTGCATCAGTAGGGTAAGTGCTGGATAGTGTAGGGGTTCCAATTACTATTCCAACTCCAGGAAAGTGCATCAGTAGGGTAAGTGCTGGATAGTGTAGGGGTTCCACTTACTATTCTAACTCCAGGAAAGTGCATGAGTAGGATAAGTGCTGGATCGTGTAGGGGTTCCAATTACTATTCCAACTCCAGGAAAGTGCATCAGTAGGGTAAGTGCTGGATAGTGTAGGGGTGTCACTTAATAATCTAACTCCCGGAAAGTGCATGAGTAGGATAAGTGCTGGATAGTGTAGGGGTTCCAATTACTATTCCAACTCCAGGAAAGTGCATCAGTAGGGCAAGTGCTGGATATTGTAGGGGTGTCACTTAATAATCTAACTCCAGGAAAGTGCATGAGTAGGGTAAGTGCTGGATAGTGTAGGGGTTCCAATTACTATTCCAACTCCAGGAAAGTGCATCAGTAGGGCAAGTGCTGGATAGTATAGGGGTGTCACTTAATAATCTAACTCCAGGAAAGTGCATGAGTAGGGTAAGTGCTGGATAGTGTAGGGGTTCCAATTACTATTCCAACTCCAGGAAAGTGCATCAGTAGGGCAAGTGCTGGATAGTGTAGGGGTGTCACTTAATAATCTAACTCCAGGAAAGTGCATGAGTAGGGTAAGTGCTGGATAGTGTAGGGGTTCCAATTACTATTCCAACTCCAGGAAAGTGCATCAGTAGGGCAAGTGCTGGATAGTGTAGGGGTGTCACTTAATAATCTAACTCCAGGAAAGTGCATGAGTAGGGTAAGTGCTGGATAGTGTAGGGGTTCCAATTACTATTCCAACTCCTGGAAAGTGCATCAGTGGGGCAAGTGCTGGATAGTGTAGGGGTGTGACTTAATAATCTAACTCCAGGAAAGTGCATGAGTAAGATAAGTGCTGGATAGTGTAGGGGTTCCAATTACTATTCCAACTCCAGGAAAGTGCATCAGTAGGGTAAGTGCTGGATAGTGTAGGGGTGTCACTTAATAATCTAACTCCAGGAAAGTGCATGAGTAGGATAAGTGCTGGATAGTGTAGGGGTTCCAATTACTATTCCAACTCCAGGAAAGTGCATCAGTAGGGCAAGTGCTGGATAGTGTAGGGGTGTCACTTAATAATCTAACTCCAGGAAAGTGCATGAGTAGGGTAAGTGCTGGATAGTGTAGGGGTTCCAATTACTATTCCAACTCCAGGAAAGTGCATCAGTAGGGTAAGTGCTGGATAGTGTAGGGGTGTCACTTAATAATCTAACTCCCAGAAAGTGCATGAGTAGGATAAGTGCTGGATAGTGTAGGGGTTCCAATTACTATTCCAACTCCAGGAAAGTGCATCAGTAGGGCAAGTGCTGGATAGTGTAGGGGTGTCACTTAATAATCTAACTCCAGGAAAGTGCATGAGTAGGGTAAGTGCTGGATAGTGTAGGGGTTCCAATTACTATTCCAACTCCAGGAAAGTGCATCAGTAGGGCAAGTGCTGGATAGTGTAGGGGTGTCACTTAATAATCTAACTCCAGGAAAGTGCATGAGTAGGGTAAGTGCTGGATAGTGTAGGGATTCCAATTACTATTCCAACTCCAGGAAAGTGCATCAGTATGGTAAGTTCTGGATAGTGTAGGGGTTCCACTTACTATTACAACTCCAGGAAAGTGCATCAGTAGAGTGAGTGCTGGATACTATAGAGGTGCCACTTAATAATGTAACTCCAGGAAAGTGCATGAGTAGGGTAAGTGCTGGATAGTATAGGGTTGCCACTTAATAATCTAACTCCAGTTAAATGCATGAGTAGGGTAAGTGCTGGATAGTGTAGGGGTGCCAATTACTATTCTAACTCCAGGAAAGTGCATGAGTAGGATAAGTGCTGGATAGTGTAGGGGTTCCAATTACTATTCCAACTCCAATAAAGTGCATCAGTAGGGTAAGTGCTGGATAGTGTAGGGTTGCCACTTAATAATCTAACTCCAGTTAAGTGCATGAGTAGGGTAAGTGCTGGATATTGTAGGGGTGCCAATTACTATTCTAACTCCAGGAAAGTGCATGAGTAGGATAAGTGCTGGATAGTGTAGGGGTTCCAATTACTATTCCAACTCCAGGAAAGTGCATCAGTAGGGTAAGTGCTGGATAGTGTAGGGGTTCCAATTACTATTCCAACTCCAGGAAAGTGCATCAGTAGGGTAAGTGCTGGATAGTGTAGGGGTTCCATTTACTATTCTAACTCCAGGAAAGTGCATGAGTAGGATACGTGCTGGATAGTGTAGGGGTTCCAATTACTATTCCAACTCCAGGAAAGTGCATCAGTAGGGTAAGTGCTGGATAGTGTAGGGGTGTCACTTAATAATCTAACTCCCGGAAAGTGCATGAGTAGGATAAGTGCTGGATAGTGTAGGGGTTCCAATTACTATTCCAACTCCAGGAAAGTGCATCAGTAGGGCAAGTGCTGGATAGTGTAGGGGTGTCACTTAATAATCTAACTCCAGGAAAGTGCATGAGTAGGGTAAGTGCTGGATAGTGTAGGGGTTCCAATTACTATTCCAACTCCAGGAAAGTGCATCAGTAGGGCAAGTGCTGGATAGTGTAGGGGTGTCACTTAATAATCTAACTCCAGGAAAGTGCATGAGTAGGGTAAGTGCTGGATAGTGTAGGGGTTCCAATTACTATTCCAACTCCAGGAAAGTGCATCAGTAGGGCAAGTGCTGGATAGTGTAGGGGTGTCACTTAATAATCTAACTCCAGGAAAGTGCATGAGTAGGGTAAGTGCTGGATAGTGTAGGGGTTCCAATTACTATTCCAACTCCAGGAAAGTGCATCAGTAGGGCAAGTGCTGGATAGTGTAGGGGTGTCACTTAATAATCTAACTCCAGGAAAGTGCATGAGTAGGGTAAGTGCTGGATAGTGTAGGGGTTCCAATTACTATTCCAACTCCTGGAAAGTGCATCAGTAGGGCAAGTGCTGGATAGTGTAGGGGTGTGACTTAATAATCTAACTCCAGGAAAGTGCATGAGTAAGATAAGTGCTGGATAGTGTAGGGGTTCCAATGACTATTCCAACTCCAGGAAAGTGCATCAGTAGGGTAAGTGCTGGATAGTGTAGGGGTGTCACTTAATAATCTAACTTCAGGAAAGTGCATGAGTAGGATAAGTGCTGGATAGTGTAGGGGTTCCAATTACTATTCCAACTCCAGGAAAGTGCATCAGTAGGGTAAGTGCTGGATAGTGTAGGGGTGCCACTTACTATTCTAACTCCAGGAAAATGCATGAGTAGGGTAAGTGCTGGATAGTGTAGGGGTTCCAATTACTATTCCAACTCCAGGAAAGTGCATCAGTAGGGCAAGTGCTGGATAGTGTAGGGGTGTCACTTAATAATCTAACTCCAGGAAAGTGCATGAGTAGGGTAAGTGCTGGATAGTGTAGGGGTTCCAATTACTATTCCAACTCCAGGAAAGTGCATCAGTAGGGTAAGTGCTGGATAGTGTAGGGGTGTCACTTAATAATCTAACTCCCAGAAAGTGCATGAGTAGGATAAGTGCTGGATAGTGTAGGGGTTCCAATTACTATTCCAACTCCAGGAAAGTGCATCAGTAGGGCAAGTGCTGGATAGTGTAGGGGTGTCACTTAATAATCTAACTCCAGGAAAGTGCATGAGTAGGGTAAGTGCTGGATAGTGTAGGGGTTCCAATTACTATTCCAACTCCAGGAAAGTGCATCAGTAGGGCAAGTGCTGGATAGTGTAGGGGTGTCACTTAATAATCTAACTCCAGGAAAGTGCATGAGTAGGGTAAGTGCTGGATAGTGTAGGGATTCCAATTACTATTCCAACTCCAGGAAAGTGCATCAGTATGGTAAGTTCTGGATAGTGTAGGGGTTCCACTTACTATTACAACTCCAGGAAAGTGCATCAGTAGAGTGAGTGCTGGATACTATAGAGGTGCCACTTAATAATGTAACTCCAGGAAAGTGCATGAGTAGGGTAAGTGCTGGATAGTATAGGGTTGCCACTTAATAATCTAACTCCAGTTAAATGCATGAGTAGGGTAAGTGCTGGATAGTGTAGGGGTGCCAATTACTATTCTAACTCCAGGAAAGTGCATGAGTAGGATAAGTGCTGGATAGTGTAGGGGTTCCAATTACTATTCCAACTCCAATAAAGTGCATCAGTAGGGTAAGTGCTGGATAGTGTAGGGTTGCCACTTAATAATCTAACTCCAGTTAAGTGCATGAGTAGGGTAAGTGCTGGATATTGTAGGGGTGCCAATTACTATTCTAACTCCAGGAAAGTGCATGAGTAGGATAAGTGCTGGATAGTGTAGGGGTTCCAATTACTATTCCAACTCCAGGAAAGTGCATCAGTAGGGTAAGTGCTGGATAGTGTAGGGGTTCCAATTACTATTCCAACTCCAGGAAAGTGCATCAGTAGGGCAAGTGCTGGATAGTGTAGGGGTGTCACTTAATAATCTAACTCCAGGAAAGTGCATGAGTAGGGTAAGTGCTGGATAGTGTAGGGGTTCCAATTACTATTCCAACTCCTGGAAAGTGCATCAGTAGGGCAAGTGCTGGATAGTGTAGGGGTGTGACTTAATAATCTAACTCCAGGAAAGTGCATGAGTAAGATAAGTGCTGGATAGTGTAGGGGTTCCAATTACTATTCCAACTCCAGGAAAGTGCATCAGTAGGGTAAGTGCTGGATAGTGTAGGGGTGTCACTTAATAATCTAACTCCAGGAAAGTGCATGAGTAGGATAAGTGCTGGATAGTGTAGGGGTTCCAATTACTATTCCAACTCCAGGAAAGTGCATCAGTAGGGTAAGTGCTGGATAGTGTAGGGGTGCCACTTACTATTCTAACTCCAGGAAAATGCATGAGTAGGGTAAGTGCTGGATAGTGTAGGTGTTCCAATTACTATTCCAACTCCAGGAAAGTGCATCAGTAAGATAATTGCTGGATACTGTAGGGGTGCCAATTACTAAATTAACTCTGAAATTTCATTTAAACACAACAAATGTATCCTTTTCTATGAAATCAAACATATATATATAGAACACTTTACAATTTTCTTTTTTTTCTTTTTTCAACAGATAATGTCAAGCCAGGCCACAGCATCCTATATTAAATCAAGGAAAGGGAACAGACTTCTGCAGCATTGTGGATATATATATTGTAATGAAAGATTAAGTGAACCAAGGAAACATTGGAGGTGTGTGAAATATTATTCTTCCCGTTGCAGCGGCAGAGCGGTTACTATTGGTGACATCGTAGTAAATACCACTGACCATAACCACTCTGCCTCTGCAATGGAGATTGAAGTACGTCAAACAATTAATGAGATGAAAGATATTGCATCCACCTCCAATGAAACTCCTGGTTCAATATTAAGAGAGGTTGCACAGCATGTCCCTGGACATATTGCTTGTAACATGCCTATGATACCCAATTTGCGTAGAATTATTCAACGTAAAAAGCAGGCAAGTAACACACACACAGTTACTCCTCAAACTTTTGCTGACATAACCATTCCTCATGACCTTACTCTGTCTTTCTCTAATGAACCTTTCTTACTCTATGACAATGAAAACCCTCTTAAACGTATTTTAATTTTTAGTACTCCCCGCAACCTTTTTAAGTTAGAGAATACTGAAATTTGGATGATGGATGGAACGTTTAAATGTACACCCCATCCATTCACTCAAATTTACAGCATTCATGCTCAAATTAACTCAAATGTAGTACCCTTAGTATACAGTTTACTACCAGATAAGCAATCTGCAACCTACACTGAATTTTTAACAGTGATTAAAGACAAAACTTCTGGCAAAAGTCCTCGGAAAATCATCATTGATTTCGAATTGACTATGATCAATGTGATCAACAAATTGTACGTGGATACCCAAATTCAGGGGTGTTTTTTTCATTTTTCCCAGGCATATTGGCGTAAGTTACAAAAAACATCCCTGGTTACAGATTACTGCTCAGATAGTAAACTGCAATTTGAATTAAAAAAATTAACAGCACTTTGTTTTGTACCTCCTGAAAGTGTAGACGAGTACTACACTGCAATTTCTGAATCAGAATATTATGTCGAAAATGAAGAAAAATTGGCTCCCTTGTTAAATTACTTTGAGGACACATGGATTGGGCATCTAAGCCGATCGGGTCGCAGGAGGAAGCCACGTTTCCATGTGGAGTGGTGGAACTGCTACTCAACCTGCTTAGAAGGAGGTGCTAAAACAAACAATGCCATAGAGGGATGGCATAACTCCTTCAGTCATACAATTGGAAAACATCATCCAAATTTCTACTCTTTTTTGAAAACTTTGAAGAAGGAGCAAAGTTTTCAAGAAATGAGACTTGCTCAAGCATTAACAGGTAGCCTAAATCCACGACCTTCTAAGCAAGCTAAGGAAATGTCTGAGAGACTATTGGGAGTACTTCAACAATTTTCGTTGACTGTGGCATTAGACTACCTGGAAAATGTAGCTAACATATTACATTTCTAATCATTTTCCACATTTTTACTTTCCTGCTTTGACGTAAATTATTTTTTCAATTTTAATTAAATTGGCTTTATTTTTGAAAATTTTTTTTACATTATTTCTCGGGTTCCAAGATAATTTAACTGGAATATGTCTCATATTCAAAAGAACCTTTAATTTCCTTAATAATTATTTATCTCCTTATTTTACCCAACTTTTGATAATATTCATTGCACTGTAAGTCGTACAAATATGTTGTGAAAACATTTTGAACGTAAATATTCAAATTTTCTATCCTTTCTCACCACTTATTTTTTTCCAAAGTGATTGTTTTCGATCCAATTGTTTGATATCCTACAAACTGTGATCAATTAATTAGTAATATGACTGTATTTGTCATATTTGTAAATATCATGACCTTACCTTATTTTAGTAATTTGCATTATTAGTTTAGATCTCATAATTATCTAAATATTCGAATCCCATACAATTCGATTCTATTTGCTAACGTTTTACATATTTGGAATAATAATTTTTTAAATGTTAACCCAAAAATGACGTCTTTCTAAAGAATTATGTCTTTGTTACACATATCCTTAAACCTTAAACATTTTTCGATGAACTATATTTTTCTAATAGTTCACAATCAGAAACCAAATATTTTTTTTTAATCATATATCACATCCTAACTCTTATTCTTCTCACTATCTAAATTACTAGTATCACATTGCAAAACTTATATTTTCCAAATAAAATCCAAAATAATGTCTTTAAAGCAATACAGCAAATGACCGGCTCGATACGAAAAAAGCAGTATTCCAATATGTAAAGCGTTGTAAGGAAAAAAAACACAAATCCCAAAAACATGACTCGAATTTTTTTCGTACAAATCAAAATAAACAGTTTTTTTCTCAAACACCTTGCGTTCAAAGGAAATAAACGACAAATCCAAAAAGAAGACGTTTTTTTTTCGTACAAATTGAAAAATACATTTTTTTCTCTTAAACACCTTTTGTTGTTAGAAAATAAACCACAAATCCAAAAAAAAACCCCTTTTTTTTTTCGAACAACCCGATGTAAACAGTTTCATTTCTCAAACACTTTGTACAAATCAATCATTTTGGAAAAAACAAACAAATAAACTTTTCTATTTTTCCGCTTCAAAATCTCACTCGATAAAGATTTCAAACTTTATTCAAACTATGAAACGTTCAAAATGTTTTCAATACATTACACAAATATATACTTTACTTCACTCTGTATCCATAACTTTTTTTTTAACAGAACCCGACGTAGACATATGCAATTAATATGTTCGTCGACATGCAAAAAATAAACTGTAAACATCATTAAATAACTATCGCAACCTCTCCTTAATCTTTCATTACAATATATATGTTCGTATACTATTTTTTATTTAGAAAATAACTTTATAAACTTTCCTACCTGAGCGCAGATCAGCTTCCAGCTGCTTCCAGCCATCGATGCTATCCAAAATGGCCGCTAACGTCGACGTCAACGTGAAAACGTCATCAAAATGTAACAAGATAAACAAAGGACTATTTATTTATACATTATTTAATAAAATATATTGGTTTTTTTCACATAGTCTTCGTTGTTATAAAAATGTGAAAAACTATGTAATAAATTAATAAAAATTGAATTTATTTTTATATATTTTTTTGTAAAAATAAAACAAGTTTTAAATAAACGTCATTGTCTTTACATTTTTTTACTTTGTTAATTTTACTCTTTCAATGATTTATTCACTATGAAAAATAATGTTTTTCTTCACTTACCTGTATGCTGGTCTTCTTTTCTTTTTCTCTCTCCTCCTTCTATTCTTTTTCTTGCTTACTAATCCATTCCGTTAGGTTACTATGGAGCGATCATTGCAATAAATGAAGGACTAAACCTCCCATTGAAATCAATGTAAAACCGTGGGAAAAAGTGTTGACATTGTATTACTTATATGTGTATTATGAATAAACAAATCTATATATTTTCTAAAATTATTTTATAAATAAATAATCTTTTAAATAATAATTTTGTACTTATTTAATACATATAAAGTAAATTAAAATTGTATTAACATTTATGTAAACATTTACACCAAAACCAACATTACATTTTAGTAATAAAATAATTAATAATTAAAATATATACCTCAGTATTATAAATAATTTAAAAAAAATTAATTAATGAAATATTTATTTTCTATTACATATAGAAAATAATATTAAATAATTAAATAAATAAATATTAATGAAAATAAAAAGCTGAGTATTAATACTGTGTAATTTATTCTCAATACATTTGTCAAATAAATAATAAAATAATTATATTATATTATATTATATATTGAAAACAATTAATACCCGAGTATTAATATTTTGTTATACCTGAGTATTAATATCAAAAAATAATAAAATAATTACATTATATTATATTTAATAATTTAAAAAAGGTAATACCTGATTATAAATATTTTTTAATTTATTCTGAAAACATTTTTCAAATAAATATTAAAATAATTATATTATATTATATAATATTTAGAAAACAATTAATACCTGAGTATTAATATTTTGTTATACCTGAGTATTAATATCAAATAAATAATTAAATAATTAAATTATATTATATTTAATATGTAAAAAACAATTAATACCTGAGTACTAATATTTTGTAATTTATTCTGAATTTTTTTTTCAAATAAATAATAAATAAATTATATTATATTATATTTAATATGTAAAAAACAATTAATACCTGAGTATTAATATTTTGCAATTGATTCTAAAAACATTTATCAAATAAATAATAATACTTGTTATTAAAATCATTTTAACATTTTATTAGATTTAATTTTTACATATATTCAATACATATACAACATTTATATTGTTAAAAAATAATATATAATTATTTAATAATTTATATAAAATAATTTAATATTTTCAAGTTAATAATTTTACGTTGTAAAAACATGCGTTGTAATAGTTTTTGCGTTGTAATAACGTGCGTTGTAATAACATGCGTTGCAATAGTTTTTGCGTTGTAAAAAATGCGTTGTAATAGCATTTCGTTGTAATAGTTGCGTTGTAAAGGTTGTTTCCCCCTTATCAGTATTGTTCTTACTGTCAGGTATGGGATTAGGTATAGACGGTTTGTTTAAATCTTTTATCTTAGCAATGCCAAGACAAGATGTTTGTTGATCAGTGTCATTTAAGAACATTATTTGTTCTGGTATTATGCAGGCTCTGAATAATGCTTCTAAACCTTGCACCTGCCAATCTTTTGTACCCCAGACGGTCTTCGTCTCAATGTTGGTGTTCCAAAAATCAAAACCCAATGTAGACATTTGAGCATAAAAGTTTGCAGAATAAATTTGTTTAGTGTTGGTCAACCTTGTTTTCATTCCTGTCTTATTTTCATTTCTAAAATAAAACGTTTCTGGATTAGTAACATTATACCCTAAGAAGTATTGAAATTTCACATAAAATGTTTTCGAGCTGCCTTTTGCTGGCGTTGGAAAATGTTCCCATTTATTGTAAGTAAAAACATTTCTAAGGTTAGCAGATTTATGCAAATAATAATGACCATAGTGATTAAAACAATACATTTGTTCATAATCTGATGAACCTTGTAAGTATTCATGTTCTGTGAATTTTGCTGACATTTCTAAATCAGACATTATGTTATTAACAGCTTCAAAGTCCCAATCATCACTGAATGTGCTGGGTGATGCAAAGTCACTTAAAGAGACCTTAAATTGGTGTAGAATCTTCAGCAGTTCCACCGGGCCATAAATGTCATAGTCAGTAGTGTCCCATGCTATACCACCAGGTATAGGTATGGCTGTGATTTTCACTGATGACAGGTCTCTTTTTTCACGATGAGATGATTTGTGAGGTGTCAGGACCAAGTTGATTTTCTGACATGCTGTGTCCATAGAACTATATTTTCCATCTATCATCCTTCCCAAGCTTAACACAAGTATGAGCCAGAGCAGGAGAAAAATGCACCTAACCCAATCCAAAATTCAACCCATGGTGAAACCAGATCTGTTTTTCCAAGTTGATGAAAGAGTTCTGTTAACTTTTCTTTGTATGTTTTTATTTTTCCTGGCGTTTCTTCAATTTCACGGGGATTTTCTGAAAAGGTACCAAAGTTTATGAAATAGCCAGAAGCAGTTCTGTCAATTGTTGGGATAGCTTGAGGATTATTCGAAGTCACTGGAGCCTTTTCTCTTTTTACCATATCTATGTAGTCAGATGTCACATCATTGTAGATAGGTGTGTCTTGACGAACTGTTTTTTGGGTATCCAGAGGCATAAGTTCCATCGATTTATTGCATAGTCCTTCTTTTCTTACTGCAGGTTTATCAAATGTGATAAGTCTTTCAGTTTGAACCTCTTGGATTGTAGCAAGATTTGGACGCCTGCTACTTCTCGGGAGTCCACTGGGCCTACTACTTATTATTGGCCACATGATTGTGGTTTGACCAGGTCGATTGACACAACTCTGTTCTCCCTTTTACCAGCAAGGGGCGGTAGTACTACTGAGCTTGTGCCGTGGATTGCCAAGACAGGTACGGCTTTTCTGTAAGAAGGCCCAAATTCCTTCTTTACCGCAATTTTTTCTCTGACTAGATCCCCAATCTCTGGAATCCAGACAGGTCTTGCTGGGACAGGTGGTTTTTCTTCAGCGGTCATTTGTTTCTGTATTGTATTACTCAGACTTCTTCTTGTTTCATTTAAGTCCTGTAAAACAGACAAACCATCTTTGATATCAAAGGGTTTTTGTTCTACCACTGAAGTTTGACTATCGAGGTCCCCGATAATCATTCTAGTACCAGACATTAGTTCATATGGAGTGACTCCACCCAGAGAATTTCTTGGCAGAATATTAAGACTACGTTGGACACTTATTAGATGTTTGACCCACCCTCCACCCGAACCGAATACCTTGGCTTTTATGGATTGCTTTATGTCACGGTTTTTTCTTTCCACTACCGCATTACCCTCGGGATGGAAGGGACTAGAATACCGCAATGCAACGCCCAAGCTGACCATGGCCTCCTTGTAAGCCCTAGAGCTAAATGCAGGATCCTGATCAGAATGTAGTGTGCCAATTACGTATGTGCCGATAAAGACTCGCAAATCCTTTATAACAGTTCTGGCGTCAACCGAGCGCTGGGGCCACATCCAAATGAATCTTGTGCAGGAGTCCACTGCAACCATAATACATTTATAGTTGCCAATCCCTAGTTAAGGGACCACAGTGGTCCAGGTAAACACACGCTAGTGGTTTGTCTGAAATCAGAAGGGGTGTCTGTGCAGGACGTTTTACTGTAGAATCTTTTATTTTCTCTCAGATTTCACATTCTAGAACATCATTTCTAGTTTGTTTCCTCATGCGTGGCCACCAGTATCTCTGTTTTAATAATGACACCGTGGCGGAAATCCCCGCATGTGTAGATGCTAGCCCTTCATGTGCTGCTACAATTAGTCCTAACCGATGTTCCATTTTTGGGATTGCCCTATCCCCTACTCCAGGGATTCGAGCAAAAGGAACATTATTTGCATCAGTTATATATGAGTACTTTATTGGAAAGCCTTTCGGGAGTGTCTCACCACTGTCTTTAACTGATGCAGTGGCATTATATCGCTGTCTATTTTTGTTTTTGACCGAGTAATCGCAGCTACGAAAGCCGTTTGCACAGCTGCCTTCGCGGCTTCATCAGCCAATGAATTCCCTGCAACGTGAACGCCATAACGTTGATGACTCAGTGTATGAATCACATGAGTCTTTTGTAGTTCTTTCTGTAAAAGAACTACTCGTTCCCAAAGCATTTTATGCTTTATTGTGGCACCTTTTGCGTTTTTGAAATCGTTCTGAACCCAGTTCTGCAGATACTGATTGTAAGATTGTACGCAGTAATACGAATCCCACACTATTAATGTGGGGAATTCGTGATCGGCATTTTCAAGCGCCATCTTGAAAGCCTGTAGTTCAGCTCGCTGAGCTGTACATTCCCCGAGTGATTGAGTTTTAGTGACCATAGGTCTGAATTTGCCTTTGCGCCAGCGACCTTTAACAATCGCGCACGCAGCACTATAGGCTCGTTTACCCCCAATAGCGAGCTGTGCTGATCCGTCTGTATAGATTATACATCTGTAATGTTCCAGAGGCAGAATTTCAGTCGGCAGAGGACATTCATATTCGTATTGGAGAAATTCTTGAGTCTTTAAATTAGTGTCAAAATGGTATTTAACGTCTGTTGCAGCAAGAGAGTTAACCCATTGAATCCATCTCAGATGTAAAGCTTTTGCATTGGGAATGCTAGCTCTTGTCACTGCTTCTAAGGCAGGTACAGGTGTAATGATCATTATACGTTTACCCTGTGCGAGAACTCTCTCTTTTGCTACTGCAGTTTGAACCGCTGTCAGAATTTTTTCTGTTGATGAGAAATTCATTTCAGCTTGTGTGTACAAGTGTGATTTGTAAGCGATTGGTACCTTTTCACCTTCATTAAAGGTCAGGTATGTGAACCCGCATTTTCCTGGGATGACACGGATCACTAGATTGCGAACGTTTTCGCGTGTCTGTAACTGTTTTTTAGCTAACATGTCTGTTTGGACTGAACGCAGAATTTCTGTGTGTGCTTGAGTCCAATTAGTTGGTTTGAAATCTGGTTTGATTAGTTCATAGGGAGATTTAACACTCTCTGCGTAATTCAAAACGTA
Organism: Lissotriton helveticus; assembly: GCF_964261635.1. NCBI lineage: Eukaryota > Metazoa > Chordata > Amphibia > Caudata > Salamandridae > Lissotriton > Lissotriton helveticus. The sequence goes on along the minus strand of NC_136072.1, from coordinate 455,400,019 downwards.
AGTTCTACCGAAATTCAGGAAACCTAGAATTGACTGTAGGTTTTTCAGTGTTTTTGGAGGTTGAAGCAGTGCACACTTCTCAAGAAAGTTTGCTGCCAGGCTTTTGCCTTCACTTGATAACTTGTACCCTAAAAATAGGACATTGAGGTGGGCAATTCGTGATTTCTTAAAATTGAATTTATACCCTTCAGAAGCAAACCCAAGTACTATGGTGTTCACTCTTTTCAAGTGTACATCCAAATCGTCATCTGTGAGATAGATGTCATCGACATAAGATAATGCCTCATCGTCGTACATTTGTAGTAACTCTGTTACTCTGGCTGAAAATAATCCTGGACTATTCTTGAATCCCTGGGGGAGACGCAAAATTGTCTGTGTGTCCCCAAGATTGAGAAAGCGGTCAGGTGTCTGCTTTCTGGTGCAATTTTTTTACAGAAAAACCCATTTGAAATGTCCAATGTGGTTTTATATTTTTTGCGCACAATGTTATTCATTAGTGCAGCACTATGTGCATTTTTTACTGAAAATGTTTTACAACAGGAGTTTAGGTGTCTGTAATCCAAACTAGACGATATGAATTGTCTGGTTTGGAGACAGGAAACAAAGGATTGTTCATACTTGAGGTGCATGTTTCAATCACCCCTTGATATTAAAGTTGATTTAAAATCTCCCTGACTTGTTTTTTAGCTTCCTGTTTAACAGGGTACTGTCTCTAAGCAGTAGGTTGGTTTTTTAACTGTATTTTGTGGTGAGAAGAGCCCTCATCCCATCCTACGTGATTTTTATATAATGCTGGAGCTTGAGCTACAGCCCATTTCCTTGCATATGTATATTTTTTATGAATTGGAATGTGATTTGAGAAGGCTGGCATAATCATTTCTTCGCTGTGTGGGCATTCCCTAACAACCAGAAATAATACAAGACTACAATTCCTAATACGAACAGAGACCAACAGCACGATGTAACAATTAGTGATCTAACAAGTCCTCCTTATATTGTAGTACAACCAAGTAGGATGAACAAGTTTCCAGTTCTGCAACTTAAAGCCAATTAACACATGCTGTGATATAAAATTATACAGGGAATTAGATCCTTAATACAAGACTACAAGTCCTAATACGAACAGAGACCAACAGCACGATGTAACAATCAGTGATCTAACAAGTCCTCCTTATATTGCAGTACAACCAAGTAGGATGAACAAGTTTCCAGTTCTGCAACTTAAAGCCAATTAACACAGGCTGTGATATAAAATTATACACGAGTGAGTATTCCTGTAAAAAACTTAAAACTCACGTTTTAATTCTAGTTTGTCAGTCAAGTGTGAGTCCACAAGATAACAAATAGTTAAAGGTGTAGTGATAAACTCTTTGTAAATGCCCCGTACATTGCACATTGTTAATATGCTATATGGAAATCAGATCTTGAATTTTTGTAAAGCAACAAGGACGATAAGTAAAATGTGGAATGAAATGAGCAATTGTTTTTAGAAGGTCAGCTAACGTAATGAACATGAGTGATTTGAGGTTTTTGTTAACTTGAAGAACATCTAGATTGTTTTTAATATAAGAAAGTATTGTCCTGAAGAAGGTGACCAACATTTTCACCGAAACGCCGCGTCGACAGTCTTCATGATTTAATTGTTTTTTATAATATGTAATGTTATACTTGAATACATACATTTTATGATGTTTTTTAAAAGTAAGAATGATGAATAATTGATGAGAACTTTTTATAATAAATTTTGTAAGAACGAAAAACCTCTTGCAAATTTTGCTTTGTTCATTTTTGACAGTTTTTCAAAAGTCACTAGCAATTAATAACTATATATATATTGTGCAATTGGTATGACATATATGTGAATTTGTTATGTTGTTTCCGGACTCCTACTACGGACTAAACTAAATAGACAACACCAAACAGAAAGCCGATTTCAGTGGTCTTATCTGTTAGTCTAAACCAGGAAAAGGGATATCTTTGCCTTTGTTCATTCCCTAACAACAACAGGTGGCCAGTCTTTTTCAGCTAGTAGTATGTCATAACCTTTGGAAAGCTTGTCCCAAAAGAGAGCTTTTATTTTAATATTTATGTCCCCCTCCATCCGGAGTGTTATTTCATATTACTTGTGGTGTGTGCTAACCCTGGTGTTGGCAGTTTCAACTTTAATGTATTCATTCAAGTCCACTGTCTCCAGATGATCCATCAGGATCTTGCAAGGTCTGGTCACTTCTGCTGCGCTGTCTAGCATTGTCTGAGCCCATTCCCCATTCTTGAGTTGTGTCCTCAGAATCCTCGGCATGTTTAATTTTTATGCTTGCTACCTTCTTCTTTAAAAATATAGCTTTTTTAATTTGGTGAACGGGTTCTTTGTCTTTGGACTTGACGCGTTCCTCTTTGTGTTCTGACCGTCCTCTTCTTTTTGATTTCTGCGAAGAAGTCAGAAAAGTTCGAGGGAAGTGTGTCATTATCTTGATATCTATCAGGTTTTCTTAAAGTATCCCTATTTCTAAGGTTATATCTTTTTTCAGAGGGCTCCCGTTGGGGAGATCTTCCTCCCCATTCAGTAGATCTAACTCTCCGTTGGGGAGACCTTCCTCTGGACTGAGAATGCTCCTCTCTAGGAAGTGTCTGTTTATTATTTTACCACTTCTTTCTAGGAGTAGTGAGATTGTTTTTTAATAAAAACTTTTTCAGGATTTTCCGTTAATTGTGATTTTAGTGGTTTCCCACCCAAACTTTCTCTACCTAATTCTTCATAGGATTTTTCAATGATTCTGGCAAGCTCATATGGTTGCTCAGTAATGTCTGTTTCTTTTAATTTCTGGCGGATTGCCACTGATGCTGCTTCACCTCTAATTTTGTCTAGTAGTATAGCACGATACCTGTTTGAAATCTTTCAGTAATTTCATACCTAGATTTAAAGCTGGTTCTGGACCGTATTCATTTTGAATCTGCCTTAAAACATCTGGTATTACCGCCATGGACGGAACACCATGTGTTTTTGTATAAATTGAAGCAAAGACTGTGCCCCAAGTGTCACAATCCTCTACGTTTGGTGCAATCACCATAGGTAAACAGATTGTCAGAATCCTGTGTTTCTCATGAGGTGTACTATCAGGAAATACTGCCTCTATTTGAGAATTTTTTGTGCTAACCAAAACGGAATTGGTTCCCTTTTGGCAGGCAACTTTCCAATGACCTATTGTATAGTCTGTGGTGTTATTTTATTTGTGTTCCCCTGGTGAGGGGTGTGCTGTGGGAATTTTACAGCTGGTTGGACTGTTAATGTCCGCATGACATATTGGACCAATTGTCTATGTATTTTAATTAACTGTTTTAGCTGTGCTAACAATTCTACATCTGACATCCTTTCAATGTCTGGATGTGGTGTATAGCTGGCTAGTACCGGCCATGTAGCTCCTGGTCTACCTAGTGGACCGAGCCTGGCAATGTGATTTTCATGTTTTAGGGCGCCTTTAAACCAGAGCTGATACTCTTGGTAAGTTAATGGAATTTCAATGTCCTCGAAAGGAACGTATTCCATTGAAGGTTCCTCTGCTTTGTAGAAGTGGAACTCTCGTGTTCCTGCATTTGCTGCTGGAAACTGAATCCATGAATAGAATACCTCTGTCTGCCGATATTCATGTGCCTCTATGACAAAGATTACTCTGCCTCCTCTTGCTGATACTACATTATTTATCAGTTTGTAAGTTATACTTTTCCTTACATTTACCGAGAGCAGTATAGCATCCCTGTCATTTTCTAGTATTTCAGCGTCATCTGAGATAGCTTGAGCTGCTGCTGCAGCTAATTCTTCGTCAGTAACCATTATTTTTTACTTATTGAAGAGTTTGCAGAATACGTTTCAAGGAAACAAAGATTAGGTGCACAATATTTTGGAACACTGTATCCTTCAACGTTGAGCAAACCAAAAACTAATACATAGGATTTTTCGTCCTACTACATTTTGGCGGATTTATCCTTTCACCCACTCCAGACGTCTTTCGGAGTTTTCACGAGAGAAAGGGGTCTGTGTGAAAAGCACGACTGAGTTACTCTAGTATCTAGCGTTAAATTATCGCCTTACCAAACGTCCGGCACCATGTAGTGTAGTTCCTATATTCCCAATAGGCTCTGCGCATTGGAATAATATATACTGCAGCTTAGACGTAGGACTAAGGTCAACTAGGTCTCTACCGAATATATTAGACTTAATTATGTGTGTGCCAGCTAGCTCAGAGGTCACTAGAAACTTTCTCAAAAGTACAAGAAGGGATTAGTTTCTGACAACCATATAACATGACAACTTTGTTTCCCAAGAATAAGAAATCAATCTTCAGAGTCGTGGAAACAATAGATAACTATTTTACTCAGTCAATTGTGTATACTTAGTTTCACCAGAGTTGCTGAGAAATTAGAGAGACGGGCGTTTTCAATAAAAGGTACTTATTGAACAGTCTTCTATCTCAAGCATTAGAAATGTACTGCTACAATAGTAATGCTGGTTATAAAGTACAAGGCATATAATACAAACAGTATTATAAAGTAGCACTGCAAAAGCATGATATGGTTTCTAAGCCATAAGTTGCTTTAAATAGATAAAATGCATAAGATACATACAATGATAAAAGAGATGGCTAAAAGTACTCAACTGGTGCTTCTAAAATACGCCTACCCCGATGTACCTGACCTAAGCCTAGCACAAGAGAAGAGATAAGTTTAGGAGTAGTTTTAAGTTTAGTATTCTTTGCCTAGAATCTGCCAAGAGTCTATTCAAGAATTCTCTAAGGGTCTAATCAGCTCCGTACCTTGGTTTAGAATGAAGTAGGTCTTGTATCTCTCTCTCAGGACTCGATCTCCCAGATACCCGTAAGGGTAAACTGGAAACACTGGAGCTGGATTTCTCGGCAAGAGAAGAAACAGCGTCTCTCAGTGCGTCTGCTGGAGGGTCGACTTCCTTCGGCACTTCCTGCTGCAGGGCGTCGGGCAAGTAGTTAGTCGATCTCCTCCAAGAACCACCGTGTGTTAGTTTGAGCAAATGTAGGCATATTTATACCATGAAGATGCCGAGTTTGACGCATGATTGGACCTAATAACGTCACTCAAAGGTTCAATTCCCAGAAAACTCCAGGATTTCTTGGATAACTTAATATTCAAGCAGGGGGAAGATCTTAGCTGCTGAAGGTGGGTTTTTCCAAGAAATCGTTGTGAATTCTCGGAACTTAGTGGAAGTAGGCTTGCCGTATTTGGGCTGTAAGTCTCAGGCCAAATATGGTAATGATTTCTATGCCTATATAAGGATAGGGTAAAGTATACCTATATAAGGGCATGAATCGGAAAAATTTACACTAGGGTCCTAGATTCGTTTACAACAGTTCCTTGGAGTTCCAGTGATTCTTCGTCCTCTCGACACGGTCTTGACTCGAGTTATGGTTCTTATACCACTTTCTTAGTATATGGTTTGGTCCCCCCCCTGGGGCCCACTGTGTATTAGTGCTATTTACTGCCATCTCTGTGCTTTGTGATTATCTCTGTGTAAGAGATATTGTTTCATTCTAGATAGTGTTATATTGATAAATACATATTTTTATAACTACTGTGTGGTTCCCCTTTCATTTAATCAATACTGTAAGATTGCATTCTGGTAAAACAAGCTGCTTAACATTACTTCAAGACTAAGCCTGAAGGCTGCTCTCCACAGCTACGACTTGGATAGCTTTCTAAGGTTATCTTTGACCTCTTGAATCACCATAAGACTGGTGCAAGGTGCCCACTTTAATTGGTGGACAGCATATACCAGGCCAACTTCTCACATAAAAGTACCAGGATGTAAGCAGTGCAGAGACTCTAGTGTAATTCCATGATGTACTTGGGTTAAAGCAGGTTACTTAGGACAACGGTACAAAGGGGTAAAGGTACTAGCGTAAATGCAGTTCAGGCAGTACAGTGGTTTAGGTGTGGCAGAGCCACTAGTATAGAGGCGGGGCAGAGGAAATGGGTGAAAAGAGGTGAGATAAACTAGGTTGTAGGTAGCGGTTCAGGTAATATAGTAACAATATGAGTTATGAGTTGGTGTGATGTGCTAATATAATGGCAGGAGTAGTGGTAAGGTAAACAGTATGGGCAGGGGTTTAGATATAGTCTAATTTGGGGTAGTTGATAGTGTATTTGTAGGGGGAAGGCACTATAGTAAGCACTGAAATTGTATAGGTAAAGGAGTACAGATGGGAGTAGAATCAGTATGATGTAAGTGGGCCTATGTACAAGAGTAGGGGCACTGGAGATAGAGGGTAAACGTAAGGTTACTATGGCAAAAAAGACATGTTAAGGTGCTAATATATAGAGACCAGCTGTGGTAATGGGCATAAGTGGGTAAAGGAAAAAATGTACGGACATGGGTTGATGTATTATGTACATTCCAAGTCAGGTCTTTAAGTATGGTATATAATGTGAAGATTGTACATGTGGATATTGGTGAACAAAGCCTACGCAGTGATTTCCCCGTTGGTTAATTTCAGTAGGTTATACATGCCAGAATTGTGCTGGAGATATTTGCGGGGATGAGATACTTACTGTGAGACATGTGATTCAAAATCCTATACAAACGGGTTGGCACAGCGGACAGAAAAAATGCTATACTCCTAATGAGGCTATAGTATAAGACCTGGAGGAAACATTCAGATCACAAATGTCAATAACACCTGTCCCAGTTGATCATTTGTTGTCTGAATTATATGTGTATATGTATGCATATGGTATTTCTGTAGTTTGAGCCTAGCTAGAAGATGTGGAGTGCTGTACTGCGTAAACGAAAAGCATAAAGTCATAATAGAAGTAGCTTGGTTGTGGGCCATTTAATGGAATGAGATATGGTATTGATTAGAAAGGTACAAAATCTGAAGGGGTACAGGGGGAGGGAATGGGCGAGGCAGCCCCCCACTCAAACAGTATTCAAACAATTAATGCCTCACTCATCTATACACATCCATGTACAACGTAGACCCGGTAGATACACAATTTCAATGCTACCAGAAGTATGTTAAATAACATAAATTCCAAGGTCTGGACGTGTTCTTCAATAAAAATACAATCACACAGGACCAGAACATTCACCTAGAAAAGTGTGAAGAATAGAGAGAGTACCTCATGGTAGAACAACCCGAGGGGGTTCCCGGTTAATGATTACCGGTATACCCACTTCTCATCATTGGCAACTCTCTCTATTGTGAAAAGACAAACGTGCACTCAACAGAAGAGTAGTGCGGACGTGAGAATAGTGAAGGAAAAACACAAATAGTGACCAACGTATCAAACCACTGATACCTGTTAAAAGTGTCAAAAGTACACACAACAGAACCCCAAACAAACCACACCACAAAAATAAATCAATTGTGTAGTGGTGCTTTGCTTGCTGATGCCGTTTTATTCTGATGCAGCGAAGCACTACTAGTTAAAAATGGATACTTTATATACCATAAAAGTTCATTTCCTCAAGCCAACATGTTTCATCGCTCCTTCTGTGGCGATTTCATCAGGGCATATGAGGGGTTTGCTATTCTCGGTCTTTTCAACCTGTACTGGACCTGTGTGATGAATAAAACAAAGAGACGCTCAAGGCGTCATTCAGATGCCCACGTACTAAGATATTGCCCCCGCAGTGTGTCTTGGCACACAGATGCCAAATGATTTACCTGGAGTGCGCTACGTCAGCACATACCAGCGTCACTCCTCAGGACATCGTGTCAGCTGTCCACGTGTCCGAAACCGTGACCCGAACTGATCACAGTAACCTGTTTCAAATTAAAATAGCAGTTTCAGAACAACACAGTTGAAACGGGTCTAATCATTACATTATGCACGCCCGAGATGTCTTACTGCGGCGCTGCACAACACTCCCCACTTTCGATGGTATGTCGATGATGTTTGGCCCCAATAACTCAATGGCGCGCCAGTGGTGCTCACCCTTGTTCATAAAAACACACCAAACTAGCGTTCCAAACCCGCGTTTGTGAAGACAACCTCACTCCACATATTGTTTCGAGTCCCGTACATATTTGCCCAAATAAGCTCAAATATCAAAACGCACGGCGTTACCAAGATACACTCGAAATATACTAGGGCGTCGCCCTCCGACTACATTCACTCAGCACAGCCACGCTCTTACTGTAGCCGCGTCCCTCCGGCGCTTCCGACGGTCCGGACCGTCTGTGTGTGTGGACCGTCGGAAGCGCCGGAGGGACGCGGCTACAGTAAGAGCGTGGCTGTGCTGAGTGAATGTAGTCGGAGGGCGACGCCCTAGTATATTTCGAGTGTATCTTGGTAACGCCGTGCGTTTTGATATTTGAGCTCATTTGGGCGAATATGTACGGGACTCGAAACAATATGTGGAGTGAGGTTGTCTTCACAAACGCGGGTTTGGAACGCTAGTTTGGTGTGTTTTTATGAACAAGGGTGAGCACCACTGGCGCGCCATTGAGTTATTGGGGCCAAACATCATCGACATACCATCGAAAGTGGGGAGTGTTGTGCAGCGCCGCAGTAAGACATCTCGGGCGTGCATAATGTAATGATTAGACCCGTTTCAACTGTGTTGTTCTGAAACTGCTATTTTAATTTGAAACAGGTTACTGTGATCAGTTCGGGTCACGGTTTCGGACACGTGGACAGCTGACACGGTGTCCTGAGGAGTGACGCTGGTATGTGCTGACGTAGCGCACTCCAGGTAAATCATTTGGCATCTGTGTGCCAAGACACGCTGCGGGGGCAATATCTTAGTACGTGGGCATCTGAATGACGCCTTGAGCGTCTCTTTGTTTTATTCATCACACAGGTCCAGTACAGGTTGAAAAGACCGAGAATAGCAAACCCCTCATATGCCCTGATGAAATCGCCACAGAAGGAGCGATGAAACATGTTGGCTTGAGGAAATGAACTTTTATGGTATATAAAGTATCCATTTTTAACTAGTAGTGCTTCGCTGCATCAGAATAAAACGGCATCAGCAAGCAAAGCACCACTACACAATTGATTTATTATTGTGGTGTGGTTTGTTTGGGGTTCTGTTGTGTGTACTTTTGACACTTTTAACAGGTATCAGTGGTTTGATACGTTGGTCACTATTTGTGTTTTTCCTTCACTATTCTCACGTCCGCACTACTCTTCTGTTGAGTGCACGTTTGTATTTTCACAATAGAGAGAGTTGCCAATGATGAGAAGTGGGTATACCGGTAATCATTAACCGGGAACCCCCTCGGGTTGTTCTACCGTGAGGTACTCTCTCTATTCTTCACACTTTTCTAGGTGAATGTTCTGGTCCTGTGTGATTGTATTTTTATTGAAGAACATGTCCAGACCTTTGAATTTATGTTATTTAACATATTTCTGGTAGCATTGAAATTGTGTATCTACCGGGTCTACATTGTACATAGATGTGTATAGATGAGTGAGGCATTAATTGTTTGAATATTGATTAGAAAGGTGTCTGCAAACTCTTTCCTAAATTGAATCAGCATTGGGGAATTTCTGATTTATACTGATTTATAATCTTGTTAAAGATCATGAGTGCATGGACTGAAAAGAACCCCAGCCTTGTTTTCCCTTTATAAACATTTTAGTCAGCAGTCTGATGGTGTCCTAGCTGCAGGTATGCAGAGAACCACCGGAGATACTGACCTTGTCTGCAAGGTAACTACGAGTGCTGCTCATGATGGCTTTGTAAACGATGCAGCTGTTTTGAAAGAAGGTGCTGGCGGAAAATGGGAGCCAATGAAGTTCCATCAGGATGGAGGTGATGTATCCGCTTTACTTTAATCCCTAGATGGTACATGCAGCACAATGTAGAATGCCCTTAAAGGGTGTCAGTGTGGAGTTTGGGAGGCCACATCGCGGGCTGTTTCCACCATCCATATGCAAGAGTATAAGGGCTTGAACAACAATTCTGAAGTCACCTTCTGGAAGTAGCGATTCACTACCATTTATAAGAGAGAGCTGGTCTCAGACCATCTTTAATTTTGGGCAACGTGTTCCCTGGGGAGTGAATGTATTTGGACAAAATATTGAGTTGCAAATATCGGGAGACAAAAATATTGGAGAATAAATATTGTGATAGAAAAATATTGTGATGAAAAAATATTGTCAAGAATATTGTTTGTCTCTGGTAGGTAGTATAGTTGTTAGGAATATCATTGTTGTTAATATTGTTGTTCAATAATATAATTAAGATAATTTAAAAAATATATTTTTTAGGTGTTTTAGTTCATACATTAATTTTATTAGTTATTATTGTTTGTATAATTATTATTAATCTAAATATAGCTTGTATTGTTAAGTAATTTATCATCTTTTATTTAATTGCTAATAGTTATTTATAAGTCCATAGAGGTTTGCTAGGTTTGTAGGGTTATAAGGTGGTTAGGCTAATTAAGAAATTATCTATGAGCAGTTAATTAATAGTTTAATTGTTAATGATGTAAATTATGTGATATTTTTATTTTATGTACAAGCTGCTGGGTTTGTAGGGGTATTGGGTGGAATGTTAAGTAATAACTAAATAAAAGATACTTATTCATTTAGTTATTAATTGATAATTATGTAGATTGTGTTATACTTAATTATTTTAGTTAGATTTTTTAATTGCTAATTATTTATCAATTTTTTTAATAATCGTGTACATGGTTTTATATATATATATACATATATATATATATATTTATTTATTGGGGGTTAATTAATAAATGTCCATATTAAGAATATTCTATTTGTTCTATTTTAATAGAGTTATATTCAAATAGTTGTGTGTTTTAAGTGAAGTACTTTTCCTACCGTTGCACAGACTGAAGTGACAGTAATAAATCTTACCCCTCTGAAACAGTCTGACAGTTTTCCCTACGAGTGTACATACTGGAGTAGGAATATTGAATCTTGCCCGTCTAAAGTCAAACATGTTTCCTGCTATTGTGTTGTTTGGAGTGGGAATAGTATATCTAACCCCTCTTAAAGACAATGATTCCCTACTGTTACATAAACTGGAGTGGGAATAGTGTATCTATTCCCAGACTTCAATACCTTTCTTAATATTGTTTAACTATTTTGATTAATATTGTTTTTTTATGCTATATTATTTGTTGATATGCTTTGTACAGTAGTATATTTAAAAAATAGCCCAAAAAGTTAATATAATGTAAAATATATATTTGTAATAATGGTGTTACATTAACTATATGTATACATAAAAATACACACCTACATGCGTGTGTATTTATATATTTATGTATAGTATTACATATTAATATAATATAAATTACATACACTGAAATGCATATATTAAAATATTTTAGATTTTCTATTTATATATATATATATATATATATATATATATATTTATTACAATAATATTGTTCTTTGTTGTTTAACGATGTTCATGTGAAACAATATTTTATTTATCAATATTATTGTACTTACCATTATACGTATAGGGCCACAATATTTTTGGAAACTACATTTTTGACACAATATCTTTGTTACACAATATTGCTGTTTTTGGCATTGTATCAGAGCTCCAGGGTGAGAGAGCATTCAGTGAAAGTTTGGGTTCAAAGCCCCAAGGTTTATATAATTGAACCAGTTTTGCACTGGCTCCTGCTTGTTGCGTTTCGAAAATCACAGGAATTCTGTTTTGATTAGGTCGAGCTTGAGGTAGGGGCTGGACATCCTAGTCAGAATGACGTGCAGGCAAAGTTCGAGGCCTTGGATGTCTAAATGCAGAGGAGTCTTCCAAGTAAAGTTGCATATCAACAGTTTATTGGTAAATCGTAATGCTGTTATCTCTGAGTGGAAGCTCCACATAGAGTTGAAGATAGCTGGGGACAGTATGGAACCCCTGGGGATTTTGCAATTGATAGCGATCTTTTGGGAACTAGAGGAATAAAACCAGTGAAGGACACTGCAATGAATCCTATGTGAAACTCCAGGTTACATATACAAGTGGGATGGCCAACAGCATTGAATGAACCTGCGAGGTCCAACAATATCAGGAGGCAGAGGCTATCTTTGTTTGTGGGCAAGAAGGCAAAATTTATGACCTATAAGTTGGTGACCCCCATCTTGCAGCGTGATCTGAAGCCTTTCATGCAGGAGATGGTTAGTATTTATGTGACCTTGGAGATGAACATGGGCTGCTTTTCAATTACATTGCCAATGAATGGTAGGGGAGTGATGGGTCAAAAGTTGGAAAGCCATCAGGGTCTAGTGAAGCTGCCTTTGGGTGTGGAGGATATGCTCTGTCTTGAAAGCTTCTGGGAAGATGCCTTGAGTGAGGGATGTATTGACAATGGTGAGTAATAGTGAGAGTGTACCCCTGGAGAGAGCTTCAATGAAGGAAATGGGTAAACCACCATCTTCATAAGAAGTGGATTTGAGGGTACTAAGTATATAAGTAAGATCTGAGAGACAACAGGTGTTGAATACCTTTGCAGGATTCTACTAGAAACGGGTGAGCATGAGAGATGACGCAGGCTTGGTGTTATCGATGTGCTGTTGAATCTTTTGTGTTTCCTCACTGAAATGGTGGTTGATGGTCGTGCACTTTTCAGTGCAATGAGGAATAGGTTAGTCTGGGCTGGATTGGTGTAGTACTAGTGTCAGGGACTGTCCTGGACTGTCTGAGACACAGTCAGGGACTTGGTAAAGGACTGGTGATTCGATAGAAAAAGTAAGCAGAAAAATGAGCCGAGCGCTACCCAGGATCACACGAGAAGTCAGAAGAGAAAAGGAATCCAAAGGGGAAGCCTGCAAAAGGAACAAGATAGCTAGAACTCAAAAAGGACAGGCAGTCAAGAGGTGATTTAACATTCAGAATAGCACCCAGAATGGATGTGCATGAAAAATATATAACTCAACATTAACAATAAAGGGAATATGGGGTAGAGCACTCTGGAGCTCCACACTATAAGACTGAAGCTCAGTAAGTTCCTCATCCACAATAGCTGTTGCAGATACTGTAGTGTAGCTCCTATTTTCCCAATAGGCTCTGCGCATTGGAATAGTGCCTACAGCAGTAAAGGCCTAGGCCAGACGTTAACTAGGTCTACTACTGTCGATACTAGACTTAATTTTTGGGTTTGCCAGCTAAGCTCAGAGTTCGCTAGAAACTTTCTCGAATGTTCAAGGAAGGATTAACTCCCCTGATTAGACAAGAAGGGATTTAGTTTCTGACAACCATAGAACATGACAACTTTGCTCTCCCCTAATCAAGAGTCAATCTCGAGAGTCGTGTGAGCACAAGGCAATTATTTTACTCAGTCAGTACGTGCATTCTTAGTCTCATCAGAATGTAGAGAAAAGGAAGAGACGGGCGTGTTCAATAAAAGATGTTATTTATTGATCAGTCTCTTTTCTCGTACAAGAGAAATGGATCGATATTATTGCAATACTTATAGTTAAGTAAAGTGCATACATTAGAAGCAATAGTATAAAATAATACTGTAAAAACATTGATATGGTTTCTGAGCCATATGATGTTTAAAATGAATAAAATATATTTACATACACATATACATTTGACTAAACGTACTCAACTGGTGTTTCTAACTACGCCTACCCCGTGTACCTGACCTAAGTCTAATGCGTGGGCGGGAATAGAAAGTTACAGTTTAGTTTAAGTTTGTTTTTGCCAAGTGAATAACTAAAGAATTCTCTAGGAGGGGTTATTCAGTTCTGTACCTGGAATTTAGGATGAATGAGGAATGGTATCTCTTTCTCTGCTCTCGATATTCCAGGCTGCCTGCGAGGGCTGCCCAGAAGCGCCGGTGCTGGGTCTCTCGGCTTGAGATAGCAGCGCGTCTCTCAGCGCGTCAGGAAGGCGGGGCTGCTGCCTGCGGGGTCTGCTCCTGCTCTCGGCTTCGGCAAGTATGGCTGCTCCGTCTTGTCACCACGCGTGTGTCTTGCATAGGGCAAGGTCGGCAATATTTATACCTTAAAGGTGCCGGGATTGACGTAAGGATGGACATAGGTACGTCAATAAAGATGTCATACGACTTGCTCGTTAGCACATTCTTTACTAAAGTTCTCTGTGAAATCAAAACAATGGCCGCACGGATTATCCAGGTTGTCATAGGTTTGATTTGTTATGAGAACGTCGTATGCCTTATCAGGGGCTGGAGGAATGTCGCTTGTCTAATTAGATCTCAAGCGTTATGACCTAATCAGATAACACGTTCCTGTGCCGTAGTGTGACTGCGTCAGATAACGGTATCTGCATCATGGGGGATTTCTTGCCTCATGGGCTGACTGTTAGTTAACTAGCTAGTAAGTTTAACCAGAATAGGGTCAGGAATAGGGGGATCGAATCAGAACCTATAGAAATACACGACACCCACTCCACGCTAACTATGGTCATATCTACTAATCTATGCATAGTATAACATAGTACAACATACTATAGAGTATAGTGTATACCTTACCACCCCAAAATACATAAATGCATTTCGAAATTTTCAAATATACTGAAAAATTGCAGTCATATATATTGTATGCACTTAAGCTATGAATTAAATGCAAAAGTAAACACGCATTGTTATGCATTATTGCTTGTTGGTATATGAGAAATACACATGAAATGGCTCTTAATATGGCTATACAGAAAAAAGGTCGAAACCATTTCATCACATAAAATCTATTGCGAACATACCAGTGGGCAGCTAAAGTCTATAAAGTCTATAAAGTATCTAAAATAGAAATCTTAGTTCTCTAGGAATAGTCTCTTACTTTAAGCAGAAAATCAGTGTCCCGGGAAAAAATATATAGAAAAATATTTTAGGGGCTTGCTGAAAAAAGTTGCTGTCCGTGAACTGGATTGTAATTGTTCATGTGACTTTATTTTTAAAGTTGAAGGCCGAATTCAGGGAACGCCGTGTGCGAGTTTACTCAAAAGTCTCTATTTCTGTTCCGGAGAGAACATCATATCATTCAGGCTTTCGAAAAAACTGTCAACAGCTTCATGGGAAAGTTCCTCTAAGTCGGAAATAGGGGTAACCATGCATTCATGCGCATGATTGTCTCCATTGACATTCTGATTTGCATTGCTGACAGAAGGTCGTACCTGTTCGATGCTGCTTTCATCTTGAACTTCACTACTCTTCAATCGCAGTGGTGAAGATTCCAGGAATGCCGTCATCAGAATTGGCAGCCTTTGAGGGCAGCACAGTGCGTGAACCTTGGTAGGAACCAACAGTGTATCTGCATCCACCGGCGCATCCGATTGTAGCGTCAGACAGGTGTCTAACACGCATTCTTCTCCGCATAGCAGACACCTTAGTACAGGTAAAACACACCTTTGCCACATTGGTCGAAATGATAGAAACCAAGTCATGTTTAGGTCTCTAAGCCGGGATAGTCCCAGGATTTTTGATATCCGGTCCCGGTATCCAATGGCTAGGATCGTATCTTCCATTGTCGCGAGAGTTTGATCTGTGACATGGGTTGCCATAACGAAAAATAAGGACTAGGAATAGGATTCCTGCAATTAGTCCTAGGATCAGGGGAAGTCCGCCAAAAATCGAATGGACGAAGTCTGGAAAAATACCCAGTATGGCTTTGAATGGTGTTAATGCCATCGAAAATACTGTCTTAAATACCTTTGAGACCCCTGTGGTATCAGAAATATTTAAGATTTCGCTCAGGATTTCCGCGAAATGTACGGGGGAATTAGTTGATAATAATGTATGTATCTCTGCAGTCGTCCTTGCGACTTGTAGATCATACGTTTCTTTAGATGACGTGAGCCTTGTAGGCGTCTGTAGAAGCACTGTTTTCATTCTGCTTAAAGTATCTATTCGAATAGAAGTAATTTTCAAACCGGGCCATGCCCTTGCCTCCCTGTCTGGAAGGGAGCTGGGAAACAAAGAACGTCCACAGCACTTGACCTTCGCCGTCGTAGTGACGAGATAAGGAGTCCCGGGCATAAGACTACAGCATCTGCGGTCTACAATAAGAATGTAACTCCCATTATAGAGTCTTTGAAAGAATGGTTCTATTTCAGTTGCAGGTGCGCCTTGCTGGTGACATGAAAGGTTGTATGAATTCCCTTCACAGGCTCCGTGCAAACTAATACCGTTACACAGAAGCGTGCCGCTTAGTGACATAGCACAATTGTTGCCACTAAGAAACACTTTCTGTCCTTTGTTACTGACACATGCATGTGAATAGGGCAGGTTCCATGTTGTTTTAAGGTACCCCTTTCCCAATTTCTCGTACATGCCAGCCTGTATATATTTTTGGCAGTATTGAAACCTGAAGGTTGAGATTGGAATATTTATGATTCCGTGGATTATCCATTCACTGACAGGTCGTTCTGACATTGTCAACGGTAATCTTTCTAGTTTTTCAATGCTCAAGATTGTATAATCAGCACCCTTCTGCGCCATACCGATCTGTCTATCAGTAAGGTTAAAGATTTGAAATAGTGACGTTGTGTTGATTAAACGCCAAGGCACATAGCCTGAACGCAGATTTTGTAACGTCCAGCCAAGCTGTACAATAGAACGCAATTGTGACTGACCATGTTGTAATAACAGTAAGTCTTGCGATAATATATCGATTGCTGAAGACACAATGCTGTCCAATGAAAAAATTCTGGAGGACAGAGTCATTAACCCATTGTCCACTACAGAAAGTGATTTTTCCAAATTAATACGGTCAATTTCCCGTATTCTTTCTGCTGTCTCAATTTGAGTAACCTTCCAGGCCTCATTGTATGCTGCATATACAGAGGCTGCTATGAAACGCTTTTGACGCTGTTTGCGTGGTCCCATTATGAAATCACGCAAGTCAGCACCATCAGTAAGTAAAGTTAGGTGTTGCTTAATTTCAGGCAGTGTGGAAGTTTGTAGCCATTGAAGGCATAATTTGCCCACACTGTAGCTTGTTATTACCCCTGGGTGATGTCTTTGGGGATATCTAGGGTCTGGCCTGTTTATTTTGAAACCCTGTGTTTTATTCAGGAATCTATCTTGACAGTTATTTGTATCTGTGGGCCAGATCAACCATTGTTTCCAATCAGGATGTGTTCTGTTTTGGTTAAGTATATGGTTTATGTCTATTTCTTCATCTGTTTCAGAGTTATTGCTAAACATTGTTGGCTTTGGAATAGACAGGTTATTTAAATCTTTGATTTTGGCTAAGCCAAGACAGGTGGTTTGTTGAACGGTGTCATTTAAAAATATCATTTGTTCTGGGATCATGCAGGCTCTAAACAAAGCTTCTATACCCTGTACTTGCCATTCTTTTGTACCCCAAACACTTTTCAAATCAACATGTTTGTCCCAATAATCAAATCCAAAAGTATTCATTTTTTCAAAGAAAGAATCTGAATATATCAATTTTGTGTTGGTTATCATGGTTTTCATCCCTGTCTTGTTTGACAATTTGTAATAAAATGTTTCAGCATTAGTTATGTTAAAACCTGAAAAATATGAATATTTGCCATACACGGTTCTAGAGCTCCCTTTTGGAGGTGTAGCACAATGTTCCCATTGATTAAAATTTAAAACATTTCTAGGTTGTGCAGATTTATGCAAGAAATGGTTACCATAATGGTTATAGCAGTACATGCTGTCATAATTTGTAGAACCCTGCAAATAATCATGTTTTGTAAATTTAGCAGACATTACTAAGTCAGACATCATATTGTTTATACTTTCAAAGTCCCAATCATCAGCAAATGAGTTTGGTTTAGCAAAGTCACTCAAGGAGATCTTGATTTGGTGTGGATATTTCAGGATCTCGACCGGACCATAAATTTCATAGTCAGTGTTGTCCCAGGCTACCCCACCAGGTATTGGAATTGCTGTGAAGTTGGCTGAAGAAAGTTCTGAAGAAAGTTCTCTTTTCTCGACGTGTGAAGATGTGTGTGGTTTGAGGACCAAGTTGATGTTCTGACTTGCTGTGTCCATTTTAGCATATTTTCCCTCAATGAAGCGTCCCAAGGTAAATACCATGATGAGCCAAAGTATGAGGATAAATGCACCAAAACCCACCCAAAATTCAATCCATGGAGAAACTAGATATGTTTCTTTCAGTTGTTTCAAAAGTTCCTTAGCTTTGTCTTTAAAGGATTTTGATGATGGCTGTGTCTTTTGTTCGCTGAAGCCTTCAGAGGAATCATCGAAGTTGATGAAGTAACCGGATGCAGTTCTGTCAATTGTTCCAATTGGTTCAGGATTTTTGTTTCTCGCATTTTCACTTGGTACTTCTGTATAGATTGGTGTGTCTCTGCTAAATGTCTTTATTTGGGTTTTCAGAGGTCTAAGTTCTATTGCATTGTTGCATAGTCCTTGTTGTTCTTCTGTAGGTGTTTCGAATGTGATGAGCCTCTTTGATAGGACCTCTGTACTGGTAGCAAACCTTGGTGTTCTGCTACTTATTGGGAGTCCACTTGGCCTACTGTTGGTTATCGGCCACATGTTGTGGTTTTACCAGGTCGATGGATACAACTCGGTTCTCCTTTTTTCCAGCAAGTGGCGGTAGTACAACTGATCTTGTCCCGTTGACAGACAATACAGGAACTGCTTTTCTGTAAGAAGGCCCAAATTCCTTCTTTACCGCGATCTTCTCCCTGACTAGATCCCCGACTTTTGGAATCCAGACAGGTCTTGCTGGGACAGGTGGTGATTCTTCAGTGGTCGTTGGCTGTTCTTTCAACTGTATGTTGCTCAGGTCTTTTCTTGTTTTGTTTAAGTCCTGCAAAATAGCCAAACGGTCTTTGACATCAAAGCTTTTTTCTGTTACCACTGAAGTCTGACTATCAAGGTCAGAGATCAACATCCTAGTTCCGAATAATAATTCGTACGGACTGAATCCCTTCAGAGAATTTCTTGGCAAGTTATTAAGACTACGTTGGACACTTATTAGATGTTTGACCCACCCAGCTCCCGAACCTAATATCCTTTCTATTATAGATTGCTTTCTGTCTTGGTTTTTTCTTTACACCATCCCATACCCTCAGGAAGGAAGTGAGAAGATTCCCGCTGGGCTGTGCTCATTTGGCCATTCTTTCCCCCCCCAGGCTAGATCGCCTGAAAAAAGTAAAAAAAAATGGTCGAACGTAGCATGCTCTTAGCGTATATGCCATTTAGACTCGCAAATCTTGTATAACAGTCCGGACGTCAGCCGAGTGCTGTGGATCTACATTATAAGTGGGAACTAGCCTGTATATGTTAATCGCAAGCCATTCTTTTTAGTGGTGATGTTATCTGCCTTGATACGACGAGGTATTAAACTGCTTCTCTCCCCACTGCGATCTCTGTTGCAGTTTGGGCAGTTTTTTACAAACATGGTGTAGTGCAGGCTCATGCCTGGCCACCAGTACCGTGATTGTAATTCTTCCAGAGAATCTTTTAATTTAAGGTGTCTGAGACCCTCGCCCATGTGTGCGTCTGCGATTAACAAGTTTCTCCTGTCCATGTTTGGAATCACTCTATCCCCCACTCCAGGGATTCGAGCAAAAGGAATGGAGTTTGCATCTATGATGTATGTGTAATTGAGTGGATAGTTGATCGGTAACGCCGAGCAGTCGCCTTTTGATGACGTTTTTACTGCCAGCAATGTTTCGCCGTCAATGTATTTTAATGTACGCTTTTTTCGATCTACGGGAGCCGGTTTACTGGCTGCCGCTGCGGCTGTTTCAGCCAATGAATTCCCTACAACGTGAACGCCATCACGCTGGTGACTCAGTGAGTGTGTCACGTGAGTCTTTGGTAGTTCTTTTTTCAAAAGAGCTACTTGTTCCCAGAGAAGTCTCTGCTTTATTGGTGCATCCGTGTCATCTTTGTAATCGTTCTGAATCCAGGTCTGCAAATCCTTGTTATATGCTTTGACGCAGAAATATGAATCTGACACTATAAGTGTCGGGAATTCGCGATCCGCATTATCTAGCGCCATTTTCAAAGCTAATATTTCAGTTTGTAGTTCTGAATTAGTTTCTATTGAGTGTGATTTTGTTAATAGAGGTCTTAGTTTACCTCCGTGCCACACTTCTTTTGTAATCTCACATGTGGGATTGTATGCATGTTCTCCCCAAACGGAGGGTTGAGCATGTCCGTCTGTATAGATTACACAGGCGTAATGTCGTAGAGGCAGAATGTCGATTGGCAGAGGATACGTTTTTTCATATTTTAGATTTTTTAAATTCTTCTAGTTCTTAAAAGACTGTTAACCAGGCAATACTTGATAATTCATATCCTCCGTACTGGATTTTCAGATGGGCAATTCTGGACTTTTTGAAGTTGAATTTGTAACCCTCTGCAGCGAAACCAAGTATTATGGTGTTCACTCTTTTCAAGTGAGTTTCCAAGTCATCATCTGTTAAGTAAATGTCATCGACATAAGATAATGCTTCATCATCATATAGTTGTAGTAATTCTGTTACTCTTGCTGAGAATACCCCCGGGCTGTTCTTGTACCCCTGGGCTAACCGACAGAATTGTTTTTGAGTGCCATTTACTGAGAATGCAGTTAAATATCTGCTCTCTGGTGCTATATTTTGACAAAAGAATCCGTTGGAGATGTCCAAGGTTGTTTTGTATTTTTTGCGCACTATGTTATTCATTAGTGCAGCACTGTGTGAGTTTTGCACTGCAAAAGTTTTGCAACATGTGTTAAGGTGTCGGTAATCCAAAACTAGACGGTACGAATTGTCTGGTTTGGAGACCGGAAACAAAGGATTGTTCATTTGTGAGGTGCAAGTTTCAATCACCCCCTGGTATTCTAGCTGATCTAGTATTTCATTTACTTGTTTTTTAGCTTCTTGCTTAATTGGGTACTGCCTTTGTGCAGTAGGTTGTGATTTTAACTGGACTTTGTGAGGAGGAGAATCCTCATCCCATCCTACATGATTTTTATATAAAGCAGGTGCTAAGGCCACTGCCCACTTTCTAGCAAGTGTATATTTTTTATGAATCGGTATTTGATTCGAGAAGGCAGGCATAATTACTTCTTCGCCATGAGGGCACTCCCTGACAAACTCTGGTGGCCAGTCTTTTTCAGCTAGAAGGATGTCATAGCCCTTGGATAGGTTATCCCAAAATAGTCCCCTTATTTTCCTAGTCTTATCTTCCTCTATACGTAATGTTATCTCGTATATTTTGTGGGGCTTGCTAACTCTGGTATCTGCAGTTTCCACTTGAAGGTATTCATTCGTGTCCACTGTCTCCAGATGATTCATAAGGACTTTGCGAGCTATGCTCACCTCTGCTGCGCTGTCTAGCATTGTCTGAGCCCATTCTCCGTTTTTCAGTTGTGTCCTCAGTATTCTCGGCATTGTTAACTACCTTGATACTGGCTACCTTCTTTTTTGGAAATTGTGATTTCTTTTTCAGTTGAGCAGGTTCCTTGTCTTTGGACTTGGCGTGCTCTTCTAATCGTCCTCTTCTTTCCGATTTCTGCGAGGAATTCTGAAAAGATTGAGAGGGACGTGTATCAATGTCTTGATATCTATCAGGTTTTTTAATATTATCCCTATTTCTAAGGTTATATCTATTCCCAGAGGGTTCACTCTGAGGTGACCTTTGTCTCGGGTTCGGAGATTTCTCTCTTCGCCTAGGAGACCTTCCTCTGGACTGGAATTTCTTTTCTTTAGGATTGGACTGTTTATTTCCATCCCAGTTCTTTTTTGGTGAATTATTATTAAAAAATATTTTTTCTGGACTTGTAGTCAGTTGCGGTTTTACTGGTATTCCACCTAGACTATCTCTGCCTAGTTCTTCATAGGATTTTTCTATGATTCTGGCAATTTCAGCTGGTTGGTCTGCTATATCTGTCTCTTTTAACCTCTGGCGGATCGCCACGTTTGCTGCTTCACCCTTTATGTTGGCTAGTAATATAGCCGAGACCTGCTTGAAGTCTTTCAGTAATTTCATACCAAGAGTTAAAGCAGGTTCTGGACCGTATTCATCTTGAATTTGTTTTAGCACATCTGGTATCACCGAAATGGATGGGACACCGTGCGTTTTTGTGTAGATGGAAGCAAAGACTGTACCCCAAGTGTCACAGTCCTCAATGTGTGGTGCGATTCCCATTGGGAGACATATAGTCAGAATCCTGTGTTTTTCTAATGGGGTGGTGTGATTTTATTTGTGTTCCCCTGGTGAGGGGTCAGCTGTGGAATTTTAATCGCTGGCTGAATTGTTGAAGTCCGCATTACATACTGAACTAATTGTCTATGAATTTTTAGTAGTTGTTTTAGCTGTATTAACAGCTCTGCTGCAGGCATTCTTTCGATGTCTGGATGTGGTGTGTATCCGGCTAGGACCGGCCACGTTGCTCCTGGTCTTCCTAAAGGACCGAGCCTTGTAATGTGATTGTTATGTATTAGGGCGCCATCAAATAAGAGCAAATGCTCTTGGAATTTGAGTGGTACTTCCACCTCCTCGAAAGGAGTGTACTCATTAGGAGGTTCCTCTACTTTGTAATAGTGGAAGTACTTTGTTACAGCATTTGCTGCTGGAAAATTTATCCATGTATAGTATACCTCTGTCTGCCGATATTCGTGTGCCTCAATTACGAATATGACTGTGCCACCTCTAGGTGTCAGTCCATTTTCTATAAGTTTTAGAGTTATAGCTCTTCTTTTGGCGACCTGGATGAGTATTATATCCGGGTCTGCATCGAGTGCTGTAGTATCAGCTGCTGCTATTTCAGTAGCTAATCTAATTGCCTCTCTTTCATCATCACTCTCTGCCATTTTACAGACAGGACAGTATTATGTTTGTTTGCAGATCAGGTTTCTTATGGAAACAGAGATTAGATGCACAATATTTTGGAACTGTTTTATCCTTCAACGTTGACTAGACCAAGAACCATACATAGGAGTTCCCTCCTGCGAGGTTTTGGAGGATATTATAACCTTTCACCCACTCCAGACGTCTTTGGAGTATTTGGGAAAAGGGGTCTGAGTGAGAAAGCACGACTGAGTTACTCTAAATGTCTTACGTTAGTTTTATCGCCCTTTCCAAACGCGTTGGGCGCCATGTAGTGTAGCTCCTATTTTCCCAATAGGCTCTGCGCATTGGAATAGTGCCTACAGCAGTAAAGGCCTAGGCCAGACGTTAACTAGGTCTACTACTGTCGATACTAGACTTAATTTTTGGGTTTGCCAGCTAAGCTCAGAGTTCGCTAGAAACTTTCTCGAATGTTCAAGGAAGGATTAACTCCCCTGATTAGACAAGAAGGGATTTAGTTTCTGACAACCATAGAACATGACAACTTTGCTCTCCCCTAATCAAGAGTCAATCTCGAGAGTCGTGTGAGCACAAGGCAATTATTTTACTCAGTCAGTACGTGCATTCTTAGTCTCATCAGAATGTAGAGAAAAGGAAGAGACGGGCGTGTTCAATAAAAGATGTTATTTATTGATCAGTCTCTTTTCTCGTACAAGAGAAATGGATCGATATTATTGCAATACTTATAGTTAAGTAAAGTGCATACATTAGAAGCAATAGTATAAAATAATACTGTAAAAACATTGATATGGTTTCTGAGCCATATGATGTTTAAAATGAATAAAATATATTTACATACACATATACATTTGACTAAACGTACTCAACTGGTGTTTCTAACTACGCCTACCCCGTGTACCTGACCTAAGTCTAATGCGTGGGCGGGAATAGAAAGTTACAGTTTAGTTTAAGTTTGTTTTTGCCAAGTGAATAACTAAAGAATTCTCTAGGAGGGGTTATTCAGTTCTGTACCTGGAATTTAGGATGAATGAGGAATGGTATCTCTTTCTCTGCTCTCGATATTCCAGGCTGCCTGCGAGGGCTGCCCAGAAGCGCCGGTGCTGGGTCTCTCGGCTTGAGATAGCAGCGCGTCTCTCAGCGCGTCAGGAAGGCGGGGCTGCTGCCTGCGGGGTCTGCTCCTGCTCTCGGCTTCGGCAAGTATGGCTGCTCCGTCTTGTCACCACGCGTGTGTCTTGCATAGGGCAAGGTCGGCAATATTTATACCTTAAAGGTGCCGGGATTGACGTAAGGATGGACATAGGTACGTCAATAAAGATGTCATACGACTTGCTCGTTAGCACATTCTTTACTAAAGTTCTCTGTGAAATCAAAACAATGGCCGCACGGATTATCCAGGTTGTCATAGGTTTGATTTGTTATGAGAACGTCGTATGCCTTATCAGGGGCTGGAGGAATGTCGCTTGTCTAATTAGATCTCAAGCGTTATGACCTAATCAGATAACACGTTCCTGTGCCGTAGTGTGACTGCGTCAGATAACGGTATCTGCATCATGGGGGATTTCTTGCCTCATGGGCTGACTGTTAGTTAACTAGCTAGTAAGTTTAACCAGAATAGGGTCAGGAATAGGGGGATCGAATCAGAACCTATAGAAATACACGACAATACTGACTGCAAACACCTACAAATAGGATATGCATACAAAGGCACGGTCTGTGGAGCTGATACCTATGGTAATTTTATAAATGTAACTCAAAGACAATACTGACAGTCTCACTGGTACACAGCTACAATGACCAACCCTGGACTGAAGGGAGCTAGGGCTTAAAGGAGATCACAGTTGTTTGAATAAAAAAATATGCTTTTGTGTTGTTTTGCGTAAGTTAGCATTCGCAGCACCATTTTGTGTAAGGACGCCATTTTATATCATAATCAAAAGGAATCCTTCCCCATTTCCGAGAAACGGCCTTCTCTAGGTTATGTTTCTGCATAGCTGCATTCTGTTACACTAATAAATGTACTGTTCTTATTAATGCATACCTTTCCTTTAGACGTAAGACTTCTCCCACTTGTCTAGTGGTGGGTACAGGCAGAGTGAC
Organism: Lissotriton helveticus; assembly: GCF_964261635.1. Lineage (NCBI taxonomy): Eukaryota > Metazoa > Chordata > Amphibia > Caudata > Salamandridae > Lissotriton > Lissotriton helveticus. Next base: position 455,375,189 of record NC_136072.1, on the reverse strand, counting down.
CTTGAATAGTAGATAAGGTGTACCGGCCTCAGAATCGAAACTCACTCCTTTGTAATGTACTTTCATTGGTTTTGAAGTGTACATAATGTATTGTTATGCTTGCTGATGTCAGTCCCTCTTTAGCACTCCTAGCGACTGGGCAGACAGGGCTCCGCTCTGAGTGAACTTTAAATAAACTGTTATTGGTTTGTATTCTCTACCGTCTGACTGACTCTTCATTTATATGGAATGCTGAGAGGTGGTCATGAGTGACCAGAGTGACCCTAATCCGGCCACTTCCTTCAGTTGGCACCCGAAAAGGGACTCCTTCGGGTGACTGACACATCCCCTTCAGTGGATGGAGGGGAGATCGAGGCCATCGTCAAGTCAGATGGACAGATCAGGGATCCTTGAATGAAGAGTTCCTGATAATCACAGCTGCCCCTTCTGTCCCGCCAGACAGTGCCTAGCCCAGTGATCATCCTGAATGGAGTCCTGAACGGGGAAACTCTTGGATCTGACGGTTTGATAGGAAAAGTCGGCAGTGGAGAATAATTTTGTTTGACCTGCATATATCAGGTGAGTTTGTTTTGGTTCTTTGTGGATATGGTTCCATTTTGGTTTGTATTTGCTACAGTCTAAGGGCCATCTTTGGGGTAAAAGCAATTGCAATTGTTTTGCTAGGAATAAAATAGTGAACTTGTTTTCTTTTGAGAATGCCTAGTGATAGCAAATTGTTTTTCTTGTGCTGTCATTGTTGTTCTGATGATGCTGATGCTTGATTGGAAGAAAGCCAGCCAGCGCCTCCAGATGGCACGCCGAATGTATGTGGCGCATACTCTTGGCCCTATTATGTTTAGTACATTATGACACAAATATATGAGCGACAATGTTGAGTTGCAGTAGCCGTTGACGGGCACTTTCGATGAATAAAAGATTGAGTAATTACAAGAACAGTTGTTTTAGAGACAAAGTAGGCAGTCTATGTTTGGTTCCCTTAGAACATGGCAGAAACAGAAAGCAGCTAGATAGAAGTGGTTGAGGGCAGAAAAGGAGGCCCAGAAAGGGAGAATGCAGACATTGACTCAGAAGCTTATGATAGGGAAAGACAAGAAAAGGGTGGTGAATTTGAAGATAGAAGGTTTCAATTACAAATTGATAAATCATATGTGGTTCAGGTAGAAGATTATGCTTTTGTGGAGGAATTGGATACTCAACCCCTGCCTCCATATGCCCCACAAAGAATATATCCCACTATTCCAGTGCCCTCACAGCCACCTGTTACAGTTGATTCCATTCTCCCTGTCCCTGTGTCTACTGTTGTTACTTCTTCAGCTGTGGCTTTAGCTTCTTCTCTGTTGCTTTGCCATTTGTGGCAACTGTGACTGTTAGTGCCCCTGCCACCCCTATTGTCTCATTATTCCAGTACAAGCAACAACGACCCCCCAATCCTTGTCCTGAGGAGAACCCTCAACTTATTCAATGGGTTCGAAACGCGTCGGCGTCCTACTCCACCCAGATACTGCAAATACCAGGGCACAATAGGAACATAATTCGCACAAATTCTATACTTCCGCTTAGTTTTGTGTGTTCCTATTCCGTTGTACCACATGTCAAAATCAATACGTATCTAGTGGTGGTGGAAACAAGTAGGCTAGTATTTTATTTTTCTGTCCACTTGTTCATTTTGTATTCAGGATTGGTGCCTCAGCACAACGTTATATTTTGAGGCATAGCACAGTTGTTTTTTGTAATCACAATTGTTATATGTGTACATTGTAATTTTATGTATTGTTTTTGGTTTCAATGCATTTGTGTACTTCTGTGAATGTGGTGTGCATCCCTTGATGCCAAAAAAACGTTTCAAAAAAACTTTTTCATAAAAATACAAGTGATCAATCACAAATGGTTTGTCCGCCTAGCAATTAATTATACTAGGTGTGCATTTGTTTGTATTCATTCAGACTGTCCGGTACTTTCTTTTGTTTGGTTTATAAGAGTGGTCCAAGCCGGTCAGAGACAGGACCCAGCCTTTCCCTCTTCCCTACCCCTATTGTCTCAGCATCCCTCTCGACAGCTCTTTCTCCTGTGACACACCATAAGAGACGATAGTGCGTTTTACTTCTGTTACTTCTCCCACAATGGTTTTTCATCCTCCGACATTAGTCAGTAGTGGAACGCCAGTATGTGTGTTTGAGGATCGGGATTGGATGAAATTCAAGGAGCGTATGGGACCGTTAGTGCGATATGATGTGGTAGATGACCAGAAATAGGTGTAAGAAACTGGCTCTATATATACTGCACCAAAGTGAGGTATAGTGTGTATAGAGTCCAAGGGTCTCCAGAGGTTTGGCAGAGGCTAAAGTTAGATAGAACCTTACTCTCTAAAGTGGTACCTTGGTCGAGCAGGAAGGCAGTATCAGAGGACAGTGTAAAGCATTTGATGTACATACTCAGTCAGCAAATTGAGTCACACACTCAAGAACTGAACTCTAGGCCAATTGTTTTGTGTAAAAAAATATACTGTTGTTTTATTTCTAGAACCAAGCAAGCCTGGTACAGGTAAGAATAAAAATACTTTTCAGTAGTAAATTACTGGTATGAACACTGTTCAAAATAGCAGTGCAACTTGTACTGGTTTTGGTTACAGTTTTAAGTAAGCAGTTTGCAACACATTACAGGTATAGTACATTCAAATTAATGGGCTTTTTAAGTAAAATGCAGTTAATTACTTTTCAGATTACTTATGCTAACACAGGACTGGATCCTAGATTCAGCCCTGGGACATTCCCTGAAAGCAGGTGAGTAAATGAGTTTTGCTTATAGGTACGATTTTTAAAGAATATTATTGCATTTCAAAAGTTGATTTTTCACATAATGTCACCAATGTGATCCTATGGGAGGAAATTCACTTAGCAGGTAAGTTATGTTATCGATACTTTTTCTTACTCAGCGCTGGATCCTGGACTCAGCACTGGGACATTGCCTGAAAATAGTTGAGAAAATGCGTTTTGGTTATTTGGCTCATTGTTAAGGAATACTGTAGTTTTCAAAAGTCGACACTTAGAAACGTTTTGGGAGAAAAAGTGTCAATGTTATCCAATGAGGAAAAATTAGTTATCGGTTTCAAGGTAAGTAATCAGTCGTCTGAGTTAGGGTTCTGGGGTTAGACTCAGGGGTCTCCCAGGGTCAGTGATGCACTGTTGTTGCACCCTCAGTGGCACTCGGGCGGCCGGGTGCAGAGTGGTGAGACCCAATGTTATCATATGGAGGATAGGGGGGCTCCGGTTGTTGGTGGCTGGCAAGCAGGCCACAGGGTTGTGGGAGCAAAGCTCAGGGCAAGTTGGGGACCAAGTTAGCACTAATGGGGCACCCTCAGCAGCGCTAGGGCAGCCGGGTGCAGGGTGCTGTTTTGAGGTTGGGTGCCCTGTTGATTTCAATGGGGATTCTCCTGGACAGAGAAACACTGCCGGCTCGGGGACGAGGATCTTCCAGGAGTGACCACCACTTTGAGGGGTAAGTTGGGATGTATAGGGATGGTTAGGCACCGCTAGGTTGGGCACACAAGGCCGTGGGGTATCGGGTGCAGGGGTGCCTTTGGAGGTCAGATTTTCTTACCCGCTCTGGTTGCGGTAGGGGGGGTCCTCTGGATTGAGGCTGCAGGCGTCGCCTGGAGGCTTGATGCAGGTCAGGGGTCACAGGATCTCAGGTCAGAATCACTGGGGGACCTCCTCGTGGTGTTTGTTCATTCAAACATGGGCCGGGCTTGCTGGGTGCAGAGTGTGCTGCATTTGCGGTTTCTGGTTGGCACCAGAAGCTGCAGTTTAAACACGCCGGTGTTCACAGGAGAAACAGCTTGGAAAGTGAATGCAGGCAGGTCCTCTGGGGTTTTTGAGGTTGCTGGCCGCTGGACACGCCGGGGATTCGAAGGAGCAGGTTTGAGGGGAGACAGGCCTGTAGGGCTGGGGCCAAGTCAGTGGGTCCCGTCCTCTTGTTAGCTCTGCACGGCTTCTCATCCTTCTTCTGTCTTTGTGGTTGCTTGATCTGAGGAAGGAAGGTTCAGGGTGCCCCTAAATACTAAATTTAGAGGCGTTACAGGTAGGTAAAAGGCAGGGACCAATGTGTCTCTTCCCTGGGGTGGGTACACCCCCTATTCTGCCACTCTCCAGTGGGAGGGGGGCAGGAGCCTGTCCTTGGTTGGATGGGTCCTCCATCCTCAAGATGGCAGGGACTAAAGGTTGTGCTTCACCTCGCCTCCCCCACCTTAGAGGTAGAGTTGGCAGAGGTGGGCACACCTCTCTTGCTCACTTTGTTTTTCCCACCGGGTCTCCCGCCCAAAGTGGGGGGTAGAACCAGTGGGGACCTGCTCAGTACAACAAGTGGTCTGGAGAGGCTCACAAAGGCGGCATGCCTTTGAAGCCTCTCCTTCGTGAACCCTGCCCATCCTGGGGGAGGAGTCTTGGCACCTCGTCCCAGAATGTGCATTGTTTCAGGCCCCCGAGAGCAGCAAGCTCTCAACCCAGGGGTCCAGAAACATGTCTGGTGGTGGCAGCCTAGGCAGTCACTCAGTCAGGTCACTGGGAGTTGGTCGAGTTTCTGGGGGCATCTCCAAGATGCCCTCTGTCGCGCATCTTACATTAAATCCCACACTGGCATCAGTGTGGGTTTAATGTGCTGAGAAGTTTGATACCAAACTTCACAGTCTTCAGTGCAGCCACTCTGGTGCTGTGGAGTTCGTAATGACAACCTGCCAGCACTATATATTCTTAATGGCAGCACTGCACTTACAGTACCGAGGAATGGACCTGGGTACTGTAGGGGTACAGGACTCATGCACCTGTACCCTCACCACTGGCATAGTGCACACAGCTAGAGGGGTGATTGATGTAGGCCAGGGCAGGTTTTTGTGGGCATGGCACACAGCGATGTGTGCCATGTTGACTCTTTGTTTTGTTCTGCACCAAGACACTCAGCCTGCAAAGGTAGTATGTGTGTGTGCCAGGGTACAGGGCCTCTAAGGGTGGCACAATAAGTGCTGCAGCCCTTAGGGGCCTTCTCTGGTCACAGTTCCCTGGGTACCTATGGTACCATTTACCTGGGGCTGACATGTGGCCAGAGATACCAATTGGGTTTAGGCTTCAATGCACTTTTTAGGGAAGAAACACAGGCCCTGGGTACCTGATTGGCAGGAGCCCAGGGCACACTCAATCAAAGCACATCAGCAATTCAGCAAAAAGTGGGGGCATACAATGCATGCAAGAAAGAGGGCACTTTCTCAAAACAGATAATAGCCCATAATCCCATTTATAGTGTAGCGGACATCTGGGCGAGTATGAGAGGTTGTGAGCCCTTCATAGAGCAGCATGCACTTAAACACATGTGCGCAACTTTGATTGGTCTTTGGCAGCAGTGTTTTGAAGCAGAAGCACATCAAATTATACATGACGTTAGAGATCAAGTGTATATTAGTGAATTGGCGCCAGAACAGGTTTTTGCTAATGTTACTGCAATATTAGCTTATAGAGGAACACTACATAAGAGAAGTCCCAAATCACTGTCTCAGTTTCTGATGTGAGAGGTCCATCCCATTTAATATCCAGAATTGCTGGAATTAACAGATGGCCATGGTAATGTCACTTGAGCGGCAGTGGCAGCCAGGTTTCAGGACCAACGGGTTTATACTCCATGGAAAAGAAGTGAAGTTTTGTCTCTTAAAACTCATTTGCCTGACACTACTGCATATTATAAAGAATTGACTGAATCTGCTTCTTCCACTGTGATGACTCTTGCTGATATTGAAATGTTTTTTGGTTTACTGGTACCGGTTGATATTTGGAGGCAGGTGCACACGCAAGAATATGTTGTGGAATTGGGAGGTACTTGGGATCAAATAAAGCATGGGATGGGACAGAAAGCCAGGTGATAAGCTCCAAGCAGAAGTGTTGGCCTTGCCAGGCCGCATTATTACTTATATGCATTCCCTTATTCTGCCGAGTAAGGTATATTGGGATAAATTGTCGGCTTGTCGACAAAAGAAAGATGAGAGTGTGTCTTCCTTTTTCACTCGGTTTGTAGGTACGTTTTTAGATTACAGTGGGCAGGATTTTTCTATTGAGGGAGGTGTTCGGTTGTTTGATAATAGATTTGTTTTTAAACTGCTTCCTGAAATTATGATTCGATTGCAGGCTTCTGAGAGTACTTGTTCCATCTCTTCCCCTTCTGAATATGGTACTGTATTATGAACATAGGGACAATGAGGAAAAGGAGAGGACAGAGAAAAGGCATAAGCATTTAAAGACAAAGGCAGCTGGCTTTTAGAGGGAATGGTAGAGGACGTTTTGGTACTGCCCAACAGCTCCCATGCACTAGTAGGCTGCCGAACACTACGCCTTTGGGGCCAAATCAGTGTGCATATTATAAGGAGGAGGGTCATTGGTGTAGCGAGTGTCCTGTGCTTTTGTAAAAGGTAGCAGTCCCTAGAGGTTGAGGTTCTCATGGACGGGGTCGTGGAGCTGGTGAGGCTCATAAGGCACAGCATGCTACAGCCTCACAGGGTCGTTCTGATAATAATTACTTCAATGACCCTCGTGATGGGCAGTACTACCACGATGACTATGATATGGATGATGTGACAGGAATGTCCTATAGCTAGGACAGCCAGGGACAGAGTGGGGGACACGTTCCGATACCTGTAGACCAGCATGGTCCTTACGTAACAGCGGAACTACAAGGTTCGACTAAGGAATTTTTGGTGGACACAGGTGCGACGAAAGATTAAGTTTTTCGAAATAAGGTCCCGGGGACAGCTCTGTCTGACCATAATAATGCTTCAGAAGGTTTTTCTGGTATACCGGTTGTAAGCCCCATTTTAAGCCCCCTTGCGTTGCCCATGAGTCCTTTCACCTCTGATTCGCCTTTGCTGCTGACATCTAATTGTGGTGAAAAGTTGATGGGTTTGGATTTGGATTTATTGAAGAAACTGCATCCTACGATTTACTGTTCTCCAGAAGTTATCCATATGAAAATGGGTCCAGATGTAGCACGTGCTAAACAGTGTTTGTCCAAAGATGCACCTCTTCCTGTTGAATTTAATGATGTGCCACCCAAACAGACGATACCGAAGTGGGACTGCTGCAGATAACACCAGTTTCGACACAGGTTAAGGACGGTGCTATTTTGCCTTGTACAATATAAAATACCACAGGCAAGAGAGCAAGCCTTTTTACAAATTATACAGGATGTGATTAAGAAAGGAGTGGCTGAGGAAGATGACTGCTATTATTTGTAATAGCCCCATTCTTCCAATTCTTAAAAGGATGCTTTCAGGTTCTCTTGATGAGCATGAAGATGTTTATTGTTTTATGATTCATTTGTGCAAAGTTAATAAAATAGTGGTTACCCAGTATCCTGTGGTCCCTGACATTACCACTCTTTTGACAATGATTCCTTCTTCTGCTAAATTCTTTTCTGTCATTGATTTGAAAAACGCGTTCTTCAGTATTCCAATTCATTCGGATAGAAGATATATGTTTGGGTTCACTTTAGCTGGTAGAAGCTTTAGGTTCTGTCGTGCTCCTCAGGGCTATACAGAGAGTCCAAGTTTTTATAGCCAGGCTTTGAAAGATCAGTTGGATTCTTTGTCACTTCCCACAGGTAATGTATTGATGCAGTATGTTGATGATCTTCCTATTGCTTCACACACTGAACAAGGTTATAAAGATAGTACAGTTAAGTTATCGCTTCATTTAGCTCGACATGGACATACATGTTTTCTTTCTAAATTTCAGTATTGTCAACAGGTCACCTACTTAGGTCACCTACTGTCAAAGGTGGGTAGGAGATTGACCCCTGAGCACATCAGTACCATTGTTAAAATGCCCATCCCATAAACTCAGAAAGATGTGCACCCTTTTATAAGTATCATTTCTACTGTTGGCAATGGATTCTTAAGTACTCCTTACTAATCAAACCCTTGCTTGCACTAACCACTAAAGATGTGCATGATCCCTTGCCTTGAATGCATGAATGTCAGCAGTCTTTTGAGCAAATGAAACCTGCGCTCTGTTCTTCTCCGGTACTCAGCACTCCTGATTATAACAAATTGTTTGTGTTGTACGTCCATGAGATGAGATGGTTGGTTGTGCGCATTATGTTTTATCACAAACATTTGGAGAAAAGCAATGGCCGTATGCTTATTTTTCAGCTGTTCTTGACTCAGTTGCAGTCTAAGAGTGGTCACGGCTGTGGCTGTCTCAATAAGACAATCGGCTAGACTCGTACTTGATACTGACCTCACAGTCATTGTACTCCATGCTGTGGATACACTTTTAAACAAGACAAAGACACAGCACCTCACCAGTGCACATCTGACTGGCTATGAATTAACATTGTTTGCCAAACATATTACGATCAAAAGATGTGCCATTCTGAATCCAGCCACGCTACTGCCCCTCCCTTCTTAGAGTGATGAGATTGATAAACATGATTGTATCTTCCAGACGGAAGAAGAGATGAAAGGATGGGTAGACTTGACTCATGTTCCCTTATCTGACCCACAAGGAGAACTATGTCAATGGCTTGTGTTTTAAATTAGCAGATGGCACTACAACTGCTGCATATTTTATTACTACGCTGTGTACAGTAGCTGAGACATCCTGAGTTCCTTATCAATCGGCCCAAGCTGCTGAGCTTGTTGCTTTAATACAAGCTTGCGAATTAAGGGACTGGTTGTCAATATTTATACTGACAACCAGTACGCCTAATTTTGGGCAACTCTGGACAGTAAGAGGGTTTCTTACTTCGCATGGCACATAGATTCAGCACGGGCACCTCATGTTGAGGCTTTTGTCTGCTATTACACTCCCTAAGAAATTGGCTATAGTAAAGTGTAGTGCCTCTCGGAAAGTTACCGATGACATAGCTATCTGATCAGCAAAAGCATTTCCCTTACCTAAGGAAACAGCTCGGACTAAAATGAAAAGAATGTTTGTAGCAGGTCCTGCTAGGTGGGTGCCTGAAATTACCATTGTATCTCTTTTCTATTCCCGAGTGTATCTTCAAAGTGAGGCCACAATAGAGGAATTACAGTATGGCAAGAAAGTACAGCACAATTGAAGATGAAGGGTGTTGGATCGATAAGTCAGGGAAGCAGAGAAGGATGTTGCCAGATGCATATGTTCTTCCTGTAGTCAAGATGGCCCATGGCTCTGCCCATATCAGTGCAAAGGGTATTTGCAAGTTGTAATACCCTGAATGATAACATTCTGAAAACATCTGCACATTTAGGGAAGTACTGCATTGTGTGCATGATGCACAATACTGGAAAGGGTACCCCTACACCATTTGGTAATTTTGCACCACCCACTTTCCCTTCTGACGTCCTCCAGATGGACTATATTGCATTTGATAGGTGCAAGAATTTTAAGTATGTGTTGGTGGTTGTTTGTGCTTTTAGTAAATGGGTCGAGGCTTATCCCACTGAAGACAATACAGCTGTTACGACTGTAAGGGTACTCCTGAAGGAGTTCTTTCCTCGTTTCCGCTTGCCCCATTTGATCTGGAGTGATAACAGAAGTCATTTTGATGCTAAACTAATTCAATTAATTTGTGATGGCTTGAGTATCAAGCAAATGTTTCATGCTGCCAATCATCCACAGTCAGCAGGTTTGGGTGAGAAGTACAATGGTACTCTGAAGCTGAAACTGGTAAGATTCAGGAGACCACAGGGTTACAGTTGCCACTGCCAGATGCTTTACCATTAGCTCTTTTGTCAACAAGAACTACAGCATATTCTAGGACAGGATTGTCACCATAAGAGGTTGTGTTTGTATGCCCTGCAAATGTCTGGGGCATCCCGCACCCTCTGTGGTTTCCTGACATTGAGTATCCATTGTTGATAGACTATCTTTGCCAGTTAACTGAAAGTTTGCTTTCTATTCACCAACAGGTCCAGGAATCCCTGCCAGCTACACCAGAGGCTCCCTGACACAATATTCAGCCTTGGGATTTTGTCCTGGTGCGCAACTTCCAGGGGAAAAAGAGTTTGGAGCCGATATAGAAGGGGCCGGGACAAGTCCTCCTATATACGCACAGCTATTAAGGTCACTGTCTTAAAGAACTGGATCCATGCGACTCACTGTCGCAGAGTCCCTCAACCTCGGCCCTATGACCAGTGGACGAAAGATGGAGTAGGGGACTCCGAGCGTGAAATAAAAAGGTGCCTCGATTTACCCCCTTCAGTGACGTCAGGCTGACCTGGACCAAAACGGATGAGGAAAATGATGAAGTGCTGAATGCAGCAGTTCCTCCGGAAATACGGGCAATTCAGGAGCCCCTTTTTGTGGGCCCTTCTGTACCTGGAGTCACTAGGTACAATCTGCGATCTCAACTGAGAAATAGTGTGCAAAAGGAGAAGTCAGATTAGGTAGGGATGGAATGTGTAAGTTAGGGTGTACTTTGTTAAAGTACCAACGGAGTTAGTTTAGGGTGATGTGAGGCTTGTGCACTGTTTGAACATTGGAAAGGATATATTGATAGTATCCCTTTGAGGGTACATGATCCTGGTCGATGTGGGAACCCGAGCTTAGGACTGAGCAAGCTCCACCGCTGGTGCTCAAGAGCTCCAACGTTTTGATGGACAATAGGAGCCTGTACCAGTGAGGCTCTGACCGACACTGGGAATTTATATATTCCTCCTGCTGACATTTTACCCCTTGGTTTCATCATTCTACTATGCATCCCTTTGGCAGAATGGTTGCTGATGAAGAGCAACCAGTGATTTCCCCTTGTACATACAGGAATATTTTGGTCAACTAAGAAAAAGATCGTATGTAATATTTGTGTGATTTTATTGCTATTGATTCTAGGTGGAATGTCTTGGGTTTTTGAACGTGATCAAATGCACCGTCTAGTGTTGAGAACAAGATTGTTTCTCAAACACGCACAAAAAAGACAGCCCAGAGTGATGTATTTCTAGACACACCTAATATATTTTTGGGGGCAGGTACAGCTTGTTATCCCACCGAATCTGTTAAAAGTTTATGGACTGCTTACCCATTGTCACTTGTCAATTACACGTATACATGCCCAGCAGACTTCATAGAAGTAAGGTGTGAGTTTGGTAAGGGGTATCCTGGCCCTTGTTTGTATTACAGAAAGCCACGAGGAAAGGAGTACCCGGGGTGTGAAAATAATATGTATTGTGACAACTTGTATATGAAAAAGTTGAACATTACCTTAGTGGGCTGGCATTACCAAGATTTAATGGTTACTCAAAAAGCAGTTTTTTACCCTGCTTGTTTTCTGATAATTAATTGTACTTTTTAATAGTACTGATGCATTTTTGTATGTTATTTGTTCTGGAGTAATACGGTTTAAGAATACAATCTCTTTAGTGAAAAAGAAGGATCCGAGTACCTTTGGAATGAATACCAGATATGCCCCTATAGATTATTAAGGCCCACTTTATGTGTGAAACCTTGACCACCGGTCCAGGTTCAGCACTCTCCCCAGCAGCTCCGCTACATTCCTGCATCAACAGAACCCTCCCTTCACCAGGGTTCGCACCAGCAGCCCTCCTCAGATGCTCAGGTGACCCAGGTTCCAGTCCTATCTGGTGTCCCCCTCGCCCCCTGCTCACTGGTTCTGGGGTTTTACTGTCCCTGTCCTGTTTTGGGGAATTTTACTTTATTTGGGTAATTTAATTTAATTTAATTCTTGCTCGCTTTTAAATCTTGTGCGTTCTCCCGCCTTTCCCACCACTGCTGCCCCTGTGGCCCCTCCCTCTATACAGCAGGCTCCCACCTCGAATCCCGCCCCCTCCCCTACTTAATGGCGGCCACTGCGCGGTCGTGCCAAAGGCGTGCCTAAGGCAAGCCCGTCTATGCCCGTCCACGACCCGACCGCGGCCAGTGCCAGGAAGCCTGGATCTACGGAACCACGCCAATACATCTCCGCCGCCCTCCACACACTCAACCCCGGAAGACTCAACAGCGACCAAAGAGCCACATTGAACACCACCCAAGGACAGTTCTCCTGCAGACACTGCTGATGATCCTTCACCATTGACTGCGCCCCCAAGACCGCAGAAAATTTGCTCGATGCCCGCACCACCACTCCCATGCATCCCCCTCAATGTACGCTCCCTACACAGATACGCCATAGAGATCTGGGATCTGCTCGACACCCTCTCGCCCGACGCCGCCTTCCTCACCGAAACCTGGACAAACTTTGCCTCCAGCCCCAATATCACCACCGCCATCCCTGACGGATACAAGATACAGAAAAGGGACCACCCCCACCATCCAGGAGGAGTACTCGCCATCACTCACAAGACCTCTCTTCGACTATCCACCTCCAACGCGTGTGACCCCCAATCCAACACAGAACACCTCCACTTCCAGATTCAGACCAACCCTATGACCACGCTATGGCCTACAGACCCCCCGGACCACGTACCTGGTCCGCAACCACCATCGCCGACCTTGTCTCACCCCACGCCATCGCTTCCACAGACTACATTCTACTCAGAGACCTCCATTTCCACCTCGACAACCGCAGCGACCCAGATTCCATCACCCTCCTCGACAACCTCTCCAACCTCGGACTGAAGCAGCTCATCACACCCCCCCACGCACTGAGCTGGACACACCCTAAACCCCATCTTCGCAGGAGGGACAAACATCCATTTCAGCCATACCATACAGACCCCTAGACAGACCACCACTGCATACACATCCACCGGACCCAAACTCCCCCCGCCCGCCTCGAAGGAACTGGAGCGAAATCACAGAGCAGCACCTCAACGCCACCCCTTCCTAGACCCACCCCTTGGTTTGTTTGTAGTACACTGAGCAGGGAAATGGGGAAGTCAAAGTGGTCTGTACACTCCACTTAAATGGGTGGTTTGTACAGATGAGGTTGAGAAAACAAGTTCCAATATGTGGTCTTTGGAGTGTGTTAGTTGTGTGACATGCTATACTATGTTGTGTGTGTCAATGAGGTTGAAGAGGCTGTCTCTAATGTATTTTTAGCTTTCGTGGTCTGGAAATTTGAAGTCACCGAAGGGGGTGTGTAGACATGTTGGATACAAAAGCTGGTGTGGAGAGCCAATCATTTGTCAATGAAGTCCTTCTTCTGCCCAGGAGGCCTACAGTAGAGCAGAAAGGTTGTGGTCTGTGTTGCAGAGAGTTGAAAAATGACATGTCAGCAGTTCCTTGAAGATGAGTGTTACTTATTTGCCTAGGGTGCTGGACAGTGCAAAAATAGGCTTTTCTTTACAATCACCCACAAAAGTTTGGACTGATACTGCTAATTTTGTGACTCTAAAAGTGCACTGAGAACTGCAAACCACGCATTGGTGCCAATGCTTTTACCCTCAAACGTGTATGTTTAATTGACTTACCCTAATTGGCTTAACTTAATTTACTTACCCATGGGTACCTCTGGTAACATATACTGTGGACTTATAAGTAAGTTAATGGTCCCACATAGACTGAATGCGCCACCGTGACAAATCAAGGCTTGACTCCAGCAAGCCTTTGTAGACTGGAAGAGAAGATATTAACTGATACCTCAGCTTTACAATTCAAACCCATGGCATTGCCCAGGCTTTACTTTTCAATATTCATAAGTCACCCTTAAGGAAGATCTAACGAGCCCTAAAGGCAGCGTGCATTATATTAAAAAGAAGGAGGTTTGCTTTTAAAAACTTAAAAAATTTCAATGTTGGGTTATTACTGTCAAGACATGTAGGGTAGTAAGGCTAGTAGCCCCATTAGCAGGTATGCAGTTACACACTGACAACATAGCGTGCTAATTTGCAAATGGGTTACTAAAAATTGTACTTCATGGTATCAAAAGAATCATTGCATTAAATCCAACATGTTGATCGAGTCCAAATTAATGTAAATATTTTATAAATGGCAATTTTAGAAAAATGACACTTTGTTGCCCAAGGTTTTCCAGTTGTCGTTTTCTGCTGGGCACAGCTGCTGTCCATGAGACAGACTGCTGCTCTCCTGGGAAGAGGTGAGAATGACTCTCAGGAAGTGAAAGAAATGACCTGCCGAATAAAGAGACATAACTAGAGTCGGTGTGAGCACAACAAGCAAGCTTCAATGGGAAAGTCACCTTTGAAGGGAAAATGGAAGTCTAACTTGGAAGTGGCTGTTATTATCAAGGGCAGAGAAAGAAATGCTGCTGCCAAACCGTTTTTCCAGGGGAGTGTAGCACTCAAGTAGCCATTCCTCTGGGTTGGGCTAGGAGCCTCCACACACTGAGGGAAGGTTCCAGCTATGCTAGGAGTGGTCAGAATAGAACAACTAGGCAAAAAAGCCTCACTGATGCTGTTAGAAATGGGAGTCTCTAGTTGGCAGAGGTAGGTACCTTTGTCCAAATAGGGCCCCTTGCTTCTAGTCAGGGTAAGGGGATACATACTCTAGATAACCCCTGCTCACCCCCTTGGTAGCTTGGCACGAGCAGACAGGGCTATCCCAAAGGTAATGTGTAAAGTATTTGTACCAACACTAAGAGTAACACAGTGATAACACAACAAATGGACACCACACGAGTTTAGAAAATAAAGTATCTTTATCTAAACTACACAAGACCAAAACAACAAAAATCCAACATACACGGGGGAAGATATTCAGTAAAATGTCTTTGCGAAAGTTTTTACAAGAATAACCTGGTAGGGACTGTATTTCTTCAGGCGAAAAAGTACTAGGGTAAAACTGTCTTTGAGTTGAAGCAAATTATATGCACAGATCGTAGTATTATAAGCACTTGTCACTTTGGCACCGACGGACGGTGCACCTGCTGTTCTGAACCCTTTGCCACTGCAATATTGGCTCCGTTGGTCAGCTGCGAAGGAATTATGCTATTAAATACGTGAAACAAATAGATTCAGGGATAACAGGCCCTGCTACCGCGACTCCCTTCTATGCAGGTACGGGCAATTATTATCAGCAAGAGAGGGGGGCCCGCTATCCATATAACTGCTTTACAGTGTCCTGCTGGACCACAACCGATGATCGCAGTACAGCTCCCTCTCTGGAGATAACAATCTTGCTGACGAGTCGGGCCCACAGCTGTGACGGGGCACAAAGCAATCTTGATAGTCACGGCTTCTGCAGGCCTCTAGAGGGTCACAGGCAGTGCACAGACACACGCACACAGTGTCGTAGAGACGATCTTGGGAATGTGGTGGTGGTGAATTTGAAGATAGAAGGTTTCAATTACAAATTGATAAATCATATGTGGTTCAGGTAGAAGATTATGCTTTTGTGGAGGAATTGGATACTCAACCCCTGCCTCCATATGCCCCACAAAGAATATATCCCACTATTCCAGTGCCCTCACAGCCACCTGTTACAGTTGATTCCATTCTCCCTGTCCCTGTGTCTACTGTTGTTACTTCTTCAGCTGTGGCTTTAGCTTCTTCTCTGTTGCTTTGCCATTTGTGGCAACTGTGACTGTTAGTGCCCCTGCCACCCCTATTGTCTCATTATTCCAGTACAAGCAACAACGACCCCCCAATCCTTGTCCTGAGGAGAACCCTCAACTTATTCAATGGGTTCGAAACGCGTCGGCGTCCTACTCCACCCAGATACTGCAAATACCAGGGCACAATAGGAACATAATTCGCACAAATTCTATACTTCCGCTTAGTTTTGTGTGTTCCTATTCCGTTGTACCACATGTCAAAATCAATACGTATCTAGTGGTGGTGGAAACAAGTAGGCTAGTATTTTATTTTTCTGTCCACTTGTTCATTTTGTATTCAGGATTGGTGCCTCAGCACAACGTTATATTTTGAGGCATAGCACAGTTGTTTTTTGTAATCACAATTGTTATATGTGTACATTGTAATTTTATGTATTGTTTTTGGTTTCAATGCATTTGTGTACTTCTGTGAATGTGGTGTGCATCCCTTGATGCCAAAAAAACGTTTCAAAAAAACTTTTTCATAAAAATACAAGTGATCAATCACAAATGGTTTGTCCGCCTAGCAATTAATTATACTAGGTGTGCATTTGTTTGTATTCATTCAGACTGTCCGGTACTTTCTTTTGTTTGGTTTATAAGAGTGGTCCAAGCCGGTCAGAGACAGGACCCAGCCTTTCCCTCTTCCCTACCCCTATTGTCTCAGCATCCCTCTCGACAGCTCTTTCTCCTGTGACACACCATAAGAGACGATAGTGCGTTTTACTTCTGTTACTTCTCCCACAATGGTTTTTCATCCTCCGACATTAGTCAGTAGTGGAACGCCAGTATGTGTGTTTGAGGATCGGGATTGGATGAAATTCAAGGAGCGTATGGGACCGTTAGTGCGATATGATGTGGTAGATGACCAGAAATAGGTGTAAGAAACTGGCTCTATATATACTGCACCAAAGTGAGGTATAGTGTGTATAGAGTCCAAGGGTCTCCAGAGGTTTGGCAGAGGCTAAAGTTAGATAGAACCTTACTCTCTAAAGTGGTACCTTGGTCGAGCAGGAAGGCAGTATCAGAGGACAGTGTAAAGCATTTGATGTACATACTCAGTCAGCAAATTGAGTCACACACTCAAGAACTGAACTCTAGGCCAATTGTTTTGTGTAAAAAAATATACTGTTGTTTTATTTCTAGAACCAAGCAAGCCTGGTACAGGTAAGAATAAAAATACTTTTCAGTAGTAAATTACTGGTATGAACACTGTTCAAAATAGCAGTGCAACTTGTACTGGTTTTGGTTACAGTTTTAAGTAAGCAGTTTGCAACACATTACAGGTATAGTACATTCAAATTAATGGGCTTTTTAAGTAAAATGCAGTTAATTACTTTTCAGATTACTTATGCTAACACAGGACTGGATCCTAGATTCAGCCCTGGGACATTCCCTGAAAGCAGGTGAGTAAATGAGTTTTGCTTATAGGTACGATTTTTAAAGAATATTATTGCATTTCAAAAGTTGATTTTTCACATAATGTCACCAATGTGATCCTATGGGAGGAAATTCACTTAGCAGGTAAGTTATGTTATCGATACTTTTTCTTACTCAGCGCTGGATCCTGGACCAGCACTGGGACATTGCCTGAAAATAGTTGAGAAAATGCGTTTTGGTTATTTGGCTCATTGTTAAGGAATACTGTAGTTTTCAAAAGTCGACACTTAGAAACGTTTTGGGAGAAAAAGTGTCAATGTTATCCAATGAGGAAAAATTAGTTATCGGTTTCAAGGTAAGTAATCAGTCGTCTGAGTTAGGGTTCTGGGGTTAGACTCAGGGGTCTCCCAGGGTCAGTGATGCACTGTTGTTGCACCCTCAGTGGCACTCGGGCGGCCGGGTGCAGAGTGGTGAGACCCAATGTTATCATATGGAGGATAGGGGGGCTCCGGTTGTTGGTGGCTGGCAAGCAGGCCACAGGGTTGTGGGAGCAAAGCTCAGGGCAAGTTGGGGACCAAGTTAGCACTAATGGGGCACCCTCAGCAGCGCTAGGGCAGCCGGGTGCAGGGTGCTGTTTTGAGGTTGGGTGCCCTGTTGATTTCAATGGGGATTCTCCTGGACAGAGAAACACTGCCGGCTCGGGGACGAGGATCTTCCAGGAGTGACCACCACTTTGAGGGGTAAGTTGGGATGTATAGGGATGGTTAGGCACCGCTAGGTTGGGCACACAAGGCCGTGGGGTATCGGGTGCAGGGGTGCCTTTGGAGGTCAGATTTTCTTACCCGCTCTGGTTGCGGTAGGGGGGGTCCTCTGGATTGAGGCTGCAGGCGTCGCCTGGAGGCTTGATGCAGGTCAGGGGTCACAGGATCTCAGGTCAGAATCACTGGGGGACCTCCTCGTGGTGTTTGTTCATTCAAACATGGGCCGGGCTTGCTGGGTGCAGAGTGTGCTGCATTTGCGGTTTCTGGTTGGCACCAGAAGCTGCAGTTTAAACACGCCGGTGTTCACAGGAGAAACAGCTTGGAAAGTGAATGCAGGCAGGTCCTCTGGGGTTTTTGAGGTTGCTGGCCGCTGGACACGCCGGGGATTCGAAGGAGCAGGTTTGAGGGGAGACAGGCCTGTAGGGCTGGGGCCAAGTCAGTGGGTCCCGTCCTCTTGTTAGCTCTGCACGGCTTCTCATCCTTCTTCTGTCTTTGTGGTTGCTTGATCTGAGGAAGGAAGGTTCAGGGTGCCCCTAAATACTAAATTTAGAGGCGTTACAGGTAGGTAAAAGGCAGGGACCAATGTGTCTCTTCCCTGGGGTGGGTACACCCCCTATTCTGCCACTCTCCAGTGGGAGGGGGGCAGGAGCCTGTCCTTGGTTGGATGGGTCCTCCATCCTCAAGATGGCAGGGACTAAAGGTTGTGCTTCACCTCGCCTCCCCCACCTTAGAGGTAGAGTTGGCAGAGGTGGGCACACCTCTCTTGCTCACTTTGTTTTTCCCACCGGGTCTCCCGCCCAAAGTGGGGGGTAGAACCAGTGGGGACCTGCTCAGTACAACAAGTGGTCTGGAGAGGCTCACAAAGGCGGCATGCCTTTGAAGCCTCTCCTTCGTGAACCCTGCCCATCCTGGGGGAGGAGTCTTGGCACCTCGTCCCAGAATGTGCATTGTTTCAGGCCCCCGAGAGCAGCAAGCTCTCAACCCAGGGGTCCAGAAACATGTCTGGTGGTGGCAGCCTAGGCAGTCACTCAGTCAGGTCACTGGGAGTTGGTCGAGTTTCTGGGGGCATCTCCAAGATGCCCTCTGTCGCGCATCTTACATTAAATCCCACACTGGCATCAGTGTGGGTTTAATGTGCTGAGAAGTTTGATACCAAACTTCACAGTCTTCAGTGCAGCCACTCTGGTGCTGTGGAGTTCGTAATGACAACCTGCCAGCACTATATATTCTTAATGGCAGCACTGCACTTACAGTACCGAGGAATGGACCTGGGTACTGTAGGGGTACAGGACTCATGCACCTGTACCCTCACCACTGGCATAGTGCACACAGCTAGAGGGGTGATTGATGTAGGCCAGGGCAGGTTTTTGTGGGCATGGCACACAGCGATGTGTGCCATGTTGACTCTTTGTTTTGTTCTGCACCAAGACACTCAGCCTGCAAAGGTAGTATGTGTGTGTGCCAGGGTACAGGGCCTCTAAGGGTGGCACAATAAGTGCTGCAGCCCTTAGGGGCCTTCTCTGGTCACAGTTCCCTGGGTACCTATGGTACCATTTACCTGGGGCTGACATGTGGCCAGAGATACCAATTGGGTTTAGGCTTCAATGCACTTTTTAGGGAAGAAACACAGGCCCTGGGTACCTGATTGGCAGGAGCCCAGGGCACACTCAATCAAAGCACATCAGCAATTCAGCAAAAAGTGGGGGCATACAATGCATGCAAGAAAGAGGGCACTTTCTCAAAACAGATAATAGCCCATAATCCCATTTATAGTGTAGCGGACATCTGGGCGAGTATGAGAGGTTGTGAGCCCTTCATAGAGCAGCATGCACTTAAACACATGTGCGCAACTTTGATTGGTCTTTGGCAGCAGTGTTTTGAAGCAGAAGCACATCAAATTATACATGACGTTAGAGATCAAGTGTATATTAGTGAATTGGCGCCAGAACAGGTTTTTGCTAATGTTACTGCAATATTAGCTTATAGAGGAACACTACATAAGAGAAGTCCCAAATCACTGTCTCAGTTTCTGATGTGAGAGGTCCATCCCATTTAATATCCAGAATTGCTGGAATTAACAGATGGCCATGGTAATGTCACTTGAGCGGCAGTGGCAGCCAGGTTTCAGGACCAACGGGTTTATACTCCATGGAAAAGAAGTGAAGTTTTGTCTCTTAAAACTCATTTGCCTGACACTACTGCATATTATAAAGAATTGACTGAATCTGCTTCTTCCACTGTGATGACTCTTGCTGATATTGAAATGTTTTTTGGTTTACTGGTACCGGTTGATATTTGGAGGCAGGTGCACACGCAAGAATATGTTGTGGAATTGGGAGGTACTTGGGATCAAATAAAGCATGGGATGGGACAGAAAGCCAGGTGATAAGCTCCAAGCAGAAGTGTTGGCCTTGCCAGGCCGCATTATTACTTATATGCATTCCCTTATTCTGCCGAGTAAGGTATATTGGGATAAATTGTCGGCTTGTCGACAAAAGAAAGATGAGAGTGTGTCTTCCTTTTTCACTCGGTTTGTAGGTACGTTTTTAGATTACAGTGGGCAGGATTTTTCTATTGAGGGAGGTGTTCGGTTGTTTGATAATAGATTTGTTTTTAAACTGCTTCCTGAAATTATGATTCGATTGCAGGCTTCTGAGAGTACTTGTTCCATCTCTTCCCCTTCTGAATATGGTACTGTATTATGAACATAGGGACAATGAGGAAAAGGAGAGGACAGAGAAAAGGCATAAGCATTTAAAGACAAAGGCAGCTGGCTTTTAGAGGGAATGGTAGAGGACGTTTTGGTACTGCCCAACAGCTCCCATGCACTAGTAGGCTGCCGAACACTACGCCTTTGGGGCCAAATCAGTGTGCATATTATAAGGAGGAGGGTCATTGGTGTAGCGAGTGTCCTGTGCTTTTGTAAAAGGTAGCAGTCCCTAGAGGTTGAGGTTCTCATGGACGGGGTCGTGGAGCTGGTGAGGCTCATAAGGCACAGCATGCTACAGCCTCACAGGGTCGTTCTGATAATAATTACTTCAATGACCCTCGTGATGGGCAGTACTACCACGATGACTATGATATGGATGATGTGACAGGAATGTCCTATAGCTAGGACAGCCAGGGACAGAGTGGGGGACACGTTCCGATACCTGTAGACCAGCATGGTCCTTACGTAACAGCGGAACTACAAGGTTCGACTAAGGAATTTTTGGTGGACACAGGTGCGACGAAAGATTAAGTTTTTCGAAATAAGGTCCCGGGGACAGCTCTGTCTGACCATAATAATGCTTCAGAAGGTTTTTCTGGTATACCGGTTGTAAGCCCCATTTTAAGCCCCCTTGCGTTGCCCATGAGTCCTTTCACCTCTGATTCGCCTTTGCTGCTGACATCTAATTGTGGTGAAAAGTTGATGGGTTTGGATTTGGATTTATTGAAGAAACTGCATCCTACGATTTACTGTTCTCCAGAAGTTATCCATATGAAAATGGGTCCAGATGTAGCACGTGCTAAACAGTGTTTGTCCAAAGATGCACCTCTTCCTGTTGAATTTAATGATGTGCCACCCAAACAGACGATACCGAAGTGGGACTGCTGCAGATAACACCAGTTTCGACACAGGTTAAGGACGGTGCTATTTTGCCTTGTACAATATAAAATACCACAGGCAAGAGAGCAAGCCTTTTTACAAATTATACAGGATGTGATTAAGAAAGGAGTGGCTGAGGAAGATGACTGCTATTATTTGTAATAGCCCCATTCTTCCAATTCTTAAAAGGATGCTTTCAGGTTCTCTTGATGAGCATGAAGATGTTTATTGTTTTATGATTCATTTGTGCAAAGTTAATAAAATAGTGGTTACCCAGTATCCTGTGGTCCCTGACATTACCACTCTTTTGACAATGATTCCTTCTTCTGCTAAATTCTTTTCTGTCATTGATTTGAAAAACGCGTTCTTCAGTATTCCAATTCATTCGGATAGAAGATATATGTTTGGGTTCACTTTAGCTGGTAGAAGCTTTAGGTTCTGTCGTGCTCCTCAGGGCTATACAGAGAGTCCAAGTTTTTATAGCCAGGCTTTGAAAGATCAGTTGGATTCTTTGTCACTTCCCACAGGTAATGTATTGATGCAGTATGTTGATGATCTTCCTATTGCTTCACACACTGAACAAGGTTATAAAGATAGTACAGTTAAGTTATCGCTTCATTTAGCTCGACATGGACATACATGTTTTCTTTCTAAATTTCAGTATTGTCAACAGGTCACCTACTTAGGTCACCTACTGTCAAAGGTGGGTAGGAGATTGACCCCTGAGCACATCAGTACCATTGTTAAAATGCCCATCCCATAAACTCAGAAAGATGTGCACCCTTTTATAAGTATCATTTCTACTGTTGGCAATGGATTCTTAAGTACTCCTTACTAATCAAACCCTTGCTTGCACTAACCACTAAAGATGTGCATGATCCCTTGCCTTGAATGCATGAATGTCAGCAGTCTTTTGAGCAAATGAAACCTGCGCTCTGTTCTTCTCCGGTACTCAGCACTCCTGATTATAACAAATTGTTTGTGTTGTACGTCCATGAGATGAGATGGTTGGTTGTGCGCATTATGTTTTATCACAAACATTTGGAGAAAAGCAATGGCCGTATGCTTATTTTTCAGCTGTTCTTGACTCAGTTGCAGTCTAAGAGTGGTCACGGCTGTGGCTGTCTCAATAAGACAATCGGCTAGACTCGTACTTGATACTGACCTCACAGTCATTGTACTCCATGCTGTGGATACACTTTTAAACAAGACAAAGACACAGCACCTCACCAGTGCACATCTGACTGGCTATGAATTAACATTGTTTGCCAAACATATTACGATCAAAAGATGTGCCATTCTGAATCCAGCCACGCTACTGCCCCTCCCTTCTTAGAGTGATGAGATTGATAAACATGATTGTATCTTCCAGACGGAAGAAGAGATGAAAGGATGGGTAGACTTGACTCATGTTCCCTTATCTGACCCACAAGGAGAACTATGTCAATGGCTTGTGTTTTAAATTAGCAGATGGCACTACAACTGCTGCATATTTTATTACTACGCTGTGTACAGTAGCTGAGACATCCTGAGTTCCTTATCAATCGGCCCAAGCTGCTGAGCTTGTTGCTTTAATACAAGCTTGCGAATTAAGGGACTGGTTGTCAATATTTATACTGACAACCAGTACGCCTAATTTTGGGCAACTCTGGACAGTAAGAGGGTTTCTTACTTCGCATGGCACATAGATTCAGCACGGGCACCTCATGTTGAGGCTTTTGTCTGCTATTACACTCCCTAAGAAATTGGCTATAGTAAAGTGTAGTGCCTCTCGGAAAGTTACCGATGACATAGCTATCTGATCAGCAAAAGCATTTCCCTTACCTAAGGAAACAGCTCGGACTAAAATGAAAAGAATGTTTGTAGCAGGTCCTGCTAGGTGGGTGCCTGAAATTACCATTGTATCTCTTTTCTATTCCCGAGTGTATCTTCAAAGTGAGGCCACAATAGAGGAATTACAGTATGGCAAGAAAGTACAGCACAATTGAAGATGAAGGGTGTTGGATCGATAAGTCAGGGAAGCAGAGAAGGATGTTGCCAGATGCATATGTTCTTCCTGTAGTCAAGATGGCCCATGGCTCTGCCCATATCAGTGCAAAGGGTATTTGCAAGTTGTAATACCCTGAATGATAACATTCTGAAAACATCTGCACATTTAGGGAAGTACTGCATTGTGTGCATGATGCACAATACTGGAAAGGGTACCCCTACACCATTTGGTAATTTTGCACCACCCACTTTCCCTTCTGACGTCCTCCAGATGGACTATATTGCATTTGATAGGTGCAAGAATTTTAAGTATGTGTTGGTGGTTGTTTGTGCTTTTAGTAAATGGGTCGAGGCTTATCCCACTGAAGACAATACAGCTGTTACGACTGTAAGGGTACTCCTGAAGGAGTTCTTTCCTCGTTTCCGCTTGCCCCATTTGATCTGGAGTGATAACAGAAGTCATTTTGATGCTAAACTAATTCAATTAATTTGTGATGGCTTGAGTATCAAGCAAATGTTTCATGCTGCCAATCATCCACAGTCAGCAGGTTTGGGTGAGAAGTACAATGGTACTCTGAAGCTGAAACTGGTAAGATTCAGGAGACCACAGGGTTACAGTTGCCACTGCCAGATGCTTTACCATTAGCTCTTTTGTCAACAAGAACTACAGCATATTCTAGGACAGGATTGTCACCATAAGAGGTTGTGTTTGTATGCCCTGCAAATGTCTGGGGCATCCCGCACCCTCTGTGGTTTCCTGACATTGAGTATCCATTGTTGATAGACTATCTTTGCCAGTTAACTGAAAGTTTGCTTTCTATTCACCAACAGGTCCAGGAATCCCTGCCAGCTACACCAGAGGCTCCCTGACACAATATTCAGCCTTGGGATTTTGTCCTGGTGCGCAACTTCCAGGGGAAAAAGAGTTTGGAGCCGATATAGAAGGGGCCGGGACAAGTCCTCCTATATACGCACAGCTATTAAGGTCACTGTCTTAAAGAACTGGATCCATGCGACTCACTGTCGCAGAGTCCCTCAACCTCGGCCCTATGACCAGTGGACGAAAGATGGAGTAGGGGACTCCGAGCGTGAAATAAAAAGGTGCCTCGATTTACCCCCTTCAGTGACGTCAGGCTGACCTGGACCAAAACGGATGAGGAAAATGATGAAGTGCTGAATGCAGCAGTTCCTCCGGAAATACGGGCAATTCAGGAGCCCCTTTTTGTGGGCCCTTCTGTACCTGGAGTCACTAGGTACAATCTGCGATCTCAACTGAGAAATAGTGTGCAAAAGGAGAAGTCAGATTAGGTAGGGATGGAATGTGTAAGTTAGGGTGTACTTTGTTAAAGTACCAACGGAGTTAGTTTAGGGTGATGTGAGGCTTGTGCACTGTTTGAACATTGGAAAGGATATATTGATAGTATCCCTTTGAGGGTACATGATCCTGGTCGATGTGGGAACCCGAGCTTAGGACTGAGCAAGCTCCACCGCTGGTGCTCAAGAGCTCCAACGTTTTGATGGACAATAGGAGCCTGTACCAGTGAGGCTCTGACCGACACTGGGAATTTATATATTCCTCCTGCTGACATTTTACCCCTTGGTTTCATCATTCTACTATGCATCCCTTTGGCAGAATGGTTGCTGATGAAGAGCAACCAGTGATTTCCCCTTGTACATACAGGAATATTTTGGTCAACTAAGAAAAAGATCGTATGTAATATTTGTGTGATTTTATTGCTATTGATTCTAGGTGGAATGTCTTGGGTTTTTGAACGTGATCAAATGCACCGTCTAGTGTTGAGAACAAGATTGTTTCTCAAACACGCACAAAAAAGACAGCCCAGAGTGATGTATTTCTAGACACACCTAATATATTTTTGGGGGCAGGTACAGCTTGTTATCCCACCGAATCTGTTAAAAGTTTATGGACTGCTTACCCATTGTCACTTGTCAATTACACGTATACATGCCCAGCAGACTTCATAGAAGTAAGGTGTGAGTTTGGTAAGGGGTATCCTGGCCCTTGTTTGTATTACAGAAAGCCACGAGGAAAGGAGTACCCGGGGTGTGAAAATAATATGTATTGTGACAACTTGTATATGAAAAAGTTGAACATTACCTTAGTGGGCTGGCATTACCAAGATGTAATGGTTACTCAAAAAGCAGTTTTTTACCCTGCTTGTTTTCTGATAATTAATTGTACTTTTTAATAGTACTGATGCATTTTTGTATGTTATTTGTTCTGGAGTAATACGGTTTAAGAATACAATCTCTTTAGTGAAAAAGAAGGATCCGAGTACCTTTGGAATGAATACCAGATATGCCCCTATAGATTATTAAGGCCCACTTTATGTGTGAAACCTTGACCACCGGTCCAGGTTCAGCACTCTCCCCAGCAGCTCCGCAACATTCCTGCATCAACAGAACCCTCCCTTCACCAGGGTTCGCACCAGCAGCCCTCCTCAGATGCTCAGGTGACCCAGGTTCCAGTCCTATCTGGTGTCCCCCTCGCCCCCTGCTCACTGGTTCTGGGGTTTTACTGTCCCTGTCCTGTTTTGGGGAATTTTACTTTATTTGGGTAATTTAATTTAATTTAATTCTTGCTCGCTTTTAAATCTTGTGCGTTCTCCCGCCTTTCCCACCACTGCTGCCCCTGTGGCCCCTCCCTCTATACAGCAGGCTCCCACCTCGAATCCCGCCCCCTCCCCTACTTAATGGCGGCCACTGCGCGGTCGTGCCAAAGGCGTGCCTAAGGCAAGCCCGTCTATGCCCGTCCACGACCCGACCGCGGCCAGTGCCAGGAAGCCTGGATCTACGGAACCACGCCAATACATCTCCGCCGCCCTCCACACACTCAACCCCGGAAGACTCAACAGCGACCAAAGAGCCACATTGAACACCACCCAAGGACAGTTCTCCTGCAGACACTGCTGATGATCCTTCACCATTGACTGCGCCCCCAAGACCGCAGAAAATTTGCTGGATGCCCGCACCACCACTCCCATGCATCCCCCTCAATGTACGCTCCCTACACAGATACGCCATAGAGATCTGGGATCTGCTCGACACCCTCTCGCCCGACGCCGCCTTCCTCACCGAAACCTAGACAAACTTTGCCTCCAGCCCCAATATCACCACCGCCATCCCTGACGGATACAAGATACAGAAAAGGGACCACCCCCACCATCCAGGAGGAGTACTCGCCATCACTCACAAGACCTCTCTTCGACTATCCACCTCCAACGCGTGTGACCCCCACTCCAACACAGAACACCTCCACTTCCAGATTCAGACCAACCCTATGACCACGCTATGGCCTACAGACCCCCCGGACCACGTACCTGGTCCGCAACCACCATCGCCGACCTTGTCTCACCCCACGCCATCGCTTCCACAGACTACATTCTACTCAGAGACCTCCATTTCCACCTCGACAACCGCAGCGACCCAGATTCCATCACCCTCCTCGACAACCTCTCCAACCTCGGACTGAAGCAGCTCATCACACCCCCCCACGCACTGAGCTGGACACACCCTAAACCCCATCTTCGCAGGAGGGACAAACATCCATTTCAGCCATACCATACAGACCCCTAGACAGACCACCACTGCATACACATCCACCGGACCCAAACTCCCCCCGCCCGCCTCGAAGGAACTGGAGCGAAATCACAGAGCAGCACCTCAACGCCACCCCTTCCTAGACCCACCCCTTGGTTTGTTTGTAGTACACTGAGCAGGGAAATGGGGAAGTCAAAGTGGTCTGTACACTCCACTTAAATGGGTGGTTTGTACAGATGAGGTTGAGAAAACAAGTTCCAATATGTGGTCTTTGGAGTGTGTTAGTTGTGTGACATGCTATACTATGTTGTGTGTGTCAATGAGGTTGAAGAGGCTGTCTCTAATGTATTTTTAGCTTTCGTGGTCTGGAAATTTGAAGTCACCGAAGGGGGTGTGTAGACATGTTGGATACAAAAGCTGGTGTGGAGAGCCAATCATTTGTCAATGAAGTCCTTCTTCTGCCCAGGAGGCCTACAGTAGAGCAGAAAGGTTGTGGTCTGTGTTGCAGAGAGTTGAAAAATGACATGTCAGCAGTTCCTTGAAGATGAGTGTTACTTATTTGCCTAGGGTGCTGGACAGTGCAAAAATAGGCTTTTCTTTACAATCACCCACAAAAGTTTGGACTGATACTGCTAATTTTGTGACTCTAAAAGTGCACTGAGAACTGCAAACCACGCATTGGTGCCAATGCTTTTACCCTCAAACGTGTATGTTTAATTGACTTACCCTAATTGGCTTAACTTAATTTACTTACCCATGGGTACCTCTGGTAACATATACTGTGGACTTATAAGTAAGTTAATGGTCCCACATAGACTGAATGCGCCACCGTGACAAATCAAGGCTTGACTCCAGCAAGCCTTTGTAGACTGGAAGAGAAGATATTAACTGATACCTCAGCTTTACAATTCAAACCCATGGCATTGCCCAGGCTTTACTTTTCAATATTCATAAGTCACCCTTAAGGAAGATCTAACGAGCCCTAAAGGCAGCGTGCATTATATTAAAAAGAAGGAGGTTTGCTTTTAAAAACTTAAAAAATTACAATGTTGGGTTATTACTGTCAAGACATGTAGGGTAGTAAGGCTAGTAGCCCCATTAGCAGGTATGCAGTTACACACTGACAACATAGCGTGCTAATTTGCAAATGGGTTACTAAAAATTGTACTTCATGGTATCAAAAGAATCATTGCATTAAATCCAACATGTTGATCGAGTCCAAATTAATGTAAATATTTTATAAATGGCAATTTTAGAAAAATGACACTTTGTTGCCCAAGGTTTTCCAGTTGTCGTTTTCTGCTGGGCACAGCTGCTGTCCATGAGACAGACTGCTGCTCTCCTGGGAAGAGGTGAGAATGACTCTCAGGAAGTGAAAGAAATGACCTGCCGAATAAAGAGACATAACTAGAGTCGGTGTGAGCACAACAAGCAAGCTTCAATGGGAAAGTCACCTTTGAAGGGAAAATGGAAGTCTAACTTGGAAGTGGCTGTTATTATCAAGGGCAGAGAAAGAAATGCTGCTGCCAAACCGTTTTTCCAGGGGAGTGTAGCACTCAAGTAGCCATTCCTCTGGGTTGGGCTAGGAGCCTCCACACACTGAGGGAAGGTTCCAGCTATGCTAGGAGTGGTCAGAATAGAACAACTAGGCAAAAAAGCCTCACTGATGCTGTTAGAAATGGGAGTCTCTAGTTGGCAGAGGTAGGTACCTTTGTCCAAATAGGGCCCCTTGCTTCTAGTCAGGGTAAGGGGATACATACTCTAGATAACCCCTGCTCACCCCCTTGGTAGCTTGGCACGAGCAGACAGGGCTATCCCAAAGGTAATGTGTAAAGTATTTGTACCAACACTAAGAGTAACACAGTGATAACACAACAAATGGACACCACACGAGTTTAGAAAATAAAGTATCTTTATCTAAACTACACAAGACCAAAACAACAAAAATCCAACATACACGGGGGAAGATATTCAGTAAAATGTCTTTGCGAAAGTTTTTACAAGAATAACCTGGTAGGGACTGTATTTCTTCAGGCGAAAAAGTACTAGGGTAAAACTGTCTTTGAGTTGAAGCAAATTATATGCACAGATCGTAGTATTATAAGCACTTGTCACTTTGGCACCGACGGACGGTGCACCTGCTGTTCTGAACCCTTTGCCACTGCAATATTGGCTCCGTTGGTCAGCTGCGAAGGAATTATGCTATTAAATACGTGAAACAAATAGATTCAGGGATAACAGGCCCTGCTACCGCGACTCCCTTCTATGCAGGTACGGGCAATTATTATCAGCAAGAGAGGGGGGCCCGCTATCCATATAACTGCTTTACAGTGTCCTGCTGGACCACAACCGATGATCGCAGTACAGCTCCCTCTCTGGAGATAACAATCTTGCTGACGAGTCGGGCCCACAGCTGTGACGGGGCACAAAGCAATCTTGATAGTCACGGCTTCTGCAGGCCTCTAGAGGGTCACAGGCAGTGCACAGACACACGCACACAGTGTCGTAGAGACGATCTTGGGAACAAAGCACTTTTAAGCAATGCAGATTTCATGAAGGTCACCAGCTGTGCACAGACACACATGTAGAGCGTCGTAGAGATGATCTTAGAAACGTTTATGTTCCTGTGTTTCTGCAACAGGAGGCCAGCTCACACAGGCCCTTAGAGACTCCTCTTCAAGCAGGGGGGTGTACACAGCACACAGCAAAGTCCCTTGTCCTTCCCTCAGCAGTTGCAGCAAACTGCAGCCCAACCCCAGACACACAGCAAGGGCAGTACTTCTCAGTATCTTCAGCTGTCCTCTTTGGCAAAGGTTCCTCTTGATCAGGAAGTAGTCTACAATTCAGGGGTTTTAGTTCTGATACTTTTACTCCAAAATGTCTTTGCTACCTTTGTGCAGGGGGCTCTGAGCCCAGTCCAAACCAGTTCTGGGGGCACTCTGCCAGAGCACATCTTACTTTGTTAGTGTGGGCCAGGGTCTTCAGACACACCACAGGGGGAGGGCCAGCATTGTGGAAGGCAGGCACAGCCCTATTCAGGTACAGGTGCTACTCTTCCCACCACTCCCAATGCAGATCGGCCTATTCAGCCTAGTGCTAACTCATCCAGACTCCTGGAGCCACAACACCTCACCAGCCCCTGTCACTCCCAAAGCCAGACAGTCAATCCACAACCAGGCCAAGGCACACAGAAAGGTTGAACAAGAAAAATAGCTACTTTCTAAAAGTGCTATTTTTCAAACACAGAATTAAAAAAAACATCCTTCCTAAAAGATGCGTTATTAAATTCTGAGTTAATGGATACGAGACTCCAATTTCCTACCTTACTCCTATGGGAAAATATGCTTGTTAAATGTTACAGAGCATTCCTCCATTCTGTCCTATGGGCAAGATAGCCTTTCAATAGTGAAAAAACAAAATTGGCAGTGTTTCACTATCAGGACCTGTTACCCAACTCAGTACATGTCCTACCTTTCACATACACTGCACCCTGCCCAGGGAGGGTACCTTGGGCCTTCCATAGGGGTGTTCTATGTGCAAGGAAAGGGAAGGGTAGGGCCTGCCAAGTGGGTGCACTTGCCAAGTTGACATTGCAGTTAACAAACTGTGTGCAGACACTGCGGTGACAAGCCTGAGACATCTTTTCTGGGCTACTCTCGTGTTGTAGTCACAATCAGCGCTGCAAGCCCACTAGTAGAATTTGATTTACCAGCCCTGGTACACTCAGTGCACTTTTCTAGGGACCTACTGGTAAAACAAATATACCAATCATGGATAACCAATCACAGTAACAATTTACACAGAGAGCATGTGCATTTTGGGCACTCTACTACTGTTGATCAGTGCTAGAGTCCTAAAGCCAACAACCACAGGTCAGGAACAAATAGGAGGAAAAGCAAAGATTTCGGGGATAACCCTGCAAAAAGAGCTGATGCTGACATCAAGTTGCACCTGGGAGGCCAAGATCTGACCCTCAAACATTGGCTCTGAGTCTACTGGACCAGGAAGAGTCATAAAAGTTCACTTTTGTTGCGCTAGAAGGAAGCTACCACAAGTTAAAGGAAACCGCTAGGTTTACAGTAACTGGAGACCAGTAAAGCAGTGGCAACTGGACCTCTGCTAGTCTTCACCTATATCTCATGGGGGATCAACCCCTGAGGCCAAAATTCCCCCCCCCCAAGCTGGGAGACCAAGATGTGGCCACAGGAAGACTCACCAGCTCAGCCTCCTCCTCAGCATCTTCATGTATCCTCTAGTCCTTGCATTAGGACAACTTCATTGATTTCAATGGCAGCTTGACCCAAGAACTTCAAACTGAACTGGAGACTGCTAAAATCTACAGGTAACTGGCCCTCTGGACCTCACTGACCTGGGACTGGCTCTCTGTTGGATTTGGCCCACCCAATAGGCGCTAGATCACGATTTAGGGATAGCCACAACAAACTACTTGAAAATAGCTATCAATTGAAAAGCAGTGATTTGTTGTTTCTTTAAAAATACATCTCTCTAGAATCCTCTGTGGATTATATTTATTGAGGTGTCTATTTATTAAAAAAAAAAGCTTGTATTTGTTATTTGTTGTTTTTTAACCCCTTCGCTGCTAGGCCTTTTCCCCTCCTGTGCTAAGCCTTTTTTTGGCGATTTGGGGTAGTGCGTGCTTAGGCCCCTGTAACTTTTTGACCACATAAGGTATCCACGCCCAAATTTGCGTCCTTTTCTTCCAACATCATGTGGATTCTAAAGGTGCCCAGGGTTTGTGGATTCCCTTGGAGGGGTCCCAGAAATTAACCAAAATATAGTGAAATTTTTGTTTTTTTCAGAAAAATGGGAAAAACGGGCTGGAAATGAAAGCCTCTGGATTTTTCTGTGCAAATGTTATCAAAAAAGGGCTTGTGGGGCTGAAATCTCCATTTTCTCAGGTTTTAAGGAAAGACAGTCTTTTGTCAGAGAACCAACATTTTTCACACAGTTTTGGCATTTTTTCTGGGACATAGCCTATTTTTGCTATTTTTAGAGCTTTCCACCTCCTTCCAGTTAATGTTAGAAATGTGTTTGAAAGCAATAATGGATCCTAATAAGCTATACATTTTCGAAAAGTAGAGAAAATTCTGAATTCAGAAAGGGGTCATTTGTCTAAATCCATGAAGGTTTCTCTATAGAAACTAAAAGTTAAATATTGGAATTTGTTGAAAAAAACAGCCTTTTGTCTCAACGTTTTCACCTATAACTTTTTGTAATTTTGACAGCTCTTAGAAAGCAATATACCGTTACATCCGTTGGACCTTCCTGGTTGTGGGGATATATAGGACTTGTAGTTTCACCAAGAACCCGACGAACCCAGATCCAAAAACTGAGCAGCAACTTGCAATGGTATTTTTTTATTTACTGGGTATAGAGCACTTTTTCTTGGAAAATGTATACATGGAAAAATCTGTATGAAAGACACCTATGTATTTCTGATTGGGTACAAATTATAGAGTATAGAAACAGTATATAATTGCACATTTTCAAAATTGGGAATACTCATACTAGCATGAGAATTATTGGTCGTTTTTTAAAAAGATTTTTTTTTTACACAATGTCTTTCATTGGGAAGGGAGAAATGCATGAAAACTCAATTGGTAATAACAATTGATTTACAAATATGAATTACCCTAAGTCTCCCGATAAAAACGGTACCTCACTTGTGTGGGTCGGCCTTGTGCCTGCGACAGGAAACGGCGCAAAATGCAACGTGGTCACACCTCAATTTTGCAGTTACAAATTGACCCTTTTATGGCAAAGTGCCTAGCTGTAGTTTTTGCACCCTAGCTCTGCCGGCACCTAGGGAAACCTAGCAAACCTATACATTTTTAAAAACTAGACACCCAGGGGTATACAGGATGGGGTGACTCGACTGCCTACCACCAGGTTCTGTTACCCAGAATCCCTTTCAAAGCTAAGAAATTGACAAAAAACGCATTTTCCTCACATTTCTGTGGTGGAAAGATCTGGAATCTGCGTGGATCAACAAATTTCCACCCACCCAGCGTTTCCCCGGGTCTCCCAAAAAAATGGTACCTCACTTGCCTGGGTCTGCCTAGTGCCTGCGACAGGAAACAGCGCAAAACGCAATGTGGTCACACCTCAATTTCGCTGTGAAATCGTGCCCTTTTTGGGCAAAGAGACTACCTTTTGTTTTTTAACCCTAGCTCTGCCGGCACCTAGGGAAACCTAGCAAACCTATACATTTTTGAAAAAACTAGACACCAAGGGGAATTCAGGATGGGGTGACTCGACTGCCTACCACCAGGTTCTGTTACCCAGAATCCCTTGCAAACCTAAGAAATTGACCAAAAAAACGCATTTTCCTCACATTTCTGTGGTGGAAAGTTCTGGAATCTGCGTAGATCAACAAATTTCCACTTACCCAGCGTTCCCCCGGGTCTCCCGAAAAAAAAGGTACCTCAATTGCCTGGGTCTGCCTAGTGCCTGCGACAGGAAACAGCGCAAAACGCAACGTGGTCGCACCTCAATTTCCCAGTGAAATCGTGCCCTTTTTGGACAAAGAGACTACCTTTTGTTTTTGTACCCTAGCTCTGCCGGCACCTAGGGAAACCTAGCAAACCTATACATTTTTGAAAACTAGATACGCAGGTGAATTCAGAATGGGGTGACTCGACTGCCTACCACCAGGTTCTGTTACCCAGAATCCCTTGCAGAGCTAAGAAATTGACAAAAAAACACATTTTCCTCACATTTCTGTGGTGGAAAGTTCTGGAATCTGCGTGGATCAACAAATTTCCACCCACCCAGCGTTCCCCCGGGTCTCCCGAAAAAATGGTACCTCACTTGCCTGGGTCTGCCTAGTGCCTGCGACAGGAAACAGCCCAAAACGCGACGTGGTCGCACCTCAATTTCGCAGTGAAATCGTGCCCTTTTTGGACAAAGAGACTACCTTTTGTTTTTTAACCCTAGCTCTGCCGGCACCTAGGGAAACCTAGCAAACCTATATATTTTTGAAAACTAGACACCCAGGGGAATTCAGGATGGGGTGACTCGACTGCCTACCACCAGGTTCTGTTACCCAGAATCCCTTGCAAAGCTAGGAAATTGCCAAAAAAACACATTTTCCTCACATTTCTGTGGTGGAAAGTTCTGGAATCTGCGTGGATCAACAAATTTCAATGCACCCAGCGTTCCCCCAGGTCTCCCAAAACAAATGGTACCTCACTTGCCTGGGTCTGCCTAGTGCCTGCGACAGGAAACAGCGCAAAACGCAACGTGGTCGCACCTCAATTTCGCAGTGAAATCGTGCCCTTTTTAGGCAAAGGGACTACCTTTTGTTTTTGAACCCTAGCTCTGCCGGCACCTAGGGAAACCTAGCAAACCTGTACATTTTTGAAAAACTAGACACCAAGGGGAATTCAGGATGGGGTGACTCAACTGCCTACCACCAGGTTCTGTTACCCAGAATCCCTTGCAAAGCTAAGAAATTGACAAAAAAAACGCTTTTTCCTCACGTTTCTGTGGTGGAAAGTTCTGGAATCTGTGTGGATCAACAAATTTCCACACACCCAGCGTTCCCCCGGGTCTCCCGAAAAAAATGGTACCTCACTTGCCTGGGTCTGCCTAGTGCCTGCGACAGGAAACAGCGCAAAACGCAACGTGGTCGCACCTCAATTTCGCAGTGAAATTGTGCCCTTTTTGGGGAAAGAGACTACCTTTTGTTTTTGAACCCTAGCTCTGCCGGCACCTAGGGAAAGCTAGCAAACCTATACATTTTTAAAACGTAGACACCCAGGGGAATTTAGGATGGGGTGACTCGACTGCCTACCACTAGGTTCTGTTACCCAGAATCCCTTGCAAAGCTAAAAGATTGTGAAAAAAATGCATTTCCTCACGTTTCTGTGGTGGAAAGTGCCAGAATCTGCGTGGATCAACTAATTTCCACCCACCCAGCATTCCCCCAGGTCTACCGACAAAAATGGTACCTCACTTGCGTGGGTAGGCATAGTGGCTGCAACAGGAAAAGGTCCAAATCGTACGGTGGAGAATTTAAAATAACCTATAGCAAAACTACCTTGATTTTGGGGGGGCACCTGAGTTTTTGGCCCGGGGCTCGGCGGCCATCTTTGGAAACCACCAAACCCAAACAGTTCTGAAAACTAGACACCCGGGGGAGTCCAGGGAGGTATGGCATGCGTGGGTCCCCCAATGTTTTCCTACCCAGAATTCCTTGCAAACCTTAAAATTAGGTAAAAAAAATCACATTTTTCCAAACTTTTTTGCGTGGGATCTCCGTGCCGGCAAAAAAGTCCTACCACCCAGCGTTCCCCTTGTTCTCCCGAGTAAAATGATACCTCACTTGTGTGGGTGCCCCACAGCAGAACAGGCTAAAAAGGAATTTTTAAAAATCATAGTATTTAGGTTTGACAAATTAAGCACCCCACCTTAGTCACAGGCCTTTGGCCCACCCACACAAGTGAGGTATCATTTTACTGGGGAGATCAAGGGGAACGCTGGGTGGTAGGACATTTGTGCCGTCAGGGAGATCCCACGCAAAAATGGATGGAAAGGTGGTTTTTTTAACCTAAATTTAAGGTTTGCAGGGATTTCTGGGTAGGAAAACATTGGGGGACCCACGCATGCCATACCTCCTTGGAAGCCCCTGGGTGTCTACTTTTCAGAAATGTGTGGGTTTGGTAGGTTTCCCTAGATGGCCGTCTAGCACAGGGCCAAAAACCCAGGTAACCCCTCTTGCAAAAGCTGGTGGTTTTGACAATGGTGACAATGTCAAAACCAACAGCTTTTGCAAGAGGGGTTACCTGGGTTTTTGGCCCGTGCTAGACGGCCATCTAGGGAAACCTACCAAACCCACACATTTCTGAAAAGTAGACACCCGGGGGATTCCAAGGAGGTATGGCTTGCGTGGATCCTCCAACGTTCCTTTACCCAGAATCCCTTGCAAATCTCAATTATAGCTCCAAAAAATCAGATTTTTCACACATTGTAGTGTGGGAAAGCGTGGCATCACTGGGCTCACACAAATTTCCTTCCACCCAGCATTCCCCAAGGTCTCCCAGTAAAAATGGTACCTCACTTGCGTGGGTAGGCATAGTGGCTGCAACAGGAAAAGGTCCAAATCGGACGGTGGAGAATTTAAAATACCCTATAGCAAAACTTCCTTGATTTTTGGGGGGGTGGCACCTGAATTTTTGGCCCGGGGCTCGGTGGCCATCTTTGGAAACTACCAAACCCAAACAGTTCTGAAAACTAGACACCCGGGGAGTCCAGGGAGGTATGGCATGCGTGGGTCCCCCAATGTTTTCCTACCCAGAATTCCTTGCAAACCTTAAAATTAGGTAAAAAAAATTACTTTTCCAAACTTTTTTGCGTGGGATCTCCGTGCCGGCAAAAATGTCCTACCACCCAGCGTTCCCCTTGTTCTCCCGAGTAAAATGATACCTGACTTGTGTGGGTGCCCCAAAGCAGAACAGGCTAAAAAGGAATTTTTAAAAATCGTAGTATTTAGGTTTGACAAGTTAAGCACCCCACCTTAGTCACAGGCCTTTGGCCCACCCACACAAGTGAGGTATCATTTTACTCGGGAGATCAAGGGAAACGCTGGGTGGTAGGACATTTGTGCCGTCAGGGAGATCCCACGCAAAAATGTATGGAAAAGTTGGTTTTTTAACCTAAATTTAAGGTTTGCAGGGATTTCTGGGTAGGAAAACATTAGGGGACCCACGCATGCAATACCTCCCTGGACTCCCCCGGGTGTCTAGTTTTCAATACTGTTTGGGTTTGGTAGTTTCCAAAGATGCCCACCAAGCCCCGGGCCAAAAGCTCAGGTGACCCCCCCCAAAAATAAGATAGTTTTGCTAAAGGTAATTTTTAAGTCTCCACCATACGAATTGGGCTTTTTAGGTCTCGGCAACGAGAACTATTGTCGCCATGTAAGCTCGCAAGGGAGTACAGAGCGGTGCACGAGCCGACCAGGGTCTGTGAACGCGCACACACAAAGGCAGGCAGGCAGGCACACACCAGACAGACACAGACAGACAGACGCACGCACACACACACGCACACACACACACACACACACACACACACACCCTCCCTCTCTCTCTGCCCACTCCCTCTCTGCCGCCCCCCCCTCTACCCCCACTCACCGGGCTCTTTCCCTCTGCAGCGGGTCAGTCACGGCAGCAGGCAGGCTCGGTGTCTTCTCCAGCGATCTTCAGCTGATGTGCACGCTCACGCTGCGTCTCCTGCGCGCCCACCACGCTGTTTCGCGCCCGTTGATCCTCAGCTTGTGATTACTACTCCTTCTAACCCGGATTCTAAATTACTATTTCTTGGTTCTCTAACTCCACTCTGTTGATTCGTAACAAACTGATATTCAGCACATTTCACAGTCTCGCTTTTGCTTCTCATAAATACAATAAGATTATTTTAAGCAATGTCTACCCTTCTTTTGGTTCTGTGCCTATTATGCTTCGGACTATAGAGTTTTAGAAAGTGTGGTGGAAGATTCCATGATATCAGCGGTGTGCACAGTGCAGAGTGAGTGTGCAGAGGAGTGAGTGTGCAGAGGAGTGAGTGTGCAGAGGAGTGAGTGTGCAGAGGAGTGAGTGTGCAGAGGAGTGAGTGTGCAGAGGAGTGAGTGTGCAGAGGAGTGAGTGTGCAGAGGAGTGAGTGTGCAGAGGAGTGAGTGCAGAGGAGTGAGTGCAGAGGAGTGAGTGCAGAGTAGGGAGTAGTGAGTAGTGAGTAGTGAGTGCAGAGTAGTGAGTGCAGAGTAGTGAGTGCAGAGTAGTGAGTGCAGAGTAGTGAGTGCAGAGTAGTGAGTGCAGAGTAGTGAGTGCAGAGTAGTGAGTAGTGAGTGCAGAGTAGTGAGTGCAGAGTAGTGAGTGCAGAGTGCAGAGTAGTGAGTGCAGAGTGCAGAGTAGTGAGTGCAGAGTGCAGAGTAGTAAGTGCAAAGTGCAGAGTAGTGAGTGCAGAGTGCAGAGTAGTGAGTGCAGAGTGCAGAGTAGTGAGTGCAGAGTGCAGTGCAGGTATGTGCAGTGCAGAGTGCAGGTATGTGCAGTGCAGGTGAGTGCAGTGCAGGTGAGTGCAGTGCAGGTGAGTGGAGTGCAGTGGAGTGCAGGTGAGTGCAGTGCAGGTGAGTGCAGTGCAGTGGCGTGCAGGTGAGTGCAGTGCAGGTGAGTGCAGTGCAGTGGCGTGCAGGTGAGTGCAGTGCAGGTGAGTGCAGTGCAGTGGCGTGCAGGTGAGTGCAGTGCAGGTGAGTGCAGGTGAGTGTAGTGCAGTGCAGTGCAGGTGAGTGCAGTGCAGGTGAGTGCAGTGCAGTGCAGGTGAGTGCAGTGCAGGTGAGTGCAGGTGAGTGCAGTGCAGTGCAGGTGAGTGCAGTGCAGTGGCGTGCAGGTGAGTGCAGTGCAGGTGAGTGCAGTGCAGTGCAGGTGAGTGGAGTGCAGGTGAGTGCAGTGCAGTGGCGTGCAGGTGAGTGCAGTGCAGGTGAGTGCCTTGCAGGTGAGTGCAGTGCAGGTGAGTGCAGTGCAGGTGAGTGCAGTGCAGTGCAGTGCAGGTGAGTGCAGTGCAGGTGAGTGCAGTTGAGTGCAGGTGAGTGCAGTGCAGGTGAGTGCAGTGCAGGTGAGTGCAGTGCAGGTGAGTGCAGTGCAGTGCAGTGCAGGTGAGTGCAGTGCAGGTGAGTGTAGTTGAGTGCAGTGCAGGTGAGTGCAGTGCAGGTGAGTGCAGTGCAGGTAAGTGCAGTGCAGTGCAGTGCAGGTGAGTGCAGTGCAGGTGAGTGTAGTTGAGTGCAGTGCAGTGCAGGTGAGTGCAGTGCAGGTGAGTGCAGTGCAGGTGAGTGCAGTGCAGGTGAGTGCAGTGCAGTGCAGGTGAGTGCAGTGCAAGTGAGTGCAGTGCAGTGCAGGTGAGTGCAGTGCAGGTGAGTGCAGTGCAGGTGAGTGCAGTGCAGGTGAGTGCAGTGCAGTGCAGGTGAGTGCAGTGCAAGTGAGTGCAGTGCAGTGCAGGTGAGTGCAGTGCAGGTGAGTGCAGTGCAGGTGAGTGCAGTGCAGGTGAGTGCAGTGCAGTGTAGGTGAGTGCAGTGTAGGTGAGTGCAGTGCAGTGGAGTGCAGTGCAGGTGAGTGCAGGTGAGTGCAGGTGAGTGCAGTGCAGGTGAGTGCAGTGCAGGTGAGTGCAGTGCAGGTGAGTGCAGTGCAGTGCAGGTGAGTGCAGTGCAAGTGAGTGCAGTGCAGTGCAGGTGAGTGCAGTGCAGGTGAGTGCAGTGCAGGTGAGTGCAGTGCAGTGCAGGTGAGTGCAGTGCAAGTGAGTGCAGTGCAGTGCAAGTGAGTGCAGTGCAGTGCAGGTGAGTGCAGTGCAGGTGAGTGCAGTGCAGGTGAGTGCAGTGCAGGTGAGTGCAGTGCAGGTGAGTGCAGTGCAGTGGAGTGCAGTGCAGGTGAGTGCAGGTGAGTGCAGTGCAGGTGAGTGCAGTGCAGGTGAGTGCAGTGCAGGTGAGTGCAGTGCAGATGAGTGCAGTGCAGGTGAGTGCAGTGCAGGTGAGTGCAGGTGAGTGCAGTGCAGGTGAGTGCAGTGCAGGTGAGTGCAGTGCAGGTGAGTGCAGTGCAGGTGAGTGCAGTGCAGGTGAGTGCAGGTGAGTGTAGTGCAGTGCAGTGCAGGTGAGTGCAGTGCAGGTGAGTGCAGTGCAGGTGAGTGCAGTGCAGGTGAGTGCAGTGCAGTGCAGGTGAGTGGAGTGCAGGTGAGTGCAGTGCAGGTGAGTGCAGTGCAGGTGAGTGCAGTGCAGTGGCATGCAGGTGAGTGCAGTGCAGGTGAGTGCAGTGGCGTGCAGGTGAGTGCAGTGCAGGTGAGTGCAGTGCAGGTGAGTGCAGTGCAGGTGAGTGCCTTGCAGGTGAGTGCCTTGCAGGTGAGTGCAGTGCAGGTGAGTGCAGTGCAGGTGAGTGCAGTGCAGTGCAGGTGAGTGCAGTGCAGTGCAGGTGAGTGCAGGTGAGTGTAGTGCAGTGCAGGTGAGTGCAGTGCAGGTGAGTGCAGTGCAGGTGAGTGCAGGTGAGTGCAGTGCAGTGCAGGTGAGTGCAGTGCAGTGCAGGTGAGTGCAGTGCAGGTGAGTGCAGTGCAGGTGAGTGCAGGTGAGTGCAGTGCAGGTGAGTGCAGTGCAGGTGAGTGCAGTGCAGGTGAGTGCAGGTGAGTGTAGTGCAGTGCAGGTGAGTGCAGTGCAGGTGAGTGCAGTGCAGGTGAGTGCAGTGCAGGTGAGTGCAGTGCAGTGCAGGTGAGTGGAGTGCAGGTGAGTGCAGTGCATGTGAGTGCAGTGCAGGTGAGTGCAGTGCAGTGGCATGCAGGTGAGTGCAGTGCAGGTGAGTGCAGTGGCGTGCAGGTGAGTGCAGTGCAGGTGAGTGCAGTGCAGGTGAGTGCAGTGCAGGTGAGTGCAGTGCAGGTGAGTGCAGTGCAGTGCAGGTGAGTGCAGGTGAGTGTAGTGCAGTGCAGGTGAGTGCAGTGCAGGTGAGTGCAGTGCAGGTGAGTGCAGGTGAGTGCAGTGCAGGTGAGTGCAGTGCAGTGCAGGTGAGTGCAGTGCAGGTGAGTGCAGTGCAGGTGAGTGCAGTGCAGGTGAGTGCAGTGCAGGTGAGTGCAGTGCAGGTGAGTGCCTTGCAGGTGAGCGCCTTGCAGGTGAGTGCAGTGCAGGTGAGTGCAGTGCAGGTGAGTGCAGTGCAGGTGAGTGCAGTGCAGGTGAGTGCAGGTGAGTGTAGTGCAGTGCAGGTGAGTGCAGTGCAGTGCAGGTGAGTGCAGTGCAGGTGAGTGCAGTGCAGGTGAGTGCAGTGCAGGTGAGTGCAGGTGAGTGCAGTGCTGTGCAGGTGAGTGCAGTGCAGTGCAGGTGAGTGCAGTGCAGTGCAGGTGAGTGCAGTGCAGTGCAGGTGAGTGCAGTGCAGGTGAGTGCAGTGCAGGTGAGTGCAGTGCAGGTGAGTGCAGTGCAGGTGAGTGTAGTGCAGTGCAGGTGAGTGTAGTGCAGTGCAGGTGAGTGTAGTGCAGTGCAGGTGAGTGTAGTGCAGTGCAGGTGAGTGTAGTGCAGTGCAGGTGAGTGCAGTGCAGTGCAGGTGAGTGCAGTGCAGGTGAGTGCAGGTGAGTGCAGTGCAGTGCAGGTGAGTGCAGTGCAGTGCAGTGCAGGTGAGTGCAGTGCAGTGCAGGTGAGTGCAGTGCAGGTGAGTGCAGTGCAGTGCAGGTGAGTGCAGTGCAGTGCAGGTGAGTGCAGTGCAGTGCAGGTGAGTGCAGTGCAGGTGAGTGCCTTGCAGGTGAGTGCCTTGCAGGTGAGTGCCTTGCAGGTGAGTGCAGTGCAGGTGAGTGCAGTGCAGGTGAGTGCAGTGCAGGTGAGTGCAGTGCAGGTGAGTGCAGTGCAGGTGAGTGCAGTGCAGGTGAGTGCAGGTGAGTGTAGTGCAGTGCAGGTGAGTGCAGTGCAGGTGAGTGCAGTGCAGGTGAGTGCAGTGCAGGTGAGTGCAGTGCAGGTGAGTGCAGGTGAGTGCAGTGCTGTGCAGGTGAGTCTAGTGCAGTGCAGGTGAGTGCAGTGCAGTGCAGGTGAGTGCAGTGCAGTGCAGGTGAGTGCAGTGCAGGTGAGTGCAGTGCAGGTGAGTGCAGTGCAGGTGAGTGCAGTGCAGGTGAGTGCAGTGCAGGTGAGTGCAGTGCAGGTGAGTGCAGTGCAGTGCAGGTGAGTGTAGTGCAGTGCAGGTGAGTGTAGTGCAGTGCAGGTGAGTGTAGTGCAGTGCAGGTGAGTGCAGTGCAGTGCAGGTGAGTGCAGTGCAGGTGAGTGCAGGGGAGTGCAGTGCAGTGCAGGTGAGTGCAGTGCAGGTGAGTGCAGGTGAGTGCAGTGCAGGTGAGTGCAGTGCAGGTGAGTGCAGTGCAGTGCAGGTGAGTGCAGTGCAGTGCAGGTGAGTGCAGTGCAGGTGAGTGCAGTGCAGGTGAGTGCAGATGAGTGCAGTGCAGTGCAGGTGAGTGCAGTGCAGGTGAGTGCAGTGCAGTGCAGGTGAGTGCAGTTGAGTGCAGAGTGGTGTGTATTGACAATGTAAATGACAATGCCATTTATTTATGATTTAAAGAAAAAAAAAGAAATGTCATGAGCAATGCCAATAGCTCTACCTTTAATGATGCCGAGACCATTGCATTGTAAATGCTTGTTCCTGTTGCAGCCACTATGCCTACCCACGCAAGTGAGGTACCATTTTTATCGGGAGACGTGGGGGAACGATGGGTGGGAGGTAATTTGTGTGAGCCCAGTGATGCCACGCTTTCCCAGACAAAAAAGTGTGAAAAAACTGATTTTTTCAGCTAAAATTGAGGTTTGCAAGGGATTCTGGGTAAAGGAACGTTGGAGGATCCACGCAAGCCATACCACCTTGGAAGCCCCCGGGTGTCTACTTTTCAGAAATGTGTGGGTTTGGTAGGTTTCCCTAGATGGCCGTCTAGCACGGGGCCAAAAACCCAGGTAACCCCTCTTGCAAAAGCTGGTGGTTTTGACAATGGTAACAATGTCAAAACCAACAGCTTTTGCAAGAGGGGTTAGCTGGGTTTTTGGCCCCATGCTAGACGGCCATCTAGGGAAACCTACCAAACCCACACATTTCTGAATAGTAGACACCCGGGGGCTTTCAAGGAGCTATGGCTTGCGTGGATCCCCCAACGTTCTCTTACCCAGAATCCCTTGCAAACCTCATTTTTTGCTGGGAAAAACGTTTTTATCACACCTTTATGTGTGGGAACGCGTGGCACCACTGGGCTCACACAAATTTCCTCCCGCCCAATGTCCCCCCAGGTCTCCAGATAAAAATGGTACCTCACTTGCATGGGTGGCTCAAGGACCCACGACAGGCAAGGGCCCCAAACCTAAGGAGGCGACATCAAAATAACCTATCACTAACCAACCTGGTTTTGCAAGGGGGTTCCCATGAGTTTTTGGCCCGGGGCTCGGCGGCTATGAAGGGAAACCTTCCTAGCCCACACATTTCTGGACACTAGACACCCGGGGGAGTCCAGCGAGGTATGGCATGCATGGGTCCCCCAAGGTTTGCCTACCCAGAATTCCCTGCAAACCTTAAAATTAGGTTAAAAAAACACTTTTTCATACATTTTTGCGTGGGATCTCTGTGCCGGCACAAATGTCCTACAGCCCAGAGTTTCCCTTGTTCTCCCGAGTAAAATGATAACTCACTTGTGTGGCTGCCCCAAAGCAGAACAGGCTAAAAATGAATTTTTAAAAATTGTAGTGTTTGGTATTCACAAAATAAGCACCTCACCTTAGTCACAGGCCTTTGGCCCACCCACAGAAATGAGGTATCATTTTACTCGGGAGAACAAGGGGAACGCGGGGTGGTAGGTCATTTGTGCCGGCACGGAGATTCCACGCAAAAAAGTTTGGAAAAGTGATTTTTTTTACCTAAATTTAAGGTTTGCAAGGAATTCTGGGTAGGAAAACATTGGGGGACCCATGCATGCCATACCTAACTGGACTCACTTAGGTGTCTAGTTTTCAGAACTGTTTGGGTGTTTTAGTTTCACAAGTTTGCCGCCGAGCCCCGGGCCAAAAACTCAGGTGCCCCCCCCCAAAAAGAAGGTAGTTTTGCTATAGGTTATTTTAAATTCTCCACCGTACGATTTGGGCCTTTTCCTGTTGCAGCCACTATGCCTACCCACGCAAATGAGGTACCATTTTTTCCGGGAGACCTGGGGAAACACGGGGTGCGTGGAAATTTGTTGATCCACGCAGATTCCAGAACTTTCCACCACAGAAATGAGAGGAAAATGCGTTTTTTTGTCAATTTCTTAGCTTTGCAAGGGATTCTGGGTAACAGATCCTGGTGGAAGGCAGTCGAGTCACCCCATCCTGAATTCCCCTGGATGTCTAGTTTTTAAAAATGTACAGGTTTCCCTATGTGGCAGCTGCGCTAGGGCCCAAAATCCACTGGTAGGCATATTGCTAAAAACAAATCCGTGCCTAGTCGGCTTTCGGCTGCCCTGGGGGGAAGATTTCGGGGCTGGGGTTGCCCCGATATGCCCCCAAGGGGGGCAGAAACATTGTGGCTATATTTTTTGGGGGGAGGGGGCATTGGTATGCCCATTCTAGGCAGCCCCCACCCCCACACATAAAAAAGCCAGCGTAATCGTTGGCGTCAAGTGGGCTTTTTGCCCCCCCGGGGGGCAGATTCGGGGCTACTGCCCCCATCCTCCCTCCAGGGGGGTAGAAAGGCTGTCATTGTTGCGGGTGGGGGGTGGGGCATTGGCATGCCCATTGTGGGCAGCCCCCAACCTAAGACAAATGTGCCCAAAAATACCATGTGTCTGGTGGGTTTTTTGTCCCCGGGGTGGGGGCAGATTGGGGCTACTGCCCCATCTGTCCCCGGGAGGGGCAGGAAGGCTGTAATTTTAGCAGGGGAGGGAGTGGGCATGGGCATGCCAGTTTTGGGCAGCCCCACCCTATTTCAAATTGCCCCCCCCCCAAAAAATCCTTGCCGTCTAGTGGGCTTTTTGCCCCCCGGCAGGGCAGATTGGAGGGTAATGCCCCCATCTACCCCCAGGGGGGTCAGAAAGTCCACTAGACGCCAGGGAGTTTTTGGGGCAAATTTTGATTAGGGTGGGGTCTGCCCAAGACGGGCATGCCAATGCCCCCACCCTAATAAAAATTTGCCTAAAAAAATCCCTGGTGTCTAGTGGACTTTTTGCCCCCCCAGGGGGACAGATTGGAGGCTACTGCCCCATCAGCTCGCAGGGGGGGCAGGAAGGCTGTTATTTTTTGTGGGGGAGGGAGTGGGGGGCATAGGCATGCCTGTTTTGGGCAGCTCATCCAAATTCAAATTTGCCCGCAAAAAAAATCCCTGGCGTCTAGTGGGCTTTTTGCCCCCCCCTCGGCGGGGCAGATTGGGGGTAATGCCCCCATATGCCCCCCAGGGGGGTCAGAAAGACCACTAGACGTCAGGGAGTTTTTTGGGTAAATTTTAATTAGGGAGAGGTCTGCCCAAGATGGGCATGCCAATGCCCCCACCCTAATAAAAATTTGCCTAAAAAAATCCCTGGTGTCCAGTGGACTTTTTGCCCACCCCCCTGGGGGGGGCAGATTGGGGCTACTGCCCCATCTGCCCCCCAGGAGGGGCAGGAAGGCTGTAATTGTTGCAGGGAGTCGGTGGGGGCATGGGCATGCCT
Organism: Lissotriton helveticus; assembly: GCF_964261635.1. Taxonomy (NCBI): domain Eukaryota; kingdom Metazoa; phylum Chordata; class Amphibia; order Caudata; family Salamandridae; genus Lissotriton; species Lissotriton helveticus. The sequence continues at coordinate 455,330,282 of NC_136072.1, read as the reverse complement.
GTTTTGGGCAGCCACACACTATTTCATATTTGCCCCCTCAAAAAATCCCTGGTGTCTAGTGGGCCTATTGCCCCCCCTGGTGGGGAGGATTGGGGGCTAATGCCCCAACTTCCCCCCAGGGCGGGCAAAGAGTCCACTAGATGCCAGGGAGTTTTTGGGGCAAATTTTGATTAGGGTGGGGTCTGCCCAAGACGGGCATGCCAATGCTCCCCTAAAAAAAATTGCCTAAAAAAATCCCTGGTGTCTAGTGGGCTTTTTGTCCCCCCGGGGGGGCAGATTGGAGGCTACTGCCCCATCAGCCCCCAGGGGGGCAGGAAGGCTGTTATTTTTGTGGGGGAGGGGGTGGGGGCATAGGCATGCCCGTTTTGGGCAGCCCATCCAAATTCAAATTTGCTCGTAAAAAAATCCCTGGCGTCTAGTGGGCTTTCTGCTTCCTCCTGGGGCAATCCCCAAGCAGGGATCTACTCGGGACGGGTACCATTGGAAAAGGGAGATTCTCCCCTTTCTAATGATACCTCTCCCGTCTTTCTACATGCTCAGGGGGCTGAGATAGCCCACTGAGCATGTAGAAAGTGAAACTGAAATGAGCCTAAAGGCTCATTTTAGTTTCGGTTTGTGTTCAATGACGACAGCGCGACATGGGCGCTGATCGTCATTGAACAGAAACCAGGGAGGGGGCCTCGGGAGCTGGGGAAGCTCTTCCCCAGCTCCCAAGGTCAGAGGGGTGAAAAGGAAACCCCTCTGCTGTCTGCAGCAGAGGGATTTCGTGCCCCTGGCCTCATGACGGAATGGTTCCATCATCAGCACAGGAGCACCGATGCTCATGACGGAACCATTCCGTCATGAGCATGGAAGGGGTTAAACTGGTGTTCATCTGGGTCATCTAGACCTGAGTGTGAATATTGGGATTGGCAATACGTGGTGCTCGGTGAGTCACATGATTTTATCTTACCAGTTTCATTTAAACAGGAAGTCCTTTTCAAGGCTCTTCCTGGCCCAAACAGGCAATATTGTCTGCCCGTTAGTGGGGATGCCTGTGTGATAGGATGCCCTTAATGGTTGATTGAAGTAGTGAGAAGGCAGGATGTGATGTAACTGCCTGTTCAGATGAAAATGAGAAATGCAGCTATGTCACTTCCTGTGCAAATGGATGATGGAAATTAAGTACATTGGCTGCGTTTCCTTTGTCTGGCAGAACAACATTGGTGCCAATGCCTCTGTAGATGGTTGATGTGAAATTCTGGGATCTTACTTCCAGTGTAGATGGATGATAGGAAATCCAGTGATGTAACTTTCTGTGGAGATGGGAAATGAAGTGTTCTGTCTTTGCTTCTTATTTTAAAGATGGGTTTGGAGGGAAGCCAGTGAGTCACTGTGGGCCTGATTCGCAAATGTCAACTTCCACATTTGTGTAAGTTTACTCTTTTACAGTATTCACAAACACATGATTTACTAGTAACTTTATAACTGGGAATGCTCCGCTGTTGGGGAGGAAAACTCTGCAGTCAGGGCAGAAAACTCCAAAAACAAAAAGATAGGCCTGTCCAAACTTTTTATGTCCAGAGTCTCTGAAGTCGTAAAGTTACTATTAAATTACACTTTTGTGTAAGTTTACTCTTTTTCAGTATTCAAAACTAATAGGTTTACCTTTGTGAATATGGCCTTTACTGTGAAGGTATGCCACTTCCTGTGAAAATGGTTGATGGTAAATCCAGTGATGTTAATTCCAGTGCAGAAGGTTGATGGGGAATGTTAGAAATGGGATCCCCGGCTGGCAAGGGCTTGCGCCAAAGTCAGTCAGAGACCACCACTCCTAAGTCAGGGCAAGGGAGTTACACGCCAAGATAACCCCTGCTCACCCTCTAGGTAACATGGCGTGAGCAGCAAGGCTAAACTCGGAGGCGATGTGAGTTAAGTGTTTGCGCACGCACCCCAGCAACAACACCCAAGGCCAACCACAAAGGAAACTCCACACAAGGTTATATATAAAAATAGCACATTAGATAAACACATTAGATAAAAACACACTTTACAATGCGCCAACAGGCACGGTCAGAATTTACAGGGGATATGTACAAGACAGGGCCACCTGGACCACTGTCAGGAATCAGCACTTTTAGAAGTAACACTTTTAGAAATAGCACTTAGAATATAAAACATAGAATGTAAAATCACTGTAGCACAAAATAGCACACAACCAGTAATCACTGGTAACCAGGACCTCACTAGCACCTCCTGCACTAGGAGAAAAACAACCACCTAAGTATCACAATACCTGTAGGGGTGTAAGCACATAACACATGATGCATAAACATACATTCAGCGGTGTAAGGAAGGAAAACACATGATGCATCAACAGTACATTCAGAGGTGTAAGAACAAGGCACATGACGCATAAAAACACATTCAGAGGTGCAGAAAAATAACAATTGTGCCAAACTCAAATTAGTCACCACCTGTGACTGTCCCTAGGCCAACTGGCCTTGTTGGGGCTAGGACGCCCTGTGTCAGGGGCCTAAACGTAGCAGCTGCCCACGAAGTGCTGGGCAGCTGTGAAGACAGTGAGGGGCCAACACTGGAGCCTCGCAGGCTCTGGAACAACAACATGGGCAGGGAGCCTCTCTGGGCTCTGATCCAAGGAATGTGGCTGTGAGCCTCTCTGGGCTCTAATGAACAAAAAAATCCCCTCACGAGCATCTCGGGGCTCTGAACACTGATTGCCCCCTTCTGGAGCCCTCGTGGCTCTGAGTAACCACGAAGCCTCTCTGGGCTCGAAAACAAGGATGTGGCCTTGGTGGCGGAGCGACCCGCTGACTGCTGGGGCCGCTCTACCCTCCCAGCCTCCCTCAGGAAAATCGGCCCTACTGGTGGAGGGGGCCGGGCACCGGCAATGCGCCCCGATGGCCTCCCTCCTGCTCTGCCTGTAATGGGCACTCTGAGCCTGGCTCGGCTCTCAACAAATGACTGCCCCCCAAGAGCCTCTCGGGCTCTAACAACAATTTCCCTCACTCGGGGAAAGAGCACGGGGGGGGGGCACCGGCAATGTGCCCTGGCGCCTCCCCCTTCTTTGAAACAACCACTGCGCCGTCACTCACCCGGTCCGGTGGCGGCTCTCGCTTCTCCTGGGGCAGCTCCTCTCAAGAGCTCCCGCTCCTCGGGGGCTCTCTCCACACTTCTCCCTCTCTCGCCGGGGCTCTCCCTCGCTCTTGGGAGCCCCGGCGGGGGGGGGGGGGAGACCAGGCGCCGGCTCTCTCTTCGTCGCGGCTGGGGGGCGGGACTTCCGGTCCTGGCCGCGCCGCATTTGGCCAGCTACAACCCCTTCCGAGTTGCACTAGGCAGCGGCCCGGCAACGATTTCAATGCCCCTGGGCTGCGGTGGTGATCTTCGAGGGGCGATGCCGGGTTGGCACCGGCTGCTTTAAAATACACAATGAAGACTCTGAACACTTCCACTACACTCAGATGCAGCACTGGGCCCTGGGCCCCCTGATACGGGATGGGGCGACCCGTCCCCTAACCAAATTTGAATCCTTCCTGGTTAAATCTACCGACATGAAGGGTGCCATTTCCTTCCTATACAAGCTACTGTTGTCCTCCATAGACTCCCCGCGGCCGCGCTACATGTCACTGTGGGAGGGGCTGGCTCAGCGAGACATTCCTGACGAGGAGTGGTCACACCTCTGGTCCGATATTTTCAAATTTAATCACTCTGCTGACCTCAGGGAGGCGCACTTGAAGACAATGACCGATTGGTACCTCTACCCCTCTAAGCTGGCTCGCATCTTCCCTGGGGCATCAGATAGGTGTTGGCGAGGGTGTGGCCTCCTGGGCGACTTTCAGCACATTTGGTGGGACTGTCCCTCTATTAGGCCCTTCTGGGAGGAGATCCTGGCACAGGTGAAGGACATACTGGGTTACCCTATACCGACCTCGATGGCCGAGACTCTCCTGGGGGTGCGTGACCCTATGCTGGAACACCAAACCAGGGCCGACAAGAGGATTATGTGGCTTTGTATAGGCGCTGCCAAACTCACCATCGCGGCAGCTTGGAAGAGACGGGAGGCCCCGGCGATGTCCCTATGGCACTCCCGCCTTTGGAGGCTGCTTAGCATGGAACGTATGTCGGACATCTTCCAGGAGGGCTTCAAGGACTTTGAATTTAAGTGGGGACCATTGGTGTCCTTCCTGTCCCGCGGGTTGCCCTCAGCGGTATGTCCCCCCACAGTTCGGGCCTTACATCTCTTCCAAATATGAGTCACCTCGCATTCATGTCAATGTTCAGGGCTTAGCCACCACCGGAGGGGGAGGGGGAGGGAGGGGGGAGTGGGGGGTCACGGGGGGTTGTTTGGGGGGGGCTAGTTTGTTTGTAGCCTCATGAGCACTGGTACTGTGTCAGATCTCATTGCTGAACCCCGAGGGGTGATCCTTGCCTGCTGGCGAGCACGGTCCATTGCCTCTTAGCGGACCCATTTCTGCACTTATCTCTCGCTACAGACTGGGGTAGATAGCATCTCGGATAGGCACATGACTGCTGAGAGGCCTTATTAGCACGCTGGTCACACTTTGCATTGGAATTGGGTTATGTAACTCTAGATCTTTGGGCTAGTCTTGTTCGATTTGCCTGTCGACTTTTGATCTGATCGCCCCTGTGTGGGAAAATGGGCGGACTGTGCCATGTGTAGTTTTTCTAAAATTCAATAAAAATACCTTTGATAAAATACACAATGAATCGAGGTGGGCACTCGATCGGGCCCCAAACATAGAGGCAAGGTCCCTGGCGGGGTGGGCACCTGCCAGGGGGCTCCAAAATCAGCAATCAAAGCGGGCAAATGCCAGGTGGGCACCGGCTGTGCACGAAAGCGCTCCCATGCGCCAGGACCAAAAATAAAGCGCTCTCAAGCGCCAAAGACAAACAAAGCGCTTCCGGGCGCTACAGGGAAAGTCCAAAGCGCTCCCAGGCGCTGGGAGCACAAGCACAGCGCTCCCAGGTGCCCTCAGCAGGGCAGAGTTCCAGCAAAGTCCCTAGGTAGGCAGGGGGGCAAGGCTGGGCCCAGAGCCAGCTCACTGGGCCTCCAGGCAGGGAGGCAGTCCAAGTGGCGGTCTTCTGGCCAGCAACAGCAGCAGCCCCCTCAGGCAGGATCCTGGAAGAGAACACCTTTCATGGGGACACAGCCCCTTCTTATACTCTAAAATCCTTTGTTCGTAGGTGCAGGGTGGGGGGAGACCAGTCGCAGCTGGTCTTGGAGCACCCTTGATGGCCCAACCACCCCTTTCATTCATTAGGGAGGCTAGGGTCGTTAGACGCACCACAGGGGGCGGAACCAGCATTGTGTGGGGAAGCCCCATTCAGGCCACAGGTGCACTCCTCCCCAGCCATCAGCATGCTAATCTCTCCATTCACCACCGGCGCAGACCCACAGACTTCCTGGAGCCAGGCTTGCCAGCCAGCTCCAGCCAATCACGCTCCAGCACCTTCACTGCACACACACATCAATGTCTAGAAGTGGTACTTCCATACTAGACACACACACGCCGCATACATCTTTTTGCAGCATTCAATGACACAAGTCCGCACATACCAGACTCGAGCCTGTACACCCCACGCATCAGGAACTACCAGGGACACATACAATCCCCATGCATTCCTATGGGAGGGCAGGCCTATCTCATCACATGCACTCAGAGTGCGCACGCACTTTCCACTGGGACACAGTGAAAGTGCGCAGAACCCAAAAATCACCATCACCAGGTCACCATTAAAAGCAAAAACTCTAGGGGTGAACCTGCCAGAAGGGCCAAGTCCAACAGGGAATTACGTCCTTTTGCTTAGCTTCTTATTTTACACACAGTTTTGGTATGAAACCAGTGATATCACTTCTTACGCTGATAGATGCTAGTAAATCCAGTGATGTTTAATTCTGTGCAGGTGAATGCTGGAAAATCCAGTGCTGTCACTTCCTGTGCAGATGGCTGATGGGAAAATTTATTTTTCGTCTTATTTGCAAATGTAAGGAATGATGCTTATACCCAGTGAATATTGAATAGAACAGAGTGATGAATCTCTGTTCTGTCATAGGGTCTCTTGGCAATGTACTCTTCTATATGTATACAAAAGCATGTTGGACCTAGACTCCACTCTCTATTTGACGCTATTCAAAAGTATTAGGATAAATTATAGCATTCATACAAATTCCTGAGGTGTGTCCAACATGGTGGCCGACGCGATCACACTGCACTGAGCTTCGGCAAAATGCCCCAGCAACACCATCCTACAGGGCTCCTGGAGCCTCCTGCCCAACCCCCATGTGAGTGCAGTGATTGCAAGGCTACTTGTTGCCGGGGGTGCCTCACAGCAGCTGGGGAGGGATGAAGAGGTGGAGAGTTAATGGAGCATGGCCACGTGGTGTGAGGGATTGAGGAGCTCCCTGTCCTTCGTGAGCAGTAAAGGCCTTGTTGGTGGCTACAATGCCAGGAAAATGATGTAGGGAGAGATATCCTACTCTCCTACCACTGGGGGTCTCACTGCACAAGCACCCACACACCTCAGTGGTCATAATTGGAGGCCCGGGATTCAGGCTGGGCATTGTCATTATTACACCTGGGCCTGGTAAAAGGGCTCGGAGCCTCTGGTGGTGAGAAGAGGTGGTGTTGGAGACAGTTGTGGCTCTACCTTGCTGCTGGTGAGGACTCCAGCCTGGTGCTAAGATGCCACTCGGACTGCATGAAGAGTTGCTCTGAACGTGGATATATTTCATTGGCAAGTGCACTCACCTCCAAAGCAAACATTGCTGAGACGTCATGGGGGTAAGCGAACCGCTTGTGAAGATGAATAGACTCATTGGGTCCTGTGGGAAGTTGGCCTGGTATATGCTGTCCACTAATTAAAGTGGGCACCTTGCACCAGTCCAAACAACCCTTATGGTGATTTAAGAGGTCAAAGATAACCTTAGAAAGCTAGCCAAGTGGTTGCTGTGGAGAGCAGCCTTCAGGCTTAGTCTTGAAGGAATGTTAAGCAGCTTGTTTTATCAGAATGCAACCATATTGTATTGGTTAAATGAAAGGAGACCCACACAGTAGTTATACAAATATGTATTTTAATATAACGCTCTCTAGTGTGACACAGTATATCCTACACAGAGATAATCAAAATGCACACAATATTGTAGCACAGCAATGAAAGTAAATAGCACTAATACACAGTGGGCCCCAGGGGGGGACCAAACCATATACTGAAATAGTGGTATGAGAACCATGACTCAAGTCAAGACAGTGTCTAGAGGATGTAGAACCGCTGGGACCCCAAGGAACTACCCAAGGTGAGTAAGTAGGGACCCCACGGAGGACGGGTGCAATGTGAAAACACGACCGCGTGCTACGTGCAATTGAAGGGGAGAGTTGGGGTTGCAGTTTTAAAGTTTAAGGACCCTTCCCAGTGGATTACGAGGAAACCCTTAGGAACATAGAAGGTTGGAGAGGCACCTACTGAAATGCCAGTTACTTATCCCAGGGAAGCCGCGTGCATATTGGCGTCGGAAACCGCTATTGATCTCAATGAAGGACTTCAAGGAAGTGTCACTGCTGGAAGGAAGAAAAGTGTCAGTTGGAATCCAAAGGTGGATTCTTGTCAAAGAGTACCTGAAAGCAGAGGGAGCAGATTCTGGGTCACTCAGGAGTGACCAGGACTCGGTAGATGAATGGCCTCCGATGTCGGATGCCTCAGGTGCATTGAGGGAGTCCTTGACTCTGTCCTCAACATCTCCTGTTCCCCGTAGGTGCAACCAGGAGCCAGATATGAGCTGTCCCACAAAGGATGTTGAGTGCTGAGGGGACAGTGTCTGGCGGGAGCACCAACATGCCTTGGCAATGGCAAACCCTGCAGAAGGTCAAAGAGGGTTACGGTTTGGACGAGTCTCACCACAGCAAGGGGAGTCAGTGCAGGTCTTGAGCAACCAGGTTAGCCCAGGAATAGCAAAGTTGACCCTCAATTGGACTCATAGGCCAGAGGCACAGGAGTCAGGAGAGGACCTTGAGCGTTTTCACCAAACAGCAGCCCACTGAGCACTCGGTGCAAGGAGCCTGGAGTTCTTGGTAGGAAATGGTGCCAGAGGTTGGGGCTACTTGGAGCCCAGTGCACTTGTTCGGGAAATGCCAACAAGCATATGCACTTGCAAATGTACGCAGTGCACAGGAGTTCAGGTATTGCAGCCCCCACGAGGGATTCTGACCTCAAACTTGTTGAGAGGGTAGCTCAGACCTCAGGGGATCTAGAAATGTACATCCTGTGTTGCTGAAGCCTTCGCAAACCGTAGAAGCTCAGGGTCAGCAGACCGGACAGCAGTGTTGCAGTGCCTGCACATGCAGGTGAGTGACTCCTTCACTCCAAGGGAGATCTCTTCAGTTGTCCTTGATGCTCCACACGTCCTACTTGGAGCCTGAATGGTGCACAGGCACAGACAAAGCTTCAGACTGAGAGGGAGACAAAGTCGGGCCCATACGAATTCCAGTGGGTCGAGACAGTTAAAGTTCAGTGGTTCTTGGTTCAGAATCTAGTCCACATCGAATCTAGGGTCCTACAGCCAGGTAAGCCCTTAAGTACCTACAGGAGAGGATTGGACAGATTCAGGGGACCCTCCCAGGGGAGTGTTTGGACAGTGGGGAGGTTACTCCCATGTCCTTGGTCCAGTATCACGACAGAGCGGGAGTCAACAGCTCCCAGGACTGGTTTGAACTGGACTATACACATGGACACCAAATGTGCCCCTCATGCAGACTCTCAGTCGCTTGCAAGCGCACCCACTCAGCTCTAATACACTAAATCCTGTCTTGGAGGTGGTCACACCTTCCTTTGACAGAATGCCTATTGTTCTGCCTTCTCTGCACAAGCTTGGCTCAGCAGCAGGAGGGCAGAAATATTTCTCTGGTCAGCCTCAAACATTTTGTGCTGTCCAGGACTAGAAGGCTGGTACCGGGAACACCAGGGAACTCACGAAGCTCGCTTCTGAAGGGTGTAATCATTGCCCTCCACTGGTTACCGGTGATGGGGTATGGTTCCACAATGTTTGACACCAAACAAAATGGGGTTAGTTTCAGCCTTTTTAGAGTTGGTCATCACACAGTCGCATAATGCCACTCTATGTCGTAAATGGCTGCCTCACTGACAACTCAGGAAATGGACTCCGTAGGCTGCAGGGGTGTCCTGCTCATGCAGTGGTACTCTCACTTATACCTATAAGTCACCCCTACAGCAGGTCTTAACAATACTGAGCGCAGGGTGCTTGCTTCTAAGTGCAGTGACCCTTATATATAGTAAACCTATATCTTAAGTGGTGCATGCACCAACTCACACAGGCTGCAATGGCAGGCCTGTAGGTTCCATTTTGCGTGGCCTCTCATGGGTGGCATAATACATGCTTCAGCCCATGGAAGGCCTCTGGAGTACCTATGCCCTGGGTACAAGGGTAGCATATACTAGAGACTGACAAAGGTACCCCAATATCCAATCTGGAGTGTACCAAGGTACACATTGTAACAGTTTACGGTGAAAGCAGATAGACTGGGGTCCTGATTAGCAGGATCCCAGTCAGATTAGTCAAAAACCAGCACAGCATCAGGCAAAAAGTGGGGGTAACTAGGCAGAAAGATCCTACCTTCCTACAGGTCCCCTCCGCTGCAGGCACTTATTGGAAACTAGAGCATCCGATACCTGCTAGCAAGCCTCAGATCATATTGGACTTGCTTCTCTTCCATCTAAGTGGTGACCGGGGGCCACTTCCCCATGGACGTACACAGGCAAGAGGGGGGCAGCGCCTGACTTCAGCAAGAGTGCACCAAGGAGGTGTGGCCTCCCTGTAGACTGAAAACACTATGGCTGCTCCTGCTTATGACCTATGAGCAGGCAGTACTGAAGGAAGTTAGAGCACTCCCCTGGCATAACAACTACACGAACATCTCTAAGACAGAGATGCAAATACTGGAGTCCCTGGCCAGCGACTCAACTATCACGATCAAACAGGCAGATAAGGGGGGAGTGACGGTTCTAATGACCACGACAGACTACGACACAGAGTGTCTTAGGCAGCTGGGTGACAGGCGATACTACACACCCATCCCCTACAACCTGACCGAACGTCTCAGATGCACAATTTCTGGAATGGTCGAATCAGGCGAATGCCAAGGTTGGATCAGCAAGAAGGAAGCTTAGTTCTTAGTGAAGAAAGACCCAAGGGTGCCATACTTTTATGTCTTCCCGAAGATACATAAGGAGACCACACTGGTCCCTGGCCGCCCAATAGTATCAGGAATAGATTCAGTCCTGGAACCATTATCGCAATTTTGCGATCACTTTTTGCAACCTCTGGTGAAGCACATCCCTTCTTACATCCAGGGCACAACGGACGTGTTGCGCTTGATGCACGATTTTGAGGACAGAGCCCAGATAGACTTCATTACCCTCGACGTAAAGGCCCTCTATACCAACATCCCCCAGAGAGCCACACTAGGGATCATTGAGGAAGTACTTAATGCAGGTCCCTGGGAATCCCCAACCCCTCTAGCATTCATCATGGAATGCGCGACACAGGCCCTCACTGAAAACTACTTTGAATTCAAGGGCCAATACTACCACCAAATACAGGGCACCTCGATGGGGAGCACATTTGCCTCTAGGGTGGCTTGCCTGTACATGGCTGATTTCGAGGGAAAGCATATCTTCCAACAGACCAACCCATACCAGACCAACATAAGATTTTGGAAACGGTTTATAGATGATATCCTGATCTTCTGGGTTGGCAACAGAGATTCATACAATGAGTTATTTGGCTGGATAAACACACTCAATCCATACCTGAAGTTCACAATGACGGCATCCCCTTCCCAGATTTCATTTCTAGACCTAACTATCATGATTGAAGGGGGCCAACTTAACACAACCATGTTCAGGAAAAGCACCGAGCGAAATAGCCTTCTGCATTTCACAAGTCACCACTCAAGAGCGTTGAAAGTCAACCTGCCCTTTGGCCAGTTCTTAAGGGTAAGGAGAAACTGCAGCAGTTTAGAGAGCTACAAACCTCAGTCCACAATCCTCTCCATAAACCTAACTGACAGATGTTACCCTCGAAGGGAAGTAGCCAAAGCCAAGAAAAGAGCACAACACAATCACAGGGAGAGTCTCTTAGAGCGCAGGGTGAAGGATCCCATAGACAATGAACCCATGACATGTGTGACAACGTTCACACCAGCCTCCAATGAACTGAAAAAAATCCTTAAACAACATTGGCAGATTTTAAACACAGGAATCCTTGAACTTGAACCACCCCGGTTCGCGTTCAAAAGGTCCAAGAACATGAAGGACATCCTAATCCAGACTAAACCAAAGAAAAAAACATCTGGGGTACAGACCACTCTTTTGAAATTACCCGCAGTCAAGGGACATTACCCCTGTGGTACGTGTAGCGCTTGCCCCTTTACAACCACACATAAAACAGTCAGGCTGACCGACTCCTTTATCTGGGAATTGAGGGAGCACACAAATTGCGACAGCGCTGACTGCATTTACCTCCTGATCTGCCCGTGCGAATTGTACTCTGTGGGGATGACAACTCGCCCAATCAAGACACGCATTTCTGAGCAACGGAGTAACTTTCAGTGTAAAAAGAGTAACACAAAAATGTGCAGACACTACATAGAACACAACCACATGGCTGATTCTCTAAGGTGGCTGGTCTTGGAAGCAAACCCCAGAACATCTAAGCAGAAGCTGGTCTTTAAAGAACAAAGGGGGATATATCGCTTATCCTCTGATAGTGCAGGCCTGAATGAGGAAATACCGTGGAGTGCTCTTTAGAAGGACTCCACCTAAATGAATATAACCCATACTTTTCTCACTGAGTGACAGAAACACAGTATGTAAATTCAATATTTGTTGCTGTCATAGTTTATATACATTCATGATTTAGATAACAGAGTTATAGGATTGAACCTCCACGTAGATCATCAACCAATGAGGTGGTTAGACACTACTGAATAATCTTCTCTGTCCACCCCTCTTATGAACCTCTCTTGACCTTAGAGGGTGACTCAATCGTTCACCGTAGGAGGAGTATCCTTTCCCCGTGAGACTCAATAACATTGGAACACGGGTTAAAACACTCCCTGACTACTCCACTCTGTCATGGCCGCCGGCCGTACAGAGATTATCACGTGACCTGGGAGACCTCAACCGGTCACTTATCGATGTCGAACTTTCATCCCGTAGTCATGTGACACTGTCGACCGATTAAAATCTATGGCTGCCAGGGATCTAGTCACCACCCGGACCCGGCGGCTTGGGGTAGGTCGAGCAGTTGGTGACACGGGAGACAAGAAGTAAGTACCAAACAGGAGTGTTATTATATACCGGTTGGGTCCCGTAGCCGGGGTAGCTCTGCGAATACTTGATGGCGCTAAAATGGGTCCCGCTATGACCTCTTTCTAATTCACTCCGTCTCATTGTATGTTTTAATGAACTCCCAGAGTAGATGGCTGATGCCTCACCTACACAACCAGGGCTGTGAGGTGTACGTAAGCGCATAACCAGGGTGCTGCTTAATGTGAAATGCAGCATACATATAGGTTTGTTACACGGTGTTTGGAAAGGGGAGCCAGGGCGGTCCCTCGTCCATGGAGCATACTACAAGTGGGTGGACTTAAGCGCATAACCAGGGCGCTGCTTTATGTGTAATGCGGCATACATATAGGCTTGGTACTTGCTGTTCGGGAAGGGGGAGCCAGGGCGGTCCCCCGTCCATGGAGCATACTACAAGTGTATAGTACAGACGCTCAAAATCTAACCAGACATTGCACCAAGAATGATAACGCAATTTACTCAGTACCGACTAACGCACAAATTTAGGCATGTTTTAAAAACGTTTGCTCGGGGAGATAGGTTGGTTTTGCATCTATGTAGCACACTCAAAGATGTGATTATAGACGGTCCTGAACCAATCAAGCATTGAATCTAACATTGCCCCAAGATTCGGCACGCCATAAACTTCAAGTGCCGACTTAACACACCCACATAAGCCTAAAACATCTCACTCCACGAGGCTCCACAACTGTTACTCATAGCGAGGACGTTTGACACTAGACCTACAACCAATTGATAGCACAATGCCAGAATTGGTTACGAGCACTGTTGGATGACAGATTCTCCACGACTGTAATACAACAAAGAGGGCGTGCATGTACACCTGTACAACTGTGTAGTTTAATCGCTTCAGGGTGGAGGACAATATCATCATTGATTGTACCTGACTTCATAGCCAGCAACTCGACCAGATACGCACTCTTAGACTAACATCCCTTTTTTTAATGAAAATTTCCTCCCACTCCCAGCCAATCTTTTGGACGTCTGAACCCGATGTACAGTCCACCGGGTACTGTTGTTGCATGTATACTTCACCCATTAGGTGAGTCAGATGTCCTTAACTTCTACCATTTTGCTGTTGCTGTTTTTATCGTGTGTTTCCACAGAGGCATGCTTACCACCTTGCTCACAGAGGAATAACTTCAACACTGTTTTATTGGTTTTAACCCATATGCTTGCTGCACCTTATCTAGCATGACACATTGAATGTACAAGGTCACCCAACGGATTGTTTGTAATTATGTACCTGTTATGATTTGCTCTTTTTGTCTCCCAATTTAGGCAGATGCAGCTCAACACAGGTACACCACATTGAGCACCTTTTTGATTGTTTGAATAAAACAGTAGATACTTAGGTAGATCCCATAAACATAGACAGTTTTCCTTATAAGATAAATTCTTTATTAAGGTCCTGAAGAATCACTAGTCATTGTACAAACGCAAGAAACATGACGACCATTTACAACACACACTAATCGAGACTTGGATAAGGAAACATAGAATTCCAGCGAGTACCAGCTAGTTTTCTCTTTTTAATTAAAGCAGGGGACCCCCAGAATAAACTTGATCCTGGTACTCCTAGCTTTATTTTAACTCACACACACGTCTACGCTATTCTGGCCCCACACCCACACTTCACCTGACAGCAGTTGAATAGAAGTTATCCACCAAAGTGCCCCTCTTTGAGGTGTCGCCCGTTGGGTATTGCACCGCCGACCCAACGAGGAGCAGCCCAGATGATGAAGCATGACACCTGAAAGGGTGTGCGAGGGTATTACATCCAACAAAATGGATGCCCAACTGTAGAACTCTGAGACCTTACAGCATCCAAACACTAGGGTGACCCGTACATTCACTAGTTTGAGGAACAGCCCAGCAAATTTTGGAATACTTGCTCCTGCTTCATCACAGCACTAATCAGATGCCTTTCAAGGGGTGCAATTGGATTCTCTCCAGGGACCTTCAATACAGTGAATCGATGTGCTGCAGGTGTGCAAGTAGAGGCGCCGAGTGGTGCAGGCTGAGGTGTTCAGTGCCCACCTGCTGTGCTAAAGTTGGCACTGGTGCTACAATAAAGAGGGGAAGCACTTCTTGTGGGCAGGACAGGTGACCTCTCTGTGACCTCAGCAGATGTGGATACATGCAGCCCGTTGGGGATGGAGGATACCCTGCAATACCACACAGGGAAATTCTGTGAAATTTTGGCTGCCATCATAGACATCAAATCTACCCTGGAACCCAAACTGGATGCTCTCACCATTGACAGAGGCCTTATACAAGTGGACCATAGGAAGTTGAAGGAGACTGCAGACACGATGATATCCAATATAGCTTCCTTTCACCCATTGGTCCAGGATGCACACTCCCGTATGCAGGTCCTTCAGGAGAAGGTACAATAACTGAGGCAGAGTCTCAATGAAGTTGGAGGGTCATTACCAATAGAAGAATCAAGTTGGGCTGCCTGAACAGACTGAGGGGCTGAGCATGGAGCTCTTCTTACAGCATTTTTCAGTAACTAATGTCCTGGAGGGAAAGCAATTGATGTTCTTCTCTATGAAACATGTGCGAAGGATGCCTGTGCCCCCCGGGGGCTCCACCTAGACCTGTAGAGGAACGTCTGTTGAATTTCACTGAAAGGGATAACATATTGCAGTTGACCAGGTCATGGGGCTCATGGTAGGTGGATGGCATTGTTGTCACCATTGATCCGGACTTCATCACGGAGGTGCAGAAACTGAGACAATACTTTCATGGAATAAAACAATATGTCAGGAAATGGCCCATACGATACATGTTGCTATTCCCATCCAAACTGTATGTTATCATTAGAATGTTGCAAAGTTCTTCACCCCACTGGAAGAATCATGAATATGACTGGAAGGTGTGGGGGGTGTCCTGGTTGGGAGGTGGGCTGACTACAGAGGGTGGACGAAGCCCAATTGAGGCCAAGGAGGAGGAATAGACAAAACAGTGCTCCTCCATAGTAACAGATTGATAAGGAAAAGGCAATGGTGGTTGCAGTAGTGGGGCATGGCACTGGGACTCCTCCACACTTGACAGACGATCAGCCTAGGGGGAGTTGCAAGCATGTGGATCTGGTTACAGTGAAGGAGACCTTGAGTTGGTGGAGCTAGTGCTCCGGTAGGTCCTGGAGTAAACACTTGTGACTGTGGATGGGGTTCCGTAACTCACTAGTCTGCCACTGGTCATCTGCAGTGGGAAACTCTGCACTTGCTATAAAATAAGCAGTGGCAGCGCAGTGCATGGAAGGGCATTTTTCTTAATACCGGGGAACCTGTTGATGATCGTACCCCCTGCAATATGTCTTCTCCTGGGCTTGATGACTTATAGACAGCAGCTTTGCACTGCAAATGGATAAACAGCTGTTGGTAGATCAACCAGGGACCGGGAGTTAAATTGAGGGGTGTTTAATTATTGCTTACTTTTTGCTTTTAAATACTTGATACCTGAGCACGATGGTCGATGCAAGATGTCAAGTTTTCATAGGGGGGTCGTTCCTTTCACTAACTGGCATTTGTTAGGCTATCTAATACACTCTTACAATAAAAGTTGGAGGGGCATAGTGGTGGGCACTACATACTCAAGGCATGTCAGAGTGACGATTTTTGGGTTGCCCCTGCAGTACCCTATCAGGTACATCACAAGGCCATGGACTCGGAGGGCAGATTTGCTGAATTGAAGGGACTGCTGGACGGTCTTCCACTCACAGTGGTTGCACTTTACACACCTAGCTCGAATCAGATTAGGTTCCTAGATTCCCTCCCCCCTCCCTCCTCTAATGCCCAAGTGCCATGTATCTGGGGAGGCTTCAACATAGTATCAGACACACAATAAGACAGATACATTCCCCTGTCAGGTGCCTTGTTGGTGGCTACGACAACGAGGTGCTTGCATCAATAGATGACACACATGCTGGTGGTGGATATCTGGCATCAATTTTAATGTCATATTTTCTTTTTTAGAATGACCACTTTCAGTTCAAAATATTTTATTGAGTTTTATGAATAAACAGACAAAAAATATCAGCTGAAGTGTGGTAAACAGTCACAGTAATGATTTGCACAGGATATTGTAATTGTGCACTAAGAAGTGTATTGGAATTATTAACAACCTTGTAAAGAAATATAAATTATAAACATACATAGGGTTACATATGAATACTGATTTAATAATATTAAAAAGAAATGCATATTCAAATCTGGTCAATTAGAAATATATTCATACAGTGTTTTCCATGTAAGAGTTCGAATTTAAGGAGATATGTTAGTTTTACAAAAGAAAAATAAATTATTTTCTTCAGAGAAAGTCTCAAATCCCACCAGACTTGTACAGATAAACAGTTTGCAGATTTCCATGTGATGGCTTTCAGTGCACATTAAATAAGAAGCTCAAATTATTTCATAGCCATATATGATAAAGGTATAGGAAGGGAGAAAGAGTTGTTTATAATAATGATAGGGAAATATCAAACTTAAATATACCAAAATTGAAAAATTAGATGACAATCAAAAAGCTATGTTTCAGATTCAGATGCTGGATTACATTGCCAACAATCGGGTTTATCAGAAAGGTGTGCAAGATATATTTTAACAGGAGACCAATAGCAATTGTTTAAACAAAATTAATTGGATTGGCAGATAGTCGAAAGCAACCAACTAGAAATATTGGAGAATGGCCACTTTCAAAGTGAAAAATTCATAGTGCAAGGGAATTTCCTCTGGCATAACATTCTTATTTTAGTGCTTTGAATACGAAATAGGGTTTTTTCAAGCTATGAATGAAACACATGTATCAGTGCATGAGTTAGCCATTGTGCTCATGGCAGCAAAATTTGGCTGGCATATCCTCATGGTACCTTAGGTTTTGACCATCTTTCGCTATGGATACCCCTTAAACCAGAATGGTAACTTTTGGAATATGGATATTAGTTGGGGAGGATGTGAGTGTTTACCAAGTACTAGTGTTACAATGAGGTACCAGCTTGGTATCAATAATTAAAACATGAGCTCACCCCTTGGTAGCTGTATCACAGAGCAGGCATGCTTAATCAGGCAAAATATGTAAAGCATTATCCGTACCAAAACATAACTCTATAACAAGCCTACTCCAATTTAGGAAGAAAAAAAGCAGCAATCGTCGCTCCACTGGGTCCAAGTAAAAAGTTAAGTTTAACTGTGAGCTACTGCTGGTAAGGTACATTCATGTGGAAAGTGCTCGTTGGTATGTCAACAATGGATCATGCTTCAGACTGAGTTTAAAGGAGGGTTATAGAACAGTAGCTTGGCGAAGCGTGGTTCCTCAGTTTGAATCACAGCTCTGAAGGGAAACTTAGGGCCTAATCATGAGTTTGGTGGCCCATCGAACTGGTGGTCCGACCACCATGTTCAGAGTTTGGTGGTCAGACTGCCACAGGACCGCAGCAACCACCGGGGATCATGGATCCTGCAGCGGTGGTGCAGCTGTCAGAGGCCGCAATATGTGGGTGAGGCCTATGCTGCACCGTCAATCATATTACGAGTTGCCTCACTGCAACCCTATCCACAGCAGTGAGCCCGGCATGGAAAGGGTGGTGGTGAGGCAACTCAAGGGGCCCTTACACGGACCCCTTGTTACTCTGTGCAAGGAGGTACATGCAGGGGAGCACATGTTGTATCCCTTGCATGTTTGCACCCTCAATTCCTGCACAGGGAGAAATGCACAATATGGGGCATTTCTTACTGTGCAGTAACATGCTACAGTTTGCCCATGGTGCTGCCTTTCTATGGCCCTCCTTTGAGCCTTAGAAAGGCACAGCCATAGGACCACGGTAGTAGGACCGCCAGCCAGGATACAACTCGTAATCTGGCATGGGGTCTGACTCCAGGTTTGACTGTCTCGCAGCGAGGGGCTGGTGTTGTCGCCAAACTTGTAATCAGGACCTGAGTCCGAAGGAGGGTTTGACAATGGCAGCTTGGTGAAGCGTGGTTCCTCAGTGTGAACCACAGCTATGGCGGGAAACTTAGTTCAGTGGTTATCAACCTTAAGAAAGCTCTGAACGGGCGAAGTCTGTAATCTGTACTGAGAAAGGCCTCGTCAGCAGTCGGATGCTGTTTGACATCCACCTAAGTGAAACATCTCTCTGTTTTTGAATTTCAGAAGACGTTCTAAATCCAATCAGTTCAGCAGGTGAAACAAATGTCTTGAATCTGACTGGCGCTTTAACATCAGCAGCTTCAGTGAAAGTCTCAACTGGTTGTATGGACAATTGGAAACTTTCCCAGAACTTTTTCTCCAGTTCTGCAAGTTTTAGGGTTAGAAGAGTACACTCTAACACCGGCCAAATCTCCATGACCTTGTGGGATCCACAGGGGGGTAGGAGGAGCCACTCTTCTGAAGGAAGTAACCTGTTTAGGGCCACCCAGGTCACTAAAGACCACCTCTCAGCCTTCTGTACCAAATGAAGAGTCGGCCAGACAGTAGAGAATACATCTGCCCAGTCACTAGGAGTGCTACAGAGGGAACTGGAATCGAGAAGCATAAAGATACATTGTATACGTTTCATAACCGGGCAAAAACACGCCCACAATGGAATTTTCCAAGCAGGTGGAGTTAAACAGCGGAATACTGAAAAAACGGTTCAGCGCTCATATATTACACAAAGTAACATAGCCCAAGATTGTTTCATCCGGAGCCCACCACCAGACATGTAGGAGAGGGACTATATCTAGTGAGAAAGCTATGTGTGACATGAACAGTGTGCTCATGACTAAAACAAAGCCTAAGGGAAGAAACAGAACTCAGAAGGGAGCATTTCTCTAAATTAGACAAGATCAGTTTTGAACAGATTAAAATGGCGCCCAAATAGAAAATGGCACAGCAAATGCTAAAATTCAGAAAGCACTGTGTAAGCATGAACAATTTCTTTTCATTACACTCCCCAAGCCATCAGGAAGGTCCAGTGCAAATCTAGTTGGAACTGGTCAGCTGGGCTCTTGAAAAGTTAAAGTAGCCTTCTTGCAGTTTTTGTGGCCCTGTAGCTTAACAGGATGTTAGCCAACTTATCATTTGAATTGACTTCTTAGTGCAAAGTAAGAGTGGGAACAGGTCCTGCCTTGAGGTTTCTCTCCACAAGTTCAAGAGCATGTGCAGACCGGCTGTCTTCCACATTGTCACATTGCCATATTGTCTAGCACCAGTTTGTGGGTGCAGGAATCTTGTTGACCAATAGGGAAAAAGTTCCCAGAGGCAACCCTACCCACCTTGACATCACTAGCACATCTTGTAAAAAGTGGGCTTTTTGATCATGCAAAATAGTCTCTTATGTGAATGGGTCAGCATATGTATTGATGCCAGATACGTATTAGGGTAAGATGTGAAATGGCCTGTTGCTGCAATGCAAACAAGGATAAGTATCAATTTGCACATAGTTGCAGTTTGCATATTTGCACTTTTTGCTTCTTTTGCACATTGCACATATTGCACATTGTATTTGGACAAAATAGTGGATCCGAAATATCAAGTGCAGAAATATCAGAAAAAGAATATTGTGATATAAAAATATCAAAAATGTTATGATGCAGAAATATTGTTTTCAAGAATATCAATTTTTCAGGTAATATCATTCTCAGTTTCATAATTGTTAATATAGTTTTCAAAAATATAGTAGTAAAAAATATAGTTTTTTGTTATTGTGTGTTAGTTAATGTGTGATTTTTATGTGTCATTTTTTAATTTTTTTTATGTTTTTATTGTTTATTGCAAGTAAATAAAACATACAATCAAAAAAGAAAAACATTAATGCATAATATGGGCTCAAGAGTGGGCAGCAAGATGCAGTGGTGGGCAGAAAATATTACAGCAGATTCTCCAATAAGGAACACATGATTAAATCAATATAACACATACACAGATCAATGGGTTATTACCAATGCAATTCCATTTGTCGAGAGCGAGCAATTTCTCACAATTTCTAATGTCCGGTCTCTCGTCTGCCCTGCGAGAAGCCCAATCCTCACTCTTCCATGTCTACATCCAGGCCATAGTATTAAATCCAGGACTTCCAAATTTTCCGGAATTTACGAGGGCACCCTCTCGCCTTATAAATCACCTTCTCTGCGACCATTTATAGATCCATATTGGACCTCCATTTTGTGATTGTGGGAAGTCGTTGAGCCCCCTGTAGTCTAGTTCCTATATTCCCAATAGGCTCTGCGCATTGGAATAATATATATCCTATAGATGTGATGTAGGACTTAAGTCGACTAGGTCTCTATCGAATATATTAGACTGAATTGCGAGTGACAGCTAGCTCAGAGGTCACTAGAAACTTTCTCGAATAAACAAGAAGGGATTAGTTTCTGACAACCGCAAAAACATGACAACTTTGTTTCCCCAAGATAAAACGTATCTTCAGAGTCGTGGAAACAATAGATAGATATTTTACTCAGTCAATCGTGCATGCTTCGTTTCATCAGAGGTGCAGAGAAAATAGAGAGACAGGCATTTTCAATAAAAGCATTTATTGAACAGTCTTCGTTCTCGTGCAGAAGAAATGAACTGCTACAATCGTAATACTGGCTGTAAAGTATAATGCGTACAGCAAGAAGAGTATTATAAAATAATACTGTAAAAGCATGGTATGGTTTCTAAGCCAAAAAATACTTAAATAAAAAACAAAGACTAAAAGTACTCAACTGGTGTTTCTAAAATACCCCTACCACGATGTACCAAACCTAAGTTTTAGTACAAGGGAAGAAGTAAGTGAGGTGTAGCATAGGTTTAGTTTTTCTTTACCAAGAATCTATCCAAGATTTCTCTTAGGGTCTAATCAGCTCCGTACCTTGGTTTAGAGTGAAGGAGGTCTGGTATCTCTGTCTTGGGACTCGATTTCCCAACATCCCGCAAGGGGAGCTTGGAAAAACTGGAGCTAGATTCTCAGCGAGAGAAAGGCAGCCTCTCTGTCAGTGCGTCAGCTGGAGGGTCGGCTTCCTTCAGCACTTGCTGTAGCGATCTGCGTTGGGCAAGTAGATAGTCTAACTGCTCCAAACCACTGTGTGTTTGCTAGGGCAAGTGTGGGCATATTTATACCTTGAAGGTGCCTGGTTTGACGTAAAGTCGGACATAATAACGTCACCAAAGAACCCCAAGGGAATGGTAGTTCTTTGAAAACACCATGATTTCTAGGACAAATCAATAATCAAGAAAGGCGATGTCCCTGACTGCTGATGCCGAGTTTTCTATGAAATCGTTGTGGCTTTTTGGAACTGGTGAAAGTAATCGTGCCTGTATTTGGACTGCATGGGCTATGTCTAAATATGGGTATGATTTCTATGCCTATATAAGGGTAATGTGAATTATACCTATATAAGGGCATGAATCGGGAAAATGACACTAGGGTCCTAAAATGCTATACAACACCCACTCCACTTTATTATGTTTGATATTACTAAACACTAAGCAAAAACATATCTAAAGCATGTGTTTACAATCCCACTCAAAATACATAAAATGCATTCAAAATGGTTGTACACGAAAATGAGCATTTTGTGCTGTACGCATTTAAAACAATATTTATAAACAGTTGGTTCATATGGATGCAACATATTTCTTTTGCTATCTCATAAATATATGTAGCATTCAAACAATACTTTACTTAAAAAAGTATTTCAACAATTTTTTTTCCAAGAAACAGAATCCAAACCATCTATATCTTCATGTAATGTTTTATAAATTGTACTCATTCATGTATACTTCAAATGTTCATCATTTACAAAACGGCTGAAAAGTGATCAATAAGTGCAATTCGTGA
Source organism: Lissotriton helveticus (assembly GCF_964261635.1). NCBI lineage: Eukaryota > Metazoa > Chordata > Amphibia > Caudata > Salamandridae > Lissotriton > Lissotriton helveticus. Next base: position 455,308,072 of record NC_136072.1, on the reverse strand, counting down.
CATTTAGTGCTCTGTGCTCACGGCGCAAGTGTAACCAACAAAGTGTACAGGTACTATTTACAAATGGGACATAAAAAGAGGATTTATCTTGGCCTATATTCTCCGCTATTCAACTGTATATTGCCTTTGTCAGTATTCAATACAGGATTATCCTATAATAAGTCCACTATAATGTACGTCAACGTTTGGACCCTCTGAAAGCACACTTGGGGCGTCAAGGCGGGTCTTCCTCAAGGCTGAGTGGGATGGGGGAAACAGCCTTCTCTTATGCCCAGCCGGGCATATGGTGGTGAGGGAACTGTAGGAATCAGCTCTGTCGGTGAGACAGTTACTTGTGCCCCCGACGGTGATCTTGTTTAATACTGCCTAGTTATTGTTGCCAACCAATGCACCTTTCTGACTTGATTATGGTATATTAAATCTACCCAGTGATGATCCTCTGCGAATACTATGGCCCCATATGGCTTGGAGATTCCATGATTTCAAAACACAAGCGGTGCTCTTTCCACTTTACTTGTATGACGAGTGCTAAATGACGGATGCAAAGACCAGGGATTTCTCTTCCTGCCCGGCGTTGCTCCTGCGTGGAATGTATTCTTTACCCAACCTTTCCTACAGGCCTGCTGGTATGTGTTTCAAGCAACACTGAAACTGGAAAATCGTCACTGGCAACGTAATGGTGCCATGTATTATCCATTCTATGGCTGGTTTCTCAGAAACAGTCAATGGTAATCTTTCCAGTTTTTCTATGCTCAGCACCGTATAGTCTGCTCCCCTTTGTGCCAAAGTGATTTGTTTATCTGTAAGGTTAAACCCAGTAAAACAATGACGTGGTGTTGATTAGACGCCAAGACACATTGCCTGAGCGAAGGTTTTGTAACGTCCAGCCTAGCAGCATTATAGAACGCAATTGAGACTGTCCATGTTGTAACAAGACCAAGTCCTGTTCCATTATGCCTATGTCCGTGGATACAATGCTGTCCAAAGAATAAATTCTGGATGACAGAGTTGTTAACCCATTATCAACTACAGAGAGAGCTTTCTCTAAATTAATACGATCAATTTCTCGTATTCGTTCTGCAGTTTCCATTTGCGTAACTTTCCATGCTTCATTATAAGCAGTATAAATACCAGCGTATAAGAAACGTTTATGACATGGTTTATGAGGCCCTAGTAAGAAGTCTCTCAAATCAACGCCATCTTTAAGTAAAGTTAATTGTTGTTTAACCTCTGTAAGTGTAGATTGATTTTTGTAGCCACTCAAGGCACAGTTTTCCTACACTGTATGTTGTTACTCTCCCTGGATGTTGTCTCTGGACATATCCTGGGTCTTGCCTAGTTACTGTAAACCCTTGTGTCTTGTTCAGGAATCTATCTAGACAGTTATTCGTGTCTGTGGGCCAGACTAACCATTTTTTCCAATCAGGATCAGTTCTGTTTTTTAATAAAATAGTTTTTTCATCAACCCCTCCCTCTGAAGTGTTTTTACTATCAGCAGTAGGTACAGGTATGGATTGTTTGTTTAAATCTTTTATCTTGGCTAGTCCAAGACAGGATGTTTGTTGAACAGTGTCATTCAAAAACATTATTTGTTCGGGAATAATACAGGCTCGGACTAAGACTTCTATTCCCTGTACTTGCCAGTCTTTTGAGCCCCAGACAGTTTTTGTTTCTATGTTGTCACTCCAGAAGTCGAAACCTAAGGAGGACAGCTGGGCATAAAAGTTTGCTGAATATATTTGCTTTGTATTAGTTAACATACTTTTCATTCCGGTCTTATTAACATTTTTAAAGTAAAATGTTTCCGGATTGGTGGTATTGAATCCTGAGAAGTATGGCAATTTTTCATAGAATGTTTTTGAGCTACCCTTTGGTGTCGTTGGACAATGTTCCCATTGATTGAAAGTATATACATTTCTAGGTTTTGCAGATTTGTGCAAATAATGATGACAATAGTGATTGTAACAATACATTTGTTCATAATCTGATGAACCTTCTAAATATTCATGGTTTGTAAATGTTGCTGACATTTCGAAGTCTGACATCATATTATTAACAGTCTCAAAGTCCCAAACATCAGAAAATGTTCTGGGTGAAACAAAGTCACTCAATGAAACCTTAAATTGGTGTAGAATCTTCAACAGCTTGGCAGGACCATAAATATCATAATCAGTTTGGTCCCATGCTACACCACCAGGTATAGGAACGGCTGTGATGTTCACTGATGACAGGTCTCTTTGTTCATGATGAGATGATTTGTGTGGCTTCAGGAGCAAGTTGATGTTCTTACTTGAGGTGCCCATTTTACTATATTTTCCATCTATCAGCTTTCCCAAACTTAAAACAAGAATTAGCCAAAGTAGGAGAAAAAGTACACCTAACACAATCCAAAATTCAACCAATGTTGAAACCAGATAAGTCTTTTATAGTTGCTGAAAAAGTTCTGTTACTCGGCCTTTAACATTTTTATTTGCTGGCGATGTTTCGGGCTCACTGGTATCCTCAGAAAACGTATCAAAGTTGATGAAATAGCCAGAGGCAGTTCTGTCAATTGTTGGTATTGCATCCGGATTACTTGAAATCGCTGGAGCTGCTTGGTCCCTTGTCATAATATTATAGTCAGAGGCTATATCATTGTAGACAGGAGTGTCTTGACAAACAGTTATTTGGGTGTCAAGAGGCACAAGTTCCATGGCTTTGTTGCATAGTCCTTCTTTTCTTACTGCAGATTCTTCAAAGGTGATAAGTCTTTCAGTTTGAACCTCTTGGATAGTAGCAAGATTTGGTCGTCTGCTACATCTTTGGAGTCCACTGGGCCTACTACTTATTATCAGCCACATGATGTGGTTTTACCAGATCGATGGACACAAACCGGTTCTCCTTTCTTCCAGCAAGGGGCGGCCATAACACTGTTCTTGATCCGTGGATTGCTAACACAGGTACTGGTTTTCTGTAGGAAGGCCCAAATTCCTTCTTGTCCACGATCTTTTCTCTGACTAGATCCCCAATCTTTGGAATCCAGACTGGCCTTGCTGGGACAGGTGTTTTTTCTTCAGTGGTCGTTGACTTCTGTAATGTGTTGCTTAGACTTCTTCTTGTTTCATTTAAGTCCAGCGAAACAGCCAAATGGTCTTTGATATAAAAAGGTTTTTGTTCTACCGCTGAAGTATGACAATCGAGGTCTTTGACAATGATTCTAGTACCAAAAAGAATTTCATATGGAGTGATTCCACCCACAGAATTTCTTGGCAGATGATTTAAACTACGTTGGACACTTAGTAGATGTTTGACCCACCCGTCACCTGAACCTAATACCCTAGCTGTTATATATTGCTTTATGTCCCGGTTTTTTCATTCCACTACAGAATTTCCCTCAGGATGGAATGAACTTGAGTACCGCAATGCAACTCCCAGATTGGTCATGGCCTCCTTGTAAGCTCGAGAGCTAAATGCAGGACGCTGGTCAGAATGTAGTGTGCCAATTGCGTATGTGTCGATAAAGACTCACAAATCTTTTATAACAGTTCGGGCATCATTCGAGCGCTGAGACCACATCCAAATGAATCTTGAGCATGAATCCACTGCGACCATGATATATTTATAGTTACCATCCCTCTGTAAGGGACTACAGTGGTCCAGGTAAACACATGCTAATGGTTAATCTGAAATAAGAAGGGGCGTCTGCGCCGAGCGTGTCACTGATGAAACTTTCATTTTTTGGCAGATTTCAATTCCAAAACATAGTTTCTGGTTTATTTCCTCATGCGCGGCCACCAGTATCTCTGTTTTAAGAACGATATGGTGGCGGAGACACCTGCATGTGCAGAAGCAAGCCCTTCAGTGCTGCTAAGATTAGTCCTGATCGGTGTTTCATGTTAGGAATTACTCTATCCCCCACTCCAGGGATTCAAGCAAAAGGAACTTTGTTTGCATCAGTTATATAGGAGTACTCGAGTGGAAAGCCTTTTTCTAGCGTTTTACCGCTGTCTTTATTGGAAGCGGCGACAGCCTGCATTATTTCGCTGTCTATTTTTGTTTTTGAACGAGTGATTGCAGCTACGGAAGCCGTTTGCACAGCTGCCTTTGCGGCTTGATCAGCCAATGAATTCCCTGCAACGTGAACGCCATCACACTTGTTCCCAAAGCAACTTATGCTTGATTGTGCCACCTTTTGCATCTTTAAAACCGTTTGGAACCCAGATCTGCAAGTATTCATTGTAAGATTGAATGCAGTAATACGAATCGGACACTATCAGTATGAGGAATTCGCGATCGGTATTTTCAAGCGCCATCTTGAAAGCCTGTAGTTCAGCTCACTGAGCTGTACAGTCTCTGAGAGATTGTGTTTTTGTGACCATTGGTCGGAATTTACCATCGCGCCAGCGACCTTTAACAGTCACACACGCAGCACTATAAGCTTGTTTATCCCCAATTGCGGGCTGTGCTGATCCATCTGTATATATGATACATTCGTATTGTTCTAGAGGAAGAATCTCAGTGGGCAGAGGACATTCTTGTTTGTATTGTAGAAATTCTTGTGTTTTCAAATAGTCAAACACATATTCAACGCCTGTTGCAGCAAGAGAGTTAACCCATTGTATCCATCTCGGATGTAAAGCCTTTGCATTAGGAATGCTTGCTTTTGTCTCTGCCTCTAAGGCAGGTACAAGAGTAACGACCATTATGCGTTTCCCGTGGGCGAGAGCTCTTTCTTTTGCTTCTGCAGTTTGAACCGCTGTCAGAATTTTTTCTGTTGAAGTGAATTTCATTTCAGCTTGTGTGTACAAGTGTGATTTGTAAGCAATTGGTACTTTTTTACCTTTATTAAAGGTTAAGTATGTGAATCCGCATCTTCCTGGGATGATTCGGATTACAAGGTTGCGTACGTTTACGCGTGTCTATAAATGTGTTGTTGCTAACATGTCTGTTTGCACTGAACGCAAAATGTCTGTGTGTTTTTCAGTGCAATTAGTTGATTTGAAATCAGGTTGGATACATTTGTAGAGAGGTTTAGAATATAAACCTAGAATTGACTACGTTTTTCAGCGTTTTTGGAGGTTGGAGCAGCGCACACTTTTCTAGAAAGTTCGCTGCCAGGCTTTTGCCTTCACTTGACAACTTGTATCCCAAGAATAGGACGTTGAGGTGGGCAATTCTTGATTTTTTAAAGTTGAATTTGTACCCTTCAGAGGCGAATCCAAGTATTATAGTGTTCACTCTGTTCAAGTGCATGTCCAAGTCATCGTCTGTTAGATAGATGTCATCGACATTAGATAATGCCTCATCATCATACGTTTGTAGTAACTCTGTTACTCTGGCTGAAAATAACCCTGGACTGTTCTTGAATCCCTGGGGGAGACAACAGAAGTGACGCTGTGTCCCCATAATTGAGAAATCTGTCAAGTCCCTGCTTTCAGGTGCAATGTTTTGACAGAAGAAACCTTTAGAAATATCTAATGTGGTTTTATATTTTTTATGCACAATGTTATTCATCAGTGCTGCACTGTGTGCATTTTGTACTGCAAAAGTTTTGCAATAAGAGTTTCAATGTCTATAGTCCAAAACTACAAAAGTAAATGGAGGCAGCACCAAAATTAAAAGTAAATCGATGGAGCCAGAAGTTTATTCCAAAAGTAATTTTTCTTTTTATTTTCTTATTTCTCAAGGTGCACAAGACAGCCAACGCGTTTCGCTCCCAAAAGGAGCTTCGTCAGGGCAATTATGATGAACGATAAGTCTTTCAATAGTGCAGTCAGGATGAATAGAGAAGTTCTAACCAATATGATAAACCACGGAGCTATTATAATTGGTCCTAGTCGGAAGTAAGATTATCACATAGGGCCGACTAGTGAGAATAGATGTCATGGGCGGTCATGGGCGGACTGTTCCAAAATATGTATTGATATTCTAGGTATAGTGCATAGAGCAACGTTTGCGCAGTCCTTGATAAGCTGCCACACCACGAGCTGCAGGAAAAAATTACAGCACGAACAGCCCAACGCGGAAACACTCGAACGTTGGACCAATTATAATAGCTCCGTGGTTTATCATATTGGTTAGAACTTCTCTATTCATCCTGACTGCACTATTGAAAGACTTATCGTTCATCATAATTGCCCTGACGAAGCTCCTTTTGGGAGCGAAACGCGTTGGCTGTCTTGTGCACCTTGAGAAATAAGAAAATAAAAAGAAAAATTACTTTTGGAATAAACTTCTGGCTCCATCGATTTACTTTTAATTTTGGTGCTGCCTCCATTTACTTTTGACATTTCTCGTCTGGGATTCCAGTGGGACTCAATCACAGCAGGTCCTGGAGGTTTACAGCACAACTATATATACAATTTATGGAACTTTGGAAATCTGAGGTGCTTGCTAGTTGATCCGCTGTGGGACATTGTACTTTGGATTATAGTCCAAAACTAGACGATAGGTATTGTCTGGTTTGGAGACAGGAAACAAAGGATTGTTCATTGACGAGGTGGATGTTTCAATCACCCCTTAGTATTCAAGTTGTTCTAATATCTCCGTGACCTGTTTTTTTAGCTTCTTGCTTAACTGGATACTGCCTCTGAGCAGTTGGTTGATTTTTTAACTGGATTTTATGGTGAGGAGAATCCTCATCCCATCCCACATGATTTTTATGTAATGCTGGAGCCTGGGCTACAGCCCATTTTCTGGCATATGTGTATTTTAAGTGTATTGGAATATGATTAGGGAAGGTTGGCATAATGATGTTTTCGCCATGTGGGCACTCCCTGACAAATTTTAATGGCCAGTCTTTTTTCAGCTAGAAGAATGTCATAACCCTTAGAGAGCTTCTCCCAAAAGAGTGCTCTTATTTTCCTAGTGATGTCCCCCTCCATCCGGAGCGTAACTTATGGGGTACACTAAACCTGGTATCGGCAGTTTCAACTTGAATGCACTCATTCAAGTCCACTGTCTCCAGATGATCCTTCAGGATCTTGCGAGCTATGGTAACTTCTGCTTAGCTGTCTAGCATTGTCTGGGCCCACTCCCTCTTCTTGAGTTGCGTCCTCAAGATCCTCGGCATGTCTGATCTTCAGACCTGCTACCTTCTTCTTGATGAATTGGGTTTTCCTATTTTTTGGAACATTTTGATTGTCTTTGGACTACACGCGTTCTTCCTTGTGTTCTGACTGTCCTTTTCTTTCCGAAGTCTGTAAGGTACGAGAGGAATGTGTATCAGTATCTTGATATCTATCAGGTTTTCTCAAATTATCCCTATTCCTGAGGTGATACCTCTTTTCAGAAGGCCCCTTTTAAGGAGACCTACCTCTGGACTGAGAACACTTCTCTTTCAGAAGTGTCTGTCTAGTATTTTCCCACTTCTTTTTAGGAATGGTGAGAGTGTTTTTAATAAAGACCTTTTCAGGACTTTCTGTTGGTTGGAGCTTAACTGGTTTCCCACCCAAATTATCTCTACCTAGTTCTTCATAGGATTTTTCTATTATTCTGGCCAGTTCATATGGTTGTTCAGTTACATCAAGTTCTTTTAATTTTTGGCGGATTGCCACAGATGCTGCTTCACCTTTAATATTAGCTTTTTGCCCGAATAAAAAAATATGCGTTAATGAAACTGGATCGGTGTGGCTCGTGCTTGGAGAATTTGGATAATGCTTATATATATATATATATATATATATATATATATATATATATATATCTCCTACTGGCGATAGCCAGTAGGTATATATAGTTAGGATTGTTTTCCATAGGGCAATCGCAACATTCTATTGGGAATAACTTTGGCGCCGGTAGAGGAATCTTCCTGAAATTTTCCTTAACTTTGCCTCGCAGCGCTCCGGTCCTTCCCTGAAAGTTTGGGGGGGATTTGTTAAGCGGGGGCCGAGATAAAAGGGGGGTCCCAAAACGTGTTTTCCCCATGTTCATTTCCATAGGGCGGTTGGACTCACTTTTAGCCCGAACGGCTGAATGGTTTTCCACCAAACTTGGCAAAATTGTAGGGACTGGTAGCCCGATGTGCCTTTGCTATGTCTCAAGATATGTGCTCCAGTGGTTTTTACAAAAATTAACTTTGAAAAAATATATATTGGGCTACATTGGGCTATATATATGTTAGAGCCCAAATGTAGCCCAATGTAGCCCAATGTAGCCCAAAGATGGCCACCAGAGACAAAAAAAACAAATGTAGCACAAATATCAGCCAGATGTAGCCCAACTATAGCCCAATGACAGAATGTCCCAGAGTGTTCTAAAGAACAACTAGAGCGCTAACAGTCTTACTTATGACAAAAGTATGGCACACCTGAAGTCATATTGATTGGAATAAAGTGTTAACACTTAAAACATTTAATTTGCAAAGGAACAAAATGAGGGGGTTCATTTTGCCCTAGAAATTATGATCAGTGCTGAAGAAAGAAATATTAGGGCACATTTTGAGTGACTTCTCAAATCCTCTTATATTTCATTAAAAACATTCTGATATGCAGTCTCCCAAGATGGCCACCAGAGACAAAAGAGCCCAAATGTAGCCCAAATATCAGCCAGATGTAGCCCAACTATAGCCCAATGACAGAATGTCCCAGAGTGTTCTAAAGAACAACTAGAACGCTAACAGTCTTACTTATGACAAAAGTATGGCACACCTGAAGTCATCTTGATTGGAATACAGTGGTAACACTTAATACATTTAATTTGAAAAGGAACAAAATGAGGGGTTTCATTTTGCCATAGAAATGTTATATATATATATTACCTACTGGCGGTCGCCAGTAGGTATATATAGTTAGGATTTTTTCTCTATGGGTTTTTTGAAAATTCTATGTCTAATAACTTTGGCGTTTGTGGACGGAATTGGCTGAAATTTTCTGGAAAATGGAACATTTTGTTTCTGAGCAGCCACTGGAAATTTGGGGGGAGTTGGTCCAGGGGGGGCCGAGAAAAAAGGGGGGTCCCAAAACGTGTTTTTAACATTGAGTTTTCCATAGGGCGGTTAGCCTCACTTTTAGCCCGAACGGCTGAATGGATTTGCACGAAACTTGGCAATTTTGTAGGGACTGGTAGCCCGATGTGCCTTTTGTAGGTCTCAATATATGTGCTGCAGTGGATTTTGAGAAAATAACGTTCAAAAAAAGATATATATCTGTAAGCGCGGACCAGGCAGCGCCCCGGTACGCGTACTTGACGCGTAACGGAACTTCGCGTAGCGAAGTTGATTGGCTCTCCGGTGTCTGTCAACATTCTAAACAGTCCGGAGCGGCCGCCATCTTGTCTCTCGGTAGGATCGAGAGACAAGAGGAGGTCAAAAGCGAAGGGGCAAATGACCTTAAGGGGGCATAGTAGATACTCCCTGACCCCCTAGGTTTGATGTGGAGGCTTTAAAGGGGCCCCGCTAAGCAAAAAAAAAAAAAATTTTTTTTTGTTTTTTTTCGTGGTTAGCGCCCGGTACGCGAACCGGGAAGCGTACTGGGGAGCGTATCACAATAAAAAATGATTGATAGACTTTTCAAATGCTGTATGTTAATTGATTGTTGGTTTTGTTGATTATTTTTTTTTTTTTAAACTTTTTTTATTGTGTTTCATAATTTATTAAACTTTCTAACATTTCATTGTCAGAAATTTCATAATCATGGAATATAGATTGTAGTCTCTGAGGTTGTAAAATGTCCTCATTTGCAAGGAGGTTATCTACTGCTTGCACACATTGCAGTAGTTCTTGGTCCCATGTTTCATCCATAAATTCAATCTCATTTGGATCAATGATTTCTGTGTTGGACTCTGGAAGGACAATTTCAAATGAAATGTTTTGTTCACTTTCCATTTTTCCTGAAATTTGCATAAAAAAAATATATATTAGTAGAGGTAGGGCACTGTTGGGATTAATTTTAGATAGGCAGTTTTTATCAGAGAATTTATCTTTGGGCAGTGTATAGTATCAGAGTGGAAGTAGGAATATAAAAAAGTGTATCTAAATTTATAAGTACTACAGAGGGATAGTATATAACTAACAGAAAAAGTTTGCCATATTAACTTAAAGTGCACAATATACTTCAGTTTTAAAAATAACAACTTACCTTTAAAAAGAAGTTGAAGTTATTAATGAAAATCCAAATGAAATGTACACCAGGAAGTAGTAGTCAAAATGGCTGTGTTTCCTTCTCTTCCTTTATATATATTCGGGTACATAACCAATCAAATATCATGTAAAAAAAGTAGAAAATGAAAGTAACATTTTAATTGGTTGTCAATTCCAACACTTCAGATGTGTTTTGTGAAGTAATTTACCTCACGGTATTTAGAGAGGACTACAGGCTAAATGGCTAAATGGAATTCCAATCAAATTTGTGAAAATGGTAGGGATTGGTATGTAGTATGAGTTATTCTATATTTGGTGAAATTGTCTCCAGTGGCTTTTCTGTGAACTACTTTCCCACCTTTTTTGATGGTGCGCTTCCCAGGAAGCGACCCGGTACGCGAACCGGTGAGCGCCCTGGTACGCGAACCTTAAGCGTAACGGGAGTTCACCATTTTGTGTTTCGGTCGAATTATGATACAAGATGGAGGGCAAATAATGTTCAGAATGGGTAGAAGGGGGCACGGTAGACTTATCTTGACCCCCTAGGTTTTGTGAGGGTGGCTGAGGAGGCCCATATGTGCGGAAAAAGAAACATTTTTTTTAAAAATTTCGCGAGGTTAGCTCCCGGTACGCGTACCGGGTAGCGCACCAGGGAGCGTACTTTGTTGAAAATTAGTGAAAATAGTTAGAGTAAAAAAATAATTGTGAGTGATTAGATGTAGGGTAGCTCTGAGAAGAGCTTTTGGGTTTATGGTACATTTAGGTACTTATAAGTAGGTACCAATGCACATTTTTAAATTCAGAGTGAAAACTCTGTTGCCCTCATCTGAGAAGTGAACTCCATCTCCTCTGTAGATATCTTGCATGTAGTAACGCAAGTTATTGTTGTACAGGGAGCCCATTCCATGGTCTCTCATGTAAGCTGAAACAGATTTGTTTACATGCTTCCTCGACTTCTCAATTTGTGGACAAAATTGGTTTGACCACCTCCATTTCTGTCTTTGGCATATATTTGAATATACCAAGGCAGTCTGAGGAAAAAGTGCCATTAATTGCTCAAAGGTGTCCTTTAAAAGCATTTCCAGACCTACACCAGTCAAAGTGCCCAAGTCATTACCTCCACAGTGCACAATTAACAGGTCAGGTTTTGGCAAATGCATAAAGGTTTTCACCAATGGTATCAATTGGTGACATTTTAATCCTCTCTGGCCAAACCACTTAATTTCCACATCTTGTAAATTGAGGTTAGGTAAATTCCTGCTTTCAACGTACCTTTGAGCCCAGTGAATATAACTATGACCAACAATCCAGACAGAAAACATGGTGAGAGAAGGTTCTCCTGCAGTCAGATGAAGTGTGGCAATGAAATGGCAGTTGAAAAAATGTGAGTTTGAAATGAAAAAAACTGTGGAGTTTCTGTGTTCATGAAGTAGTAACAGTGATTGGTGGATTTTGATTGATGAAAACAGAAAGTTAGGGTGTAGAGATGTGTTCTTTGAAAGATGTATTTTGAGTGGTCAATAAAAAATCGTTAAATGAAAGAAAGCACTGGATATGCAGGTGCACTGAGAGTTCAGAGTTCAATTGCAACATTGTTGTGTGAATTTGCAAACACCAGAGTTTCTCCAAGAGGTGGTTGCTATGGAAAATAGGCAGAAAGGGCAGAGGGGGAAGGGTTTTCATTTGAAAAAAAGTGAGGGAAGAGTTTTGATTGGGTGACATGAGAAATATGTGTGAAGAATTACACCATTTCTGTGCTTTTGATAGCTGCAGACTCTGGAGTGCATACCTTTTGCTCTGCTGAAGACAAATTGGTGTGTTTCTGAGACTGTTTTCAAACTCAAAGTATTTGCTAAGGTGAGAAAATATTTCTTTACTTTAGATAGAGAATAGTGTGCTTTAAGGAGAAAATTATGATTTATGTGGCGCAATTTGCTAGTAAATATGCTCTCACATGTGCATGGAAATTTTTGATTTTGAATGTTTCTGTTATATAGCCATGTTAAAAGTGACTCAACCATGCTGGAAAGTCAATCAAAAAATGATTTCAGGTGTTTTAATGACATTTTAAGTCATTTTCTGATGTGCAGTGTTTAGAAATTATGATTTGAAAATCGTTTTTGTGGAAAAGGAATTGTTTTTAAAATCATGACAAGGAAATAATGGTGTATGGTTATTTATAAGGCAATTGACTGTCCTTGATGTTATTTTTCTCATTTTAGTGTAAGACCTTTCTCTGTGGCGCAAATTGCTTGTAAATATGCTCTTACATGTGCATGAAAATTTTAATTATCAATGTTTGTGTTACATAGCCATGATAAAAGTGAATCAACCATGCAGGAAAACCAATCAAAAAACGCTTTAATGTGTTTCAATGACATTTTAAGTCATTTTCTCATGTGCAGTTTTTTGAAATTATGATTTGAAAATCGTTTTTGGGAAAAAGGAATTGTTTTTAAATGCATGAGAAGGACATAATGGTGTATGGTTTTTTATAAGGCAATTGACTGTCCCTGATGTTATTTTTGCCATTTTAATGTCAGACCTTTCTTTGTGGCGCAAATTGCTTGTAAATATGCTCCCACCTGTACATGGAAAATTTTGATTTTGAATGTTTATGTTACATAGCCATGTTAAAAGTGACCCTACCATGCAGGAAAGCCAATCAAAAAACGCTTTTATGTGTCTTAAGGACAATTTAAGTAAGGTTATGGATACATTTATGATGACTGGTGCAATGAAGTAGAAATCACTTACTTCATTGGTAGGCATTTACAATAAAATTTTCTCCTCTGTTTTGTTCATCAAGCGTAACTTTAATCTGCAATCCTGAGTAGGCCTCACCTTAAACAAACCTCTGGATAGGCCACATATTATTGTCATCCTGATTTAATCATTTATAATGCTAGGGATAGATTTATGATAGGTGTATACCTCTTTTGTGCCACTTAGAAAACATTCTCCATGGGGAAATGACTTAAAATGTCATTAAGACACATGAATGTTTTTTTTTTTTTAAACGTTTGCAATTTTTTTGGGTCACTTTCAACATGGCTATGTGTCTGAAACAGTGAAAATCTAAATTTGCAATGCACAGGTGGGAGCATATTTACAAGGAATGTGCTTCATGGGGAAAGGTCTTATAATGTAATATGGGAAAAATGACATTAGAGATACTGAAATGCTTTATAGAGAAGCATACACCATTATGTCCTTGTCATAATTTTGCAAACCATTACTTTTCCCCAAAAACGATTTTCAAATTAAATTTTGAAAACACTGCACATGTGGAAATTACTTAAAATGTCATGTACATATGGTGGTTCATCTGTAACAAGATAAGAAGCTTAGGGATACATTTATGATGACTGGTGCAATAAAGTGGACATTACTTACTTCATTGGTAGGCCTTTACATGTATTATCTCTTTGATCTGCAACCCTGAGTAGGCCTCACCTTAAACAAACCTCTGCATAGGCCACACCTTATCGTCATCCTGAATTAATCATTTAAAATGCTAGGGACAGATTTATGATAGGTGTATGCATCTTTTGCGCCACTGTGCGTCACTTTTGTGACGCAGTGGCGGTGCAAAAGATTTGCTATGAGGCGAGAAAATTACAAATTGATGCATTTAGGCAGATGTGTCATGGTGTAAAAAAAACGTGCCACATGAAACTGATGCAGCAGTGGATGTGCCAGTCATTTTGCGCCGCTGTTCCGCCACCCATGGTGTGCTGCATTTACAATGCGGCGCAGCATGGGGCAAAAATGGCACAGATGCGTGACGTATCTGTGCTGTAAAGGTGGCGCATTGCTGGAGTTGTATCGTAAGTGCGATGCAGCTCCAGCAAGGCTCAGGGGTGCCCCATCTATACAATGCTGCGTCAAGACCTATGCCAGCTTCAAGCAGGCGCAGGGTTTTGAAGCAGCTTTCTCCTATCTGATTGTAAATGCGGCACACCATGGGTGGTAAAGCAGTGGTGCACATTAACTGGTGCATGCCTGGGGATGTGCCATTTAATATAAATCTGCACTTTAACATTTGAGTATGTGCAGGGGACACAGAGTCGTTGAGGCTTATCCAAGGTTAAGAACAGATGAGTCCTGTTCAGTGAAAAATTAGACATAGGCTTCACCTGCTCAGCATCGCTGGACATGGCTAAATAATAGCTGCAAAATGTTACTCTTGTTAAATAATTTTACTATTATAATCTGTGAGATTTGTCTCTTACTCTGCAACATCTCATTGTTGTTGTCTTTCTTTAAAGATAAAGACAACCTCAACATGAGCGACAATCTGCAATCAGTTGATTTTGACCTCATCATTGAACTTGTAATTGAAACATCAGTGGATGTTGATCCATTGGATGATTTAAATCCTGAGGATGAAGAAGAGCGTGATGAGGATGCAGATTTGTCCGAATTATATGATATAGGATGGGAAGCTGACCTGCTTGAGCCTTTGGAATTATAAACATTTATTTTTAAAATTTATAATCAATAAAAAGTAAAAAGGTAAACCGTTTAATTTAAAAATAAAGACACCTTCAAAAACAGGTTATGTGTAGTGTCTTCAATAAAATATTAAAATATGCTCATAAAATTAGATCAGATTCACATATAAAATAGCATAGGTAACATAAATATAAATCTCATTTCTTTTCTGCTATTTCTGTATTGTAAATTTGCAAGGACTAAAAAATCTTCTATTTAAAATGTCAAGTAGTGTGTTATGTTTTTGATCACTATTACTGATTTACTGTTTGATAATATTTTTTTATTAACATTTTTATTATATTTTTCCTCAGATTCAACTATGCCTACAAAAATAAGAGAGATGAAGGCTGCGAAACGTCAAAGACAGCAGGAGAAAAAAAAAATGCAGCAGTCCTCTAACAAAAAGATTTCTCAAGCGATGAAGAAAGCACCGGGTAAGAGCTCTAAATATTTCATAAAAAATATTTCTAATAAAAAAAATATTAGTACAGAAAATGTTTCAATCCATAACAACACAAGTAAATCAAATGGAAAGAAAAGGACAAATGAAAATGTTACTGCTAGAGCAAGAGATAAATCTGTGCATGATAGTAGAAGGAAACAACAGTTTACGGAGATTCGTAAACGAATGTTCCGTAACAGGATAATTGGCAATTTGTTAAAAAATATTAAGAAAGGTCAACAGAAATTAGTTTTTTATAGGAGAAAAAAAAAAGTTGAGAAAGTTATTGATCAGGCTTTTGAAATTAAACGTAAGTTATTTATTTTGATAATCAATAGAATTAGGAAGCTAAACAAGGCAATTTTTGATTTCAAAAGAAATAGTAGATGGAAGAGAATAGTTAATCGTAGTAATTTTTGTGAAGTTTTTTCTGGAGAATGGATACATAGTTCAAGCTGTGAGGCATTTTTTAATGAAGAGAGTTATTTCCAGGATAATGATTTGGTGCATGCAGTTGACATCAGTGGTCGTGCTTATGAAGTGAAAGATGGTTGTCCAGTTGAAAAAGAAAAACTTGTGACAACAGAGGCAGAAGAGATGTTAGGTAATGAGGTTTTAGGAAGACGTGCTAAGGGTCCTGTGTACACCTGGAAGTGTAGTAGTATTTGCAGTGTGCGACAGGATTCTATCAATTTGCTTTGTGATTTTGTACGGTCATTTAACAAGAAAAGTTTGAAGCAGAAAATGAGGTTGTTGCAAGAATTAGATCCTTGCAGAGTGAGAGAAGTGACAGGTTTGCATGGTCATTCACTGGCTTGTCTTTCCAGGAGAGTATGCCAGAGTGTTTTTCATCATTTCAGGATGCTAGCAGTGCATCATAACAAAGTGAGGAAGTTAGTTAGACTGTTGTATTATGCTAAGAGTCCAGCAATTATGCTGAAACAATTATGTGCTGCTCTTCTGCATGGTTCTGAAATAGATGTGAGGAATATATGTGAAGAAATTGAGTTTTGTTACTTTGGAAGTAAAGAGGAGAATGTTGAAATTGAGCAAGAAATAGAGGGTCATTTGGAAGATACTGTACATGTTTCCAGTACAGATAATTTCCAGAGGGAAATTGCGACGTTTGACATGAAATCAAGTGAGAGGCCTAATTTCACTTGTGTGTGTTGTCGACGCACTTATTATAAGAATCAGACTAAGTTAGTGGATTTATATGCAAAAAGTGAAAGGGAAAATAATAGTGAATGGAAGGATTTTGCAACATACTTGATGGTAGAAAATTGTTTTGATTTGGGATTGGATCAACGTGTGTGTACTTATTGTTGTAACAAATTAAAACAAAACCAGATGCCTGCTAGAGCAGTTCATAATAATCTGGAATTGGTTGAGATTCCTTCTGAATTGAAGGATTTAAATACTTATGAATCTATTTTGATTCAAAGTATCCATCCCTTTCAGGCTATTGTAAGAATGGAGCCAAAGACAGGGAAATTGCCTCCATCAGATTTACAGAGAGGATTAAAGGGAAGAGTTGTTTATTTGCCTCTAGATTTGAAGAAAAACATTAACACAATTGGAGTAGAAAAAGTGGAAGAGGAACCTCTGGTTATCTTAGTTAATGGGGTTCCGACAAAGAATAAGAAAATATGGCAAGATTTAGTAGATGTTAGGAAAGTTAAAAAGGCAACATTGTATTTGAAAAAAAATAATAAATACTATAAGAATGTATATGTTGAAGAAGAGGAAGTAAGTGAGGAAGAGGATAGCGATTTGTGTGCTGGTCAAATTGAGAAAGTAGAACCCTCTACTAGTGAGGAAATATATGAACATTATAGTGTTCATCCTTTGCATTCAAAGGAAGTCATGGGGAATGCTATTGAGTTGTTTCAAATGAAACAAGCCAAAGGGAGTCCCATTAGTGTTTGGGAGGAAAGTTTGGAAGCTCGGTGTTTCCCACAGCTTTTTCCAACAGGTCAGGGAGGAAGATATGATGAGCGACCTCATCAAATTCCTGCTTCTGAATACCGGACTTTGCGATTGTATGCAGGAGATGCTAGGTTTCGACAATGCATTCCATATTTGTTTCATCTCCTGTTTGAAAGCGATCTGTCTGGACTGTCATATGCAGTGAACCACATCTTGAAAAGTGGTATACACATGCAAAACATCTCGGCAAGTGATTTTATGGATAAAGTGAATGTCCAAGATAGTATTTTGGATTCTCACCTGATTAATCTCATGGCGTGTCAGCGTGGTACTAATGAGTACTGGTACCGTCGTCATGGTGATTTAAAATGTATGCTGAGGAACTTAGGTACTCCCACATGGTTCCTCACTCTGAGCTGTGCCGAGTATGGCTGGGAAGACTTACTTGAATTTCTACGAGAGGCAAATGCTAACGTAGAAAACATCGAATTCAAGACACCCGGAGAACTGTGCTCTTTGGATCCAGTCAATGTATGTAGGTACTTCAATCATAGATTTGAAGCTATGATGTCTTTCATCATGAATAAGAAGAATCCACCTCTTGGAGAGGTGTTGGATTTCTTCTGGAGAAAGGAGTACCAAGCAAGAGGTGCTCCTCATATACATATGTTGCTGTGGATCAAGGATGCACCTAAATTTGGAACGGATCCAGATGACTCAGTGATGAGTTTCATCCAACAGTATTCTACGTGTGCTGTTCCAAACGCAAAGGAGAAGAAAAGCCTAAGAGAAAAAGTTCTGCGTTTCCAAAGCCATCGATGTGGAAAGTACTGCCGTCGTAAATTCCGAAACAAGGACAAGTTCTACACTAAATGTCGTTTCGGCTTTCCACGACCGGTGATTTCTAAAGGAAGAGTAAACAGTTTGATGTCTTCGCTGCGACACAATGTCATGAAGAAATCACCTAAAAACACTTACAATTTGAAGAGGAACGAAGAGTCCAAGTACATCAACGACTACAACCCGGTGATTTTGTCCATGTGGAATGCTAACATGGATATACAGTTTGTGGCTGATAACTGTATGGCTGTGGCTCGGTATGTGACGTCTTACATCACCAAAAAAGAGAAGACAGAATTGAAGGATATGTGGGAGGACATTTCCCATGAAAAGAGCCTCAGCAAGAAGTTGTACAGTTTCAGTCTGAAGATGTTGTCGCATCGAGAAATCGGAGCGTACGAATGTTCTGACCGGTTGTCTTCAGCAAGTCTCTATGCCAAGTCCAGGAGTATCGTTTGGGCGAGTCTTGGTCTTGCTGCAACGCGTAATCGAGTTCTCAAACCTGTGCGGGAAATTGAGTATTTGGCGGAAAAGGAGCCAAACAGTACCGACATTTTGAAGACAAACATGTTGGATACATATTATCCAAATCGAAGCAGTCACCTAGAGAATGTTTGTCTGTATGAGGTTCTGCAAAATTACATGTTCAAGAGGAACATCAAAGAAGATACTGAGAAAGGAGTGTATGCTGTAATAGGAAGTGAGGGATGTCTGGTGAAGCAAAGAAAATGCCACTTGATAAACCATCGAAAATTGAGTGGCGAATCTCCTGAAAAAAAGGAGTTTTTCTATTTAGCACTTTTGCAACTTTTCAAGCCTTGGCGTGCAGAAGAGGAACTGCTTGGAGATTTCCTCTGTTATGAAGACTCTTTCAATGCCGCCAAGGAGACCATAGAATGTCCTGCTTTTCCCAAATATGTAGAAATGTTGAATGCGGAAATTGAGCAGGAAGCAACGATTGCAGCCGAGATTGCCAGAGACAGTTCTCAGGACAGTCAGAGTTCTGCTTCATTGAGTCAGGATCCACTAGGAGGACCTCTTATTGAAAATGAAGCTGCCACTGCTATGAATGAGGTGGAAAGAGCCATGGCACATGCTCAAGAGGATGCGGTTAACTTAGAAGAGTTGGAAAGGCAACTCAACGTTGAGCAGAGGAAAATATATGACGAAGTTACCATGCAAATTGATCATGGATTAAGTCATGATAAGAAAGAGTGCTCATGTACGTCGTTGAAGCCTGTCCGACTGTACGTGAGTGGAGAAGCGGGAACTGGAAAAAGTTTCCTCATTAAAGCAATTTCATGCTATTTGCAGGAAAGGACAGAGTCATCGCTGTCTTGTGTTGTCACTGCTCCAACTGGACTGGCAGCACATAATATTAAAGGGATTACTTTACATCGTTTACTGATGCTGCCAGTGGAGCATGACAACAAATTAGAATATCACAAGCTATCTGGAGATGCTTGTTTTGAAGTTTCAAGAATCTTGAGGAAAATGAAACTTCTTATCATTGACGAAGTAAGCATGGTTTCCAATGTCATGCTTGCCTTTGTGCATTTGAGGATGCAAGAAGTTCTCAAAACAGAGTATGATGTGTTATTTGGTGGCAAACACATCATTGTTTTCGGAGATCTTCTGC
This sequence comes from Lissotriton helveticus, assembly GCF_964261635.1. Taxonomy (NCBI): domain Eukaryota; kingdom Metazoa; phylum Chordata; class Amphibia; order Caudata; family Salamandridae; genus Lissotriton; species Lissotriton helveticus. The sequence continues at coordinate 455,288,665 of NC_136072.1, read as the reverse complement.
AGCTGACACCAGTGAAAGGGCAACCTGTGTTCAAAATGCTCACGCATGAAGATACCAGGAAGTGCCTAGGCAGCATTGGCAACGTCAATATATGGTTAAACTTCAATTATGCTGAACTGCATGAAAATATGCGTCAGGCAAAGGATGAAGTTTACAAGACTATTCTACAAGATGTTAGAATTGGAAAAGTGACCGAGCATGGAAAAGAAGCTTTACATGCACGATTACTGTCAAATTTATATCCAGAACAAGATGTTGTGCCTGAGAATATTTTTCAGAAAATTACTGATAAGAAATCTGGAATATGTTTGATGCCAACTCTTGCAGAATGTGCCAAATTTAACAACAAAATGTTGCATTTAGAAAAGCAAGAGATTGTGAAAGTGGAAGCTATTGATAGAGTAGAGCATATGGGATCAACAATTATTTTGTCTGAGAATCTGAAATCAAAATTGGATTCATTAGAGAAGACTATATCTAAAACTGCAGGTTTTGAAAAGACTCTGAATGTGTGCTTGAACTGCCGTATAATTTTAAGAAGGAATTTACATGTTGAAAGAGGTCTGGTAAATGGATCAATGGGTAATGTTGTTGATTTTGTGAAATACAGAAATAGAGATGGAATTGAATTTTTAAAAATTAAATTTGATGGCATTGAGGAAGTACAGCTAATTGCTCGTTGTTCTGCTAGATTTTTGCTTGTAAAAGACTTATATGTTCGCCGTAAGCAGTTCCCTGTTTGCTTGGCATATGCGGTGACAATTCATAAATCGCAAGGTTTAAGTGTAGACACTGCATTGGTGAATATTGGCAGTTCTGTGTTCAAGGAGGGTATGGCATATGTGGCATTGTCACGAGTTAGAACTTTATCGGGATTGTACTTGATTGAGTGTGATGTCAGAAACATTTGTGCAGATCTAGATTGTGTTAAGGAATACAATAGGTTAAGAAGAGAGTATGCGCCACATTTGCCTCAGTTTCCTTTGTTTGAGAAACGTCTGGTAGGCCGGAAACGAAGAAATGAGAACAATACTGGGGAGGTTGTAGCAAAAAGACAAAAAGTGAATGAACCTAAAATTACAAGCAGAAACAAAGAGGATTCTGTTGAAGATGTTGTTGGTTTTCAGTTTGAAAACAGTTCTGGTGTCAACTGCTATGCTAATGTAGTAATGAATGTTTTGTTTTCTCTAAAAAATGTAAAAGAAGAGATTGTGGTCAATTCTGATCAAAGATTTTGCAGTTTGTTGAATTCTGTGTTAGAGAAATGTAGCACAGATAGAACAAAAATAGAAAGTGTGTCTGAAATTCGAAACCTGTTAGACAGATGTTCAGGGCAAACACAATTCTCTCAAAATATTCAGCAAGATTGTCAGGAGTTTTTAATGTATATGCTTGATGTATTACATGCTGAAGGTGTAGATGTAGATCAGCTGTTTGGGCTTTCTTATCAATGGCAGCATGACTGCGAGAACTGTATGGTATCAAGTACTACTAGTGTAGACTCAGAAAGATTTATATATTTAACTTTGCCAGACAGTAAATCAGTCTCCTTTAATAAGCTAGTAAAAGCTGCTAATCACAGCATGGAGTGTAGCCAATGTAAATCTGAAATGATGTCCACATTATTTATACGAAAATATGGCCAGTACGTCATTTTAATGTTCCAACGATGTAGGCCTGATGGAACAAAATTGACAACTTTAATAAAAAATTTTGTAGCTTCGCAGTTGTCAATATCAGGAAGGACTTTTGTAACTACAGCAATTATATATCATGACGGCCCTTCAATATCATCAGGACATTACACAGCTTATTTAAAGTCTAGAAATGGCTGGTCATTCTGCAATGATTCTGTTTTAATTTTCAAAAAAAAATTGCCGTATGACCTTAAAAACTCTTACCTGGTGTTTTTAAAACCAAAATTTTAGGAAAATAATCTCGGGATATGATCTGTGGAATTTCAAGAAGTTCTAATGGCTCCTACACAATTTGGCCTTGAGGATAAGTGTAGTTCAGAGACATAACTTCTAATCAAAGGATTGGACATCATGGAGATGTATGTGCACTTTAAATGAGTTCAGAAAAATTGTTTCTTTTCATAAGCTAATTGAAGCAGCCAATCAAAACATGGAGTAGAGGGAATGTAAGTCTGCAATGCTGTCTACTGTTTTACATTGCTTTGTGATTAAAAGTGATGTAGAGAATTAAATAATTGTAGTACTCATAGAGGTAGTGTAAGTCTGCTTCATATTAAGCAGTATCAGTGTCATAGGAAATGTAGAACATGACTGACCAAGAAGGGGAAGATATTACTATTCCAGGATTGTGAAAATGATCTTCAACATTTTAATTCTGAAAGTTGCGGAAATGCCAAATGATGGGATTGGCTTACAAGAAATCCAAGAGTTATAAATATCTCTGACTAGATTTGGCCTTGTGGAAAATAGTGGTAGAGAGCAAGAAGTCATTTATTGCATGTAACGTGTTTTTAAAAACGATGGAGGTTTTCTTTCAGAAAGTGGCGGGCTGAAAGTAATAACAGCACAAAAGAGTGTAAGCTGTTCATAGGACATCCTTGGACGTCATGGAAAGTAAGTTAACTTTAAGGAGTTCTGAATTTTATTTTCTGATGTTGTATGGGTTTTTTAAACACAATCATTTTGATTGTGTTTTTTTTTCCCCGCTGTTACATGATGAATACCTTCAAGTCACTGTTTTTAGTGAATTTTGATACATTCTGAGAACAGCAAAAATAAACCATTTAACATGTATAATTAATTCTGTACTGTTTGCATTTATGATGTATATGTAGAACTGTGTAGGAGGCATGGAGAAGGTGAGTTTTCTGTAAGTGTTAAATTTATTGTATGCAGTGCTGCACTTCTACGTAATCTTTCATATGCTGGACTACATCTGCACAATGAGATACCTAAGCAAAGGAAACACAAGTGATGTGATTGTGAAATGAGCAAAATAAATTGCACATATTTCAATTACATCACTTGAGTTTCCTATCATTACGAATCACATTGTGCAGATCAAGTTTAGGTCTGTCCAGGGAAACATAGGAGGTTTCTACTTTGTTGAAGAGTGCAGTGGACATGACTCACTTCATTAGTAGACTTTCACAGATATTATCTCCTCTGTACACTTCAACAAGTGTAAATCTCATCTTGAACTCTGAGTAGGCCTCACCTCAAACAAATCTCTGGATAGGAGACATGTTATTGGCATACTGAAGCGACACTTTTCTGAAACAAGAGCAATGCAAAAGATGCACCATGTTTTAAGATAGTCCTCACTTCATCTGCATCAAGATACTGTTAGTTTAAAATGTATATCTTTAGCATTGTGTAGAGGACCTGGAGAAGCAGAAGCTTCTGTCAGTGTCAAAGTTGTTGAAAAACTATTTGTCCTTCAATATTTTCCCTTGTCTTTTGTAATTTTTAAATACATATTTTAATTTTTTTTCAAATGTTGGTTCTCTCTTTCACAGATTGAAAGTATAGAAATAAAATGTGATTAATTTAACGGCAATTACAAGGTAAATAGTTGTACTCTTTTCGTTACATTTCTATCACATTCACCTACTATTAGATCCACTGCTTCACTTCTTTAATCCTCAGTTTCCTGCCTTTGCTACTTTCCTCATTCCTTTCTCTATTACCTATTTACTCAACTCCTTCCACTCTTTTTCTCAGTCCCTCTGTTCTCATAGTTCCTCAGTCTTGTTCACTCACTCCATCTCTATTACTCTTAGTGTCTGTGAATTACTTTCCCAACTTTTTTTTTTTGGGGACCGCTTCCTGGGAAGTTGCCCGGTTCGCAAACCAGCAGCGTTATGGCAGTCCACCATTTTGTGTTTCGTTCGAATCAAGATACAAGATGGAGGGCAAATAATGTTCAGAATAGGTAGAAGGGGGCACGGTAGATGTATCTTGACCCCCTTGGTTTTCTGAGGGTGGCTCAGGAGGACCATAGTTCTTCACTCTTGTTCACTCTCTCTGTTTCTATTAATGTCACTGTTTATGACTGATCAAAAAAATGTTTTTTAAAAAAGAACAGTAACTATAAGGGAAGGAAATAGACAGTTATGTTAAAAGAAAGACAGCTATAGGGAGTAAACTAACGATACTGTTACCTACAATCCACTGCTGTTGATGTTACTGACCATGTCATGAATGATGTAATATGTGAAATCATCAACAGTGGATTGTAGGTAACAGTATCCTTATTTTACTCCCTAGAGCTGTCTTTCTTTTAACATAACTGTGTATTTCCTTCCCTTATAGTTACTGTTCTTTTTTAAAAAATATTTTTTTGGTTAGCTTCCGGTACGCGTACCGGGTAGCGCTCTGGGAGCGAACTAAGAGAAATACAGGTTGGCAGAGTTCCAAATTTTCTACCAATTTTTTTATAATGGGGAGTTAGTTCTGAAAAGAACTTTTTTTTTTATGTTTTTGTTGTTTTATATTTTTTTTAGTATTTTTTGAACATTTTTTTACTTTTTTTGTATTTTCTGAACGTTTTTAAAATTTTTTTGGTTTTTTTGGGGGGGGGGGAAACAAAAACGATCCATTATAAAGGGCTCAACAGGAGCAAAAAAAAAAAAAGAATTTATTTTTTGGTGCGTTTTGTGCAAACATTAATATGATTTTGAATTGCTCGCAAAATCAAAGTGATGCTACTTTCTCTGTAGCAGATGAAAGCGCCACATTCCACGCACACTTGTTTTACGTGACCAAACAACATTTGGATGTTTGCAATCACCTCCCTCGCCTCTGGTCCCGACACCTCTGGAACCACCGATCTTCTTGCCATTTGGAGGGGATGTTGTTGTTGGTCACGTAGCTGGGCAGCACTATAGTTATTTGGGTGCCACCTACTCATATGCCGATGCATAGTATGATTCCCATAACTATATTTTTTATCGGTGCCCCTTGACAATCTGTCACCGCATATGCGGCAAAACACGTAACGAGCATTCACTTTCTTTTGCCCCTCAGGAATTCTGTAGAATTGCCAGATATAATTCTCCTGTCGATTGTACCTTCTGGGCTCCTCTGGCAAAAACTCATGCTCTTCCTCCTCTTCCTCCTCTTCCTGTTCTTCCTCTTCTTGCAGAATTACTTCTGCAGGTGGTCCTCTCTTTCTTGGATTTGGTGGAGGTGGTGGGCTAGCACCAGCTGAAGCTACTAATGAAGCCATCACAAAGTCTCAATAAAGGGTCTTTCTCTCACCAAGATGAAAGTCAGAGTGATGAAAGAAGGAGGGGTTTTCATCATTTGGGAAAAACAAAAGTTCTAAACCAATGAAAAGTGTCCATTTTAGATCACATGACCTTGTATTACATCATTAGGAAACCAAAAGTGAAATGAACCAATGAAAAGTGTTATTATCGAGTCACATGACCTGCTATGTTTACATTACGCGGTCGGCGCCGCGCCGCGGATCGCTTCCGGTTCGCGTACCGGTGCGCTTCCGGGTACGCTAACGTAGCACGTAATATGACGTATTACGCGAGAACGCGAAACGTCATGCTGACGCGAAGCGTCGCGATGTTGTTTTGTAACGCGAGAGGTGCGCTAAAGGAACGTTTACCAGTTCGCGTACCGGGTCGCGCCTCCGGATTGAGCTAACGGGAAGCTAACCGGTACGCGTACTGGGAGCGAAACAAAAAAAAATAAAAAAAAAATTGTATAAAAAACATGTAAAAAATATTTTTCTTTTTAAAGAATAATACATTGTAAAGGTTTTGATATTAGCTATTAAAAAACCAATGAAATTCACTGAAAAAACCATAGGTTATAGACCATATATAGTTAGGAATTAGCATTTACAAAACCTTAAAAATTCACTGAAAAAACCATAGGTTATAGACCATATATAGTTAGGGATTAGCATTTAAAAAACCTTATTTTACTCACACAAAACCATTGAAATTCCATATATAGTTAGTTGTACTAACTATATATCACGCACCCGCAATCCACTGCTGATGATGTCACATATTACATCATTCATGACATGGTCAGTGACATCACTGATGACATCACTGATGACATCTCAAATGACATCACTGATGACATCACTGATGACATCTCAAATGACATTACTGATGACATCACTGATAAAATCATTCATGTGATAATACGATGAACCTCTTCAGACTCTAATATAACCTTAGATACACTCAGTGTAAACACAGACTCACAGATTGTCACTCATCCATGAAGTTACACACACACCTAGACAGTCATGCAAACAATCAATCACACCTCCGTTTCCTTAACTATACAGTTAAACACACCTTACTTATTCAAACATATACTAAAACATATTTACTCACTTATACAATCCTGGATACAAGTTCACAATGATCCATACAGCCACTCACACATTCACTGGCTCTTATGCACAGTTATTTATATATGTCAACTCTCACATGTACTGTATTTTACATATGTACTTAATTTGACATGTAGCACTGAGATATCTATTCACTCACCAATACAGTCATGCACACAGTCAACCGCCCATACAGATGTTTCCAACATGCACTTTTGAATCCATACATCTATGCACAGAGTCATACACTTCCCAGCCACCCACACACACACTCAGTCTCCCATACAAATGCTTGTGCAACCAATCAATAACCTATATAGTTACTCATATAGCTACTGATCAACACATGCAGCAGTTTACAGAACAACAGACATAATGATGCACAAATTAAGACAGTTTAGTCACTAACCCATGCACTCAGTGAGACACATTTAATCACTCACTCATACATTCAGTCATGCACCTACTAAATCCTTCGTCCAGACACTTATACATCGACTCATTCATAAATATGTAAGACATATTTTAACTTTACAGAAAAATACAGTCACTGGATTTTGTCATCAGTGATGTCATCAGTGATGTCATTTGAGATGTCATCAGTGATGTCATCAGTGATGTCACTGACCATGTCATGAATGATGTAATATGTGACATCATCAGCAGTGGATTGCGGGTGCGTGATATATAGTTAGTACAACTAACTATATATGGAATTTCAATGGTTTTGTGTGAGTAAAATAAGGTTTTTTAAATGCTAATCCCTAACTATATATGGTCTATAACCTATGGTTTTTTCAGTGAATTTTTAAGGTTTTGTAAATGCTAATTCCTAACTATATATGGTCTATAACCTATGGTTTTTTCAGTGAATATATATATATATATATATATATATATATATATATATATTTTTTTTTTTTTTTTCTTCCAAAAGCTCTGCAGCAAGGACGCACTCCACAGCAGGTAGGTAAAACCATCTTTTATTTTGCATTGCAAGGTGGCATTTCTTCCGTAATTACTTCCCTCCGCCGACGCGTTTCAAAGCTGTCTGCTTTTTCTTCTGGGCGTGGAGGCTTTGCGGATGCTGTCCCACGTGTGTTTCATTCACTTAATTGGCATTTAGTGTGCCTTCCGTGCTTTGTAGCACTGCCATGCATTATGGTATTCGTAGTTTGCTTAGTAGCTTTCATTAAGTAAATAAAGGACAGTTTTTCATTGTTCATACCCACAGTGGGTCCCGCAAATTCAACTCGTATTTAAAAGGTCACAGTGAATTTTGTCCCGTTCATTGTGAGTTCAGGCCCTTCAGTGGGCCCCGGTGAGAAGCGTCACTTTGCATCGTAAGCATCCTGCTGTGCCACGGACCAAGACCTGTTCCTGCTCTTACGGCCCCTTCTCCTGCGGCTTCTCCCTCATTTACCAGGTGGTGCGCCCTCTACGACCGAAGCCGTCGTATATTATTTTCTTCCAAAAGCTCTGCAGCAAGGACGCACTCCACAGCAGGTAGGTAAAACCATCTTTTATTTTGCATTGCAAGGTGGCATTTCTTCCGTAATTACTCCCCTCCGCCGACGCGTTTCAAAGCTGTCTGCTTTTTCTTCTGGGCGTGGAGGCTTTGCGGATGCTGTCCCACGTGTGTTTCATTCACTTAATTGGCATTTAGTGTGCCTTCCGTGCTTTGTAGCACTGCCATGCATTATGGTATTCGTAGTTTGCTTAGTAGCTTTCATTAAGTAAATAAAGGACAGTTTTTCATTGTTCATACCCACAGTGGGTCCCGCAAATTCAACTCGTATTTAAAAGGTCACAGTGAATTTTGTCCCGTTCATTGTGAGTTCAGGCCCTTCAGTGGGCCCCGGTGAGAAGCGTCACTTTGCATCGTAAGCATCCTGCTGTGCCACGGACCAAGACCTGATCCTGCTCTTACGGCCCCTTCTCCTGCGGCTTCTCCCTCATTTACCAGGTGGTGCGCCCTCTACGACCGAAGCCGTCGTATATTATTTTCTTCCAAAAGCTCTGCAGCAAGGACGCACTCCACAGCAGGTAGGTAAAACCATCTTTTATTTTGCATTGCAAGGTGGCATTTCTTCCGTAATTACTTCCCTCCGCCGACGCGTTTCAAAGCTGTCTGCTTTTTCTTCTGGGCGTGGAGGCTTTGCGGATGCTGTCCCACGTGTGTTTCATTCACTTAATTGGCATTTAGTGTGCCTTCCGTGCTTTGTAGCACTGCCATGCATTATGGTATTCATAGTTTGCTTAGTAGCTTTCATTAAGTAAATAAAGGACAGTTTTTCATTGTTCATACCCAATAAATAATATATATATAAATAAATAATAAAATATATTACCTACTGGCGGTCGCCAGTAGGTATATATAGTTAGGATTTTTTTGAATAGGGATTTCTGAAAATTCTATGTTGAATAACTTTGGCGTTGATGGACTGAAAGTTTGAGGGGGTTTCGTCAAGCGGGGGCCGAGAAAAAAGGGGGGTCCCAAAACGTGTTTTTAACATTGAGTTTTCCATAGGGCGGTTGGACTCACTTTTAGCTCGAACGGCTGAATGGATTTCTATGAAACTTGGCAAAATTGTAGAGACTGTTTGCCCGATGTGCCTTTGCTAGGTCTCAAGATATGTGCTCCAGTGGATTTTGAGAAATTAACGTTAAAAAAATATATATATCTGTGACAGCGTCCCGGTTAGCGCCCCGGTTCGCGTACCAGACACGCAACGGAACTTGAGATTTTCTTGTTAATGTTCATAACATGTGTACTTTATTCTGGTATATACATTGTTTTTTTGTTTCAGGAGCAGAACTAATTAATCACCATGACTTCATCTCCTACCAATTTACCTATACAATACTGGTAGGTTATTGTGGTTTGGCATGGTATAAAAAGTTTGATTTTCACAATCACCGTTGCAGTAGTGTTCCATGAGGTCCTGAAGAAAGCCTTCCAAGGCTGAAACATGTTGACCGTTTGATCTATCTCATAATGGTAATATTTGTTTACATCCATTTTTTCACTCTGCTTTTAATGTTGGCACCATGGTGACCGTCTCAATAAAGGTCTTTCAGGCACCATGCTAGCCAATTTCATCTCACTCCCTTTATAGCACACTAGCTTTCTACACTGCAACTACTCTTCTTTCCACAGCCCTTGAGACACTATTACCCAACTCTACATCTTCTGCGAACCACTTACTAGTTGTTGTACTCACACTTCTTTCTTAAGTGAGACACCTAGTAGACACCAGGCTGGTGTTCTTTCAACCCAGATGATGAAGTTCCGCCAATGGGTGGGCTGATGGGTTCACGTCTGTTCCTTCCTCACATTCTAACAGCCTATACCTCTACATTTTTAGTACACATTAGACATTTGAGGCCACGACTGACCTTAGCACCCCATGTGTGTTTTCTATATATGTGTTTATTATACAATTGTAGCTGGGAACACACTGAACTATAAGTGCATTTATTGTATCTTATATTGAACACTAGTTTTTTCAGGTAAACATTATGATACATAATAATTATGCTAATATACAACAAGTATGGGAACTAGTGTCTATAGTGATATTAGACAGTTTACCTGCCATCATTGTTGTATGGTAGGTGTGCTACTACAAAATGTCCGCCGCTGTTACCATTACAACCAAAGTTATCTTGAAGATTGTTCATTTTCTATGTCGTTAATAGATTATGTAAAGATGAGGTTGAAACCTTGACCAGTGTGTGAACAAGGAGACGTGGTTCTCCGAAACACTTAACTAGTAAATAAATCTATGCAGACAAAGTTTCCCTGAGTGAGGGTTCACTTCTTTTTGACATTTGATTTATGCCCGGTGGGCTTTGCCGGTATCACGGTCCAACTGCGATGGGAGAGAGAAGGACGGTAGAAGCGAAACCTGCAAAATATATATATATGTAAATATATATATTACCTACTGGCGATAGCCAGTAGGTATATATAGTTAGGATTGATTTCCATAGGGAAATCGCAACATTCTATTGGGAATAACTTTGCGCCGGTTGAGGAATCTGCCTGAATTTTTCAGCAACTTTGCCTCGCGGCGCTCCGGTCCTTCCCTGAAAGTTTGGGGGGGATTCGTCAAGCGGGGGCCGAGCTAAAAGGGGGGTCCCAAAACGTGTTTTCCCCATGTTAATTTCCATAGGGCGGTCGGTCGCACTTTTAGCTCGAACGGCTGAATGGATTTTCACCAAACCTGGCAAAATTGTAGGGACTGGTAGCCCAATGTGCCATTGCTATGTCTCAAGATATGTGCTTCAGTGGATTTTGAGTAATTTTGGTTCAAAATTTTTTATATATCTATAGCAGCTTACCCGTGAGCTTACCCGTACGCTTACGGTACGCGTACGTGCGCATACCGTAAGCGTACCTCTAGTGCGCGAGCTGCATTCTGATTGGCTGCCAATGTCTGTCAACACTCCAAAACAGAAACTGTTGGCAGCCATCTTGTGCCTCAGTAGACTGAGGCACAGGAAAGCAGAAAAACAAATGTTTAGAACTCAAAAAGGGGGCAGGGTAGAAGAATCCTGACCCCCTAGGCCTGGTCAGGGGGTCCCACAAGGACCCCCAAGGCCCAAAAAAAAAAATAAATAAATCGGAAAATTGTGGGGTACACTTACGGTAAGCGTAACGGTACGCGTACCGGTACGCGTACCTCATTTTTTTACAAGGAAAAAAAAAAGATTTGGGGGCCTTGTAGAAACACTCTGACCCCCCTAGGGCTGTTCAGGTGGTCCCATACGGATATTAACATATATAAATGTTATCCGCTAATAGAATTAGCATTTAAAAAACCTTGCGGGTTCACTGAAAAAAACAAAGGTTTCAGGCCTTATATAGTTAGGAATTAGCATTTAAAAAACCTTTGAAATTCACTGAAAAAACCATAGGTTTCACACCAGTTATAGTTAGGAATTAGCATTTAAAAAACCTATGAAATTCTCTGAAAAAACCATAGGTTTCACACCAGTTATAGTTAGGAATTAGCATTTAAAAAACCTATTAAATACACTGAGAAAACCATAGGTTTGACACCAGTTATAGTTAGCTGAACATTTTACTCACACACACACACCCCACACACATACCCCCACATACACACACCCCACACCCACCCCTCCCACACACACCCCCCACACATACACCCCACACACCCACACCCACACACACACCATACACCCCCACACCCCCACCTACACCCACACACCCCCGCCCACAAACACCTCACTCCCCCCACACACACACACACCTCACAGACACACCCCACACATCCCCCACACACACCTCACCCCCCCCACACACACACCTCTGACACACACCCCACACACCCCACACACACACACACACACCCCACACACACACACCTCACACACACACCTCACACACACACCCACACCCACACACACATTCCTCACCCCCACACACACACACACACACCCCCACACAAACACACCCACACACACACACCCCACACACACACCCACACATCCTACACACACACCCCCCACTCACATACCCCCCCACACACACCCCACACCCACACACACACACCACTCACACACACACTCATTATTTTATTTTAATTTTTTTGAGGGGGTGTGTGCCCCGGTACACGTATCAGTACAAGTACCGGTACGCACACACCCACACCCACACACACACCATACACCCCCACACCCCCACCTACACCCACCCCCACCCACACACACCTCACCCCCCACCACACACACACACCTCACAGACACACCCCACACATCCCCCACATACACCTCACCCCCCCCACACACACACCTCTGACACACACCCCCCCCACACACACACACACGCACACACCCCACACACACACCTCACACACACACACACACACCCCCAAACACATTCCTCACCCCCACACACACCCACACACACCCCCACACACACACACACACCCACACACACACCCCACACACACACTCACACATCCTACACACACACACCCCACTCACATACCCCCCTACACACACCCCACACCCACCCCCCCACACACACACACCACTCACACTCATTTTTTTTTTGAGGGTGTGCTCCCCGGTACACATATTGGTACACGTACCGATACGCGTACCCTGGAGAAAAAAAGAAAGACAGAGTTTTTTTTAAATGTAGCATTTTTATATAAATTGGAGGTAGTTCTGAAAAGAACTGTTTTTTTTATTCGTATTGTTGTTTTATATATTTTTTATTTTTTTTTGTACCCCGCAACTTTAAAAAAAATATATATATATTTTTTTGCCTTGGGGGTCCTTGTGGGACCCCCTGAGCAGGCCTAGGGGGTCAGGGTGTTTCTACTCTGGCCCCTTTGCGAGTTTCACACCTTTGTTTCACTGCTTTCTTGTGCCTTGGTTCGAACAAGGCACAAGATGGCTGCCAGGGACACCCAGTATGCAAGGGGAATTAGTTCCCCCTCTTCAAACATGCACGGGGGCTGCGTTGCAGAGAGGTGTAAAAAAGGGTGTGGCCTCATTACACCTCTATGCAATGCAGCCATCTGGCGCATACTGGAGGCTCCTGGTGGGCTAGTTGGCCCCCAGGGACCCCCATTATGCAAGGGGAATTAGTTCCCCCTCTGCAAACGCGCCAGGCGGCTGCGTTGCAGAGAGGTGTAACAAGGGGCATAGCCTCATTACACCTCTGCAATGCAGCCCCCTGGCGCATACTGGAGGTTCCAGGTGGGCTAGTTGGCCCCCAGGGGCCCCTAGTATGCAGGGGGAATGAGTTCCCCCTCTTCAAACATGCACGGGGGCTGCGTTGCAGAGAGGTGTAAAAAGATCTGTGGCTTAATTACACCTCTCTGCAATGCAGTCCCCTGGTGCATACTGGAGATTCCTGGTGGGCTTTCAGGGCTTATATAGTTAGGAATTAGCATTAAAAAAACCTTTGAAATTCACTGAAAAAAACATAGGTTTCAGGCCTTATATAGTTAGGAATTAGCATTTAAAAAACCTTTGAAATTCACTGAAAAAAACATAGGTTTCAGGCCTTATATAGTTAGGAATTAGCATTTAAAAAAACCTTGCAAATTCACTGAAAAAACCATAGGTTTCAGGCCTTATATAGTTAGGAATTAGCATTTAAAAAACCTTGCAAATTCAATGAAAAAACCATAGGTTTCAGGCCTTATATAGTTAGGAATTAGCATTTAAAAAACCTTGCAAATCCACTGAAAAAAACATAGGTTTCAGGCCTTATATATTTAGGAATTAGGCACAAGAAAGCAGAAAAACAAACGTGTAGAACACAAAAAGGGGGCAGGGTAGAAACACCCTGACCCCCTAGGGCTGCTCAGGTGGCCCCAACTAGGATATTAATATATTTAAACGTTATCCGCTAATAGAATTAGCATTTAAAAAACCTTTGAAATTCACTGAAAAAACCATAGGTTTCGGGCCTTATATAGTTAGGAATTAGCATTTAAAAAACCTTTGAAATTCACTGAAAAAACCATAGGTTTCTGACCTTATATAGTTAGGAATTAGCATTTAAAAAAACCTTTGAAATTCACTGAAAAAAACATAGGTTTCAGGAGTTATATAGTTAGGAATTAGCTTTTACAAAACCTTTGAAATGCACTCAAAAAACTATAAGTTTTAGTGGGGTTATAGTTAGCTGGACATTTTACTCATACAAAACCATTGAAATTGCTCCTATATAGTTAGTTGTACTAAGTATATATCGCGCACCCGCAATCCACTGCTGATGATGTCAAATATTAGATCATTCATGACATGGTCAGTGACATCACTGATGACATCTCAAATGACATCACTGATGACATCACTGATGACATCATCCACGTGACAATCACATACACCTTTTCATACACTATTACAATTTTTCATCACTCTTTGTAAAATACAGAGTATCATATTTAAATCCATTGTCACAGCAATACAAGTATCTAAAAATCCACTCAGTGATTCATACATGTATACACACATCTAATCCCTTACCTGTGGATTCACTCATACATGCAGTCAGTGAACAATAGAACACTATCAAAAATACTTATACATCTATATCGACATTAAACAACAGCACGCATCCTATTCACATATGAAGTCATCCTACTCACTTATGCAAACAATGGATCATACTTACATATTTACTTAGCAAAACACTTATACAAACACCACTTCTTCTATTCATTTCGATAGTAAGTCATACTTAGTGAATTATAAAATCATTATTACAAGTATATAGTTATCCATACAGTCAGTCACACAATCATTGTGTCTTATGTATACTTATTTATTTACAACAACTGACACATACACTGCCTTTTATTTTTCTAGTTTGTTGGACCTGTACCTTTGAGAAATATATTTGCTCATCACCACACCCATAAAGAGATTCCCTCACCCAAACTGTTAGAACATGTAGTTTTAACTTCATATATCTACTGTAAATGTAAATGTATAGGCATTTATATAGCGCACTACTTACCCGTAGGGTCCCAAGGCGCTTCGACCGCTGCGAAACCCTTCCTGGCTTCCCTGAGAGATGGTCCCTTAATGGGTATCTCCAGGGTGAGACCAGGCATCCCCGGCGGTCTGGTGGGGCCGTTAGTGAAGATGAGGCAAGCTAATGCCCAGAGTTGCCGAGTGTGAACGCTGATCAGAGTGGGCACAGAGGCGAGAGAATTATCGAGTCCGCTGACCCTGGTCCAGAAACCTGCCGCGCCGGGAATCGAACCCTGGTCCCGGGCCGTCCTCTGCTCTCGGGTCTGCCGCCTCTAACCAGTGAGCCACACTACTTCACATCTACTGAATAAACTATTCACACATCTTTGGACAGTCACACACCCTCCACCGTACCACACACACTTTCACACTCCCATACAAATACTCAGTTAACTAATCAATAACTAATATAGACTTTCACATAGCTAGTAACCAACTGTAGAATCAGTTTACACAACAACTGACAAAGTGATACAGATATTCACACAGTTTAGTCACTATCCACTATATTTAGTGAGACATTATAAATTGGTCAAGTAAACAGTCAATTACACTGCTACTAAATCCTCCATCCAAATATTTATTTATATATATCCAGTTATTCTTCAATGCAAATTGCTATATATATAATGCATATTTAAATAACGAAGCAAACCACATTCACTGGATGATGTCATCAGTGATGTCATCAGTGATGTCATTTGAGATGTCATCAGTGATGTCACTGACCATGTCATGAATGATCTAATATGTGACATCATCAGTAGTGGATTGCGGGTGCGCGATATATACTTAGTACAACTAACTATATAGGAGCAATTTCAATGGTTTTGTATGAGTAAAATGTCAAGCTAACTATAACACCACTAAAACTTATAGTTTTTTGAGTGAATTTCAAAGGTTTTGTAAAAGCTAATTCCTAACTATATAACTCCTGAAACCTATGGTTTTTTCAGTGAATTTATATATATATATATTCACTGAAAAAACCATAGGTTATAGACCATATATAGTTAGGAATTAGCATTTAAAAAACCTTATTTTACTCACACAAAACCATTGAAATTCCATATATAGTTAGTTGCAGTAACTATATATCGCGCACCCGCAATCCACTGCTGATCATGTCACATATTACATCATTCATGACATGGTCAGTGACATCACTGATGACATCATCTAGTGTCTGTGTGTTTTTGTAAAGTTTAAATATGTTTTACATATTGAAGAATGAGTGGATGTATGGAAGACTGAGTGTGTGTGTGGCTGGCTGGGAGGTGTGTGACTGTGCATATCAATGTGTACTTGTATCAGTGATTGTATAAGAGAGTAAGTATGTGTTAGTTTATGTGTGAAAAGTATGGTGTTCTGTGTTTAACTGTATAGATGAGGAAATCGAAGTGTGATTGATTCTTCACAGGACTGACTAGGTGTATGAGTGCATATGATAGTGTTGTAATAATGAGTGACTGTATTTATGAGTGATTGTATGGGTGAATGAGTGAATGTGTGTGTAGACGTAGGAATCAGTGAGTGCGTATGTAGTAACTGGTATTGGTGTGTCATGATGTCATCACTGATGTCATTTGAGATGTCATCAGTGATGTCATCAGTGATGTCATTTGAGATGTCATCAGTGATGTCATCAGTGATGTCACTGACCATGTCATGAATGATGTAATATGTGACATGATCAGCAGTGGATTGCGGGTGCGCGATATATAGTTACTGCAACTAACTATATATGGAATTTCAATGGTTTTGTGTGAGTAAAATAAGGTTTTTTAAATGCTAATTCCTAACTATATATGGTCTATAACCTATGGTTTTTTCAGTGAATTTTCAAGGTTTTGTAAATGCTAATTCCTAACTATATATGGTCTATAACCTATGGTTTTTTCAGTGAATTTCATAGGTTTTTTAATAGCAAATCTTTATAAAAATAATACATTTTAAATCTAATTTTATATTTTATAATTTTTTTATTTTTTTTTAATATTATTTTTAGTGCGCTCCCGGGGCGCGGACAGGTGAACGCACGGGTAAGCGCAATCTGGCGGCGCGCCCCGAGGCGCGTACTAATGCGCGTCCCGGAAGCGCTATTGTCGAGAACGAAAACAACATCGTGACGTATCGCGTAGCCGCCACGCCTTGCGTCATAAGACACGTATCGCGTAGCCGCGAGATGCGTCTTATGACGCACCGCGTAAGCGCACCCGGAAGCGCATACGATCGCGCAACGTAAGCGCCCCGATGCGCTTACGATACACGCCCGGGACGCGCCCCGGGCGCGTAGCGTAAGCGCGTCAAACCATGTGACTTTAAAATAACACTTTTCATTGGTTCAGAACTTTTTTTTTTCCAAATTGTGTGAAACCCACCCATTTCTCTCACTATTGCTTTGTACTTGGAGAGAGCAAGAGCTGTTGTGTCTACTCTATCTCCTACTTTTCTGATCTCCAGCAATGGCTGCAAGAGAGTCATCCAGCAGTGATTCAGAGGGATTTTTGGATGAGGACCCTCCTCAGCAAAAGAAAAAAACCCATTTCATTTGGAAATTTTACGACATCCCAGAAGGACAGAAAAAAGTGAACGCTCCCAAAGTAACATGCAAAATATGTGGGAGTAGTTTATCCAGAGGCAATCCTCTGAAAAAATATAGTTTTGGCAATGCCAATTTGATCCGGCATGTCAAAAGAAGACACCCTAACAACTTTGCCAGGGAGAGTGTCAGAGAGCTGGCACGGAATGTACCAACAGATGGCGGCAGCACCTCCACTGGTGGAGCAACACCTTCGGGACCACCCCGTGGAAGAATGATCCCTAACATTCAGCCGGTGTTTGCGGGCATCAAATTTTTGTGCGCAGAGTGTGACGAACTGCTCTGCTATGGGGAGCAGAGTGTTGAACTGATTGCTCTAAAGAAACAGCAACACCGCTGCTCTTCCAGTCCCTAAATTTTCAATTTTTTTTGCTCCTGTTGAGCAGTTTTGCAATCCTTGTTTTTGTTTTTCCCTTGAAAAAAATACAAAAAAAATATAAAATTGTTTTAAAAAGTCTAAAAAAATATAAAACAAAAAAAACAAAAAAAAAATATATATAAAACAACAAAATGAAAAAAAAAGTTCTTTTCAGAACTACCTCCAATTTTTAAAAAGAAGCTTTATTTTTTTTAAAGTCTGTCATTTTTAATCTCCATGGTACGCTCCCCCGTACGCTCCCCGGTGCGCGTACCGGGCGCTCACCCCCGCGAAAATCGATTTTTTTTTTATTTTTTTTTTTCACCCGCGGGAGCCTTTTATGGCCCCCACATGAAACCTAGGGGGTCAGGGGGTGTGTACCCTGCTCCCTCTTGCTCATTTCCCCCTTTGATTTTTGCCACCTCTTGTGTCTCAATCCTACCGAGACACAAGATGGCGGCCGCTGCGGACTGTTTCGAATGTTTATAGACACCCGAGAACCAATCAGCTTGCCGTGCGCAAGTCGCGTGGCGCGCCTGGAGCGCTCTCCCGTACGCGTATCCGGGAGCGCTCCAGGCGCGGATCTAGATATATATCTTTTTTTGAACGTTAATTTCTCAAAATCCACTGGAGCACATACATTGAGACCTACAAAAGGCACATCGGGCTACCAGTCCCTACAAATTTGCCAAGTTTCGTGCAAATCCATTCAGCCGTTCGGGCTAAAAATGAGGCTAACCGCCCTATGGAAAACTCAATGTTAAAAACACGTTTTGGGACCCCCCTTTTTTCTCGGCCCCCCCTGGACCAACTCCCCCCAAATTTCCAGTGGCTGCTCAGAAACAAAATGTTCCATTTTGCTGAAAATTTCAGCCAATTCCGTCCACAAACGCCAAAGTTATTAGACATAGAATTTTCAAAAATCCCATAGGGAAAAAATCCTAACTATATATACCTACTGGCGACCGCCAGTAGGTAATATATATATATATATATATATATATATATATATATATATATATATACATTTTTATAGTAGTAACAAACAAAATATTTATTATAATGTAAAATATAATGTTTAATAGTGTTATAAATATATGTCTATGTATATTTATACATGTGGGTAAGTTTCTATAAGTATACATTTATATATAGTATTAAAAGTTTCTTAAATGTATTTAATTTACATTATATTAATGTTATATATGAACATATTTAAGATTTACTATTTTAAAGTATATATACTAATAAACTGTATTTTTTTTTACCTTTAACAGTATTGGCATGAAACAACATATTATTTTGATATTTATGTACTTAACTTTTTAATTATAGGGAAACAATAATCTTGTAACTGATTTTTTTACATGTCATTTCTGTATTAAGGTATTGTTGTGATCCATTGCACATATCCAGATTTGCAAAACTATTAGCTATATTTGCACACATATATATGAGGCCCATTAGGAGTAATGTGGTATGTTTATGCATTTTATAGAGCAGTGAGGTCATTCCAAATAAGTGTAGGCATGATTTGTAATGACTAATTCAGGATTCATATTAACATATCAGTACAAATGTGGGACATGTTATCATATTTAAGCATTGAGAAGTGCCATGCCTTATGGTTATAATGATACTATAATGGCTGATTGAGGTGGATAGCATATTGTATAGATGTTGATCTGGGGTCATCTGTAAAAAAATGTGTTTGCTAATTATTCAGGCCATTTATATTAAACAATATAGTCCTCAGATTATATTAATATTAATCTTATAGCCAAACTACGGAAGACATTAAAAATGGATAATAGACAGTACTCTGTGTCAGGGACTGTCCGGGACTATTTCAATAACACAGTCAGGAACTTGGGCAAGGACTGGGAATGGCGTAGAAAACGTACACGGAGAGCAGTACAGCACTGCCCAGGATCACACAGGAAGTCGGAAGATGGAAAAGGGATCCAAAGGGGAAGCCTGTACAAGTGAACAAGATGGCTAAGACTTTGAAAAGGAAGGACACTCACAAAGCAATTTAGCATTCAGACTACATCCAGGACGGAAGTGCAAGACATACATATATAATACAACATTAACAATAAAGGGGAGTGCGGGGTAAAGCACTCAGGAGCTCCACACGGTAAGACTGAAGCTCAGTAGGTTTTTCACCCACAATTGCTGTTACAGATACTGACTGCAAATACCCACATGTAGGATATGCATGCAAAGGCAGGGTCTGTGGAGCTTATACCTATGGTGATGTTATAACTCAAAGACAATACTCACAGTGAACAAGAAACACAACCTAGGTAGTCAGCTGTGCCCACGGATCCTGCCAATCAAACAGGAACACGCAAAGCAGTAACAACAAGAGGGTAGAACTAAACACAAGCACAATAGACAAGGAGCTAGCAAGGAGGAGTGCTTAACAGGAAAGGAAGGAAATCACAGGGCACACTTGGTAAAAAGCAGGTAACAAACATACAAGGTAACAGAAGCGAGACAGCAGACTAAGAAGACACCAAACTAGGAACTGGTACCAAGGAATTGGAAAGAAAGGCAGGGACTGGAAAGGGATTTACAGAAGGAGAGGCTGCCAGGGTATACTAGAATAGTGCAGGTTAGGGAATCAAGAAAACAAAGTAGAATAGAAGGCAGTGCTGGGGCAGGAACAAGAATTGAGGTAAAGCTCAGGAGTCTAGGTAACACTGCCGGCAGTGCTGGTTAAGGAACAGGGAATTACTATAGCTAAGGTGTCAAGGTAGCACTGCAGGCAGTGCTAGTACAGGAATAGGGAATTAGCTACAGCTCAGGAAACGAGGAGTCAAGAGAGCACAGCAAGCAATGCAAATTATGAACAAGAAAAAGCTGAAGCCCAGGAACAGGAACAAAGAAAAACTATAGCTCAAGAATTCAGGAAACAAGAGCACTGAAGGCAGTGCTAATTCAGGTACAAGGAATAGCTAAAGCTCAGGAACTCAGGAAACAAGGTAGCACTGCAAGCAGTGCTAATTCAGGAAAAGGGAAACTGCTGCAGTTCAGGAACAAGGAATAACTAAAGCTCAGGAAACAGTGGAAACAAGGATAGCAAAAGGTCAGGGAGCACTGGAAACAAGGGTCGGTCTCACCGGTAAACAGCTACAATGACCAACCTTGGCCTGAAGGGAGCTGGGGCTTATAAGAGCTCACAGTAATCACATGCAGCAGGTGTGAGCAGGCTAGCAGCAGCCAGCCACAGGTGAACTGAATTCCTCCACCCATCCTTGGCCTGCAGGGGTGAAGACAAAGCAGTGAGTAGGGAATTCTGGGTAATTGAGGTTCAGGCATGAGTAGGCTGGCTTCAAGTATAAGCAGGCTGGCTTTCACAAAACCCGGCATGGATTGGGAATGGATGTCAGTTTCCAGTAAGCGTCCAAATGGCTGGAAGTCAGGATAGGCATGCATTGGAGGGTCTGGAAGCTTATTAGAAGACTGGAAAGTCCCACTATGTGGCCCCCTGGTGCAGGGTACGAGAGAACAGGGAGCGAATCGTGACACTCTGGATATAATCCTCATTCAAGATATTTATATTAAACTTGCCAAAATTGCAAACTTTGCAAATTTCATAAATGGGTCTGCTATGATTGCCTCTCCTCATCAGTAGCAGCCAATAGAGGGGAAGTCATATAAAACAATAAGCAATTACAGATGGAAATGAGTACCCCCCAAACAGATAAAGAGGGTAGATAGGCTTGGATTATTGGCTTTATTGTCAGACAATTCTTTATGGTTGCTACAATATATACCCCCAATAAGGATCCCCTGTATCTCATTGAATTGTTTTCAGTCAATTATGGTTATGCCTAGCAAGGTAATCATAAAAAGTGACCTTCGACTAGATGTACGGCCTTAAAATTTTGAGACTCACAAATTGTGTCGCTTTGGAACCCGCAATTTGCGACTCGCAAAGTGCAATTTACAACAGTGTCTCAGACACTGTTAGTGATTCCTAATGAGGTTGCAAATTGCCGGCCTCATTAATATTCATGAGGCCGGTGCTATTTGTGACCCGATTAGGAATGGCCAGCACTCACAGGGATTGTGCCATGTTCTGGTCAGCAGACCACCATGTCTGTCATTGCTTTTTTAATAAAGCAGGTTTTTTTTAATGCAGGCCATTTTCCTTAAAGGAAAACAGGATGCATTTAAAAAAGAGAAATTAAATGCTTGTTTCTTTTGTTTAAGAGCAGGCAGTGGTCCCTGCGATCACTATCTGCTCTTAAAAATATTTACAAAAAACACAGTTGATGGACAGAATGTAGAACAAGGTCAAGGACCGGTTTCTGGCTATCGGCCTTCATCAGCCTGGATAGCTTGACTCCAGTGGGGTGGAGCGCCTGGGACTCACGTCTGAGCATACCCAGCCCACTCGGGGTGAAAATTGCAAAAAACACAGTTGATGGACAGAATGTAGAACAATGTCATACATTCACCCCAGTACAAGGATCTGGGCCTAAATCCATCGTTTTTTTGCACTCCACACCACCCTGGGTTAGACACTGGCTATATGCAAATCAGCTCTGACCCTGTGCCTCATGGGAACAGTCCAGTCCGAACTACCAAGCCATGTCTTTCCCAGACCGGAATCAAGCATCCAAGGACCGGTTTCTGGCTATCTGCCTTCATCAGCCTCGATAGCTTGACTCCAGTGGTGTGGAGAGCCTGGGACTCACGTCTGAGCATACCCAGCCCACTCGGGGTGAAAATTGCAAAAAACACAGTTGATGGCCAGAATGTAGAACAATGTCATACATTCACCCCAGTACAAGGATCTGGGCCTAAATCCATCGTTTTTTTGCACTCCACACCACCCTGGGTTAGACACTGGCTATATGCAAATCAGCTCTGACCCTGTGCCTCATGGCAACAGTCCAGTCCGAACTACCAAGCCATGTCTTTCCCAGACCGGAATCAAGCATCCAAGGATCGGTTTCTGGCTATCAGCCTTCATCAGCCTGGATAGCTTGACTCCAGTGGTGTGGAGAGCCTGGGACTCACGTCTGAGCATACCCAGCCCACTCGGGGTGAAAATTGCAAAAAACACAGTTGATGGACAGAATGTAGAACAATGTCATACATTCACCCCAGTACAAGGATCTGGGCCTAAATCCATCGTTTTTTTGCACTCCACACCCCCCTGGGTTAGACACTGGCTATATGCAAATCAGCTCTGACCCTGTGCCTCATGGGAACAGTCCAGTCCGAACTACCAAGCCATGTCTTTCCCAGACCGGAATCAAGCATCCAAGGACCGGTTTCTGGCTATCAGCCTTCATCAGCCTGGATAGCTTGACTCCAGTGGTGTGGAGAGCCTGGGACTCACGTCTGAGCATACCCAGCCCACTCGGGGTGAAAATTGCAAAAAACACAGTTGATGGACAGAATGTAGAACAATGTCATACATTCACCCCAGTACAAGGATCTGGGCCTAAATCCATCGTTTTTTTGCACTCCACACCACCCTGGGTTAGACACTGGCTATATGCAAATCAGCTCTGACCCTGTGCCTCATGGGAACAGTCCAGTCCGAACTACCAAGCCATGTCTTTCCCAGACCGGAATCAAGCATCCAAGGACCGGTTTCTGGCTATCAGCCTTCATCAGCCTGGATAGCTTGACTCCAGTGGTGTGGAGAGCCTGGGACTCACGTCTGAGCATACCCAGCCCACTCGGGGTGAAAATTGCAAAAAACACAGTTGATGGACAGAATGTAGAACAATGTCATACATTCACCCCAGTACAAGGATCTGGGCCTAAATCCATCGTTTTTTTGCACTCCACACCACCCTGGGTTAGACACTGGCTATATGCAAATCAGCTCTGACCCTGTGCCTCATGGGAACAGTCCAGTCCGAACTACCAAGCCATGTCTTTCCCAGACCGGAATCAAGCATCCAAGGACCGGTTTCTGGCTATCTGCCTTCATCAGCCTGGATAGCTTGACTCCAGTGGTGTGGAGAGCCTGGGACTCACGTCTGAGCATACCCAGCCCACTCGGGGTGAAAATTGCAAAAAACACAGTTGATGGCCAGAATGTAGAACAATGTCATACATTCACCCCAGTACAAGGATCTGGGCCTAAATCCATCGTTTTTTTGCACTCCACACCACCCTGGGTTAGACACTGGCTATATGCAAATCAGCTCTGACCCTGTGCCTCATGGGAACAGTCCAGTCCGAACTACCAAGCCATGTCTTTCCCAGACCGGAATCAAGCATCCAAGGACCGGTTTCTGGCTATCAGCCTTCATCAGCCTGGATAGCTTGACTCCAGTGGTGTGGAGAGCCTGGGACTCACGTCTGAGCATACCCAGCCCACTCGGGGTGAAAATTGCAAAAAACACAGTTGATGGACAGAATGTAGAACAATGTCATACATTCACCCCAGTACAAGGATCTGGGCCTAAATCCATCGTTTTTTTGCACTCCACACCCCCCTGGGTTAGACACTGGCTATATGCAAATCAGCTCTGACCCTGTGCCTCGTGGGAACAGTCCAGTCCGAACTACCAAGCCATGTCTTTCCCAGACCGGAATCAAGCATCCAAGGACCGGTTTCTGGCTATCAGCCTTCATCAGCCTGGATAGCTTGACTCCAGTGGTGTGGAGAGCCTGGGACTCACGTCTGAGCATACCCAGCCCACTCGGGGTGAAAATTGCAAAAAACACAGTTGATGGACAGAATGTAGAACAATGTCATACATTCACCCCAGTACAAGGATCTGGGCCTAAATCCATCGTTTTTTTGCACTCCACACCACCCTGGGTTAGACACTGGCTATATGCAAATCAGCTCTGACCCTGTGCCTCATGGGAACAGTCCAGTCCGAACTACCAAGCCATGTCTTTCCCAGACCGGAATCAAGCATCCAAGGACCGGTTTCTGGCTATCAGCCTTCATCAGCCTGGATAGCTTGACTCCAGTGGTGTGGAGAGCCTGGGACTCACGTCTGAGCATACCCAGCCCACTCGGGGTGAAAATTGCAAAAAACACAGTTGATGGACAGAATGTAGAACAATGTCATACATTCACCCCAGTACAAGGATCTGGGCCTAAATCCATCGTTTTTTTACACTCCACACCACCCTGGGTTAGACACTGGCTATATGCAAATCAGCTCTGACCATGTGACTCATGGGAACAGTCCAGTCCGAAATACCAAGCCATGTCTTTCCCAGACCGGAATCAAGCATCCAAGGACCGGTTTCTGGCTATCAGCCTTCATCAGCCTGGATAGCTTGACTCCAGTGGTGTGGAGAGCCTGGGACTCACGTCTGAGCATACCCAGCCCACTCGGGGTTAAAATTGCAAAAAACCCAGTTGATGGTCAGAATGTAGAACAATGTCATACATTCACCCCAGTACAAGGATCTGGGCCTAAATCCACCGTTTTTTTGCACTCCACACCACCCTGGGTTAGACACTGGCTATATGCAAATCAGCTCTGACCCTGTGCCTCATGGGAACAGTCCAGTCCGAACTACAAAGCCATGTCTTTCCCAGACCGGAATCAAGCATCCAAGGACCGGTTTCTGGCTCTCAGCCTTCATCAGCCTGGATAGCTTGACTCCAGTGGTGTGGAGAGCCTGGGACTCACGTCTGAGCGTACCCAGCCCACTCGGGGTGAAAATTGCAAAAAACACAGTTGATGGACAGAATGTAGAACAATGTCATACATTCACCCCAGTACAAGGATCTGGGCCTAAATCCATTGTTTTTTTGGACTCCACACCACCCTGGGTTAGACACTGGCTATATGCAAATCAGCTCTGACCCTGTGCCTCATGGGAACAGTCCAGTCCGAACTACCAAGCCATGTCTTTCCTAGACCGGAATCAAGCATCCAAGGACCGGTTTCTGGCTATCAGCCTTCATCAGCCTGGATAGCTTGACTCCAGTGGTGTGGAGAGCCTGGGACTCACGTCTGAGCATACCCAGCCCACTCGGGGTGAAAATTGCAAAAACACAGTTGATGGACAGAATGTAGAACAATGTCATACATTCACCCCAGTACAAGGATCTGGGCCTAAATCCATCGTTTTTTTGCACTCCACACCCCCCTGGGTTAGACACTGGCTATATGCAAATCAGCTCTGACCCTGTGCCTCATGGGAACAGTCCAGTCCGAACTACCAAGCCATGTCTTTCCCAGACCGGAATCAAGCATCCAAGGACCGGTTTCTGGCTATCAGCCTTCATCAGCCTGGATAGCTTGACTCCAGTGGTGTGGAGAGCCTGGGACTCACGTCTGAGCATACCCAGCCCACTCGGGGTGAAAATTGCAAAAAACACAGTTGATGGACAGAATGTAGAACAATGTCATACATTCACCCCAGTACAAGGATCTGGGCCTAAATCCATCGTTTTTTTGCACTCCACACCACCCTGGGTTAGACACTGGCTATATGCAAATCAGCTCTGACCCTGTGCCTCATGGGAACAGTCCAGTCCGAACTACCAAGCCATGTCTTTCCCAGACCGGAATCAAGCATCCAAGGACCGGTTTCTGGCTATCAGCCTTCATCAGCCTGGATAGCTTGACTCCAGTGGTGTGGAGAGCCTGGGACTCACGTCTGAGCATACCCAGCCCACTCGGGGTGAAAATTGCAAAAAACACAGTTGATGGACAGAATGTAGAACAATGTCATACATTCACCCCAGTACAAGGATCTGGGCCTAAATCCATCGGTTTTTTGCACTCCACACCACCCTGGGTTAGACACTGGCTATATGCAAATCAGCTCTGACCCTGTGCCTCATGGGAACAGTCCAGTCCGAACTACCAAGCCATGTCTTTCCCAGACCGGAATCAAGCATCCAAGGACCGGTTTCTGGCTATCAGCCTTCATCAGCCTGGATAGCTTGACTCCAGTGGTGTGGAGAGCCTGGGACTAACGTCTGAGCATACCCAGCCCACTCGGGGTGAAAATTGCAAAAAACACAGTTGATGGACAGAATGTAGAACAATGTCATACATTCACCCCAGTACAAGGATCTGGGCCTAAATCCATCGTTTTTTTGCACTCCACACCACCCTGGGTTAGACACGGGCTATATGCAAATCAGCTCTGACCCTGTGCCTCATGGGAACAGTCCAGTCCGAACTACCAAGCCATGTCTTTCCCAGACCGGAATCAAGCATCCAAGGACCGGTTTCTGGCTATCAGCCTTCATCAGCCTGGATAGCTTGACTACAGTGGTGTGGAGAGCCTGGGACTCACGTCTGAGCATACCCAGCCCACTCGGGGTGAAAATTGCAAAAAACACAGTTGATGGACAGAATGTAGAACAATGTCATACATTCACCCCAGTACAAGGATCTGGGCCTAAATCCATTGTTTTTTTGCACTCGACACCACCCTGGGTTAGACACTGGTTATATGCAAATCAGCTCTGACCCTGTGCCTCATGGGAACAGTCCAGTCCGAACTACCAAGCCATGTCTTTCCCAGACAGGAATCAAGCATCCAAGGACCGGTTTCTGGCTCTCAGCCTTCATCAGCCTGGATAGCTTGACTCCAGTGGTGTGGAGAGCCTGGGACTCACGTCTGAGCATACCCAGCCCACTCGGGGTGAAAATTGCAAAAACACAGTTGATGGACAGAATGTAGAACAACGTCATACATTCACCCCAGTACAAGGATCTGGGCCTAAATCCATCGTTTTTTTGCACTCCACACCACCCTGGGTTAGACACTGGCTATAGCAACCCAGGGTGGTGTGGAGTGCAAAAAAACGGTGGATTTAGGCCCAGATCCTTGTACTGGGGTGAATGTATGACATTGTTCTACATTCTGTCCATCAACTGTGTTTTTTGCAATTTTCACCCCGAGTGGGCTGGGTATGCTCAGACGTGAGTCCCAGGCGCTCCACCCCACTGGAGTCAAGCTATCCAGGCTGATGAAGGCCGATAGCCAGAAACCGGTCCTTGGATGCTTGATTCT
The DNA here is from genome assembly GCF_964261635.1 of Lissotriton helveticus. Lineage (NCBI taxonomy): Eukaryota > Metazoa > Chordata > Amphibia > Caudata > Salamandridae > Lissotriton > Lissotriton helveticus. Next base: position 455,260,841 of record NC_136072.1, on the reverse strand, counting down.
GGTCTGGGAAAGACATGGCTTGGTAGTTCGGACTGGACTGTTCCCAGGAGGCACAAGGTCAGAGCTGATTTGCATATAGCCAGTGTCTAACCCAGGGTGGTGTGGAGTGCAAAAAAACGGTGGATTTAGGCCCAGATCCTTGTACTGGGGTGAATGTATGACATTGTTCTACATTCTGTCCATCAACTGTGTTTTTTGCAATTTTCACCCCGAGTGGGCTGGGTATGCTCAGACGTGAGTCCCAGGCGCTCCACCCCACTGGAGTCAAGCTATCCAGGCTGATGAAGGCCGATAGCCAGAAACCGGTCCTTGGATGCTTGATTCTGGTCTGGGAAAGACATGGCTTGGTAGTTCGGACTGGACTGTTCCCAGGAGGCACAAGGTCAGAGCTGATTTGCATATAGCCAGTGTCTAACCCAGGGTGGTGTGGAGTGCAAAAAAACGATGGATTTAGGCCCAGATCCTTGTACTGGGGTGAATGTATGACATTGTTCTACATTCTGTCCATCAACTGTGTTTTTTGCAATTTTCACCCCGAGTGGGCTGGGTATGCTCAGACGTGAGTCCCAGGCGCTCCACCCCACTGGAGTCAAGCTATCCAGGCTGATGAAGGCCGATAGCCAGAAACCGGTCCTTGGATGCTTGATTCCGGTCTGGGAAAGACATGGCTTGGTAGTTCGGACTGGACTGTTCCCATGAGGCACAAGGTCAGAGCTGATTTGCATATAGCCAGTGTCTAACCCAGGGTGGTGTGGAGTGCAAAAAAACGATGGATTTAGGCCCAGATCCTTGTACTGGGGTGAATGTATGACATTGTTCTACATTCTGTCCATCAACTGTGTTTTTTGCAATTTTCACCCCGAGTGGGCTGGGTATGCTCAGACGTGAGTCCCAGGCGCTCCACCCCACTGGAGTCAAGCTATCCAGGCTGATGAAGGCCGATAGCCAGAAACCGGTCCTTGGATGCTTGATTCCGGTCTGGGAAAGACATGGCTTGGTAGTTCGGACTGGACTGTTCCCATGAGGCACAGGGTCAGAGCTGATTTGCATATAGCCAGTGTCTTACCCAGGGTGGTGTGGAGTGCAAAAAAACGATTGATTTAGGCCCAGATCCTTGTACTGGGGTGAATGTATGACATTGTTCTACATTCTGTCCATCAACTGTGTTTTTTGCAATTTTCACCCCGAGTGGGCTGGGTATGCTCAGACGTGAGTCCCAGGCGCTCCACCCCACTGGAGTCAAGCTATCCAGGCTGATGAAGGCCGATAGCCAGAAACCGGTCCTTGGATGCTTGATTCCGGTCTGGGAAAGACATGGCTTGGTAGTTCGGACTGGACTGTTCCCATGAGGCACAAGGTAAGAGCTGATTTGCATATAGCCAGTGTCTAACCCAGGGTGGTGTGGAGTGCAAAAAAACGATGGATTTAGGCCCAGATCCTTGTACTGGGGTGAATGTATGACATTGTTCTACATTCTGTCCATCAACTGTGTTTTTTGCAATTTTCACCCCGAGTGGGCTGGGTATGCTCAGACGTGAGTCCCAGGCGCTCCACCCCACTGGAGTCAAGCTATCCAGGCTGATGAAGGCCGATAGCCAGAAACCGGTCCTTGGATGCTTGATTCCGGTCTGGGAAAGACATGGCTTGGTAGTTCGGACTGGACTGTTCCCATGAGGCACAGGGTCAGAGCTGATTTGCATATAGCCAGTGTCTTACCCAGGGTGGTGTGGAGTGCAAAAAAACGATTGATTTAGGCCCAGATCCTTGTACTGGGGTGAATGTATGACATTGTTCTACATTCTGTCCATCAACTGTGTTTTTTGCAATTTTCACCCCGAGTGGGCTGGGTATGCTCAGACGTGAGTCCCAGGCGCTCCACCCCACTGGAGTCAAGCTATCCAGGCTGATGAAGGCCGATAGCCAGAAACCGGTCCTTGGATGCTTGATTCCGGTCTGGGAAAGACATGGCTTGGTAGTTCGGACTGGACTGTTCCCATGAGGCACAGGGTCAGAGCTGATTTGCATATAGTCAGTGTCTAACCGAAGGTGGTGTGGAGTGCAAAAAAACGATGGATTTAGGCCCAGATCCTTGTACTGGGGTGAATGTATGACATTGTTCTACATTCTGTCCATCAACTGTGCTTTTTTGCAATTTTCACCCCGAGTGGGCTGAGTATGCTCAGACGTGAGTCCCAGGCGCTCCACCCCACTGGAGTCAAGCTATCCAGGCTGATGAAGGCCGATAGCCAGAAACCGGTCCTTGGTTGCTTGATTCCGGTCTGGGAAAGACATGGCTTGGTAGTTCGGACTGGACTGTCCCCATGAGGCACAGGGTCAGAGCTGATTTGCATATAGCTAGTGTCTTACCCAGGGTGGTGTGGAGTGCAAAAAAACGATGGATTTAGGCCCAGATCCTTGTACTGGGGTGAATGTATGACATTGTTCTACATTCTGTCCATCAACTGTGTTTTTTGCAATTTTCACCCCGAGTGGGCTGGGTATGCTCAGACGTGAGTCCCAGGCGCTCCACCCCACTGGAGTCAAGCTATCCAGGCTGATGAAGGCCGATAGCCAGAAACCGGTCCTTGGATGCTTGATTCCGGTCTGGGAAAGACATGGCTTGGTAGATCGGACTGGACTGTTCCCATGAGGCACAGGGTCAGAGCTGATTTGCATATAGCCAGTGTCTTACCCAGGGTGGTATGGAGTGCAAAAAAACGATGGATTTAGGCCCAGATCCTTGTACTGGGGTGAATGTATGACATTGTTCTACATTCTGTCCATCAACTGTGTTTTTTGCAATTTTCACCCCGAGTGGGCTGGGTATGCTCAGACGTGAGTCCCAGGCGCTCCACCCCACTGGAGTCAAGCTATCCAGGCTGATGAAGGCCGATAGCCAGAAACCGGTCCTTGGATGCTTGATTCTGGTCTGGGAAAGACATGGCTTGGTAGTTCGGACTGGACTGTTCCCAGGAGGCACAAGGTCAGAGCTGATTTGCATATAGCCAGTGTCTAACCCAGGGTGGTGTGGAGTGCAAAAAAACGATGGATTTAGGCCCAGATCCTTGTACTGGGGTGAATGTATGACATTGTTCTACATTCTGTCCATCAACTGTGTTTTTTGCAATTTTCACCCCGAGTGGGCTGGGTATGCTCAGACGTGAGTCCCAGGCGCTCCACCCCACTGGAGTCAAGCTATCCAGGCTGATGAAGGCCGATAGCCAGAAACCGGTCCTTGGATGCTTGATTCCGGTCTGGGAAAGACATGGCTTGGTAGTTCGGACTGGACTGTTCCCATGAGGCACAAGGTCAGAGCTGATTTGCATATAGCCAGTGTCTAACCCAGGGTGGTGTGGAGTGCAAAAAAACGATGGATTTAGGCCCAGATCCTTGTACTGGGGTGAATGTATGACATTGTTCTACATTCTGTCCATCAACTGTGTTTTTTGCAATTTTCACCCCGAGTGGGCTGGGTATGCTCAGACGTGAGTCCCAGGCGCTCCACCCCACTGGAGTCAAGCTATCCAGGCTGATGAAGGCCGATAGCCAGAAACCGGTCCTTGGATGCTTGATTCCGGTCTGGGAAAGACATGGCTTGGTAGTTCGGACTGGACTGTTCCCATGAGGCACAGGGTCAGAGCTGATTTGCATATAGCCAGTGTCTTACCCAGGGTGGTGTGGAGTGCAAAAAAACAATTGATTTAGGCCCAGATCCTTGTACTGGGGTGAATGTATGACATTGTTCTACATTCTGTCCATCAACTGTGTTTTTTGCAATTTTCACCCCGAGTGGGCTGGGTATGCTCAGACGTGAGTCCCAGGCGCTCCACCCCACTGGAGTCAAGCTATCCAGGCTGATGAAGGCCGATAGCCAGAAACCGGTCCTTGGTTGCTTGATTCCGGTCTGGGAAAGACATGGCTTGGTAGTTCGGACTGGACTGTTCCCAGGAGGCACAAGGTCAGAGCTGATTTGCATATAGCCAGTGTCTAACCCAGGGTGGTGTGGAGTGCAAAAAAACGGTGGATTTAGGCCCAGATCCTTGTACTGGGGTGAATGTATGACATTGTTCTACATTCTGTCCATCAACTGTGTTTTTTGCAATTTTCACCCCGAGTGGGCTGGGTATGCTCAGACGTGAGTCCCAGGCGCTCCACCCCACTGGAGTCAAGCTATCCAGGCTGATGAAGGCCGATAGCCAGAAACCGGTCCTTGGATGCTTGATTCTGGTCTGGGAAAGACATGGCTTGGTAGTTCGGACTGGACTGTTCCCAGGAGGCACAAGGTCAGAGCTGATTTGCATATAGCCAGTGTCTAACCCAGGGTGGTGTGGAGTGCAAAAAAACGATGGATTTAGGCCCAGATCCTTGTACTGGGGTGAATGTATGACATTGTTCTACATTCTGTCCATCAACTGTGTTTTTTGCAATTTTCACCCCGAGTGGGCTGGGTATGCTCAGACGTGAGTCCCAGGCGCTCCACCCCACTGGAGTCAAGCTATCCAGGCTGATGAAGGCCGATAGCCAGAAACCGGTCCTTGGATGCTTGATTCCGGTCTGGGAAAGACATGGCTTGGTAGTTCGGACTGGACTGTTCCCATGAGGCACAAGGTCAGAGCTGATTTGCATATAGCCAGTGTCTAACCCAGGGTGGTGTGGAGTGCAAAAAAACGATGGATTTAGGCCCAGATCCTTGTACTGGGGTGAATGTATGACATTGTTCTACATTCTGTCCATCAACTGTGTTTTTTGCAATTTTCACCCCGAGTGGGCTGGGTATGCTCAGACGTGAGTCCCAGGCGCTCCACCCCACTGGAGTCAAGCTATCCAGGCTGATGAAGGCCGATAGCCAGAAACCGGTCCTTGGATGCTTGATTCCGGTCTGGGAAAGACATGGCTTGGTAGTTCGGACTGGACTGTTCCCATGAGGCACAGGGTCAGAGCTGATTTGCATATAGCCAGTGTCTTACCCAGGGTGGTGTGGAGTGCAAAAAAACGATTGATTTAGGCCCAGATCCTTGTACTGGGGTGAATGTATGACATTGTTCTACATTCTGTCCATCAACTGTGTTTTTTGCAATTTTCACCCCGAGTGGGCTGGGTATGCTCAGACGTGAGTCCCAGGCGCTCCACCCCACTGGAGTCAAGCTATCCAGGCTGATGAAGGCCGATAGCCAGAAACCGGTCCTTGGATGCTTGATTCCGGTCTGGGAAAGACATGGCTTGGTAGTTCGGACTGGACTGTTCCCATGAGGCACAAGGTAAGAGCTGATTTGCATATAGCCAGTGTCTAACCCAGGGTGGTGTGGAGTGCAAAAAAACGATGGATTTAGGCCCAGATCCTTGTACTGGGGTGAATGTATGACATTGTTCTACATTCTGTCCATCAACTGTGTTTTTTGCAATTTTCACCCCGAGTGGGCTGGGTATGCTCAGACGTGAGTCCCAGGCGCTCCACCCCACTGGAGTCAAGCTATCCAGGCTGATGAAGGCCGATAGCCAGAAACCGGTCCTTGGATGCTTGATTCCGGTCTGGGAAAGACATGGCTTGGTAGTTCGGACTGGACTGTTCCCATGAGGCACAGGGTCAGAGCTGATTTGCATATAGCCAGTGTCTTACCCAGGGTGGTGTGGAGTGCAAAAAAACGATTGATTTAGGCCCAGATCCTTGTACTGGGGTGAATGTATGACATTGTTCTACATTCTGTCCATCAACTGTGTTTTTTGCAATTTTCACCCCGAGTGGGCTGGGTATGCTCAGACGTGAGTCCCAGGCGCTCCACCCCACTGGAGTCAAGCTATCCAGGCTGATGAAGGCCGATAGCCAGAAACCGGTCCTTGGATGCTTGATTCCGGTCTGGGAAAGACATGGCTTGGTAGTTCGGACTGGACTGTTCCCATGAGGCACAGGGTCAGAGCTGATTTGCATATAGTCAGTGTCTAACCGAAGGTGGTGTGGAGTGCAAAAAAACGATGGATTTAGGCCCAGATCCTTGTACTGGGGTGAATGTATGACATTGTTCTACATTCTGTCCATCAACTGTGCTTTTTTGCAATTTTCACCCCGAGTGGGCTGAGTATGCTCAGACGTGAGTCCCAGGCGCTCCACCCCACTGGAGTCAAGCTATCCAGGCTGATGAAGGCCGATAGCCAGAAACCGGTCCTTGGTTGCTTGATTCCGGTCTGGGAAAGACATGGCTTGGTAGTTCGGACTGGACTGTCCCCATGAGGCACAGGGTCAGAGCTGATTTGCATATAGCTAGTGTCTTACCCAGGGTGGTGTGGAGTGCAAAAAAACGATGGATTTAGGCCCAGATCCTTGTACTGGGGTGAATGTATGACATTGTTCTACATTCTGTCCATCAACTGTGTTTTTTGCAATTTTCACCCCGAGTGGGCTGGGTATGCTCAGACGTGAGTCCCAGGCGCTCCACCCCACTGGAGTCAAGCTATCCAGGCTGATGAAGGCCGATAGCCAGAAACCGGTCCTTGGATGCTTGATTCCGGTCTGGGAAAGACATGGCTTGGTAGATCGGACTGGACTGTTCCCATGAGGCACAGGGTCAGAGCTGATTTGCATATAGCCAGTGTCTTACCCAGGGTGGTATGGAGTGCAAAAAAACGATGGATTTAGGCCCAGATCCTTGTACTGGGGTGAATGTATGACATTGTTCTACATTCTGTCCATCAACTGTGTTTTTTGCAATTTTCACCCCGAGTGGGCTGGGTATGCTCAGACGTGAGTCCCAGGCGCTCCACCCCACTGGAGTCAAGCTATCCAGGCTGATGAAGGCCGATAGCCAGAAACCGGTCCTTGGATGCTTGATTCTGGTCTGGGAAAGACATGGCTTGGTAGTTCGGACTGGACTGTTCCCAGGAGGCACAAGGTCAGAGCTGATTTGCATATAGCCAGTGTCTAACCCAGGGTGGTGTGGAGTGCAAAAAAACGATGGATTTAGGCCCAGATCCTTGTACTGGGGTGAATGTATGACATTGTTCTACATTCTGTCCATCAACTGTGTTTTTTGCAATTTTCACCCCGAGTGGGCTGGGTATGCTCAGACGTGAGTCCCAGGCGCTCCACCCCACTGGAGTCAAGCTATCCAGGCTGATGAAGGCCGATAGCCAGAAACCGGTCCTTGGATGCTTGATTCCGGTCTGGGAAAGACATGGCTTGGTAGTTCGGACTGGACTGTTCCCATGAGGCACAAGGTCAGAGCTGATTTGCATATAGCCAGTGTCTAACCCAGGGTGGTGTGGAGTGCAAAAAAACGATGGATTTAGGCCCAGATCCTTGTACTGGGGTGAATGTATGACATTGTTCTACATTCTGTCCATCAACTGTGTTTTTTGCAATTTTCACCCCGAGTGGGCTGGGTATGCTCAGACGTGAGTCCCAGGCGCTCCACCCCACTGGAGTCAAGCTATCCAGGCTGATGAAGGCCGATAGCCAGAAACCGGTCCTTGGATGCTTGATTCCGGTCTGGGAAAGACATGGCTTGGTAGTTCGGACTGGACTGTTCCCATGAGGCACAGGGTCAGAGCTGATTTGCATATAGCCAGTGTCTTACCCAGGGTGGTGTGGAGTGCAAAAAAACAATTGATTTAGGCCCAGATCCTTGTACTGGGGTGAATGTATGACATTGTTCTACATTCTGTCCATCAACTGTGTTTTTTGCAATTTTCACCCCGAGTGGGCTGGGTATGCTCAGACGTGAGTCCCAGGCGCTCCACCCCACTGGAGTCAAGCTATCCAGGCTGATGAAGGCCGATAGCCAGAAACCGGTCCTTGGTTGCTTGATTCCGGTCTGGGAAAGACATGGCTTGGTAGTTCAGACTGGACTGTTCCCATGAGGCACAGGGTCAGAGCTGATTTGCATATAGCCAGTGTCTAACCCAGGGTGGTGTGGAGTGCAATAAAACGATGGATTTAGGCCCAGATCCTTGTACTGGGGTGAATGTATGACATTGTTCTACATTCTGTCCATCAACTGTGTTTTTTGCAATTTTCACCCCGAGTGGGCTGGGTATGCTCAGACGTGAGTCCCAGGCGCTCCACCCCACTGGAGTCAAGCTATCCAGGCTGATGAAGGCCGATAGCCAGAAACCGGTCCTTGGATGCTTGATTCCGGTCTGGGAAAGACATGGCTTGGTAGTTCGGACTGGACTGTTCCCATGAGGCACAGGGTCAGAGCTGATTTGCATATAGTCAGTGTCTAACCGAAGGTGGTGTGGAGTGCAAAAAAACGATGGATTTAGGCCCAGATCCTTGTACTGGGGTGAATGTATGACATTGTTCTACATTCTGTCCATCAACTGTGCTTTTTTGCAATTTTCACCCCGAGTGGGCTGAGTATGCTCAGACGTGAGTCCCAGGCGCTCCACCCCACTGGAGTCAAGCTATCCAGGCTGATGAAGGCCGATAGCCAGAAACCGGTCCTTGGTTGCTTGATTCCGGTCTGGGAAAGACATGGCTTGGTAGTTCGGACTGGACTGTTCCCATGAGGCACAGGGTCAGAGCTGATTTGCATATAGCTAGTGTCTTACCCAGGGTGGTGTGGAGTGCAAAAAAACGATGGATTTAGGCCCAGATCCTTGTACTGGGGTGAATGTATGACATTGTTCTACATTCTGTCCATCAACTGTGTTTTTTGCAATTTTCACCCCGAGTGGGCTGGGTATGCTCAGACGTGAGTCCCAGGCGCTCCACCCCACTGGAGTCAAGCTATCCAGGCTGATGAAGGCCGATAGCCAGAAACCGGTCCTTGGATGCTTGATTCCGGTCTGGGAAAGACATGGCTTGGTAGATCGGACTGGACTGTTCCCATGAGGCACAGGGTCAGAGCTGATTTGCATATAGCCAGTGTCTTACCCAGGGTGGTATGGAGTGCAAAAAAACGATGGATTTAGGCCCAGATCCTTGTACTGGGGTGAATGTATGACATTGTTCTACATTCTGTCCATCAACTGTGTTTTTTGCAATTTTCACCCCGAGTGGGCTGGGTATGCTCAGACGTGAGTCCCAGGCGCTCCACCCCACTGGAGTCAAGCTATCCAGGCTGATGAAGGCCGATAGCCAGAAACCGGTCCTTGGATGCTTGATTCTGGTCTGGGAAAGACATGGCTTGGTAGTTCGGACTGGACTGTTCCCAGGAGGCACAAGGTCAGAGCTGATTTGCATATAGCCAGTGTCTAACCCAGGGTGGTGTGGAGTGCAAAAAAACGATGGATTTAGGCCCAGATCCTTGTACTGGGGTGAATGTATGACATTGTTCTACATTCTGTCCATCAACTGTGTTTTTTGCAATTTTCACCCCGAGTGGGCTGGGTATGCTCAGACGTGAGTCCCAGGCGCTCCACCCCACTGGAGTCAAGCTATCCAGGCTGATGAAGGCCGATAGCCAGAAACCGGTCCTTGGATGCTTGATTCCGGTCTGGGAAAGACATGGCTTGGTAGTTCGGACTGGACTGTTCCCATGAGGCACAAGGTCAGAGCTGATTTGCATATAGCCAGTGTCTAACCCAGGGTGGTGTGGAGTGCAAAAAAACGATGGATTTAGGCCCAGATCCTTGTACTGGGGTGAATGTATGACATTGTTCTACATTCTGTCCATCAACTGTGTTTTTTGCAATTTTCACCCCGAGTGGGCTGGGTATGCTCAGACGTGAGTCCCAGGCGCTCCACCCCACTGGAGTCAAGCTATCCAGGCTGATGAAGGCCGATAGCCAGAAACCGGTCCTTGGATGCTTGATTCCGGTCTGGGAAAGACATGGCTTGGTAGTTCGGACTGGACTGTTCCCATGAGGCACAGGGTCAGAGCTGATTTGCATATAGCCAGTGTCTTACCCAGGGTGGTGTGGAGTGCAAAAAAACAATTGATTTAGGCCCAGATCCTTGTACTGGGGTGAATGTATGACATTGTTCTACATTCTGTCCATCAACTGTGTTTTTTGCAATTTTCACCCCGAGTGGGCTGGGTATGCTCAGACGTGAGTCCCAGGCGCTCCACCCCACTGGAGTCAAGCTATCCAGGCTGATGAAGGCCGATAGCCAGAAACCGGTCCTTGGTTGCTTGATTCCGGTCTGGGAAAGACATGGCTTGGTAGTTCAGACTGGACTGTTCCCATGAGGCACAGGGTCAGAGCTGATTTGCATATAGCCAGTGTCTAACCCAGGGTGGTGTGGAGTGCAATAAAACGATGGATTTAGGCCCAGATCCTTGTACTGGGGTGAATGTATGACATTGTTCTACATTCTGTCCATCAACTGTGTTTTTTGCAATTTTCACCCCGAGTGGGCTGGGTATGCTCAGACGTGAGTCCCAGGCGCTCCACCCCACTGGAGTCAAGCTATCCAGGCTGATGAAGGCCGATAGCCAGAAACCGGTCCTTGGATGCTTGATTCCGGTCTGGGAAAGACATGGCTTGGTAGTTCGGACTGGACTGTTCCCATGAGGCACAGGGTCAGAGCTGATTTGCATATAGTCAGTGTCTAACCGAAGGTGGTGTGGAGTGCAAAAAAACGATGGATTTAGGCCCAGATCCTTGTACTGGGGTGAATGTATGACATTGTTCTACATTCTGTCCATCAACTGTGCTTTTTTGCAATTTTCACCCCGAGTGGGCTGAGTATGCTCAGACGTGAGTCCCAGGCGCTCCACCCCACTGGAGTCAAGCTATCCAGGCTGATGAAGGCCGATAGCCAGAAACCGGTCCTTGGTTGCTTGATTCCGGTCTGGGAAAGACATGGCTTGGTAGTTCGGACTGGACTGTTCCCATGAGGCACAGGGTCAGAGCTGATTTGCATATAGCTAGTGTCTTACCCAGGGTGGTGTGGAGTGCAAAAAAACGATGGATTTAGGCCCAGATCCTTGTACTGGGGTGAATGTATGACATTGTTCTACATTCTGTCCATCAACTGTGTTTTTTGCAATTTTCACCCCGAGTGGGCTGGGTATGCTCAGACGTGAGTCCCAGGCGCTCCACCCCACTGGAGTCAAGCTATCCAGGCTGATGAAGGCCGATAGCCAGAAACCGGTCCTTGGATGCTTGATTCCGGTCTGGGAAAGACATGGCTTGGTAGATCGGACTGGACTGTTCCCATGAGGCACAGGGTCAGAGCTGATTTGCATATAGCCAGTGTCTTACCCAGGGTGGTATGGAGTGCAAAAAAACGATGGATTTAGGCCCAGATCCTTGTACTGGGGTGAATGTATGACATTGTTCTACATTCTGTCCATCAACTGTGTTTTTTGCAATTTTCACCCCGAGTGGGCTGGGTATGCCTAGACGTGAGTCCCAGGCGCTCCACCCCACTGGAGTCAAGCTATCCAGGCTGATGAAGGCCGATAGCCAGAAACCGGTCCTTGGATGCTTGATTCCGGTCTGGGAAAGACATGGCTTGGTAGTTCGGACTGGACTGTTTCCATGAGGCACAGGGTCAGAGCTGATTTGCATATAGCCAGTGTCTTACCCAGGGTGGTGTGGAGTGCAAAAAAACAATTGATTTAGGCCCAGATCCTTGTACTGGGGTGAATGTATGACATTGTTCTACATTCTGTCCATCAACTGTGTTTTTTGCAATTTTCACCCCGAGTGGGCTGGGTATGCTCAGACGTGAGTCCCAGGCGCTCCACCCCACTGGAGTCAAGCTATCCAGGCTGATGAAGGCCGATAGCCAGAAACCGGTCCTTGGTTGCTTGATTCCGGTCTGGGAAAGACATGGCTTGGTAGTTCGGACTGGACTGTTCCCATGAGGCACAGGGTCAGAACTGATTTGCATATAGCCAGTGTCTTACCCAGGGTGGTGTGGAGTGCAAAAAAACAATGGATTTAGGCCCAGATCCTTGTACTGGGGTGAATGTATGACATTGTTCTACATTCTGTCCATCAACTGTGTTTTTTGCAATTTTCACCCCAAGTGGGCTGGGTATGCTCAGACGTGAGTCCCAGGCGCTCCACCCCACTGGAGTCAAGCTATCCAGGCTGATGAAGGCCGATAGCCAGAAACCGGTCCTTGGATGCTTGATTCCGGTCTGGGAAAGACATGGCTTGGTAGTTCAGACTGGACTGTTCCCATGAGGCACAGGGTCAGAGCTGATTTGCATATAGCCAGTGTCTAACCCAGGGTGGTGTGGAGTGCAATAAAACGATGGATTTAGGCCCAGATCCTTGTACTGGGGTGAATGTATGACATTGTTCTACATTCTGTCCATCAACTGTGTTTTTTGCAATTTTCACCCCGAGTGGGCTGGGTATGCTCAGACGTGAGTCCCAGGCGCTCCACCCCACTGGAGTCAAGCTATCCAGGCTGATGAAGGCCGATAGCCAGAAACCGGTCCTTGGATGCTTGATTCCGGTCTGGGAAAGACATGGCTTGGTAGTTCGGACTGGACTGTTCCCATGAGGCACAGGGTCAGAGCTGATTTGCATATAGCCAGTGTCTAACCGAAGGTGGTGTGAAGTGCAAAAAAACGATGGATTTAGGCCCAGATCCTTGTACTGGGGTGAATGTATGACATTGTTCTACATTCTGTCCATCAACTGTGTTTTTTGCAATTTTCACCCCGAGTGGGCTGGGTATGCTCAGACGTGAGTCCCAGGTGCTCCACCCCACTGGAGTCAAGCTATCCAGGCTGATGAAGGCCGATAGCCAGAAACCGGTCCTTGGATGCTTGATTCCGGTCTGGGAAAGACATGGCTTGGTAGATCGGACTGGACTGTTCCCATGAGGCACAGGGTCAGAGCTGATTTGCATATAGCCAGTGTCTTACCCAGGGTGGTGTGGAGTGCAAAAAAACGATGGATTTAGGCCCAGATCCTTGTACTGGGGTGAATGTATGACATTGTTCTACATTCTGTCCATCAACTGTGTTTTTTGCAATTTTCACCCCGAGTGGGCTGGGTATGCTCAGACGTGAGTCCCAGGCGCTCCACCCCACTGGAGTCAAGCTATCCAGGCTGATGAAGGCCGATAGCCAGAAACCGGTCCTTGGATGCTTGATTCCGGTCTGGGAAGGACATGGCTTGGTAGTTCAGACTGGACTGTTCCCATGAGGCACAGGGTCAGAGCTGATTTGCATATAGCCAGTGTCTAACCCAGGGTGGTGTGGAGTGCAGAAAAACGATGGATTTAGGCCCAGATCCTTGTACTGGGGTGAATGTATGACATTGTTCTACATTCTGTCCATCAACTGTGTTTTTTGCAATTTTCACCCCGAGTGGGCTGGGTATGCTCAGACGTGAGTCCCAGGCGCTCCACCCCACTGGAGTCAAGCTATCCAGGCTGATGAAGGCCGATAGCCAGAAACCGGTCCTTGGATGCTTGATTCCGGTCTGGGAAAGACATGGCTTGGTAGTTCGGACTGGACTGTTCCCATGAGGCACAGGGTCAGAGCTGATTTGCATATAGCCAGTGTCTTACCCAGGGTGGTGTGGAGTGCAAAAAAACGATAGATTTAGGCCCAGATCCTTGTACTGGGGTGAATGTATGACATTGTTCTACATTCTGTCCATCAACTGTGTTTTTTGCAATTTTCACCCCGAGTGGGCTGGGTATGCTCAGACGTGAGTCCCAGGCGCTCCACCCCACTGGAGTCAAGCTATCCAGGCTGATGAAGGCCGATAGCCAGAAACCGGTCCTTGGATGCTTGATTCCGGTCTGGGAAAGACATGGCTTGGTAGTTCGGACTGGACTGTTCCCATGAGGCACAGGGTCAGAGCTGATTTGCATATAGCCAGTGTCTTACCCAGGGTGGTGTGGAGTGCAAAAAAACGATGGATTTAGGCCCAGATCCTTGTACTGGGGTAAATGTATGACATTGTTCTACATTCTGTCCATCAACTGTGTTTTTTGCAATTTTCACCCCGAGTGGGCTGGGTATGCTCAGACGTGAGTCCCAGGCGCTCCACCCCACTGGAGTCAAGCTATCCAGGCTGATGAAGGCCGATAGCCAGAAACCGGTCCTTGGATGCTTGATTCCGGTCTGGGAAAGACATGGCTTGGTAGTTCGGACTGGACTGTTCCCATGAGGCACAGGGTCAGAGCTGATTTGCATATAGCCAGTGTCTAACCCAGGGTGGTGTGGAGTGCAAAAAAACGATGGATTTAGGCCCAGATCCTTGTACTGGGGTGAATGTATGACATTGTTCTACATTCTGTCCATCAACTGTGTTTTTTGCAACTTAAAAATATTTATGCACACACTCACGAAGGGGCATGTACAAACGGGGCGATTTCCCGTTTGAGACCACAAAAAACTGTGGTCGTACATCTGGCCCCTTAACTTTATCTAACACAGGTGTTTAGGTTCATCAGTGAGCTATCACAGACCATATAAAAGTAAAAGGGATAAGATATTATTGGATTATAAGAGAGTCTTTAATTTGGTGGATTTTGGGAGAAATTAATTTTCAAGTAAGCAGCAGTTATGTATCAGTAAAGGTCAATAGCAAGGTTGGAATTCTTTTAACATCATCTGACTTAATTCTTCAGCAGAATGAACAGTATCCAAATGGTTTTTTGGAGCTTTCAATTTTAAAAATGCATATGTTCTGTATTAGGTATCCCCAGTCTGTTTATAGATGGTTGTTCAATAAATTGCATCTGGAAGAGGAACCATGGGTTTCAGAAATTAAAATAGAAATGACTCCGGTTTTCTTTCTTCAAAATTATAATTCTGCAAGAGTTTATATGGTTTTGTACGCATTTAAGAACACCATTAGAGCCACTATAAGACATAGCAGAAAGAAATACCATTCGACTAATATGGAGCAAGTTGGAACATCGAATAAAGCAGGCCCAAGATCGGTATCTATGTCATAAGAACAGTATTAAAGGCCACTCTCTTGAGAAAGTAAAAAATAAAAGATGTGGTATATTTATCACATGGAAATATATTTGACTATTTAAACTTATAGACAGAGGGCATATTAGGAGAGTGAATATTTTGGTCTGTGTTTGACCTGGAAGGCACCGCAAAAATTGTCTACATTAGGTCACTTTATAATGCTGAAACAATTGCTCCGGTTACAGACAGCAAGATATTTCAGGACATGCTACTGCAGGATTGTAAAAATACGTATGGCTACCAACAAGAATTGGATATCCCAGATTTAAAGTATGCTTTTTTTAAAAAGCCTTCCTATTCCAACATTGTCAGAAGTTCAGCACAAGCATTAGTAAAACCATTCACATTGATGTTGATATACTGGTAAAATATTTAGTGAATGGGAAAACTAGTGTGGAAGATGGTTTTGCAGGTGAGTTTTTCAAAAAAAATCTGAAATTTTAAATCAACCTATTTTGAAACTTGCATATTGTAGGGAGAGAGACTTTCACTGTCTTTTGATATCGCTGTACTGGTAAGCTTCTCTAAAAAGAATAAAAATTAGGTGTGGGCAAAGAATTCCGCTCCGGTGGCGGTGTTTTGCCCACTCCGTGCTCCATGTAGAGAAAAAACTCCACAAACTGAGTGGGAGCGGATTTCTTTTTTTATTGAGAGGATTGCCAACTGTAAGTTGGCGAACACTTGTGAGAAAAAGTTCCACGCTAGACCTCCTCCTGGTTAGATTTCTCATCACGGAGGGTCACAGCAGGTCACGACTAGGCCTGGGCGGTAAATTCCGTTCCGCTTGCGGAATTTGGGTAATTTTGTGTTCCGCGGAGAATGCAGAATTACCAAAAATTCTGCGATCTGCGGCTTGGCGGAATTTTTTGCTTGTTCGCGCTTTCAAAATGCATGTTCGCGAGATATTTCTCCCCGAGCACTCAAACAGCGTTCGCGAACAGGAAAAAAGCATCACCAATGGGCTCGACAAGCAATTCCGCATGTTCACTGAACTTTTGCATGCTTGCTGAGATTTTTTACAGTTTCACGGAGCTTTGAGTAGCGTGACTACGCAAATTCCGCATACCCCTAGGCACGACCGCTCGCGTTAAGAAATCTGACATTCGCATTAAGGAAGCTGCTGCTTGAGTAGAATGTCGACTCGAGTGGAAGAAAGCAGCAGCACCCTCTGCTGATTTGATAGTACGAGACAAGCACCCTCTGCTGGTTTGATAGTACGAGACAAACTCCTGGCGCTAAAAATCAGTGCAAGCAGCATGACTTAACAGACTCTGTCCGAACTCCGTGGAGCGCTCACAGTTTTTTCTGGCACTTTGCGGACTTCCACAGAGTAAAACTCCACGAACTCCACCCAGGCTTAATAAAAATCCTGGAAACTTAAACCCCTACAGGTTGGTTAGTTTCTTGAAAACAGACTATGAAATAATAGTGAAACTGTCAGCTAGTAAAGTTCATCGAGTTCAGATCAAATAATAAATAAGGATCAGAAATCTACTAATACAAATTGCTTAATTAGAGAATTAGTTTTTATTTTAATAGCAATTAATTTCCTATTTAGGTTTTTTTATTAGATGGCAAAAAGGTATTTGGTGTTGTGAAGTGGCAAAGTCTTCTTTCTATTTTAAAACCCTGTGGGCCCCTCCACAGCTTATCATGGTTTTATTCAACCTCTTCAAAGCATCAAGGACTAGATTAATTGTGAATTGTATTGATGCTGGTCCTTGCAAAATCAAACGTGGAAACAGGCAGGGATGCTCACTATTCCCTCTTCTATTTTCCTTGTATTAAGCTTCTAGCCATTGCTAGGAGAAATGATATGACAATTAAAGTCCCCAGTAATAAAATGTTTACAAATGAGTTGTATGCTTTTTTTAATACCAGAACTGGACATCCAGCAAAGAGAATTTAGTATCTTTTTGATGGCAGGATATAGAATAAATGAACTGATAATGTATGCGTTTTTATATGTAGTTGCTCTACAGGTACTTTAGTTGACCAACAGCCATAGCTCTGGAACTAGAGGCAAAAGAGGTATTTGGAAATATATATGACTACTAATGTGGATAATCTACTGAGCTATACTACAGACCATTAATATATTAAATTAAATCATTTTTTTACAAAATAGAATCTGGTTTCTCTCACAATCATAGGTAGACTAGCTTTCATTAGAATGTTGGTAATTATTTGGACCAATATAGTACCTGGGTTGGCACTCAACCAACAAAGTTAGGAGATTAGCTCTGCCAGAAATGAAACAATATTATTTTAGAAATGTTACACATTTTTCCTCCGGTTTTCAAAATGGCATTTCATATGTAATGTATATGATAATGATTTTATGAGTTAGATGCTTGAGAAATATAAACTTGAACGCTTTTAGCATTTGACTATAGCATCAAAATCATTTGCAGTAGATGGATGTTTAATGGAAAGGAATAATGCCTAAACATTTGCCCTTTCTATGTCTCAATGTGTCTCCCCGTCTTGAGAATATTACACTACATCAACAGCCACACTTGGAGAATAATAGGCTACAAAGATGAAAATTTAAAGGGTACTCTTACATGGTGGACTTCTTACACAAGGATGTATGGAAAACATAAGCTAATATTGGCCCACATAAAAAGACATCCGAAATACTCTATTTTATGGTCTTATAAATGAATATCTTATTTTTCAAAAAAGAGGGATCTGAAATGTGAAATGATGAGTTTAGACCTGGTTAAAGATCTCACAGAGGCAATGACAAAAAATGTCAGTTAAAATTTCCTGAAAATCAGGCTCAATGTCAAAAGTATTCTCAAGAATGGCTCATAAGGGGCAGACAGCTGAGAACATGACCATCTCACTTGAAACATGACATACAATAAATTGGTATGACTTGAGTTCTCAACAGAGCAAATTATCACAGAATGTAATTTTTTGCTAAGCGGTTATTATATAGAACACTGGCATTTTCAAATAAGAATAATTCACAACATCATTCAAATTGTTATAAATATGCATCGTAGCTGGAGAGCAATTGAACACATATTATATGAGCATGCCCAAAATAGAAGAGCTTCTTGGCAGAGATATTGCAATATTGTCCGGACAAGTTAATTATACATCTATTAGATGATCCTCAATTAATCCTACTGAGCTTTACTGAGCTCAGTTTAAACAAACTGCTAAATTATATGCATAAAAATGCTTATTGCATGATCTTTTTAAACTGCCAAAATAGAGAACATCAACTCTCTCATTTGAACAAAGGAAAGATGTTGAAAGTAAAGGAATGTGAACAGCTTCATGCATTCACAACTGGATCATTTATAAGATTCTTGGCTTTATGAGAAAACTTTGTGTAAGGGAGTAGCACTTACTGAATTCTAGCAGAGAGGATTTGGGGTAATTAGGCCCCCCCTTACTTTGGTTTATGGTGCGAGGATGTGTTAAATTATAATGGGGTTTTGTACTGTATAACTATATAAAAATATATACTGATGAAAAAGTTTATGAATTTGAAGTATTTGATCACTGCTTTATGGGGAGATATTGGTGTGTGTGTGTATATATATATATATATATATATATATATATATATATCCTTGATATAATATGGCGAGCAGTGCAAAGGCTGAGATTTCTCCCAATTAATAAAAATAAAATAAAATATGAAAAGGCTACCAGGGTCATTTGGTAGACAAATTGTGACTTTCTAATGCCCCTATTTCTGAAATAGTTACACAAAATTCGACATTGGCATTAAGTTGGATTTTCTCGAACTATAAAAATGAGTTTTGGAGTGTTTTCCAAGCTAGTGTCAATCCGAAGTAAGCTTTATTAAGTGCAATAAAGTAACCCTGTGTTTTCTATGGCAAAGCCAGCCTGGCTACTGTGCAACATGGGTTTCGGGGCTTTTACACTGTAAGGATATTTAAACATTAAATACACATGTCCTACTTTTAAATACTAACCACCTAGGCTTAGGGCAGGTAAGTCCGACTTTAAGGGTTACTTACTACAATTTAAAAGAAGGTCAAGGTTTTTTAAAGGGATGATTTTAAGAGTTCCAAATGGCAGTTTCAAAACTGCTCAGCTAGTTGCTGAGGCAAATTTTACGTTGTCACTTTAGTGGTGACACAATAAGTGCTGCAATACACTAGTGATATTCCACTCACACATGCCTTACTGAAAGAGGCCTTACTGTTAGACGATAGGTTTAAAATTCCGTGGGTAAAATACATAAAGGATTGTTTGTCGGCAATTGGCCGCTCTGACTTGTTTTATGCCCCTAACTTGATCACAAAACCTGATGTTGTTTCGGTAAAAAATGCCATATTATTGGTAAGATGTACTGACAGAGAAGAGGTCGAGATACAGAAGGACAGTGTTAGGAAACACTTATTACTTAAAACCTGTCCACAAACGGAGCCTTACTTGACATGGCCTATGACTAGTTATGAACGGTTTTTGTTAACAAGGTTCCGTTTCGATCTATATCACCTTCTACTAGCGGTACCAAGTGGGGCTCAACGGGGTGAAGTGTTGCCAGCTTGTGGCTGCGACGGTAAGTCTCCTCAAGACTTGGCACACTTTCTTTTCATTTGCCCTTATTATTCTATCCCACGGAAATTATACCTTAAACCGTGCCTTATAAAACTGAATTTCTCCCAAATCAAGCCCGCACTTTACTACCTACAACTACTGAATTGTGATTGTACTTTATATGTCTGTAACTTTTTTAAAAAAGCTATTAGTTTTAGGAAAAGTATGGACGGATAATCTTGCTGTGAATGGTTTGGGTGTCTTTTTAACCAATATAGTAATTTATGTATCTTTCTTAACCCTATATTGCTCATGCCCTTAGTGCCCGCTGTACCTTCTTTTTTTATGTACTGTATATTGCGTCTTTCACTTGCCTTATGGTACGTATTGTTTGGTATTGTTTTTAAAAATTGTGTACTTATGAATTGTACTTTTATGATTGTAAAATCTACAATCGAATAAAGATTTTTTTTTTTTTTTTTCACTAGTGATATTTAACTTACTGGTCATGGGTACATGGGGTACCATGTACTAGGCATTAAGATGTGAATTAAATGTGCCAATCAGGATTTTAACCAATTCTACAACACCAAAAGCGTATGCATACACAACAACTATAAACAAAATTACCACAAAAGAACATAGCACTTTTGTGTATGCTGATAAACATGCCAGATTCGCTGGCATGTGTATTTTGGAAATCAACCCAAATTATAATGTGGTCTTAATTGGGAGCATCAGAAAAAGCAGGGTGGGGGTATCTCACCTTTGAGTTCTGCCATGTTCTTCTTAAGGATGATGGACTGTTGGTGGAGAGTCTTCTGCATCGCCTTCTCTGGGTAGTTCTCCTCCAGAGGATTCTGATCTTTTATACTTTCACACCTGAGGGTTGAGACATACGTTATTAACCTAGAGTGTCCTTTGGATAAGTTAGGGTAAATGGGGTAGAGGGCTGTACCATTAATTAGAAGACACACTGAGGTCTTGATAAAGGCAAAGAGAGTACATTGGCCTTCTAGAGTGAGTCATACAAGGAGGTGACATAACATTTAATGAAGGCAATGAATAGCCATGAGAATGTTCAATCTGAGACATGTGGAAGACTGAGGCCCTGTGGTTTCGAAACAGACCGATCTTGGGTCGGTGGTCCGAAACTGCAATGACCTTACGGTGCCAGGCACACGGTGCAGGGATTTACAGGGATCACCATGGGTGCCCTGCCAGCTCCCAACCAGAGGCCGCTGAAGAAGGAAGGCCCTGCAAAGAGCCAGTAAAGATGCTTCCTGACAGGCTTTCCATGTGAGAAAGCCCGACATGGCATAATCCTGATGGCAAAAACACTGTCCATATAGAATTATGTTGGTGGTTCTGACTGGCCAAGGGGTTCCTTGAGACTGTCAGAAGCCAGCTGGATTTAGCGGCCTGTTAAAATTCCGACCTCTGTAATCGTAATATGGCCGTCGGAATTCAAACCAAGGATGTCAGTCGGTAAGCCTCCGATGAGTGATTTGAGGCTCACTGGCCGACATCCTAATTAGGGCCTAAGTGGTAACATAAATAAAGAAAAGTTTGTATTGAGAAAAAGAGAAAAAAATCAATGGGAGAATGCAAACTTTCTCAAAGAGGTAAGAATCAGACAGGAAATTTTCCTGTGTGATAAAGTCTATCTGTTTAACTTTGAAGAGATCAGGATGGAGGGTATATGCTTTATGATAATAAAAGTGCTATATAGTTCTGTACATAGTGGTTTTAAATGAAGATAAAAAGATGGAGGCAAATATTTGGGCGCAAACAAAGTGAAGTATTGAGAATTGATTTAAAAAATCACACAATGTTCATACCTACTACTGTAACTCATTGGAGAATGCTTTCTAGGAGTTAATTGTCAAAGAAACAAAATACTAACTGCAACATTGGCATACCATCCAGGCAGCGCGCACACTGTCAGACAATCAATCAATCAATCAATCAGAAACTTGTAAAGTGCACTACTCACCCGTGAGGGTCTCAAGGCGCTGAGGGGAGGGGGCTGCTACTGCTCGAAGAGCCAGGTCTTCAGAAGCCTTCTAAAGGTGAGCAGGTCTTGGGTCTGCCGCAGATGGGTAGGGAGGGGAGGGTGTTCCAAGTCTTGGCGGCGAGGAAGGTGAAGGATCTGCCACCGGAGGTAGTTCGTTGGATGCGTGGGATGGTGGCGAGGGCGAAACTGGCAGAGCAGAATTGACGGGCGGGGGTGTGGAAGTTGAGCCTGCTGTTCAGGTGGGCTGGTCCGGTGTTGTGGAGCGCTTTATGTGCGTGGGTGAGGAGTTTTAAGGTGATCCTCTTGTTGACGGGGAGCCAGTGCAGGTCTCTTAGATGGAAGGTGATGTGGCTGCGCCAGGGGATGTTGAGGATCAGGTGGGCAGAGGAGTTTTGGATGCGTTGCAGCCGTCGTAGGTGTTTGCCCGGGATTCCTTCATAGAGTGCGTTGCCGCAGTCTAGCCTGCTGCTGACGAGGGCTTGAGTCACCGTTCTCCTGGTTTCAGTCGGGATCCATTTGTAGATCCTGCGGAGCATGTGGAGGGTGTTGTAGCAGGAGGATGCGACGGCGTTGACCTGTTTAGCCATGGAGAGGTAGGAGTCGAGGATGAACCCAAGGTTGCGTGCGTGGTCCATGGGTGTTGATGCTGTTCCCAGTGTGGTCGGCCACCAGGAGTCGTCCTATGCTGAGGGTGCGAGGACGAGGACCTCAATTTTGTCAGAGTTCAGTTTCAGACGGCTGCTCTTCATCCACTCGGCGATGGCCTTCATGCCTTTGTGGAGGTTGGTTTTGGCGGTGTGCGGGTCCTTGGTGAGGGATAGTATGAGCTGGGTGTCGCCGGCGTAGGAGATGATGTTCAGGTCGTCCTGTCGGGCAACTTGTGCGAGGGTGGCCATGTAGACATTGAACAGGGTCGGGCTGAGGGATGAGCCCTGAGGTACGACGCAGATGATGTCGGTGGCTTCGTAGCGGTAGGGTGGGAGGCAGACTCTCTGGGTTCTGTTGGAAAGGAAGGATGTGGTCCAGTCCCGGGTCTTTTCCTGGATTCAGGTTTCTTGGAGGCGTGTTCTTAGTGTGTGGTGGCAGACCATGTCGAAGGCGGCTGACAGGTCCAGGAGGATGAGGGCTGAAGTTTCGGCGTTGTCTAGTTGGCGCCTGATGTCGTCTGTGGCGGTGATGAGGGCTGTCTCGGTGCTGTGGTTTAGTCTGAATCCAGACTTTGATGGGTCTAGGATGTTGTTGTCCTCGAGGTGGCGGGTCAGTTGCATGTTGGCGATCTTCTCTATGACATTTGCCGGGAAGGGGAGCAGGGAGATGGGCCGGAAGTTCTTGAGGTCCTTGGGGTCCGCCTTGGGCTTCTTGTGGAGGGCGTTGATTTCGGCATGCTTCCAGATTTCCGGGAATGTCGCTGTGGTGAAGGAGATGTTGATGACCTTCCGTAGTTGGGGTGCGATGGTTGCGTCTGCTTAGTTGAATATGTGGTGTGGGCAGGGGTCTGATGGTGCCCCTGAGTGGATGGAGTTCATGACCTTGCGAGTCTCATTGTCATTGACGTGGGACCAGGAGGTCAGCCGGTTGGTGCCGGTGGTGTTTGGGGTGGAGTCTGTCGTGGTTGGGGCGGTTGAGGTGTTGTAGCTGTCGTGGATGTCCACGATCTTGCGATGGAAGAAGGTGGCCAGTGAGTTGCATAGATCTTGTGAGGGCAGGATGTCGTTGGTGTTGGTGCTGGGGTTGGAGTTCTTTCACTATGCTGAAAAGCTCTTTGATGTTGTGTGAGTTGTTGTCCAGGCGGGAATTGAAGGAAGATCTCTTGGTTGTTCTAATGAGTTGATGGTGTCTGCGGGCGGCGTCCTTGTGGGCCTTGTGGCTGTCTGGTATATGGTCGTGGAGCCATTTCTTCTCCAGTTTCGGGCATGTACGTTTGGAGGTCTGGAGCTCTTCGGTGAACCAGACGGCTTTCTTGCTGGTGTGTTTGTTGGAGGGTTTCTTGAGCGGAGCGAGGGTGTTGGCGCAGTCGTCGATCTACTGTCTGAGGTTGCGGGCGGCAGCGTCTGAGTTGGTGGGGTCGTGGGTGGGTTCTGTGCGAGGGTGGAGGTCAACTGGTCTCTGGTGACTTTGCTGTTGGGTGCGGTGGTGTGTTGTTGGCTTTTTGAAGGTGAAGTTGATGCAGTGGTGGTCTGTCCAGTGGAGTTCGGTGCTGTGGTTGAAGGTGACGTGGGTGCTTGTGGAGAAGACGGGGTCCAGCGTGTTGCCGGCGGCATGTGTGGGTTCCGTGACAAGTGGACGGAGGCCGAGGTTGGCGAGGTTGGCGATCAGGGTGGCAGAGTTGGCGTCGTCGTTGTTCTCGAGGTGGAAGTTCAGGTCCCCGAAGAGGATGTGGTCCATGGAGGCGAGTGCGTGGGTGCTGGCTAGGTCGGCAATGGATTCGCTGAAAGGAGCCCGGGGTCCGGGGGGGTTTGTAGATGAGGGTTCCTGGGAGGGTGGTGTTGGGGTTGGTGTGGATCCAGAAGTGCAGGTGTTTGGCGGAGTTGCGTGGGTGTGGACCTGGAGGTTGGACTTGTGAACGATGGCTAGGCCTCCTCAAATCTCGTTGGTGCGTTCCCTGCGGGTGATTTTGTAGCCGTCCGGAATGGCTATGGCGATGTCAGGTGCCAAGGAGTCATTCCACCAGGTCTCAGTCATAAAGGCAACATCTGGGAAGGAGGTGTCGAGCAGGTCCCATATCTCGACAGTGTGTTTCAGTGTGGAGGGTGCGTTGAGGAGTATGCAGTGAAGGTTGCGGTTGGGTCCAGTCCTAGGAGGTTTGGTGGTTCTGTCACAGACTGACTACAAGTGAGTGTGGTGTGTACTGCGTGGTCCTGAGGCGGAAGCCGGGACAGCTTGACTGATGAGCCTAAATTGTTTTTAACGCGCACCTTGTATAGCGAACGTTGTGTCAATTGCACTTTTAAAAAAAAAAAATCACTTTTGTTTTTTGGCAATTACCTTGAGGCCGACGCTGAGCGATAGCATTTCCTGCCCCTCCATTGTGTTACCGACAGAGCCTTCGGCTTCCCTGACGCATTTGCAACTTCCGGGTCCACCATCTTAGGTGAGGAACCCGATCACCTTTGCTAGGCCCCTCCCTCCCCGAGGCCCTAGCCCTACAAAAGAACCTACTTTGCACCACTCGCCCACTGACTACAGGTGAGTGTGGTGTGTACTGTGTGGTCCTTAGGTGGAAGCCGGGACAGCTTGACTGATAAGCCTAAATTGTTTTTAACGTGCACCTTGTATAGCGAACGTTGTGTCAATTGCACTTTTTTTTAAAAAAATGCACTTTTGTTTTTTGGCAATTACCTTGAGGCCGACGCTGAGCGATAGCATTTCCTGCCCCTCCATCGTGTTACCGACAGAGCCTTCGGCTTCCCTGACGCATTTGCAACTTCCGGGTCCACCATCTTAGGTGAGGAACCCGATCACCTTTGCTAGGCCCCTCCCTCCCCGAGGCCCTAGCCCTACAAAATGACTTCCCTACCAAGGAGGCGCAGCGGACGGGCGCAGCGGTGGCGCCGGCGGGGCGCCGAAGGCGCGCCAAAGGCAAGCCCGTCTGCGCCCGTCTGCGACCGACCGGGACCAAGGGCCACGAGTGCTGGCAAAATTAATCCCACACAGTACTCCTCTAGCAAACTACATCTCCTACGTGGATATCCTGATAATCTCTGCCTTGCATCATGGGACCCCACTACTAAACACTTCAACTGCCCACACTGTAAGTTTCAAAGCCACCCTACCACACCCCCTCCCTCGTTCCGTATGATCCTACTCAACTGCAGACCCCTCCCTAAACATGCCACAGAAATATCCCTGCTGATTTCTGACAAGGACCCCGACGCCATTTTCCTCACGGAAACCTGGCTCCAAACTGACTCCGATCCTGATGTTATTCAATCACTCTCTGCAGAATACCAAATTCTTCGAGCAGATCGCCCTTCTGGAATAGGTGGCGGCATAGCTATCATTTATAAAAACTGCTACACCTGCCGCTCCTCCCCAACCAATCTATCCCATTGTGAACACCTCACTTTCTCGTTGGACTTCTCTCCTACCTGTACCTTTTCTGGGACTCTCATTTATCGACCTCCCGGCACTCTGACTAACTTTATAAGCCAACTCTCCCTAGAGATAGCCAGTGGTATCTGCTCATCTCCTAATTACACTCTATTAGGCGATCTAAATGTGCACCTGGACGACCCTTTGGATTCGGCAGCCGCCGAACTGCGTAATAATCTACTAGCACTAGATCTTCCCCAGCTAGTACTGCAACCCACTCGTGAAAAAGGTCACCTCTTAGACCCAATCTTCAGCAACTGTACTCAATTTACAGTTAATTTACCCATCACCCTCCCATGGACGGACCACTTCATGATCCCATTCTCATGGGCACCAGCAGCATCTCGCCCCACACCACCTTCCGCCCCAAACAGAAATCGTAAATGGTCACAACTCAATACCAATATGTGGACTTCCACACTGGAAGCTTCTGCCCCGGTAAATAACCCCGATCCCATCATCAGCAACGACAATTTTAACAAATGGATTACCACCTCCCTAGACTCCACCATTCCATTTAAGGACATCAAGTCCAAACAGAGACCTAAAAATGCCCCTTGGTACTCTCAGGACCTGCGCAATCTCAAGAGAGAATGTAAAAAACTAGAACGGAAATGGCGCCTTGACTATTCACTCATCAACAAAACCGAATACCGGGCGCCTTTTGAAATCTATAAAATCAACATAAAAAAAGCTCAAACTATTTTTTTCGAAAATAAGATCAACGAAGCAGCTTCCAAACCCAAGGAAATTTACCAGATCGCTAAAAGCTTGCTACAACTTCCAGACAAGATACCAGATCCTTTGACCGCACAGAATAGGTGCAATGAACAGGCCGACTATTTTTACAACAAAATAGCCACGATCTATTCCTCTTTTCCCCCACCCCCTCACTCCCTTTCAGCACAGCAGCGTACCAAACCCACCCCTCTCACTTCCCTGGAAAACTTTCCTCCTCTGGAGTCTACCAATCTAGAAACTATAATACTACAAGTTAAGTCTGGATCCCCTAGTGACCCAGCCCCAGCTTGTTTCCTAAAAACTATCACCCCCACCATCCTCCCCAGCATTCTGAACCTGATTAACAACTCTTTCAGCAGGGCTGGTTCCCCCAAAGTGGAAACAAGCTATAGTGAAGGACCTCCTGAAGAAACCCAATCTAGATCCAATGAACCCAGGGAATTACCGCCCGATCTCCTTGTTACCTTGGATGACTAAAATCGCGGAAAAATACGTAAACCAATGTCTGACAGAATTCTTGGAAACCAACAACTCTCTGGACACCTCTCAGACGGGGTTCCGCCCCATGCACGGAACGGAAACTGCTCTATTAGCAGTAACAGAAGGAGCTAGGAAAATCGTGGATCAGGGCGGCACTGCGGCCATCATCCTACTGGACCTCAGTGCCGCCTTCGACACGGTAAATCATGACATCTTACTCCACAGAATGTCACAGCTAGGGATAACCTCCACTGCCGCGGCCTGGCTACACTCCTTTCTTTCCAACCGCTCCTTCCGTGTCTGCGAGGGTAATACCACCTCGCCCAGCAAACCACTCTGTTGTGGGGTTCCTCAGGGCTCGTCCCTGAGCCCCACACTATTTAACATTTACATGCTTCCCCTTGCAGAAATAATACGCCCTTTTGGCGTCCAAGTCGTGTCCTACGCCGACGACACGCAATTGGTAGTTACCCTGACTCATCCCTCCTCTTACTCTAGCGATCTCAGAGGCTGCATGGAAGCAGTATGCACCTGGATGAGCCAGTCCTATCTGAAGCTGAATGGCGACAAAACAGAGCTAATGGTGCTGGGCAACTCCCCCCAAAAAATCCATTGACTCTCTGTGGCTGCCAGCACTAGGCCCCGCCCCCCTTGCCACGGAGTCCATCAAGAGCCTGGGCATCTGGCTGGACAACACATTAACCTTCGGACACCAGGCAACTAAACTAGCAGCCACCTGTATAGGTATTATTAGACTCATTCGAAAGATCCTACCGCTCCTCCCTTTCAAGGCCAGACAGATCTTGGTCCAGGGTCTAATCCTCTCCCGGCTAGACTTCGGAAATGCCCTCTACCTAGGAGCCCCCGAATCCACTCTAAAAAAACTGCAGGTCATCCAAATCTCGCGGCTCGTACTCTCCTACGTATCCCCAGACGGCAATCAGTGAAAACTGAACTAAGAAAACCCTTCACTGGCTGCCAGTAAAGGATAGAGTCAACTTTAAAAGCATGTGCGTCGCCCACCGTGCTTACTGGAGGAAAGGAGCAACCCTGAATCACACTTTAATCACCCCCTACCACCCCAACAGGCAGTTGAGGTCGACCCTCGCCTTCCAAGTCATCATTCCTAGGTTCAAAAGAGAAAGAAGTGGAGGAAGAATGTTCTCCACAAACGCGGCCAGGCTATGGAACTCCCTCCCACTCTTCATTCGATCTGAATCTAACATCCTGCCTTTCCGCAGAAAATTAAAACCCTTTTTCTTCAGCAGATAATCTCGACCCGCCTCACCCACCCTTACTCTGTTTACCCACCTGTATTCTGTTAAATCACTAGGACGCCTGCGAGTAGCTATCGTGCTATACAAAAAATGTATTCATTCATTCATTCATTCATTCAGGTGAAGTGGCAGGTGTGGCAGGAGAAGGGGCCGTGGGTGCGCTTCGGCATGGCTTGGAAGCAGCGGTGGTCTCGGCCGGTGTTGAGAGCGAGGAGGGTGTTGGAGTCGTACCGGAGTCTAGCGTTGTGTCGTGCGTGGGAACCAGGGTTTCTGGCGCTGGTCACGGTCCAGGCGCCGACAAGCTTGCCTTCGGCACGCCAGCGATGCGCCCACTGCGCGTCCGGGCAGCGGCCGCCATTTAAGGGAGGGAGGGAGGAGCAGCTGGGATGCGGGAGCAGGGCGGTGAGGGGGCGTGGCCACGCAGGGGTCAGCGGGCGAACGGCCAGCAGGAGACAAGAAAGGGGGGGTGGGGGGAGCGGACTGGGCTAAACAGTGAAATACAGTGCGAGTGGACACACAAAAAATACAACAGCAGAAAATAAAACCGGTTTAAAAAGCGAACCAAAATACACAACGGCTGTCCAGGGCACAAAGGAGACGAACACGCGCTAGGAGGGCAGAAGTGGAGCAAGCAGGCACAGGTGGTGCTGCTCGGCAGTAGGGAGGCGACCTGGCCTGAAGCACGGTCTGGGGTCAGATCAATTCCAGCCACTGCCAAGCCCCCAACTAACACACCCTCAGAGGATCACTAATGAAAATAAAAGACAAATAAAGAAGCCTTTTAGTTAGGTAATTTTCTATCCAATAAATATGCAAAACATCCAATACACTGAACGTTTTAACGTACCTTCTTGTGAATAAAACGTTCCCTCTTACAATCATATAGGACTGGATGGTTGGAAAATCAGTCCTGTGGGGACAAGGTGTGAAGGGGCCTGACTGGATAATGGAGGTTTAAGGAGTGATAAAGCCACTGCAGTGCACAGACTGGACAAAAACCTAAGCTTTTTGCTGCCATTGGAAGCTTGAAAAACGACTTCACTTGAACAGGAACTCTGAGAATAAACCATCCATGGCGTTACAGGACTCTTCCATATGTGTCAGAAGAGGGGTACCCCTGAATACATTTCTTAAATCAGGGTTAAATTACTGTGTGAGAATAAACTTTTTAGGAAATGAGTAAAAGATGGACCTACAATAATCAAAGACAATGTGTGACCAGAAAAGAGAAAGTATCAAATATATAATTTGTATTATTTTTATATTTATAAACTAAGTATTGGTAAAAAATATTTTTATAGATATTTGATCTTTTTAAATAATAAGAAAGCATGCAATGTTAATGACAATTTTGATAAATGTACAATTCCAGTTTTTGCCTCTGTAATAGGTGCATGATTATATAATTGTTACTGATACCATTCACACATACTTAGCCATTCATACATGGCCTAATTCAGTATATTGGTGCATATCAAACATAATGTTGCTGATTAGAGACATGGATTTGTGTAGGAAAACTGACTAAGAACAATAAGGAAACTTTTTTTTCACATATATTATTTTAGAACATTAAGAAATGTAATCATGGCTAACATAATTCCTGTCTAAGCACGTTTCGGCCGTACGCCTTCATCAGGAAGCCATGGTGATCTAATTAGATCTAACAGAAAAACATAAATGTAAGAAATAGTTCTGATCACATATTGAAGGATCCTACTGAGGTTTTCCACTATGATGTGAGTTTTAAGGTATTCATTTAAAAAAGTTTTAAAATGTCACAGAAAAATGAAATTCTATATTTTAGTAAGATTATGGAAGAAAATTGAATGAAACAAAAAAGAGAAAAAAGGAGATTAGAACCACTTCCAAGTTTTGACTCATAAGGATTAATTTAGAAAAGCATCCACCATGAAATCGTGAAAAGATGAAGAGTACAGACCCTTGGTATTGAAAAACGATGTGTATGCAAAAAAGTCCTTTATCGTAAAGTAGAGCTAAGTATGTCAGTATTTATATAGAGACTGACATTCACGTGAATTGTGAATGCGAGTGCTAGCCCCATTTAATAGCGCAACTGAGTGTAGCGTATTTTGCTAGAGCACACTAACTATGCTTTTCTATGCCTTTAAACAATATAAGAGTATCAGCTGGAAATAGCGCCAGAGATAACAATATGGTCAATTAAAGGTCCTTTACCTTCAGTTCCGGGTTCCTGCAACCGATCCTGCGTCCTCACACTCCACGCTTGAGGTCTCCCGCACTTGTGTGCCGTGAAAGGCACGCCAAATGTGATCCTGCAGTCCCGCGGTATTTAAACTTAATATGGGTGACTTCGCGCTATCAACCCATCACCGAATATGACTTCAGTCATATCGGATAGTTTGAGTATGATCAAGGGCGGGTCCAAAACCTCCAGCGATGTGACTCTAGCGTAGTGTTTAATAAATCCGACTCAAATATTAATATTAAGTTAAGTTAAAATTATAACACTATGACCTTCTCTACATAGACGGTATATTACCTACTGGCGGTCGCCAGTGGGTAGTTATAGTTAGGATCTATTATCCATAGGAAATCCACAGCATGCTATTCCCAATAACTTTGGCGCAGAATGATGAATCTTCGCAAAATTTTCAAACCTTTTGGCCAGCTCCGGTCCGCTCCTATCCTGAAAGTCTCAGAATGATTCGTCAAGTCGGGGCCGAGAAAAAAGGGGGGTCCCAAAACATGTTTTCCCCAATTTCCCATAGGACCTTTAGCCGCAGCTACAGCCCGAACTGTTGAACGGAATTACTCCAAATTTGGCAAAGAGAAAGTCCTCAGTTCAGACTCGTGCCTTTTGCTTAAATGGTGTCAATGTGTTCAGTAGTTCCTGAGAAAATGACAGTTAAAAGCATATAAATATCTATGGCTGCGGTGGATCTGCGCATCCTGTGCGCACCCTGAGCGCACCCTCCCGATCACGCGCTAAATGCTAATTGGCTGTAAAGTGTGTCAACATTCGAAACTAGGAACTGTTGGCAGCCATGTTGTGCCTCGGTAAAAGAGAGGCTGAAGATGTCTGTGGAATATGTGTGCAACATGTATAAAGGGGGCAGGGTAGAAATACCCTGACCCTCTAGACCTGCTTAGGGGTCCCAGATGGACTCCCAGGTTCCCCCAATTTTGGTAATTTTTTAAAAAAAAATCATTAAGTGCGCGCACGGTGCGCGGATGCTGCTGTAAAAAAAAAAGATAGAATGGAGCTTCTTTTACAATGAACCCCCGGGGGGCCAAGTCCTGGGGGGAAATTTAATAAATTTAAAGTGGCCCCAGAGGGGCCCCCCAGCCCTGGGGACCGCCACCCCCCGGGGCTACAAAATAAGTTGTTGGGAGGGGTTCAAAAGCCCCTCCCAGTATAATGTTTTGGGAGGCTCAACGGCCCCCCAAGCCCTGGGGACCACCACCCCCTGGGGCTTTACGGATTGTGGGAGGGGGGCTGTCTGGCCCCCCTGCTGGAGCTCTCGAGGGCTCTGGGGACCGCTACCCCCAGGACCGGCTCCTGCAGTGTCCCGGGGTGCCCACCCCCGGGACACGGCTGTTTGCTATGAGAGGGCAGGAGTCTCCCGCCCTCCCATAGCAAACGTGGGTTGGATTTTGAAAGAGAGAGCAAGGAAACCTGCTCTCTCTTTCAAAATCCAAACCATATTTCTTTTCTACGTGGGGAGCTGCATGTTAGCAGCTCCCCATGTGGATAAGAAATGCCAGCTACCGAAGGACGCGGGGAGCTGTCTGGGACCGTGGGGGCATTGAGGCTCCCCCCGAGGTTCCAAACGTGTTTTATAAGCCCCGGGAGATGGGGTCCCCGGGGATAACAAAAATTACTGATAGAGGTTATTTATTTTTTACGTAAAATTAGGAGTAGCGCAATCATCGCGGTGTGCAGTGCGGCCCCCTGTTGTACACGCGTTGGATGCACAGCTTCTAACCCGTAGGGTGCGCGACTCCAGGGCGTGTGGTGCACGACTTGTACGCATTGGGTGCGCGACTCCAAGCCAAAAAATGTATATTATTGTTCAGATATACATCAAGCTTATGTGTTTAGTTCTTAAGTGGATCTAAAAAGAGCCCTTGTGTTTATTGAGAGATTTTAGTACCTACAAGTAAGTACTGATGCAGAGTCTAAAGTTTATGAGGAAGGCTCTGTTTTCCTCATCTGTAAAATGTACACCATCTCTCCCATAGATGCCATCCATATTGAATCGCAGATTGTTGTGGTAAATGGACCCCATTATATAGTCTCAGAGAAAAGCAGAAACAGATTTATTCACATGTTTCCTAGCTTTCTCAATCTGTGGACAAAATTGATTGGACCAGTTCCATTTCTGCCTTTGGCATATGTTAGAACAGACAAAGGTACTTTGGGGGAAAAGTGACATCAATTCTCTAAAGGTGTCCTTCATAAGCATTTCCAGACCTACCCCAGTCAAAGTGCCTAGGTCATTGCCACCACAGTGCACAATTATGAGGTCAGGGTGTTGGAGATGCAAAAAGGATTTAACCAATTGCATCAATG
Source organism: Lissotriton helveticus (assembly GCF_964261635.1). Taxonomy (NCBI): domain Eukaryota; kingdom Metazoa; phylum Chordata; class Amphibia; order Caudata; family Salamandridae; genus Lissotriton; species Lissotriton helveticus. The sequence continues at coordinate 455,228,297 of NC_136072.1, read as the reverse complement.
CATGCCACTTAACCGCATCGATGCTAGGAGATTTACAGCCCTGTGCTGGGATTTACAAAAACCCATTATTCATGACGAGCTGGGCTCGTCATGAGCGTGTGAGCAGGCTACTGCATGACGATCCCAGCTCGTCATGAGCGTCGAAGGGGTTAAACCCTCTCGGTCCAATCTATTCAATGTCTACGTTTTGTAAACCTAGGTGTTTATGAATTCCTATGTTTTCTGCATACCTTTAGCTCCACAAAATATAGCTGTGTTCCACAATCCACACTCTAAGCATCTTGAAAGGAGGTCTGGATGCACTCAGATAGTGTCTGTAAATGAAATGGCAGTTTGAAAAGTAAGATTTTTCTCTAAAATGGTGGATAAGATGCAGTTTTGAAAAAAGAAAAGAAATGATTGGTTGTTTGAGAACATTGTACACTGAAAATTAGGGTGCATGTTTCTGTTTTTTAAAAGCATGATTCTTATTGGTTAACAAAATCTAATTGAATGGAACATTACATAGGATAAGCTGATATGTTGAAAAGTCAAGCACACTTGCTGTTTTGATTTGCAACATTGTGTGATAAACTTTTGACCTGTGTGCTCAGTTAAGTGTTCCATGAACCGTTTCTATGGTAACAAGCAGAAGGCAGATTGGGGGTAGGGTTCAAATGTATGTCAATTGGAAAGGGTTGAAATGTGTAACCAATAGAAATGTGTGTTTGCTTTTGAATTAATGTGGAGAGCAATGTGATTTGATGTTTAGGTGTATATGTGCTAAAAATGAGAGGGAAACTGCAAATCTTTGGTTCTGGTATTCTGTATAAGAAAATCCGGTGTGTGACTGACATACTTCTTACTCTACAAAACAATTTGAAAGGTGGGTTATTAATTTGTGAGGGGATGTATGTGGTGCATTTTGATTTTAATCAGACTAATGTGTTTCTCCTGGAAAAGTGCAGGGAATACTTTTCTTTCTCTAGAATCTTATTGTGAGTGTGTGTGCATATAGAAACCATTCTGAGATAAGCATTTGTGTATTTCATGTGTTTGCAGACAGATAACTGTGCTGTACTGATGTTTTGGTAGAATTAGAAACCAGTCATTTTTTATGTATCAAGTTTCTACATTAAAATGCAGTACTCCTTCAATACTATGAAATGTGTTTTGGTAAAATGCAAGGGATAGTGGGGCAGATGTATCAACATCCTGATTTGCGAATCTCAAATAGCGATTTATTTTTTAGAAATCGCTATTTGAGATTAGCAAATAGGGATGTATGTAGAAAATCGCAGTTTTTTTTGCGATTTCTTAAAATTCCTTAATTGCGATTAGCAAATTGCGAATCGAAATTAAGGAATATTTTCCCATTCATTTCTATGGGCCAGGAGGCCCTTAGGAAGGAATGGGAAGGTATTCTCAATTTGCGATTCGCAATTTGCAAATCGCAAATTGAGAATAATTTCAAGGGTGCAAGGGTGTCTTAAGGACACCCTGCTGCACCCCTGAAATTTACATGTGTGCGCATATGGCGCACATACATGCCCCAAGGGCATGTATGAGCGGCACATGGCACCTTTACAAATGCCAAAAAGTGCATTTGTTAAAGGAATCTCAAATTAGCACCAACTACAAGTTGGTGGTAATTTGCGATTTCTTAATGTGAAATCACAAAACTTGTTTGCTATCTATATGGCATTTAAGGAATCGCTTTTTGCGATTCCTTAAATGCTTGCGCAAAATAAAGGAATCGCAAATTTTGCGATTCCCGATGCGATTTTCTTCATACATCGCATTTGCCGATTTTTTTGTCGCAAACGCTTCTTTTTTGCGAATCGCAGCATTTGCGACAAAAAAACGGATGATACATCTGCCCCAGTGTTGTTTCTCTAGAATCACACAGTGAGTCTTGCGTGAATTTGGGAATCATTCTGATAGAAGCATTTTATACTAATGTGTAGTAGAAAATTGTGTGCAATGTGTACAGTCACCTTATGTCTTGTAGACTAGTAAATGTGTTTTGGTACAATGCAAGGGATAGTGTTGCTTGTCTAAAATCACACAGTGAGTCTGTGTGCATTTAGGAATCACTCTGAGAGAAGCATTTTGGTACTTCATGTGTTTGCTGACATGTAATTGATTAAAAACGTATTTTGTTCTCACATTTTGGTAGAATTTGAAAAAAATCATTGGTTATGTGTTTCCTAAATGAGTTTAGCTTTAATAGTAAAATGCAGTAATGAAATATGTGGAATGGATGCTTGATGTGTTTGCAGACACTAAGTACATGTACTGCTTCAGTGAGCCAGGCTTTAGGGCACGCAGGGCTTGAAACTCCTATGCACTATGCATGTAGTAGTCTAACCCCTTTCACACTTGTGTTTCAGTCCTACATTTCCCCAGTCAGTATCTGTACACTCCATTTATAAGACAGGCTGTTATTTGTCTAGAATCACACTGTGAATCAGTGTCCATTTGGGAAAATTGAGAGAGAATTATTTGGTTGGTTGATGTGTTTGCAAACATATAAGTATATGTATTGTTGCAGTGAGCCAGGCTTTAGGGCATGCAGTGCTTAAAACTCTTATGCACTATGCAATAAGTAGTCTAACCACTTTCACACTTGTGTTTTAGGCCTAAATTTCCCTAGTCAGTATCTATACACTCCATTTATAATAAATACTGTTATTAGTCTAGAATCACACTGTGAGTCATTAGTCTAGAATCACACTGTGAGTTAGTGTCTATTTGGGAAAATTGAGAGAGAATGATTTGGTTGGCTGATGTGTTTGCAGACATATAAGTACTTGTACTGTTGCAGTAAGCCAGGCTTTAGGGCATGCAGTGCTTGAAACTCCTAAGCACTATGCAAATAGTAGTATAGGCACCTTCACACTTGTGTTTCAGGTCTAAATTTTCACAGTCCGTATCTATAGACTCCATTTATAAGAAATACTGTTATTTATCTAGAATCACACTGTGAGTCAGTGTCCATTTGGGAAAATTGAGAGAGAATGATTTAGTTGGTTGATGTGTTTGCAGACCTATAAGTACATGTACTCTTGCAGTGATACTACCCCCAGCACTACCCCCTACACTATACAAGCACCACTGCACTACCCTTAACTCTAAATCTACCCCAGCACGACCACCTACACTACCCAAACACCATTGCACTACCCTAAATCTTAAATCTACCCCAGCACAACCTCCTACACTACCCAAAAAACACTGCACTACCATAGAACACTACCCCAACATGTCCCCATACACTACACAAACACCACTGCACTAGCCTAACCCCAAAATCTATCCCCAGCATGACCACCTACACTACTCATTCACCACTGCACTACTCTAAACCCTAAAACACTACCCCAGCACGACCCCCTACACTACCCAAACACCATTGCACTACTCTAAACCTTAAATCTACCCCAGCACGACCTCTTACACATCCCAAACACCACTGCACTACCCTAAAACATTACCCCAGCACAACCCTCTATACTACACAAACACCACTGTACTACCCTAAACCCTAAAAACCTATCCCCAGCATGACCCCCCTACACTACAAAAACACCACTGCTCTACCCTAGAACACTACCCAAGAATGACCCCCTACACTACCCAAACACCATTGCACTACCCTAAACCTTAAATCTGCCCCAGCACGACCTCGTACACTACCCAAACACCGATGCACTACCCCAGAACATTACCCCAGCACAACCCCATACACTACCCAAACACAATTGTACTACCCTAAACCTTAAACCTACTCCAGCACGACCCCTTACACTACCCAAACACCACTGTACTACCCTACTATTTATTATTTATTTATTATTTATTTACCTTATAAAGCGCATTGTCATCTTGCAGGCATCCTGGCGCTGACTGGCTCAACGGGCAAACAAGTTCAGACAGGGCATGACCACACAATAGGTTACTTAGGAAACAGACAGGTTTTGATCTTTCTCCTAAACGGCAGAAGTTCCGTGGTTTGCCTAATCTCAAACGGGAGAAAGTTCCATAATTTGGCAGTGGCCACCTCAAAGGATGTGCCCCCTGCTCTGGCCTTCCTGAATCTCGGTACCTTCACCAGCCTGGCTGCAGAAGATCGAAGCAGCCTGGCTGGTGTGTACCAAGCGAATTTCGATTGCAGGGAAACAGGGCCGATTCCATGGAGAGCCCTGAAAACCAGACAAAGGGCTTTGAATTGTATCCTCTGTCGCAGGGGTAGCCAATGCAGTTTCGCAAGGGCAGATGGCCCATGTGCTCTTCTAGGAAGCCCCAGGGCCAACCTAGCAGCCGCTGATTGCATCCTTTGAAGCCTATCCAACAGAAACTCGGGGGACCCCAGCAGAAGGGCATTGCAATAATCCAATCTACTGAGGATTGTACACCTTGCCACTTGAGCACGTGCCTGGAATGGTAAAAGTGGCAGAACTTTTCTCAGGGATCGCAGGATGGCAAAGCAGCAGGCGGTCGTTTCTTTGACATGAGTCTCGATACTGAGCTTTTGATCAAGCATAACCCCTAAATTACGGACTGAAACCACAGGCCGTACTTTAGTCGCTGTTTCAGGAGGCCAAACGTTCTTTGGAAACGGGCGGGAGATCTTATTCCCAGCGCTGAAAAGCACCTCCGTCTTACCAGCATTAAACTGAAGGGAGTTATCCTTTAGCCACCGTGATGTATCCCGCAGACAATTGTGGAAGACTTCCACAGATGTCGAATCCTCTCCATCAAAGGGGAGGATCATCTGCGTGTCGTCAGCATAGTTTACAGTCTTGATGTTATAGGTTTTAATAAGCAAGATCAAAGGTTTTAGATAAAGATTGAAGAGTATGGGACTAATTGCTGAGCCCTGTGGGACCCCATGAGGCACCTGAGTGAACGCCGATTGAAAGGGGGGCAGGGACACCGCCTGCTGCCTATCCTGCAGAAATGATCGAAACCACGTCAGGGCACTACCTCTCACCCCAGCATCAAATAACCGGTTCAGCAAGATCTTTTGGTTGACCGTGTCAAAGGCGGCAGACATGTCTAACAGAATCAGAAACGCTGACTGTCCTCTGTCTGCACGCCTCTGAAGCTCGTCCACGGCGGTGACCAAAGCGGTCTCGGTCCCATGAGCTGGCCGGAAACCAAATTGATAATTTTCTAGTAAATGATGCTGTTCCAGATGTTTATAGAGGGTTGCACTGATCAGGCGCTCGACCACTTTGGCTGGGAAAGGCAGCAGGGAAATAGGTCTGTAATTTTTGGAGAAATCCGGGTCTAAAGAGGGCTTTTTCAGCAGGGGAGATATCACCGCCTGTTTCCACTGGACTGGGACAGTACCAGTAACAAGGGATTGGTTACAAATTAGGCGGAGTGTAGGAAATAGTTCCTCCTCATAATCCTTCCAGATTTTGTATGGCACGGGGTCCAAAGGAGACCCGGAGGAGATCCCCCTAGCCAGCCCACTAAATACATCTTCTGTGAGGAGTGGGAACTCAAGTAATGGTTCCCCAAGCGTCCAGGCTAGTTCGTCAGTCCTGCCCACCGTTGTCCTAGGTTCGGTATCATGAAGGTGACCGGTGTCAGGGGAAGTCTCCAAATCCTCAATAATTTGCTCAATTTTCTCTTTAAAGAATTTGGCCAGGTTCTCACAGAGTTCTTGAGATGGGACAATGGCATTCTTGGAGCATTCAGGGTTAGTAAGACTGTTTAATATGTTGAAGATACTCTTGGAGCTATTAGTAGCTTTGCAAATCAAGGAGGAATAATAGTCCACCTTAGATTTCCTAATCAGACTCTTATATTCCAAGACTTTGCTTTTCCATAGCATCCTAGATGCTTCCTCATAATCCCGCCTCCATCTTCTTTCTGCTTGTTTACAGCCCTGCTTCAAGTTTTTCAGCGTATCGTTGAACCATGGGGCAGAGACATTCCCCTTACAACAACGTGTTTTTAAGGGAGCATGAGCATCCAGTACTGTTATGGTCCCCGAGCAGAGTGAGGTGTAATTTTCCTCAACTTGCTTATCCAAGCCAAAGGACTTACTCACATTGAATACCCCATCTGAGGATTTCAAACAAGCAAGAGCCTTCCAGTCTCTGCACCGAAATTCCTTAACAGCCGGTGGAGCTACTACTCCATTTATAAGAAATACTGTTATTTGTCTAGAATCGCACTGTGAGTCAGTGTCCATTTGGGAAAATTGAGAGAGAATGATTTGGATGGTTGATGTGTTTGCAGACATATAACTACATGTACTCTTGTAGTGAGCCAGGCTTTAGGGCATGCACTGCTTGAAACTCCTATGCACTATGCAAGTAGTAGTGTAATCACTTTCAGACTTGTGTTTCAGGCCTACATTTCCCCAGTCAGTATCTATATACTCCATTTATAAGAAATACTGTTATTTGTCCAGAATCATACTGTGAGTCAGTGTCCATTGGGGAAAATTGAGAGAATGATTTGGTTGGTTGATGTGTTTATAGACATATAAGTACCTGTACTCTTGCAGTGACACTACCTCCAGCATGAACCCCTACACTACCCAAATACCAGTGCACTACCGTAAACCCTAAAACACTACCCCAGCCCAACCCACTACAGTACCCAAATACCACTGCACTACCCTAAACCATAAAACACTACCCCACCACAACCCCCTCCACTACCCAAATACCATTGCACTACCCTAAACCTTAAACCTACCCTAGCATAACCCCTTACACTACCCAAACATCACTGTACTACCCTAAAAGAGTACCTCAGTACAACTATTTACACTACACAAACACCAGTGCACTACCCTAAACTCTAAATCTAGCCCCAGCACAACCCCCTACACTATATAAACACCACTATACTACCCTAAACCTTAAACCTACCCCAGGACGACCCCTTACACTACCCAAACACCACTGTACTACCCTAAAAGAGAACTTCAGCATGATCCCCTACACTACATAAACACCACTGCACTACCCTAAACCCTAAATCTACCCCCAGCATGACCACCTACACTACCCATTCACCACTGCACTACCCTAAACCCTAAAACACTACCCCAGCACGACCCCCTACACTACCCAAACACCATTACACTACCCTAAACCTTAAATGTACCCCAGCACAACCTCCTACACTACACAAACACCACTCCACTACCGTAAACTCTAAATCTACCCACAGCACAACCCCCTACACTACCCATTCACCACTGCACTACCCTAAACTCTAAACCACTACACCAGCATCACACCCTACACTACCCAAACAGAACTGCACTACCCTAAACCCCTACCCCAGCACAACCCTATACACTACACAAACACCAGTGCACTACCCTAAACTCTAAATCTACCCCCAGTACTACCCCCAACTACAAAAACACCACTGCATCACCCTAAACACTAAAACACTACCCCAGCACGACCCTCAACAATACCCAAACACCATTGCACTAACCTAAACCTAAAACCTACCCCAGCACGACCCCTTACACTACCCAAACACCACTGTACTACCCTAAAAGAGTACCTCAGTACGACCCCCTACACTACACAAACACCAGTGCACTAACCTAAACTCTAAATCTACCCCCAGCACGACCCCTTACACTACCCATACACCACTGTACTATCCTAAAAGTGAACTCCAGCATGACCTCCTACACTACACAAACATCACTGCACTACCGTAAACTCTAAATCTACCCCCAGCACGACCCCTACACTACCAATTCACCACTGCACTACCCTAAACTCTAAAACACTACACCAGCACGACTCCCTACACTACCCAAACACCATTGCACTACCCTAAACCTTAAAAACACCCCAGCATGACCCCCTACACTACCCAAACACTACTGCACTACCCTAAAACACTCCCAGCACAACCCTCTACACTATACAAACACCAGTGCACTACCCTAAACCTTAAATCTACCCTAGCACAACCTCCTAAACGACCTAAACACCGCTGCACTATCCTAGAACACTACCCCAGCACGACTCCCTACACTACACAAACACCACTGCACTATCCTGAACCCTAAATCTACCCCCAGTATGACCACCTACACTACCCATTCACCACTGCACTACCCTAAACCCTAAAACACTAACCCACCACGACCCCCTACACTACCCAAACACCATTGCACTACCCTAAACCTTAAATCTACCCCAGCACGACCTGCTACACTACCCAAACACCACTGCACTACCCTAGAACACTACCCCAGCATAACGCCCTCCACTAGACAAACACCACCACTCTACTCTAAACTCAGAATCTGTACTGTTGCAAAACCATAGTGACTGTTTATGTACCATGTACTAATCTATTCACTAAAGTAAAAGTGAACCAATTATGAATTCCCTCAGTGTCTCGCCTTATAGTATTGTGATCATTTAGTCAATATGCATGTACTCATACAGTGCTCCAGGTTTTAGTGTTATAGAGTGCTTCAAACTACTATGCACTATGCATGTAGTGGTCTAACCACCTTCACACTTGTGCTTCAGGCCTACAATTTCTTAGTCAGAATTTATATGAAATGTGTTTGTATAGTAATAAAAAAGTATAATTTATAAAGTTATTAATAAATATTTATTTATCATTATTTTTTACAGATACTGTTTATCATAATTAAAATAAAGTTATCATGCCAGAGAAAGAAAGAAGAAGAAAAGGAAGGATACTTAATTGAAAAAAACTCAACCACAAGTATTGGATGACCAACATAATGTGGCTAAAAAGAGACACATTTCTGGTAAGAACACAAAAAAGTTTATTAAAAATATTACTAGATTCAGAAAAAAACTGGAAATGTTCAAAGCCCTGAAAATGTTCCAAGCACAAAAAAGTGCAAAGAATAAGAAAGGAAAAGAATGCAATGTACATACAAAGGATACAACTTATAGTGAAAGAAGAGAAAATCAAGATATAGAAATCCGCAAAAAAAATACAATAGAGTAATCCATAATTTGATGAAACATACAAAGAAATATAGAAAGAGAGCACTATTTCATTAAAAGAAGAAGCATATTGAATCCATTGTTGAAAAGGCTTTTGAAGTAGAGGAAACTATTCATTTTAGTACTCAAGAGAATTCGATCACTAGATAAACCAATCCATTTAATGAAGGCCAAAAGTAAGAGGAAAAGAGTAATTAACAGAAGTAATTTTTGTGATATTTTCTTAGGGGAATAGAAACACAGTTCAAGTTCTGAGCCTTTTTTTAATGAAGAGAGTAATTTACAGACCAATAATTTGTTGCATGCAGTTGACACCAGTGATCGAGCTTATGAGGTTAGAAATGGTTGTCCAATTGACAAAGAGCAAATGGTTCCTAGAAATGCAGAAGAAGTGATAGCTGATGAAGTTCTAGGCAGACGTCCTAAAGCCCCAGTGTACACTTTGGATTGCAGTAGTATTTGTAGTGTACGACAAGAATCTATTGCTAAATTACGCATTTTTTTACAAGCATATTGTAAACAAAGTGTTAAACAAAGATGAAGGTGTTGCAAGGACTAGGCCCTTGCAGAGTGAGAAAACATACTGGTTTGCATAGTCATTCTCTGGCTTGTCTTTCTAGGAAAGTATGTCAAAGTCTTTTTCACCATTTCAGGATGTTGGCAGTACATCATACTCAAATGCTAAAGTTAGTGAGAAGATTGTATTATGCAAAAAGTCCAGCACTAAAGTTAAATGAGTTGAACAGTGCTCTTTTGCGTGGGTTAGTATCAGATGTGAAAAAGGTTTGTGATGATATTGAGTTTTGTTACTTTGGTCCTGAAGAAGAGAGTGAAGAAACTCAGACATTGATAGAAGAAAATGTTGTAGAGAATGTTGAACATAGTTGTACAAAACATTTTGAAAATGAAATTACAAAGTTTAAGGTGGTTTCAGGTGAAAGGCCAAATTCTTCTTGTATTTGTTGTCGGGGAACTAACTATAGAAATCAGACTACGAGTGTTGATCTGTATTTAAAAAGTGAAAAAGAAAATAATGATAAGTGGAAGGAATTTGCAACTTATTTGTTTGTAGAGAATTGTTTTGATTTGGTTCTGATCAGCCTATTTGTAAATATTGTTATAACAAATTAGATGCGAATAAAATGCCAACTAGAGCTGTGCAGAATAATTTTGAGTTAGTTGCTATTCCTCCAGAATTGATAGATTTAAACACCTATGAGTCTATTCTCATTCAATGTGTGCACCCATTTCAGGCTATTGTTCGTATGGAGCCTAAAACAGATAAATTGCCTTCTTCAGATTTACAAAGAGGATTAAAAGGAAGAGTTGTGTATTTACCGTTAGATTTAAAGAAAAATATTGAAACTATTGGTGTAGACAGTGTAGAAAGTAAACCACTAGTTATTCTTGTTAATGGTGTGCCAACTAAGAATAAGAAAATCTGGCAGGAGGTAGTGGATGTTAAGAAAGTGCAAAAGGCAACATTGTATCTGATAAAAAACAATGAGTACTATAGAAATGTGTATGTGGGAGAAGAAGAAATAGTTTTAGTAGAAGATACTGAAACATCAAGTGGACAAATAGAAAAAGTGGACATGTTAAGATGTGAAGAAATCTATGAGCATTACAGTGTACATTCACTTCATTCAAAAGAAGTGATGGGGAACACTATTGAGTTGTTCCAAATGAAAAAAGCAAAAGAAACTCCCATGAGTGTATGGGAAGAGAGCTTGGAAGCTCATTGTTTTCCGCAGTTATTCCCAACTGGAAAACGAGAACAATATGATGAACGTCCTGTGCAGATTCCAGCATCTGAATATCGGACAACAAGGTTGTATGCAGAAGATCTAAGATTTCGACAAAGTATTCCTTATATATTTCATCTTTTGTTTGAGAGTGACTTGTCTGGACTTTCATATGCAGTCAATCACATTTTAAAAACTGAAATAAATTTGCAAAATGTATCGGCAGAATAATTCAATGGATAAAGTGCACCAGAGAGATGATCATCTAGAATCTCAGCTCATTAATCTGATGGCATGTCAGCGTGGGACTAATGAATATTGGTACCGTCGTCATGGAGAACTTCAATGTATGCTATGGAACTTAGGAAATCCTACATGGTTCCTTACCCTAAGCTGTGCTGAGTACGCCTTGGATGATTTACTTGAATTTCTTCGAGAGGCAAATTTCAATACAAAAAATATTGAATACAAGACACCTAAGGAATTGTGCTCTTTGGATCCTGTTAATGTATGCAGGTATTTTAATCATAGATTTGAAGATATGATGTCTTTTATCTGCAATAAAAAGAATCCTCCTCTTGGAGAAGTTGTGGATTTCTTTTGGAGAAAGGAGTATCAAGCAAAAGGTGCTCCTCATATACAAATGCTGTTATGGATTAAGAATGCCCCCAAATTTGGAACAGATGCGGATGATACTGTTTTGAGTTATGCAATATGTGCTGTACCCAAAAACACAGAAGAAAACAACTTAAGAGCACAAGTGTTACGATTCCAAAGCCACCGATGTGGAAATTACTGTAGACGAAAGTACAAATCTAAGAATAAGTTCTACACCAAATGTCGTTTTGCATTTCCATGTCCTGTATTATAAAGGAAGAGTGAACAGTTTTATGTCATCTTTACGACATACCATGACAAGAAAGTCTCCAAAAAATACCTACAACTTAAGAAGAAATGAAGAGTCAAAATACATAAATGACTACAACCTAGTTATTTTGTCAATGTTGATTGCTAACATGAATATTCAGTATGTTGCAGACAATTCAATTGCTGTTGCTCGATATGTAACGTCCCATATTGCAAAATCAGAAAAAATAGAATTGAAAGAAATGTGGGAAGAGATTTCTCACGAGAAGAGTCTAAGTAAGAAATTATACAGTTTCAGTTTGAAGATGTTATCCCATCGAGGAATCGGAGCATATGAATGTTCAGATCGGTTATCATCTGCAAGTCTATACTCCAAATCTAGAAGAATCATTTGGGTGAGTGTAGGTCTTGCAGCAATGCGAAATCGAGTACTGAAATCTGTACAAGAAATTGAATATTTAGCAGAACAAGATCCAGAAAGTACAGATAGTTTGAAAACGCATATGTTGGACGCATATTACCCAAACAGAAGTCATCATCTTGAAAACATGTGTCTCTATGAAGTGCTGCAAAACTACACTTTAAAACGGAATACTACAGAGAACATCAATGATGGAAAATATGGAGTCATTGGATCTGTAGGATGTTTGGTGAAACAAACGAAAGGAAATTTGATTTGATTTGAGTTGCGACACTGCTGATAAAAAGGAATTTTACTATTATTTAGCCCTTTTACAACTATTCAAACCATGGCGTTCAGACTGGAATTACTTGGAGATTTACAGAGCCATGAAGATTTCTTTAATGCTTCTAAATATAGCATACAATGCAGTGCTTTTGCAAATTATGTGAAAATGTTGAACGATGAAATTGATCAAGGAGTTACAATTGCAGCTGAGATTGCTAGAGACAGTTCTCAAGATAGTCAAAGTTCTGCTGCGCTGAGTCAAGATCCACTAGGACAACCAATTGTTGAAAATGAAGCAGCAATCGCAATGAATGGGGTAGTAACAGCAATGCATCAAGCTCAGGAAGATGTAACAGACTTAAACTTGGAAGAACAACTGCATTTTGAACAGAAAGAAATATATGAGCAAGTGAGACAACAGATTTAACATGGATTACTTCATGAAAAGAAAGAGTGCTCATGCACGTCATTTCAACCTATCCGAATGTATGTGAGTGGACAAGCTGTAACAAGAAAACGTTTTTTAATTAAAGTAATTACAAGTTATCTACAGAAAACAACTGAGTCGCATTTGTCTTGTGTTGTCACTGCTCCAACTGGGTTGGCAGCACACAACAATAAAGGAATTACTTTACATTGTTTACTAATGCTACCAGTAGAGCATGAAAACAAATTAGAATACCACAAGCTATCTGGAGAAGATTGTTGTTAAGTTTCAAGAGTCTTGAAGAAAATGACACTTCTCATTATTGATGATGTAAGCATGGTATCAAAATTAAAGCCTGCCTTTGTGCATTTAAGAATGCAGCAAATTCTTAAAACAGAGTACGATATGTTATTTGGAGGAAAACACGTCATAGTTTTTGGAGATCTACTACTACTGACTGCTGTAAAAGGACAACCATGATTTAAAACACCTGTGCATGAAGACACCAGAAAGTCTCTGGGTAGTGTTGGAAATCTGAACATTTGGTCATATTTTGAATACAAATAACTCATTACAAATATGCGACAGGCAAATGATGTTGATTATGGAACTATTCTGCAAGATATAAGAATTGGACTACTGACTGAACATGGCAAACAAGCTTTGCAGACTCGATTACTTTTCAATTTGTTTCCAAATGAAAATGTAGTTATTGAGAAAATATACATGAAAATTGCAGAAAACAAATCTGTAATCTGCTTAATGCCAACACTGCATGAGGGTTCTATATTCAATGAACAACTTTTAAAACAGGAAAATGAAGAAATAATAAAAATGGAAGCCATCGATAAAATAGAGCATGAAGGAATCACTATTATTTTGATGGAAAAATTGAAGACAAAATTGGATTCTTTAGAAAAATCAATATCTAAAATTGCTGGTTCAGAAAAGAATCTATATGCATGTAGAACCTGTCGAGTCATTTTAAGGCTTAATTTGGACGTAGAAAAACGTTTAGTTAATGGAGCAATGGGCAAAGCTGTGGATTTTGTTAATAATAAAAATAAAGATGGTATTGAATTCTTAAAAATTAAATTTGATCAGATTGAAGAAGTTAAACAAATTGGTCGTTGCTCAGTTCGTTTTTTGCTTGTTAAAGATTTAAATGTCCGTAGAAAACAGTTTCCAGTTTCTCTGGCATATGCAGTGACTATTCATAAATCTCAAGGTTTAAGTGTTGACAGTGCTTTAGTGAACATTGGAAATACTGTGTTTAAAGAGGGTATGACATATGTTGCTTTGTCGCGAGTCAGAACATTATCTGATTTGTTTTTGATTGATTTTGACGATACAAAGGTTACTGCAGATGCGAACTGTGTCAAAGAGTATAATAGGTTAAGAAGAACATATGCTCCCAATTTAGGTCAATATCCTGTATTTGAAAAGCGTGTGGTTGGTCAAAAAAGAAGGTATGGGAATATCTGTAATGAAGGTGTAGAGAAGGAAATAAAACAAGAAAAAGGACACTGTTGAAGAGATTGTTGGTTATCAGTTTGAAAATAGTTCTGGTTTCAACTGCTATGCTAATGTAGTGGTCAATGTTGGTTTTTTTCTTGAAGGTTTGCAACAGCAAATTATGGAGAATCAGGCAAAACAAATGTGTTCCTTGCTGCATTCTGTTTATGAAAAATTGAGAACTGATACAAGTAAAATACAAACCGTTTCTGATGTTCGTAATCTTTTGGATGTATGTTCTGGTTCAACACAATTTACACAAAATATCCCAAAAAAATGCTCAGGAATTTCTAATGTATATGCTTCACGTATTGGAAAATGAAGGTGTAGAAATAGAAAATATTTTTAGCCTTTGTTATAAATGGGAACATTATTGTGAAAAATGTATGTATACATGTAGCACTAATGTAGACACTGAAAGATTTCTATATTTGACATTACCGGACTGTAAATCAGTGTCTTTCAATAAATTAGTTAAAGATGCAAATTAAAACATGGAATGTAACCAATGCAAATCAGAAATGTTATCAACTTTATTTTTACAAAGATATGGAAGATATATAATTTTAATGATGCAACGTTGTACAGCTGATGGAAGAAAATTGGACACTCTAATAAAACATTTTGTAGCTCATCAACTATCAATATCAGGAAGGACGTTTGTGGCAGTAGCAATAATTGTCCATGATGGTCTTTCCACAACATTTGGACATTACACTGCCTATCTAAAAAGTGACAAAAGCTCGACTCTTTGTAATGATGCAGAGTTGGTTTTCAAACTATGTTTGCCTTACCAATTACCAAATTCCTACCTAATTTTTTTAAAGCCAAAGTTTTAGGAAGATAATTTAGCCTCTGAGGAATTTAATATTATGATTTAATAGGATTACCATTGGACAATTTACATACAAATTACTGCAAAAATACAATTTGGCCTCAAGAAACGGTATTTCTTTGAATTATGGACTTTTTCTTGTACATTGTCTCAGTGTATATTTTTAACCGACAACATTTACAGTGTTTATAAATGTAAGTTATAAAATTTTCTTAGCAGTAACCATTTTACATATGTGTGATTTGTATTATCCAGTATTTTACTGTGGATGGATTTTTTTTTAAACAATCTAATTGATCATGTTTGTGTTTTTTTTGCCCGCTGTTATGTGATGAGTACGATTGAAATAACTGTTTGTAGTGAAATTCAATGTATTCTGAGAACAGCAAAAAGACAAAGAAATTACTTTGTGAAATGTTAAAATTATGCTGTGCTGTTAAAAATGTATTATTACATGGTATAACTATATTTTCTTTTCTTTTACAGATCCTAATTCTAAAATGAGGAATTTACTATATTTTACATTATAAAAAACAACTGAATAAAATATGAAGCGTTTTTTAGTTGCATTACTGCTGAGGTAAGTTTTAGTAAGTCTTAAAATGCACAATAGACTGTGTCTGCACACAGTTGAAAAAATGAAAGATTGATGGACTAGATGTGTGCCAGAGAATTCCATTGCAGACCGGTATCAAATAGGAGACAGTTTCAGAACACCTGTCTGCAAGATACATGGTATAGTACACAATAGAGACATATGGTGGTCTTGTAGGTCCTGGTAATTTTAGAATAATAAGAAATAAAACTATTTAACTTAAAGCACATCACTATGTGTTTTTCCACATCTGACAGTAAGCCCCATCCCTTCTCTTCAGTCACATATAAATATGTGCTGTAAGTTTTGTAAAACATAAGTACTTATAAATGTATCTTGTTCTCTGTTAGTAGTACAGAAATGTACTCCTATAATTAGAACTGGCCTAGCCATTAACTCTCTTTCTTAATTACAAGGTGAGAAAAAGGCATTCTATATACCTTTTGTTTTCCATGTAAAGATAATCTCATCATACACAGCACTTTCCGTTGAAAAGGAGTTCTTTAGGTTTTGCTGTTTATGTTTGCACAGAAAAGTCATAGACCAAGACATATATCCAGTTTTATCAAACATTATAAATCTAGCCATGTTTGTGAATGCTGCACCATCCTCCAATTGGTGTAGCAAAGCACAACAAGGAGAATTGTTTTCACTTCTCCTCATTTTTTCACTTTCAATATATGCTACAATGCACAGCATATATTGAAGGTGAAAAATGCCTTATCTGATTGTTTTTGTGCAGAAAGGTGTTACTTGCTGCACAAAAACAATCTCCGCATGACATGGACATCCTTGCACCATGGTGCAAGGGTGCATGTATCACCACATGGTTGCAGTTTAAGGAGCTGTGCAGAGGAAAGCACGGACTTGCAACATATTTATGTACAAATGTTGCATCCATGTGCTTCGGAAATACCACAGCATGCTGTAGCTAAATAGTTTACAGTGTCATGCTGTAACATTTCCTTATAGTTCTGCACTTATGCATTCACCACACATCAAAAATGCATTCTTTCAGTCAATTATGCACTACACATACATACGTTCTAAACTTTCACACACTAGCATATAAGTTTAGCTCTTTTTTTAACCAGAGTAGGTAGTTCTGAAAATACCTTTTTTTTTGTTTTTTGTTTTGTATTTTTTTGTATTTTTTTAACAATTTTCTGGGTTTTTTTTAAACAGGGAAACAGGCTGGACAGAACGAACAACTATGAGGAGAAAACAAAAACTAACAATGGTGATTGTCGATAGCCCGACAAACAAGGTCCACTGATTGCTCACCATAAGCAATGAGACGTCCGCATTTTACACAATTCATCCTGACTCGTGCAAAATGGGGACGTATATCTGGTGATGAACTAGAAGCTGATGGTGCTGTCCCAGATGTGCTTGGTACAGCTGGTGGTGCAGGAGCATTTTGATGTAGCCTTCTCATCTCCACTCGTGCTAAATTGACTGGATGGCGTGTCTACAAATGCTTTTTCATACTCGCAGTCCCACACAAGTATTTTTTGTTGGGGTTTCCTCTACAGAGGACCGCTTTGAAAATTTTGCACGTTACTTTGGTCGCATTGACCTTTTTTAGTCCAGCAGGGAATGTGAAAAACTTCCACACAATAGATGAATACCTCTCTGGAGGGGGGGTTCTGGAACAAATTTCTGAGTGGTAGACTCTTCAGAATCAGATGAAGAAGGTGGATTTGTTGCCATTTTGAAAATTTTGAGGTCAATCAGGTCTGCAATGAGCAAAAAACAGCAGGTCTTTCCCTAATAAAAGGTCTAAGAAGAGTAATTGAAATGGGAGGGGTCCTTTAATACTTTGAATAGGAAGTCAAATGAACTAATCAAATCTCTTTTTTTGTGGTCACATGGGGTACGCGTGGGGTGCGCGCACCCAGCGCGACTTCACGAAATTGAATTTAAAAGTAATGTACTTTTTTTTTTAAGTTAAAGATTATTTTTATAATTACCTCAGATAATGTCTTGTCTTAATGTTTATATTAGTTATATATATATACGTTTTCGAACATTAAAAAATTTAGCCGGAGTCGCGCACCCACTGCGTCCGATATGCATATGACGTCACGCGCTACCGCTTGTCCGTCACATTGCGTAATACGTACATCTCGCGTATGCGCCAGAAGTCGCATACAAGTCGCATAGCGTCCGTGTTGGAAAAGTCGTACTCGTCGCACACCCTACATGGATCCTATACAGCAATCCTAAAATGGCGGACACGTTACGCGCAGTGAACGAGCAGGGTACGCTTTGGGTGCGCAACTCCAAAAAAAGGAAAAAATAATAATTTAAGTATATTTTAAACAATATAAAATAATAAAAAATATTTTTTTTTATTTTAACAAAAAACATTTTTTCCAATGTGTAATGTAATTTAAAAAATAACGTATCTAAAAATAAAAAGATAAAAAAAGTAGTTACATTTTTTAAAAAAATATAACAATAATATAATATATTTAAAAATTATCATTTAAAAAACCTTTCAAATTCATTAAAAAAACATAGGTTTTAGACATGTTATAGTTAAGAATTAGCTTTTAAAAAACCTTTGAAATTCACTGAAAAAACCATAGGTTTCAGACATGTTGTAGTTTGGAATTAGCATTTAAAAAACCTTAGAAATTCACTGAAAAAGCCATAGGTGTTAGGGGTGTTATAGTTAGCTAGACATTTCACTCGTACAAAACCATTGAAATTCCTCCATTATAGTTAGTTGTACTAACTATAACACGCATGCCCGCAATCCACTGCTGATGATGTCACATATTACATCATTCATGACACGGTCAGTGACATCACTGATGACATCTCAAATGACATCACTGATGACATCATCCACGTGACAATCTGATACATCTCATCATACACTAGTATAACCTTTCAACACTCATAAAATATGGAGAACCATATTTGAAACTATTGACACACCTATACAAGTTTCTAAAAACCCACTCAGTCATTACTACATCTACACACACATCTAAACACTTACCTACAGATTCACTCATACATGCTAACGATCAATAGAACACTATTAAATAAACGTATACACCTACGACATTACCCATCAGCACACATCATATTGACTTATTCAGTCATCCTACTCACTCATGCAAATAATTGATCATACTTACATTTACTGAGCTACACACTAATACAAACACCACTTTAATTATTCATATAGTAACTCAGATAGATGTGTTAAACTTATAAAATCACTATTGCATGTATAAAGTTTTCGATACAGTCACTCATACAATCACTGAGTCTAATGTATACTTATTTATATACAGCTGTCACATACATTGCCTTTTATATTTCTAGTTTGTTGGACATGTATCATTGAGAAATATATTTACTCATCACCATACCCATAAAGACATTCACTCATCCAAACAACTATTTCCACATACAGTCTTAACCTCATATACCTACTAAATCAACTGTTTACACATCTTTGGACAGTCACACACCTCCCACCCAACTACACACACATTCACTAATCCATACAAATACTCACTTAACTAATTAATAAGTAATATAGACTTTCAAATAGCTGGTAACCAACCTATGTAGTAGTTTATGCAGCAAGAGATAGAGTGATATAGATATTCACACTGTTTAATCACTATCCAATATATTTAGAGAAACACTTTAAATTAGTCACTTAGACAGTCAATCACAGTACTACTAAATCCTCCATCCAGACACTTATACATCCACTCAGTCTTCAATGCACATTGCTATATATATAATACTTATTTAAATATCAAACCAAACCACATTCACTGGATGATATCATCAGTGATGTCATCAGTGATGTCACTGACCATGTCATGAATGATGTAATATGTGACATCATCAGCAGTGGATTTTGGACACTCGAGTTATAGTTAGTACACCTAACTATAACGGAGAAATTTCAATGGTTTTGTACGAGTGAAATGTCTAGCTAACTATAACACCCCTGAAACCCATGTTTTTTTGAGTGAATATATATATTAACTAATGGCAGTCGCCAGTAGGTAGTTACAGTTAGGGCCTAGTTTCCATAGGAAATCCGCAACATTCTATTTGGAATAACTATGGCGCCGGTGGACGAATCTTCGCGAATTTCTCCAAGAAAATGGCCTGCTCCGCTCTTTCCCTGAAAGTTTGGGGGTGATTCATCAAGCGGGGGCCAAGAAAAAAGGGGGGTCCGAAAACGTGTTTTCCCCGTGCAATTTTCCATAGGACCTTTAGCCAGGGCTACAGCTCGAACGGCTGAACGGAATTACACCAAATTTGGCAAAAAGGTAGAGTTCAGTTTGTAGATTACCCTTTTTGTTAAATGGTGTAAATCCGTTCAGTAGTTCCTGAGAAAATTAAAAGTAAAATCATAGATATATCTATAGGCGAGTACCGTACGAGTTCGGAAAGCGTACGGTAAAGCGTACCATTAAGAGCACGAGCTGCATGCTTATTGGCTGTCAATTGTCTGTCAACACTCCAAACCAGGAATTGTTGGCAGCCATCGAGGCACAAGAGAGCAGTGAAACAAACGTGTAAAACATGCAAAGGGGGCAGGGTAGAAACCCCCTGACTCCCTAGGCCTGCTCAGGGTGTTTTTTTTTAAATCGCTTGGTACGTGTAGGTGCGCGTACCCCGTGGTCTGATTTTTTTTTGTAATTAACCCAGGGGAGACCAAATCCGGGGGGTATAATAAACAAAAAGCATGGGGGGGGCCCAATCCCTCCCACACTGCCCCAGGGACCGCCACCCCCCCAGGGCAAAGTCATTATGATAGCGGGGGCACACGGCCCCCCTGCAGCCCCGGGGACCGCCACCCCCCAGGGCTTTGATATTAATGATGGGGACCTCGAAGGCCCCCCGAGCCCCGGGTAACACCACCCCCGGGGCTTTCTTACTAAGTATGCAGGGGGCTCATGGCCCCCCACAGCCCTGGGGGACTGCCACCTCCCTGGGGCTCTAATATGTAAAATTGTGGGGTCTGTGATGGACCCCCAAGCCCCGGGGACTGCCACCCCCCGGGGCTTCTAACAGGTGGGAGGGGGCCGCGCCGCCCCCTTCCTGGAGCACTTGATGGCCCTGGGGACCGCCACCCCCCAGGGCCGGCTCCGGCATTGTCCCGGAGGTGGGCACCTCGCGGCTTGCGGCTCCCACTCTACCACAGCAAACTACTTTGATTTTTGAAAGAGAGAGCAGAAAACCTGCTCTCTCTTTCAAAAATCAAAGCGTATTGCTTTTCTGCATGGGGAGCAGCATGTTAGCTGCTCCCCAAGCAGAAAGGCAATGCGGGCTCCCGAAAGACACGGGGAGCCGGCTCGGCTCGTGGGGGCTTTGGGGCTCCCCCCACGGTCTCCAACGTTATATTTCAGCCGCGGGGATGGGGTTCCCGGTGATTATAAAAAATTTGTAATACCGGCTATTTTTGTTTTACAATAGATTTACTGTGCGCGTAACATACATGTACGTACGACGTACGGTGCAAAGTCTGTAAGTCGTCCCGTGAGCGTACACAACCAAGAAAAATATAAATATTTTTAGATATTTATGAAGTGTATGTGTTTACATGTTTGGTGGCTCTAAAAAGAGCCCTTGTGTTTATTGGGAGATTTTAGTACCAACAAGTATGTACTGATGCAGAGTCTAAAGTTCAAGAGGAAGACTCTGTTCCCCTCATCTGTAAAATGTACACCATCTGTCCTATAGATGCCCTCCATATTGAAGCGCAGATTGTTATGGTAAATGGACCCCATTCTATAGTCTTGGAGAAACGCAGAATCAGATTTATTCACATGTTTCCTAGCTTTCTCAATCTGTGGACAAAATTGATTGGACCAGTTCCATTTTTGCCTTTGACATATATTAGAATAGACAAAGGGAGTTTGGGGGAAAAGTGACATCAGTTCTGTAAAGGTGTCCTTCATAAACATTTCCAGACCTACCCCAGTCAAAGTGCCTAGGTCATTGCCACCACAGTGCACAATTATGAGGTCAGGGTGTTGGAGATGCATAAAGGATTTCACCAATGGCATCAATTGGTGCAACTGTAACCCTCTCTGTCCAATCCATTTAATGTCTACATTTGGTAAACCTAGGTCTTTGTGAATTCCTTTCTGTTGTGCGTACCTTTCACTCCAAAAAATATAGCTGTGTCTCACAATCCACACTCTAAGCATCTTGAAGAGAGGTCTGGATGCACTCAGATGGTTTCTGTAAATGAAAGGGCAGTTTGAAGATTTTTTTTTGTAAAATGGTGGATAAGTGGACTTTTGAAAAAAGCAAAGAAGTGATTGGTTGTTTGAAATGTTATTAGCTATAAAACTAGGGTGCAATTTTCTGTTTTTTAAAACCTGTTATTTATTGGTTAAGAAAAAGTGATACAAAAGCACATTGCTTAAGATAAGCTGTTATATTGAGAAGTCAAGCACACTTGCTGTTTTGATTTGCAACAATGTATGATTAACTTTTCACCTGTGTGCTCAGTTAGGTGTTCTCTAAAGTGTTTCTATTGTAACTGGCAGAATGTGGAATGGGGGAAGGGGTGTAAGTTTTGTCAGGTGGAAAGGGTTAAAAAATTCAAGTAATAGAAATGTGTGTTTCATTTGGATTTAAGGTGGGAATAAATGTGATTTGTTATTTATTTGTATATGTGTGTAGATTGAGTGTGCAGATTGACAGGAAATGTTTGCTGTTTGCTATTGTACTTCCTGACTCCCTAGTGTTGCTTGGTAGTTTTACAAAGATCCCCAATGTCAAAATCTTTTTTTTCTTCCTTAGGTACGTTTACGGGACGATTTACAGACTTTGCACTGTACGTTGTATGTACGTGCATGGTACACGCACGGTGAATCTACCGTAAAAAAGAAAATAGCCGGTTTTACAAATTTGTTATAATCCCCGGGGACCCTATCCCCCTGGGTTTAACTGTATGTTTGTGGGGGGGTTAATGGCCCCCTGCATCCCCGGGGACCGCCTCCCCCTGGGGCTTTTTTATAAAAAAAGAATATTAAAAACACGTTTGGGGGCTGAAGTCCCCCCACACACCCCGGGGACTGCCACCTCCCTGGGGCTCTCATATGTAAAATAGGGGGGTCCGTGATGGACCCCCCAAGCCCCAGGGACCACCACCCCCTGGGGCTTTTAATAGGTAAGAGGGGGGGCCGCACGGCCCCCTCCTGGAGCCCTCGATGGTCCTGGGGACCGCCACCCCCCAGGGCTGGCTCCTGTTAGCTGCTCCCCAAGCAGAAAGGCAATGCCCGCACCCGAAGGACGCGGGGAGCCGGCTGGGACCGTGGGGGCTTTGGGGCTCCCCCCACAGTCCCCAACATTATATTTCAGCCCCGGGGAATGGGGTCCCCGAGGATTATAAAAAATTAGTATTAGAGGCTATTTTTATTTTATATTAGATTTACCGTGCGCGTACCATGCTCGGACGTACGGTGCAAAGTCTGTAAGCCGTCCCGTAAGCGTACCTAAGCAAGAAAAAAATCAATTAAAAAAATATATTTTACAGATATCTATGAAGTTTATGTGTTTATGTGTTGGTTGGTTCTAATGAAACCTTTTCTCTTTATTAGTACTTATAAGTAAGTCAGTTGGAAAGGTTTAAAATGTTGAACCAATAGAAATGTGTGTTTGGTTTTGAATTATTGTGTGAAGGAATTTGATTTGTTATTAATGTGTATATATGTGTAAATTGAGAGGGAAAATGTGCAATTTCTGGGTTCTGCTGCAAGCATTGAATCAGAGAGATTCTGGGTAAGACTATCTGCTGTGTGAGTGGCATTCTTCTTAATCTACCAATCAGTTTGAAAGTTGAGTTGATAACTTGTAAGGTACTGTATGTGGTGCATTTTATTTTTAGTAAGAGTAATGTAATTATCCTTGTAAAGTTTGTAGAATCATATTCTGAGTTTGTGTGCGTTTGGATAACTATTGTGATAAACATCATTTGGTAAGTTAATGTGTTTAATTTGTCACCTTAGTGCAATAAAGTGCAGTACTACAAAAATGTAGAATGTGTGCAGTCACTTTTTCAGTTGTAGAATACTTAATAGTGTTGCTTGTTTAGAATTAGGCTTGTGTTCTAAATCTACAATTTTGTCTTCAGTATACATAGACTGCTGCATACACTCTTGGGCAGATTTACAAGCTCCTTGGGCCTCTTTCTTGTTCTATTGTGTCTCATTTTTCGATTTAATGCTGGCAAATAAAATAATGCAGCAAATTGGAAATGTATTTGCAAAATGAGTCAGGATTGTCCACTGAAATGTAGTGGTTATATACATGGAATGTGTTCAGTCATTTAAACGTTTTAGTGTGGTAAATGTGTTTTGGTAAAAAGTATGGTTTTAAATTGTTTGTCTAGAATCACACTGAGCGTCTGTGTACATTAAGGAATTATACTTGCACCTTTTTCCATAATATCCGCAGTCTCTCCTCACAGTCTACCTCTCTGCTTATACTGTCCCCTCTCTTCTGATATTTCCCCTTTTTCTTTATTTTCACTTGTCTTTCTTCATAGTGCTGCTTGTTCTCATAGTCCCTTCTGTCCTCTTAGACCCTCTCTGTCCTCATTGTCTCCTCTGCCTCCTAATAGTCCCCCTTCTTTTTATACTCCCTCCTCTGACCTATTAATCCTCCCTCTCTCATCATGCCTCCCTCTTAAGAATTCCCCATTCATAATACATAGACTGCTGCATACACTCTTGGGCAGATTTACAAGCCCCTTGGGCCTCTTTCTTGTTCTATTGTTTCTCATTTTTGGATGTAATGTTGGCAAAAATAATGCAGCAAATTGGAAATTTATTTGCAAAATGAGTCAGGATTGTCTATTGAAATGTAGTGGTTATATACATGGAATGTGTTTAGTCACTTAAACGTTTTAGTGTGGGATCTGTGTTTTAGTAAAATGTATGGTTTTAAATTTTTTGTCTAGAATCACACTGAGCGTCTGTGTAAATTAAGGAATTATACTTGCACCTTTTTCCATAATCTCCCCTGTCTCTCTTCACAGTCTACCTCTCTCTGCTTATACTGTCCCCTCTCTTCTGATATTTCCCCTCTTTCTTTATTTTCACTTCTCTTTCTTCATAGTGCTGCTTGTTTTCATAGTCCCTTCTGTCCTCTTAGTCCCTCTCTGTCCTTGTTGTCTCCTCTGTCTCCTAATAGTCCCCCTTCTTTTTATACTCCCTCCTCTGTCTACTCAATCCTCCCTAGAATATAGTAGTAAATAGTAATACGCATGGTGTCATATTTGTTTGTCTAATATCACACTGTGTCTTTGTGTACATTAAGGAATTATATTTGCCCCTTTTTTCATATTTTCTACACTCTCATCATACTCCCTCTTCTATCCTCTTACTCCTTCCTCTCTGCTTATACTACTTCCTTTTTCTTATATTTCCCTCTCTCCGTATACTTCTCTTTTCTCTTCATATTTGCCTTTCTTTTTGCATACTTCCCCTACTCTTCATAATATCTACTGTCTTAATATTCATCCCTGTCATCATCGTTTTTACTGTCTCCTCATAGTACTCTCTCCTTATACACTCAGTCTTCGCTTATATTTATTTTTTTCTTTGCACATACTTCACATTCTTTTCTCTTTTTTTGTTTCTCTTCTCATACTCTCCTCTCTCTGCTCACACTTCTCCTCTCTTTTCTTATACTCCCGCCTCTGTCCTTATATTCTTCTCTTTTCTTATTGTCATATTCCTCACATCATTCGCACCCCTGTCCTTATACTCCCTCCTGTTTTCATATTTTCCTCTTTTTTCTCTTACTTCTGCCTGTCTGCTCATACTATTCCCTTTTACTTATATTCCCTTTTGTCCTATACTCCTTGTCTTTGTGTTCGTCTTCTCCTTTCTCTTTTCATATTCTTTTTCTGTTTTCATTTTGTCTCGTCTCTCTTTATACATCCCGTTTCTGTTCATATTGCCTGTTCTCTTCTCTTACTCCTTCTTGACTCCCTGTGCATACTTTGCAGGAATTTCCTCATACTTCCTGTCTTTTCATAATGATCTCTCTCTTTATATTTGTTTGTCTTGTCATACTCTTCCCTCTTTTGTCATACTCTTCTCACTCTTCATAATCTACCATCTGTTTATACTCCTTCCTTTCTCCTCATAGTGTATCCTCTGTTTTTGTACACCCTTTTTCTTCTTATGCACCACTTTTTCTCATATTATCCCTGCTCCCTTCTGGTACTCTTCTGTCTCTTGTTATATTCAGCCTTCTTTCCTTATATATATGTTTTTGTCTTTATACTAGTGCCTGTTTCCACATATTCCTTGTTTTCTGTATACAGTCCTTTTCTCTCTTATTATACTGCTCCCCTGTCTCCTCAAAGTCTGTCTCTTTCTTCTTATACTCTCCCTTCTCTCATCATACTGCCACCTGTCTCCTCATACTCCTTCTTATCTCTTCATACTTTCCAGTCTTTTCATAGGGTCTTTATCCCCTTATACTGCAGTATCTGGTAATATTCTTTTTTCTATTTTAATTTCTCGTTGTTTCATAGTCCTCTATCTCTTGGTGTAACTCCTATTTTCATACTCCCACGTTTGTTGTGATGATCTCCCCTCTCTTCTTATAAGTAATATAATAGTGTATTTCATATATTTATTTTTCTAAAGTGATATATATTTTTTATAATAGATTCTTTTGATCAACACTGAAAAAAAGTCATCATGCCTACAAAAACTGAAAAGAGGAAAGAACGAAAGAAAGCAGTTTATTTTGAAGAGATGTCATCTACAAGATTTACCTGAACAACAATGTGTTAATAAAAAGAAAAAAAGTCCTGGTAAGAAATCTAAGACTTTTCTGCGAAAATTGTTAAACATTAAGACTAGTGTGTACAAAGACAAAAATAGTATTACTGTATCTGCAACTAAGAGGAAAGAGGAAAGAGAAGAACCATGAAAAATCATCTTCTAAAAAAAACGTGTATAGCAAAAGGAGGAAAAACCAATATAAGGAAATAAGGAAGAAGATGTTCTATAACAGAGCACTGTTTAATTTGACTAAGGTAGTAAAGAATTGTAAAAAAAAATGAATTTTATAAGAAAAAGAAATGTATTGAAAAAGTAGTTGAGAAAGCTTTTGAATTTAAATTTTTTATTTTTGTTTTAGTCATCAATAGAATTCGATCACTAGATAAGCCAATCCATTTAATGAAGGCCAAAAGTAAGTGGAGAAGAGTAATTAACAGAAGTAATTTTTCTGAGGTTTTTTTGGGTGAATGAAAACAAAGTTCTTAGCCTTTTTTTAATGAAGAGAGTTATTTTCAGAGTAATGATTTGTTGCATGCAGTTGACACTACTGGTCATGCTTATGAGGTTAACAATGGTTGTCCTATTGAGAAAGAGAAAATTGTTCCTAGAAATGTAGAAGAGATGTTAGCTGATGAAGTTTTGGGGAGACGTCCTAAAGGTCCAGTGTAGACTTGGAATTGCGGTAGTATTTGTAGTGTACGGCAAGAATCGATTGATTTTTTACGCAATTTCTTACGTAACTACACTAAGAAAAGTGTTAAACAAAAGATTAAGATGTTGCAAGGATTAGACCCTTGCAGAGTGAGAGAAAATACTGGTTTGCAAGGTCATTCACAGGCTTGTCTTTCTAAAAAAGTATGTCGGAGTATTTTTCACCATTTCAGGATGTTAGCAGTACATCATACTGAAATGAGGAAATTAGTGGAAGATACTTTTAAAAATGCAGGGAATTATATGAAATCTACGTTAAATGGGAGATTCAAAGAAGCTTGTGTCATTTGGGGCGGGGATTTCAACTGTTCTATATGCCCAAGTGGCGAGAGAGGATCCTGCGGCATAATGCTGGATAATGATGTTAGTTTAAGTCATTTCGAGCATACTAAGGGCGGGGATCTTCTCAACGATATCATCTTTGGGTGCGACATGGGTTTTGTGAATAGAATGGCTAGATCTGAGACCTCCTTCGATTCCACTTTTAACGGTAGAGGGGCAAACTCAACAATTGATTTCATATTGATGACGGTCAGACACGGGGGAAAGATCCAGGCATTCCAAGTTCTGGACAACCCTTTGAGCGAAAATTTTCCCCTAAGCCTGAAAATATTAGGTAAACCTAAAGATCCACCCGGACATAACATCTTAAAACCGTCCGTGGACAATATTGCTATGGTTAGGAAAAATGGGTATGCTCTGAAGTGGACCAATGTGGTTCCTGAAGATTTCCTCTGTAATTTGATTAAGAAATGTGAGCCCCAATTCCACGCCTGCACTGATGGGAATTTGATGATTTAGATTTTGGAACAACTGTTTTAGATATCATTAACCAAATAAAGAACAGACTATAGGTAGAATCGAAAAACCCTAAAAAGGCTCGAATTATTTGGTTTGATTCGGCCTCCACTAAGGCCTATTCAAGCTAAAACACGCTTTAAAAGCGGTTGATAAGGATTGTGCTCTTATCAAAGCCTTGAGAAATGACTATAAGAAGGCTTTGAAAAGGAGAAAGAATACCTGAAAAAATGAAGCGTGGGAAGCATTGTGCGAGGCATCTTTAAACAGAGATTCTGCAGTCTTTTGGCAAGCAGTAAATGCGCCGCCTATAAACGACAATGTTCCAGCTTGGATAGAAATAGCTATTACTGAGAGGGACTGGGTGAAGCACTATTCTGGATTATATTCAACAATGAGTTCCGAGGAAGATTTATCAGTAATGGATTATACTACTGAGGATCCCCAGTATAGACCGGCTACACTGAACCCAGCCATATCCTTAAGGGAGGTAATTGCAAGCATAAATGCTAGCATGACAGGGAAAGCCCCCGGACCCAATGGTGTTCCGGTGGATTTATTTAAATATAATACCGGTTTATGGGGCCCGCTTTTGACCCAGCTTTTTAATGTTACCTATCGCATAGGTCTCCTATCTTCTTGGCGTGAGTCCATAATAGTGCCGATATTTAAGAAAGGTGATAGAACAAGCTGTCAATGCTATCGCCCAATATCGCTCCTGGACTCCACTATTAAGATCCTGGGCCGCGTAATTTTGAATAGACTTCAGACCTGGGCGGAAGAAAAAACAATAATCAGTGACCTTCAATACAGTTTTAGAAAAGGATTGAGTACTATTGACCAATGCCTGAATCTGTACGCCCTTATTGAAAAATATACTAAATCTAAGGATGGTTGCATGTTTTTAACCTTCGTTGACTTGACGTCAGCGTTTGATTGCGTCACCCATTGTAAACTATGGATGATCCTTGAGAATTTAGGAGTAGAAAACTCAATAATTCCATTTCTCAGGGAACTTTACTCGGGGGCAAGAGCCAGAGTTAGGTTTGGGAAAAATGGTGAATGTACTGAAACATTTGGAGTTGCTAGCGGGGTACGACAAGGCTGTGTCCTTGCCTCTTTTCTCTTCACACTTTACATCAATGATGTGGAAAAGATATTATTACAAGAGGGGAGGGGCATGCCGATGGTGGGTAAAAGACCAATCCCAGCGTTATTATACGCAGATGACGCTGTCCTAATAGCCAGGACACCGATGGCTATGCAAACCATAGTCACTTCCTTTTCCAACTTTATGACTAGTCTGGATTTAAGGATAAATTGCTACAAGACCTTTAGCATGGACTGTGGCCATGGGGCAGCTAGAAAGAGAAAGAACATCTATGTCTCCTCCTGTCCAGTTGATTTCACCTTAACCTTCCCATACCTAGGTGTTTTATTTGACCATACTGGTAGATGGAATAACGCAATTAAAACAAGAAGGTTTTTGTTTTGCAAGTCAATAATGGCCCTAAAAAATGTTAGTAGAAGAATGGGTAGAAAACCTATTAGGGAGATGCTCACAATATATAGAGTGACCTGTGTAGCAATTGTTACATATGGTGCTGGATTATGGGGACATGCAAATGTGAGCACATTACAGGTGGTGGAACACTCTTTTATGAAATACCTTTTAGCCGTCCCAGAAAGCGTATCGAATTATGTATGCCACACGGAACTTGGAGAACCATATCTAGAAGATATAATAAAGGTTGCACCGGTTCTGTTATGGCATAGGGTTTGGACAACCAAAGAATGTAAATTAAACCGCTCCATCTTGAATGACCTGATGAAATTAGACAATTATGGTATGGTGGGATGGCTTTGTTACGTGAGGAAGTTTCTCACCAACTTAGGTCTGGAAAATAAATTTGCAGAACCATTATCCATGTGCGATATTTCCAGAAAAGCACTAAAGGAAAAGTGCATGAGTTATTTGGAAACTCATAGAACTACCGCCGAGATGATGAAACAAACGGTGGTTGCTCACCAGTTGATAACAATTACCCCAAAAATGCAGCCGTATGTTAATCTACAAATGAGTGATTTTGAGAGGTTTTTATTAACTTGTTTTAGATTGAATAATATATTCAGGTCGTTGAGTTTCCCTAATATGAATGATTGGACAAGAGTTTTACCTAAATGCCCATGTGATGAAACCTCTAAACAATCAGATATTCATATCCTTTTCTTTTGTAAATTTTATTCAAATCCAATGCGAAGATGGATTGTTCCGTTGTTGAAGATCATGGAAATAAATCGTTGTCGCCCTGCTTTTTTGGCTGTTCAATGTATGGATAATATTTTAACTGTGGCATCAATTTCTGTGTTTTTTAAAAATGTTTTTAGATCACGGAAATTTATTATATCCTGATTGTTGATGAATTACTTGTATTTTATGAAGAGATTCTGTAAATTGTGATTTTACTGTACTTTTATGGTTGTTTTTATTAATAACCGAATAAAGACTTTGATGATGAAGAAATTAGTCAGAAGGTTGTATTATGCAAAAAGTTCAGCACTAATGTTAAAAAAGATGAACAGTGCTCTTTTGCATGGATCTTTATCAGATGTAACAAACGTGTGTGATGAAATTCAGGTTAGTTACTTTGGTCCTGAAGAAGCCAGTGCAGAAATAGATACATTAATAGAAGGAAATGTAGAAGAGAATGTACAACCTTGTAGTACAGACAAATGTGAGCAAGAAATTTCAAAGTTCAAGGTGATTTCAGGTGAAACACCAAATTATTCTTGTATTTGTTGTCGACGTACTCATTATAGTCAGTCAGTCAAGCAAGCTTTATTCGACGATTGTCATAAAAGCATACAGTACATAGAAGTGTGTTTTTAAGATAATAAATATACTTAAAAAATTGAATAAAAATAGAATTGGTAAAAAACAAGATAGATACTCTTAAAACAGTACATGTTACACAAGAGATGAGTATAAAAATGTTAAACATTTTGCATCCATCATCAAGATTAATTTGCTAATAATTTAATTCTAATGGACCATGCCCATCCCAAAAATGTTGCCGTGGCTACATACACAGTCATGTTAGTGCAGGTACGGATTATTCTAAGTGCAACCAATCCACTGTTGGTGCCCAATAGCCTGCACATTGGGTTCAGCCAGAACCGGCGGAGGGCCACGTATACTGGACATTCAAACAATAAGTGTCCAATAGATTCAGAGAGCGCCGGGCATCCTGGACAAGAAGACTTATCCCCTGTAGACCATCTGCTAGTAAAGGACCTTACAGGCAAACTCCCAACTCTCAATTGGAAGTAAAGTTTACGGTCCAGGGGTTTCATGATAGTGTCCCAGAAAGCTTCCAAATTTGGGCCCTCTTTAATGTCCAGAAACATACCGGTCAAGGAACTGGGATCTGTTTTCCTAAAGAGTCTATTGGCCAGAGACTTCCAATAAAGGTCCTTGAGTACCTTTTTGGAGGGAAAACTTGCGTTCACTGGATCCTGACACAGTTCTCTTAGGCCAAGTTCACACAGAACACCCCGAATATGCACCAACCACTTGATTTTGTGGGAATTGCCACTGGTGATTATATCCAGCAGTCCCCGAGTGTAGGTGGCCAGTTCTGGCGTGGTCCAGATCCGCCTCAAGTATAAAACTGGGCGTAAGGATGCAATAATAGCTATTGGAGAGAGCCCTAGGTCATA
Organism: Lissotriton helveticus; assembly: GCF_964261635.1. Classification (NCBI taxonomy): domain Eukaryota; kingdom Metazoa; phylum Chordata; class Amphibia; order Caudata; family Salamandridae; genus Lissotriton; species Lissotriton helveticus. The sequence continues at coordinate 455,196,613 of NC_136072.1, read as the reverse complement.
AAAGAGGGGAGCCAGGGGGGTGCTCTGGGGTAATTTAATTAAATTCCTTAAAAATGAATTTTCAGACACCGTCATCCCCCTAAGGTTCTCATGCCCCCACATTTCGAATCCGTATAGAGCGGAGCTAACCACTTTACCCTTGTAAACCGCTAGTACAGGGGCTATTGGTTTAGTAAGGGACCTCGAGTGTTCCAGACACAAGGCACCAGTGAGCTGTCGATGTTTCAAGGTGGCCAGCTCAATCTGCTGCTTCCAGCGTAAATCGTTCTGGATACACACACCTAAGTAACTAAAGGCCTGGACCCTCTCCAAGGGGCGCTCATTCATAGTGACAGTACCTCTAAAAGCTTCTGGAGCATTAGAAGTCATAAACTTAGATTTAAGTACATTAACTTCTAGGCCCCGAGTGGTGCAGAATTCATCAAAAAGCATCAACGCCTTCTACAACCAACTTGGGTTTTTTGCTACTATGAGACAATCGTCTGCGAACATTAAAATGGGAACTTTAGCTCCTGCGAGGAAAGGGGCATTAACATTGTAGTTAACTAATATTCTGGCCACATCATTATTATAAAGGGAAAATTGAGTTGGGGCCAGAACACAGCCCTGCCGGACTCCAGATTCGACAGGGAACTGTGTTGTGACATTGCCGGGGCTTCCCCATCTAATCTGGGCATAATTTTGTTCATGGAGTTTTTTTACCAGTGAAAGAAGGGGCCCGGGTAAACCCATGTCTTTGAGAACGTTCCACAGAGTTGAGCGGGGAACCAGGTCGAATGCCGCTCTCAAGTCTATCAAGGCGGCGTATAGACTGCCGCAACCCAATATCACAGTCTTCCAGTACAGCATTGAACAATGCAATACCTGGTCGACTGTGCTGATGGATATTATAAAACCTGCCTTTAGGTTGGACAAGATGTTATGGTCCCGTTCCCATACCAGTATTTTATCCAGGATCAGCCTGCCAAAGATTTTTTGGGAGGTGTCGATCAGGCTGATCGGCCGATAGTTTCCAGGCAGGGATTTATCCCCCTTTTTGAAGACGGGTATAATTTCAGCCCCGAACCAAGATTTCGGTATAGGAGCACCCTTAGCGATCATGTTTGACAAGAGGAGTATATAAGAGCCCCAAGAATCCCTGTCCTGCAAGAATAGATCCGCAGGAATGCCATCAATACCTGGCGCTCTACCAGGGACCGCTAGGTCTAGGGCACATTCCACGTCTTTCAATGTAAATGGATCATCCGTGAAGGGCAAGAAGGGGCTCTCCGGGGACAAATTTAGGACGTCACTCTTAGCGTATTGCGGCTCAAAATATGATACCCATTTGTCTCGTGGGACCCAGTTCTGCGGCTTCTCCTGGTTGCCCTCCACACCCCACTTATAGACATTCCAAAACCTTCGCATGTCTTTGTGGGATCCCGCCTCCTTTAGATCATTCCACCTTTGCTCGTCCCAGTTGCATTTAGCTTTGGAGACCGCATTTTTGTAGGCGTCCCTGTCAAGTCGGATTTTGGACTGGGCCCAGTTTTGATCGCTCTACCCAAATCCAAGCGGGCCTGTCTACATTCCCCTGAGTACCATCTTGGGGTTTGAGGTACACGGGGGCCATTCGACCTACATGGCCTAATAAAATAACTTTTTAAATCGCCAAAAAAAGCATCATGGATCTTAGTTGCCTCCATTTTCATTATGGGCGATGTATCCTTTTTAAGTAAAACCTCGAAGTCGCAAATTGCTTGAGCTAGCTTGCTAGATATGGAGTCAGCGCTCTGTTAGTTTGTTAAAACCTTGGAGCATCGGACATGACACATGTCGTTTGTTACAACAGTATCGATAAGAGTGGTGACACCCATCTCCTCTCCGGATTGGTCTGGAGAATTCCAGTATGAGAGAGTCAAACACAAGGGATTGTGATCGCTCTCTATCCTTTCCGTAATTAACATATCTTGAAGGAAACTCCATAGGCCCAAACTGACCAAAATATAGTCAATTCTACTCTTTCGGGGGCCGTTCTTAAAAGTATTTTTCCCGGCCTTATCACCAACAGTTCTCCCGTTACTGTGTCTTAACAAAGGATTAAGATCAACTGAGTTGATTTGAAACGATACTTCAGTCCATCTTTTGATGGGTTCAAGATCAAGTTTGGGTACCCCCCACTCCCTATCTTGGTCGTCCGATATGGTCCAGTTATCGTTTAAAAGGGGTTCAAAAGTTACATTAAAATCTCCCCCTACAATTAGATTAGAATGTGTAGGTTGGGATTCTAACATGTCTTCCAAAGTGCCATGACTACAGATTTCTTCACTCCAGTACTGCGAGCGTAGACATTAAAAATATAAATGGGCTCTTTATTGAGAAACTCGAGTTTTAGAGCCTGCAGGTCACTATGATTTGTGGTTATGACTTTGATTTTTATGGCAAGATCCTGTCTAACCCATATTGTCAAACCGCCTGATTGGCAGCCTTTCCCTCCCTTCTATGCTATGATGCTATAATTCAAGTATCCGGGAAAGTGCAGTGATTACAATAACAAGGTTTCCTGGAATAGGCATATTTCATACTGGCTTATAAAGGATGCCCACTCTGGTGATTCTACTTTAGGTTTTAGGCCAGCTATGTTCCATGAAAGAACCAAGCCAGCTTTACCCATGGTAGGCACAATACCGTCAGTATGAACTTCACCCACGGTAGTAAATGGGATAATAGACAGGGGTGGTGAATAAGCCATATTGGGAGGAGTTTTGGGGACATCATCCGAGACACTGATCGGATCCTGCCCGATGGTATCATAGTTGGTTTGCTCACTAGGTGCTTCTGAGGGGGCTTGTAGGCGCAGTCAATCATTGCAATCTAGATTGGAATTTACCATGCAGGAACCCCTGTCGTGTTTTCTGCTATCACTTAGCCAATTGGAGGGAGGAGTTGATCTCATCTGTATCCTAGAATGGTCAGGAGAACATGATCTAAATTCTATATTTAATAACTCTCCTGCTATCATGGGATTTTTAAAGATGAGTTTAATACAATCATATGCATCGCCTGGGGAAAAGAGTCTTACTGCACGAGAAATATCCTCCCTAATAACTGACCTACATCCTCTTACATATCTGATCCAATGTATAGCTTTATTGGTCAGAGCTTCAGGTGTTTCACAGTCCCTACCAATAGGCAGCTTAGGTATATTGATCAGGTACACTGTTGAGGACTTATTTAGATCAGTGTTATGTGTGGAAACGTGAGAGCTCGTTAGAGCAGATCCTTTCCCCTGGCGGCTGCCGGCAGCTTTCTGCTCTACCTGTATTTCTCTGGGAGTACCCTTGCTTCCCAATTTCTCTGGAGCAATACTTGGTGGAATTGGTGGTGTTGCTGGAATTGCGGGGACTGTGCCCCGGCATTGGGGTTTGGGTTTAGCTTGGGTAACTCCCCTCCCGACCCTGACCACCTCGCTACACGAGGATCTAGAATCTGGAGGGTTTCCCCGGAGGGTCGACGAAGAGCAGACATTCCCAGTGCAGCCCGTTGCACCCGTAGGATTTGGCCCCGGTGATTTAGATGTTGTGGGGCAACATGAACCTTGGTCAGGGACTACCCTCATGTTATTAATTACGAGAGTCAAATGGTCGATCTTAGATTGCATGTTTTCCACCATATCACATAGATGTTTTACAACTGATATCAGAGAGCTATCGTCTGTTTCAACGAGCCTAGGCACCTCAGAATGATTAGTTTGAACGTGGGCTAAAATAGAAAATCTATTACTACATGTCAAGGCTTTAGGGTCTTCGGGGGTCTGTGGTGGGGCTGCTATGAGCTGGGTTTGTTCAATATAAGACTCATCTGCCAGTACTAGAACTGGGGCCGTTTTCGCCCCAGCAGTAGATTTGCATAAGAACATACCAGGAATGACAGCTACCCCCCTCTTCTGAGACCTCCCTTCCAAAGCCCCCGCGAGACTCCCACCCTCGGAGACCCTCATTCCATCAATAGGGACAGTTTGTAACAAGTCAGTACAGTCTTGAACCAGGTCATCAGTCCTATCCATCACACAGTTCCCTCCTGCATGTGGCAAGCGTTTTTTTGACAGTTTGCATTTTCGTTTTTTGGCTTGCTTCCCTCCCTTGGACGCCACACCAGCAGTTTCTGTGGGGTCTTCCATAGATTTGCGTTTTCCCATATTTACGGGTCTCAATCAGCATACAAAAGTGAGCAATGTGGGGTACAGTACCTTGAGCTGAACTTTAAAGGGGGATGGGCCAGCCCTGCCTCCTCCTGCCCCGGATGGCCACAGACGGCCCGCCCTTTGCCCGGGCTTAGCTCGGCACGTCCCGCGAGGCGGGAGATGCAGCGCCTTTTTCAAGCGCCTCCGGTCGCGTTTAGGGGCGTGGCCAAGGTGAGTGCTCCTGGGAAATGTAGTGCTCAATTCCCCCACTCTGCGGCTGCGCCTGATGGTTTGCGGCGCCTGCGGCGGGGGGAACGGCAACAGGGCAGAGACCGCAGCAGGGGTCCCCAGCCGAGGGAACGGCAAAAGACAGAGGCCCAGAAAGCGTCAGGCGTCAGCAAGGTAGGCTCCTGCTGGCGTGAAAAGCTACCCGCTCTCCAGCTGATGCAGCGCCTTTTTCAAGCGCCTCCGGTCGCGTTTAGGGGCGTGGCCAAGGTGAGTGCTCCTGGGAAATGTAGTGCTCAATTCCCCCCACTCTGCGGCTGCGCCTGATGGTTTGCGGCCCCTACGGAGGGGGGGAATGGCAACAGGGCAGAGAGACAGCAGCAGGGGTTCCCGGCCGAGGGAACGGCAAAAGACAGAGGTCCAGAAAGCGCCAGGCATCAGCAAGGTAGTCTCCTGTTGGCGTGAAAAGCTACCCGCTCTCCAGCCGATGCAGCGCCTTTTTAAAGCACCTCCGGTCGCGTTTAGGGGCGTGGCCAAGTTGAGTGCTCCTGGGAAATGTAGTGCTCAATTCCCCCCACTCTGCGGCTGCGCCTGATGGTTTGCGGCGCCTGCGGCGGGGGGAACGGCAACAGGGAAGAGAGACAGCAGCAGGGGTCCCCAGCCGAGGGAACGGCAAAAGACAGAGGCCCAGAAAGCATCAGGCGTCAGCAAGGTAGGCTCCTGTTGGCGTGAAAAGCTACCCGCTCTCCAGCTGATGCAGTGCCTTTTTCAAGTGCCTCCGGACGCGTTTAGGGGCGTGGTCAAGGTGAGTGCTCCTGGGACATGTAGTGCTCAATTCCCCCCACTCTGCGGCTGCGCCTGATGGTTTGCGGCGCCTGCAGCGGGGGGTAACAGCAACAGGGCAGAGAGATAGCAGCAGGGGTCCCCAGTCGAGGGAACGGCAAAAGACAGAGGTCCAGAAAGCGTCAGGTGTCAGCAAGGTAGGCTCCTGTTGGCGTGAAAAGCTACTCATTATAAAAATCGGACCAGGACTGTTGATCTGTATTTCAAGTGTGAAAAGGAAAATAATTATGAGTGGATGGAATTTGCAACTTATTTATTGGTAGAGAATTGTTTTGATTTGGGTTCTGATCAGCGTATTTGTAAATATTGTTATAACAAAGTAGACGAAAACAAAATGCCTGCTAGAGCTGTGCATAATAATCTTGAGTTGGTAAAAATTCCTTCCGAACTGATAGATTTAAATACTTATGAGTCTATTCTTATTCAATGTGTGCATCCTTTTCAGGCTATTGTTTGTATGGAGCCTAAGACAGGGAAATTGCCTCCTTCAGATTTACAGAGATGATTAAAGGGAAGAGTTGTATATTTGCCTCTAGATTTAAAGGAAAATATTGAAAGAATTGGTGTAGAAAATGTAGACGTTGAACCTTTAGTTATTCTTGTTAACGGCGTTCCTACTAAGAGTACGAAAATCTGGCAGGAATTAGTGGATGTTCGGAAAGTGAAAAAGGCAACGTTGTACCTGGTAAAAAATAATCCTTATTATAAAAATGTGTTTCTGAGAGAAAAAGAAATAACTGTAGAAGACGATAGTGATGTGCCATTTGGACAAATTGAAAAAGTGGATGTGTCCAGAACTGAAGAAATCTACGAACATTTCAGTGTACATCCACTGCATTCTAAAGAAGTGATGGGGAATACAATAGAGTTAGTCCAAATGAAAGAAGCAAAGGGAAGTCCCATTAGTGTATGGGAAAGAAGATTGGAAGCTCGTTGTTTCCCTCAATTGTTTCCCACAAGGAAAAGGAGGATGATATGATGACCGACCTGTGCAGATTCCTGCATCTGAATACCGGACATCAAGATTGTATGCAGAGGATCCAAGATTTCGACAATGTATTCCGTATTTCTTTCATCTTTTGTTTGAGAGTGATTTGTTTGGACTTTCTTATGCAGTAAATCATATATTGAAAACAGGTGTACATCTGCAAAATGTTTCGGCAAAGGAATTTATGGATCAAGTACACCAGAAAGATAATGTTTTGGAATCTCAGCTAATTAATCTCATGGCATGTCAGCGTGGTACTAATGAGTACTGGTACAGGCGTTATGGAGAACTTAAATATATGCTAAGGTACTTAGGAACTCCTACATGGTCCCTTATTCTAAGCTGTGCTGAACATGCTTGGGATGACTTACTTCAATTTCTTCGAGAGGCAAATCCAAATATAGTAAATATTGAATACAAGACACCTGGAGAATTGTGCTTTTTGGAGCCAGTTAATGTATGCAGATATTTCAATCATAGATTTGAAGCTATGATGTCTTTTATCACCAATTAAAAAAATTCTCCTCTTGGAGAGGTTCTGGACTTCTTTTGGAGAAAGGAGTATGAAGCAAGAGGTGCTTCTCACATACATTTGCTGATATGGATCAAAGATGCTCCCAAATTTGGAACAGACAGATGATACTGTGTTGTCTTTTATTGAAGAATATGCTACATGTGATGTACCCAAAAGTACACAAGATAAGGACTTAAGACAACAAGACTTACGATTCCAAAGCCATCGTTGTAGAAAATACTGTTGTCGAAAGTACAAATCTAAGGACAAATTCTACACCAAATGCCATTTTGCATTTCCATGACCTGTAATATCGAAAGGAAGAGTCAACAGTTTTATGTCATCTTTGCGACATACTATCACAAGGAAGTCTCCAAAAAACAACTACAACTTAAGAAGAAATGAAGAATCAAAATATATAAATGACTATAAACCGTCATTTTGTCCATGTGGAATGCTAATATGGATATTCAATATGTTGCTGACAATTCCATTGCTGTTGCTCGATATGTAAAATCGTACATAACAAAATCAGAAAAGACAGAATTGAAGGAAATGTGGGAAGAGATTTCTCACGAGAAGAGTCTAAGTAAGAAATTATATACTTACAGTTTGAAGATGTTATCTCATCGAGAAATTGGAGCATATGAATGCTCGGATTGCTTAATATCTTTCTTCTTTCTTCTTGTGATTTAGTGTCTTTTAACAATCTAGTTAGAGGACCAGCTCAAAACATGGTGTAGCCAATGTAAATCAGAAATGTCATCAACATTATTTATACAAAGATATGGACAGTATGTAATTTTAATGCTGCAACGTTGTAGAGCTGATGGAAGAAAATTGGAAACTTTAATTACAATTTTTGTAACTACTCAAGTATCAATATCAGGAAGAACTTTTGTAGCTGTTGCAATTATTTTTCATGATGGATCTTCTACAACATCTGGACACCAAATTCTTACCTAATATTTTTAAAGCCAAAATTTTAAGAACACAATTTGGCCTTTCAGGATTACTGCTGTTAAGGTAGATTAGTATGGTGTTGTAGAGTATTTTGTAAGTGAGGGTTAGGAGCTTGAAGGTGATCCTCTTATTGATGTTGAGGCAGTGTAGGTGTATCAGGTCGTATCAGGTCGTGGGTGATGTGGCTGCAGCAGGGGACATTGAGGATCAGTCAGGTGGAGGTGTTTTGGATTTGTTGTAGTCGTTTGGCTGGAATTATTGTGTAGAGTGTTTTGCCACAGTGTAGTCTGCTGCTAAGGAGGGCCTGTGTTACTGTTGTTCTTGTTTTGGTTAGGATCTACTTGTAAATGTTGCGGAGCATGTGGAGGGTGTCATAGCAGTATGAGGAAATGCTCTAGATTGGTTTACATATGTAAAGGGAGGAGTTGAGGATGAATCGTAGGTTGAGTACATGGTCAGTAGGTGTTGGTACTGTTCACAGTGTAGTTGGCCAGCAGAAGTCATCTGGGGGGGTGGGTCTGAGGATGAGTACCTTCATGTTGTGCGAGTTCAGTTTAGAGAGCTGCTCCTTATCCAGTTGGTGACATCCTTAATTGCGTCGTGGAGGTTGTTTTTTGTGGTATGTGTCTTCTTGACGAGGAAGAGGATTAGCTGGGTGTCGTTGGCGTAGGAGATGATGTTGAGATTGTGATGGCGGGCCACTTGTGTGAGGGTGGCCATGGAGATGTTGAATAGCGTCGGGCTGAGGGATGAGCACTGGGGGACAGTGCATATGATGGCAGTGGTTTTGGATCAGAAGGCTGGGAGGCAGATGCTCAGGGTTACTATTGAACAACTTTCAAACTAAGAATTTCACACATACTATTTGGCCACGGGGAAAAGTATGTGAAACCATTAAGGACTTTTTGTTGCATATATTTGTAAGTAACATTATTTATAATGGAAGAAAATTAATGATAGTGTTTTGTTATTTTAAGATTGTTTGACATACCTCATAGTTACATAAGAAATTGGTCTTAGGAAAAAACATTTACATAATGTTTTATGTCTATTCTTTAGATTGATTTTAAGATTGTTGTTTTTTTTTTTAAGATAATCTTCTCGATTGTCTTTTTTTTGCCCGCTGTTAAGTGATGAGTACTATTGAAGTCACTGTTTCTAGTGAAATTCAATATATTCTGAGAACAGCAAAAAAGGCAAATGAAATGCTTTACAAATTATTTTGTGTTGTAAAAGATGAATTGGAACTGCATTTTTTTTGTCTTCTACAGATGCTAATTTTATAACATATATTTTTTAAATTTATTGTTTTGAAGGTAAGTATAAGTAACTGTTAAAAATGATCGATGGGATGTACTTCTACAGAGCTGAAGTAAGAGAACGTGGATGGAGTATATAAGTAGGTAAAGAGGGTTTGTATCTTTTAAACACATTTGAAGAAAGTAAAAAAGTGATAAGGAGTGACTGGTTTGAAAATGTAAGAAAATGTTATAACAAAAAATTCATATAAGCAATGTTATTGATATAATCTTATAAAGTAGTTGAGAATGGTATTTGTATAATATTTTTTAAAGGGCAAAATATTTGATAAAGCTAGTTTTGTATTATGTTTTAAACGATAAATGAAGTGTTTATGTTTTTCTACAAGGAACAACAACATAAAAACATTCACTATGGAAGAAGAACAGAACAATATAGAAGACAGTTTCAAAATTTCTAACACTGTCAGAGGAGCTAAATAAACCTTTCATAGGTAGTGAGAAGGAAGATGAAAATATTGCTGCAGATATCAGCTGCGATTTTTTGGATGAAGCATTGGATGATGATTTTGTCAAGCATTAGAGGACATCGAGTTTCATGATATGACTTTTGAAATTGATATTCAAGAAAATGAAATATCAGATGAAATCATGTTAAAACCTCTATTAAATTATGAAATGTTACAAGAATAAATTTAAGATTAAAAATAAAAATGGTTTGAGAGTCTCTTTTTGCAAAATTGTAATTATTCAGCTAGTATCCAAGTACTCATGGTGCAAAGTGGGCCTTAGGACATGGACTGCTGCAAACCTCTATAGATTATATATGCACTCTTCTATGCACCAGCAAACTTGTGTTTTATAGATTTTATTTCCAGGTCTATAGCTTTTGACTTCCAGCAAAGTCTCTGTGATTGCGGTTTCCGTATTGTACTGAGCTATTCAGCAGAATGTCCTTATCTATGCACTGTGCTAAAAATGAACCTATTTTAAATCAGTCAAGCACTCTCCTTGCAGAACTGTAATTATCCAGTCAGTACCCAAATATTCATGGAGGAAAGTAGGCCTTAGGCCATGGACTGCTTTAAACCTGTATAGACTATGCATGCAGTCTTCTATGTACCTACAAACTAGTCCTTTATATATTGAATTCCCCAGTCTGTATTATTAGACTTTCAGCAATCACTCTCAATCTACTGTTTCAGTATTGTAGTGAGCCATTCAGCAGTATTTCATTATGCATGTACTGTGGTAAAACTGAAGCTGTTATACATTGAGGGAGGGATTTTCTTTGCAGAACTGTAATCATCCACTCAGTATCTAAATATTCATGAATTAAAATAGGGCTTAGGTCATAGACTGCCTCAAACTCCTATGGACTTTACATGCAGTCTTTTATGCACTGGTAATCTTGTCTTTTATTCCTTCAATTTCCCAGTCTGTATCCTTACACTTCCAGCAAACACTATCACACTACTGTTTCATTATTGTAATGAGCTATATAGCAATATATGTGTGTCTATACACTGTACAAAAAATGAAGCAGTTATACATTCAGCTCTACAACCTTGGAGAAATGTATTCATTCTGCCACTACCCAAGTAGTCATGCAGCAAAGTAGGCCTAAGGGTATGGACTGCTTCAAACACCTATATATAGTAAATGCACTTTTCTAAACATCTGCGAACTTGGCTTTTAAACTTTGAATTACCTAGTTTGTATCCTGACACTTCCTGCAAACATTCTGCTCCTGCTATTTTAGTATTGTAGTGAGTCATACAGCAGTATGTTCTTATGTATGCACTGTTCTAAAAGTGAAGGTGCTATATATTCAGCTACACAATTTCCTTGTTGAAGTGTAAGCATTCAGTCGGTTCCCAAGTAGTCATGCACCAAAGTAGGCCTTAGGGCATGGACTGCTTCAAATCCCTATAGACTATGCATCCACTGTTCTATAAACCGGAAAACTTGCCTTTTATATCTTTAATTCCCCAGTCTGTATCGTTACACTTTCACCAAACAGTCTCACACTACTGTTTCAGTGTTATAGTGAACCATACAGCAGTCTGTGCTTATCTATACACTGTTCTGAAAGTAAAGCTGCTATAGATTCAGCCAGACACTCTCCTTGCAGAATTGTAATTATTCAGAGCCTCATTTATGAGGCCTATTGCGCCATCGGAATGTCACTTTTTGTGATGTTCCGTGGCACAGCTGCCTGCGTGTTATTTATCAGGCAGCACTAAGCCACTTTTTTTGGCATACTGCTGCCTGATAAATATCAGCCCCGTTAGCGCAGTGTTCTGCGTTAAAGGGGCATGCAATGGGTGTTGCTGGGGGCGTTCCCAGCAACACCTATAGCCTTTTGACACTGCCCCAGATTTAAGAGAAATTGTAAATCTGAGGCAGTGCCAAAAGCTTACGCCTCCCCAGGGGAGGCATAAGGAAGGCGCAACGGGGAAAAATAGTTTTATTTCTCCTCGTTTTTCCTTTTTCTATGTGTGCTGCATTCTGCAGCATATGTAGAAAAAGGAAAAGTCTCTTGTGATTATTTTTGTACAGAAAGGTTTCCCTTCCTGTACAAAAATAATCATCCCCGCAATGCAGGCAGACCATTGTTTACCGGCATAGGGAAAAAGGAAAGGAATGTGCCCTATCTTATAGATACGGTGCATTCCTCTCTTTTTCTTTTGCCGTAGGGAAGCGCAGCAGGAAGGCCTGCTGCGCTTCCCTATGGCAATATCTCATAAATGAGGCCCTGTGTCAGTAGCCAAGTACTCATGGTGCAAAGTGAGCCTTAGGGCATTGAGTACTTCAAACCCCTATAGACTATGCATACACTGTTCTATGAACCTGCAAATTTGCCTTTTATATGTTGAATTCCGCAGTTTCTATCCTTACACTTCCCCCAAACACTCTGTCACTCATGGTATAGTTTTGTAGTGACTCATTGATCAGTGTGTAGTAAGGCATTCACTACATTAAAAGAGTAATCAGTAGATGTACAATAAGTGGTACATCCCCAGAGATATACTAGTTATTGTGCACTGTGACATCACCACCATGGATGCATCATATTTACAATGGGGGCAAAACAGCACAGATAAGTGATGTATCGGTGCTGTGAAGAAGGCGCATTGCTTGACTTGCATTGAAAGCGCAATGCAGCTCCAGCAATGCTCTTTGGGCCCTATGCTCATAATGCTGTGTCAATCCTTACACCTGCTTCAAGCAGGTGCAGGGTTTTGACGCAGCATAAGCCCAAAAGTCACTGTATGAAATCTTATAGATTTCACTTAGTCACTTTTAGGAGGCGTTCCTGCGCCAGAACATCCCCACACCCCCTGCGCAGGAGAGCCTCCTTCTGGCGCAGGGCTTTACAATGTGATGCAGCTTCCAAATGCGTCACATTGTAAATACCACACACCATGGCACATCTTATGCACCACCGCTATGTTACAAAAGTTACGCAACGGGTGTGTAAAAGAGGCACAAGGGGGTTGTAAATCCACCTCTAACATATACAAATTCATCCAGGCAGTTTCACGAGCAGTACAAATTGAAGCATAGACTTGTAACATATTTATGTGCATATGTTACATTCAAGTGCTTCGGAGGTACTACAGTACACTATAGGTAAACACCTTATCGATTTATGCTGTAGCACTTCCTTATAGTTCTGCACTTTGTCATTCACCATACACTACTAATGTATTCATTCATTCATTTATGAACTACACATTCATTCTGACAAACTTTTACACACTAACATAGAAATATAGTTCTTTCTTTGACCAGTGAAGGTAGTTCTGAAAAGAACTGTTTATTTGTCTTTCTAGCTTTTTTGTATTTTTTCAACAATTTTTTTTTTTAAACCAAAAAAAAATGGAACTGTAAACAAAAAAACTGTGGAACAGGAACAAAAAAGTTTTTTAAAAAATTAATGCCTTGGGCAACGGTGCTCTTCTTGCCTCTTTACAATGAGGTCAACAGACTGCTTACCATAACAAAGTAATTCTTTGCAAAATTTGCAATGAAAAGTGAGATTTGCAAACTGTGGCACAGTTATGGGATGCGAACTGCTTGGAGGAGGTGGTGGTGCAGTTGAGGTGCTAGCAACTGCAGGTGCAGGATTCTCCTGCAAGCTCTGTGTTGCCACCCTTGCATAGTTGTTTGGATGCAAGTTTTTTACATGGCGATCCATACTGGCTATACCAAAAGAGTACTTTTTAGAGGGGTCACCTCAGGATAGAGTAACGTCACAGATCTTTCACATTACTTTTGGTGCATTCACCTTCTTCTGTCCCTGAGGATAAGTAAAAAACTTCCAGATGAAAGCTTCTTTCCTTTTTTCCTGAGGGGGCTCTGCAACAAATTCTTCATTTGAGGAATGCTCAGATGGAGTTTGAGGAATGCTCAGATGGAGTTTGAGGAAGACCAGCCATTGCAGAGTTGGATTCTAAAGGTATTTCAACAGTTGGAGTAGGAAGTGTTATGAACCAATGAAATCTTTTCTTTTAAAGTCACATGGCTTTGCATTCGCTCACGGTGCGCTTACGGAGCTCTTACGCTGCGAGTACGTACGACATACCGCCGCGATTTCCGTAATTGCTTTTAAAAGTAATATACGGTTATTAAAAGTAAAAAAAAAACTATTTTTATGATTATGCCAGATAACGTCTTCCCTTAATATGTACATTAAATACATAAATATATGATTTTCAACAATTACAAACTTGCGCGGCGTGCGCGTTCGGGGCTGCGTATATGACGTCACACGGAAGCATTGATGCGACGCGTAACGTCAAAGCGTATTTGTAACGTATACGCGGGTCCGCGCAGAGCACGATTTGCCGTACAAAGTATGGTGCGATCACCGTGCCATACGGTACAATTATAAAAAAAACAATGAAAAAGGAATTATATAGAATTTAATTTTAATATATTGAAAAAAAAAATAATTAATAAAAAACAAAATTGAATTTAGTTTTATCATTATTTTACATTAAATATGAAATATAAATTACAAAATAAAATAAATAAAAATATTCATAATAAAAATGCACAAAATTAGTATAAAAAGAAAGAAATATAATAATGAATACATTTAACAATTATCATTTTCGAAACCTTTGAAATTCACTGAAAAAAACATAGGTTTCAGCCACGTTATAGTTAGGAATTAGCATTTAAAAAACCGTAGAAATTCACTGAAAAAAACATAGGTTTCACACATGTTATAGTTAGCTGGACATTTCACTCATACAATACCACTGAAATTCCCCCGTTATAGTAAGTTCAGCTAACTATAACTCATGCGCCCGCAATGCACTGCTGATGACGTCACTTATTACATTACTCATGACCTGGTCAGTGACATCACTAATGACATCACTGATGACATCTCAAATGACATCACTGATGATATCATCCTTGTGAAAGAGTGGCAAACCTCCTCTCACCCTAATATAACCTTTGATACACACATTCAAAAATAGAAACTACAATTTTTTTTAAAAATGGAGATACCAATACCAGTTACAACAACCTATTCAGTAATTCCAACATCTACATACACATCCACTCATTCAGCAACAGTTCTATATAGTCACTCATACATGTACTCACTCATCATATGTACTCATACACCTATACAACCTGTTACACACTGATACTCATCCATAGAGTTACTCACACACATACTCACACATGCAAATAAACTATCAAACATCCATTTACTTGCATATACAGCTATACACACACCACTACACTTACTTTTACGGAAACGTACACATACTTACTCTCTTAAACAATCACTTATAGAAGCACATACTTATTTATACAGGAACTCTTCCAATCTCTCACTCTCACATATACTCACTTATATACATTAATACTCACATTACTAGCTTAAAACATATGTAGTTACTCATAAAGATACTATTGAGGCAGTCATTCACTCATTGACACACCCATACACACACTCATCCACCCATACAGTCCTGCACACATGCTGTCTTCCAAACACATACAAACAGTGAGTCAGTCATTCATGCATCTGTACGCTAAGTAATACCCCCCACCAAACCATACAGACACTCATTCTGATACTCAAAAAACCAACTAATAACCCATATCGACACTCATGTAGCTACTCTCCAACCCATGCAGCCACTTATAGACAAAGTGAGACACTGATACAGATATTTACATATTTAAACATTACTCGCTAATACATGTATTCACTAAGATACACTTAGTAAGTCAGTTATGCAATCTTTTTTACAAAAAAACATCCATTTAGACACTTATTTACCCATTTATTCTTCCATCGACCTTTAGATTTACATATATAAAAATTATTTATTTGTCAGAAAGATATTCACTAGATGATGTCATCAGTGATGTCATCAGTGATGTAATTTGAGATGGCATCAGTGATGTCATGACTCATAAGTGATGTCACTGACCATGTCATGAGTGATGTAATATGTGGCGTCATCAGCAGTGCATTGCGGGCGCGCGAGTTATAGTTAACTGAACTAACTATAACGGGGGAATTTCAATGGTTTTGTATGAGTGAAATGTCCAGCTAACTATAACATGTGTGAAACCTATGGTTTTTTCAGTGAATTTCTAAGGTTTTTTAAATGTTAATTCCTAACTATAACGTGCCTGAAATCTATGGTTTTTTCAGTGAATTTCTAAAAAATGTTAAATGCTAATTCCTAACTATAACGTGCCTGAAACCTATGGTTTTTTCAGTGAAATTCCAAGGTTTTTTAAATACTAATTCCTAACTATAACGCGGCTAAAATCTATGTTTTTTTTCAGTGAATTGCAATCGTTTTGAATATTTTTATTCATTTTATTTTTTTATTTATATTTCCAGCTAACTATAACGTGTGAAACCTATGTTTTTTCCCAGTGAATATATATATATATATATATATATATATATATATATATATATATACTGTGCTTCTCTATGACGATCCCTATAATTATTCCTTATATATTTTTATATATATGCTGTTTCTTCTCTTTTTTGGCCTCTATAGGTATTCCCTTCACAACTTGCGTTCTCACCAGTTTCAATCAAAACTTTGTTGCCACATGATATATTACATTCATCAAGGTAACTGACTACATCATATAGAAACTTCTTGAATTCACGTGAATGTCAGTCTCTATATAAATACTGACATACTTAGCTCTACTTTTCGATGAAGGGACTTTTCTGCATACACATGGTTTTTCAGATCCAACGGTCTGTTCTCTTTTTTCATCTTTTCACAATTTCATGGTGATTGGTTTTCTAAATGAATCCTTAGGAGTTGGAAGTGGTTCTAATCTCCTTTTTTCTCTTTTTGTTACATTCAATTTTCTTCCATAATCTTACTAAAATATAGAATTTCTTAATTCTGTGACATTTTAAAACTTTTTTAAATGAATAATTTCAAACTTACATCATAGTAGAAAACCTAAGTAGGACCCTTCAGTATGTGATCAGAACTATTTCTTACATTTATGTTTTTCTTTTAGATCTTATTAGACCACCATGGCTACCTGATGAAGTCGTACCGCCGAAACGCGCATAGACACAAATTATGTTAGCCATGACTACATTTCTTATTGTTCTAAAATAATATATGGTGTTTAAATTTTTTTTTTTATTGTTTAGTCAATTTTTCTATACAAATCCATGTCTTTATTCAACAACATTATGTTTGATATGCACCAATATGCTGAATTAGGCCATGTATGAATGGATAAGTATGTATGCATAGTATCAGTAACATTTATATACTCATTTTGCACTTATTACGTAGGCCAAAACTAGAATTGTATATCTATCAAAATTGTCATTAACATCGCATGTTTTCTTATTATTTAAAAATATCAAATATCTATAAAAATATTTCTTACCAATACTTGGTTTATAAATATAAAAATAATAAAAATTATATCTTTGATATTTTCTCTTTTTTGGTCACACATTGTCTTTGATTATCATAGGTCCACTTTTTACTCATTTCCTAAATGGTTTATTCTCACACATTACAGGACTCTTCTCCAAGCTAGAGCTGAAAAATCTAGAGGCGATTCACCCTGCCATGCACAGCATACAACAACTATATAATTTGTTGCGATCTATATTTGTACTTGTTATGATTTAAACTGGTGTGGTAAATATGTACATAAATAAATAACTAAATAAATGATTATCCATTATTTCATCTTAAGTGTTGGTTTCTAGTTCAAAACCAAAAGTCTGTATATTGTGGACAAAATAAGATTTCAACCTCCTCCCCACAGAGTACTCCATTATTCCTTTGCCTCTTGCTCTGCATTGGTCCCAGCACCCCACTTC
Source organism: Lissotriton helveticus (assembly GCF_964261635.1). Classification (NCBI taxonomy): domain Eukaryota; kingdom Metazoa; phylum Chordata; class Amphibia; order Caudata; family Salamandridae; genus Lissotriton; species Lissotriton helveticus. Next base: position 455,179,285 of record NC_136072.1, on the reverse strand, counting down.
AACATGGACTTCTCCTAACATCTCTCCATCTACTTTTCCACTGCTTCCCCACCAATCCTCACTGTATGTTTTTAAAATAAAAAAAAATATTTTTGAATACTCTTTGGAGGGCCTGCCAGCTGCGAATTGCCAGTGGGATGACCCTTTCTCTTTGATGCACTTTCATGCATATATTTTTATTTTATTCTACTGCTCCAAGGTTACAATCTGCTTTCTTGGAATAGTAAACATTGTGGTAGATTTACTAAAAACTCCTGCAACTCAGTGCGGCAACCAAAGTTGATGTGCTGCACTGTGTGAGAGAACAGCACAGAGCCAAACCAATCAAGATATGGCACTGTTCTGCTCTCTCACTAGAGCTGGAGTGCTAGCCGCTGCCTAGAACTATGCCCGCACCTTAGTGCAAAGGTGTCTGTGTCATGTCTAGCATAGGTTTTGTTCTGGGAGGGTAATCTTTCAATACAAAATACAATGTCTAGACAAACTTTGAAACTTTTCCCACTTTGCATGTGTGCTTTACTGCACATCACACATCCAAAGTTGAAAATGTTAGAAGAGCAATAAAGGCTTTGTGGCCTATTCACAAAAACTGCACTAGGTGGTACATTTAATAGTACTACAAAAGTACTACTAACGCTTCTGGATAAGAAGGAGGCAGCGAGGGACTGTCTAAGTGGAGCTCCTTACACATGCCAACCTCTCCTCAGCACACCAGAGGTGCCCCTGTCAGGACCCATTGCAGCAGCAGATCTTGGGTAATGAGCAGTGGCAAAATACGTGTATTGGACATCGCTCAGAGACCTATCACAGAAAGAAAGAGTCACACGTAAGACATAGCACTCCACGCTATTAAAAGTGTCTGCCTGGTCACTGTTGTCTCTTCAAACATGGTAAAAGGCCCCTGGAGGCTGAGTGATTACTAGAGGTGCCACCATGACCTGGCACATGGCAATAGATACTGTAATAAAATATGCAAATTACGAGACTATAAAGAAGGGACTTTTTTTGCAATAAAGGTTGAGATGCTGTGGTAACACTGCTCATCCCCCAGGATTGACTTCTGTGTGCTGCTGAATGGTGTTGTCCGATGTTGGAAACCAAATGACAAGTGCACTGGCCCATGCAATGCCCCAATAAGGGACAACAAGTGGTTCCTATTGAGGTTTTTGTTTAATTAGCAAGCCAAATGGTGGATCTGACCATATGCATGCATGGGAAATGGCAGTGAGAGCATCTCAACTCACAAAGGTTGATCTTAAGCCTGACTCCTGCAAATGAAAACAGACGTGAAAAAGATTTTTCAAGAGGGCCGGAGTAAACAGCTATTGAAAATAGGTCCAGATTTCAAAGACATCAAAAACAACCTACAACTAAAGGAGAAAGCCTAGATCAGCCAGAAAAGGTCATGCAAACACACATGGAACAAATAGAGCAACAATGTGCTACCTAGAAGTGTAGACAAGCTGGCTGATGGCAACTGCAAAGACATAGAAAATAGGTCACACTGCAAAAATATAGGAATCCAAAATTTAAAAAGGTCACAGAGGTCAAGATAAGACCAAATGTAAAATGGCTCCGAGCAGCTCTGCTATACATCAAGACGTGACCTAGCAAGTGGGAATAGAGAAAGCTCTTAGAATGTGAATGGAGAACATCAGAAGGGAGATATTGTGGTCAAACTTTCTCACTTTCCCCAAAAAGAGTGAATTATGGCAATGTCACGCACGATGAAGAAAATCGTGTATTGTAATAGAGAAGTGGTCCTATGCCAAGATCAAATCAAATCAAATCAGTGAATTTGTAAAGCGCGCTACTTACCAGTGAGAGTCTCAAGGCGCTGGGGTGTGCTGTTACTGCTTGAAGAGCCAGGTTTTGAGGAGCCTTCTGAAGGTGAGCAGGTCTTGAGTCTGCCGTAGATGGGTGGGGAGGGTGTTCCAGGTCTTGGCAGCAAGGAAGGAGAAGGATCTGCCGCTGGAGGTCGTTCGTTAGATCTGAGGAACGGCGGCAAGGGCGAGGCTGGCGGGCGGGGGTGTAGAAGTTGAGTCTGTCATTCAGGTAGGCTGGTCCGGTGTTGTGGAGTGCTTTGTGTGCGTGGGTGAGGAGTTCGAAGGTGATCCTCTTGTTGACGGGGAGCCAGTGCAGGTCTCTTAGGTGGGAGGTAATGTGGCTGCGGCGGGGACGTTGAGGATCAGTCGGGCTGAGGCGTTCTGGATGCGTTGTAGTCGTCGCATGTGTTTGGTCGGGATTCCTGCGTAGAGTGTGTTGCCGTAGTCCAGCCTGCTGCTGACGAGGCTTTGCGTCACAGTTTTTCTTGTTTCGGTCGGGATCCACTTGTAGATCCTGCTGAGCATGCGGAGGGTGTTGTAGTAGAAGGAGGAGATGGCGTTGACCTGCTTCGACATGGAGAGGGAGGAGTCGAGGATGAATCCCAGGTTGGGTGCGTGGTCCATGTGTGCTGGGGCTGCTCCCAGTGTGGTCGGCCACCAAGAGTCGTCCCACGCAGAGGGGGTGGGTTCTATGTTGAGGACCTCCGTCTTGTCCGAGTTCAGTTACAGACGGCTGCTCCTCATCCACTCGGTGACTGCCTTCATTCCCTCGTGGAGGTTGGTTTTGGCGATGTGTGGGTCCTAGGTGAGGGAGAGGAGGAGCTGGGTGTCGTCAGCGTAGGAGATAATGTTCAGATCATTCTGGCGGGCCACTTGAGCGAGGGGGGCCATATAGACATTGAACAGGGTTGGGCTGAGGGATGAGCCTGGGGTACGCCGCAGATGATGTTGATGGATTCGGATCGGAAGGGCGGAAGGCGGGCTCTCTGGGTTCAGATCTCTTTACAGAAATGTAGCAGAGACAGAGAATTTAGAGAGATCAGTACAAAACTGAACAATATATAAATTCTTTATATTTGGCTCCTACCAGAGGTTGCAGTTTACTTGAAAATGGCTCGATAAGTTCATTAGAACACCTGCTGCAGTTTTTACCCTACTGGTACTGCAAGATGATAGAGAGGAGAGTAAATATGAACTGTGCCGCAATAAAATACAACTGTGCCCCGGAGGAAAATCAATGACAGGTGATGGGAAGATGCAATGTTCATGACTTAAACCAACTGTGACAAAGTAATGAAACCATCAACACAAGAGAAAGCAACTATGGAGTCACACAGACATCACAAATTTGACAACTTAATAGGATAGAGAATGCCAGATGGCCTTTGAAGGTAGAGGTGAAAGGACTTGAAGAAGCTAGAGAAAAATGCAGTGGATGTTGGAGTATTAGGGGAACATAAGAGACATAAGATAAGTGAAATGCAAATGCCCAATAGAATGCATATACAATCCCTACATCCAGCTGTTGACACAGTCCTACAATGTGTCATAAGCTTTAACAAGGTGGGAGGGGGAGAAGATAGAGAAAACACGATCAGATCCTTGGCTGTACAAAACCTTTGGTTTCTTTTTTTATCATGTAGTCCACCCTTGTGAGTTATAGAAGGGAGCATATGGGTTAACCTCTAAACCCCCGTAGCATGATATTTAGGGATACCCCACCCAGAAAGGGGAAGAAAGGCATGTTCAAGTTAGACTTGATGTTAGTTCAGTCATCCTTACGTTGGTCCTTTTCCTTTCCGTTTTTTGCAGTACATTTTTGTTGGTGTTGGGAACCTGCACTTTACCACTGCTAACCAATGCTAAAGTGCATGTGCTTCTACCCTCATCTTGGTAACATTGGTATGTACACAATCTGAATATTTAGCTTCCTTGTAAGTACCTTGTAAAGAGGTTTACCATATACTCAGGGCCTGTAATCTAAATGCTACTAGTGGGCCTGCAGCACTTATGGTGCCACCCACACAATGTAACTTTTCAAACATGGCTCAGGCCTGTTATTATAGGGCTTGTGTGTGCAGTTTCCTGTTACTGCGAATTGGCATTTAAAACCCCTTGCCAAGCCTTCAACTCCCCTTTTAGTGTCCATCACTCACCCCTACGTTAGGCCCTATGTGACCTTAAGGGCAGGGTGGAGTGTACCTAAAAGGCAGGAATGTACTTAAGTGTTTTACATGTTCTGGCAGTGACAAACCGCTGAATTTGTTTTTCTCTGCTGTGAGGCCTACTCCTCTCATAGGCTAGAATTAGGAACACCCTTATACATCTTTTAAGTAATATTTTCTGATCAGGAAGGACTAGCTTTATGATGTTTGGGATGGTTGGAATGGTAATGATAAATCATTTTTAATGGTAAAGTTGGATTTATCACTACTCTTTTAGAAATGTCACTTTTAAAAATTGCTCTGTGTGTCTGTAGCCTGTCTCCAATCCATGTTTAGCATGAGTGACGGATTCACTGTATGCATACTCTCTAGACAACCACAGAAAGGGCTGGGTGTGACAGGAGATACATCTGCATACTGATAGTCTTCCTTGGTATGGAGAGAGGGAGGTGGTTCATGCATACATGTGAAAAAGTTGTGTCCTGCCCGACACAAAGCGCTGATTTTCCCCCTACTGGTAGTCTGGAGCCACAGCTTGGCTGAAATGGACCCTTGAGCACTTCAGAGGACTCTTTCTGCAAATTACCCTCCCACATCAAAGGCACATCTGAGTATAAGTATAAGGGCTCCGACCCTATAAAGAAGTGCACTACTAGACCAGGAAGAAACTATACTGGAATAAACACAGTACTGAAGGTTTGCCATCTTGCTATGCTGAATGTTTCCAGGAAATGCTGCTCAGCCTGATTGAGCTGCCCTGCTGCCTGCTGACCTCTGCCCTGTTGCAAGAAGGAAGGACACCCCGGAGTTAATCTAAGGGCTTGCTGACTTGCCTCCTGTTCTTTCACGAGGTCTCAGGGCTATCAAAGACCTCCTAATCAACTATACCCCTGTATTGCAACACTCTTTCAGTACAAGTACTCTGCTTCAAGAAAGCGTGTGTAATTGCCAGCCGGATTCCTGAGCACCAATCCCGGTGTTAATTGTCTGCTTTAGGTACCATTCAGAAATTTGCAAGACTTTGCTTGGGGGAGACTGATAGCGCGTATCATGGGGACTGGTCGTGGTGGGCTCAGTACATCATGTGAGGTTCAGACTGGCAGCTCAACAAACACCTCCTACAGGCCTCCTTGATTGCCGCGGCATCAAAAGAACTCCCCTCAGTACAGCCCCTTCACTGAGCAGGCGTATTGGCAGCACCGCGCACCACAAGACTCCCTCAACCAGGCAGCATACACCTCTTGTTCCAGCATGGGAGGGCTGAGCGAATCACTGTGCCCGGAGGAAGCTACAGGCACTCAGTGAGTACCCCAGACTTGGGCAGGCTCTGGCCATCAGCAGCTGTTCCAGACAGTGGTGAGTGACAATTGAGTAGTTTGCTTCTGCGGGACGCAAGTGGTCCCTGGAGTGGGTCAGCATCTGTACCTGCAATATTGTCTTCCCTATGTTTGGGCAGGACCTGACCCCCAAAGATTGGCCCCAACCTGGTGTGCATGTGAAGATGCACTGAAAGTTTGACTTCAAAAAACACTCCACCCATTCAAGGACCACTACCAGGTAACCGCTCATAGTCACTTCCCTTTTTTGGAAATCTCCAGAGGGTCCGTAAACCCTATAATAGAAGAATTCTGGCTTCTAAAACTCTGATGTTTCACCTGGATTGAAATGTTTATCGTAGAACTCAGTTGAAATTATCAAAAGGCTCTTAAAAAAAGTTTTTTGTTTAAATCTGTTTTTATTTTCTATATAAGGAACAAAGGAAGGGTCTAGGTGTACACAGCGTCAGACCCACAACCCTACACTGGGCCGGCCACGTAGTTCTAAGGAGCCTCCAGGAGATTCGTGGAGGCTTAATGGAGCATTTTGGACACAGCATGTCACCTACAACCCTTGTTTGGCCGGCCATGTTTTAAGCACTGCTTGGCTGCACATAAAATTAAATAACTTTTAATCTACTGATTTGATATTTGTCATTTTGGTCTCAGTTTATACATACAAGTATCTACTATTTTTTTGCCCTGTGTGGAGTATTTTTGTGGTATCTTCATTGTGTTGCTGTATGCGTGTGTTGCACAAACACTTTACACATTGTCTCTTAGGATAAGCCTACCTGCTCCTCACCAAGCTATTGGAGGGTTAGCGCAGGTTATTGCTGGTGTGTATCCGACTTACCATGACTAGAGTGGTGAGTTCTGCTTGACTTAGGCGCATACCCTAGCCAACCAGAAACCCCATTTCTAACACTTAGTAGTTATGAGAGAACACTACACAACCCCATGTGAGAAAATGGCTTTTTTGCAGGTTCACCCTTATTGTTTATCCCTCTTTTTGGTAACTTTGGACTGATACTGCTGGTTTTTCAATCCTATAAGTGCACTGAGTCCTGTCAAATAGGCCTCCGTGCCAGTGCTCTGAAAAGGTAAATGTCTAATTAGCTCACCCAAATTGTCATCAGTTTGCTTACTTATAAGTCTCTAGTAGTCATGCAATTTGGCTACCCAGGAAGAGAAGTTAATGCCATTAAAGGGTATTTTGTTGTAGCTGGAGACCTGTAGACCACTGGCAACTGATTTTTGTTTGAACTTTGCCCAGGCTTCGATGGACACCGACCCTTGAGGCCAAATTCTCCCAACCATGTTTATGAACCCAGGGGTAGCCACAGGAAGACTCCAGACACCAGCTCAGCATCTTCAGCATCCTTGAGCATATTCAACACTCTACATCGCTTGCATTAGGACCACTCCATTGATTCCTTTGGTGGTTCACCCATAGAGCCTAGAACTAGACTGGAGACCTCTTTAACTGCAGGGTAACTGTTCAATTGAACTTTATTGATCTCTCTAACTGACTCCCTGTCGGACTTGATCTCCAAAAGAGTGGTTTTAAAGTCATTCCCACATTACTTGTGGCTAACCCTAAACCATGAGTCTCAGTAGAATGATTTATTGTCTATTTAAAGATAAAAATACAACCTTTTTTTATATATTGGTGTTGGCTTTTTATTGTGATTTACCTCACACAGCATGAGAGAAATATATTTCTAAACTTTTATAGAGAATTGTACGCCTCAGGCAGTGAAAAATAACAATGATTGACTCCTTTATAAAATAATATCCTGCTTCCAGAAGCCCCTCTCAAGTGGCAAAAGGAGCTTGCCATTCTTATCACCTCAGAATAAGTTCTAAAAGCAATGCATCTCTCCAACCAAATAAAGTCCAGTGTCCAGGTGGACTCACAGGAGCCTTCTAAAGAGAGTTTGCATCACTGCTGCTGCAGCCACTAACAGACCTGTACAACTCATTTGGCAAAACCAGTAATACTGCCCAATCCATGTGAGAGGCAACACTGATCCCAAAACCAGGAAAGCCTACCGACAAATTCAAATCATGTAAACCAATAGCACCCCTAAATACTGATGCTAAGATTTTTACAAAGATCTTGGCTGAATGTCTGGGAAGAGTGCTGCCAGTTCTGGTTGAAACTGATCAGGTGGTTTTCGTTAGGGAAAGCTAGGGGGCAGACAATGTGCGAACGATAGCATATTTAGTCGTGAAATGTAGGAAAGTAATCCTGACTCTCTTGGTGTCATCATACACACAAAACATTTTTTGATCTCGTGAGCTGAGACTAGCTAAAGGTTGAGACAAGATAAGATAGGACCAGAACACAACATCTAGAAATGGACACTATCAAACTAAACCCATTAAATGACCACCACCAAAATTAGTGGGGGGGAACCCTGACAGATTGTCATTACATAGGGGAACTAAACAGGGGTGCCCCCTGCCACCACTTCCTTTTGGCCTGATGATTGAGCCCCTGGTCATCTATTTAAGGGAACACCGTGGCAATAAATGAGTGGTTTGATGTGGAAGAACAGAAACTTCCCTGATTTAGTGCTAATGACATTAATCGAACTCAGTGCCTCTGAGTGATTTATTTTTGGGTTTCAAAAAGGTGGCATGTTTTCTGGTCAACAGATATATCTTAACTATATCCATACCTAGAAACAGAAGCACAACTCAAACAATTAACCAGGTGAAGTGCACTAAGAACTTGATCAAATACCTGGGAATCCATTTCACGAACACAGTAGAAAACTGCGTCGTGGATAATTGGCCCAGATTGAAGTCTCAGATAATATCAGACATGAATGGAAGGGGCAATATATATCCTGGATGGGAAGACTCACTGCTATAAAAGTGAAAGTTTGTTAATTGTCTGTTGTACCTCTTCCAAGCTCTGCCTATGGCTATCCCCCTTGTAGCATTGGAAAAGAAGGATTTCAGTTCCTGGATATCATTCAACACCATAATGCAGTCCATCTTGGAATCATAGTTGAAAGGTCAGCAAGACAATCTGAAAGGAGGTGGCTATTCATGGATAGGGCAGTGGCGTACAAAGATGTGATGGACCTGCCATGGCAAAACAAAGGGATGAGAGCCAAGCCGCTATACATCTTAGAAATCACTAAGAAAGCAATGGGGTTATGGGACTGCACTGCTGCACATAAGGCCTATCAGCTGACACGAATCCAGGACATCTTGAGGTTTGATTTGTGGAAAGAGGGAGGGTGTGTCACAACACAAAATATGTTTGAGGAAGGCAAAAATCAAATCAGTCAGTGACTGTAAATGAGAGTTTCAAAATAAAGAAACTGACAGGATGCAGTATTACCAAATTAAGCATTAGGGCATGCGCCTCACCATTAGAGAAGCTGCGAAAGACCTTTAGCACAGTTTGAAAATTTACCTGAGCACATATGAGATGACCACGGGACTGATAGCAAAGCTCTGACAAAGCGTTAATATAAGAACAAATTGACCTATCCGACACAATGAGCTGGATAGAACCATAATTAGATCAATCTTTACAAAAGCTTTAAAAGTGTTCAACAAAGCCAAGAAGAGCACAAACTAATAATGGAAAAACATTGTCAAGCTCTACTGTATATGAAGAAAAAGCCAATAATTTGATGGGGATAAAACTAACGGAATCTCCATAATGAACATGAACTTGGGAGAAATGAGTCCTTCTTGTGTGTCGGGGCCACATAAGTAATAAAGCACTGTTAAATGGACATAATGAGCGGTGGCTAGGAGACTGGCAGGCAAGGCAGGATTTAATCATGGTTACTTCTGTTTCCTTGTTATTTAATAGAATTCTTTAAAATGACATGCATACAAAATGGGGCTTGTAGAAAAATAAACCAAGATCACTGTACGAGACCCTGTGGAGAGAAATGTATATTATTGTAGATGTAGGTCTATGAACAAACTAAATAAAATGTGTACTACCAACGTACTACAAAATGGTATTCACACACTTACATTTGGAGGTCTCCACCACTGCCTCTGCTGCAGAGATCTCCATACACAAGTATACATTTAGTAGTAAATGTGGGAAGGATGAAGGGGAGTGGCTGCAAAATAGGGAACACTTACTACTAAAGAAATTGGGTTCAAGAAAGCATAAGGAGGGGTTAAAGGAGGGCTAGGGAAGGGTTTAGGGAAAGACATGCATCCAACCACAAAATAGTAATTCCTAGTCACACACTGCCCTTCTGTAGTTACTATTGTCAAAAAGGATCAAAGCAGTCATAAATCTACTCCAGCTCAGATCTGGAGAAGATCCCGCACCACCCATGGCCAGTCATACATTAGAAGACCCTATCCTACAAAATAGTGAAGGTAGGGGCTTAAACCTCATAGCAACAAATGTTAAAATAAATTAAATGTAATAATATTTATGAAAAATGTTTACATCATTTCATTAAATGTCAAAGAAATCTAAAAATAAAACAATTATTTATTTTAAAACAAGCAAGTAGCAAGTGGTCCACTAGGTTATTGCCTCTTTTAAAGGAAAATAGGGGAGGTTGCTAGAAAGATGGATGTGTCGATTGGACATTACAATTTTTCTTGATGATTTTGTTTACTTTATTGCTCGATGGGCAAAAAGTAGAGACAAATGGAATGCATGTGTTCTCTCATTTCTGTGTAAGTGAAATATCCCTAAGGCAGTACCAAGCATGCTTGTAAGCCAATGTGATGAGGCAGCGTGGGTAGCCGCGAGAGGTACGTTTTTATGATAGAATCACTTCCTCCCGGAAGAATTCTTTTTTCCATTTGCAGTTCCTCCGTATGAAGTGGAAGTGGGCCAAATGGGAGACCATCTCGAAGCCCACTTGGATGGTAACTGGAGTATAATAGGAGTGTGATCTGTTCTGTGGGTTTATGGAATAGCGTGGTACCGATATTTTTGTCCTCTTCATGGAGGTTCAGATCCAGTAAGTAAAGATACTTTTTCATAGAGGCAGAAGTGAATTTCAAATGGGACTGGCAGTTATTAATACACTCCATGAAGGAGATAAGGTGATCTTCGCTACCCTGCCAGAGTAGTAGGACATCGTTGAAATACCTGCGCCAAAAACTTATTTGGTCCAAGAAAAGGTTGAGGGGTGTGCGAATGAAAGACTTCCACAGGATAGCAAAGTTGAGAGCAAAACATTCGCCCATGGAAACCCTTTTAGTTTGCAAATAAAAGGTGTCCTTGTAAAGAAAATAATTATTGCTGCGAGCAATTTTGAGTAAATCCTTTACAAATTCTGTTGGGATGGGATAGGGTTTAGGACGTGCATCCTGAAAATTTTGGTTAACCAATAAACCATCATCATATGGAATATTGGTATACATGGACTCTATGTTGAGGGCGAGGCCCACCATTAAGTCAGTGGAGGTGTTGAATGGTCTGTCTTCTATAAAATTAATGAGCTCAGTACTGTCTGGTATGAATGTATCAGTTGATGGAACAAATTCCTTGATGATGACATCTATGTATTTACCCAATGGCTCAAGGATAGAGTCACATCCAGAAACAACAGGGCAGCCTGGTGGATTGGAAGTGCCCTTATGTATCTATGGGAGGGTATAGAAAACAAGCATCCATGGATGTGGATTGTTGAGGAAAGGAATTTCTTTCCATTAATATGCTCTGAAGTAAAGCCTGACTGGTTACCCTTTGTATTTTTGAAAAAATGTTAGCTAGGGGGTCAGAGGATAGAGTGTGATAGTGGTGGACCACTTGGTACATGCCATCACATGGAACAACAAGTCGGTAAGACTGACTACCACATCAGTATGGGTGCTCCCCACTATGCTTGGACTGTTTAGATGCCAAAACTGCATAGCTAGATAACTCACATTCCACACAGAAGAATTTAAGGTGGACAATCACACATACCAGCTAAATCAATTCACTAACTGCCACTCTATGAATGTTATTTATGCGATACGATGTCCATGTGATCTAATGTACATTGGTCAGACTACACAGATGGTAAAACAGTGCATCATCCAACCTAAAAGCTGTATTCCCTGCACAGTGGAAAATGCCCACCTTGTCACACATTACACTGAGAAAAATCACTCTGAAACAGACATGGTGTGGCAAGTTATTGACCAATGGGGCGGATGTTTACAACAACTCCTGAACAGATGTGAATGCAGATGAATAACACGTTGTGGTTCTGTCAATGACAGATTGAACACGCTTGATGAATGGAATAATACAATTATCCTCTGGGGAACTGTCTTCCTTATTGCCTTTGCCATAATACTACTTTGGGTAGTCATTTCCTTGTTTTCATTATTACCTATGAACTGTAGCTACCCAAAGAACCAATGTGATAATTTGCTACCTGTTAATTTGGTATCCCCTCCCTTACCTATTCCTATTGCAGGTCCGACCCATAGGATTTGAACCCTTTTATTCATCCCCGCTTCCAAAGAGTATGAATATGTTCTATTATCATTGTATTATTGAATATTACATGTATTGCATAACGAACATTATCACCTGTCTTCTGTAATTTGTTTTGTTACGTCGGTTATTCTATGTATGTATGTATGCATAAAACACTCTTTTTAACGGCATTGCTGTAGCCCCCTTGGGGGACTCTCAATACTTTCCTTCTCACTCTCTGTCTTTACTGGTGTTTTACACAACCGGCTTCTTAATCCCTTTCGGGACTTTTCCATCCACGCCCCCTGATCGGATTCACACCGGCGTTGTGAATTCCCAAGGTCACTTCTCGGATCCAGCTAACCTCCACTACCGCTGTGGACACGGCCCCCTCTCATTCACTGGTGATCCTGGCCATTTTGCACACACCATAGATTGTGGTCTGTGAGAAGTTGGCCTGGCATATGATGTCCACTATTCCAGTGGGCACCTTGCACCAGTCCAAACGACCCTTATTGATGGTAGGTTTAAAGTCAACCTTTATAGAAAGCTACCCTAGTGGTAGATGTGGAGAGCAGCCTTCAGGCTAAGACTTAGAGGCAAGTTAAGCAAGTTGTTTTACCAATTATAATCTCTTGAATAACCAAATGAAAGTACACCACACAAGGTATATATCAAATATAAATGTATTTATTCTAACCACAACCCCTCTGGATTCTTTATGAGGTCAGAGGTAAAAGTACAATACAAGGAGCTTAATTAGCAAATAATAAGTTGCACAGTATATGTTATGCCCTAGGGGCCTCACAACCCATATACTAAAATAGCGGTATAAGAACCACGTGAGGGTTAGAAAGCAGGCCTAGGGCCTGTAGAACCGCTTGGGGCTACCAGGAACCACACAAGTTACAATTTTAAGATTAAGGGCACTTAGAGGTGAACTACGATGGAACCCTTTTAGACTAGGACACTTCGAGAGTCAAGACCCACGGGAGCACCGGAGTACTCGTGTTACCTCACCCAGGGAAGCCGGGTGCATAGGTGTCTTTTAGTGTCGGATTTCGTTGTCGATTCTTATGGAGAGCTGCGGAGAAATGCTGTAGGCGACCAGAGAAAACGTCTCAGAGTGGATCGGAGATGTGAAGAACATGAAAGCAGAGGGGACAGTGTCTGGGTCACTAGCCAGTGACCAGGATGGCAATAGGAAGATGCCAACCAATGTCGGGTGTTTTCAGGTGAAAGAGGTGAAGCTTGACTCTTCGGCCATGAGGTCCAGGAGGCGTCAACAACAACCAGGAGCTGGATTCTAGCTGTCCCCTGAAGGATGTCGATTGCTGCAGCATCAGAATCTGCATTGGACCCAACAAGCCTTGGCAACAGCAACCTACGCAAGATGACAAGATTGGCTTCAGTTCAGACCAGCAAGGTCTGGGGGACTCTTCCTTTAGAGGGGAGTCAGAACACATCTGGAGCAACAAAGAAAGCTCAAGAAACAAAGGATTGGCCTTCGTGGGGGCTCACTAACCAATGGACTAGGAACTGCAAAGGAGCCTTGAGCTGCGGTGAAGAAAGGGGACTCGCGGGTCACTCGTGGAGTGCTGGCCTCTGTACCTCAGTGCAAAAGGTGCTCGGGGCAGGGGCTTCAATTACCCAATTGCACAACTTCAGGATACCTCAGGAAGTAGGTGCAGTTGCAAAAATACAGGATGTCCAGGAGTTCCCTGTACCACTTCTCTCGTGTCAGCTACGGATCTCAGCTTTGCTGGGATCTTGGGTCAGCTTCAGAAATGTCTGGAAGTCCATGTACTGTGTCACAGATTCTTCGGGATCCGGTGGGAGCCTCGAAAATGCAGACCCGCAAAGATGCTGTAGGCGCCTTTTTGAACAGGGTGGTCACTCCCTGACCAAAAGGGAGATTTCTTCCGTCTTCCAGTCGATATGGAATGTCGAAGGTCCAAGATATGTTGCAGAGTTTCGTCCAGGGTAATCTAAAGTCCTAGGGATTGGGTTCCTATTCTTATAGCAAGTTTAGGGGCTGGACTAACTCTAAGGTCCCACCTATGGGTGGACCTAGGGAGGGGTGGTTACACCCCTTCCTCTTTGTCCAGTTTCACACCAGAGCTGGGGCTGAGTGCCCCAGCAACCGGTTTGAACTGGGAAAGGCATGGAGCACCTTGTGTGCCCCAGGCAGTGTCTGAAAAGCATTCACTGAATGCAACCCACCCTGCCCCAATACACTAAAGCCTGTCTGGGGAGGTGCCAGCACCTCCCTGGACAGGAAACCTATTGTCCAGGCCTCCCCTGCCAGAGTTTAACTTTACCCGGGTTTACCAGTGTGTACATGTCTTCTCCCTCTAGAAGGGTGGAATGCTACCCTGACCACCAGAACTGGTGGGGGGGGGGGGTAGTATTCCAAAGTGTTTGACACCTTACACGACATGTTTTGATAAAGCCAAACCAAAGTTAGCATTAACCGCGAGGATTATAATGCACTTAAGAGTATATGGTATGGCTATATCATAGAACAGCTATAAGGAGATATTTCTGAAAGCTGCAGAGGGGCTCAGCTCATGCTAGGGCACCCTCTCACACAAAACCAAGCACTCTGCCTTCAGGATTGTCAAGGCCTGCCATAGGAGTGACTTATAGGTTACCATGTATATGTATATATATATATATATATATATATATACATTACCTACTGGCGGTCGCCAGTAGGTATATATAGTTAGGATTTTTTCTCTATGGGTTTTTTGAAAATTCTATGTCTAATAACTTTGGCGTTTGTGGACGGAATTGGCTGAAATTTTCAGGAAAATGGCACATTTTGTTTCTGAGCAGCCCTTGAAAATTTGGGGGGGGTTCGTCAAGGGGGGGCCGAGAAAAAAGGGGGGTCCCAAAACGTGTTTTTAACATTGAGTTTTCCATAGGGCGGTTGGCCTCACTTTTAGCCCGAACGGCTGAATGGATTTGCACGAAACTTGGCAAAATTGTAGGGACTGGTAGCCCGATGTGCCTTTTGTAGGTCTCAATATATGTGCTCCAGTGGATTTTGAGAAATTAACGTTTAAAAAAAGATATATATCTGTAACAGCGGACCGGGCAGCGTCCTAGGACGCGTACTTTTCGCGCAACGGAGCTTTGTGAAGCGAAGCTGATTGGTTCTCCGGCGTCTGTCAACATTCCAAACAGTCCGTAGCGGCCGCCATCTTGTCTCTCGGTAGGATCGAGAGACAAGAGGAGGCCAAAGCGAAGGGGCAAATGACCATAAGGGGGAATAGTAGATCCTCGCTGACCCCCTAGGTTTGATGTGGAGGTTTTAAAAGGGCCCCGCGGGGCAAAAAAAAATAATAATAATAATAATCGAACACCTGAATGGATTTGCACGAAACTTGGCAAAATATTAGGGACTGGTAGCCCGATGTGCCTTTGCTAGGTCTCAATATATGTGCTCCAGTGGATTTTGAGAAATTAACGTTCAAAAAAAGATATATATCTGTAACAGCGCTCCGCTTCGCGTACTTTTCGCGTTACGGAGCTTTGCGAAGCTGATTGGTTCTCCGGCGTCTGTCAACATTCCAAACAGTCCGTAGCGGCCGCCATCTTGTCTCTCGGTAGGATTGAGAGACAAGAGGAGGCCAAAGCGAAGGGGGAAATGACCATAAGGGGTCATAGTAGATCCTTCCTGACCTCTTAGGTTTGATGTACCATTTTGCCAAGTTTGGTGTAATTCCGTTCAGCCATTCAGGCTGTAGACGTATGTAAATGTCCTATGGAAAATTGCATGGGGAAAACACATTTGAAAGTGTTGAAATTTAGAACCAATTAAAATGTTACTTTGGTTTTGTATTTGTGTGTGATGAAAGTTAATTGGTTATGTATATATGTCAAATGAGAGGAAACCACAGCCATTTTGTGATACTACTGTCTGAGGTACATTTGTGAGGAATTTTTGGTGGTGAATTTCTGGTGTTTGATTTACACAGTACTAACACTTCTGCTACTTTTAAAAAGGTGAGTTGTTAATTTGTAAGGGGAACTATGTTGTACACTTGAAGATAATTTGAAAAATGTTTTCTGTTATTTATTTGCAGTCCTTCTGTTATACTAAATAGTTGATGAAGTTAGTTTTATATTATGTATTACTAAAAACGATAAATGAAAGTGATTATTTTTTTCTGCAATTTACAGCAAGCAATTTCAAAATAAAATGGCTCACAATGAAGAGACCGTGGCAATTTCTTTTGAATTGTCCACTACATTGATTGAAATTGAGAGCACCAATAATGAAATATTGTCACAAGGAGGACATGACTTGTATGATTCCATTAGATTGATTGAAATGGACAGCACCAAGAATGAAATATTGTCACAAGGAGATGACTTGAATGATTCCACTACATTGATTGAAATTGAGAGCACCAATAATGAAATATTGTCACAAGGAGGAGATGGCTTGTATGATTCCATTAGATTGATTGAAATGGACAGGACCAATAATGAAATATTGTCACAAGGAGGAGATGACTTGAATGATTCCACTACATTGATTGAAATTGAGAGCACCAATAATGAAATATTGTCACGAGGAGATGACTTGAATGATTCCACTACATTGATTGAAATGGACAGCACCAATAATGAAATATTGTCAGAAGGAGGAGATGACTTGAATGATTTTTTTGATCAATCTCTTGATGGCGAATTTATCGAGTGTTTGGAGACCATAGAGTTACAAGAATCATCATTGCAGACTTTTAATGAGGAGATTCCAGATGAGATGATTGAAGAGGAAATTACTGATGAGGACATGTTACTAGTTGTTTCAAATTTAGAAAATTTTGAAGAATAAATTTATATTTAGAAATCAAAAATTGTTTGAGACATTATTTATTTTTATTTTTAATTTATGAGGTTGTAGCGAAGTGATTGTAGTATAAAATGAGACTTATAGTATAGAGTGCAACATTTTTATGTTACATGGTAAGTTTACTCATATTTACTTCCCTTCTGCCACTATATTATCTCCAATGTGTATTTGACATGTCTTCTTCATCTCCGGCCTCCTTTCTCTCACTGTGTGTCTCCGATGCATCTTATCGCTGGTATTTTGTGTAATTACAGAAGAGAGTAAAATAAAATAGTTCGGAACGTGAAAAGGGGGCAAAGTAGAGTACTCCTCACCCCCTAGGCCTTTTTAGGCGGTCCCAAAAGGATCAGTTTCTGCTTTCCTGAGAGATTATGGTATGAGTTCCATATACCACAATAACTTGCATTACAACATGCAAGATATCTATCTCCTATTACCAACTTTTGGAGATATTCGCGCTAAGCGCGAATATCTCCAAAAAGTAACACCTGCCCTGAGCAGTTCTTAGCCATGTTATCCAATGGGAGGTGGATAACATGGCTAAGAGTATTAGCTCGGTAATGCATGAATATCGCTGAGTTTTTAGCGATATTCATGCATTGCGGCCGTTTATTATCGCATTTGCGATAAACCTTGATAATAGTAAGGTTTATCTTCGATAATTTCTGACGATGCTTAGTGGTAAAAAATTGGTTGGTAAGCATCGTTAGCGATAAATATCGCTTAACTTTGGTAATATGCCCCAACGTCTGTTAACGTTCGATTCGAAGGAAATGAGGAAGTGTTGAAAAACATTGTCTGCGCCATCTTGCCTTTTTTGAAATGCCACACTTTTGTCGTGCACGGCAGCCATTTTAGATGTCTTGACCAGACCCACTCTCTGCACGCTGTCGATTCGTAGCATGGCTCCTCACCCTCGCAAGCATCTTCCCCAGGCACTGGTCACCCCCGCTCTCTGTCTTATGCATGGGCAATAAACCTCCCCCCATCTGCGCTGCTCTTCCCTGAGAATCACACTGTGCCCGCCCGACACCTCCCTTTCGCCCTATTCACTACCGCACCCTGTGACACTCCTCTTCCTCTGTGTCCGATTGTCCAGGCTATCAGCTAGCCCTGCAGATGTAGTTTATGGCCCCAGCTGTAAAGAATCACCCCTCTTCAAAGGAGTTATAGTAGATCAAGGCCCACACCCGATGAGATCCGTCACACCACACGTGTTCCTACTATCTGAAAACTATCCTGTATTGTGATTGGGGAGGGGACCGAGCCTGAAGCGGAAGATTCCAGGAATGACTCTTTGTACATCAAAGTTTTTACAATTATGTGTCACATAAAAAATATATAGCACTCCAACAAAGTAGTAGGAATATAAAACTTTAATAACATATAAATATATACAACAAAACAAAAACAGTAATAGATTTATTGAAATTGACAGCACCAATAATGAAATATTCTTGTCAGTAGCGGTCTGTTGTGCGAATAGTTCCAAGGCAGCAGAACGCGCTGAAATCTGGATGTCACGAAGGTGATGTCTAGCAAGTTGCCGCCCAGCAAATAACGGCGTGGGGCGCCGCGGGGGTGAGTGAGTCCAGTAGGCACCACAGCTATTCTTACCGGCATTGCAGAATTACTGCTGGGGACAATGCCTGTGCTGGAGCAGGGTCACAGCAGAAACAAAAAGGATTCTGTTGAAGATGTTGTTGGTTTTCAATTTGAAAACAGTTCTGGTGTCAACTGCTATGCTAATGTAGTGGTTAATGTTTTGTTTTCTCTAGAAAATGTAAAAGAGGGGGAGGCAGTCCAAAGTTCCGTTAAAAGGGCAAAGGAAAGGATCGGTGGTTTGAACTATCAGTCAAAAAGGGGAGGGGGTGCAACAATTTTTCCTACCGGGTCACACTGTGCTTTCACCGGAAGTGAGGTCTGCAGGATTCTAGTAATTCAAAGTGAGGCTGGCGCCGACGTCCCGCGGATACAGTTTCGTCACTCCACGGGTGATCATGGCAGTCATTCCCCATCGGGGGTGGGAGACTCCCGCGGCTCCTCTAGAATCTTCAAGGTCGTGGAGGACTACGGTGGTGGAGTCAACCAGTGACCGGGCCATTTCTTTATGCTGGGCCCGCTCTTGCCAGGTCGACCGCCATTTTGAGAGTTCGGTAGCTACTGGCGATCGCGGGGTCAAATGAACGGACGGGCTCCACCCTGCCGGGCGAGACGTTGCAGCATGGCCACAGTGGAAGAACTCTTTTCCGGGCGCCTGGACCGCTGAGGGTGCAGCTGGGAAGCCTACACTGGGGAGGCGGGAGAGGCCTGTTCGCACCGTCTCTCCCTCCCAGTGCACCCCACGGCGTCTCGCTTGAGATTTGTTATGGCCGGACCAGGCGATGAGGACGAGGGGGGGGTCGGAGGCATGTGCAAGACATCCCCCCCCAGTGTTGTCGCAGCCATTATAAAAGAAAGAAGTGTCCCGTCCGTCTTCGGGCCGGGCTTCCGGTGGATGTCGGCCGGACGCCCCTGGCTCTGGCCCCATGAACGGGTTTCTTGGTTTATCGGCTGCAGCCGGATTCCGTCGGCCTCGGCCCCCCGACCGTTGGTGGCCGGACCGGAAGAGCATGTGGCGGGACTACCTGCAACTCTCAAGGGCCACCGCGGCCGGACTGGGAGAGAGAGGGGAGGGTCGAGGAGACATTCCCCCCCCCTGCAACTGTTCAGCGTTGTAAAGGCAATCCCCTGGCCGGGTCCCGTTGGTCTCGGCCTCTCCTCCGGCTACACCCTACGTTAGGATCTCCTGGCCGAGGCGTGGCAGCAGGACCTGCCTTATATGGGCTGCTCCCGGCTGGGCGTAGCCGGAACCCTGCCCCACCTTGGAAGTTTCCAGAGTGGGGGCGGATGTTCTACTGACTTGCATTTTCCCTAGTCTATCGATTTTTTTGGCGTGGCAGGCGGTGGGACAGCGAGGGGTGATTTGGTTTCTCTTACTGTTTTTCTGGTCTCTCACCACTGGCATATTTTAACGTTTTCTTGTTTCTAGGACATTAATAGGTTTTATCATTACGTTATGTTATCGTTTCTTTGTTCGTTGTTTAATAAAAGTTCATGTTCATCAGTGGCCTACTGATTTTCGTTTTCCTATTCTTTTCTTTCCAGGTTGTTTCATGCTAAAGTTTCTGTTAACAGGATACAGTGATCACTTCGTTATTATTGCATATGTCCTTTTCACTAGGGGTGCTCTCTGGTCGGGCCAGATGACGTATGTCTAGTAAATGGTCCGGGTGAAACAGGTGCATCAATCAGTGGGGATAGGCATGATAGATTACAACGGGGGAGAAAGGTCCGCATTACGTACCCTTTCACTACTTGCAAAGATTTTCCTACGTTTATTTGGAAACAGGGAATACCTCCAAAAAGAACTAATTCCCAAACAGTCAATGTTCGGACAATCAATCAATCAATGAGGAATGAAATAGGTACGACGTGTTAAAGGCTTGCGTTACCTACCCTTCACTATCTGCAAAGGGAGAGAGAATATTCCTATTCTTCCTCGTTTGCAGGTAGAGAAGATCCTTAAGAGAATTAACATCGAACA